>NC_140587.1:127192514-128530014 GCF_964204655.1 Triturus cristatus
CATCCTTTTGATTGAAGAGCATGTGTGTTTCCCCAGTTTTCATTTAGCGATCTACTTTTCTTTATATCCGCAGCCCACGGGGGTGCATATGCTTTCTTGCGGTCTCCCACGTGTGCTGCTCCCCTCACCCAGCACATCCATTGCCCCTTCCTGCACAAAAACAATCCTCCTGCAACACAGGCACAACCATGGTGCACATTGGCACTAGGCAGCCAACACGGCGCCCGTGCAGGTGGGGACAAAGGAAGGATTGCGCAGTATTGCCCCTTCCCTGTAACGCAGCACAGCAAGTCGGCCTGCTGGGCTGCGCGGCATTACACTTTCATAAATATGCCCCTAGTGCTTTGAAGCTGTAAACATACGTCTGGACCCCACCTTGGCCGCAGAGGACGCTGGCCCCTTATGGTTTTCTTTATGGATCTGACGTCTAGCGTCTGGGTGCACTTACGAGTAAACAAAGGCCTTTTATTCACTGGACCCTGATGCTAGGCGCTATTTTCTTTGTCATCCTTTGAGTGTCAGGCCTGGGCCACCGCCTGCTGCCAGCCTGAGCGGCTACCCCTCGCCCCCTAGAGAGAGCCACAAGCCCAGCGGCGAACCTTGACCACATCTGGAGCGGCAGCGTCACTGGGGCCCTGGTACCCCAGTGATAATGCAGCATAGCGCCCAGAAACCTCCAACTGACTCAGGCCCCCAAGTACACTCGCTGCAGCGCTCTTCTAGGGGTAAAGTCAAGACTGACTGCATATCGATGGCCCCCACCTCTAACGGCACAGACTCAGCGTTTCATCCTTCTGATGCCGATAAAAGGAGCACCGTCGAACTGACCAAGGCCAGCACCTGGTAACCAATGTACAATAACAAAAGCTGCATTTTAACATCCGTGCATTTGATATAAAGAAAGGCTCAGTATTGGCTCCACCCCTTGTCCTCCTTCCCATCTCTGCGTCTCAGAATCCTGCTCTTCCCAGTCTCTCAGAGTTGGGGTTCCCAGGCCATGACGTTATTCTCTGGAGAGCACCCTGTGACGCTTTTCCACGTAGCTGATAACATTGTTAAACTTTCACATGTACAGCGTCGTCCCCTGGCCTCCAGCCGCCAGAGGCATTGATGCAAACGCTGCGATACACCATGTTCTGTTTTTTCTCTCACCTCCTTGTCCGGACTTTACTCGCTGGACGGAAGGGCCCAGCATTTCATCCTTTGCACTAGAATCGCCGAGCATCCTTCACCACCCGCATTTATGGGCACAGACAGTTTTTGTACATGCGTGTTTTGTATTACGCCATTTAGAAATGTTTGTAGCTCCAAGTTTTCTACTATTTTCGGTCAAAGGGGAATTTTGTGAAAAAAGGGTCTTAATTACAACAAAGTGCCTCAGTGCTGTGCCATTTGCTGTGCCGCACTGAGGGGCTCATAGCCCCTTGCGACACTTTTGCACCGCCGTTGGATCACTTTTTGTGACGCGGCGGTAGCGTAAACAATGCGCCACGTTGTGCCGTATTTACAGTGACGCATCTAGGCATAGGCCTCAATTTGTAAGCCCTGCAGTACATTACACCTGCAGCAGGTATAATGTACGCAGTGTGGGCTTTACCCCAGCAAGAAAGCCCCATATAGGTGGCACGGTAAAATCTATCAGTTTTCAGTGCGCTACGTCTAGGACGGCACTGCGTCAAACTCTTACTCCTGCTTCATAGCAGGCGTTAGGGTGATGCACTGCAATAGGTTTAGGCCTCCCCATGCATTACTGGGGTTGGGTCATGCTTACGACACAACACCAGCAATGCGTGAGTTTTGCACCAACAGATACTTCAGGATTCCTGACGCATCTGTCATTAATTGTGTCATGGAGTGCCGTACAGTAAATATGGCACATCCATGATGTCACAGTGAAAAGTGTTACCGCAGCGATACCCGACTTTTCATAAATGAGGCCCTGAGTCACTTTCCAAGGGGCATATCTACGACGATATGACGGATCGCTGTGCTCCCCCTGCGCTAGCCCACAATTGTCTGCCATGTGCCATCTGAAAGCACCCTTGTACCATGGTGCAAGGGTGTCTGAGTTGCGGGGAGATTGTTTTTGTGCAGGAAGGGATGCCTTCCTGCACAAAAACAATCATGAGAGGTGATTTCCTCTGCAGCAAAGAGAGAAAGAAAAAAAACAAGGAGAAATGAAAACATTTCTCCTCCTTGCACCTCCCTACGCTTTCTTTGGGGAGGTGTAGCATTCTGACGCACTGCCACGATTTCTTGTAAATCTGGGAATGTATCAGGTTGCACGTGTTGCGTGGAAACACCCATGGCAAGCCCCTTTAACGCCAAGTGCTGCTTGTAACGGGGACGTATTTACATGGACAGGAAAAGCCACGCGGGGGGACTTTGTGTCTTTGAAAATATGGGGCAGCAAAATTGGCCGCTGGTGCATCGCAAAAAGTAATGGACCTGCAGCGCAAGGGCCTTATAAATAAGCCCCTTCAGTTTAATGAACATAATGGTTAGGCTATGATTTACAACTTAAAAATCACCGAAATTAGTTATAAATGGCGAGGGACACAACAATAATTTGAGCCAAATTGATTGTTCATGACCTCACACATGATGTCACTGATGACATCACTGGCGACAAATCACCGCACCATTGATACCACTGGTGCTAACCAGGAACATATGCCTAGTTAGAAACCAGGGAGCAAAGTCTCTGCTCTACGTGTTTCACTGCAGGGTGCCTCGCTGACCCCCGGAGGGAGGCTGTGGGGTGTTGAGGGGGGCAGAAGGACTCTACAAAAGTAGGGATAGTCGCAGATTGCACCCCACAGGGCATCCTCAGATGGAGCACATATACCACGTCCCCCCAAAAGGGGTTTTGGCCTATATGCCTGCAATATGGTGAAAGTGCAGGCGCCATGGATTGAAGTCCCAGTGGAAGTAAGGAAACATTTACTCCACATTGCACAAGTACAGAATGTGCACCCGTGCAAAGGGCGGCACAAGTATCTGCAGCGGCTTTTGTGCCCGTGGGCACCCTGTGTAATTATGGCTCACACACATGCAGAATGCGCGCCTGCGCAAAGGGGGTCACAAGTACCCACATGCACCCATTGGTACCCTGGTTACTATGGCTTGCACAAATACAGAATGTGAACCCGGGCAAAGAGCAGCACGAGTATCCACTGTGGCTCTTGTGCTCGTGGGCACCCTGGTTAATATGGCTTGCACAAATACAGAATGTGCACCCATGCAAAGAGCGGCAGAAATATCTGCAGTGGCTCCAGTGCCCCTGGGCACACTGGTTACTATGGCTTATAATGTGCACCCATGCAAAGAGCGGCACGAGTATCCGCAGTGGCTCTTGTGCTCGTGGGCACCCTGGTTACTATGGCTTAGAATGTGCACCCGTGCAAAGAGCAGTACGAGTATCCGCAGTGGCTCTTGTGCCCGTGGGCACCCTGGTTACTATGGCTTAGAATGTGCACCTATGCAAAGAGCAGTACGAGTATCCGCAGCGGCTCTTGTGCTCATGGGCACCCTGGTTACTATGGCTTAGAATGTGCACCTATGCAAAGAGCAGTACGAGTATCCGCAGTGGCTCTTGTGCCCGTGGGCACCCTGGTTACTATGGTTTAGAATGTGCACCCGTGCAAAAATTGTAATTGTAATTGTAATTGTAAAAGTACTTGTTAAGCGCGGTTGCTGCCCGAAAGCGTCCAAGCGCTGAGTAGAAGCAGAGAGTGAACTAGAGGCAATCTAGGAGGAGTCGGATTTGGCAAACAATAGAGTCTTTAAATTTTTGCGAAATGAGAGGAGGTCAGGGTTGGATCGGAGTGAGATGGGGAGAGCATTCCAGAGTTTGGCGGTGTTCAAAGAGAACAGCCTGCCCCCCGACCTGGCTCGCTTCACTCTGGGAACAACAGCAAGGAACGCCTCCGTCGACCGAAGGTTCCTGTTAGGTTGGTAAGGAATGATAAGGTCAGAGTTGATGGCTGGGGCTGTTTTCCAGAAGGCGCGGTGAGCCAAGCACAGCGCCTTGAAGGTAACTCTCTGCCTCACTGGCAACCAATGGAGAGTTTTCAGAGCAGGTCTGGCTGAGTGAGTGCGCAAAATTTCCAGCAATGTGCGGGCTGCACAATTTTGAACGACCTGCAGTTTTCGGAGAGTTGTCTCCGGTGCCCCTACATATAAGGCATTGTTCGAATCCACACGAGACTGGATGAGGCCTTGTACCGCCACCTTTTTAGCCTCTAGGGGGAGTAGCGGAAGAACCTTCCTCAAGATCCTAAGTAGGCCAAAGCAGGTGGAAGACAGTTTTTTGGCCTGAGTAGAGAAGGAGAGTTTATTATCCAGCCACACCCCCAGGCTTTTGACACTGTCCTTGGGGGTGGGAGGGGGGCCCAGAACACTGGGCCACAGAGAAGTGAGAGATACGGGAGAGGTAGGGCCTAGGAGCAGAAGCTCCGTCTTCTCACCGTTTAGTTTTAGGGAGGAGTTGGTCATCCATCCCTTAACGGCCACCAGGCAATTTAGGAGGTCGGCTGCGGAATGCCTATTGTTCTTCGTGGCCAACGAGACCACAAGCTGGGTGTGACACAATTTTAATGCCATATGGTTCGACAACACCCGCCAGCGGCCTCATGTATATGTTGAACAGTACAGGGCTCAGAGAAGAGCCCTGTGGTACTCCGCAACTCAGAGGTTTACTCGAGGACACCATCTCTCCGTCGAAGATCTGAAACGACCTCCCAGACAAAAAGGAATCGAACCACCTTAAAGCGTCACCTGAAACTCCGATGTTATGGAGACGGTCCAGCAGAGTGGTATAGCTGACCGTATCGAAGGCGGCACTTAGATCAAGGAGGATCACTGCCACTGATCCTCCCCGGTCCAGTATCCTTCGAGTTTCTTCGGTGACGGCTAACAAGGCGGTTTCAGTACCATGCTTTGGTCTAAAGCCTGTCTGGGATGTGTGTAGTAGAGAGTGGTCCTCCAGAAACTGGACCAGCTGCGCGTTTATATGCTTCTCTAACACCTTGCTGGCCCAAGGGAGAAGCGAAATGGGACGGTAGCTGGAATAGTCGTCTGGATCCAGGCTGGGCTTCTTCAGCAGCGCCCGTACCATGGCCTGCTTCCAAGCTGTGGGGACTGAGCATGCGGAAATAGAAGTATTTAGAAGATCCCGGATGACAGGCAGAGTGGCTGGGCTTGCCTGCAATAGAACTTCTGGGGGGGCGGGGTCACGGGGGGAGCCAGATTTTACTTGTCGTGCCACCTTGCTTAAAGTGTCAAGGTCCAGAGGAGCAAAATGCTCAAGGGAAGGCTGATCTGGGTGCCGAGGTGCTTTAGGGGGGGAAGAGTGAAGTATATCCAGAGTTATGTCTGAGGTGGGGAAGGTGGAGTAAATTTTTGTGACTTTATTATGAAAGAAATCCGCAAGCTCGTTGCATTGATCCTTGGTTTTGTTGGATGGAGGTGCCGTGTTGGCGATGGAACAGTGTTTTATGATCTGGAAAATTTCTTTAGGTTTAGATTTAGCTTCTAATATTTTCTCAGAATAATAAGTTGCCTGGGCCGTTCTGATCCCTTCTTTATAGACTTTGATCGCCTCTTTATAGGAGGCCTTTTTGTCTGGAAGGAAGTCTAGGCGCCAGGCTCGCTCTCGTTGCCTGCAGCGGCACGAGAATCCACAGTGGCTCTTGTGCTCGTGGGCACCCTGGTTACTATGGCTTAGAATGTGCACCCATGCAAAGAGCAGTACGAGTATCCACAGTGGCTCTTGTGCTCATGGGCACCCTGGTTACTATGGCTTAGAATGTGCACCCGTGCAAAGAGCAGTACGAGTATCCGCAGTGGCTCTTGTGCCCGTGGGCACCCTGGTTACTATGGCTTATAATGTGCACCCGTGCAAAGAGCAGTACGAGTATCCCCAGTGGCTCTTGTGCTCGTGGGCACCCTGGTTACTATGGTTTAGAATGTGCACCCGTGCAAAAAGCGGCACGAGTATCCACAGTGGCTCTTGTGCTCGTGGGCACCCTGGTTACTATGGCTTAGAATGTGCACCCATGCAAAGAGCAGTACGAGTATCCACAGTGGCTCTTGTGCTCATGGGCATCCTGGTTACTATGGCTTAGAATGTGCACCCATGCAAAGAGCAGTACGAGTATCCGCAGTGGCTCTTGTGCCCGTGGGCACCCAGGTTACTATGGCTTATAATGTGCACCCGTGCAAAGAGCAGTACGAGTATCCCCAGTGGCTCTTGTGCTCGTGGGCACCCTGGTTACTATGGTTTAGAATGTGCACCCGTGCAAAAAGCGGCACGAGTATCCACAGTGGCTCTTGTGGTCGTGGGCACCCTGGTTACTATGGTTTAGAATGTGCACCTATGCAAAGAGCAGCACGAGTATCCACAGTGGCTCTTGTGCTCGTGGGCACCCTGGTTACTATGGCTTAGAATGTGCACCTATGCAAAGAGCAGTATGAGTATCCGCAGTGGCTCTTGTGCCCGTGGGCACCCTGGTTACTATGGCTTGCACAAATGCAGAATGTGCACCCATGCAAAGAGTGGCACGAGTACCCGCAGTGGCTCTTGTGCTCCTGGGCACACTGGTTAATACAGCTAGATGTTTCCATAGAAGAAAACTGTGCAAGGGTCGTAGAAGGGTGTGCACAGATTCCTGGGTGAGGAACTGCAGAGAAGTCAGGCATTTGGGTAACAGGGTGCCCTCCAGATGGAAACATCATGACCCAGATTACAAAGATTTTGTGCTGGGTTTGTGCCTCAAAAATGATGCAACCTTGTGCACAATGTTCTTTTTGCATCACCCTCAGAGTAAAGCAAAGCAACACAACGTAAAGCTTTGTGTTAATAGTCATCAAGGGGGCATCCCATGGATGGCAAATGGGTGTTACCATGCAATCACCCGTGGTTTGTGATGCAAAACCCTATCTATTCACAATAGTAAACAGGGTTTTGTTCCAAAAAAGTGCACCACTTTGAAGCAAGCGATAAAAAAGAGAAATGCTTTTATTTCTCCTAATGTTTCAATCTCTGCTGTGGGCTGCACTGCACAGCACACATTCGAAGTGGGACACGTTTCTAAGTTAGTCTAAGCATGGTATTTTGTACTGGGACGGCACCCTCACAGACACCTTTGCACTATGGTACACAGCTGTGTGCGTGGCGCTCGGCAGCCTGGTGTGACACCAGAGCTAGGGAGAGAGCAGGACAGTGACACTGCTGTGCATATGAGGTGCTTTCCTTCTCTTTCCCTCTCACGGAACAACTTTGGGTGCAGCACTGTGCTGTCTGACACCTTTGGAAATCTGGGCCCATGTGTGTCATTAGCATCTGAGCAATAGAGGACTGTGTTGTTGTGGATTACCAAAGCTCTATTTTCTGACTTTATAGGTAAGTATTGCATTCTTGGTATTTTTTTCTCTTTTATCTTTTAAGCATGGTATATTCCATTTGGCCAGATTCATTTGTTGCTGTTTTGTACAGCACTAAATCAGCGCAAAGGCATTGGTGTGCTTCACATGAGCACCAGTTACATCACACAAGGACCAATCCATTTTTTGCTTTAGGCAAGGGAAGAGTAAGTGATGCACTAAGAATGACCGGATGTCAGGTAACGCCGGGACTTGAACCTGGTACCTCAGTTCCAAAGTCAGCTCTGGCTTAAGGCCAGCGTTATCATTAGCCTGCCCAACCCCAGAGAATAGCTCAGCCAGGGACACTGCACTTTACTGTGCAGTTCACAGTTTTAATACAGCACATTGTTAGAAGGGCCAGCCTCAGGAAAGGACAGAGTGTGTACCTGACCGCCCTGCGACTCACCCTCCCCGGAAGATGTAGCCGAGCACTTGCGGGAGACCCCCTCAGGGCTGGGTCCCGTATCTAGGATCGTACACGCTGACTTAATACCATGCAACACAGAGACACCACACCGTAGATTCTGAAACACGTATTCTTTTATCTAGAAAAATCGAGACCTTTATGATCCGCAGATTCGTCTGTACAAGTAGAGCAAGGGCTCGTAGAGTCTCGGTATGGGTAGGGGGAGCGGGACAGTCTTAGGATCAGGGTCAATGCAGGTGCGTATCCGGCGCACGGCTCTCAATCCTCGAGCCGGGGGATACTGGACGGTCTTTGGGGTCCAGCCGGACCAGGATAGTATTGGAGTGCGACCAAGTCTGCCGGGCTCGAATTCTCAAGGTTGCGAGGGGAGCCGCGACGGCGTCAGCAGGCTCCGATGATTCAGGCAAAACTCTGTCTCTGTCAGGAGGAGCCGCGACGCTGTCTGCAGGGCTCAGTTGGTTCAGGCAGAAGTCCGTCTCTACCAGGGGGAGCCGCGACGCTGTCTGCAGGGCTCACCGAGGTTCCAAGAGTTCCGTCGGATCTTGTGATGATGTTCCTTTAGCCGAGACCACGTCAGCAGGGCTCTCTTCGTTCCAGGTTCAATCTGCCGATCGTCCCAGAGCGCCCCTTGTTATAGGTCGACTCCCCTTTGATGTCCGGAGTCCTCACGGGCAGGGGTCTTAGCCCTGGGGGTCGTTTGTTGGGGGTTCCTGCCACGCGGCCCTTTGATCCTTTCAAGGCGGTGTCGAGAGGGATCCCAGACACGCAGCAGGCGTGGAGCCAGCCCTCAGGGTGGCCGGAGGGCGATCGAAACCATCTCTCGAGAGGAGGCCAGAGGTGTGAGTGAAACTGCTCCTCCCTCTCCTGCTCACCGGGAGCTCTTTCTCCCCCCAGCTGGCATGGTGCGACTAGGCTGGGGTTGCGCTGGGGTGGCCATCTGGGCCTGATGTCGGGAAGATGGAGGGAAGGACGGGGTTAGTCTGTGGGGGATCATGTGTGGTGTTACTACGGGGTGGAGAATCAGGTGTGGTGTTGCTACGGGTCGGAATGGGCCACGCCACGAGGCCGGGTCCAACACACATAAGATAAAATATTACCCACACACAATGCAAAAGGCATATCAAGAGCCTGCGATGGTATGCAGCTAGGTCTACCTCACCAAAAAAACTAAGGGGCATATTAACAAAGAACAGGGAAAATTAACGCTAAGGGCGCTTAGCGTTAATTTTTTTTAATGCCCGCTATCGCTGGATAATATCGCCTGGTTATTGCGTTATTAACAATGCTAACCGGCTAGGCGATAAAAAATCCAGCTATAGCGGCATTTTGGGAGGTTATCACTGGTAACGCAGCGATAAAACTACAAGGATAGGGATATCCTTGTTGATAGCCCATAGTGGATTTAACCATGTAATCCACCTCCCATTGGATATCATGGCTAAATCTGAAAATTAGCAGACGTAAAAAAGCAGCCTTAACCGTGGTTAGCGCTGCTTTTTTTGTCTCTAACAGGGTTAGCGTGAAGCTTAATAATAGGACAAATGTCGCTTAGCGACATTTTTCCTATTATTTTGCTCTGGAACGCCCACTTTGCATCTCATTAGAGATGCAAAGGGAAGCGTAGTGTAAAGGGTGCTAACATGCGATTTTGCATGTTAGCACCCTGTTGTTGATAGGGCGATATTTTTGTCTCCGCTTCTTTGGCTTTTAAAGCCAAAAAAGCAGAGATAAAGCCCTTGTTAATATGCCCCCAACTTTCGTGCTAAGGAGATCTTTTTGCTGGCATGTGCACAAGAGAACACCAGCGAGTCAGTTTGTATAGTGTGCAGGGATTCGTATCAGTGACTTCAATGAAACTTGCACAACCTTTAGCTCCGCACACAAAATGACTTGGCACTTTTCCTATTGATATATTACAGCATAATCGTGCGATAACAGCTGCATTATTCATCACATTGGGCCTTATCTCAAAAGGGGGTTTGATCGGACAGCTAGTTATTTCGCCAGCGGTACATAAAAGCTATGCTCATTTTTTTTTATAGTGTGCATTCTGCCACTAGTATGGCCTCACAGCGCTATTGTTAGATGCTTTTTCGTGGTTTCTATCTTGTGCACCAATTTTGATGAATAATATGTCTTTTTACACATGAATGTACATACGTGTGCTGAATTAACATGATTACAGTTTAAACGAGTTTCAAATGAGGTGTTGAATTGTGATTATTAATGTGTTTTGGTTACGCCACGCCTCATTTACTAAGAAAAATGCCAACCTGGACAAGATGGATGCCATATCTGTCCCTCACTCCTACTCCCACCCCCCCTGCAAACACCCTCTCCCCCAGGCTCCTCAGGGCACAGTCAGGCTGAGGTGTGGTGGTTTATTTCCACTGCTATGATTACATTCCTTTCAATGCTCTTTTCCCTGTACTCGACGACTAGTAACATCTGTCATGGTCCCTTACTCTTTGATCACTAGTTTATTGATTTGCTGAAAGTTTTTATTATTTATGTTTCATATTAGTTAGGGCATCACCGGATGACATTAGCATAGAAGATGCTGAACATTATTTTCTGAAATCTGGGATGGTGCTTCTGTGTTAAGGTAATGACATGTATTCCGAGTTGCCAAACTAAATGTTACTTAGGCTCACACCACTGTGATTTGTCAATCTTCCTAATTTATCATGCACGAATTGTTCATAAGAAATACTTCATTTTGGGGGTGAGAGGAAGACTTTCCTGTTCTACTAGGGGTGCCGCTCGATTTCTTGTGACTTTGCTGTTCATTTGGGACTGTTTTCTGATTATTACACACTCTGTATAACTCTGCTCTGTCATTGCATTGAATTTGTACTGCTTATTTTTGAATTTTGTAATAGCAGCCTTTAAATTTTAATTGATCTATAACTCAATTATTGAGTGATCCCCATTAATTTTGCACTCTTTACTTTGCTAATCGATGTTGGGGAGCTGTCTTGGTGTGCTCGATCAACCTGTGGGAAAACCACATAAGGTAGACTTTTTAGGGTCTTCAAATGTTGGGTTGTCTACATTTTGGGATATGGTTTGCTCCCAGTTGGGGAAGTTCGAGGCTGTAGGTGTTGGTGGAAACAGGGCACCCACCTGTGGCCTATCTGGACTCTGTTGGGTGGTTGTTTGGAGTTCTGTCTAATGTGTTCTGTTGTACAATTGTATGTGGTATGTCCAGATGGTAAGTGTTAAGGGGCATATTTACAAGCCTCTTGCGTCACAGGAATGTCACTTCTCCACGTTTCTGTGGCAATAGGGGGTTCGCCTTATTCACAAGGCGGTGTTAAGCCGCTTAACGTGCCTATCGGTGCCTTGTGAACACGGCACTCTTTCATGCTATACTTACCGAGAAAGGGGTGGGCAATGGGTGTTGCGGTGGGCATTCCACCGCAACACCCATTCATTTTGATGCTCTCCCTTATTTACAAGGGTGGCGTAATTATGGGACAGTGCCACAATTAAGATCAGGTAAAACCTGGTCTTACCCTGGTGCAACAAGGAGAAATGTTTAACTTCTCCTCGCTTTTGCTGTTTCCACGTGTGCTGCGTTGTGCCATTGCTTGTTTATGTTCAGGAAGGTGTCCCTTACTGCAAATAAACAATATTTTTAAAATGACGAGTCGCAGCTGCTATATGTGCTACAGAAGTTACAAATCAACATTTATGATTGTTTATGTGCAGGAAGGGGGACCTTCCTGCAGATAAACAATAATTTCCCACAACACAGGCACCCTTGCACTATGGTGTAAGGGTGCCTGCATTGGCGCTAGGCAGCCAAATTTAGCGCCAGCGCAGGGCGGCACCATATTGTTGTAAATACGATGAAGCCCTGCATTTCTAAAGTGATGGACCGCAGCGTTAGCCTTCTTGGCTTAACCCTGCCCTCCACCACTTTAGTTGTAAATATGCCCCATAGTGAGCAGGGCAATACTCAACTTGTGTTGGATATGTGTTTGGGGGAAGGGAGTGCGGGTGGGTGGGGGTGTGTGTGTGTGTTTGTGTGTGTGTGTCTCTCTCTCTCTCTCTCTCTCTCTCTCTAATATGCTCTGTTGGATGCTGATTAGGTAAGTGTGAGTTTTGCAGGAACATTACATTACCCATCTGGTTAGTGGAAACACTTATGTGAATGAGCAATAACTCAAGAAGAGTTCATTGCTTGAATAAATGAATAAAAACATTTGATTAGTTTGCCCTGACTTTTTAGAAGTTTTATATTGCCCCTAGGCGGGCTTTACATAAATTGTATACAAGCGATAGAGACTACGATAGAGTGTTCCTGGTACCCTGTTGATTGGAGGGGTGAGAGCGAAGTCAGCCTATGAGGCCCTGGGAGATCGAGGTGTAGAGGGGTGAAGACAATAAAGTGAGGCAGGATCTGAATTCAAGAACAGTCAGTGCCAAGCACTAGGGTGAGGAGTGTGGTAGAATCAGATTGACTTGGAAAACGACTAAGTCGAGAGGCCAGTGTTGGTAGAGGAAGTGATCAAAGGCGTTACGTAAAAGGACGTTTTACTCTTCTTAGTTCCCATGGACGTATTTGTCAGTCCATCTAGAAGTGATGTACAGGGAACACATAGACACTCAGGGTCTCATTTACGATGCCCCTTGCCGCACCGGATAGACAATTTTTGTGATGTTCCGGTGGTGCAATGCGCCCCAGCATATTTACAAAGCAAAGTAAAGCCACTTTACATGGCTTTACATAGCCTTGTAAATATGTTCCCCTTTCACGCAGGAACACTGCGTGAAAGGGGGGTTCCATGGGTGTTTCTGTGGGTGTTCCCACACAACACCCATGGAATCTGCAGCATTTCCAGATTTTTGAGAAATCGTAAACCTGGGAATGCGTCAGAATCTAACACCACCCAAGAGGTGGTGTTAGGGAGGTGCAACAAGGAGAAATGGTTTTATTTCTCCTAGTTTTTAGGTCGAGCATAGCGCAGCGCGAATGCGCTGCTCTAGGAGATGACCTTTTGGAATCGGTCTGCACTTTTCAAGCACTCGTGCTTGTGGCGGCATCCACCTTGCGGGAGCGAGCAGCGGGGTGCAGGGGCCATCAGTTTCCACTTATCGTGGCCGCGCACGCGTCTGCACTTTTCAAGCACTCGTGCTTGTGACGGGACATGTTTATTGCCCTCATCGCACATGCCACCCCGCGCTTATCTCAGTTCCTCCCCACCACACTGCACATCTTTAGTTTCTTATGAGCAATCTGTCATGCAGCTCTCCCACAGTGTTCAGCATCAAACTGTTTGAAACGAGTACTTCATCTTATGTTATGCACCATCATCTTTACATGCCTGCCATCCATCCTAGGGCATCCATACACCTTTTATGTGGTCTTTTCCAGGGTAAAGGACATGTCTACGCTGCCCTTCTTTCTGGCGATTCTGGGCAATGGCCCTTATCCTAACAACAAGGAACAGATGTAACAGGATTTTTCAAAGTGCATGAAGTGTTCAACCAAGCCATTTTGGGGCCAAGGTGTATTGAGGGAGTCTCTTGGCGAATTGGCAGTCTATATAGTGCAGAAGAGGTTTGTTCCCCAGTACCCGGATTTCTACTCTGTCGGCTGGGACAGCTGTTGGGCCGTTTATCCGGTTATTGATAAGCAAATGTGCTGCTCTGTAGTACGGTGTTGAGTCTGCCATACCCAGCCCGCATTCTTAAATCGATTAACAACAATTAGTGAAACCCTCGATATGGGCCATCACTGCCATAGAAACACTCGTAGTTGTTGAGTTAATATTAACATATATATGTTTTAGACGACTTTATCAACAAGATGAAGCGTTTCACGTTTTGGCACGCTAGAAAATAGGAATATCAAACGACAGAACTTAGCATGTTGTTTTAAATGGATTTGAATTTCTGGAATCGACGCTTGAACATATAGGATTATTCAGTATGTCATGGTAAGCGAGTACAATTCACCGGTAGTTTCCGCGCTTTTGAATTAGTGCTATCAGTTTTTTCTTACAAAGGGGGTGGATGTAGTCAGGAGTAATATACTATGGTGGATATGTGAGAATAATGTGGGTACAGAAAGGATTGAACGCAGTTTGCCGGTGGTAGCCGTTTAGGACATAGGTCAGATTAACTTGCAGCGTTTTTTCATCATTAAACATTTTTTATCATTAACATTACCTTTGTGTATAATTGATTACATTTGTTTTTAAACTTAAGTGAAACGCTTCATCTTGTTAATAAAGTCGTCTAAAACATATATATGCTTGTATTTGTAGATGCCCCTGACGAAGGGAATCTTTTCCCGAAATGCATTGGGTCGTTATAATAAAATCATGACATGTGGAACCCATCTAGTGCTGCTGAGCTTTTGTGAGTCAATGTAAAATATTGATTGGATAAAATGAATTGAAAGAAAAAGCGGAGAAGGAAGGTTGAAAACTAATGGTGAATAAATGGAGAAAAATTGAACATTTAATTATATGAATTTGATTCATTGGATTCAGACAAGTTTGTGGCTGTGCAGCTTGGTGGAACCACTGATGGTTCCCTCGTGTTCTAGTTAATGTGGCAGCGCAACGAGACGAAGCGCGGAGCAAGTTTTTCACGCCGTTAAATTTTGAATGGAGTAAGTTTGGTATAAAACGGATTACCAGGTGTGCATCTCATCCCCACAAATCTCATTGAGTTAATATTAAGACAGTGGTATGCAAAAAGGATAATTTTGAAGAATGTCAATGATTTTAGATAGGAGTGTCATCTTAGTGAAGACAATTCTCCCCTATATTGAGACTGGGAGTCTAGATCGCTGAAGTGTGCCTTTCCACACGTAGTCTAGCAGTGGGTGTACACTCTTGGTTCTTGCAACCAATCCTTATTTTTAGCATTTTCGATGTCTAGCTATGTGAAGAATCTCTCAGAAATGATGATTCTCTCTCAGTCAGGCCTCCTTCCCTCCCCTACTGTACGATTTAGGGGAAATAGTCTTGTTCACATTTATTCTGAGGCTGGAGTGTTCCTCGAATATATTTAGACTGTTGTATTGCCCAGGAGATCTCAGGGTTACTCAAGTAAACAAGGAGATCATCATCGGAAAGGGATACCTTATCTTCAATGTTCTCGGCCTACCTGGATCCTGACATGTGCTCTTTCTGAGTTGTTGTGCCAGTGGTTCAATGGCTAGAGTAAATTTCACTTTACTGTGTTAATAAACTGAAATTGGACCTTTGCTTTGTAGTAGTAAATGTGAATGTATTAGTACAGTTGCTTTAAAAACAAGCATTGGCATAGCCAATAGGTCTCACTTTTGGGACCTTATAAGTATTTAGTTATGCAGCACAATATCTTGGTGCAACATCAACCGTTGCATGGCTAAACACTTATAAGGTCCCAAAGGCGATACCTATTGGCTATGCCAATGCTTGTTTCCTTTTCCGATGTGTACTGCATTTTGTAGCACACATAGAGAGAGGAAATTGCCTGAATTGATTGATTTTGTGCAGGAAGGTGTGCCTTTCTACACAAAATCAAGCATCCCTGCAACACAGGCACCCTTGCACCATGGTGCCAAGGTGCCTGCGTCGGCGCATGGCAGCCCATTGTGCGCCAGCGGAGGGAAAGAGGACAGGAATGCGCTGTATCTCATAGATATGGTGCATTCTTGCCCTTTTGTTTTGACTTAGGACAGCGCAGCAAAATTCCTTGCGGCGCTGCCCTACGTCAAAACCTCATAAATGAAACACTCAATTATTTGAAAAGCGTTTGAGTTTCAACAAAAAGTGATTTATAAGAACCGTAGAGGACTCCTTAGTTCCTGGATATATATTTGTATGTGAGAGGCCTGCTATTTATAGGCTCCACCCCAGAGGGAGGTACTGGGAGTATATGTAGTTACTCAGCTCATAAGTGTTTGTAAGGTCCCGCTAAGTATGGAGATGGCAGACATACTCAGGTCCTACAAAAGGTCAAAGGGCTGTTCAATCAGATGTGATCTGCCGAGATCCTGGAAGGATCCTCGGTTCCAAAGTAAAGAAGATACAAGGTGCATGATGTAAGGAACATATAACGAGATGCAAGGAACCTATACATTTACTCAGTAGGAAGCAAACAGTCAGGAATGTATGGAATTCATCAACACCTCAGGAAAGGGTTTGTGGGGTTCACCCAAAAGCCATTTATACACGAGTGGAAAGATACTCGGAAACAGATATGTGGTTCACCCAGATGTGATTCCCAAGGAAGCTGGAAAGTTTCCCAGTTCCCAGAGAGGTCCGCCCAGATGTGATTTACCAGAAAGGTATAGAGTTAACTCAGTTCAAATCAGGTCACAGAATTTTAGCCACCCTATTCCTTGGACTCTCCAATAAAGATACTGAAAAGAGAAAGAAGCAGATAGCACTTAAGTAGTTACTTGAATTTTAGACAGCGCGTTTCCTTTCTAACACAGAGACACATCACTAAGGGGCCTATTTATGTAAAAGTAACGCAGCGCTACAGGGAAAGGGAAGGAATGCGCTGTATGTATTGCAATGCAGCACACTCCTGTCTTTTCCCCAGCGCTGGTGCATAATGGTCTGCTTAGCGCCAACGCAGGCACCCTTGCCCCATGGTGCAAGGGTGCCTGCTTTACGGGCAATATTGTCTTTGTGCATGAAGAGGCACCTTTCTGTACACAAACCCTGAGAGGCGTTTTCCTCTTTCCATGAGCGCTGCAGAATGCAGCACACACAGATAGAAGTAATAGCAAGGAGAAATGAAGATAATACTCCTTGTTCCCCCTCCCCTGGGTAGGCGTAGGATTTGGACGCATTCCCAGGGCTCCCAGTAATGGTAAACCTGGAAATGCATTAAAAATAAACCATGGGAAATGTGTGGGAACAGCCGTGCTCCACCCCTTGGAAGGCCTTCCCAGGGTAGAGTAACGCAACAATTTGAGCTGCGCTGCGTTACTACCGATTTATCAAGTCATGCAGGGCCACACAAAGTGGCCTTGCATGGCTTGATGAATCGCATTTTAGGGTTTTTGTTGCGAACGCACCATATTGCGTGGTGCCAGTGCGATGCAAACCCTTGAGAAATCTGGCCCTCAGTGCCGGCAGAACCTTACCAGCCCCTTCACACGAGGGAGGGGAAGAACTGGAGGTTTACAGCAGGACTAGAGGATGGTGCTTCCTCTAGACTCTTGATGGAAGTCCTCGAAGGTACAGGTCTTCTGGTCCGAGGTCCTTCCATAGTCGGAGAGGAGAGTGGCTGCAGCAATGTATGCCAGATCTCAGATCCCGATTGCTTCAGCAGAAGATGTCTGGGACATGGGACGCTTGTGGGGATGGGAGACAGGCATGCCATGTTCATTGAAGTGGATCCTAGGTACATCCTTGGGCAGGTTCTACCAGCTGACTGCTTCACCCAAAGGCATTGGGGTAGCAAGAATAAGAGAGAAAAGGGTCACTAGGGTCAAAGGGGATGCAGCGCTGCTAGAAACAGCTACTGAGCTCCCCATGTCTCAGCAAGAAAGAGGTGTAGCACAGCTGTGCTCATCGGGTTTAGCTACACCCAAACCTTAAATGAGCATTCATGCTTAATTTGAGGCAGTGCTTGCTGGTGCTGGACTCCGGCACACATTTCTTTGGGCCACAAAACTCATGTATGTGTTCAGTACTTGTGCAAACTTGGATTGCAGTTCAACCAAGGCCGGGCTGGCCCCACTGAGAATCAGGTGTTTCCCCGGGAAGCTGGAAGGGTGAATTCAACCTTAACAACTTTGGGGCATATTATCAAGCACGGCCTTAAGATTATCGCCGCTTTAGCAACAGAAAACTGCCGCCAAAGCGGTGATAATGGGCTTGATAATATGCCGCAGAGTATTCCAATAGAAGCCCATGTTGACACCAGAACATGGACTTCTATGGGAATTCTCAAGGTCATATTATCAAGCCCATTATCGACGCTTTAGCAACAGTTTTCCGTCGCTAAAGCGGCGATAATTTTAACACCGTTTCTTGATAATATCCCCAGGGCATATTAACAAGGAACAGGGAAAATTAACGCTAAGGACGCTTAGCGTTAATTTTTTTAATGCCCGCTATCACTGGATAATTTCGCCTGGTTATAAAAAAATCCAGCGATAGTGGCATTTTGGGAGGTTATCGCTGGTAATACAGCGATAAAACTACAAGGATAGGGATATCCTTGTTGATAGCCCATAGTGGATTTAGCCATGTAATCCACCTCCCATTGGATTACATGGCTAAGTCTGAAAATTATCAGATGTAAAAAAGCAGCATTAACCGTGGTTAGCGCTGCTTTGTTTGTCTCTAACAGGGTTAGCGTGAAGCTTGATAATAGGAGAAATGTCGCTTAGCGACATTTCTCCAATTATTTTGCTCTGGAACGCCCACTTTGCATCTCATTAGAGATGCAAAGGGAAGCGTAGTGAAAAAGGGTGCTAACATGCGATTTTGCATGTTAGCACCCTGTTGTTGATAGGGCGATATTTTGATCTCCGCTTCTTTGGCTTATAAAGCCAAAAAAGCGGAGATAAAGCCCTTGTTAATATGCCCCCCCCCCCCTGTTACTTTTTGAATCCTCAGTTTGTGCTTCTCCAGGCCATAAAAAGTGCCTAAATGTATGGATGGCATGTGAATCCTACACCTTATAGTTACCCTTTGTCTTATGTAACATTTTATATAGACTGATTGACACACATATGATTCATTGTCTGTGTGTGTGTAAGATGTAAATTGCTCCAACATCCTACACTGGTATGAGAAGCGCTGTAAAGCAAATGAAATACATGTGAGACAGAAGCTATGTAGAGCTGAGGGGCACTGTTGGAGGGCGATAGTGAGGGAGTCATTGAAGAGCCCCCACAAAGACTGTGGCACTGTCAGCCATCAGTGATAACACCCGACCCTGTAACTCCTTCAGCTAGAAGCCCCCTGCTTGCAAATTGTCACGAGGGGACCTCGTCTTCCAGATCATGCCTGAGGCCCGGGGGGGGGGGGGGGGGGGGGTAATACATGGCCAGCGTTAAGGACTAAAGTGCCTTCTCAGACTTTACTGTGTTAATCACCTAGTGAATCAGCAATTGAGGAATATATGCATTTACTCACCAGATTAGATCTGAAGCTAATGCTATGCCTTAAATACACAGTTAGGGCGAGAAAGCAAAAGACACACAATTGATGGACGGAATGCAGAACAAATCAAAGCATTCACCCCCAGTCAAGAGATCTGGGTTAAATCTATCATTCTTTTGGTCACCATGCCACCCCAGTTTCGACCTGGGTATATGCAAATCAGTCTTGACCCTGTGCCTCATTGGAACAGTCCAGCCCGAACTGACAAGCCAGGTTCTCCCTGGACCGGAAACAAGCATCCTAAGACCGGTTTCGGTGTTTCACCCCTCTTCAGGCAGGATAGCTTGAATCAAGAGGCACAGTGAGCCCAGGACTCACGTCTGAGCATACCTGGCGCACTTATGGCCAGAAAGCAAAAGACACACAAATTGATGGACGGTCGACACATACTATTCCCTTCATAGTTAGGAAATAAGTCCTGTAAGAATTGGAAAAATGAAGACAGTTACATTATTGAACCAGTTGAGGCATCTGAATGGGCTTCTCGCTTAGCAGTAGCTAGGGGTACTAATGGGAAGGTTTGTTTGTGTGTGGATTTGAGAGAGTTTTTATATTATGTCTATTTGTACATCTCACTTATCACACATGAAGGTATCCAGGCGCGTGAGCAGCTGTGTAGGTGAGAGTCCCCTCAGAGTAATTTGAACAACCAGGTCTTCAGCTTCTTGCAGAACGCAAGAAGTGAGGAGGAGGCTCTGATGTGTTGTGGGAGGCCGTTACATATTTTTGGTGCGATGTAGGAGAATGAACAACCTCCTGTGTGTAAGGAGATTGAATTGGCTGGGTTTGTGAATGGGGAGCCAGTAGAGCTCTTTGAGCTGTAGTGAGCAGTGGAGTTTGCATGAGAGGTCAAGTATGAGTCTTGCAGCGGCATTTTGGATGGTATGAAGTCTGCCTACGAGCTGCTTGGAGATTCTGGAATAGTGTGTGCTGCTATAATTAAGCCCGTTGGTGATGGGCGAATGTGTGACGGTACGTCTAGGGCCATAATATACAAAGTGCCCCAGGGCACAACGGGTGTTTGTGCCTGCTTTTGCACGTCCTCTGGGCACTTTGGTATTACAGAAGGGGCTGCAGACGCTTGTACAGCCCTTTCTGTAATACAGATACCGCTGTCGCACATACAGCGCAATCATCAGAGGGTGCTCCCGCATTTGCATGGGGGTGTGGCACCATGCAAATGAGGGAATTGATTTGCCTCTATGCCTGTAGACGCAGGCACAAAGGTAAAGAAGCTGTCAGGAGGCACGCTGACAGTACGCCCCCTGGATGTGGTGAAGGGGGTCCTATGGACCCCCTAGACATCCCCTTGCAGGTGGGTGCACTCACTCACTACACCTGCCTGCAAGAGAATCTCTCATCCCTCTTAAAAGTGCAGGTGGGTTGCTACCTGCACAGTGCAACACGGAGCGGCTGCTCCATTTTTTCACTTCAATGTGCTGCCCCCAGAACAGCATGAGTTTGTGGCTGCCCTCAGGGCAGCTTATTTATTCAAATACCGTGAACTCTCATTGTTAGTGCGGAGCGCACCATTTGAAAGGTGCGCCCTGCCCTAACAAGGAAAATATGTTGAATTGTATAATACGACCCCTGGTGTTCTGTGGCAGCCACTTGAAGATCTTTCATAGCATACGTAGGATGCGGCTTCTGGCAGTGATCACTGCGTTGACTTGTGCTGTCATGTGGAGGTTGTCATCCAGGATGATTCCCAGATTCTTGGAATGGTCAGTCGGTGTTGGTTCTAGCTCTGTTGGCCACCAGGTGGCATCCCATGGAGAGTTTTTATTTCGAAACCAGTACTTCTCTCTTGTCGGAGTTGAGCTTCAAGCAGTTAGTACTCATCCATTCTCCTACCATGGCCATCCAGTTGGTAAAGTTGGCTCCGGTGGTGGTAATCTTGTCTATCAGGGAGAGGATGAGTTATGTGTCGTCGACATAGGAGTAGAGGTGGATGCCCTACGATCGGACGATGTTGGCGAGTGGTGCCATGTAGAGGGTGAACAGGGTGGGGCTGAGAGTTGATCCATGGGGGACTCCACAAACCAGATTCTTGATCTCCAATGTGAAGGGGGGCAGTCTTTGGGTTCATTCTGGCAGGACCAGATCGAGTTGAGTGCTAGTCCTTGGATACTGATCCTTTTTTCTGTAGATTGAGTGTTGTCCAATCGGTGTTGTAGTTCAAGGAGGATTGTGAGTTGCTTGTTAATGGCCTTCTCTATCACTTTGGCTGGTTAGGGGAGCAGGGAGATCGGTCGAAAGTCGGTTCGGGTCAGCGACAACTTCTGGAGAAGATCGTTGACAGCTGCATGCTTCCAATCTCCCGGGAAGGTGATGGAGGTGTTGATGATGTGAGTGAGGGCGGTGGTGAAGCTCACAGGTTGTAGACTTAGTGGTGCATGGATCCAATGGAGCCCCTGAGTGGATGATACGCATGACCGTCCTAGCATCCTGATATGGCAACGCTTCCAATACCCAAGTGTGTTTGTCAATGTCCTATGCCTCTGTTTTATCGCTGTGTTGTTTGCAGTGCTTCACAAGAGACCAAGTGCATGCTGGGGATAACTTATCTGGACATATGTCCATGAAAAATTACGAGAGCACTTATCTCTTCCCCCACAAGGTTGCTACAAAGTAGAGGCGACCATGTGAAGTATGAAAATGTCATAATTAGCATGCTTTGAATAAATGTCTTTATAATAATGATCACTTTTGAGAGAGAAAAGGCTTTATAGACTGGATCCCGGTCCTGAAGAAAGCTGTTAACCTTTCATTGCATTTAAGTTAGCTGAAACATATACACAGTTTTTGATGTGGGAATAATAGTAATAGCCCCTAAACATCCTTGCTGCTTATAAGCTTATCCTTGGGACCCACAATAAAAACAACCAGCCTAAGCATTCCAAGAGCTTATGTTAAGCTCAAAGGGACCATGTTCCCATCCAGTAATTAATCTTAAGAGCTTCGGGACCAGGTCGAGCCCATCCTAACTATCAACTGCAGGGTGTGGACTTGTATCCAATAATGAAGCATGCCAAGAAGTGTGGGTAAGTTTTCCAATCCATAAGAGCTCCACATCTAAGCACATATTGAGATATTAAGTAGAACAACTTCTCAACTGTCTGCTATACCTCTTCTAGTGCTTCAAAGTCCAATTCAAATTCTGGCTCTTTAGTAGTGGCAGTGCAGGGAAACTACCTGATTTGTGATGCATGGAGCTAGCATAGATAGGCAGGGCCGGCTCTACGGCTGTGCGTCCTGTGCCACAGCACTGGGTGCTGATGTGGTGCAGCCTGTTTGCTTCTAGCAATTTTCAGGAAACAATAAAAATGTCAAGATACCTTTGGTGATTAATGGGTCTGCTGGAGAGGGATCAGAGTATTGTCTAGTGGAAGTTTTGACTCAGGGTTTTATAGTATTTTTTTTTTTATTAGCATTTCAGTCTCTATTTTTTTATATTTTTTGGGGGGTAATTTTATCTCTATTTATCCACATTTATTTTGTCACAGGCAAAAAAAGAGGCTGCAACTAGTAATTGTTCACATTTATTTACATAGGCAATGTGCGCTTTGTTTTTATAGGTTTAGATAGATTTATATATGTGGGTAAATGGGTTACTGATTTTAACTAATAGATCCTTTGTTACGTGCAGTTAATAAATTCCAATAGCACAGTGAGCTTGTAACCCTCACCATCTTATGTAAGACATCCTACGCATTGTTTTACAAATATGATTAATTGTCAATGTGTGCTGTAAAGTGCTGTGACACCCTGCATTGGGATGAGCAGCGCTATAGCACTGTAAAAGAAATAAAAACAAAATAGTGGTATTTAAATTGTTATTTATGTAAATACTGGGACAGACCAATGCATCTAACGCACAAGTTACTTACTTGTGTAACGATCTATCTGTAAGACACATTAGTTAGTGATAGATTCCTTACCTACGAATATCCCCAGGTGTCAGACTGGATCCGGAAAGTTTTCGGCAGCAGTACCCCTGCGCGTCGGTAGGTGTAGTCGCACGGCTCTGTGTACGTCGCTGGCGTCGTAGTCGGCGAGATGACGCTGCTGGAGCTACTTAGACGCGCCCATGCCCGCTGACATCAGTTCTGTAAATGACTTTCCGCGCCAGGAACACAGAGCCGCGCCAGAGACCGACTACTGGTGCATTTGAAACTAGGGCCCTGAAAGGGATGATCTTAACCCCAGAAATCAGTTAGCAGAAAGGGGAGGATGGGCAGGCGGTAAGGAATCTATCACTAACTAATGTCTCTTACAGATATATTGTTACTCAAGTAAGTAACTTGTGCATCTGAAAGAGACACGTAAGTGATAGAATCCTTACCTTAGAATAGATACCGAAGCAATATCAACCCCGGTGGGGGGTCTGTGAATGATGATTACACCAGAAAGTCACGGAGAACCGAACGGCCAAAGAAGCCGTCCCTCCGGACTTGACTGTTAAGGCAATAGTGCTTACCAAAAGGGTGCAGCGAGGCCCATGTGGCCGCCTGACAGATGTCTTGAAGTGGGACACCGAGTCCCAAAGCTGTAGAAGCTGCTGTTGCCCTGGTCGAATGGGACCGCAACCCTACCGGAGGTTCCTTTTTAGCCAAAGAGTAACAGGCTTGAATACACAAGACAACCCAGCAGGAGATAGTTCTCGTGTACAGCCCGGCCTTTCTTGGCGCCCACGTAGTCAACAAAGAGCTAGTCATCCACCCGGAACTGTTGGGTGTGGTTGAGGTAGAATGAAAGCGCACGTTTTGGGTCCAGACGATGGAGCCTTTCTTCCTCTCCGGAAGGGTGCGGAGGCGGAAAGAAAGTGGGAAGAGTGACAGTTTGCCCAAGATGAAACGCAGTGACTACTTTCGGTAGAAAAGAGGGACGCAGTCAAAGCACAACCTTGTCCGGATGAACCACCAGGAAAGGAGATTTACAGAAAAGAGCCTGGAGCTCACTTACACGCCTAGCTGAGGTGATGGCCACCAGGAAGACAGTTTTCAAAGTCAATAACCGCAAAGGACAGTTATGAAGAGGCTCAAAGGGAGCGCACATTAAGTATGTGAGAACCAGGTTCAATTCCCACTGAGGCATCACAAAAGGAATAGGAGGGAAAATGTGAGTAATGCCTTTGAGAAATCTATTGACAACCGGGGACTTGAAAAGAGAGGGCTGATCAGGCAGCCTAAGAAAGGCTGAACTTGCAGAAAGGTGGCCCTTAATAGTGCCCAGAGCAGAGCCCTGCTGGGCCAAAGAGAGAGGGAACAATAGGACCTCAGAATGAGGGGCAGAAAGAGGATCTACAGCATTCGCTGTGCACCATGCCACAAATGTGTTCCACCGGCAGGCGTATACAGTTTTAGTTGAGGGACTCCTGGCTGCCAGAATCCCATTACAGACTCCAGGAGGCAAGCCAAATGGAATCAACTGTCGTCTCTCAATCTCCACGCAAGGAGGTGGAGGCTGGACAGGTTTGGGTGAAGGACCGTCCCCTGCTGCTGCGACAGAAGATCCTCCCGAAGAGGCAGTTGGATTGGGGGATCCACGCTCATACTGAATAGCTCGGGATACCAAACTCTTCGTGCCCAGTCCGGCGCCACAAGAATGACCTGGGCCCGGTCGCGTCTGATCTTCTTCAGCCCTCTGGGTAGAGGTGGTATAGGCGGAAAGGCGTACAACAGACCGCAACTCCACTCGCGATGAAAATCGTATCCGAGCGAGTGCCGCCTTGGAAACTCCAACGCGCAGAACTGCTGATATTGTGCGTTCTCTCCGGTGGCGAATAGATCTAACCTAGGTTCTCCCCACTGCTGAAAGTGACCTTGTGCCACCTCCGAGTGAAGACGCCATTCATGATCCATCATGCACTGGCGGCTGAGTTTGTCCGCCCTGGTGTTCAAAGAACCTGCCAAGTGTTGAACTACCAGGATAATGCCCTGGCGTTCCAGCCACTTCCAGAGGCGGAGAGCCTCCTGACATAGGGTCCACAACCCCACCCAGCCTTGTTTGTTGCAGTACCACATGGCGGTGGTGTTGTCTGTGAACACCTGCACTACTCTCCCCTTGACAGAGGGAAGGAATGTTTTCAGTGCAAGTAGGATCGCCCTGAGCTCCAAAAGATTGGTATGGAGCTTGGACTCTGCCGGAGACCAGAGACCTCTGATATCCACCTCTCCCATGTGGCCGCCCCATCCCAGGAGGGACGCATCCATCACCACTGTGTGCTCCGCTTAAGGAAGGGAGATGGATCTGCCGCTGACCCAATGCTGGTCCATGAGCCACCACTGCAAGTCTTGTGCAGTGCCCTCCGAGATCAGGACGTAGTCGGACAGGTTTCCCTGATGCTGCGTCCACTGGAACTTCATGTCCCACTGCAGAGCCCGCATATGCCATCTGGCATGATTGATCAGCAGGATGCCAAGAGGCCCAGCAGCCTCAGGGTCTTCCTGACCGAAACCCAGGACAATGGTTGAAAGATCAGAATCATAGCCCGAATGTCCCGGACTCGCTGTTCGGGAGGATAAACCCGAAATTGCACCGTGTCCAGAACCGCTCCGATGAAGAGGAGCTTCTGAGAGGGAATCAGATGTGACTTTGGCACGTTGATGGAGAACCCCAGCAAATGCAGGAGGTCGGCCGTAGTCTGGAGGTGGGAGACGACTGCCTGGGGCGAGGCCGCCTTCAACAGCCAGTTGTCGAGACAGGGGAAGACTGAAACCCCTGATCTGCACAGATGAGCTGCGACCACCGCCATCACTTTTGTGAACAACCGAGGGGCACTAGTAAGGCCGAAAGGGAGCAGGGTGAACTGAAAGTGCTCGTGGCCTACCGTGAATCGCAGGTAACGCCGGTGGGCCATCAGGATGGGGATATGAAAATAAGCATCCTGCAAGTCTAACGCTACCATCAAGTCTTGCGGGTCTAGGGAAGACAAGACCTGAGCAAGTGTGAGCATTTTGAACTTCTCCGGAGGAAGCGATTGACGTTCCGGAGGTATAAGATAGGACGCAGGCCCTTGTTCTTCTTTGGAATCCAGAAGTAGTGGGAATAACAACCACGACCTACTTCTGGCGTCGGAACACGCTCGATGGCCCCCTTGGCCAAGAGGGCTGCAACTTCCTGCCGGAGAAGTGCTAAGTGGTCCCCCGACACATGGTAGTACTGAGGTGGCATGGCTGGAAGGGTAGTCTCGAAGGGGAGGGAGTAGCCCCTTCGGACTATCTGTAAAACCCACCTGTCGGAAGTGTAGGTGCGCCAGTGGTGGAGGTGATGGCGAATCCTGCCGCCCACTGGCGTTTGGTGGGCCTGAAACAGCGGACTAGGAGTGGTGGACTGATAATAATAATTCTTTATTGTTTGGTTTAAAAAAAACATTTACAACTGAACATGCTAAAAATTAAATAATCAAGTTAACTATTATAAAAGTTTTAAAACAATTAATCAATAAGATAAAATTCAGTAATCATAAAAGTCTGGTAATTTCCAACACAATACATCACCCTGGATTTCATGTAGTTTCTGATTTAGATAAGTCGACTTTTAGTTCAGAATCACTACTCTGGCTAGATTGAAAGTTTGGCTTCAAGGAGTCTTGACGCTTTATGAACAAATTTCACAAGCCCAATATTTAGCTTGATGTTAGCAGGGTTGAGGGCAGCCATTATTGCTTGGCGGCAGGAGCGTACACCCAACATAATACATTGGCCTCTCAGTAACTGCCATCTGGCTTGAAGTAATGCTGGGCATGCACAAACAATATGTTCCATTGATTCAATATGATAACCGCACAGCCTGCATGCAATGCTACTGCCCGACCGGCGCCATACCGGGAGATTCTTCAAAAAGGGCCATTCTCCCATCCTCAAGGCTAAAAACTTACGTTTCCAATAAAGTGCATATGTGCTCGACAGGTAGGGCAACTGGACACCCACTTCGTAGTTGGCAATTACCGCCCAGGCATGTCCCCTCTTTGATAGTGTTGCCCTGTCTGAATGGAAGGACCACAACCTAACAGATTTCTTTATAACAGATTTTAACACCGATGGAGAGGGATTTGAGTCCCATAGATCCTTTACCCTTAACAGCTGTAAACTGTAATCCAAGAGTTGTCGGTGCTTTTGGCTTGTAGGCTTTTTCTGTATTTCCTGCCAGAGTCGGGCCTCCAATGAACCCACCCTGGCCTGGCGCAGTCTATGGCACAATTTAACAAAAGCACCTGCCTCCATGCCGAGATGATCTTGGAGTCCCAGTTCTAGTCTCACCTGGGCTGGCGATGCAGATTTTGGCAGCCGGAAGGCTCGTTTAAAGATTTTTGTGATTAATTTATTTATCAATTTACTGGTTGTGCCCTTGGTGATCTCGTGACCATATGTCAGTGAGTTAATTACTTTGGCTTTCATTACTTTCAGCACAGGTGTAAGGCTGGGACCCAATAGCTGGTTTGTCAGTTTTCGGCGGCCACCTCTAATGAAAGTGCTATTATTTGTAATGCTTCCTTATGCTTACCAAAGGACCCACTTGCCTCCAAAAAGATACCCAGATATTTATAACTGGGAGTTGAGTCCAGCTTTGTTTTATCAAAATACCACCTTTCTGTTGTCCTTTTTTGCTTCCCAAAGGAAATTGTTTTGGTTTTTGACAAGTTAAGTTCTAGATGGTTTTTTGTCGAGTATGACAACAGTTCGTCCAATAACCTCTGTAGACCCACTTTTGTGTGGCTTAGTAGCACCAGGTCGTCGGCATAAAGTAAGTTGGTAATGCGGGTCCCATCAAGTTTAGGAGGATGACAGTTTACACTATCAAGTGCTGGGGAAAGGTCCGATATGAATAGGTTAAATAGGAGTGGAGCCAATACACATCCCTGTTTATCACCGGTTACAGTTTTGATCTTCCTGGAAACATGACGGCCTTCGCCCAGCTTGATTTTGATCCATGTTTCAGTATGGAGCTGAATTATTGCCTGTGCCACCTCCGAGTGAAGACGCCATTCATGATCCATCATGCACCGGCGGCTGAGTTTGTCCGCCCTGGTGTTCAAAGAACCTGCCAAGTGTTCAACTACCAGGATAATGCCCTGGCGTTCCAGCCACTTCCAGAGGCGGAGAGCCTCCTGACATAGGGTCCACAACCCCACCCAGCCTTGTTTGTTGCAGTACCACATGGCGGTGGTGTTGTCTGTGAACACCTGCACTACTCTCCCCTTGACAGAGGGAATGAATGCTTTCAGTGCAAGTAGGATCACCCTGAGCTCCAAAAGATTGATATGGAGCTTGGACTCTGCCGGAGACCAGAGACCTCTGATATCCACCTCTCCCATGTGGCCGCCCCATCCCAGGAGGGACGCATCCATCACCACTGTGTGCTCCGCTTAAGGAAGGGAGATGGATCTGCCGCTGACCCAATGCTGGTCCATGAGCCACCACTGCAAGTCTTGTGCAGTGCCCTCCGAGATCAGGACGTAGTCGGACAGGTTTCCCTGATGCTGCGTCCACTGGAACTTCATGTCCCACTGCAGAGCCCGCATATGCCATCTGGCATGATTGATCAGCAGGATGCCAAGAGGCCCAGCAGCCTCAGGGTCTTCCTGACCAAAACCCAGGACAAGGGTTGAAAGATCAGAATCATAGCCCGAATGTCCCGGACTCGCTGTTCGGGAGGATAAACCCGAAATTGCACCGTGTCCAGAACCGCTCCGATGAAGAGGAGCTTCTGAGAGGGAATCAGATGTGACTTTGGCACGTTGATGGAGAACCCCAGCAAATGCAGGAGGTCGGCCGTAGTCTGGAGGTGGGAGACGACTGCCTGGGGCGAGGCCGCCTTCAACAGCCAGTTGTCGAGATAGGGGAAGACTGAAACCCCTGATCTGCGCAGATGAGCTGCGACCACCGCCATCACTTTTGTGAACAACCGAGGGGCACTAGTAAGGCCGAAAGGGAGCAGGGTGAACTGAAAGTGCTCGTGGCCTACCGTGAATCGCAGGTAACGCCGGTGGGCCATCAGGATGGGGATATGAAAATAAGCATCCTGCAAGTCTAACGCTAACATCAAGTCTTGCGGGTCTAGGGAAGACAAGACCTGAGCAAGTGTGAGCATTTTGAACTTCTCCGGAGAAAGCGATTGACGTTCCGGAGGTCTAAGATAGGACGCAGGCCCTTGTTCTTCTTTGGAATCCAGAAGTAGTGGGAATAACAACCACGACCTACTTCTGGCGTCGGAACACGCTCGATGGCCCCCTTGGCCAAGAGGGCTGCAACTTCCTGCCGGAGAAGTGCTAAGTGGTCCCCCGACACATGGTAGTACTGAGGTGGCATGGCTGGAAGGGTAGTCTCGAAGGGGAGGGAGTAGCCCCTTCAGACTATCTGTAAAACCCACCTGTCGGAAGTGTAGGTGCGCCAGTGGGGAGGTGATGGCGAATCCTGCCGCCCACTGGCGTTTGGTGGGCCTGAAACAGCGGACTAGGAGTGGTGGACTGACCCGCCCGCTGGCCCCGTGACCAACCTCGGCGGTTACCACGTCCGCGGCTGCGCTGAGGCAGCTGCTGGGAAGGCTTGCGGCTTTGAAATGAACGCATTTGGGCGCTCCGTCCTTGACCACGAAAAGAGCGAAAAGCAGACCCCAAAGGAGTGCAAGTGGTGGAAAGGCCCAAGGACTGGGCCGTTGCCCGGGAGTCCTTAAAGTGTTCTAACGTGCTATCTGCTTTGTCACCAAAGAGGTGTGTGCCATCAAAGGGCATGTCCAACAAAGTGTTCTGGACATCCCCCGGGAAGCCAGTCGTTTTGAGCCAGGCGTAATGGCGGAGTGCCACTGTTGTGGAAATTGCCCTGCCGAGCGAGTCGGCGGTGTCAAGGCCACAACAGATAGTACATTTTGCAGCGTCTCTCCCGATGGTAATAGCCTGGGAGAGCACCGCCCGGGCCTCCACTGGACACTGAGGCAGTACTTGCACCACTGTGTCCCACACAGTGTGAATAACGGCCCAAAAGGCATGCGGTGTTCACCGACTGCAGCCCTTATTTGATTCCCTATCCGGAGTCGCAGAAGGGAATGCGCTTGGAGACGCCGAGGCCAGGACAACCAGGCTCTCAGGCATCGGGTGTTGTGTGAGGAAACTGGGGTCACCCAGGGCCGGTTGATGGCGTAGTGTCACATTTCTATCCACAGGAGCCCCTGTGTTGGGCTTCGACCATGTGCCCAAAAGAACGTCAGAAAGTGCGTCACTAAAGGGCAGCAGCGGTTCCGCCAAGGAGGCCGCCGGCTGAAGCACTTCAGTTAGAAGATTAGTCCTCATGGGCACCGTAGGGAGCTCGAGGTTTAGAGCCTCAGCTGCCCTACGCAATACCACTGAAAATGTACCAACCTACTCCGTACCCACGGAAGAAGGGAACAGTGTTCCAGGGTGTGGAGACACATCCAAATCAACAGGATCCTTCACATTGTCATCCCAATCCAGGTCATCGTCACACTGAGCTGCGAGAGGATCTCAGACCCCTCCCAGTACTCCCCTTCGTCCACTGGCTGTTTCAAAGGCCGATAAGGACGAGGTGCCTGGGGGAAGGGATAAAAATCCCCTCGACTGGATGGGAACAGGAGGATAATAGGTCAATCCAGGTTCGACGTAGTCTGGTCCTGGAGCCAACGGCACCGGAGCCGTCGGTGTCGCTGGGAATCTTGCCGGCGTAGATGGGGCCAAAGGCGGCAGCACGGGGGCAGATCCTCCCCGTGGGTCCGCGGGGCCCGAAGGCGCTCCGGAGGGACCCGACGGGGCAAACAAACGGCCCATTGCCGACAGGAATACCTGTATTTCTTCCGGAGTCGCGTACGGACCCGGAAAAAGTGGGTAGGCCGCAGGCAACAACGGAGGCCCCAGAGGAGCCGCGGGGGAGTGACCACCCGCCCCCTCCACCGCGTCCCGCGACCGGTGAGGGGTAGACGAAGAGCGACGCTGCTTCTTCGACTTTTTATGGAGCTTGGACTTACCTGTCCCCCAAATCCAACGAACGATGGTGTCGGCTCCGCGACCAGCCCCTCGACCTCCCACGGCAGAGGAACCGAGTGCCGGTCTCCAACAACTTTTGGGAACGCTCCCGCAAAGCCGTCGGCGCCATGGCCCAACATACGAGGCACGTCTCAGGGTCATGGGCGTGCCCCAAGCAGAAGAGACACGACGTGCGGGTCTGCCACCGACATGTTCCGATGGCAGCCCCACGGGACTTAAACCCGGGCATCCCTACTGCACCAGAAGTCGATACTCGACAAACAAAGAGACCAAAGTCTCTGAAACACAATCAAATTTCTTGACTGGAGGTACCGCTCTCTCCGGATCTGCGCTTGGTGGCGCGGAAAAAGAAAGAACTGACGTGAGCGTGCGTGGGCGCATCTAAGTAGCTCCAGCGGCGCCATCTTGGCGACTACGACGCCAGCAATGTACGCGGAACCGTGCGACGATGCCTACCGACGCGCAGTGGTACTGCTGCCGAAAACTTTCCGGGTCCAGTCTGATGCCTGGGGATATATTGTAAGGTAAAGAATCTATCACTAACGTGTCTCTTTCAGATATTCCTGGGTGCATGCATATCTTGTAAACAGGGAGTGAACAAAATCAAAAGCATGCCTCTCTTAAGAACATATGAAGTGATAAGCTGTGTGCATTTGTTTTCCCTCAATTGCTTTTAGGTGTGCATTTCCACCCTCTCCCCCTGCCCTTCTTAGCTCCCAGCCAACATACTTGAATAAAAGGAGGCCTGATGGCCCCGTAACATAGACCTTTATTATGGGCTCAGCTGAAATCCCGTGAGCCCTCTCGGTCTGCATTCGGACAGGCTCCTCTTTTTCTTGGAGACGGCAGCGTTACACATATTTATTCAGCATTTTTCTATTTCTATTTATAAATACAGGAAAAGTATTTTTCCATCTGTCCGTATATGCAAAAATCAATTTGAAAAGAAAACCGGGAGCCTTAACATAAGGTAGCGCAGAGGGTTAATATGCCTGCTGCAAAGGCCTGCAACACAGAAGTGCATATAATGTAAATAGTTCAGTATGTTACTGCTTTTATCAGAGAGATCCTTTTCTTACTTACAGTTTATAAGTGAACATCTTAATATAGAACAGTGGCCTATTAACTGTCATCAAAGAGCTGCATGCAGACTGAAAGGTATAGGTTAGAACGTTGTTTTCTTACCCAGTCTCTCATTATCCTAAAGTTGCAAAAAGAGTTCAATTGAGCAGAAATCAATTCTTATTACTGAAGAGAACCCCCAACCATGGTGGTGTTAAGTTTTAAATTCTGAGGTTGTGCTTTTCCAGACCAAGGACTCTTAAACTATACTGCCTGCCAGTATGGCTGACATGTGACTCCTACACCGTGTAGTCCTCTGTCTTGTGTAACGTTTCCTACACACTAATTTACACACGTAAGACTGTTTCTATGTAATGAAAGTGCTCTGACACCCTACACCGGCATGAGTGGCTCTATAAGACAAACAAAAATGCATGTGAGATAGAGTGGTTATGGAAACTTGAGGAGCACTGTTAAAGGGTGGTAGTAAGTACATCGGCGGAGGAGGTCAAGGTGGGGGACGAATGTGGCATAAACATTGGAGCACTGGGCGCCACCAGCGCTAAAGCCGCCCTGTAGATGGGTCACTTTACCTCTAGCCTCAAAAGAACCTCCTGCTGCAGCGCCTACGGGTGCTAGCATGGCACACACATCTTCTAATAACCAGTGGGAGAGGGGTGGTGGCCTCTATTTTATCATGAAAGGTGTGCTCTCACTGCAAAAAGCACCTCTGAGGAAAATAATGATACTACTGGCTTCTAAGAAATTTACAATTCGGTGGTGGCGGTCTGGCAGGCGCAGTACCACGTTGGTCCACTAGGTGGCAGTAACCACCCACTTATATGGCTGCAACTACACGCTTTGGTAACAGTTTGCTGAAATACATACAGGGCCACTGGAATCACGTGGTTTCATCTTTTTCTGCTGCAGTTACTCCGCCATTCGCTGCACACAGGGTTTATTTCAACAAAATAATTGTTTCTAGCTCCAAGCGATGAAAAGTTACTAGAAAGAAACGTGCCATATGCTGCAGTGCTGTGGTAGACAATTCACTAAAGTGAAATGCTCAACTTTAGTGGTTGATTGCTGTTTTTGGATACTAAACTTACTCTAATGAGGTGGAAGTCTTGACAGAAAATATTATCCCCAGAAGATGGAATGGGGAAGGGCTTTTCTCTGCAGAATGAAATACAATTAAGACATATCTAATGTACTTTAAATGGAGGACAAAAGGACTCCTTTATCATGAACAGGTTGTATACCATCATCCAGTGCTTTAAATGGAAAAAAATAAGTGCAGGTACTCATTAAATTTAGTTAGGGGCGTGGCTAGTGGGCGGGGTTAGAGGCGGGGTGAGACATGATGATAGAAAACACTTCTATTGCTTATTCATTTTGCCCTTGACAGTTGTCTCAAACTTTCCATATGTGCAGATTAAGAGGTACATATGCTAATAAAGGGCGGTGTGAAGCACTTCTGGGAGCAATGCAAGGAGCTTCTAAACCCTGAATGCAGCCGAGCCATCAACAGTACTATGAGCCCTTCCAGGCTAAGGATCAATGTGCACCAGGACGAGAGAGACTGACAAAGCATCATTAATAACAACCATTAGACGCATTTCTTTTCAGATACCTCCTGGCTGTCCTGATTTTCTTCCTCTCTGATTTAGTTTTTCTCTCACTCACAAACATACACACAACCAGGCAAACACACACAAACAAGCAGAGAAATACTCTCTGTCAATCTTCACATCTCTAATCTCTCGATCCCTCCCCCACTCACTTCTCTCCCATTTGTATCCATTTCTCTCACTGCCCCACTCTCTTTACCCCAAAGGTATCCCATAATCCTCTACTATCACTCTTTCTATTTCTAATCTGCCATCTCCGTGCCTCTCTTACTCTCTCCATAGCTGTCTCGATGTCTTCCCCATCTCTGTCTGTCTCAGTGGGAGGCCAAGCGGTTAAAAAGTCATGGTCACTTATGCAGGCTCTCTTCCCTCCCACCCATTCAGGCTGCACACATAACTGTGCCCCTGGCAGCCAATGTGCAATACACTAACGACCCAGCATGGAGGCCCGGCAGGGGGGCGGTTGAGGACAGTGAGAGCTTCAGGGGCGTTTTAAGGATTTTGGGGGCCCTGGGCCAAATGTATTTTGGGGGCCCCTATTCAGAGCAACTTTGTTTTTATGATCCGGTTTCACTTTTCATACCCTCTTTGGTCAAATTCTGAATGTCTGTACATCTAATATTCAGGGATAGTGATGTGTGTTCTCAGTATCTTAACACAGCAGCAGCTCACTGATATTACTGCAAATAATCTCTGTCACACCCTCCCATTTCTCCTGTATTGATTTAAAAGAAACTTTTTAGGATTAACATCTCTTTATTATTTTAACACATTACATGACATTACGAGCCACCTACATCCTCAGGCCGGAGGCGATGGAACTTCTAGCATACAATGAATGTCATTTAATAACAATAATAGAACTAAAGGAGTAAAAGGTCAGGCACAAGACGGGAGGAGGGGAGGAGGGAAGGCAGTCGCTGGAATGGAGTCTACATTATGGCTTCTCTTTGACTCTGGGGCATCATGTATCCACCTCTGGTGTTTGTGTCGTTAAGCATAGGATTTTCAAATATTGAGCATAGGGCAATTCTCGGAATTCATCCGACAAATATTGTATGCAGGGGTGCCACATTTTAACAACGCGAGCAAATTGCTGTATGGCTATAGCTGTCAGCTTTTCCATGACCAGTATGCCCCAGACCTTTATGTAATCAATCCAGTGGGTCGACACTGCGTCCCTTCCCCACTTCACAAGCAGGAGTTGTTTCGCTGCACCCAGCAGCAAGGTGATCACTCTACCTCCGTGCGAGCGCAGCAGGTGGAAGGGGATTGGGAAGGCCTAAGAGTATGTAGCTTGGGAATTTGTGAATGTTAGTTTGGAATATACTGTTGACCAAGTCCAAGACCTTGGACCAGAAGGGTTCCAACTTGGGACAGTGCCAGAGTATGTGCATGAGGGTGACCTGATGCTCACAATGGCGCCAACTTCTCCCCATCACCGGACTGGTTCCACACCGCCACTCTGTCAGGCATGTGATACTAGTAATAAACGATCTTGAGTAGCATCTCTTTACTAGTGGTGTTCAGTGCTGAGGAGCACGCTCTGTGGAGTATGTCATTCCATTCCTTATCCCTAAAAGTACACTCTCATTCTCTCTACCAACAGGCGCGGGCCTGCGAGGCTAAGGGGCGGATCGGTTTTACCGAGAAGGCGTAAATGTCTGAGAGTAGCTTGGCATTCGAGGTTCTAGTGAGGATCCACTTCTCGAATGCCATCAGATGTCAACTGGCATGCCGGGGGACCCAGGGCTGAGAACCCCAGTGCGCCAACATTAGATATTGCCACTGTGTCGATTGTGGTAGATTGTAGTGGATTTGCAAAGTGCGGAAATCCATAAGGCCATCAGCGTCAAACATGTCGCCTGTACACTTACAGTTGGCTTCCTGCCAGGCCTTAAACGCTGCCCCTGTGAGTGCCGGTGGAAAGTCTGGGTTACCAATCACAGGAGTTTATGGCGATATTGGAGTGGAGAGCCCATGTTGTTGCTGTACCTTATCCCACACCCTCACTGTGGCCCACATGACTGGGGAGACATACACGCCCAAGGGTCTGTGTGCTTTCAGCAACCAAGGTATCTTCCAAATATGGGTGGCTGAGATGGCCTGCTCAATGAAGCACCAATGCTTTTCAGTGAATGGACAGGACCATTCCACCATGTAGCCGAGCTGCGCCACCAGATAATAACACCGCAGGTTCGGAATGCCCAAGCCGCCAGCAGCCAAGGGAGGTAGGCGCAGGCCTTGGATATACGTGCTTGCTTGCCTTCCCAAATAAAGTCCCACAGGACTCTTGGAGGGGGCTGGAGGGGCAGTGTTTGCATGGTGTAAAGGAGCTTAGGCAGGAGTGTCATCTTAATTACTGCAAGGTGGCCCATCCATGAAAGCTTATGCGTCTTCCATTTGGCGAGATCGTGCCTCGTAAGTACTAGGAGGGCCCCATAATTATAAGCAGCAGTGGCTGTAGTTGTGGAGTGCATGCATTGACCGAGATACTAGATGCTGTTGTCTGGCCATTGGTATGGGTATTTGTCCTGTAGCCGAGAGCGTTCAATGTCAGGGACGGTTAGGCCTAGGAGCAGGGACTTCTGAGGGTTGATTTTAAAACAGGAGGCCGCTCAGAACTCCTCCGTCTCAACAGAACCGCTTCAAGCGAGGTGCGAGGGTCTGTGAGCGTAAGAAGCACGTCATCAGCATATAACATTATCTTGTGTTCCCTGCCTCCCATTCCGACCCCGGAGAGGAGTCGAGAAAGCCTTATTCTTTCAGCAAATGGCTCCATGTAGAGCGCAAAAAGTAGTGACGACCAAGGGAAGCCCTGTCTGGTCCCTCTCTGAATGGGGAAGGCAGATGATTTAATACCGTTGACTTGTACATTCAATTGGGGAGCAGAGTAGCAGGAGTGGATCCAGCCACGAAGCCTGGGCCCAAATCCAAATCTCTCCAACACTCGGTGTAGGTAAGGCCAGTGCACAAGGTCGAATGCTTTCTTAGCAAGCATCTATGGTCAATGCTAGGGCTGGGGCCTGTGTACGTTGAATTTTGTCCAGTAGATCGCACAATCTTTTAGTGTTGTCGCTACAGCCTCTTTCCTAGACAAAACTGGCCTGGTCAGAATCCACCAATCCCTGCACATAAGGGGCCAGCCTGTGCGCCAGGATGCTGGTGAAGATTTTTGGATCAATGTTCAATAGTGAAATTGGGCGATAAGAAGCACAGTCCCTAGGATCTCTTCCTGGTTTCAGGATCACTCTGATAGTGGCTTAGAGTATTGATTCCCGCAGCGTCTCCCTCTCCTTCAATGAATTGTACACCCATGCCAAAATGGGAGCTATCTGTACCCCAAAGAGTTTATAGAACTCTGCCCCATACCCATCGGTACAGGGGCCTTGTTAGACTTTAGTTTCTGAATTGCTAGGAGGACCTCCTGTGTACTTATGTCCTATTCCAGCGCTTCAAAGGTCAACCCAGTCGCCACTGGTGGAGGCACCGGAGAAAGGTACGCTGCAATGTCTATGTCGTGGAGCTGCTTGGCCTGATAAAGCTTCTAATAAAAATATCAGAAGGCATTAGCCACCTCTAAGTCCGAAGAACAAATGGAGCCGTCCGTAGTGCGCACCTCGGGGACCTGCCGATCCGATGCCTGCGCTCGAAGGCGGTGGGCTAACATGACCCCTGCCTTGTTTCTCCCTGCATAATATGTCTGACGAATTCTAAGAAGGTCATACTCAACACGTCTCATATCTAGTGCCTGCAGTTGTTTTCTTGTCATGTTCAACTGCCGACTGATTGTCACTGATCGTAACATGGGCCGACTCCATGTCTTTGATCTGTGCTCCCAGGCTTCTCTCTTCTCCCTATGTTCTCTATTGAAACCTGCCGATATACCTCGCAATACCACCTTCAGAGTTTCCCAAAGGATATGTATTGGCGTCTCGGGGAGAGCATTAGTTTCCAAGAAGGATTGGAGTACCATTTGTGTACCAGCTCTTATTTTGTCATAAGTCAAACGTTTAGTGTTTAGTCACCAACGGAGGGGGGCGGGCGTCTGACCCCCATATTTAAATTGCAGAGTTAAAGGAGAGTGATCCGAGAGTGCGTCTGTCCCAATTTCCACCAATATTGTGTCCTGAGTGATCCGTGATGTAGTGAGAAAGTAATCTATGTGCGCATACGTATGATGTGATGCAGAAAAGAAGGTGCAATCTATTGCCCTAGGATGCATGTGTCTCCAGATATCTGTGAAGCCTGCCTCACCCAACCACTGTTGGGTACCCTTTGTCAAACCCCCATTCTGTCCTGTTCTCGAGGCAGATCTATCCAGGTGGGAGTCCATTGCTATGTTAAAGTCCCCCCCACAGCTATTTCCCTATTGGAGAGTTAAGCAGCAGGCCCACTCTTTGAGGAAGCTTGTGTTCCATCTGCAGCTACCTGCATACGTCGAACCACGCCCCTACAAAGATTAAGGCTAAGGAAAAACCTCCTGTGACGGAGAAGATGGGGTAAGGAAAGTGAGATATAGAGAAGAAGAAACAACAATATCAACTAAATGAACTTACCCCACCGGGGGGCACTTGAAGAGTCATAATGAGATGGGTCCATGTCAAAGGCGAACGCAGTCACCAACGAACGTCCAGCAGGTTGGAGCTCCGCTGGACACAACGCTCCTTGCCCGGCAAGGGAGGCCTACATACCAGACAAACAGGAGCCTCAGCCACTGAACCCCTGGAGAGAAACACAACACCTTTCTTTCCGCTGAACATAGTGGAGTAACCTCAAGCGTTCCTCTCTGCTGTCTGCTTCCGTAGGTTTGCCCATGATCTTCTTCACACTTCTAGTTGAGCGATGAGAGCCCAGCTTTTCCCTCTCCAAAGCTCGCACTTGGCGATCCAGACGGTCGCGCATCGCCCAGCTTCGGGATGTCCAGCAGGTTGCTGACCTCGTCCAGAGTCCGGATCACTCGGACTTCGTCTCGCCAGACGAATTGGAGGAGGAAAGGGTGACCCCATTGTACATGAAGCTGCAGAAAGACTGTGATGGGTTTGAGGGATCTGTGTCTCTGGAGAGTAATTGGGGATAGATCCTGAAACAGCCAAATCCGGAGGCCCTCGAATTCAATATCTTTCAAATCTTATGCAGCCATCATTATGGCCTTTTTCTGTCGGTAATAGTGGAGGCAAGTGAGTATGTCTTGTGGCTGGCCCGGTCCAGAAGTCGGCCATCCCGCGTGATGAGTACGGTCAAAGATGATATCCTGGCCCGGCAGCGATGGAGCAACCTGCTTGAAGAGGCAGAACACAAAGTCCTCTAGGTTACCCGTGACGTCTTGTTGGGGCGCCGAGATCTGTTCTCCAAGTCTGCCAGCTGGATCTTTTTGTAGAGGTCTTGGTGAACATATCCTTTACCGACATGTCCTTCATAGTGGTCCGATGGGTCGACATGGCCGCTCACCGTCAAAAGTATAATCTCTCATGGCCGTCGGTCGCTACAGCACTGGTCCCTTCCGCTGCTACCTTACAGCGCAGCCATGTGGCACATCCTCTTTAGAAACCGTGCTCTCTCACCTCTAGTTTGATGGGAGATCCCTAAGGTCACACCCAGAGCCAGGGACAGCAAACATGACTCTCAGAGACAGGACAGTGTTCTTCTCCCCAGACCGCAGAAGGCTGCTGTCGCAAGCCGTCGTCCCCTACGAGGCACTCCACCTGCAGCAGCCGTAGCTCAGCACCCCAGCAATCACTTCTGTTGCCACCGCCGCTAACGCAGGGGCCTCCACTGGCTCATCAACAGGCCCAGAGAACAACAGGGTGCTGATCCGGGCTTCAGAAATTGAGGGGGGACACCCCTCCAGTCATCCTGTGATAGACCTGGCATTTGCCCGCATTCTCCACAACTCTCGCAGGACAACCCAGTCAGTGGTAGGGCCCACGTGTAGCTTCACAGGGACAGGACAGCCCGCTCCCTCCGGACAGCAGAAGGCTTGCAGTAGAGTGCCCTTGTCCCCTGCAGGCCTCTCCCTTAGCAATGGGAGACTCTAGGAGTCCCGGTTTTGGTCTCCGGTCCTCACAGCATTCACAGGGGGCCGGCCCGACCACCAGGTTTAGGGGCAGATGCTGCGGCGCCACATGTGGCCACATGGCAGGCAGCCCACCAGGTCTCCAGGCAGCCTGGGGGTCCACGAATCCAACCAATCGCCAGAGGTGGCCAAACTTATGGTGGGGGTTCACCTTGGACCTTCAGGCAGACGTGCCTCTGACGCCTCCCTGGCTTCTTGGCCTGCACAAACGGCGGAGCTATGATGGCTGCGGTCAACTCCACCGCCATGGTGGACACACCCCAAAAGAAACTTTTTATATGGATCGTACATGAAATAAACACATTTTGTCTGCAAAATGTCTTTAATAGACTCTCACACATTAAAAATAAATGAAAGAAAAACACAATTTACAACAATCTGTTTCAAAATTATTCAAGGTCATCAGGGCAAGACTCTATGCAGAACAAAGCTGGCTCTATCAGGGGGCCCCCTGAAAGGTTGGGGCCCTGGGCCAGAGCCCACTTTGCCCATGCCTTAAAACGTCTCTGGAGAGCTTCCATCTAGGAGCAGAGGCCCACTTTCCCCTGCAGCAGGCCGTTCAGCTGAATGTTACAGACAGACGTGAAAACGGCCAAAAGCTGCCAAATAAACGGGCCACAGCTGGCCCTCAGGCATCGGCCCAGTGCCCACCTTATGAATCCGAGCACCGGTACTCTCCTTGGCACTGGAGAAGTGCCGGTACTCAACTTGGTAGAAACAAGAAGTGCCGGTACTCAGTACCTGTGAGTACCGGCCCATTTAAAGCACTGCCATCATCTTGTAAATTCATATTGCATCCAAGACATTTTACTGAGAGCAGCAACTATTTCAAGGATGCCCTCAAAGCACAGACTTCACTTCACTTTAAAGTCGGATTTCTTGAGTCAGACCAGGCCTGCTGGAGGGCCAATTAAATAATACATAGGTAAAGAAAAAGTGCTCATCCGGAGAGCCTGTTATAATGGAGATGTCCATAGTGTCAGCAGAGTAAAACCAAAACTGACAAAGACCAGTTTTGAACCGTAACTGGGACACGCAGAAGCAGCATGCACACCTTTTGTACCAAAAATTGTGCACATGCAACTTCGTTTTCTGCTGAGTGAAATGCCGTATATTTTGCACAACTCTGTCTTATCCTGAGAGTTACAAAGGTCCGTCCGGGTTAATTTGTGTTCTTGACCTTCTATGAAAAACAAAATGATTTGTTGGTGAATTACAGTTTCAATACAGTTTGGGGAATGCACAGACTTTTCTTCCTTAAGAAACCTTTGTTGCGACCCTTTTTGTTTCAATGCGAGTTAGAATGACAATGGTGATGCAGAGGAGTTTACCAGCTCTACACATTTATACACACAACACTCGTTTGGGCCCATCTACATTCATACACGCAATGAGCCGGCAAATATACACTGGTCATCAATTTTATTTTACCCTAGGAAACCTTTACACCAGTATTCTTACCATTCCTGTCTCCTGAGTAAATGAACGTTTCAATAAGATCTAGTAGTAGATTAGAATAGGGAGGAAACACAATAATGCATTTAACTTTATTTAAAAGAACCACACTCAGAAAGAGTTTTAAAAGTTTATCTGAATTAATAATTTTGTGAGTCAAATCAAAATACACATGAATATACCAGAAATCTCAAACAGGAAAAATAGTACTGTTACCTCAATCAATCAATAAATTCTTGCAATGACAGCACCCGAGGAGAGAAAGGACAGAGAGCAAGTACGGAGCATTTACCCTACAAATATATTTACCTAGAATGGTGTGAGGACCCTGACATTAGAGAGTCAAAGATTCAAGACAGGGAAAGGTGACCTCTTCTAGTGTAACACCAGCGTTTACACCCCTCTCTGGTGCAAATCTCTCCGGTTCGGGCTCGTCCGGACCCCTTCCTAGATGTGACTCCTCGGTTGTTCCGCAAATTTTCCCTAGTGTTGGATTCTTCAGTCAGATTGCAGCAGAATCAGGCAGCATCTCAGCATAGCATCAGCATTTCAGCATCAAGTGTGTCTAACTATCTAGAACTTACCTCTGTTATATCAATTCAAATGTATAATCCACCCTCAAATGTTTCAATTCTATGTTCACCTGCAATTTGATTGGGCCAAGCAGTGGGGTGAGGACATCATACCACACCAAGTGCAATATTTTTCTTTAGTCTATTGTCTAACTAATTTTAATACCCACAAGCTTTATTCCCACAGATATTTCATATGTGGATCGGTAAGTCTAATTTACAATGTTTCTTCTCCTTCCTCTTGTATGGTCAAATGTTGGTTTCCCATGTCCTTGCTGGGCTTAGGGTTTGGCAGCCAGTCAATTTTGTTCACTTGTTCAGAATAAGCAGACGTTTGAGCATGCGTGAAAGTCACATGGAAACAGAGACGCGGTCACCCTCCAAGGCCCAAATGTGAACTATTAATAAACTCAAAGAAGAACACATTAGAATACAAACTTAAATTAATTCACTGTATACCACTTACTTCTACTCTAACGCCATTTACTTAATAAATCTTTTGCATTAATTGCTTAGTAGAACTTGCATGGGTTAGTTTCAGCACAGCATGTGCGTTAGTGCATTACTTCAAAGCGACCATTTTAGAAGCTACTGCGCAGATGCAGTTTTCCCCCCAAGCGACAGAAAACGTCATACTACGTTGATGTAGTAGAAACAAGCGCAGAAGAGTTCCCTCGTTTTAGTGGCCATTTTAGGACACTCGGGTTATTCATTAGTAAGGCACATAGAAAAGCGTCCCCTAGATACAATATGTTGAATGTGGTGTGCTGTTAGTACTCACGGACAGGTTGATTATAGTGTTACAGGTTATTCGAGAGGATTGCATACGAGCAAGTTTCTTTTCATGCGAAACCTTGCTCCATCAATGGCACAGAAGGTACGGAATCATTTGCATTTTCTTGCCACATAATTTCATCCCCCTGTCATATAATGTGGCTCTCCATTGCTGCATTCATGCCAGTAGCCCTCAACATACACTTGTTTTTGCACACTTAAAGATGACGCGACCCCCAGCTCAGTATATTGTAAGGATGTGAGTCCTCCATTGAAGCCTGTGGAGTGGTACCCGATGCGGAGTCCTAAGTACTAATTTGTACCACCCTGAAGGTGACACGGTAAGATGAAGGGGATCTGGGGTGGAAGATGGCTGAAAGCTGAAGCGACATCCCAGAGAACGGGGACTCTGAGGGAAGGTTTTCACTCACGCGGAGGCCTTCCAGCCTCACCACAGAAGCCCAGAGATGCAGATCTGGGAAGCCGAGCCATTCCTGCCAGGCTCCGTTGAGAACTGAGCTGATGTCAAAAACCTACTGATCTTCACCCTCCTCCAAGCGAAGTTAAGAACACCTTCGATGGTGGGCCCAAGATGCTTTGGTGTAAAGGATGCAAAACTCAAATGCCAGTGCCAGCTTCCCCAAAACTTTGGTGTTTTCTCAGACTATCTTTAGCTCAAAGGCACATGGAGCCTGAATCAGAGATGATGTTCAGACCTGCAACCACCAGAGCTGCAACACATTACCTAGTAAAATAAACACAAGCCATCAGAACAAGACCATAACTTTCTATGGTGAGGTACACCCAATGCAATCACTCCTCACAGAGAAGATCTTTCCAAGGTCTCATCTTCATCATTAGTGCTCATGGACTTCTGTGGGACTTTCGGTTTTTATTCATTTGTACAGATCTTCCGGGATCTTACACCCTTGTATTATTTTTTTTAGAACTATCTTGCATCATGTGGACATCGATATCGTATTGAACAAAGTAAGTGGTTTTTTAATTCTGCTTTCTGTTACTCTTGGGCTTATTTCTATGGTACAAGCTCTTTCGACTTTTCTCCACCGTATTTTCACGGGCACGCCTTTCTCGGTGAGCGTCACCCTTGTTTAACAGTTACACTAAGTAACGAGCACCATCACTGACCCTTCAATATTCACTATGTGCAGTGTATTTAGACGCACACTTTTCATACCACCATCTTTTATTATAAACGATGCCTTGACTGATATAAACACTCTTGACTTCCACAGATACACGGCCCCTGAGAAAGGGCTACGGCCCGAAATGCATTGGGCCACTGTACCACAAGTGGAACTTATGTTCAATTGCATATCTGGATTATTCTAAATCTAAGTTCGTTCTTTTTGAAACATGGATTCAACCCATTGATATACGAAAGCCAAAATGATGAAAATTTGAGTTTATTCAATTATACTTAATAATAAATGCATCAAAAGAACTTGACTACACGGGTTTACATTTTTTATTGAGTGCTATTGGGGGACGCCCCTTCACGAAGGACAGCGCTATTGATTCATTCTTCATCCTCACTCTCAGGAGGATTAACCCATCAGCACCAACAACTTTGTAAATCCAATGGAATTTTTTTGAAATTAGCTCAAATTGAGTGCGTTTGTTTACAATTTATAAAGTTTAGCTTACCTGAACAAACTAAAAAATTAACTCATTCTTTTATATTGGTTTTTTTAAGCTATGCAAGAATCAACCACATGAATAAAAATGTAGTTGTGTGCTACCTGGCTTATGGAAATTAGGTGTATTATCTACGAGAAATCCACATTGTTAAATAATGAATGAGGAAAGCCCATGCAAATCATAAACAATCTTTGGCAATGCCAATAGGTCTGGCTTTACAGTGATGTTTCATGGTCATGTGGAGCATTACAAGTGGGTGGCATTGGAATGGAAATGTATTTGGGTGGAAGCAAAGCACTGCAGAATCATATTGGTGTAGGTTAAAAGGACAATTTACAGTTGCACTAGCAAGGCAGACCTTAAAATCAATGTGATTTAATGGCTGCCTGCCCTCCTCCCGTCTGTGCTGCTGCCCGAGAAAAACAGCATCAATTATCTTGTTATCCAAGACACTTTTAATGGTTTTACAATGTCATGTGCCTGCCCCTGAAAGTTCAAGCTCAGGCAGCTGGATAAATAAATAAAATCACAGCTGTGTAGAGGGCAAGCACGTTTTTGTGGAAACATAATTTCTGTCCAGTCAAAAACATGTGCTCCTAGCTCCCATCATGTGGGGGGAGCCAAAGCCCCCCTCTACTGGCGATTCTGACTTAATTGTCTGGCAAGAGCTGTCCTGTCAAGCCAGACCATAAAAAGCTTTTCTACTGTGCTGAACTTGCTTCCATAAATGCCAGTCCCCACAACCAGCAACATGCCTCCATTTAGTTATTTTCCAGTTAGCCTTCTCCTATCTCTTCTAGAGAAAATTCTTTGGATGGACACCAACTACTTTGTAAATTAATGAGCAAAAACAAAACATACTTTGGCTTATACAACCAATGAACAGATGCCCAATTTGGAAATCATTTTTATCATCAGGTTGTTTTAGCTGTGAAAAATTACCACATTGCAGAATCAGAACAGGTAGAATTTTATGTGAGCAAAGAGTCATTGTGAATGCGCAAATTTCAGTGGTATAATGGAATATCCACATACTTAGTGTTAAGGCCAATTTGCGGTTATGCCCAGTTTTTACAACATTCCTCCACCCTTCCAAACACACACAGTTAGCTATACCAGAGACATCAGTAACTCAGGGCAGGCCAAACATTATGTTATTTTGGGGAATAATATATCCTCTAACTGAAAAATTCCCTTCCCGGCCTCATCAGGATTACTGAGTTGCAGAGAATGAGGCCCTATGAGTTTCAGTGCGGCAATGGCAAGAAATGCCACCATATTTAATGGGTGTATTGGGGCGGTGGCTTCTCCAGAGGAAAACAATTCCTTATGGAGAAACAGTAAAAAAATGCCTGCAAAAGTATATGTTCCTGAATGAAAAGTTCCCTAGTAATAAAGTCTAAATGCTAAATTATAAGCATCAAATCACTGAAGGAATTATGACCGTAGTAAATTACGCCAGTTACTCCTGAAATAATTAGTTTATCCTATAAAAATTAGAACTTTGATAAAAAAATATGGGTAGGGGGCGTGGTCTCGCTGCAAATGAAGTGAGACGCACGCCGTGCGAGATCCGGGCCGCCGCCGGCATTATAAGCATTTTTAAGCAGTATAATAGCAGCGGGGGAGCCTGAAAGTGGGACATCTGTGCAGCGGAAGCAACTGGGCGACGGCCCCACGATCCAGCGACGCTTGGAACCGGCTGGCGGCGGCGAGAACAGAGCCGGTTGGAGAGCGCTCCGGCCGAGGAGGCTACAGCCGCCATTTTAGTGCCCGCCGTCTTCTGAGCCCTGGAGTGAGCAGATTTTGCTGTTATCCCGCACCCTCTGCCTGGGGCCTGGCAGCGACCCGAAGTGAGAGCTGCGAGGGAGGTGCAGGGGTTGAAAAGACCTGCCGCCGGTCTCTTGAGAGGGACCTTTCCACCGATCTCCTGCTTGGCCACCATTTGGGGACTCTGCTGGGCGGTTCCCGCGCAGGGCCAGGATGGCGAAAGCTACGGAACGGTAGGGATTCCGCACACCCGACCGGGCCCCCAGACCTCATTGCGTACGCCTCCGGAGGTGCTGAGCTGTACCTTGCAGGACCCTGGACTTAGTGGACAGCGGTGAGAGGACCAGAGCCGGTAGGAGAACGCTCCGCCCTACGAGGTTACAGCCGCCATTCTAGCACCTGCGGACTCCTGAGCCCTGGAGTGAGTGGATATCGCCGTCAACCCGCACCCCATGCCCGGGGACTAGCGGAGAGAGCTGTGAGGAAGGTGCGGGGACTGAGAGGACTTGCAGTTGGTCCTTTGGGAGGGACCTTTCCATGGACATCCCGCTTGGCCGCCATTTGGAGACTCTGCTGCGCACCTAGCTGGGTCTTCGGACATCATTGCGGATGCCTCCGGGGGAACCGGGCTGTCCTGTGGGAGGCCCTGGGTTCGGAGGGCAGCGGAAAGAGTGGTGGTGGCGGGAGAGCGCCCGGCCTACGACGACACAGCCGCCATTTTGGGGTCTTCTGCCTCCAGGGCTCCGGAGGGGCCGGACAGCGCCGTCAGCTTTCACCCTTTGCCCAGGGAATAACAGCGACTCACGAGGAGGCATGCGGTTGAGGTAAGGGGACTGGGCGATACTGCGGCTGCCCCCTGGGGAAGGTCCTCCTTGCTGACATACCGCTTGGCCGCCATTATAGGACCCCGCTGGCGGGCCCTGCGCGGGGTGCGCCCGGAGATATCTTCGGCCCGGCAGGGTCTTCCCGCGCCTGTCCTGGCTCCACGGGCCTGCTGCTGACGCCTCCGGGGGTGCCGGGCTGGTCCCCAGGGGCGCCCCACTTAAGGTGCTACCTCCTGATACTCTGCCTGCCTGCCTGCCTGCCATCCTTGACCTCTGCGGCCCTCCTACCTGGGAGCCTCGTGGGAGCTGCCCTGCGCCTTTACCGCCCCGGAGGGGTCCTGGTCTTCCTGGCTGGGCTGAGGGGGCCTTCTGTTACTGCTACCTGGGTCAGGGGACCCCACGCGGCACAACATTCGGGGCCACCTGATCGGGCCCCAGTTGGGGGCGAGGTACAAACTCTCTTGAGCCCTAGAGTGACACCATATTGAGCCTTGACCGGGGGGGCAGGGCGCCTATCATCCTGGGCACACACGGACTCTCCCCCGTGCGCGGTTGTGCCTCCCCTGCATCCTCCCTGAGAGATAAGGCTGGAACTGTCGGAGGTGCGGGGCTTGTTGTGTTGGAGGCGCCCCTGGGGGACATGTCGAGTGCCTGGAGGCCCTGAGCTGCACAGTGGGCTCGAGGCCAGCTACGCTTTCTCTGGCAGTGGGTGGCCTGAATACTTTAGCCTTGGCTTTATGGTGCTGTCCTTCGCAGGCCCGCTGGAGCACGGTGCCCTGGTTGGTCCCCTGTGGCCTTCCTAACATTTTCGGAGCCTGTGGCAGGGGAGCCCGGGCGCTGCACCGGGCCGGGGTGTGGGAGTAGATTGGCTGCCTACCCAACACATTGTAAGCCTAACTGACGGTGCTTTTGAACTATGGCTCGCACTAATCCAGGGAAGGAGCCACCGGCGGCCTCCAAAGACGCCACAGTTATGGATCTATGGAGCAAGTCAGGTGCAGCACCGGCGGACGCTGCGTCGTCGGGAGCTGGAAATTCAGCCGAGCCGGTCACACAATCCTTCATGGCGCTGTTCATGCAAGAACTCAAAACAGAAATTGGCTCACTTCGTACGGAACTCCAAGCATGTGTTAAGGAGCTCCGGAGAGATGTGGGGGAACTGGGGGGCCGAGTGGACGACATGGAGAGGACCCTCGATGCTCGCCCGGAGGACCAGGAACACCTCTGGCAACGACTTGCAACCCTGAAGGAGCAGCATGTTGAACTTCAGATTAAACAGGAGGACTTGGAAAATAGGGGGCATCGAAATAACATACGCATAAGGGGTGTTCCAATCGGAGCGGAAGGAGAAGATATCATGACGTTTGTGGCGGACCTACTTCATGATATCCGAGGGGATGACGACTCTTCACCGCCTAGCCTGCACCGTGCACACAGGGTCTCTGAGCCGTCTGGGAGACCTGGGCTCATCCCTGATATTCTGACACGGGTTCATTTCTTCGTCGAAAAGGAAGCAATCCTTAAAGCGGCTAGGGATAAGCCCGAAATCCTGTGCAGAGGCAAGCCTGTTCAGCTGTTTCAGGGCCTGTCCCCCACAACTCTCCGACGCCGGAGGGATTTTCGACCCATCACTGACAAGCTGAGGGAACTCAACATCCGTTACCAATGGGGCCATCCCTTTGTTCTCATGTTCCAATGGGAATCCAAGCGCAGTGTGTTGAGATCATACAGAGAGGCGGCTCGGTTGCTTCAGATCCCGGACACCCCGCCGGCCAGTCCCTCGCATCGCCCCGCCGGCCCTCGAACACCGCTGAAGCCTCGGTGGTCCACGGTGCGCCGCCCTAGGCGCCCCTCCTCCCCTGATGGAAGCAGATCATCGCGGGACAAACAAGACATTATACAGCATATAAAATCCCTAGAGGGTGGTCCGTCACTGGCGGGATCACAGGCGTCTGCACCCAAATGATTTCTCTGGTGGCGAAGTGACATGTCTGTCGTGGGCCTCAAGGAGAAGACGGCTCTCCGCCTGGCTGGCCTACAGTTGTCTTGGGCTTTTCTCCAACGCCTTGGATGCCTCACTTTGGGGCGTGCGTTCTGCCCATTTCTAGGCGCTACGTCTGCATGTCTGGGGCGGCGGCCCGGAGCTGATTCCCGGCAAACTGGATTTGTAGAGAACGCGATGATCGACCCCCACTCCTATTCCTGGGAGAGTGAAATCTCCGGGACAGCTTGTGCCGTCGCGCCTGGCTACTCCCTAGACTGGAATAGGCTTTGTTGGCCATGTTAGCCGTTTCAGCGCTTCAGTTGTTTTCCCACTCCTATCCTCCCCTTTCCCTTTCCTCTCCCTCTCTACCCTCTTGGCGGGGGGGACACGCTGGTACGTGGAGGAGCCCCAAGGAGATAGCTCCGCCGGACGATCAGTGACAATGACTACCGTGCCTTATTGGAAGATTGTTTCCCTCAATGTGAAAGGGCTCAACTCGCCTAACAAAAGGCGCCAAATATGGCGGTACTTGCTGCAGCAGAGCCCCGATATAGTCTTCCTACAGGAGACTCACCTCCTCAAGTCCGATGTGGCTCGAATGGCTCACCCACGTTTTCCTCACCAGTTTTGGTCCTCAGCAGCCACTAAGACAGCGGGGGTAGCCATTTTTTGCAGGGCGGGTTTCCCCCAGGGTGATACTAAAGTGCTCAGGGACACTGAGGGTCGACTTTTGAGGGTGGGGGTCAGGAGAGGGCACCGCGCACTTACACTTTGCAATATATATGCCCCCAATCAGGGTCAAGATGCCTTCCTGCGCAGGATAATTAAAGAACACCCTGAGCCGGTGAATTCAGACCTCATAGTTGGAGGAGACTTCAACTTGGTGTGGGATGCGGATCTGGATCGCTGTGGGGGCGCCTTCCATGAGGTCGGGCCATGTCTGCAACAGTGAAAAAATCCCTTACCGCTCTCAACCTGGTGGATGTCTGGCGCTATCACTCCCCGGGGCTGAGGGACTACACATACTACTCCCATGCGCATCGCTCTTACTCTCGCATCGACATTCTCTTCGTGTCCTACTCTCTACTTAAGGATACCCTGTCGGCTTCCCACTCTAGCATTTCGGTCTCTGACCATGCCCACGTGGAGTTGCTCCTGCACGAGCGCCTCACCCGCTCGCCACGGTCGTGCCGCTGGCGATTTCCGGATCATATTCTGCGGGATCCGGTTGATAGGGAAGAACTTGAGGCGGCTATATTGGCGTACTTCGAATCTAATGATTTACCAGGGACTCCCCTCCCCCTCCTGTGGGATGCCGTCAAAGCAACGATAAGAGGCACCCTCACAGCTTTAGCCGTCGCTAGGGCGCGAGAGGCCCAACTATATGAAAACAAGCTTACACGCGAAATTAAGACGCTGGAGAAGATGGATCAGGAGCACCCTGTGGTGGCTCACAAACGACGCCTAGCAGTCCTTAGAGGCCAGCTCCGTGTACATAGAACAAACAAGGCCGAGCATGCTCTACTCGCGCTCCGGCAGCGCTATTATGAAGGCGGCGACAGGGTAGGCACTGTCCTAGCACGGCGCCTGCGAACACGGGCGGCCAAGGCCCATATTGCAAAGCTACAGGTGGCAGATGGGTCTTGGGCTATCACGGAATCGGCGAAGCTTTAAACATTTCGTGACTATTATGCGTCCCTTTACTCTGGTGATCCACCAGCACCAGATCAGATTTCGGCTGCCCTGGGCGCATGCGACTGGGAGCCACTGAGTGAGCACCACTCTGGGCTCCTGGAGGAGTCTAACACTCTGGAAGAAATAGCTGGTGCTCTGAAAGACCTCCCATTGGGTAAAACACCTGGTCCTGACTGGCTCCCGGTATCGTTTTATCGCGCCTTTCTGCCGCAATTACAGCCATATCTCCTGCGTCTCTTCAATTCGTTCGCGGAGTCAGTTGGACCCTCCTCGGACATGGCAATGGCTGAAATAGCCATCCTCCCGAAACCTGGGAAGGACCACACCCTCTGCTCCTCTTATCGGCCCACTGCTCTGTTAAATACAGATCTTAAGCTGTACACCAAGATTCTTGCTAAACGGCTTAGCGTCCACCTACCCAACCTCATTGACCCGGACCAGGTGGGGTTTATCCATCAACGTCAGGGCGCAGACAATGTGCGCCGCATAGCCCATATTGTTGGGAAGGCCAAGCACTGGGGAATACCGGCCTGCCTCTTATCGCTCGATGCTGAAAAAGCGTTCGATCGGGTGGACTGGGCGTTCCTTCGTGCGGTTTTACGGAAGGTAGGTCTGGGCCCTAAAATGGTGGCGCATATTATGGCTCCTTATATCTCGCCGGTGGCCAGGGTGCGAGTAAATGACCAGCTCACGCAGCCTTTCTCCATCTGCAGGGGCACCCGGCAGGGTTGCCCCCTGTCACCTCTGCTGTTTGCCCTTGTGGTGGAACCCCTCGCCATTATGATACGCCAGTCCCCCGATATTTGTGGTATCTCCCTTAGGGGCGTAGAACACAAGATTGCCCTCTTTGCAGACGATCTCCTTCTCACTTTGTCTGACCCTCTACGCTCTCTGCCTGCGGTGCACTCGTTGCTCCAAACCTATGAACGCGCCTCAGGGCTTAAAATTAACCACACGAAGTCCTGGGCTCTTAATATCATGATCCCAGACGAGGAAATTACGGCACTACAGGCCTGCGTTCCTTATCAGTGGGCGAGCAGGTCGGTGAGATACCTTGGTCTCAACTTGACCCCGGACCTAGCTACTTGGGCGCAGGCCAATTGGTAGGAATACAAGTTCTCCGTCCTTGCCCATCTACGCGCATGGAAAGCCCTGCCACTTTCCTTGCTCGGCCGCCTCAACGCAGTTAAAATGTCTATACTACCAAAGATCCTCTACCTCTTTCAAACCTTACCGGCGCCTATTCCGGAGCACCAAATCCAGGGGTTGCAACGAGAACTGGTCGCATTCATATGGGGTGGTAAGAAACCACGCTTCTCCAATAAAATCTTGAAGCTCCCCCGGGATAGGGGCGGGCTCGCTTGTCCCAACCTACTTGATTACTATTGGGCGTTGCATCTCCGCTTTATTCTGGAATGGGGAGCATGGGAGAGTGAAAAAGTGTGGTTTCACATGGATAGGGCAGTCACCTGCTGGGCGCTTTGGGACCATGCTTGGTTGCCTCGGGAGGCACGCCACTGCAGTGCCTACATGGATGTCCCTACTAAAACGGTCCTTGAGATCTGGGACAAGGTGGCAGTTCGCAGGGGCCTTACCACCTTCCCCTCCCCTCACACTCCAATTGCTCGCAACCCGCAGTTCCCCCCGGCGTGTCGCCCACCTTATTTTGAAAACTGGACGGAAACTGGCTGTAGGACGATACAGGACTTATTTTTGGGAGGGGATCTTCAAACATTTGCCCAATGCAAACAAGAATTTGGTTTAACGGAAAAGGATAAATTCCAGTATATACAGCTTCGGCACTGGATACAGGGCTTCTCCCTGAAGCAGGTGGCCACGCGGCCCTTCACTCCGTTCGAGAGGTTGGCACGTACATTTGGCACTTACAAGGGGCTGATCTCTCGCATATACAAAGTACTCCAGCACACACAGCGTCTAGATCCCCACCCATATCAACTGCGGTGGCAAACCCTTTCCGGCTCAGGTGTTACCCCTTCCCAGTGGGCGCGACTCTGGGGAGACATTCCCAAAACCTTTCGTAGCATCCCCCAACAGGAATCTGCCTACAAGGTAATGACTCAATGGTATTATACCCCCGCCCGACTTCAAAAAATGTTTCCGAAGACGTCTCCCCTATGCTGGCGCTGTACTCAAGCGCTGGGAGATTTCATACATATTTGGTGGTCGTGCCCTCTCCTGACTACCTATTGGAAGGAGGTCCTCAGCCATATTAAAAGGGTGCTAGGATACCCCTTGCCCGAGAACCCGCTTACGGTTATTTTGGGCCTTAGACCAGCGACTATGCGAGCCATGACGGGCCGGGATTGGCACCTAAGCCTCCACATGCTGGGTGCTGCAAAACAAACTGTGGCCCTATATTGGAAGAAAGCAGAGACGCCTTTGTTATTGTGTCTTACAATGCACTGTAAGTTCCGCACAAATGCTACTGAACCTGCATAGAACAAAATCCCTTGACAATATACAGCATTAAAAGGCCTACTCTCTGTAGAGTCTGGCAGAAAATCAGCAGATGGGTCATTCATGCACCGTCTGCTTGGGCTGATGCCGATAGCTGGGATGCAATGTCTGACGCGACTGTAATATATGTTACTTAAGATTGTATAAACCCAGTTGCAGTCAAGCCACAGGGAGAAATGCATAGAGCTGCAGATATCACGCCAGACCTGACTGGTGACTTTTATTATGCTATAGCTAACCCGGCAATGTCATAGCTGTTTCATCTGGTCTGTAAGATATGGGGAATATGCAGGGCGCAATGTCTAGAGGGCGGGGAAAATTTACCAGTTGGCAATTAAAATTGGGCCTGTGACGTGGGTAACGGAAGGTCTTCATTGTTTCAAAGTAATTGCCTTTGGAAGTTGGCGACTTTTGCTGCCGGCCATTATGGTTGTAGGCAAACAGCTGTGTAGTGCTAATGGTCTGTCCTTTAAAATCAATAAAAAGTTGGTTATAAAAAAAAAAAAAATGGGTAATCTTATCAGAAAAAACGTAATCCTTTTTTTTTTTCTAAATTCTTTTTATTGAACCAATTCGACTGACATACAGCAATTACACATTGGCAGGCGACTTCAGTTTCAATCAGTAACAGTTTCCACATTTCAATTCACGTTGCGAGCGTTGTTTCTTTGTGTTTAGGGGGCTTCACGAGCCTCATAATCTGCTTGCCGACAGGGAGGGGAACATATATCACCTCTATATTGGTTCCATGCTCCCCACACCTTACTCCATTTCCCGGGGCATCCCCTAGCTACAAACACCGATTTTTCCTTTAACATGCACCAATCTAAATCTTCCTTCCACCTCCTCAAGCGGGGAGTCTGCACCGCGCCCCACAGCTGCGCGATGTTCCTTTTGGCGATCATGAACGCCAACGTTGCCCACTGCTTAGTGTACGTATTAAGGTCAGTACGCTCCCAAACATTCAGTAGGCACCTCCGCGCCTCCGGCTGCATGTCGACCCCCAGTACAGTCCGCATGATGCGATGTATGCCCCCCTCCAGTAGGCCTCTATCCGCTGACAGCCCCACAATATATGCATGAAGGTCCCTGCATCTCCACACCCCCGCCTGCAGTCTCCGCTTTCCGCCCTTCCCATGCGAACCAGCCCGGTCCCGTTACATAAGTTCTATGCAATATATTCAGCTGCACTAGTCTAAGCCTGGCCTGGGTTGCTACCACCCTCGGGAGGAGACCGCCTCTTGCCAGTCCTCATCATCCAGTTCGAGGCCTTCACTGTTCCACTTGTCCTTAAGGATCCCTAGTGGATCCTCCATATTGTTAATTAATTTCCTATAAATAAGGGAAATAGTTTTCTCTGGGATCTGTCCGTCCAACACTCTGGCCTCCAGCGGGGAAGCCTCTGGTAGCGTCTCGTCCCTGGGGACCTTGGCTAACAACGCGTGGCGGATCTGGCGATACCGGTAATATTCAGAGTCCATCATGCTATATTGTTTTTTAAGGGATGTAAACGGCAGTACCGTGCCCCCTCCCCACATGTCCTTGATCTGTGTGATCCCAATAAGATCCCACTTATCAAATCCCTTGGATTTCCAGAGGCTCCCCAGCTACTCAGAGTTCCATAACGGCGTGGCCAATGTGAGTTTACCATCCCATCCCAGATGTTTATTGACCACATGCCATACATAGACCGCGTGCACGGTAGAGCCCGTCAAGGGGAACCTACCGGGCTTGGCGTAAAGAGCCCTAGGATAGTCTCCCCCCGGAAGCAGCCACCTATCCATAGCGTACCCGGGATCATCTGGGTGACAGTGTATCCCGTGATTAATCACCGCCAGCTGGGATGCCCAATAGTATTTTTTTGAGGTCAGGGAGACTAATACCCCCATCGTACCAATTTAGGGTCAGTTTTAAATACGCAATCCGGGGTCTGCCGTACCAGAGTAGTTTTCTCTGGAGACTCTCAATCTCTTTAAAAGTATGCCACCGGGACCAGATCCATCGTGTTCTGGAGAGCATACAGAAAACGAGGGAGGGTCATCATCTTAAAGAGGACCGCCCTTCCCAATATGGAGAGAGGAAGGGACCTCCAGCGTGTGACATCTGTTTGGAGTTTTATCAGGGGTGGGTCCAGATTACGAGCAAAACACAGCCTCTGATCCAGGGACACATAGATCTCGAGATACCGGAAGCCTTCCGAAGCAATCGTTATTGGGCAATTCTGCGGTATCGTGGGCGGGTCGCCCACCAGCACATAAATTACTGACTTAGACCAATTAACTGTAAAACCTGAGTACCTACCAAAAATAGTCAGTATATCTAGTAGGCAGATCAGTGATGCCCTAGGAGCAGCGATATAGAGTAGGATGTCGTCTGCATACAGGGAAATTGTATCCTCCCAGTTGTTAGTCCACCTCAATCCCCGGACAGACCGGTCCTGTCTAATCCATGCTGCCAGTGGTTCGAGAGCCAGCGCAAAGAGGAGCGGCGACAGGGGGCACCCCTGGCGAGTGCCCCTGCTCAGCTGGAAATCACTGGACTTTCGGTTATTACACGGGCCATCGGATCAGAATACAAAAGACGGATCCAACTCAGGAATTCCGGACCAAACCCAAATTTTCCCAACACCGCGAACATATAGGGCCATTCCACCATGTCAAATGCCATGGTGGCATCCAATGAAACCGGAGCCGCCGGTTCCTGTATAACAGATGCTCTACTCAGTACTCCATGTAGGCGGCGCAGGTTGAGGGCCGTATTCCGACACGGCATAAAGCCTGATTGATCCGGGTGTACCAACGTATTGATTACCTTAATCAATCGCGTGGCCAACAGTTTTGCCAGGATTTTCGGCTCCACATTCAGTAGCGATATTGGCCTATATGATGCGCAATTCGCTCTGGGTTTGCCCTCTTTATGTATGACGACTATATTGGCCACTCGCTGGTCGTATGGAAGCATTCCTTTCTCCCTACTTTCCTCCAGCATTGCACGGATGTGGGGGGCTAGTTTATTAGCTGCCAACTTATACAACTCTACGGGGATACTGTTGGGACCCGTGGCTTTCCCCGACCGCACTCCTCTGATTGCCTGTGCCACTTCCTCATCTGTCAATGGGGACTCCATGTATGCCCCGTTCTCCTCCGAGAGTGCTGGCAGTCGGATGTCCCCAATAATAGCGCTATGGACTTCCTCTGAATACATCCCAGAGGTACTATAGACCGAGCTGTAATAGTTAGCGAACGTGTCCGCTATGAAAACGTAATCTTTTAAAGTGAAAACATCGTGGGATTTTCTTGTGGCCGGTGGGTGGGGTTTTGCTTTCGTTATTTTGTGATAGTGTTGAGTTCGTAATTGTTTCTTCTTGTGGCTCTCAGATTTGGGTTTCTTCACACTTCAAGACAGCGGCAGAATATTTGAAAAAGAAAAAATTACAACTGTAGCAGGAACTACCACCTTGCAAGATACATAGGTGACTAATTTTGGGACTAAAACTTGTAAAGTGTATATATTCTGTACTTTTAAACACGGATTGGCCTGAATGTGCAAAATAGGTTAAAATCTGACCCCGATTTGGACTCAAAATCCAAATTAATTGAACTTGCCTCCGCCTTTTTCTAAAAATGTACACTTCCAGGCGACATAATAGAGAAATTCTGTAATTTGCACACTAAAATCAACATCCTGATTGTTAGACATTAACAATCAGGATCCCCATTTGAACCTTTAAATATCACTGGTACCAAAGACATGCCCCATATCTCACGTACATTTCCCTCTCCAATTTCAAAATGTAATTCTCGTTTTAACTGAATATACTAATCATTTGAAGCAAATAATTACAAGAAATTCCCTAATGTTTACAACAGATCACTAAGATGTCTGTATGACGCGTCTCTTCCAGCAACCTAGGACTCCTGCAGCCAAATAATAAACTAACACTCTGCCGCCTGGACACCGCACCGCTGGACACCCGAAGACATCCTGTAGGCGGGGTCACTGTGACACCCCAAAGGGGCATCCTAACAAACTTCACCTGCAGTGGCACGCATTAAGAGAAGGGGGGGTGGTGCCCTGCCGTTCCAAGGGTTGCCCATCATGCCACCACCAACTTAAGGCCTGTCCTCCAGTCAAAACTAAACAGTGATGCAAGCAGGACAGCCCTCCTCTGCCAACAGCTTTATCTGTGGGCCGGGGTGACAGCAAGCTACCCCTGCCTTATCCACGACACCCCAGTCAACCTGCAATAGAGGTACGGTTCGAACCCATGGTGGTGCGCCTCCTTCTGGCCTACCCTGCAAGGACCCAATGTCAGCATTCCTCTCTGTAACCAAAACAACAACACCCGTGGCCTTAAAGCACCCTACCAAATAGGGCCAACTGGACAGGCGCAGCACCATTGTTAGTAAGGTTATGTTAATGCTTTTGTCTAAAGTAGCTATAGACTCTTCGTCATCAGGGGCGTAGCTTGGTCAGTAAGATTGGGGCGGGGTGTTCATCAGACTTACTATCAATCTTACTGGCATATAATGTTACAATACATTAATAATCTATAATGATTATGCGGCAAGCAGGGTGCACAAGAAGGGTTTAAGGGCAGTGAAAAGGTAGAGGAATGTGGATTGAGAGGGGAACTAAGCGAGAGAAAACACATTATTTTGTGAAATAACCAACATTTTTGAAGTTTTTTTTAAACAGAACGGGAGACAGTTTGTGTGTACGTTTTTGTCTTGTCGTGTAAAAATTCTGGGTGAAATCAGACAGACACCTCCACATCCCCGACTGAAAACACCTGTATCCAAATATTTTTCATAAAATACATTTATTTGGGGTGTGTAACATCCCGAACAGCACCCCTGAAGTTGCGCCCCTGTTCGTCACACTGACAGGTCAAAGACCACACCCGTAAGGTATTTCAGCAGGCAAAGAGACAGCCGCAAGTTCAAGAAGCATGTTTGCCCTCTGGGTGAGGGGCAGGTAGGGGCGAGACCACTGCACTGGGGGTATGACTGTCATAGCTTCTCCTCTCCCAGCAGCCATGAAGTGGTCGGGCGTTTCAAGTCCGTTCCACCCACCATGGCAAAAAAGCCCCTCTTGATCATGTATGATACCCTGCCAGGGATGGTTTCTCCTGCCTTACCCCACTGATCCGCCCGCGGGTGGTACCCCTAGCCCGGGGTTGAATGTGCTTTACCATTTGTTATGCCACTTGCCCGGCTGCCCTACGTTATCTGCTTACCTGAGGTCGGCTGTGGGCAGTCAGCTGTGGCCTGCCGGCTGATCTCCACAGGATATCCGGACACAGATTGTAGGGCTGCGGCTGGAGCTGTCTGTACAGGGAGGGGAGGATGTGGGGTAATAAGACCGGCTGCTTCCTCCTATGGCACCAAAATACTGCCTGGGGCAGGGCCTGTGGAACAAAAACAGCCCATAACGAGTGATCAGACAACCAAACCCCGCCCCCGGGGCAGGCCAGCTAGACACAGGACACCCCCAGAAGGGCTATAGCAAATCCCTCCCACGGGCAGGACTCAGACGCCACCAAGCCGGTCGAGGGGCGTGGCTTAAAGACAGGACAGCCCATCCAGTGGCGAATCAGACTAAACTGAAAGTCTTCCTGCCACTCGTTTAATTTATTGCACGTTTTAAAATTAATATCTTTGTTATTGCGATTGTTCCCAAGAGCGTCAGACGTCATAAAATATCCCCAATCGTGTCCCCGGTGAATATCGATGGTGAGGTTGCTGAAAAGACAATAGGTAGGTTGTAAAATAAACCGTTTTAAAAACGTCAAAATAGAGAGCAGACTGTGTGTATGATTGTTTTTGTCTGTGTGTGCATGTAAAAAATCTTACGTGAAATCCGACATCCACCTAAACAAGCGTGTGCCTCGTGCTAAAAGTGGGAGGGGTGGGGGGAGTGCGACAGCACACAAAGCGTTTCCCTAGCGGGAGAGAGGCAGGGGCACCATGTGTTTGTAAGTTAATTACAAACATATGGTGTCAAGCTCGCTCCCGCAAGGCAATCGCCACACGTGCACGCGTTGCCATTGAAGGCAATGAAACGCATGCACGTTTTCGGCTGAAAAGCCGAAGCGATTGCCAAAGGTCTTTTTGCCTATGCAGCGCATGCGCGCTGCATAGGCGAGACCTAATGAGTCCCCTCCATTATGAGGCAGCAATTTAGTTCTTGCAAAACAAAAGGGCATTTGTTTCAAAGCAACTGATAAGGCATTATTCTCAGCTGCAATTACATATATACATAGATTGAGTGAGATACATACCTTGTGCGCCCAAGAACAGTACATAATGGAACATAAAAACAGAATGGTCATGAGGAACCACGTGGCCTTCTCACTGAAAGGGGTGTAGGATGTTCATAGAAATCAAACCATCTCTGGGTAGCTTCATTCAAAATGTAAAATATGTACTAAAAAACTAGAAGTCAACTACCTTCGACACCACCAACCACATCGTCCTGTTCAACGCTCTCTCCTCTCGAACTGGCGCGCCTGGAAAGGTTTGGGAATGGTCTGCTTTGTTCACCCCAAACAGAAGCAGCACACCTAGTGGGATCTCCAGATCAGCCCTACTCCCAGGTAACTAGTCACCCAGGGCTCTGTGTTCCCACCTCGACACAGTCACACTAAGCCTCCAAGTCTTCTTCTAGCCAGTCCTACATTCGCCCTCAAACAGGCTGCTGATGAGTCTCACCGCTACCTCAAAGGCATCCCAGCGACAGACCAATGCACATCCATGCAAACTAAACAACTGCGCATGTCCACCAGACCACACAAAAGAATGAATCTTCTTTAACAGGCTAAACTGCACCAGCAAATTGATGTCTGATTGGCAAAAATATATCTTGATAGCTTCTTCCTTCTAATGCGCTTTTCAAGCCAAATAACTGCAAGATCCACCCCTTCTTTCTCCCTTCCTTCAAAACAATATACAGGCCCGTCTGTGACTCTTCTTCCACACTGAAAGTGCAAAAACGCCCTTATGACTGACATTCCATGCCCAACTCTGCCACCATCAAAAGGCAGTGTGCTGCACAAGAGTGAGCCTAGTCACTGGTGAGCATAAAGGTCTCTAATCCAATCGCCACAATCTAGAAACAATACTGCAGTCTCCCCCAGCACACATCTACCTCAAATCCCTGAAAGTCAATTACTCACTGGTGAGTGTAAAGTTCTATCCCACAATCCCACAATCAAGAACCCATACTGCAGTCTCCCCCAGCACACAACCACCTCAATCCCTAAAGATCATTTATTCATTTGAGAGTCCTGGAAAATCCTGAAATGAAGAAGCCCCGTACTGCAGTAACCCCCCCTCCCCAGCACTCCTCCACCTCAATCCCTGAACATCATGTACTCACTGGTGAGTGTAAAGGTCTATCACCCAATCCCACAATCAAGAACCCATACTGCAGTCTCCCCCAGCACACAACCACCTCAATCCCTAAAGATCATTTATTCATTTGAGAGTCCTGGAAAATCCTGAAATGAAGAAGCCCCGTACTGCAGTAACCCCCCCTCCCCAGCACTCCTCCACCTCAATCCCTGAACATCATGTACTCACTGGTGAGTGTAAAGGTCTATCACCCAATCCCACAATCAAGAACCCATACTGCAGTCTCCCCCAGCACACAACCACCTCAATCCCTAAAGATCATTTATTCATTTGAGAGTCCTGGAAAATCCTGAAATGAAGAAGCCCCGTACTGCAGTAACCCCCCTCCCCAGCACTCCTCCACCTCAATCCCTGAACATCATGTACTCACTGGTGAGTGTAAAGGTCTATCACCCAATCCCACAATCAAGAACCCATACTGCAGTCACCCCCCAGCACACAACCACCTCAATCCCTAAAGATCATTAATTCATTTGTGAGAGTAAAGATCTAACATCCAATCCCCCCACAATCAAGAAGCCATGCTGCAGTTTCGAGTCCAGCACACATCCACCTCAATCCCTGAACATCATGTACAAAGGCCTACATGTTTGATATCGAGGATAACTAGCAGAAACACTCTCCTAGGTAGTGGTCCACAGGACACCGACTAAATGATCGCTGATATTACTGAAATATGAACAAAATACCCAAAACATGCCTTTTCCTACTATCCCTTTTCAATGGAACAGAACTGCCCATCATACCCACTGTGTGCGCTCGCACTACCCTTCTCCTCAACTCAACTACGACTCATTGCATTGAACTAGGTCTCATTAAGAACTGTAAACGCCACTGTAAATTATGGATGGTACCTAAAATCAGCAAACACTACATAACTTCTAAATATCAAAGAACCATTGAAATCTTTAGGTCGAGCCCACTACAAAGAGCATGAGCGGTCTGTTGTGAAGCATATTATGGCTTACTAAGGGCATAGAGGGGCTTGCAGCTCACCCACTGGTTACCTATTAGTTGGCTTAGCATGTCACTCCATTAGACGGATTCTTAATCATTGTCAATTTAAATGTTTTCCCTCTCATGGGCATTGCCTTGTCACATTCTCTTTGACTGGCTGACATTGCCACTTCCACTGCTTGCTTTTTAAGTACTACTTTTTTAGGTCTCCACTACATAGCGTGCATGCGCTGCATAGGAGGACCTTTAGCCGTCGCTCTGGTCATTTTAAAGCACACACTCATGCTTGTGGCAGCATCCACCTTGTGGGAGCGAGCAGGGGCGCGCCACAAGCAGGAGTGTAGTGCTTGAAAATGAGCAGACTGCACGCGCGCACGCGCGCACACGCAGCACTCCTGGGCTCTCCCTCTCCTCTCGCTTTCTCTCTCTCTCTCTCTCTCTTTCTCTCTCTCCCTCCCGCCCCCTGCTGGCAACTGTACGTTCGTGCTGCCGCTGCTGGTTAATCAGACGTCGCTGGTTGCCCTCAGAGTTCACATCTCTTGGTGAGTGCAGAGAGACGTGTTTCCTTATTTTTTCTGTGTTTCTTTGTTTTTCACAGGTCTAGAAAGTCTTCAACTTGAACAGTTCTTTATCTCTTCTTGTTCCGCGCTTGACAGCTCACCCGGAAACTAGTGGGGCTTGAAAATGGTGGGGTGACTTTAAATACACGAGCTCAGGTTGTGAGATATTCAAAAAAGGTTTCCTTTTGTACAGTGGCCATCCTGAGCTCTCCTATTTCAAGGTGCTCTCAATTGTGCTGATGACTTATTTTTTTCACATGTAAGAGTCTTGAAATACGTGAGCTAGGGTGCGTTGTATGCAAAAAGGTTTTCCCTTTGTACAGCATCAATCCTGAGCTCTCGTATTTCAAGGCGCTTTCCTATGTGCTAATGACTTAATTTGCACATGTGAGAGAGTTTTGAATACGTGAGCTGAGCTTGTGTTGAAAGGCTCCCCTGTGTTTGCGGGTATCCATCCTTGAGGCTGAAAGTGAGCACTCAACACAGCAGGTGGGCACGAGTCGCGTGTCGCCGGCTTACCTGGAAGACCCCTGTCTGTGCTCCGGACCTGAAAAACTAAAGGCACGGCTGGGACACGCGAGCCTTAGTGGGGTGTGCCTGTCAGATGCCAAGCTAAAGCATGCACAGTGTATCTGTTTACATCATACATGCCTTCAATCTTAGACAGAGTACATGCTGTAAAACAACTCTTTTTCAACTCATCACAGGCTGGCGTGGAGTTAGTGAGGCTTGTAGACCCCACTCCGCCCTGTGATGACTTCGAAAAGGGCAGGTGTTTTACACATGCTCGCAGACTATGTATGATTGACAAGCAGCCCTGTGAAATACAGGGCTGATGCCCTTGATGCCCGAGGCTGCTTTAAAACATGACGCTGCCTCACATCATCAGTGTGTGGTCTCTGGGACCCCAGAGAATTGCTGGCCGGGCTGGTGCCAGTTCAGCCCAGCCTGCTGAAATAAATAAAATAAGCAAACAAGCATTGGTATAGTCAATAGGTCTCGCCTTTGGGACCTTATAAGTGTTTAGCCATGCAACAGTTGATGTTGCACCAAGGATATTGTGCTGCATAACTAAATACTTATAAGGCCCCAAACGCGAGACCTATTGGCTATGCCAATGCTTGTTTCTTTTGTGTGAAACACTCCATCTGAGTGCGTGTTTTCAAGCCATCTCCCTCGTGAATGTCCCCCCCCTTGTGCTCTGTCGCTCTCTGTTGCACGACTGCTGCTCCCCCTCGCTTTGCACTCACTCGCCTGTGTGCATCTCGCCATGGATCCCCAGCGCCCTCGCTCTTGCTTCCCAAATCCTGTGTTGCCTTAGCTCCTGCCATCTCATCCTTTCTGTGTTGCTGCAGTGTTCCTTCCATGTCCCCCAACATTCCCGTGTTCCTTCGCCATTCTAACATTTATCACAACTTCCGCCAGGCTGTCTCCGCTCACTCCTCCAGCACACTTTAAAAAATGCACATTTTATTTTGGGTTTTTTTACCGACCCTACTAGGATCAGTAACTAATACGGAAAAAAAACACCTGGATAAAAAAGAAAAAAAGAAATACTAAAAAACTTTTACCATGCTGCAAGGCATCATGTTATCGCAGCACAGATGTTTGGCAGTCTTGCTAAAAGCCATTGGCATTGCCAGTAGGTCACAAAGGCGAGACCTACTGGCTTTAAATATACCACTTGAAAAGAGAGGTGGTAGTGTTCCCAGGAGGGAAATATCTGCACATTCAATATAAAGTTAAATTATTCATTCATTTAAGCATGTGTATATCATACCATTGGGTACTCACCCTAAAAGAGCCTACCACCAAAAGACTCTATTATCCGAAGACTTTCTCAAGGCAATTTAGTCGGGATCTGCAAGTCATAAATATGTAGTGGCCAATATTCATAAAGACAAGATGAGGTTTACAAAGAAACCCCAATAGTAGGTAATGGTACACCTCACAGAGACTATCACAATTAAAGATACTTGAACATGGCATCTCAGGGTTCCATATTTTCTGACTTCAACGGCACAAACCTAATAAGTTGTAACCGAACGGTAGTGGTTTAAACGCCGATCCGCGTGTTTCCGCACCAGTCACTGCAGATCCCGACTAAATTGTCTTGAGAAAGTCTTAGGATAAGACGAAACACGTGTTGGCTATTATGTGCTGGGAATATTTTATCAAAATAAAGGAATACTTCTATCAACAAGAATAAAGAAACATGGAATTGCAAGAGATTTGACCGTCTCGGATCAATGCTTTGAATCTATGTTGTTGGGTCTTGTTCATTTTTAATAAAATGAAAAAAATTGTTTTGGGACTCCATGTTTCGATCTACTTGATCTCTACTGTCTATAGATCAATAATATATGTTCAGGTGTGCCGTAGGAACCCTATTTTTGTCATGATGGCTTTAAATATACTTGTTGTATACTTCCAAGGTCTTCTTCGTTGCTGCTTCCCAATCTGTATTTGAGTCCTCCCCCTACACACTTTCTCCTCTTCCAAAAGGCCACGTGCTGCTCTGGTCTCAAGCTTGAGAAGGCACATACTGCTGTCATCCAAGTGAAGCTCTGCTTGGCACCCTGGAACGAGGGCTGTGTTAGTACACACTCAAAGTAAGTAAATGAAGCAAAGGGACATCAAAGACTTGTTGAACAAGAAAGGTGTGTCCTACATCTTACAGCTGCAGAGAGCAACCTGGAGGTCTGTCCCCACCATTACCACACACTACCATTCAGAGGCGGATCCCAGGGTGGCCTGCCTAATCTATTTGGTGCTAATGACTAGTGCAGGCTTTGTCTATATTCACTGAAAAAACCATAGGTTTCAGGGGTGTTATAGTTAGCTGGACTTTTCACTTGTACAAAACCATTGAAATTCCCCCGTTATAGTTAGTTCAGCTAACTATAACTCGCGCGCCCGCAATGCACTGCTGCTGACGTCACATATTACATCACTCATGACATGGTCAGTGACATCACTCATGACATCACTGATGACATCTCAAATGACATCACTGATGACATCACTGATTACATCATCCAAAGAATATGTGTTTTTCTGAAAATTAAATATGTTTTATATATGTATATCTCAAGGTCGATGGAAGAATAAATGGGTATATAAGTGTCTAAATGGATGATTTGTTTTTGAAAAATTGATTGTGTAACTGACTGATTAAGTGTATCATAGTGAATACATGGCTTAGTGAGTAATGTTTAAATATGTAAATATCTGTATCAGTCTCTCACTTTGTGTATAAGTGGCTGCATGGGTTGGTGAGTAGCTACATGGGTGTCTATATAGGTTATTAGTTGTTTTTTTGTGTATCAGTCTGAGTGTCTGCATGGTTCGGTGGGGGGTATTACGTAGTGCATAGGTGCATGAATGAGTGACTCACTGTTTGTATGTGTTGAACACAGCATGTGTGCAGGACTGTATGGGTGGATGAGTGTGTGTATGGGTGTGTTAGTGAGTGAATGACTGTCTCAATAGTGTCTTTATGAGTAACTACATATGTTTTAAACTAGTATATGTGACTATTGGTGTATATATGTGAGTATATGTGAGAGTGAGAGATTGAAAGAGTTCCTGTATGAATAAGTATGTGTTTCTATACGTGATTGTTTAAAAGACTAAGTATGTGTAAGTTTCCGTAGAAGTAAGTGTGGTGGTGTGTGTATAACTGTATATGCAAGTAAATGTATGTTTGATTCTTTATTAGCATGAGTGATTATGTGTGTGAGTAACTCTATGGATGAGTGGCATTGTGTAACAGGATGTATAGGTGTATGAGTACATATGATGAGTGAATACATGTATGAGTGACTGTATAGGACTGTTGGTGAATGAGTGGATGTGTATGTGGATCTTAGAATTACTGAAGAGGTTGTTGTAACTGGTATTGGTATGTCCATTGTTTTGAAAATTTTAGTCTCTATTTTTGAATGTGTGTATCAAAGGTTATATTAGGGTGAGAGGAGGTCTGCCACTCTATCACAAGGATGATGTCATCAGTGATGTCATTTGAGATGTCATCAGTGATGTCATGAGTGATGTCACTGACCATGTCATGAGTGATGTAATATGTGACGTCATCAGCAGTGCATTGCGGGCGCGCGAGTTATAGTTAGCTGAACTAACTATAACGGGGGAATTTCAATGGTTTTGTACAAGTGAAAAGTCCAGCTAACTATAACACCCCTGAAACCTATGGTTTTTTCAGTGAATTTCTGAGGTTTTTTAAATGCTAATTCCTAACTATAACGTGCCTGAAACCTATGGTTTTTTCTGTGAATTTCAAAGGTTTTTTAAATGCTAATTTCTAACTATGCCTACAGAGATAGGACATGTGAAGAAAGAAGAAAAAATGCACAGAAAGAAACAAAAGAAGTGCAGAAAGAAGCAACAGATGTCCTCAAATACGAAGATAAGTGCAGGAAGAAGGATAACGTGCAGAAAGAACAAAAAGAAGAGCAGAAAGAAGCCTTGTTGCAAAATCATCCTGTACCCTCAACTTTTTCAGACGGATACTGGTGGTAACTGAGTCTGACTAACCAGTCCTAGAGCCAGTGCTATGTTAAAAGACACTTAGAATACAGTGAAAACACCTACATACACTAGGGAACATTATGCGTTGGGGTCCCCCTGTGATTAGCATGACCTCCTCTGTAAGCCCCTAGTATATTATAGGGCATGGGGATTAAAACTACCTCTTAAAACAGGCCACAGGGCGTTTTTGCACACGTTAACTCAGGCCCCGTCCCCTCCCTTCACCACTGTGTAAACACGCCCTGTGTCCATTTTTAGTTGGGAGATTAAGTTCATTTGAATCCTGAGGGTCCCTAGGGTCCAACTAGCCCACTAGGTACCACCAGTAAGTGCCACAGAGCTGCGTTGCAGAGAGGTGTAAAAAGTGGCACGGCCTGGACCACCTCTCTGCAATGCAGCTCAGTGGCGCTTACTGGAAGCACTTGGTGGGCTAGTTAGCCCCCAGGGGCCCTCAGTATTGAAGGGAAATTATATCCCCAATTTAAAACGTGCCATAGTGCGTGTTTGCACACGTCACCTCAGGCCCCGTCCCCTCCCTTCATCACTGTGTAAACGCGCCCTGTGGCTGTTCTAAGTTGAGAGATTAAGTCCCCTTGAATCCTAAGGGTCCCTAGGGTCAAACTAGACCACTAGGTACCTCCAGTAAGCGCCACAGAGCTGCGTTGCAGAGAGGTGTAAAAAGGGGCTTGGCCTCAGAAGACCTGTCTGCAGCGCAGCTCCCTGGCGCATACTGGAGATGCCTGTTGGGGGCGCGTTTGCAGAGTGCTGCACGGAGGGGTCATGGCCTCCGGCACGATGCCAGCCTTTTATTTATTTTAATTTTTTAAGAAGGGGGGCTGTGTGGTTCCGCTTCTTATTCTAATGTATTGGCCCTGATGACCCCATCCCCCAGGGCCTGTCTCCTAATTATATTTTTTTGACCCCAATCCCTAGGGCCGGCCAGTGTTTTTTATTATTTTAAAAAAATATATATTTATAGACACACCTAGGACATGCTGGACAAACCGTACGTACCTATCACCATGACGATTTGCGTGATATTCATTAAAAGGCGACTATGCATGCAATGAATCCACGTGGAATGTATTTACACCACTAGTGAAGCTCTGACATGTCTGATGCCCTACCGTGCCTAATCCCGGCAGACACCCTTGTCGTTTATTTATACAAACATGGGTAGCTATTGACGGGCACATTTAATACACATGCACACCAAGCCATTCAAAGGGGATTCAACAAAAATTCGACCAAAACTATGCAAGAAACCCCCCTCACGGTTAATAAAACACACATCCACTGCTGGATGTGTAATACTTTTTATTTTACTCTCTGGAAAGGGGACGAACATCACTTGAGAGTCACAGCGCGCTCCTGACAGAGCCCAATGCTGTGTTACACCCACCATTGCCTGCCGAGTGCCACACACCTCTGTGTTGTATTCCACTAGCTAGTGCATATGCTATGACACTCTCTAGCCCATGTGCACTGTAACACCACCCCGTGAATATGTCATACCACACTTGTCTTCGCACGGGTTATATTGCCCCATCTAACGTGCCTTCCTCGATGCCTATGTTATAACGCACAGTGCTATGCCATACATATTACAATCTGGGATCCATATCTTTGTCACAGTGCATATGCAACGTTACACTCCCCAGCACATATTTTATATTACAACTTTAGAGACTAGTTAGGTTACACAACACTGCCCTGTGCATATTACATTCCAAGGCGCATATCGCATAGCAGGCGCTAGTGCCTGTGCTATCTCGCGCTCTCCAATGAATCTGTCATTGCGCACAATGTATTGCATATTATATTTCACGCCCGGTTCATCTTATATCACACTTTTTGGTGCATAGTTTATACCATACACTATATCTAGTTTTCATTTTCAATCGTGCTCTCAGGACTATGTTCTATATAACACTGTGTTCACCTACCCTTTTCACGGGCATTACATTTTGCGATAGGGGGTGGAGGGTCAGGGGATGTTTCTGCCAAGTGAGCCCGGAGTCACAGTCACAAAAGTCCTCTTCTTCCTGAATAAAAGTGAGATTATGCTGCATACTTGTTCATATTTTAAGTAGTTCGCACAGACACAATGTTTTAAAAACAATAAAGTTCCTAATACCCGCCTTCTCTGAACAGTTAGCTTGCTGCCCCATCCCCCTCCTCCGTATCCTCTGTTGTGTGAATCGATGGACTAGCCTTCTCCCTCCTGCCATGCATGGTCTGATGTGCTGCCACTGCCCTCAATTTAGTATGATGTACCAGTCCCCTCCTCCTGCCCTCCATTGCCCAATTCTATGCCCCATCATTGACCTCCTGCTTAATCTCTGTGCTTAGCTTGCTGCCCCTATTCTCCTTCCCCCTGCCCTCTGATGTCTTTGTGCATGCCCCTGCTCCATCCTTTTTGCCCACCATGTCCCATGGACCTGCCACTCCTATCTACTCTGAGTGTTCTGTTGAGCTGCCACTCCCCTCCCACCTGCCTAGCATTGTCAGATGACTGTAACCTGTCCCTGCCACCTCCACCCTGCCTGTCCACAAGCCATGCCCCTATCCTCTTCCTCCTGTCCTACATGGTCCATTGTACTGCCACACCCTTCTGCCCTCCCTGGTCTGTTGTGCTGCAACTGCTCCTCCTGCCTGCCCCGTGTGGTCTGTTGTGAGGTCCCTTCCCCTGAACTTTCTTGTCTGTGCACAGGTCCTGACCCTCCCTTCTATCCTCCATCGTCCTTTGTGCATGCCCCTGCACCCTCCTTCTTGCCCATCATAGCCATTGTGCTGCCACTGACCCTCCCACTTGCCATGCATGGTCTTCTGTGCTGCCATGGCCCCTCCCACCTTCCCTGTGTGGTCAGTTAGCTGCCCCTGACCCCCTCCCACCTTCCCTCCATGGTCTGTGTGTATGCCATCACAGTCTCACTGTTGCTCTTCATGGTGTGTCTTGCTTCTAGTGCCCATCCTGCCTGACCTTCATGGCTATCTTGCTGCTCCTGCCCTGCCCCCTTGCCCCCAGCCCTCTGTTTACATGTGCAGACCCCTACTCCCTCCCTCCTGGCTTGTCTGTTCCATTGTAATGCCCCTGATCCGTCCCCCCTGCCCTTTATGGTCTGTTATGCTGCAGCTTTCTCTCCTCTCTGTCCATTATGGTCAGCTAGCTACCATTGCCTCTTGCCCCTCTGTTCTCTGTTGTCCATGTGCATGGTCCTGTCCCCTCCCTCTTGCTTTCTATGGATTTTTGTGCTGCACTCCCGTCCTGCATGCCCTGTGTGGTGTATTGTGCTGCTGCAAACCCTGATGCCTGCCCTGCAGGGTCAGTTTGGTGCACCTCTCCATGTCCCTCCTGTCCTCTGTTATCCAAGTCTATGTCCCTATCCCATTTCCTTCCATGATCCAATGTACCATACTTGCAAACATTTTGAACTTGGTAAGAGGGAGATTTTGAAAAAAAACTGGGGTATTTATTTTCCCCTTTGAGTTACATTGAAAAAGAGGATATTGTAGACAGGAGACAGATCAAATAAAGCCCATTTGAGCTTAAAAACATTGGACGTTTCCTGGCTGAATCGGGTCTGTTGGCATGTATGGTTGTACTACCATTGCCTCTTCCTTCTGCCCACAATGGTCTATTACATTGCCACAGCCTTGAAGGAGGGTAGATTTTGTATCACAGGGGGCCCCTGGCCCGTTCTGTCCACACCTGAAGTATGAGACCCTTGTCCTTGCCCTGCCAGCCGCATTTGTAGGCCGTATTAAATTGACCAGCGGGTCCTGTGTTGCTATATAATTATCCTGAGACATCCTTACCACTCAGCCAGCATAAAACCCCTGTGTAGGCCCTTCTGTTCAATATGTAGGCCTCTTTGTTAAATTGACCATAGCTCTGCAATTTTAGTGTATAGCAGTCTGAAGGCAGGTCTGCGAGGCCTTCTGCTCCAAACTAGTAGCCCCCACCCTACCCGAGTGCTCCGTGCTCGGTATCAAAGTTCAACATCCCCCTGAAGCTGTCGACATACAGTAGGCTGCATCCTGGACTGGTACTTGCTTCCTGGGCAGGTTTCCCGCTTTTAAGGAAGTGGCAACCACAGAGCGTCAAGTTAGGAGAACTGAGGAGATTTTATACATGAATATATTGAATTCCCGTACAATACCCATTATTTTCTGCTTGCTCTATGGAACTTACGATAAACGATTGGCCTGAGAGACTGACCTTTTCACCCAGTCCATTGTCAGCATTAAGTGGGTAAATGACGAAATGTCTGGTAAAATCTGCAGACAAAGCTTTTGGGTAGCATACGTAGGTAGATGTAGCGTGCAAAGGAGCCCACAAAATGATATAAAAAGGAAGCACCCACAGATATCGACGGACTACCTCGCCGTCTGTATGTAGGTTAACAGGATGTGCAGGTTTTCCCCAAGAGCTGGGAGCTCTTGTCTTCCTTTGCTTAAAATGTCTTGCTCTGCTTTGCTTGAAGTATCTTATTCTATTTTACCTATATGAAATGTCATGTTATGTTTAACCATTGTTCTCTTTACTTTTGCATTTAAAAGATTTTGTATTGTAATTGCAGGAATGCTTGCTCTAAGAGTAAACGTGAGTGTTCCTAGGTAACATTTTCCTTGGTGTAACTTGTTTCTCATGATGCATTTATAGATGTGTTTTCTCTCTCTCTCTGTCAGTACATTAATTGAGATACAGAGAATATCATGACAGCTGTATGATTATCTGGATTCTGTATTTTGTACTTTATGTCTCTATTCTGCGGTTTCTTTGAAGTTGCATCTTCTCATTAAACTGCCATTGTATTCTGCCTCCAATTCCATGTCTCATATGTCTGTTTTCTTCATTTTTGGAGCAAGCGTTACTAGGCACCCCGGCTCAAATTAAGGTGCCCCTTTTGTCCCTGATTCACTCTCCTGCTCAGTTCTGTGGTGGCTCCCGGGGCTCTGGGGACCTCCCCTAGCTTCCTTGACCCGTAATAGATCTTCCCTCCAACAGCCTCTCTTGCAAGTCCTGTATTGTTGGTTTGTTGCCCCTGCCCCCCTTTCCACTGCCCTCCATAGTCTGTTGTGCTTCCATGGCCCTTCCTGCCTGCTCAGTGTGGTTAAATTGTTGCCTTTGCACCCTCCTACCTGCCTTCAATTTTCAGAGTCCGTGCCCCTGGCCTCTGCCTCTCAACAGTATCCTAATGAACAACTAGATTGCTAACATTCTATATTTATTACAAAAGTGTGGAACGCCTGACATGATCTTGATGTAATCAAAACTGTAATACCTAGAGCATTTCCTTTAGAAATTACATATATGAGAGGGTCTTATTGGCATCAAAATTATGGTTAGTGCTCTAAAAGACTAAAATAAGGACATATTTTCTGAGTTTTCAAATAGCGACAAAGCACTTTTAAATTATTTGTTATCTTTATGTTTTTTTATCCAGTTGAACACTTGATTAAATGTTGCACTTAGGGGAGAGGATGTGGTGTTACTTCCAGAACTGCAGACTTTGCAACTGGGGAACCAGGTTGAAGTTTCTGCTTCAGCTCGACATTCTGTGATTCTGGTCAAATCACTTAGTCTCCCCATGTCTACAACCAAAATGAATTTGTTCTTGTGTGATGTAACCAATGCTCATGTAAAGCACTCCAATACCTGACAAGTCTGCACTATATAACACTGCAAAAACACAAAATAATAAGTGTTTTGCACACTTCTGTCATTGGGCTATATTTGGGCTACATCTGGGTGATTTTGGGCTACATTTGGGCTCTTTTGTCTCCGGTGGCCATCTTGGGAGATTTATTTGTTATGAAGTTTCCTAATTTCCTCATGTACTGCAGTCTCCTCAGTAGGAAATGCTTTCAGTTTTTTACTTTTATTCCCTCATGAAGGTATTCAGATATGTCACACATTTGCCATAAATTCTTAATGTTAGCACTCTAGTTACTCATTAGATCACTGTAGTAAAACTACTGTTCACCATGGAAGTATGCTCCTGGTATTAAAAGTGCATGTTTCAGTCTGCATGTCAGAATTTTTTAATGAAATAGAAGAGGATTTGAGAAGTCACTCAAAATGTGCTCTCATTTTCTTTCTTCAGCATCAATCATAATTTCTATGGCAAAATGAACCCCCTCATTGTGTTCCTTTTTAAATTAAATGTTTTAAGTGTTACCAGTTTATTCCAATCAAGATGGCTTCAGGTATGCCATACTTTTGTCATAATGAAGACAGTAAGCGCTCTAGTTGTTTTTAAGAACATTCTGGGACATTCTGTCATTGGGCTATACTTGGGCTACATCTGGGTGATATTTGGGCTACATTTGGGCTCTTTTGTCTCTGGTGGCCATCTTGGGAGACTTATTTGTTATGAAGTTTCCTAATTTCCTCATTTACTGCAGTCTCCTCAGTAGGAAATACTTTCAGTTTTTTACTTTGATTCCATCAAGAAGGCATTCAGATGTGTCACACATTTGCCATAAATTCAGAATGTTAGCACTCTTTTTGCTCATTAGATCACTGTAGTAAAGCTACTGCTCACCAGGGAAAACTGCTGCTGGTATTGAAAGTGCATGTTTCAGTCTGCATGTCAGAATGTTTTAATGAAATAGAAGAGGATTTGAGAAGTCACTCAAAATGTGCCCTAATTTTTCTTTCTGCAGCACTAATCATACTTTTTATGGAAAAATGAACCCCCTCATTTTGTTCCTTTTTAAATTAAATGTTTTAAGAGTTACCACTTTAATCCAAGCAAGATGGCTTCAGGTGTGCCATACGTTTATCATAAGTAGGACTGTTAGCGCTCTAGTAGTTCTTTGGAACACTCTGGGAAGCTGCAGTAGAACACAAAGGAATCAACTGACAGTCTCTGCCCTTGTTGGATGTACATGTTTTACTGAGAATGTCAGACTTCATTCTCACATGACTGAGAAAGATAATGTGAATTTACAGAAAATAAGCTCTCAGTTTAGCTTATAGATCACCTTCCAAACCTCTGTGGTAAAAGCATGAGAAAATATTTTTCTCTCAATCATGATATCCCAGCAGAAGGCTTTTTCACATGGTGAAATCACCTTAGAACATACAACAATTCCTAAAATGAGTATGGTACCATCAACAAATGATTTATAATGTAACTAAAGTCTTAAAACCTTCTATTAACTGCAATGCTTTTTAATGAGGTGCTATCATGTATATTGGTCCCAAGATGGCTGCCAACACTTCTTGGATGAAGTGCTGACAGCCAATCAGATCTCAGGATGAGATGTGTGGTTAGGCTCCGCCCACATATATATATGCTTTTAAATGCTATTTTCTCAGGACATACTGAACAGATTTACACCAGACCTACAAAAGGCACTTCCTTGACCTGTAGACTACCTCTCTGCCAAATTTCAAGTAACTCTGTACGGCCGTTCGGGCTGTAGCTGTGTCTAAAGGTCCTATGGAAAAATGCATGGGAAAAACGTGTTTTGGGACCCCCCTTTTTTCTCAGCCCCCGCTTGACGAATCCCCCCGAGACTTTCAGGGTAGGAGCGGAGCGTAGCGCCCCACCTATTTTGAAAATTTCGCGAGGATTCGTCGACCGGCGCCAAAGTTATTCCAAATAGAATGTTGCGGATTTCCTATGGAAACAGGGTCCTAACTATAACTATCTACTGGCGACCGCCAGTAGATAATATACATGTTTATATAGATAAAACCGCCATCTCTCCATTTAGAGCACTACATTGGAACAAACGTGAATGAACGGGATTATTGAAATCAGAGACGCGTCTAGAGCCAAACTTCGGAGGGGGGCTAATAAAAATGTAGGGGAGTGGGGGGGGGAGGGGGGGGGGGGGTCATTCTTCCAGCAATAGGCAGAGTGGAGATGTAGGGGCTTTGAAGGGCTGGGAAAAACACACAGCCTCGTTAACAAGTAAATGGTCTTTTAAAGAGATGTGTGTCCCCTTGAAGCTGTCTCAGCCCGGGCTGCCACACGCGGGTCGGGGCGGGTGGGGGGCGGTTCTGAAGGCCTTAGTGCCCAATGGGCGTTGCGCGCCTGATTGTTGTAGCGCAAGTTCGACGCTGGTGCCTAAGGGCTACCTGTAATGTCCTATGTTCCCCCCAGTGAAGACCAGTAGCCAAGATGCGATTCCAACCTTCCTTTATTGGTTAGAAAACTTATTACACCTAAGAGCGCCGGGCAAAATGCTCCGATCGCTGTAATCTGCCTCTCGCGCATGCGCATTAGCGTCCAATATGGCCGCCACGTGCATTTGCGTGCCTACGTAGTGCGCGTCCACTAGACCGCGACACTACATACCACACAAAACTAATTACATGACTGTGACTGTTATTCCAGTTCATAGTCTTTAAACTTGGATGGTCTCACCACCGCTCGCCCAACTCGGGTGCATCTTACCGGGGTAGTGTGTCCTTCTCGACCCCCTTCTACGACTGGGATCCCCCTTCTTCCTTCTTGGGTACCTTTTCCTTCTCTGTCTCCATTCTCGCCCACTTCCCGGGTCCTTTCCTCCATTGTTGGTCCTTCTCGTTCTTTCCTCTCGCTGTTAAGGTCTTCAGGAACACTCTCTTCCTTCTCTCCATTCGGAGTTCATATTTCGTTTCTCATGTCCTCTGGTGATGTCGCTCCTTCCTTGTCCTCGCGGGGCCACTGTAGAATTCTGTTGCATTTGGCCATGCGGTCCTGGGACCACACATTTCCATCACTGAGCAACGCCGCTCGGTCATACACTTCTTCCACTCTTAGGGGTGGGGAGTATTTGCTGTCTCCCTTTCTCTTGAGAACTGCCAACTTTACTCTGACCGACTCCCCCCCTTTCTAAGGCTGTCTCTTTCACGTTTTTTCTGCGGTTGTAATGTTCTGTATATATCCTCTGTTCTTTCTCCAGGTTGTGTTGCACCTCTGCTTGAGACCATTTGCTCATGATTGTCTTCTCTTTCCATGCGACATTGTCTTTGGTGAAGGGTTGCCTTCCTCGTAGAATTTGAAACGGGCTGTACCCCGTGCTAGTGGGGGTGATGCGGTAGGCCCATACCGTGCTTTGTACTTCCTTTTCCCAGTCTTTGCCCCTGGAGATGGCTGCCTGTATGGAGCCCATTATCACCCTGTTGAACCGTTCTACTTGACCGTTGCTGGCAGGGTGATATACTGACGTATGTTTGAGTAGAATGCCATTTCTTTCTGCAAATCGGGTCCATTTGTCCGAAGTAAATTGGGGTCTGTTGTCATTAATTATGGCTCTGGGCATGCCTTCCCTGAGGAATACCGTTGTGAGGAATCGGAGTATTGTGTCAGTGTCCATTTCGTCTTGAATGTGTACCTCTGGCCACTTTGAGTATTTGTCCACTATAACACATATGTACTTGGGGATTCCCTGGTTGTCAAGTACAGGCCCCAAGATGTCCACTGCCACTTCTTCCCAGGGATTACTGGGGCTCGTGAACCTTCCTAGAGCAGGTCTCATAGGTTTCAGGATTTTGTCAGCTCCTTGGCACTGCACACAGTCTCTTGCATGTCTCTCCACCTGTAGATCCATACCTGGCCACCAATACGTTTGTTTGGTTCTTGCTTTAGTCTTCACGATTCCCAGGTGCCCTTCATGTATTATAGTCAAAAGATATGGTATTATATTCGCTGGTGGGACAACTCGGTTTCCTCGGTATACAAACACTCCATCATTCCCCACCGACAACTCGTCCCCGACCTCGTAGAATTGTCGAATTTGAGGCGTCTGTCGTTTCCTATCGGGCCACCCTTGAACTATGCATTTCTTGATTTCTTCCAGGTCTCTATCTGCTCCATACGCGTCCTTCCATTCTCGCCTGCTTATTGCCCGTTCCGGATCATCTGTCAAGGCTACCATCACATCATCTTCTTCTGTGCCACTTTCCATTGCTGACGCTCTGCTGAGATAATCTGCTATCTTGTTTCTTGAGCCTGGTATGTATTCCACATCATAACGATATTCCAAGAGTTTCAGTGTCATTTTCGCTATGCGGGGTGTTGCGCTGGCATGTCCGCTTGACGTTAGTACCTTCACTAGTGGTTTGTGGTCCGTTTTCAGCAGGAATCGCGTGCCCCACAGGAACTGGCGATACTTCCCCATGGCCCATACTACGGCCAACATCTCTTTCTCTATCACAATGAACTTTTGTTCTGAATTCGTTAGTGACCTGGACGCGAAGCTTATTGTCTCCTTCTTGCCGTCTTGTCTCTCTTGCATGAGCACTGCTCCTAACCCCTTTTCGCTGGCGTCTATCATCAATATCGATTTTCCTAGGGGATCGTACCCTTGTAGCGGGATAGCCTGGCTGATTTCTCGTTTAACTGTGTCAAACTCTTCTTGCGTGTCTTCCGTCCATGCAAAAGCTGTTTTCTCCCTCGTGAGCTGCCTCATGTGGTGCGTTTTCGTGGCAAAGTGTTGGACGAACTTACTGTAGTATACCCCCATCCCTAGGAAGGATCTTACTTCTTCCTTGGTGGTGGGCGGAGGAGCATCGCAGATGGCTGTCACGTTCCCTTTTTTTTGGTGTTATTCCTTTTTCTCCGATTTCATGCCCTAGGTAGGTGACTGATGACATGCCAAAATGGCACTTCTCCCACTCTGCTGTTAGTCCGTTTTCCTCCAGGATCCTAAGTACCACATCCAGCTTCTCGTCGTGTTCTTCTTGTTCCTTCCCCATCACTAGGATGTCGTCTTGGAAGTATTGTACTCCCTCTATGTCTCTGAACAGACGGGCCATTAGCTTTTGGAAAACTGCTGCTGCTGATGCCAGACCAAAGGGCATGCGGCAGAACTGATAGCACCCAAATGGAGTTATGAATGACGTCAGTTTCTTGCTCGTGGGGTGCAGGACTACCTGGTGGTACGCCGACTTTAGATCGATGGTGAAGTACCATTTCACTCCTTTTGTTCGTGCCAGCATTTCCTCTATGCGTGGTAGCGGGAACTTCTCCACCACAATACATTTATTGAGTTCTCTGAGATCCACACATAAGCGCACCTTGCCTGTCGGTTTCATGGCCACCACCAATGGTGCCAACCATTCCGCGCTGTCGATGGGTTCAATAATTCCTTCTTCCTCAAGTCGGTATAGCTCCTGTTGCACTGCCTCTCACTGCGATCGGTATGTTTCTCACTTTGTGTGTGACTGGGTGGACATTCTCCTTGAGCACGATTTTGTGGGTACATTTTTCCAATTTCCCTATCTTGTCACCAAATATTTTCGGGTGTTCGCTTCGCAGTCCCGCTGCCTAGGACCATTTTCCTTCCAACGTTACTAACACTTGGGTGTCTCCTCCTGGATTCAGTTGCATTCCCAATTCTCCTTGGTCCATCCACCCTAGGACCGAGGGTCCTTTCTCTGCAACGTACAATTTGCACTGGGCGCTGCGTTATTTGAACTGGAAGAGCCGTCTTCGAAATCCTACCATTGGGATAGGTTCCCCTGTGTAGGTGACCGGTCGTATGTCGGGAGGTTCCAGATGTGGGCCTACTTTAGGTTCAAATTTCGCATTCCACACTGATCTTTGGACGATCGTGTAGGGAGACCCCGAATCCACTACTATGGTGATTTCCACTCCTCCGATGTGAATATCGCACTGGGGTTTGCGAGACCTTCTGTCGTCAATGCCTAGCACTTGGTCTTCCACGCAAAGGACGTCGTCGTCTTCCTCTTGACCCTCTTCTTCCTCTCCTAGGTCTTGTGCCACGTATTTCACTGCGCGCTGTTTCCACTTCCTTCGACACACCTTCTCATAGTGGCCGACCAGGCCGCAGAACGCGCACTTTGCTCTGAAGGCGGAACATCGTTTGTCATGCGCCGCATGGTTCGGGCTCCCACACCTGTAGCACTTCGACGTTCCTTCTTTGTCTTGTTTCCACGTTTGTCCTGGTTTTCCTTTCCCCTTGTGCGTTCCCTTGTTTTCTCCTGGCGCCAGTTGTCCTCCACCTTGTTTATCGTGGGTCTCGGGACTTGGTCTCTCTTCGCTGCGTCTGCGCAGCGCTTGGTTAGTTCTGCCCTTTTCACAATGGCTATCACGTCTTTTAGCGTCGCATCTCCACTTGCCCACAATTTATCCTGCACCGTCTTGCTTGTTGTGTGCATTACTATTTGGTCCTTTATAAATTTGTCGTGTAGAGCTCCGAATTTACACGTTATCGCTAGCTTCCTTAGTGCCGCAACGTAGTCGTCTATCGTTTTCCCCCGCTTCTTGCTTCCTTTGCTGTAAATTGTAGTGGTCGATAGATGTGCATAATGCGGGGCGATAGTGGTTGTCTAAGTCTTCAATGGCGTGTTTGAACACATCATCGTCCGCTGCTGGTCGGGTGACCGGTGTTAGGTTTTGGAATACTCTTATGCCCTCTGGTCCCAGATTATGTAAGAGTATCCTCTTTCTCCGGCTGCTGGAGAACGCCTCTTCATTCTCGTCTTCCAATGCTTCGAGGTAATTTTTGAAATATTCTCTCCAGTCCTCCCATTTCATTTGAGGCTCCCCTGGCCTTGGTAGGAACGGGACTGGCGTCGTTAGTGCTGACGCCTGTGCACACATCTTGGCTCCTGGCTGTTTTCTAGGACTGAATGGTGCTTCCCTCCCTTCTCCTTTTCTCCGGGTCGTCTGGGCCTCTTCAGTACCTTCTGCGCTGGTCCTCCCTGATTCCGCCAGGGCCTCCTCTATATCTCGCTCTGGTTAGCTTGCTTATGCTTCCTTGCGACTGGTCGGCGCCCTTGCTTTTCTCGTGCCTCCCTCTGGCTTCCGTCTGCAACTGCCGCGCTCTCTTGGTGTCCTGGTGTCTCTCCTGTAACCACCTGGTGTACCTGCTACTGTAGGACGTCGTCCCCTCCGGCTCTCCTGCTGGTGGGGGTCTCTCCTCCTCTGGGTGTCCTTCAGGGTCGATTCATTTCATCCTCGTCGCCACTGTGATGTCCTAGGTTCCCCCCAGTGAAGACCAGTAGCCAAGATGCGATTCCAACCTTCCTTTATTGGTTAGAAACCTTATTACACCTAAGAGCGCCGGGCAAAATGCTCTGATCGCTGTAATCTGTCTCGCGCATGCGCAGTAGCGTCCAATATGGCCACCACGCGCATTTGCGTGACTACGTAGTGCGCGTCCACTAGACCCTGACACTAGACTACCCTTGGCGGGGACGAGCTCTGCAGCAAGCCCTTTAATTTGCATAATGGCAGTGTTTGGAGCCAGACACATATGCCGAGCAGAGTGTCTTGGGGACTTCAGGATTATCAGACACAGCACGCATAAGAAATGCCCGTTCCTGCAGTGCGATGCAAACAATGAAGCGAGGTGAGCCCTCCTGCGTAATTTCGTGGACTGTGCAATTGAAGCAGTGTTTGCACAGTGTGACTTCAAGTGTAGCTGGCAGCAGTCAAGTAGTACATTGTTTATATATTGTTCATATATATACCGGAACGCTGGAAAAGCAATTTGTGAAAGGCTGCCGACAGGTTTAAAGAGACATGCTAATTAAGGACACATGGTTTTAAAAGATTCCATTTGAAATACGCAGCACGCACGATGCCAACTAAGGTGTTTTCTATTCTGCTTGAACTTAAGAAAACAGAGTGATTTTTAAATGTATAATTTTTTTTACAAGTGACTGCCAAACGAAGGTATTGACAGTTTTAAACACGAAAGACTCATGAGTATAGTAACTCTTCCATGTTCATAAAAGGCAACACCTGTAGAGCGAATTTAAATGAGTAGGATACCCGACACACTATGGTTGGCAAACTCGGTCAACAACCGAAATGCATCCCAGTTTGTGCAAGTGCTGCCTTTGTAATAAATGGGTGCAGGGTCAAGACTGATTTGCATATGGCTGGGCTCAAACTGGAATGGCATGGTGAACAAAAAAACGATGGATTTAGGCCCAGATCTCTGTACTGGGGTGAATGTATGGCATTGTTCTAGATTCTGTCCATCAACTGTTGTTTTGGCCTTTGTAATAAATGACATCATTCCAGAGAATCGAGTGCGGTCCTTCTCGAGATGGAGGTTTTATATTTAAAGAGGCGTTTGTGGAATCACCTCTATCCTGCACCTCTGGCGATTTAAATGCACTCCAATAATTCCACGAAAACCCAGAATATGTAAATATATATATATATATATACACACACACACAAACAGACACGTATATACATGGTTTTATAAGCATGTATAAATAAAATGGATATATACACACACTTTTTTGTTGCATTTTAAGTAAATATGTAGGCTCATGTATTTCATCAATCTCTTCTTTGCAGAGGAAGGTGGATGGATACAATGTGTGTAGCAATGCGTACTTTGCTTTTTTTCTGAGACATTATACAGCTTTGGAGCTAGGGCCCCACCGGGGCCTAGAACAAATGAAGCTAGAGCACACACTATGTGACCGCCCCACCTCTGACTCCTTTAGAGAGGCCAATGTTTGGAGGAGGACTTACATTTTCATAAACTTCTGGATGTGTGCCCTTCTTGTATTACAATCCATAGTCATTCCCTGCTTCGCTATCATGTATTGATCTAGGTGAACCAATTTTGGCAGCGAGGGATGTTAGTTGTAATCTGGGTTCTTAGTTATAGGAATCTTCGCTAAAAGCCATAAAAAGGACATTCTCCGCCCTGGTGGTGGTAATTCATTTAACATCACCCTCCAAATGGAACTGGGCTGCACTGTGGGGCAGTGGGGCTGCTGGCCTGAAATTCCCTCTTCATTCAACTACTTTCTTTAACATAAGAAGGTTTCAGAAGAAAACAAGTTACTTACCTGTAACTGTAGTTCTCCAATATTGGAGCTTTCATAGATTCACATGCCTGAATCATTCCCCGTCATCGAGACGGGAGTCTCCGGTACATAAAAAAGCACTGCTTAGTAGTTTGGCAAACTGAAAAGAGGCCTAGGCCCATTTCCCGTTTGCAACCCATAACCTTTGTTATGTAAAAAAGGACCAAACTTGTCTCTGAACCAATCAGAGCCTCTCACCCTCTAGAACACTCCTGAGAGAACCTCTTGCCCCTCAGATTTTCCTGCACTTGTGCCATAACACCTTTTGTGCTAAATCCGAAGTGAGCCTCTCAGGGGAGGAGGGTGGGTTGCATGTGAATCTATGAAAGCTCCAATACTGGAGAACTACGGTTACAGGTAAGTAACTTGTTTTCTTACTCCAGTATTGGAGCTTTCATAGATTCACATGCCTGAATCAGAATAGCGAGCAGTAAATCATAGAACATTTTTTGTTACCCTAGACCTGGAACAAGGGAACATATGTAGTGTGATAAAATCGGACTTCCTATACCAATACACACATAAAAAATACTCTGCAAATTGCATCTAATACAATAAACAACAATAAAATGTGCAAATGTACCCAATAAAGGAAGAGGGATGGTAAAGAGGGCTCACCGTTATTGGATAAGGTTCCTCAGCACCGCTTCTCCCACCGCCACATCTCTTCCTGTGGCTGCATCCAAGCAGTAATGCCTGGTGAAGGCGTACTTGTCCAGGTCGCTGCCCTGCAGAAATCCTGGATCGGCACTCCCGCAAAAAAAGCAGTGGAGGTGGACACTGCTCTTGTCGAATGGGCAGGGACTCGTGCATTCAGAGGTCGTCCAGCTGCCTGATGACAATACTCAATGGCATTGGAAATCCATCTGGCAATTCCCATTTTTGAAAAAGGGAAACCCTTCCTGGGTGACCTGAAGGCGACAAAAAGTTGTGAAGACTTGCGGAAAGGTTTAGTTTTCTGCAAATAGAACTTTAGACAGCATTGGACATCCAGCGAGTGGAGAGCTCTTTCCGCCGCTGTTGTTGGTTGAGGAAAGAATCGTTTGAGAATTAGTGGCTCATTTAAATGAAAATCAGTTGGTACTTTTGGAATGAATTTTGGATTAGTCCTAAGTATCATTCTGTCCTCTTTGAATTGTAAGAAAGGGTCTTGGACCATGAGAGCCTGTATTTCCCCCACTCTCCTGGCTGAAGTGAGCGCGATGAAATGTGCAACATTCCACGACAGGAATTTAAGATCTGCCCTGTGTATTGGCTCGAAGGGCTGTTTCATTAATTGGGAAATAACAATGTTCAATTGCCAGAGAGGTGGTAGAGGCTTTACAGGAGGAAACACCTGGAACAATCCCTTCATGAATTGTTTGATGACTCTTGCGGACCTTTATAGATGCATGAGCCAAACCAGACTTTGCCAAAAGCAAAATGTATGGAATAATCTCGTGTGCTGCCGAGTTCAGAGGACTAATGTTACCTCTTTTGCACCATAAACAGAATCTCTTCCACTTCATCCTGTACGTTTTGTTCGTACTATCCGCTCTGGCCCTAGATAGTATCTTTCTGCACTCCGCTGAGATATTTAGATGCTGAAACTCGCAGCGTTCAGGAGCCAGGCCGCTAAGTGCAGTGATTTCGGGTCCGGATAAAGTACTTCTCCCCGGAACATCGTCAGGAGTGATGGTATTGGCTGGAGGCGAATCGGGCATTCCTCCGACAGTAGTAGAAGCTCTGCGAACCAGTGTTGCCTGGGCCACCATGGTGCTATCAGGATTATCTTGCACAGTTCTTTTTTGATCTTCATAAGAACACGTGGCAGGAGGGGAATTGGAGGAAAGGCGTAGGCAAAGACGCCTGACCATGCCATCAAAAACGCATTCCCCCAAGATCCCCGTTGGGGAAGCCAGCTTGCGAAGAACTGGCATTTTTTGTTCTCCACTGTTGCGAAGAGGTCTACTGTCGGTTTTCCCCATCTTTGAAAGTTACTGTTTCGACTCCCTTGGTCGATCTCCCATTCGTGGCAGGTGGATTTGAGCCGAGAGTATCCGCTTTGACGTTCTGGTCCCCAGGGAGATGTTCCGCTGTTATGGATATCTTGTGTTGCAGCGCCCATTCCCATATCTTTTGGGCTTCTTGAGACAGGGAGAGTGATCTTGTACCTCTCTGTTTGATTAAATAGTTCATTGCTGTTGTTTTGTCTTATTAACACAGCTGATCCCTTTATCCTTGGTAGGAACGCTAACAATGCTAAGCGGACGGCTCTGAGTTCCAAGAGGTTGATGTGCATTTGCTGTTCGTGCAACTTCCAGTGACCACTGGTCCTGAAGGAACGCTCCCCAGCCTTCTAAGGATGCATCTGTTGTAATCACCAGTGGGGCTGGTTGTGTAAGGAATGAAAGACCCTGCGATATGTTCCGCTTTTGGGTCCACCATGTTGCCGCGTGGACCATGGTTGGCGTTACCCTGACTAGATCGTCGAAGGATCCTTCCGCCTGATGCCATTGTAGATCCAGTTGCTCTTGCAACGGACGCATCCTTAGCCTGCAGAAAGGTACGAGGGGAATGCAAGATGATATCGTTCCCAGCAATGATTTGTACTTGCAAACTGAAAGACACTTTCTTCTTATAAAACTCTGGGATAGAGATATTATTACAAGCTGTCTTTCCTTGGAGGGAAATGCTTTGTTTACCTCTGTGTCTAGTATCGCTCCCAAGAAGGTGATGTTTCGTGTCGGCTGAAGAGATGATTTTTCTTTGTTTAAAGTCAGACCTAACCTGGCAAACAGTTCCACGCAAGCAGTTGTTGATGACTGAGCCGATGCTGCTGATGGTGCTTTGACTAACAAGTCGTCAAAGTGAGGAAATACTTGGTGTTTGTTTCCTTAGAACAGCAGCCACTGGGGCCAGGCATTTCGTAAAAATTCTCGGGGCTGACTTCAGGCCGACAGGCAGTAACTTGAATTGGTTATGCTCTCCGGCCACTATGAACTGAAGGTATTGCCTGTGGGAAGGATGGATGGGGATGTGAAAGTACACATCCTGTAGGTCCAATTAGGTCATATGATCTCCTGGGTTTAAGAGCAGTAGAATATCTTGGAGGGAAACCATTCTGAAAGATTGTTTCTTGAGATAGGTGTTAGGGACCTGAGGTCCAAAATAGGACGCCATTGGAGAACGTCTTTCTTGACTAGAAAAAAACGGGAATAAAATACCCTTCCTCTCTGGGAGTTCGGTACCGATTCTATTGCTCTCTTTCGGAGCATTGTCCGAATCTCCCGACGCTTCTGATGTAAGTCCTTGGCCTCTTGATGTTTCGGCGGTGTACAAGGGGGCGTTTGCAGAAGTTCTAGAGTGTGTCCGAATTGTATTATGTTGAGGACCCATTGGTCCGTAGTTATTTGCTGCGAATTTTGAAGATGATAAGAAATTTTTCCACCCAGGGGAACATGTGACGTAAGAGGAATAGGTGTAGCCGGAGTCAGAAAGTTGTCATTGTCGTCGGGTATTGTCCTTCCCCTGTCGACCTCCTCGACCTCTAGGAGTAGATTTTGTGTAACCTCCGGTTTGTCGTTGTGTATACTGTTGACGGTAGGGCTGAGATGAGGTGGAGTAAGAAGTGTATCTGCCATGTTGGTAACCCCCTCTATAGGAGGATTGGCCCCTACCTCTAGAGCCTCGAAAAGGAACCTTCCTATATTGCAGCGTTCCCAGTGATTTTGCGGTGTCGGTATCTTTTTTGATACTCTGCAAAGCCTTGGCGACGTGTTTCCCGAACAAATCCTCTCCATTGAAGGGAAGGTCCAAGATTTTATTCTGGACTTCAGGCCTAAACGCTGTTGCTCTCAGCCATCCTTGCCGGCGTAAGACTGCCGCTCCTCCCAAAGATCTGAAGGCCGTGTTTGCAATGTCCATTGCGCAATCAATGACTTCAGCCGAAGTCCTTTCTCCTTCTTGGAGGATCTTTATGGCCTCCTGTCTTATCAGCTTCTGGAATGCTATCTATGTAAGGCGAGAGGTCGCACCACATTTGTCTATCATACCTGCCCAGAATGGACAGGGCATTCGCCGCCTTAACTAGAAGGGCAGACATGGAAGAAAATCTCTTCCCTGCATTATCCAAGCGCCTACCCTCTCTGTCGGGAGGTGTCATAATTGGAGCTGATGGATTCCTTGATTTCTGCTGAGCCGCCTGTGTTATAACTGAGTCCGGCTTGGGGTGGCCTAGTAGACAAGCTGGAGCATCCAAGGGCGCTTTATATTTCTTGTCCAGTCTGGCGAGTACTGGAGTAACCGTTGCTGGTGTCTCCATGACCTTGAGACCTTCTTCCCATATATGACTGACAATTGGGAGAGATCGAACTGCCTTGCGATATGGCTCCTTGAAATCGTACAAGAAACATTCCGTCTTGTCAGATGACATGCTGAGCGCAAATCTCTTTGTAGCTCTCTCCATTAAATTATGGAACCCCCCGATGTCCTCCGGAGGAGAAACGACAGGTTTTGGTGAAGGAGACGAAGGCGAAGGAATGAGATAATCGTCCCACTCTTTACTAGGGTCCGTTATCTCTCCCTCTTTCTGTTCATCATCAGAGGTCACTGGATCTTGTTGAGACCTTGGTAGTGGTGATATAGGCAAGGACTCCGCTAAAACCTCTTGCCGTCGCACTGGTATAGAGCGTGGCTGAGATGTAGTCACCGGTATCTTTTTAGAAGTATGAGGTATAGGATGCCTCCTTTTATAAACATCTAACAAACTGCAGATCCGTTACCAATGAAGAAGGAACGCTCACCATCTCTTCCTGGTATTCCTTGCGATAGTGTTGCTGGGGACGATCCTGAAACCCCTCATATTCGTCTTCCCAGTCATCCTCTTGGCACTTTACATGCAATTGCGACGGGCTACTGGCGTAGCCAAAAGGGCCATCATCATCTTCCTGTGACTCTTCCTCCTCTAACAGGTGGGATGATCCTAGAGGTGTCACCTTGCTTGGAGAGGTAAGTTCTGAGGTAATTCTCCTCTTCCTGGCGAATTCCCGTTTTTCTGTTTTTTTTCTCTCATCGACGAGCCCGCCGACAAGATCGCCAACGAAACTATAGTCGTCGATGCTGCCGTCGATGCTGCTGTTACTGTCGTCGTCGTTGCAGTCGACAATCCCGTTGACAACGTAATTGTGGTCGTCGATGCCGTCGTCGAAGGTCTCGGCGTCGACACTGCCGTCGACGATGCCATCATCGACGGAGATATAGCTTTAGAAGTTAGTTTTACCTCAGTTTTCTTCGACGACTATGCTATTTTCTTCGTCAATGACGTAGATTTTTCCAGTTTTTCCTCAGGAGGTGTGGAGGCCGGCTTCTGGAGAGAATGTTTGACTTTAGGGGGTGATTGAGGGCTCCGAGCTTGTCCTCTTTGTATGTCTTACCCCTGAAGCATGACCCTTGCTCTCCTTTTCCTTACGTGGAGGAGCATTTGAGGGACTGCGCCCTGAAGACCCAATAGTGGTCTTTTTAAGGGCCTTCTCAGGTCTTTCCCGAGGTATGAGCCTGAGGAGATCTGCTTCTTTCCTAGAGGTTGTAGACGCCTCATCACTGTCACTAGACATGACGTCTTTCCTGGTTTTAAGTTTTTGAAGCCATAGTAAAAGCCTTCCTTCACGATCCCGGTGTTTTATTAGAAAAGGTACGACATACCTAGCAGTCCTTTGCCTGATGGGCTGGGACAGTATATGCAATCTTTATGAGGGTCGTCTGTATATAGCCTTTTCTTTGAACAGGTAGCACAGGCTCTAAATAAACCTTTCTTCTCCTTGTCAGCCATTCTCAGGAGTTGGTGAAGAAAAAAGCAGTTGAAGAAACTCTCAAATCCAGAATGAAGTAGAAATAAACTAGAATTTGAGCAGAGCTCAAAGGAGACTCCCAAGCACAACGTGCGGTAGAAAAGCTGAGGGGCAAGAGGTTCTCTCAGGGGTGTTCTAGAGGGTGAGAGGCTCTGATTGGTTCAGAGACAAGTTTGATCCGTTTTTACATAACGAAGGTTATGGGTTGCAAAAGGGAAATGGGTCTAGGCCTCTTTTCAGTTTGCTATACTACTAAGCAATGCTTTTTTATGTACCGGAGACTCCCGTCTCGACGACTGGGAATGATTCAGGCATGTGAATCTATGAAAGTCCAATAACGGAGTAAATGGTTAATCCAGACCTGTAGGTTTAAATTAGTGACACGTAATTTAACTTGTTTTTTTCAAATGGAAAATAAAAGTTATAGCATATCAATAAACATAGAAAATAGAGTACATTTTTGAAAGATAGATCCTCTCCTCAAAATAAATTTGAGGGCCCACACCAGAGCAGCCCTAGTCAATGTTTAGAACTTCAAGGAATATTCAGAGGAGTGATCATAGAACGATGTGGAACTAGGCTTGCTATCCATGCCGCTCACAACAAAAAGAGGGCTGGAGGAAGTTTAAACACCCGTGAGAGTTGACTCCCCACTCTGAAGTCTACCACAAACAAGAACCCTTGGGTCTCAAACAGAGAACTGTCTACACAGCTTTTGTAGCAAGATAAAGGGGATAGAGGGTGAGATGACGGTGATGAGCTCGGAGTGGTGAGTACCTCACCACTCAGAGCTCATCCCTTTGGTATTTAGTACACCATTCCCTTACACTAAAATATCCCTGAGCTCTTCCCTCTCAGTGAGGTGGTTGTAGCACATACCCTGCCTATGTATTACGGTACGAAGAGAATCCCAATGATGAAGCATGTCATCATTGGTGGGTGAGGGAATTTGTCCTTTCAAAAGGATATGCAGTTGTAGCTAGGTCTTCGTTTACAACAGCTGTGTAATTAGTTCTCTGTCTCGCTACAACAGTTGTGTAGTCAGTTCTATGTTTTAGACCCATGGGTTCTTGCTTGCTATCAATGTTACCACGGATGCTGCTCATAATATCAAACACATCTAGTTGATTCGGGCTCTGCCTGTCGGTTTCTGATTTGTTTGAAACGCCGGAGGAGACGTCTGATAAATGCTGCAGTTGCTACATTTATCTAGTGAACACCTACCTGGACTATACTGCTTTTGGATTAGAATACACATGACATTTTTTGAATATTTTAAGAAATGAATAAACTGTGCCCTATTCTCAATTATATTACTGACTATTTTTAACAGCATGTCATGAAAAAGTCGGAAGCAATAAACCGCTTTACTTGGGAATGTTATACATGTTTATACAATGTGTATTATAGTTATCCCCTTTTGATCAGTTCGTTACTATAAACTTTTTCGTCCTCAACAACAGCCCATGAGGCTACTGATACTTTCACATTCTGTCATACATAAAATATATCTTCCCACAAGCTGAACCAGTTCATGTTCTTTGTTGTTGTGATGGTGCTTTACTGAAGACTAAATAGACAACATATTGAGAGAAAATCAGTATGTTACACCGCATTATATAGAATCGACATGAATGAATCCAATGTCTCTAGAAACTAATAAGGATTAACCTAAACCACTGAGAATCTATATTATACAATCTCTCAAGTTTTTCATACTTTTAAGTCTGCACTACAGCATTTGGCTAATATCCCATATATTCCTTACAGGATAATATGATCTAAGTCCCCAAAAGCACGGCACACTCCGGAGTTTGAAGGCAAGGGCTTTATTGATAAAATATGCGTGTGGTGCTGGCAGTCCCTTGAAATGCTAAGGCAGACGCGTTTCAAGCCTTCCAAAGGCTCTCATCAATGCCTGTTCTTGGGTCTCCGCGCTCTCTCTGATGGTCTACCAAGGTGCAGGTGAGTAGAAAACCACTCCTTTATGATGTCATCGCGCTCCTCCTCCAATGGGAGGTATCCTGACCACACGCGCTTTCAGCCTGCCAAGCAGATGCATGCTGGTAAATGCAGTCCATAAGGATGTCTGTACAGTGGCAAAGACTCTCCTCACATCAAGTGATGTCCCCAATTGCTGGATATGGGCAGTACTCCGGCTCAAGTGCCCAGCAGGACGACCAAAAGCCTCTCACCCAACTCCTAAATCAGGCGAACAGCATCGCCTCCTCTCTCCCCAGTGCAGCATATCACACCATAATGGCCGTCCAAGCCGCTAGGGGGGCTCCGTGTTTCTGCAGTTCATGCAAATGTCCATAAAGAAATGCTGGTCTGAACACGGTGCACCAGACCGAGAGGGTGTGCCGTTAGTCAGCGACCTGCTTGCTGACAACACACAAAACCTATATATATATAGATATATATATATATATATATATATACTGACTTCTCTATTCTTCTCCTCAATTTGGATTATAGGTCTCCTTACAACTGATTTCAGGGGACCATAGTTATGTTTTTCTGAATTTCTAGTTATTGACCAGTAAGACTTCAATCATTCACCTAATGTATCACACCACTGGTTGACAGACAATCTTTATTGGGCTCTGTATTGTCTATGCTCACTTTTAATTAACTTACATTTTATCTTTTTAATTGATACTGGGTGGTAAGAGGTCTAACAACCCAAGTCTGACATTCACAAAAATGTACCTTTCTCACTAAAATTCAGTTGTTTATCTGATATGCGATTGTTCATTGGTTTTGGATAGGTTTGACTGTTTTCATAAATTGTTTCCCTAGAGGGGCAGTGGATCTTCACAGGAACTGTGTCCTGAAGATGGTCTCATTGATAATTACAACCGAAACGTCGACGTGTAACCCACTCTTCCTTTCAGTTATTGTTAAATTAACTTGTGGAGTTCTAGATCCTATGTATAGGACAGACTATTTTGGTTCAAGGAGACGGGCAGTTATACATAGATGACTAGTTAATCTTTATTTAGGACAATTGTGATTTCTGTAATCAGTGTATGTGAGAATTTGTTGCTTTGAACCCTTATTTCGTGCACTGTGATATAAATTGAATTAGCAATGATACACCCGGCTAAGTTAATTCATTTATGTACACAAATACTTTGTATGAATTGATCTAATTAATTTGCGATGTCATGGTGAGACCTCCTATGTAAGATATTTATATTTTAAAATACATGTTAAAAAAAAATCCCCGAAATATTGGGTTGCCAAAATTTACTTAAATGCTCATAATTACTGGCATCAATGTTTCAAGGTATATGTATGCAATATAAGTATTCCGCAAAATTATCCGGAAGGTAACAGAGAATTGTACAGGGTCGATGGCAAAGATCAAGTCAAGGAGTGATTGGAAAGGTGCAGGTTCTGGGAGCAGACGTGTACTCTCATTGCATTGTGGTGTAGTGTGCTTTAAAGGCATGTGGCTTCAGCTCTTTCCTAAACAAGAGCAGAGTTGTGGCAGCCCAGATAGAGGGCGGCATATTGTTTTAAAAACAGGCGGCATAGATAGAGAAGGCCTGTAGCCTTATCGTTTCGTCTTGCACTTGTCTCCAGTCTTATGGCATCCTAGCTGTTGGGTATACCAAGAGCTAACAGATGTGGATAGCTTGTAAGGCAGGTAGGCAGGGAACGCCGATTCCGCGAGGTGTACTTGCTGTGATCTCACACAAATGGTATGACTTGGAGTTGAATATCAACGCTGACGCTTGACTAATACTCAAGTTGAGTGAATTTACGTTTGGACCAGACTCGTAAGTGCTTTACTCTTACGAGGTACATTTGATAATATCAAGCCCTAATGAAGTCCTGGGGCAAGACGCCGGATCGATAAAACATGTGTTGGAAGTGAGGCAATAAAAGATTGGACATGTGATACCACTGAACTTTGGAATTGTGAAATAATTTCCATTGGACTCTACATAATTGCGTGCACTTGATGGATAATTTGTTGTAATGTTATAAGCCTTCGGGTATACTAAAGGTGTGGTGGGAACATCTTTCTTATGAGTAAATGCTGAAATTGCGTGAGATACATAAGTGAGCACCAGAGTCTTCCGATCACCCTTGGTTTGACCCTACAAATAGGTAGGGGTCTTGGTGATAATGGCTTTGTAAATAATGCAGCTAGTTCTGAAGATGGTGAGGGACAGATAAGCGCTGTCAGGGTGAGGCTGATGTGGTTGTCTTTCTTCAGGCCCTCAGTGAAGCATGCAGCAGTGTGTAGGGTGCCAGTGTGGAGTCTAGGAGGCTGTGGAGCAAGCTGTTGCAAGAGTATGAGGGCTTGAACTGCCGTTCTTGAGTTGTTTTCGGTTTCAGCCTGGCACAAATGACTCTGTTATGGCAACAGCTGCCAGCTGTGAGAAAGTGCCATCTTTCTTGCATGGTATTCCCCCACTTTTTGCTGAATTGCTGATGTACTTTGACTGAGTGTGCCCAGGGCTCCTGCCAATCAGGTGCCCAGGGCCTGTGTTCCTTCCCTAAAACTGTATTGAAGCCTAAACCCAATCGGCATCTCTGGCCACATGTCAGCCCCTGGTAAATGGTACCATAGGTATCCAGGGCACTGTGACCAGAGAAGGCCCCTAAGGGCTGCAGCCCTTATTGTGCCACCCTTACAGGCCCTGTACCCTGCCACACACACTGCCTTTGCAGGCTGAGTGTCTGGGTGCAGAACAAAACACAAAGACGACATGGCACACATCCCTGTGTGCCATGCCCACAAACCACTGCCCTGGCATACATCAGTCACCTCTCTAGCTGGGTGCCCTATGCCAGTGGTGAGGGTACAGGTGCATGAGCCCTGTACCCCTACAGTGCCCAGGTCCATTCCTGGGCCCTGTAAGTGCAGTGTTGTCATTTAGAGTATATGGTGCTGGAAGGTCGACATTATGATCTCCACAGCACCATAATGGCTACACTGAAGACTGAGAAGTTTGGTATCAAACTTCTCAGCACATTAAACCCACACTGATGCCAGGGTGGGATTTAATGTAAAATGCACGACATAGGGCATCTTAGAGATGCCCCTGAAACTAACCAACAACCAGCGTCCTGACTGAGAGGCTGCCTAGGCTGCCACCCAGCAGACATGTTGCTGGACCCCTGGGTAGAGAGCCATCTGCTCTCGTGGGCCTGCAACTATGCACCTCCTGGGCGAGGTGCTAGGTCTCCTCCCCCAGGATGGGCAGGGGAAGCTTCAAAGGCATGCCGCCTTTGTGAGCTTCTCCAGGCCACTTGCTGTACTCCGCAACTGGCCCCCACCGGTTCTGACCCCGACTCTGGCGGGAAGATCGGTGGGAAAACCCAAGTGAGGAAAGGGGGTGTGCCAGCCTCTGCCAACCCCACCCCTCAGGTGGGGGAGGCGTAGTGAAGCACAACTCCGGGCTCTCGCCATCTTGAGGATGGGGAACCCTACCTAATCAGGACTAGGCTCCTGCCCCCCTCCCACTGGAGAGTGGCAGACTAGGGGGTGTACCCACCCCAGAGAAGGGACCCATTGGTCCCTGACCTTTACCTACCTGTAACTCCCTTAAATTTAGTATTTTGGGGCACCCTGAACCTTCCTTCCTCAGATCCTGAATCTGAAACAAGAAGAAAGAAGACCTGCCGTGCAGCTGCTAACAAGAGGACGACACCAACTGACTTGGCCCCAGCCCTACAGGCCTGTCGACCCTCGAACCTGCTCCTGCTAAACCCCGGCGTCTCCAGTGCTCAGCAACCTCGAAAACCCCGGAGAACCTGACTGCCTTGCTCATCTAAAGACTAGGACTCCCACGAGCAGTGGAACTGCTCAAACAGCAACAACCCCTGGTGCCAGCCAGGAACCACGAATCCAGCACACTCTGCACCCGGCGAGCCCGGTCTGTGCCTGAGTGAACAAAGACCACGAGGACGTCCCCCCGGCGACTGTGACCAAGAATCCAGCACCCAAGGACGCTCCTCGACGCTCCTGACAACGCCTGCAGCCTCAACTCCAGGGACCCCCCCAACCGCGACCAGCAGAGGGTAAGATTTCCCGACGCCAAAAGACACCCCTGCATCCGGCGCCCTTCGGCCCCCTGTGCCCAACTCCTGGGTGCTTACCTAACCTACAGCTTCCCAACTTACCTCTCGAAGTGGTGGTCCCACCCGAAGAATCTCCGTCCCTGAGCTTGCAGCCTTTGTTCATCTTGCAGCTTCTCCATTGAAATACATTGAGCGCCCGGCGGCTCAAAAGCACCCTGCACCCAGCCGCCCGAGTGCCCCTGGAAGTGCAGCATCTGTCCTATTCTACTTCCCCACTTGCCCTGTGTAAGTGACCAGGAGCCCAACTCCCACAGCCGCGTGGCCTGCCTGCTAGCAGCCACCAACTAAAGTCCCCCTGCCTGCCATAGGCTAATATTGGGCCTACTCTCTCTGCACCCGGCTGCCCCTGTGCCGCTGAGGGTATAACAACTGTACCTACCTGACCCTGGGAGACCCCATAGTCTATGCCCGGAACCTTAACTCTGCTAGTCGAGTACTTACCTGAAAGCCGATAAGCTATATTTTTTCCATGGGGTAACATTGACTGGTTTCACTTGGAAATTCTTCTAAGTGTCGAGTTTTGAAACTTTAAAATATTCACCAAAAATCACCCGATCAACGAAAACGAAATTACTCACCTGTTAACAGGAGAGATCCCAGTGCCGGATCTTGGTGCCCAGCACTGACCCTGTAAAGTAATGACAACTGTGATTTTCCGATAACCAAACTTTCCTCCGTCGGATAACATTGCCTGGTTTTTGCCAGAAATTCTTCTAAGTGTCGATTTTTGAAGCTTACAAATATTCCTTAAAAATCGCCTGTGTAACAAAAACGATTTCTTTCAACTGTTTACAGGAGATGCACCAGGGCTGAAACCAGGATCCAGCCCTGAGTAAGAAAAACCTATGCAAAGTAATTGATATTGCATTTACTTAAAGATTCCCATTGAGCTCAATGTTATAATTGTGTTAAACTTGTGTTGCCTATTGCAACAACCGTGACTATTGCATTTAAAAGTCTATTACTAATTGAAAGTATTTAATTAGAGCATCTCATTCTGAGAAAGTATTTTGATACCTACTTGTGGTTGTAAAATAAAACAACTATATATTTTTATATACCAAACCATTGGCCTAGAGTTTAGTTCTTGAGTGTGCGAGACCATTTGCTGACTGATTGTGTACATCAAATGCTTTACACTGTCCTCTGATACTGCATTACTGCTCGACCAAGCTACCACTATAGAGAGTAAGGTTATATCTAACCTTAGCCTCTGCCAAACCTCTGGGGACTGTGGACTCTGTGCACACCGAACCTTACCTTGGTGCAGTATATACAGAGCCACTTTCTTACACCAGCTAACCTATCACTCCTAGGTTCTGCTGACCTACCTTGACCCAAATCTCAAAACCTTCACTTTTATTTTTGTCTGAATGTAATCTTAAATGTCAACTCATTCCAAGAAACTGCCATTATGGGGAACAATTCAAAGCAGAAAACATCTGAAGGTCACTAGACCCTGGTACTCTGTCCAGCTAAACAAAGGTTGGTAACACAACGTAAGCATCAATAATCTCCCCTGATAGCCAGCACTAACTCTTTTTTGTTTTTTTAAAAACTCGTGCTCATGTCAGACTCACCCTACGTCCACTAACACACTATCGCCATTAGATATATCTCCCTCGCGCCCTGCCCCATCTTTCCACTGCTCAAAGTGTTTGCTCAGTGGATTGCTACAACTTGTATTCCATACAATCATAATGGTTCCATATCCCACCCTGTGCTTTTACCAAAGAAAATGCATTTTGCCTCTTGATGAGCTTCAGTGTTTCAATCTCTCCTAATGATTTTTCATGTCTTGTGAGGATTTATTTTCCAATTGCGATGCTATCCAATAATCCTCAATTATGAATGAACAAGATGCATGAACCAGTCAAATCCCAGATCACACACAAGGCTGGGACTCTCTCGGTACAAGCTCTGCATCTTCTGAGCTGCCCCCCACATGTTCAGATGATAGGTCGGGGGATGACTTCAGCGAGGCGACGATAATCACTGCTGGGCAGTGAATATTAACCACAACCCCCCACCTATCCACCTCCCCTTAACATCCCCCTAACAAAACCTGGTGCTCCATTCCAAATCTGTTCCCAACAGCATCCATCCTGTATGAGACTGGAGTCCAGAAACAGCACAACTCAAAATGTCTTCAGTCCATCTTACAGCAGCATAAAGTGCCTTTAATGAATCGCCCGAGAACCTGCCTTCATTTAAAGGGCTAGGAGGAATAACATGCTCAAGCCACAGCCTGTGAGATAGTTTGAGCTATTCCTTAAAGTTTGAGTAATTATTTATTATGCATAAAAATCTATAAATACAAAAAGGGCTTTGCTTCATATACTGTACAAATAAAGGTGCCAATCTGTAGTCCTGGGTCCAGGCTGAGATTAAGCAGTGGGGCTTTGTGGGTCTTCTGCTAAAGTGCCAGGTGAGTGGTGGAGTACTTCTGACAGAGGAAACTCATGTCGCAATCTCACAGACTCTTCCAGAACAGGTTCTGTTGTCGCGAGACCAGACCTGGGCCGCTGGGCAAGGCTTGCAACAGGCTTTCCTTGTCGCTCTTAGTCAGGTGGCTGGTGCACAGCTGCAGTTCTTGCAGATCCGAGGAGATCCCATCCAAGGTGGAAGCATTCAGTGGACCACGGATAGAGCACCCTTGGAAGGAAAAGAGAGAAGAGATCAAATACAAGAAACAGCGACAGCATGATGAAGGGCCAAAAGCACACGGGTCAAACCTGCTCTTGAGCTTCAGTGACCCCGTACGAATCTCTATGGTGCTCAAATATGGCTAATATAAATATGGTGTTGGATAGTGCTGGACAACAATTTACTTTAAAAACTGAGAAGCAATGTACAGCTCCAATACACAAATGGAATCAAAATGAAGAGATTGCAACAATTTGAAAACCACAAATGCATATCTCCCAATTCAAAGTTAAAAGAATTATATACAGAGGACAAATGTTGACTTTCGGAATTTCCTCCGCTGGTGATTATACAAATTGAATACAGCTGGATAGACACACCAGGGGATGTCGTGATGATGCAACAAAATACCGATTACTAAGTCAGTCACCTCTAAAGGCGAGTGAGTAACTAAACAGAGAATGCCTTAGTAGAGTCACACGAGTGCATGATTCAAAAGGGTACGCATTGATAGACACACAAGTGCATAATTCAAAAGAGGACGCCTGGGTAGTCATGCGAGTGCATGATTCGAAAGAGTATGCCTTCATAGTCACGCAAGTTCATAATTCAAAAGGGTACGCCTTGGCAGTCACGAGAGGGCATAATTCAAAAGAGTATGCCTTGGCAGTCACGCAAGTGCAATATTCAAAAGGGTACCCCTTGGCAGTCACGCAAGTGCAATATTCAAAAGGGTATGTTGACACATCCAGACAACAGACTATCAAAAAGCATCTCACTGAACATGCATTTTATGGCATCACATTTATTCTCTACAAATTCAGAAGTAGTTAACTTTGGGAATGTGTCATCCTCACTGACCCATCACAGTTTCATCGGAGGCCATGGCACATCCTGTTAGCGGAAGTGCATAATAAGCTCAGCTCAAGTGTGTCTTTACACAAGAGTCAGAAATTGGGGGTCACCGGACATGCAGACTCGAGTTGTTTCAGAACAGCTGTTATTTTGAGAACGGTTTTATTATACAAAACAAAACTAGTCTCCATTTACATCCAGCTATGTACTTGCGGTGTTCGATGCAAAGATAATGTGGCTTTACACTGATGTGCACAACAGTGTTAGTATTACCCAAGGAGGTGGGCACTGAATTCAATTGATGATGTGCAAGTGACAAAAATATTTCAATAACAGGTATATCAATCCACTGAGTTATCTCATCAGGTCTGGAAGTCTAGAAGCCACAAAAAATGCCATTAGAAGAGCTGGTATTTGGAACTAAGTGAAGGAGAGCAATGATTTTGTTTGCATATAATCTTATGTTGTATGGTGCCAGAATATCATTCATTGGTCATGATAATCTACAGGTATGTCTTGGTCACAATAATGAGATGATATCTAGGATCTAAACAAACATTACAGTCTGCATCAGCACTCAAGTTTCAAATCTCTGAGCTTTGATACAATAACTGCGAGAACGGAACCAGACCATGATGGTAAGCGCATCAATTTAACTTCAAAACTGGTATATCAATATAAAACTCACCCACACACACCTATATGGAGGCAAAATGCAACAAGCAACAATATTAACCACAGTTTTAAAAAAAAAGGTTGCCTAGACGAAACATCACTAAGATTTGAGTCCCTATTTTGACAGTTTGGTAAATGGTGTAAACTGCATAGATTCACTGAAGCCTGTAGTGACCGTGACAAAAAGAGTCGGTTGAGTTGGATTCGCATGGTAAGTCGGTTATTTCTCTGGTATATTTTTCATGGTGGCAGCGACTGTTGAGTTGGATGGAGGTTTTTCACAAGTAGGACCCCTCCCCTCTCTGAGGTAATGCAGTAATGCCGTGTTTTGTAATGCAGTAATGGCGTGTTTTGTAATGCAGTAATGCTGTGTTTTGTAATGCAGTAATGCCGTGTTTTGAAATACAGTAATGGGGTGTTTTGAAATGCAGTAATGGCGTGTTTTGTCCACCCTTGACAACCTCTGCGAAATTGTTCCCGAGATGGTCAGGGAGACTCTGTTTCGCCCTCTGTACCACCTACTTGACACCGCGTGAGTGGACCGAAATAGAAGGAATGCGGTGTTCATGGACCCGAGCACTAATCTCTCAGAGGAGAACACAGCCTTGGCCATGGCCTCCAGTTTATTAGACTCAGGGTCTGGAGGCGCTCTGGGAAAAGGGTAGGGTTCTTTCTGTTTTGAGCAAGACAAAATCTGTGCTACTTGGCTCTCCAGCAAAGGAGGAGGGGACCACAGAGATGGATCCCCTGGTGCTGCTGATAACAGGGTAAGTTTACGGCCCACTGATGGTGCAGACTCGGGCTTAGCCCAAGCCACCATACGGGGGTTCCATTAAAGCTTCATTAAATGGGAGCAGAGGCTCAGAAGTGGCAGGGGTGGGCTCGAGGAAGACTGTCAAAAGGCAGCTCGCTTTCTCCTCTTCCATAGGTAGACGTAGTCTAGTACTTGTACTGCATTAAAAAAAAAATGTTTTTATTGAACGTGTCAAACATGCTTTAGATCATCAACATATATCAGCGTACATTTGAAGGAATGATGGTTGCAACAAGTATCATAAGATGCATATTATCTCACTTCCAACGGGACATTTCTACGATCCGTACACTCTGAATAGACACTCACCTCATAGCTTCTGCAGGAGTCATTTACATTTTGATAAAAATGCTCAGTGCCCTCTGTACCTTGCCCATGCACCCCATAACTTTTCCCATTTGCGTGGGTAACCCCTACTTTGGTAAATCGATCGTTGCGTCCTATGACACCAGTCCATGTCTCTCTTCCAGGATTCCAATGACGGGGGCTCCCCTGCCCCCCATGCCTGGGCAATGTTTCTCTTGCCACCCCACCTGCTAAGGCCAGCCAGGTCCTGGCCCATTGTGGCCATACAATCTCCTTTGTTACTCCCAGGATGTGCCACCTTGGCTTCGTTGGGACCGTTGCTCCCACAACAGCTGTCATTACTCGGGTCAAGCCCTCCCAGTACTTTTGAATTATGGGGCAGGACCACAGAATGTGGAAGAATGTCCCTTTCTCGCCGCAACCCCTTGCGCACTCTTCAGACACACAATTACCCATATGAAATTGCGCCATTCGGCAAGCATATAATCAGTGTATAATACGAAGCTGGAAAAGTCTAAATCTTGCCCTAATAGCTATTTCTCTGGAGCTCTGTAGTGCTTCGGTCCAGTAGTCGTCCTCGAGCAGACCCACATCTGACTCCCAGGCCTCCCTCAGGAGTATCGTGTAGTCCGAGGAGTTTATCAATGGTTTTCTGTATGTGAGGGATATCGCCTTGTCGACCATAGGGTCTAGGAGGAGTCTGTCCTCAAGTGGTGCATATTCCGGTATCAGGTCCCCATCCTACAGGTAACAGTGAAGCCCATGTCTTAACTCTCAAAGAAACTCTCCTCCCCCCCCCAGCCTCCCTCTAGGTGTCGAATTCAATCATTTTCCCGCCCTTCCAAATATCTCCCAGTCGGTCGATCCCTATGAGGCTCCATTTCCGGAAGCCCTCTAGTCGCTGCACATCCCCCATACGATCTTCCTCCCATAACGGTGTCTGCTCTGTGAGTTTAGCCTCCCAGCCTGTCATTTTTGTTGCTTTATGTCATACCTCTATGACTGTCAAATGTGTGGATCGGTAAATGTGGATTTCCTCTCCCTTTTTGATATAACTCAGTCAGATAGCTGCCTTTGCACATTGCCCACCTGTCCACCCTATACACCGGTTCCTCGAGTGGCGCGAATACCCAACCATTGATATTAACCAGTTGAGAAGCCCAATAATATTTCCTAATATCCAGAACGGCCAACCCCCCCTTCTTATACACCTTCCTGAAATTTCTTGAGTGCGATCCTGGGGCTGCCCCTCCCCCCCACAGCAGCGCTCGCTGCTCGGACTCAATAGCTCAAAAAAAGGTCCCCGGTATCCGATAAGGCGTATTCTGTACTACATATAGTAGGCGCGGTAGGGCCATTATTTTAAATAAGACTGCTCTGCCCATAAGGGAGACCGGTAATCACCTCCAGTGTGACGCGTCCTCCTTCAGTCTGTCTAACTGTGCCTGTACATCTAATTGCATAAACTCCTCCTCCGACCTAGTGATCCATATGCCCAGGTATTTGAACGTCTCTTTGCACCATCTCTTGGCATTCCGATGTTAGGGCTAGAAGCTCTCCCGCCAGGGAAAACACTAGGGATTTATCCCAATTCATGAGGTATCCCGAGTATGTATCGAAGCTCCGTATTATATGAATGAGCCTATGGAATGTCTGTCGAGGTCTATGGGCATACAGCAGGATATCGTCTGCAAGGATATGCGCTCTTCACATCCCCCTCCCAGATCAATGCCTCTCACCAACGGGTCACCCCGTATACAGGTGGTCAGCGGCTCAAGCGCCAGCGTAAACAACATTGGCGACAACGGGCACCCCTGTCAAGTGCCCCTATGAAGTGTAAAAGCTCTGGAGACAGTCCCGTTAACTCTTACTTGGGTCAATGGGGCAGAATACAACAGTCGTATCCAATTCCGTAGACTTGGGCCCAGTCCTATCTTGTTCAGCATGGCAAATAAATATGTCCATTCGATACTGGCGAACACCATTCGTGTATCAAGGGACAGGAGAGCCGCTGGTACGTCTGGGTGATTTTTAGTCATAGGTATTATGCCGTAAAGCCAGCGAAGATTGAGCCTCGTGCTCCTGTGCGGCATAAAGCCGGACTGATCGGAGTGTATCAGGGATTGAATGACTGGGCTCGAATGATTAGCAAGAAACTTCACCAAAACTTTAGCCTCAAAATTCAAGAGGGAGATGGGTCTATAGGAGATGCCTAGATCGTGAGGTTTACCCTTTTTCAGGATGACCACTATAGTTGCCATCCTCACATCTTCAGGGAGTTGGCCCTCGTCTCTTGCGCCTGGAACATGTTGAGCATGTGCGGGGCAAGCTTCCCCGCCATGCACTTGTACAGTTCCGTAGGAAGCCCATTCGGGTCAGCCGCTTTCCCCGACTGGAGGTCACATATAGCACTTTCTACTTCTTCCACATTCTAGTCTAGGTCTAACGTCTACGTATCTTCCGTCCCCAAGATCGGCAGAGCCACATCCCTCAGTAGTTCGTAGCAGTCCTCCCCCCTGTTCGATCTGTGACTGATAGATGTTCTTGTAATAATCTGCGAATATTTCGGTTAGCTCTGCGCCAGGCCCACTCTGCACACCCTCCTGTCTGAATTTCAGAGACCCAACTTCGACTCCTATCCCTTCTCTCCAGCCAAGCAATTAGTTTGTTGGCCTTATCGCCCAGGTCATAGACCACCCTCTGTGTTGCAATCGCGTGCATGCATGCAGCGTTTTCTTCCAGGTCCCGGAGTTCCTTTTGTTTAAATTAGAGTGCATGTTAGCTATCAGTATCTCCCCCAGAGTCGGGGTCCAATTACTGCCCCAGAGTCAATATCTCCTGCTCCAGTTTGTCACTCTGTGCTAGTTTTTCCTTGCATTTTGCCCCGGTCGCCGCTTGCACAAAATCCCTGGTGACCACTTTATAAGTCTCCCATAATATTCAGTCAGACCGCACAGAGCCGATATTTTCGGCAAAGTATTGGTCACTTTTCTCTTCAAACCGCTCCCTAAACTCCTTGTCCCTGAAGAGGAATGGGTCCAGCCGTGGCGGGAAATACCAGTCCCACGGCGGGCCACATGTGGACCTCTACTGGCGAATGGTCTGAAATCCCTCGAGTTTTGTGGCACCCTCCCTGAAAAAGTCGCACTGATGTAGTGTGTGTAAAAATGGAGTTGAGCCGCGACCCGCTGCCATGTGCAGCCGATATGTGTGTATATTTTCTTGTCCTGGGGTTGTGGCTTCTCCAAAGGTCCACCAGTCCTAGTGCAGTCGCAAAGGTGTTCAGCGCTCGGGGTCCCTGGAGGGGGTCGTGTCTATGTCTATGTCGGGGCCATCGTGTTGTTCATATCTCTGCCCAGAATCAGGGGGTCCTGGGGTATCTCGAGTATTAGTTTACTGAGATCTGGGAGTGTAGTCCTGTGCATGCGAGGGGGCACATATGTCGAGCAAATGTTCAAAACTTGTCCCTCCCACATCCCGGATTGGGCAGCGTATCGTCCCATATGATCGCACCATTTGCGGTTCATAACTAGCGGGACCAAATTTTTAGCAAGTATAGCAGTTCCCCTAGATCCCATTGTGAATCCGGCATGTACCAGGACTGTATATCCGAACCAATTCAGAGCTAAGTAATTATTACCTTTGAGGTGCGTTTCCTGTAAGCGCACTATGTCTGTTGAGTGCCTATGCAAATACTGTAACACCATAGTACGTTTTATCTGGTCTCCCAGACCGTTCACGTTCCACGAGAATATTTTTAATTTCCTAAATTGTCGCTCAGTCATCCGGGGGACTTATGCATTCATTCCCTACTATCCACCCCCCCCGCCCCAACGGTCCAAAACCCCCCTAGTGGATCAATGTACATCTATATTTCTCAGGTCATAACACTCTGGTGACATAGTATTGTTTCTGAAGCATTTGTAACCGATCTATAGAAAACATGAAGAAAAACTCTAAAAACAACAATCCCCCCCTTCCCTGCCTGATAGGTCTACAACTACCCACATCCCCAACTAGCAGAGTGCCTGTCGGCCGAAAGGAACAGTCAACGGACATGGGGCTGGCTGGTACCACCACTTAACATCTCCCCCCCGGGGCCCCATGTAGCCCCAACGTATACAGAGTTGCTGTGTTGCATAGTCCCATGCAGTACTCTATCAAGGCCTTGAGTCGCCACCCAAATGTCTATGACCTAGGTTATTGGCTACTAACCCCCAATTCTCAACCTATACCTGTGCTGGCCCTCCACTCCCTCTGGGACCCCGACCGCCCTAATATTATTGCGGCGGGCCCTCCCTTCCTGGTTCTCCAGCCTCAGTGCCAATTGCTTGTGTTGATGTGTCCGGTGTTGTACCCTTTCTTCCAGTTTGTGTGCTGAGGATTGTAACTCCGTAATGTTTGTTTCTGCCATTGTGGAAATGTGGATTTTCCTGATCAGTTATGTCCCCTATCTTGGACCCCAACGGTTCTATATGCATGTTACAAGTACATGTATGTTCCCTCCAGTTCCAGTTTCTAAGACGCAAACATATGTGTGTCTACCGTCGACATGTTCTCTGTCAGATCCGCCATCAATGGGCTGGATATTCGATTCCTAAGTATAAAAGACCACCGACTTTATATGGCTAAGTTACTTCATTTTTACAGTTCAGGCAAGTAGGCCCGATTCTGTCCTCAAAGCCTTTCCCTGCTCTCTGTCTCTGACAGCTTCAGCTTGAGCTCGCATCTGTATCCATGAACCTTGTCCTACTCCCTGTGCAGCTAACGGTGCCTGCCTCGGCCAGTTTTCGCCTGCCTGCCAAGAAGTTGTATTTCACCTTCGAATTATCTATTTTGCTCTTCAGCCGATGCATTCCGGTCTAGTGATTTAGGTAAACATTTCCCTTAGCTCACAAGCAAGGACTCAGCCTTTCCGTCCTCCTGCAAGTGATTCATAGCCCTGCTGCCATGGAAAGTTTTCTATCCCTCGCATCTCATATAGACACTTAGACGTTTGTGCACGCACACAGTCAGTATAGACTAGATTCTGTTCGAGAGTCCTTCCTTGTGGATAACATAGTTCTTTAAACATAGGATGTTAGATATGATTTGGGATTAGGTTGACTTGACCCCCCAGACTTCTCGTCTCCACATGTAGAGCTAAATGTCAAGTCCCCTTCACCCCCTAGTTGCACGTCTATCACACGTCATGCTGCTGCGCGCGCATCTATGCCAAGTATTATCTTATAGATCCACCTATGTCTGATAATCCTAACCAATCATGTTTCTTTTATTCCTTATTACGCCTAGTTTCGATTACGTACCTGTCATGTCACTCTTCTTATCAAATGTTACGCCTTCTACATTCGTTTCATTGTAATGTACTTATTATAAAAATGCATGTCTGTCAATAAAGTATTGTACTTCACTTCCTGAACCCTCGTGGTGACGGAACCTGAAGGCCGCGACTCGAGTCGGCCATTTTGAATGGAATAAAGCCCATTTAGAAACCTCTTATACCACGGATTCTGCCTCTTGTTATTCTGAGCTATTTTACTTTATTTTAAGATTCCGTATGAAATTCAGTCCGGTAAAGAAGATTTTATTTACCACATAATGGCGCCCGAATAGGGACACTTTCTCATCTCACGCGCCGGCGGTGCGTTGCAGGCCCGGTCTCCTGCCACAGCTGGACGGACCATAAACGCGTACCAGCAGGATTTCCTGTAAGCTCCCTCCGGTCAAGCGGGGGCGACTGAGGCTGCGATCAACCCAGACGAGGCGGTGAGAAGTGCGAAGTATCCCGACCAGAGCCTAGCTGAGAGAGCAAGATCCGAGGTATACAGAGGCCCACCAGGTCTTTCGAAATCCCGATGTCCAGAGGGTCCGCTGTCCGCAGTTATCGAGTCCTGTCCATTCTCTGAGGCCTTCCGTTTCAAGGAGCTACTCGGTGAGTACCATCGCCGGGGAGGCGTGTTGACGCGCACATAGGTTGTGCCGGTCAAGACGGATTTGGGTACACAAATCCGGTCTGCACTGTTTAGCAGTGTATATGTACTGTTTAGCAGTATATCAAGTATTCCGAAGAATTCAGTTATTGTCAAGAATTCAGCGTGGTGATTAGTTAGGCAGACTGTCATCATTGTCGATCATTGTTACAATGTTTAATGTTTAAAGTGTTCAAAATATTGTAGTATGAATGACTGTTCACTGTTCACTGTTCATTTATTGTGTTTTTCGTATTAAGAAAATTCAAGAGTAAGTATCAGATCAGTTGTAAATATGCCGCTCTTCTCGAAGTTAAGACAGATTACTACCAGAAAAGGGGTGCTTGAAGAAGCAGTTCCTATTCCTCCTAGGGACACTCCAGGGCATTTTATGTACCATAAACATGGCTTAGATGCCATATTGTTTCTTGATCTATGGGTAGATTATACCAAGGGATTGCCGGAAAGTCAAAGGTGGCCCGTAGCGGGAACCTGGGATGCAGAATGCATCATGAAAGTGGAGGAAGAGTTATGGAAAAGAAAGGTCAGACAGTCACAGAAAGACGCTGTTGAGTTATGGCGTAAAGAATCTCATAGACGAACAGAAAAAGCACGTAGACAAGAAGAGAGGAGTAAAGAAAGTTCAAATAAAGTTCAAGAAAATCTATTAATTAAGGAAGGTATCCGAGTGAAATCAGAACAAGTGAATAGACAAAGAAATGCTCTTATGAATGGTATGTATCCCCTTCTAGCCGAAGGACTACCTAAAGCTGTTACAGAAATACCAAAAGACTTGCCACCCCCATTATTTCCAATTAAGGTACATCCAAAGGGGCTTCCCAGAACCGCAGAAGATGTTTTTCTTTCCTCATATCTAGATGACGCAGCTCCCGAGTATGCTAACGCCACACCACATAGACCGTCTGGCGGAGGGGTTCAACGTCAGGATCAGGTATCTGTCCCCGTGCAACAGCAAGTCCCGACACAAGCTTCGGCAAGCACATCTGTTTCCGCATCTGTCTCCGCAGTCGACTCTACAGGGGTATCGACACCCATAGTTGCTGTGTCACGTTCAACGAACCCATTCACACCCGACGCCCCAGATGGGGCCACGGGAGGGGCTAGCAATACCTTCACACCACCTAGAATAAATAAACTTGTCTTTCAAGAATCAGCACATTCACGTACACCTAAATTCGTAAGTGAACGTACGCTTAAGGAACTCCTTGTAAATTGTAGATATGACCCGGTGGTTGGTAAAGAGGACGAAATGGTCCTGGCATCATTACGTATCAGGCGAGCCGCAGAGTATTTAGCGAGGTTACCAGGGATGACTACGCATCTGGATAACATATATCATTTTGTTCAAACAGGACGAGATCCAGGATGTATTAACAGAGCTATGGAATTCCAGAAAGTAGAGATACAGGGGGAACTGTTACGTTTCCTCATAAACTGTGTAATCAGAAATCAAGATCGTCCGGGGGTAGACCCGAATGCAATGCTTATTCTTACAAGATGGAGTCAGAATATATCAGAAGGGAGACACGATAAGCAAAATTGTATAATAGCCATGTGCCGAAAAATACGTAAAGAAATAGAGCGTATTCATGAAGAAAGATTGGGAACAGACGAGTTTGAGCAAGATGAAGTGTCCGAATCAGGGAATTCCGCAAGACAGTCAGAGACCATAGCCTATGTAGGCAGAGGAAGATCCTGTGAAAATACTAGATGTTTTTCTGATCCCATACACTCTGTATGTCCAAATAATAGCAGAACGTATCCGACGCCTGTAATAAATCTGAAATCTCCTGAACATTCGTTTCAAGCCGCAGATAAGATACTACGAGAACGAAGGGGTTACCACCTCCTCGATTCCATGGATGAGCAAGAATTAGCCAGATCAGCCGTTCACTGGATTGACAGTCCTGAAAAATACGGTGATGAGACCGTAGCACACACGTTTTTTAATCTCAGTACAGATGAACAACGCTTAGCTGGAATCTATATGATTCAGCAACTCCTCATATTATATAAGAGCCAACATGCTGACCCCGGTCCTTTACCTGATATATTAACGGAACTACTCACGAACAGATGGAGAGGTTCTAGTAACAAGCTAATTAAAGAGATATTAGTGTCACGTAAACAGTATGTCCTTTTTGTAAATCCAGATTCTCTCTCCCTGCCCCGCAGAGAAAGAGCACCGTACTATATGGATAGACAAAATCCTTTACGAGAAGTGCACCCAATAAAAGGCGAAGACAATGAGTTTCACCGTGTATTTGTTTACACACCCATATCAAAAATGGAATTATTAGAAATGAAGAAAGTAGTACCTAGTCACGACAAGGACCCAGCGGGTTTCCACCGAGAAATTAAAGACATGTTACTGATGGGAGAGTACACCTTTCCTGATATTATGACGATATTAAAGGTGCTTTTGCCTGCTGGCATTTATGAAAAACTGAAAGAAAAAGAGTGGGAAGTAGGAGACCAAAAGATAGACTGGACAGCATTAGCAGAGGAAGAAAGGGGCCGAACTGCAGGTTCGGGGCTCGGGGATAAAGTTAAACTGTTACCAGGTTTACTAGTACAGGTACTGCCACGTTTATTAACTACAAAAAAGGAAGATTGGGGTGCAATCACAGCCTGCAAACAAAAGCAAGATGAAGACACAAGCGATTATTATGCTCGATTTGAAAAATGTTTTGGTATAAATAGTGGTATAAAAGCAAGTAGTGACTCATATCCACATTTATTTGTGACAAAATTGGTGGAAAATGCATTGCCTCCAGTGAAGAATAGAATATTGAAATTCGAGAGTACCTGGCAAAGTAACACTCCGTCGCAAATGCTACAAATGTTACAGTATCATCACAATAGAATTAGGGATGAACAAGAACATGAGCATAGACGCATGAAGGATACAAAAATGAAAATGCTAGTTTCTCAGACAGTACCAGCAGATGGTCACAAAAAGGGTGTGACACATTCTGGTGATTCTGCAGTTCCTGTAAAAGGAACCTGCAATTACTGTAAACAACTAGGCCATTATGTACATGATTGTCCAGTCCTGAAACGTAATATAGCTACAGGTATTGCAAAAGAGAGACCACGATTAGTTAGACAAGATCAGAATGAACAAGGAGCTATGCAGCATGGACAGTCCATGCCAGTTCAGCAACAGGCAATGCCAGCCTCACAGCAACCCATACAGTTTGTGCCAGCTGCACCACCGTTGCCTGCTACTGCCACACAAACCACAACACGACAAATGTATCAGACTGCACAGTATGAATACCCTGAATATCAGCATTACGCATGAACCAGCCTAGAGAGGGAAGTTGACTTACCGCTCATCGAGATTCCTGTAGATCAAGAAGGACCTTATGTACATAGTGAATTATTAGGTCAAAATAGAAAATTCTTACTCGATACAGGGGCAAGTCGAACAACAATAAAACGTAGTGAAGTTCCAGGGGCACCCCTCTCAGGCTCTCAAAATGTTTCCCTTGGTTTTTCAGGAAAACCTATTGTTAATGAAGTATCACAGCCTCTACCACTTACGATAGGACCTTTGACACGAACTACAGATTTATTGCTTACTAAATCATGCCCAGAAAATCTGTTAGGAATTAAAACTCTGAAAGCACTAGGAGCCATAATATGTTGTTCTCCGGAAGGAGTAAGGTTGTTTTTACGTGATTTTAAAGGTCACTATGTGTCTAGAGACATGGATCCCCGACTACAGACTTTACCAGTACATCTATGGGCACAAGGCCCTACGGATGTTGGCTGCATGAATATTACACCCTATCGAGTTACATTGAAAGCAGGAGTGGTACTACCACGAATGCGACAATACAAGTTACCGCATGATGCTGTAGTGGCTTTGCTGAAAATCATTGATGAGCTGATTGCCCAGGGAGTAGTTATAGAAACAGACTCCAATATATGTAATTCACCGATAATTCCGATTCTTAAACGAACTGACCCTACTGCCCCACCAGTATACCGATTGGTCATTGATTTGCGTGAACTAAACAAATGCATTGTACCACAATTCCCTGTGGTCCCTGATATATCATCATTGTTGACGGCAATTGATTCCGAAGCAACATTCTTTACTGTAATCGATCTCAAGAATGCCTTCTTTAGCGTCCCAATAGATCCGGAAAGCCAATACTTGTTCGGATTCAGTTTAAATGGGCGCAGCTTTAAATTCTCACGCGCTCCCCAAGGATTCACAGAAAGCCCCAGCATCTACAGCCAAGCACTGAAACGAGAACTTGACAGTATCCGCATGCCAGTCAATACTGCACTGCTTCAATATGTCGATGATCTGCTGATCACCGCAAGAAGCGAGCCAGAATGTGAAAAGGCTTCTCTGACAGTTTTACATTTTCTAGCCGACAAGGGGCACAAGGTGTCTCCTTCTAAGCTGCAATTCTGTGTCCAGCGAGTTATTTATCTTGGTCACTCGCTGTCCAAGGAGGGAAGGCAGCTTACACCAGATCGCATCCAGTTAATTGCTAACATGTCAATACCCCAGACACAAAAGGAGGTGCGGGCTTTCATAGGCCTCACTTCATATTGTAGGCAGTGGATCCCTCAGTACGCATTTCTAGCAAAACCACTCATTCAGTTAACCACACAGGAGGCAGCCACATCGACTGTTCTCCCTTGGACTCAGGAACATACACAAGCTTTTGAAAGCTTAAAGGAAGCTTTATGTCAAGCACCTGTTTTAGCAACGCCATGTTATAGCAAACATTTTACACTCTTTGTTACAGAACGCGAAGGTACTGCCTTGTCAGTACTCACTCAGGATCAAGCAGGATCACGCAAGCCATGTGCTTATTTTTCCAGTACATTAGATCCCGTAGCTCAGGCTTTGCCTGCATGCCTGAAATCAGTGGCAGCGACAGCCTTAGCTATCAGACAAAGCGATGCCATAGTATTAGGACACCCATTGACAGTACAAGTACCACATGCAGTAGAGGTTCTTGTGAACCGAACACAAACACAACACTTGACCATAGCAAGACTTACCGGTTATGAACTGACATTGTTTCAACCACACATAGAGATCCGACGGTGTAATACATTGAATCCTGCTACACTATTACCTGTAATTGGAACAGACCCACTAGCTCATGATTGTGTTGAAATCATTGAAATAAAGACGAAACCTAGACAAGACTTGACAGACGTTCCATTGTTAGATCCAGACCTGACGTTGTATGTAGACGGATCGTGCATGAGAGCAAGTACAGGAGACTTAGTGGCCGCGTATGCAGTCACAACAGACACTGAAGTTATTGAGACAAATTGTATAGATACTTTGTCAGCCCAAGCAGCAGAACTTATTGCTCTAACACAAGCCTGTATTCGAGCCACAAATAAGAAAGTTAATGTATACACTGACTCACGTTATGCATTCGGAGTTGTACACGACTTCGGCGTGCTGTGGCGAGAGAGAGGTTATTTAACCTCCCATGGTGCCCACATTCAGCACGGACCCCTCATTCATGCTTTGTTAGACGCAATACATCTACCCACTGCTATATCGATTATGAAATGTAAAGCACACACGAAGGTTACTGATACCATTTCTCAAGGCAATGATTTAGCTGACAAAACAGCTAAACAGACTGCTCAGAATCGCACATTAGACATGACAAAGCCAATAGTTCAGACACCAACACAGTGTATGACAATTAAGGATCCCGCACTTGACGTAATTGACATACAGACACATGCCACAGCAGAAGAAATAAGGAAGTGGACTGAACTAGGAGGGATCCAGACAGATCAAGGATGGATGACGAAGGAGAAAACTGTATGGTTTCTCCCTGATTCCATGGTTCAAGCCATTATAGCTACAGTTCACAGTCCAGCACATTTAGGAGAGAAGGCTATGCTAGACAGCATTCAGCACATTTGGTTCAATAAACATTTACGAGCAGCAGCTAAACAAAAGGTTCGTACCTGTATGATATGTTGTCAGTTTAATCCAGGAAAGAGTGTTCCCGTAGAGCAGGGTGGATTTCAGCCTCCTGACCATCCTTTTGAAGTCCTCCAGATGGATTATATTCAGATGGAACGTTGTCGAGGATTCAAATATGTTCTCGTAGTTGTCTGCGCTCTCTCCCGTTGGACAGAGGCGTATCCCGTATCAGATTACACTGCCCCGACTACTGCCAAGCAGCTAATTAGAGAATTCTTCCCACGGTACGGTTTACCACGTGTTGTATATTCAGATAACGGTCAGCCTTTCTCATCCGAATTAATGAAACATGTCTCACTCTTGTTGGGATATCAGTGGAAATTCCACTGTGTCCGACACCCCGAGGCAGCAGGTCTCGTGGAACGACATAATCAACTTTTAAAAATCAGATTGTCTAAAATATGTCAGGAAAAGGGTGTGGACTGGATAGTAGCCTTACCAGTTGCGCTATTTTACATGAGGATGGTAGCACACTCTCGAACAGGGCTATCGCCTTATGAGGTGATCTTTGGTAGGCCACCGAATATGTGGGGGACGCCTATACCCCGTAAAATAACTGATGTTGACTGTAATATGCTGACAGATTACCTGGCTTCCTTGATGTCTGCACTACAATCTTGTCGTTCACAGGTAGTCGCAGCTTTTCCTGACAACACCGAGGTGAAACCTCATGACGTAATTCCCGGCGATTATGTTCTCGTCAGGAATTTTGATCGGAAAACCCAACTGGAGCCAAGGTGGAGGCTTCCTAAGTTGGTCCTGCTGACGACCAGAACAGCTGTGAAGATCGAAGGGAGGAAAGGCTGGGTGCATTCCAGCCATATAAAAAAATTTCATGGACTTCCTCCTGACACAAACAGTACTCCCCGTGTGTCTTCCCCCATTGACTCAAAGCTACCTTTGGCTGAGGCCAGTAGCACCGAACTCTATAAACAGAAACTCAGGTCCAGATCTAAACTGTCGGACGATTTGATTGTTTAAGTCCTCTCCAAGGTGAAGCGGTTGAATCTGTCCCGACATGTATCCCTTAGGTCTGAATCATGTAGAGTCCAGAATCATAATGAAACGACATGCTTATTGTAAATCACTGCGTAGCCACTGTATTGTGACTTTATTAATTTTGTTTTTCTTGAGTTCTTTAATAGTTACTGCAAGTATATTGTTGCATATGTATTATCCTGTTTCTAAACGTGCTTTCAATATAACTGAAGAACATTCTTTTAGAGACCTACCGCCACATGAGTTGTCCTATAGACTTGCGCTGCGCAATAACACATTCATTAGTATGTTACATCATTCCCATCAGACTAGTAATGCCACCAATTGTTGGGTATGTGGCCGACTTCCTCCCTATCAGAATAACAAAGGAGTTCTGCCTTTCTTTCCACATCCGTTCACACACAATGGCTCCTGTGGAGCATGGTTTAGTTTATTAAATTCCATAGACCCAGACACAGCAGTTTATCAACAACATTGGATATGGGGAAATCTGAATCTAGTTTTATTCAAAGTCTGTCACCCTAATAAGGAGGGTCACCCCAGTAGAACAGGAACTGATTTAGAAAATGAAGTGTATAAATTAGGTAATTTTACGCCTAATCTTATGATTTTGAATGACAAATCCGAAGTTGAACTAATTCTGCCCACTATGTCAGTATTTCCAGTTAAGGGTGAATTATGTGTGAGAAAAGTTGGTTCCATACATATGGGCCATAGTAAATGTGTTACTACAGTAGAATATAGTGATCAAGGTAAATCTTCATTTAGAGCTTCTCGCCATTCTTACTTCATATGTGGCCAGACGGCATATATGCGTCTGCCTCTAGATTGGGATGGTACCTGTTACATAGCATTCCTTTTGCCACCTGTTTTCCTAGCTCCCCCTGATTATTATCGAAATGTTCATTTAGTACACAATAGAGAGCGAAGAGATCTCCCAGTTGTCGATTATACTGAGACAGCATGGGACAAATATGTAGATTTCAATAAAGGTATCTTTCCCTATATAGGTACAATATCAAATAGTAAGCTGATACGCAGACTCACCAAGACTCTTGAAGCTGTAGTAAACGAGACTATAGCCGCCCTAGGCAATCTGACAGAGGAACAATCAGTGATGAGAATTGTTGTTCTCCAGAATCGTCTTGTCCTTGACGTCATCCTGGCCGATAGGGGCGGAGCTTGCAGGGTCATCGGATCCAGCTGCTGCATATTCATACCAGAAAATTCGCCATCTGTATATAAAGCTATAACACGCCTTCATAAGATTGTAAGCCAGATACACGAGAATCCAGGCACTTGGACGTGGTCCGGGTGGTTTTGGAGTATGATATCAGCCTGGGGATGGAGAGTTTTATCCTTCCTAGGTATTGGCCTTCTTATGCTTTTCAGTTGTTGTTTATGCCTGCAATGTGGACCAGCGATTTGTGGTTTGTGTGCCACATCATGCATCCCATATCACAGGTCTCGTTCAGAATGCCGGAAGAAGAAGGAAGAAATGATGCTCCATGAGCAAATCGATGGAATGATGAAGATTGATGTCTCTTGAAGGGCAAGAAGGGGACAAGGAGGGAATGTGGAAATGTGGATTTTCCTGATCAGTTATGTCCCCTATCTTGGACCCCAACGGTTCTATATGCATGTTACAAGTACATGTATGTTCCCTCCAGTTCCAGTTTCTAAGACGCAAACATATGTGTGTCTACCGTCGACATGTTCTCTGTCAGATCCGCCATCAATGGGCTGGATATTCGATTCCTAAGTATAAAAGACCACCGACTTTATATGGCTAAGTTACTTCATTTTTACAGTTCAGGCAAGTAGGCCCGATTCTGTCCTCAAAGCCTTTCCCTGCTCTCTGTCTCTGACAGCTTCAGCTTGAGCTCGCATCTGTATCCATGAACCTTGTCCTACTCCCTGTGCAGCTAACGGTGCCTGCCTCGGCCAGTTTTCGCCTGCCTGCCAAGAAGTTGTATTTCACCTTCGAATTATCTATTTTGCTCTTCAGCCGATGCATTCCTGTCTAGTGATTTAGGTAAACATTTCCCTTAGCTCACAAGCAAGGACTCAGCCTTTCCGTCCTCCTGCAAGTGATTCATAGCCCTGCTGCCATGGAAAGTTTTCTATCCCTCGCATCTCATATAGACACTTAGACGTTTGTGCACGCACACAGTCAGTATAGACTAGATTCTGTTCGAGAGTCCTTCCTTGTGGATAACATAGTTCTTTAAACATAGGATGTTAGATATGATTTGGGATTAGGTTGACTTGACCCCCCAGACTTCTCGTCTCCACATGTAGAGCTAAATGTCAAGTCCCCTTCACCCCCTAGTTGCACGTCTATCACACGTCATGCTGCTGCGCGCGCATCTATGCCAAGTATTATCTTATAGATCCACCTATGTCTGATAATCCTAACCAATCATGTTTCTTTTATTCCTTATTACGCCTAGTTTCGATTACGTACCTGTCATGTCACTCTTCTTATCAAATGTTACGCCTTCTACATTCGTTTCATTGTAATGTACTTATTATAAAAATGCATGTCTGTCAATAAAGTATTGTACTTCACTTCCTGAACCCTCGTGGTGACGGAACCTGAAGGCCGCGACTCGAGTCGGCCATTTTGAATGGAATAAAGCCCATTTAGAAACCTCTTATACCACGGATTCTGCCTCTTGTTATTCTGAGCTATTTTACTTTATTTTAAGATTCCGTATGAAATTCAGTCCGGTAAAGAAGATTTTATTTACCACACCAGGGTGACCCGTTATGAGGTCTTATGGATATATGCTCTCATCGAGTTCATCTCGATTTTGACCTTATCTATCTTTGACTCTAGATTCATACCTAGCATTTGAATGGCTGCCATAATTGCTCCCAGGGATGGCTTCACCATCGCCTCCTTGTTGCTAATCATTCTGTCTTCTGCTGCTGCTTGTCGTGGGACTGTATACTTATCCAGCTTGTTGGATTGTGCCACGGGGGAGGACCTTTCGGTTTCATCATGGCAGAGACTATCCCTACCTTGAGCTGACACTACCCTGCATATCGTGCTGTTCTCCGATCCAGCCGTTGGACTTCAGTGAAGTTTACTCTTCGGCCAATAGCGTGGGGGCAGATTATTGGCTAGACCCACCCTTGAGCTTACAGTCTCAGTCGCACGGTTATGGTTGGTTGGTGACCATACGCCCAAGGCGCTCTGCTCTTAGAGGGGACAGAGGAACATTATTCCTCCAACACCATCCACCAGGCAATCAAGCCTTGTTCTGTCTCTACCACGGAAGTTTCGTAAATCGGGGACCTTCTTTGCTTCAGTTCTGCCCAGATTTGTAGGTGGGGCAGGCCCCCCTTTCGTTTTATACATGCCCCGGGCTCCTTACTCCCTCGGTATGCCACTGACATGTATGGTCAAGGGGGCGCTGGTTCATTGTCATTTGCCCCTTGCCGATCTCTCATGGCATCTTTCTATATGTGGTTGCAATTCCTGGTCCAGATCAGGTACTTATATCAGCTCCACTGTTTCCCCCCCTTTGATATTGGATCCGTGGGTCCTCTTACCCCATGCGCACCGGGCACTGGGCTACCGCTTTCAATCAGTCCCCTGCGACTTCGCCAAGCTCTCTGATCTCCGCGTCCTGCCGTCCCTGCAGGCCGCCCGGATATCACCTCCTCCCTCGTGGTGTACGCAAATCACTCTCACCGGCCCGGGTGCAGACTCGTCTCTTCCTGGGCTCACACGATGCGTCCGTATGTTTGGAGCCTCCCCGGGGGTCTTGGCGCGAGTCGGCCGATTCGATGGTGACGCCCGGGACCAGCTCCAACTGTAGGGGTCTTCCTCGATTCTGCCAAGCCAGGCGATGTGCTATGACGGGGTCCGCACTCGCTCACCGCGGCGCTCTCCTGCTCCACGTACCGGCCTCTCTTCTCCGCAGCTAGGCGTATGTCGCAATTGCTCTGCCGGCCTTCCTGCCACACCGGCTTGGCTCCGTCTCTCACCCGGGTTCGCTCCCCCCAGCCACAAGGTTCCTCTCTCGGCCCCGGGACGCTGCGCCTGGGTCTCCAATGACTATTGAAGTTGCACAGCTGCCGAATCGTGTGCCGATATTGCAGGCTTTCTAAAAGGCCCCGGCGGAGCTCTCACTTCACACAGCGATCTAAGCTGGTGCCAGGCCACGCCCCCTGTACTGCATTTTTTAATCACTGCAGAAATTGGCCCCAAGGGAGACTCCAAGTCCACCTCTGGGCGGGTATCCAGGCTGCTTGCATTCTGCAGGGCCAAGTAATCTGCTGCATCTGTGCTGGCACGGGGCAGCAAACTGGCTGCCTCACTGTTGTCATCATCGTCATGTGGTATTGTGTGGGGCATTCGGATGCGGTCTGAATTCATGTCAAATTTGTCATCCATCCTTTGCCAGCATTCTCCTCTAGAGAAAATGTCTGGCTTGAGGTTCCACAGGGCCCGAAGGCGCACCAGAAAGAAATGAAGTGCCACGAAACAGCACCAGCATGGGTTGCGTAAATGCAATGACCTGCACCAGGCGACAGAATCTGAGTAAGTTAGAGGATTGGTGCTGGGTTGGCACAGCTTCCTCTGCCGGAATGATGTCCACTAGCTCCAGGTCTGAGAACGAAAGGGTCCATTCGAGGAAGTGAGTAGTGTGGACACCTATCCTTAGCTCAGGAACAGTGTCTTGTCATGGAGTCCTTCTACCAGTGCCACGTATTCTGCTTCTTTTTCTTGTTTTTTGATAACTTGAAAGGTGACAAATGATTTGCATCTTTTTATTTTTACGGAGTTTTATATAGCGCAAACTTGACCCGAGGGTATTGGGTATCAAGAGCGCTTTACCCAAGCACCAGTTGCATTACACGAGGACACATTTATTTTTGTTAGGCACGGGTAGATTAAGTGATTTGCCCAGAATCACAGGATGTTGCGCGTCCTTGTCGAGACTCGAACCTGGTTCCCCAGATTAGAGGTCGACTGCCCTAGCTGTTAAGCCAAATCCTCTCCCCAAACCTTGAACTGAACCGCGAAGGATGCTGGGTCCAGCACTCATTGCATTTTATGGACAGCTACACATCTAATTTGGAATGTAGGAGCCGCACTGCTTGAACAACCTAGGGCCATGCTTGGGCCCCAATAATCCCAAACACACCATGTGGCAGATTGAAATGGACATTTATGTTTTGCAGGAGTGTCTAGGCCTGAATCCTGACTTTTTAGGTGGTGGCATCCCTGCTTGGCACTGCAACAGTGGATTTTTTTTAAACAATTGTTACATTTATTTTATTTAGCAACTTAAACCCCGAGGGGTTTCCCAGCACAAGGCAAGCACAGACAGAATGTCCCGAAACAGTGATTTAAAGTAGCCACGTCTTTAGATTTTTGCAAAAGGTGAGAAATGACTTACAGTTTCTGAGAACATCTGGCAGAGAATTCCACAATTTAGGACCTAGGTAGGCAAAAGAGTGGCCTTTCAGACGGATCCTTGGTACGATGAACAAAACTTGATTTGAGGATCTTAAGGACTGAGTGGGCTGGTAAGGAGTTACCAGTTTCTGGATGTACAGTGGTGCCAGGCCAGATTTAGCCTTTAATCAATCAATCAGAGGCTTATAGAGCGCTACTACTCACCCGTGAGGGCCTGGCTGAACACTAACACAATGCTTTGAGCTCAATAGGTTTGAAAACCTTAAGGCAATGCACTTCCTGAAGCATATGAGAGACTGAAGCATATTTGGGTAAGCGAAGGTTCAGCCTTGCAGCAGCATTTTGAACAATTTGCAAGCGATGGACAAAGGTCTTGTCTGCACCGAGATATAGCACATTGCCATAATCCAATCTGGATATGACCTGAGCCTGGATTACAGTCCTTTGGATCACTAAGGGAATTAGCCAGAGGATTTTTTCAATCTTTTAAGGACTGCAAAGCAGATGGCAGTTACCTTAGCCACTTGCGGCTTCATGGAGAGTTTTTGGTCGATAAGAAAGCCCAGACTTAGAAGATGGAATTGGTGGAGTCACTAAGAATTCTGGCCAATATTGCAGGCCCCATAGGGAGGTGTTATTACCCAGAAGCATGACCTCAGTCTTACCACCGTTCAGTTTAAGGGAGTTTTTATTCATCCAAGAAGAAATCTTGCACATGCCCAGGTGCAACAAGAGCAGGTTATGGCTTTGTGCCAAAGATGATCTGGGTATCATCTGCATATGAAAAGAGGGTAAGGCCGCAGCACTTTATTAAGTTGGTCCAAGAGCGGACATAGATGTTCAATAATAAGGGGCTCAAAATGGAGTCCTGCAGAAGTCCAGAGGTCAAAGCCTGTAATGAATATGCTACTTACCAGTATGCATCTGTTCTTGGCATGTAGGGCTGCTGACATTCATATCTGTGCATAGATCGCCGCCTAGTGTTGGGTCCGGATGTTTGCACGTTGTTGTCCTGGAAGAGTCTTCGAAGTATCCTTGGATAGGTGACTCCTCCCCTGGACTACAGTGCGCATGGGCATCCTCTCCATCCTCAGATTGTTTTTCGCCATTGTGGCAGTGATGGAGTAGATACAGAAAGTGATGACCATGCTTACAGTAATTCTGAGAGCTGCAGCTGCTACAGGCGCCGGGGAGGAGGGAGGGCGATATGAATGTCAGCAGCCCTACATGCCAAGAACAGATGCATACTGGTAAGTAGCATATTCAGTTCGAGGCATGTGGGCTGCTGAATTCATATCTGTGCATAGAATGTATAGCAGTGCCCTCTATTAGCGGCGGCTACCAGTGCCAGCTGCAGCGGTCTGAAAAAGGGTTTTGAGAACAGCCTGTCCTACAGCTGCCTGCTGTTTTGATTGCACATCTACACAATAGTGTTTGGTAAACGTGTGTGTAGTGGACCAGGTGGCTGCTCTACATATATCATGCAGGGGAATATTTCCTAGAAAAGCCATGGAGGCCCCTAACTTACGTGTTGAGTGGGCTCGTGGGGGAATAGTTAATGTGCGTTTTGCCTTTTGATAACAAATTTGGATACACTTAACTATCCATCTGGCTATCCCTGCTTTGGAGATGGCGTTACCTTTGTGGTGTGGGGCAAAGGCAACGAACAGTTGTTTTGTCTTCCTAAAGGGTTTGGTCCTGTCGATGTAATACATGAGGGCCCTTTTTACATCTAGTGTGTGAAGTGCCCTTTCCGCGACAGTTTGTGGGTTTTGGAAGAAAACGGGCAGTTCAATAGTTTGATTCATGTGGAACTGCGATATTACCTTGGGCATGAATTTGGGGTTGGTACGTAGTACGACCCTGTTGGCATGAACCTGTATAAATGGCTCTTGAACTGTTAGTGCCTGGAGTTCACTAACTCTTCTTAAAGAAGTGATCGCTACCAGGAAGGCTACTTTCCAGGTGAGGAATTGAATCTCGCATGAGTGGAGAGGTTCAAAGGGTGGACCCATCAGGCGTGTGAGGACCAGGTTGAGGTTCCACATTGGAGCTGGTGGGTGGCTTGGTGGAATAACTCGTTTGAGTCCTTCCAAGAATGCTTTGATGGCAGGCACTCTGAATAAAGAGAGGTGCTGCCTGGTTTGTAGATAGGCTGATATTGCGGTCAAATGGACACGTATAGAGGTGTACGCTAGATTGCATCGGTATAGGTGTAGGAGGTAACAAATGATGTTTTGGATGGATGCGTCCAGCGGGTTAATGTCATTATTACCGCAGTAAATAACAAACCTTTTCCATTTGGCTGCATAGCAAGCTCTTGTAGTGGGTCTTCTGGCCTCCTTGATGATGTCCATACAGTCAGGTGGCAGGTTGAGGTAGCCAAACTCTAGGACTTCAGGAGCCAGATCGCCAGGTTCAGCTGTTGCGGATCTGGGTGCTGAATCTCTCCATGGTTCTGCGTCAAATGCGCGGGTTTGATCCGCAGCCTTTGATGCGGCACCACGGAAAGTTCGAGGAAGGTGGTGTACCATGGCTGGCGTGCCCACGTAGGAGCAACTAGGACGAGTGTCAGGGAGTGTTGTCTGAGTTTGCGAGCCACCAGCGGTATCAACGGTGCTGGGGGAAAAGCGTACGCAAATCTGCCGGACCAGTTCATCCATATCGCATTGCCCTGCGACTGCGGATGTGGGAACCTGGCGGCAAAGCTTTGGCATTTTGCGTTTTCGCTTGTGGCGAACAGGTCTATCTCTGGATGACCCCACTGCTGGAAGTACGGTTGGAGTACTTATGGGTGTAACTCCCACTCGTGCATCTGGTGGCTGTGTCTGCTGAGCAGATCCGCCATTTGGTTGTCCTTGCCAGGGAGGTGTTCCGCCATGAGGAACATGTTCCTCTGAATGGCCCACTTCCACATGCTCTGAGCCAGATGAGACAACTGTGGAGAGTGCGTCCCTCCCTGCTTCTGTATGTAGTACATTGCGGTCATGTTGTCCGTCCGGATCAACACGACCTTGTTGCACAGATGTACCTTGAATGCCTTCATGGCTAGGAAGAATGCCATCAGTTCCAGAAGGTTGATGTGCATTTTCTTCTGTTGTGTCGTCCATAGTCCCTGCACTGTGTAGTGGAGTACATGAGCTCCCCATCCCTGGAGAGACGCGTCTGCTGTCAGTACTATTTGTGGAACAGGCTCCTGGAACGGTCGACCCTTGCAAAGGTTTTGTGGATTCCACCAATGCAGAGAGTTGTATGCCCGACCGCTCACCAACACTAGGTCTTTCAATTGTCCTTGAGCCTGATTCCACTGACGTGCCAAGCACTCCTGAAGCGGGCGCATATGTAGTCTCGCGTGTGGGACTATGAAGATGCAGGAGGCCATCATGCCTATCAACTGCATGAACACTCGCGCCGGAAGGGAGTGTTGAGGTTTGAACTTTGAAATCAGCATTTGCATGCTGTTGATTCTCACCAAATTTGGCTGAGCTGTGGCCGCCAGAGTGTCTATAGTCGCACCTAGGTACTGTTGTACGTGTGCGGGCTGTAGATGGGATTTTGGGTAATTTAGTGAGAACCCCAGACTGTGAAGGAGGTGAATGGTGCGGGACATGTGGCTGGCACATTGCTGGGCTGACTTTGCTTGAACGAGCCAGTCGTCCAGGTAAGGGTAGACGTGTATGTGCTGCCTCCGTAGATGTGCCGCCACAGTAGCTAGGCACTTTGTAAACACCCTTGGTGCCGTTGTCACGCCGAAGGGAAGGACTCTGAACTGGTAGTGCTGCCCTTGAACAGTGAACCTGAGGTATTTTTTGTGTGATGGGTGAATGGGTATGTGGAAATACGCATCCTTGAGGTCCAGTGTGGCCAGAAAGTCTCCCTGCTTGAGCAGCGGGAGGACTTGCTGTAGAGTGAGCATGTGAAAATGCTCGGAAAGAATGTATCTGTTTAGGGGTCTCAGGTCTAATATAGGTCTGAGTGACCCGTCCTTTTTCGGTATTAAAAAGTACAGGGAGTACACCCCCGTACCTTGCTCTTGGACGGGTACGACCTCTATTGCGCCTTTTAGAAGCATACTGTGCACCTCCTGCTGTAAGAGCGTTAAGTGCTCTGAGGACATAGGACGGTTTTTTGGAGGTATTGTGGGTGGAGTGGAGGTTAGTTCTAGACAGTAACCGTATTTGACAATATCTTTGACCCACCTGTCCGTGGTGATGGAGTTCCACGTGGACAGGAACCTTTGTAGCCTTCCCCCGACAGGTGTTATGTGGTCGGGAGGAAGGGAGAGGGCGTCACTGCTTGTTCTTGGGGGAGGACCTGGTGTTGCCGTAGCCGCGTCCTCTGCCCTTTGTACTGGAGCCACGATATCCACCCCGGGTGTTTTTATCGTAGGTGGTTTGGGTATTGCCTTTGCTGTATGTCTGCTGTGACCCCTGCCCTCTACCTGCTCCCCTATTTCCGGGGCGACGAAAGGAGCAGCTCCGAAAGGACTGAGTCTGGAGAGCCCCCATGGACTTCGCAGTGTCTGTGTCCTTCTTTATTTTCTCAAGGGCCGTGTCAACCTCCGGCCCGAATAAATAGTCGGGGTTGACAGGTTGGTTCAGTATATAATTTTGCACCTCAGGTTTGAACCCGGAGATTCGCAACCAGGCATGCCGTCGCAGCATGACGCTCGTGTTTATGGCCCTGGCCGCCGTGTCTGCGGCATCTAGTGCACACTTGATGGAAGCATTTGTGAGTAGCTGTCCCTCTCTGATAAGAATTTCTGCACCTTCTTTGAACTGGTCAGGGAGATGTTGGAGTAGTTGCTCCATTGTATCATAGTGCGCTCTATCGTAGCGAGCGAGGAGCGCTTGAGTGTTGGCTATGCGCCATATGTTGGCAGCCTGTGCGGCAACTCGCTTGCCAGAGGTCTCTAAAACCTTGGACTCTTTGTCCGGGGGAGGAGCGTCACCTGTTGATTGCGAGTGTGCCCTCTTGCGAGCATTCGCAACGACAATGGAGTCGAGAGGTAATTGGCCTCTGATGTAAGTCGGGTCCCCAGGTGCTGATCTGTACTTTTTGTCGATCCTGGGGTTTATCACCCGTGCCCTGGTGGGTTCCTTGAAGATGTCCTTGGCTGGTTTGAGGACTCCTTTCAGCATGGGCAGAGTCTTTACATGCCTTTCCGAGGAAGCGAAAGTGTCCATAAGGAAATCGTCTTCCACGGTGTCAGAGTGAAGCTGCACGTCATGATTATTTGCAGCACGTTCAATAAGAGCGTTGAACGCTGCAGTGTCCTCTGTCGGAGATGTTTTCGCTCCATAGAGTTGAGGGTCCTGTGCATCTAGAGGTGCACTGGGGTCTGCAGGGTCGCCCCAAGTTTGATCAGGGTCCTGTTGGTCATCAGGGTCCATGTCTCCGTGGTAAGGGACTTGGTCATCCATATAGTTTGCCAACGCATCCGTGACGGAGTGTGTGGGAGAGAATGATAGTGGGTCTTGGTAGGGCGAGTCGAAAGATTCGCAAAGCACAGGTTCTGAGTCTAGAGGTAGCTTTCTCTTTAGTGGGATCCTGAAAGGGTCCAAGGGTGGCTCTGAAGTTATCCTCCGGTCATGGATAACCATCCTGCTGGTGTTGGCGTCGATGTAACGTGACGGAGACGTCTCAGCAGGTGTAACCGTGGTGTGGGTGACCCGTGTCCTGAGTTGGAACATTTTCGGGATCGTGGATGGCGGCAGGCCAAAAGTTATGTTGGCTGGCGCCGAAGAGGCTGTTTGAGCTTTTAGTGGGCCGGAGCCCGATGTGTCCTGGAGGACCGCTTGGGTTTTGCTGCTTTGTGCCGCCACGGTTCGCACTTGAAGCGCTTTCGAGGCCTTAGCGCCGACCAGGTTTGTAGAGGCGGCCGTGGACTTTTTCGGCGCCGGTGGGTCATCGGGTCGAGGGGCGGAAATGGCCGTCGACGTCTTCGATGCAGGAGGCTTCGGTGTTGCCGTGGAAGCGACGTGAGAGGCAGCAGGTGGTATGACTTTCGGTTTAGGAGTCGATGGCGTCGGCGCCGAGAGCCGAGCAGGTTTGATGGCACCGAGGGCCTTTTTCCGAATGCCGACTCCGGCGTCGGCCGCTTCAAGTTCGGCACCGAAGTCTCGCTTGGTGCGCTCGGTGCCGATGCGTGTCGCTGGCGTCGAAGGTGTGGAAGGCCTCGATCCGACTAGCGCCACTTTCGGTTTCGGTTTCATTTGTACCGGTGCAGCTTTCGGTTTCGGTTTGGTAGAAGGGAAACCAGCCGGTGTAGGTAATAATGGCTGCCGCTGAACGTCCGAGGCCGGGCCCGAGGGCGGGGCCGAAGAACCGCGGGATAGGTCTCGGGTAAGGCCCGAAGGCGATCCCTCGACCGGAGCCATAGACTGTGGCACTGGGCCCTCGTCAGTCTGAACGGGTAGGCCTTGCTCGTCATTGGAGCTACTCTCTTCGGCCCCTAAGGCCTCATCGTCGTCTCCTACCTCGGCGTTGTCTTCATCTCTGCGAAAGAGTGATTCGTCGACGTCGTCCGAACCGGAGTCATGTTCGGAACCAGGATTGGAGGGTAGGACTTCTAACTCCTCGACATCTTCGGCGTTGAAGATGTCTGCCGGGGCCGGTGCCGCGTGCTGCGCTTCGAGTCTCGCCGCTCGACGATTCCGTAGAGTCTTCTTGGAACGGAACCGGGCACAGGCCATGCATGTCGATTCGTCGTGGTCCGGCGACAAGCATTTGTTGCACACCGGGTGGACGTCGATATGGGGATATTTCGCATTGCATACCGGGCACCTCTTGAATGGTGTCCTCGACTCCATCGTCGGTGTCGTCGATGGTCAGGTAAAAAGCGAAAAGTTGTTTCCGAAGTTAGTAAGCTAACAGGTAGGGTCGAAACCGATCGAGTGAACAGTACCGACGCGAACTAAAGGCCTTTTGGCCTCGACTAACTTTTTCCTAACTGGAGTTAAGATAGCACATCCGAACCCAATGGCGGAAAAAAACAATCTGAGGATGGAGAGGATGCCCATGCGCACTGTAGTCCAGGGGAGGAGTCACCTATCCAAGGATACTTCGAAGACTCTTCCAGGACAACAACGTGCAAACATCCGGACCCAACACTAGGCGGCGATCTATGCACAGATATGAATTCAGCAGCCCACATGCCTCGAACTTTAGATTTTACATAGCTGAGAAGACCTGGAACGTACAGTCGTCTAGGAAGGAGACAATCCACCCCAGGGTTGAGCATTCCAGGCCTATTGACTCCAGTCTGTTAACCAGGATAGAGTGATAAATCATGTCGAACACAGCACTTTAATCCAACAGAATGATTGCGAACATACGGCCCTCATCCAGATATTGCCTTAGATGCGGACTCATTGCTATGCCCCACCATGAAGCCTGACTGTGAGGAGTGGAAGAAGTTATGGGCCTCAACAAAAGTGGTAAGCTTGGCGTTAACATGTTTTTCCAAAATTTTCGAAAAAACTGGTAGCAGGGAGATAAGGCGGGTGTTCGACAAACAGGAACGAATCAGATTGGCTTTCGTCAAAAGAGGGAGAACTAGAGCGTGTTTCCATCTCTGAGGCACACACTCTTCGCTCAATGATAAACTGAGTAGCTCCATGATTGTAGTTAAGATTGTTGGATCTAGCAATCTGGTGGCAGAGGATCCAAAGCACAGACTGATTTAACAGACAATAGAGCAGCTGAAAAGGATGCGACATCCAAGGGAGACCATTCTCTAAGTTTTGCGATACACTCCATCCTAGTTGCCAAGTGGATAGCCTTCACTAAAGAGACATCTGAAGCCTCCTTGTTAGAGTCAACAGCTATCTGCAGAGAATCTTTTGCCATCTGTAGGTGAATTTGTTTCCACTTTGTGAGTGAAGAACAAAGCTAATTATTCACATTGGCATTGTGAAAGAGTGTGTGTCGGCGAGATGTTACTAGCATCAGATAGATCTTTCACCACTTTGAAAAGTGTCTTCTGACAAAACTGGGCCTCAGTTATTTTTTCTGTATAGTGCTTAGCGCGGGCAGACTTGCAGGAGGCATGATAAGCTTTTAGCGAGTATCTATATTCAGATTTAGCATCCGTATCATATGACTTCCTCGAACGCCTTTCAAGAGCTTTGCAACGTTTCTTTTCAGATCCAAGTACATCTGTGAACCAGGAGGATGAATTCTGGCCGTGCATTTCGTGGTCATTGGAAGAATAAGGTCAATAGCCTCATCTAACCACTGATGAATCCAAGCTTGATCCGAGTCGAGCAGTTGTGAAAGAGTGGGCTTAGTATTGAGTAGCTGCTCATTTAATGCTGTGCAATTAAGTTTGGACAAGTTTCTGACCCTCGTTTTCAGAGATTGCCGTTCTACGGGTGATGAGAAGGCACCTGATCTTAAACGGCACCACAAAGTGGTCTGACCAGCAGAGCTGAAGTGGAGGATCTAACAGCGGATCCTTGATCTTACAAAAAATAGGGTGCAAAAGATACCCCGCAGTATGAGTAGGCGATGAATTACAAAGTGTCAGACTGAACGCCCAAATCCTCGATAAAAGACATGATACGGTTACTATCCGAGTCCTCAAGATAGAGATTAATGTACCCAAGCACAGAAAAATTAGCAGAGTCCAAAATGTGTGGGTTCAATAAATCAGGTAGAAAAGAACACCATTGCCCGGGATATCCTGGGCAGGGATAGATCAGCGCCCCAGAAACTGTAACTTTAGGGTGAGGAAGAGAGTGAAAGTGAGAGCTTCACATTCGGGTATCTGAAGTTGGTCAATTTTGAATTGATAATCATTTTAAAAAATGATAGCAATGCCCCCGCCCCTTTGATCTTATCTGTCAATTCTAGTCAGAGAAAAGTTTGCTGGCAGGACCGCAATAATATCCGGCAATGTGCTTGCATGTGACCAGGTCTCATTGAGGAACAGTGCATCAGGGTTATGATCGCAGAGGACATTAAAGATATATGGCTGATGTTTGGGAAGAGAGCGACAGTTCAGACTAAAGAACTTAAAAGTTTGAGTAGAGATGTACTCCGCAGAAGGCCCCAAGCCATACAGGCCCTCAGGTCCCTCAATAAATAAATGTTTTGAAAGTGAATGCTGAGCTACATGACTATCCTCCAAAGTATCGTGAGTGAAGCAGGCAAAATGACAGCAGTTACAGGTCAATAATGCCACCCCTGGGCCGATGACCTGGCCGCGTGTTAGGAGACAGCCGCAACAAATACAGAAGCGCTGCAGTGTCAATGGAAACCTGCTCTGTCTCCATGTCGCAGATCAAAAAAACAGAAGGAATATGCTAGTTACCAGTATGCATCTGTTCTTGGCTGTAGAGCTGCAGATCTATACACTGTGCATAGATCGCCATCTGGTGTTGGGCCCGGATGTTTGCAGTTTGTTTTTCCTCTTGGAAAGTCTTTGGAAGTCACGAGGTTGGTGACTCCTCCTTTGGTTCGTATTGCGCATGGGCTTCGGCTCCATCCTCAGATTGTTTTTCGCCAGCAGGGACAGACGGAGCGTAGTAATAACAGTAAAGAAACCCATGTGTGTTGTATCTAAATAAGATAAACTGGAACGGATACAGGCGGGTGGGCGTGTATAGATCTGCAGCTCTACATGCCAAGAACAGATGCATACTGGTAAGTAGCATATTCCGTTTGAGGCATATGAGCTGCAGATTATACACTGTGCATGGATTATATAGCAGTACCCAACCCTAGCGGCGACCACCGGCATCCGTTGCAGTTGTTTGGAACAGTGTTTTTAGTACAGCCTGGCCCACACTAGCTTGTTGCTTGGTTTGCACATCTACACAGTAATGTTTTGTGAAAGTGTGCGGTGTTGACCATGTCGCTGCTTTGCAGATGTCATCTAGTGGTATGTTTCCTGGAAAAGCCATAGAAGCCCCTATCTTCCTTGTAGAGTGGGCTTTAGGGGGAACAGATAGCGTTCGTTTTGCTTTGTGGTAGCAAATTTGTATGCATTTTACAATCCACCTAGCTATCCCGGATTTAGAAATAGGGTTGCCTTTATGTGGTGGAGAGAAAGAGACAAATAGCTGTTTGGTTTTTCTGAAAGGTTGTGTTCTTTGGATGTAGTAAAGTAAGGCCTTTTTAACATCCAGTGTGTGTAAAGCATTTTCCGCAACGGTTTGAGGTTGTGAGAAAAAGACTGGTAATTCTACCGACTGGTTTAGATGGAATGGAGAAATTACTTTGGGTAGAAATTTTGGGTTGGTGCGGAGTACAACCTTGTTCTGATGCAGTTGGAGAAAAGGTTCCTGTATAGTGAGTGCTTGTATTTCACTAACCCTTCTGAGGGAAGTGATGGCCACTAGAAAAGCTGTTTTCCATGTGAGAAATTGCAGCTCACATTTATGTAATGGTTCGAAAGGGGGTCCCATTAACCTTGTGAGAACTATATTCAAGTTCCAGACAGGTGAAGGTGGTACCCTGGGTGGAATTACTCTTTTGAGGCCTTCCATAAAGGCCTTGATAGCAGGCACCCTGAAAAGTGATAGGTGCTGCCTGTTCTGTAAATAAGCAGCAATTGTAGATGGAGCAAGTAACATATAATGTGCTGTATGGACACATTTAAAGGATTGATTGTGTTGTTGTGGCAGTAAACAACAAATCTTTTCCACTTTGCAGCATAGCATGCCCTAGTAGTAGGGCGTCTAGCTTCCCTGATAATATTCATGCAATCAGGGGAAGGTTAAGGTATCCGAATTCTAGGACCTCAGGAGCCAGATCGCAAGGTTGAGCTGAGCTGGGTCCGGGTGCCTTATCTCTCCATGGTTCTGGGTTAGGAGGCATGGTGAGAGGTGCAGCTTTTGGTGTGGTACTACCGAGAGTTCCAGCAGTGTGGTGTACCACGGTTGTCTGGCCCACGTTGGAGCTACTAGGATTAGTGTTCGGGAATGCTGTTGTAGCTTTCGCACCACTAATGGAATTAGTGGGAGAGGTGGAAAAGCGTATGCAAATTTGTTTGACCAGTTCATCCATATCGCATTGCCTTTGGACAATGGGTGTGGGTATCTGGCGGCGAAGCTTGAGCGTTTTTTGTTTTCGTGGGTGGCGAAGAGGTCTATCTGTGGATGCCCCCACATCTGAAAGAACGGATGAAGAACCTGTGGGTGAAGTTCCCACACGTGGATTTTTTGTGTCTGTCTGCTGAGCAGATCTGCCACGGTGTTTTGGACTCCTGGGACGTGTTGGGCCAGGAGAAAGATTTCTTGTGGAATTGCCCATCTCCATATGCTCTGTGCTAACTGAGAGAGCTGTGGAGAGTGTGTGCCCCCCTGTTTTTGAATGTAGTACATGGCAGTCATGTTGTCTGTGCGAATAAGGACTGCCTTGCCTGAAATCTGCGTCTGGAAGGATTTTAGGGCTAGGAAGATTGCCAGTAACTCCAAATGATTGATGTGGAGTAACTTCTGTTGCGGCGTCCATGTGCCCTGTACTGTGAGATGTAACAGATGAGCTCCCCAGCCGGAGAGCGATGCGTCTGTTGTCAGGATTATTTGTGGAACCAGGTCCAGGAACGGTCGACCTCTGGAAAGGTTTGTGGTGTTCCACCACTGCAGAGAGCGATGGGTGCGACCGTCTACCAACACCAGATCTGTCAGTTGCCCCTGGGCCTGGTTCCACTGGCGCGCTAGGCACTGTTGGAGTGGACGCATGTGGAGTCTTGCATGAGGCACTATGAAGATGCAAGAGGCCATCATGCCTATCAGTTGCATAAACACTCTTGCTGGGAGAGAGTGTTGAAATATGAATTTTTGACGCAGAGCCTGTATGTTTGCAATCCTGGCAGGATTAGGATAGGCTATGGCTTTTGAGGTGTCTATGGTAGCACCGAGGTATTGTTTTGTGTGTGATGGTACCAGGTGGGACTTTTGATGGTTCACTGTGAACCCTAGCTGGTGAAGCAGTTGGATTGTAGCGGCCGTGTGTTGCACACATTGTTCGTAGGACGTGGCTTTTATTAGCCAGTCGTCCAAGTAGGGGAAGACGTGAATGTGCTGTCTTCTGAGGTGTGCAGCCACTACTGCTAGGCACTTGGTGAATACCCTTGGTGCTGTTGTTACCCCGAACGGGAGCACCTTGAACAGGTAGTGTTGCCCGTCCACCACAAATCTGAGGTACTTTCTGTGAGCCTGGTGTACTGGGATGTGAAAGTATGCGTCTTTTAAGTCCAGAGTGGTGAGGAAGTCGTTCTGGGAGAGGAGTGGAAGAACCTGTTGAAGGGTTACCATGTGAAAATGGTCTGAATGTATGTAAGTATTTAGAGGTCTGAGATCTAGGATAGGTCGTAGAGTCTTGTCTTTCTTGGGTATCAGAAAGTACAGGGAGTAGACCCCTAAATTTTGTTGGTTTATGTGGACCTGCTCTATGGCTTGTTTTTGCAGGAGGGAGATCACCTCCTGTTTTAGTAACGTAGTATGTTCTTGAGACATAGGGCGTTGCCTGGGTGGAATGTTTGGGGGGAGTAGATGTTAATTCTAGGCAATACCCTGAACGAATAATTTGGGTTACCCATCTGTCTGAGGTGATGGTCTCCCAGACGTGAAGAAAATGTTGTATTCTGCCCCCGACCGGAGTGGAATGGTCTGGAGGGAGCGGGGGAAAGTAATTGGGTAGGAGGTGTGGCAGAGCGGGCGGTATTTGTCTTGCCTCTGCCTTTATTATTATTGCCTCTGTATCCACCTCTTTGATAACCCTTTGTGAAGGTAGATTGAGGAGGGGATTTGTAGGACGTGGATGCACTATCCGAGGAGTAGCCCCTGCCCGTGCCCCGAAAGGAAGAGCGGCGAAAAGAGCGCCTAGGAGTGTGTGACTGTAGGGCTCCCATGGATTTCGCCGTGTCAGTATCTTTTTTCATCTTTTCGAGGGCTTCATCAACTTTTGGGCCAAATAGATGATCTTGGTCAAATGGGTGGTTCAATATAGAGGCTTGTACCTCAGGTTTAAACCCTGAAACTCTGAGCCAGGCATGGCGACGGAGAAGGACACTGGTGTTTATGGCCCTGGAGGCTGTATCTGCTGCATCTAGGGCACAGCGTATGAGGTATTAGTTATTGTTTTTCCCTCTTGGATCAATTCATTAGCCCTATTCCTGTATTTTTCAGGAAGACGGTGCATGATGGTCTCTAACTCATCATAATGCGCCCTGTCGTATCTGGCCAATAGCGTTGGCGTGCTGGCGATACGCCATATATTGGCGGCTTGTGACGCAGTGTGCTTCCCTGACACGTCTAGGAGCTTGGACTCTTTGTCAGGTGGTGGTGCTTCGCCTGACGCCTGAGAATTTGAGCGCTTCCTAGCTGTAGATACCACTAGGGAAACCAATGGTGCAGGACCTTTATTGTATGAAGGGTCTGTGGGGGCGGCTTTGTATTTTTTCTCTATACGGGGGTTGAGGACCCTGGCCCTGACTGGGTCTTGAAAAACCTCCGGTGCATGTTTAATTACTCCCTTTAACATAGGTAGAATGGCAGTAGACCTATGTGCATTGTCGAAGGTGTCTAGGAGAAAATCTTCCTCCACTGGGTCAGTATGTAACTCCACCCCGTGGTAGTGCCGCCCTTTGTAATAGGTGGTGAAAGCCTAAGGAATCTTCAGGTGGGGATGGCCAAGATGGGTAAAGGTCATCCTGTGGGACATCTGGGATGTCCGGATTGTTATAGTCGTCCCATGGGTCTGGAAATCCAGTAGGGGTGGGTCTTGTGGCACATCTGCTGGATCATAATAAGGGTCTCCTAAATCATCTGGGACAGGAGACAAGGTTGGTGAACGATGAGGCAGGGGTGGAGGTGGGGAGGGTGGAGGAGGTGGGAAGGCACTCTGAAAGGGGAGGTAGCAGTGTCTTTCCTCTTTGGAGGTGGAGCTGGTTTGTCCAAGTGTCTCTTTTTTGAAGACAATATCAAATGTCCAGTTTTTGGATCCTTGGTGAGTGTCTTTTGCAGAAAATCCGGTGTGAAAAGTTCTTGCGACACTGGTTGTTCGGTCGGCGCAGAAGTTTTCGGGGCCGACGGCTTTTTAGGCTTGTCTAAGCCGCGCTTCTTTGGGACCTCTGATTTTTTGGTCGGTGTCGAAGAAGGCTTCGGCACGGGAGTGTCGGTGCCGAGGGCCTTGTGATGTTTGGTCGGCACCGGAAGGGCAGGTTTCGACACCGAGGGCTTTGGTACTGGGTTCGGTGTGGAGATGGAGGCCGATTTTTTCTTCAGTGCCGAAGGGTGGTTTTCGGTACCGCTGGTCGGCTGGCTCGAGCCCGAGCTGCCGGAAGGCTTAATAGGCTTCTTTACCGGGCCCGAAGGTGGGGTGTGAGAAGCAGTATCCTTGGTCTTGCCTAGGCCCGAAGGCGAAGGTGTGACAGAAGCCTTTTTGGGTGTCGGCGTGGGTGTGGGAGGGGGTAGATTGGTACTCACGACCCTCTGCGCCGGGGTGATGTCCTCCACATCGGAGTCGTCGGCCTCGGAAGCACTGACGAGGTCGTCGTCCTCTTCTTCGAGGTTCTGCTGTCCCAGAGCTTCGACGTCGTCTCCGAAGAGGTCGACTGGAGCGGAGGTCGAGGAGTGCGCAATGTTGCGTCTAGCCCGTCGATCTCGAATAGTCTTTTTAGAGCGAAAACCCTTGCAGGCGGGACAGTCTCGGGCCTCGTGTTCAGGGGAGAGGCAAAGGTTGCACACCTCATGAAGATCGGTGTGGGGGAATTTGGACCCACATAGAGGGAACTTCTTGAAGGGAGTTCTTTCCATCAGCCGAGACCGGAGCCGGAATAGGCCCGAAGGCCGCCGTCGACGACCAGAATCGAAGAAGTGCCGAAGAGAAGGTGATTAAGATGATTTATTATCTGAAGGAGCTCAATGAGCGAGGATTTCTGCGTCGATCGTTGAACTGGAAAAGTTCGGAAACGGAGCGCAAAGTACTACATCCGAGCCCGATGGCGGAAAAAAACAATCTGAGGATGGAGCCGAAGCCCATGCGCAATACGAACCAAAGGAGGAGTCACCAACCTCGTGACTTCCAAAGACTTTCCAAGAGGAAAAACAAACTGCAAACATCCGGGCCCAACACCAGATGGCGATCTATGCACAGTGTATAATCTGCAGCTCATATGCCTCGAACATTATGGTAATGGGATGGCATTATAAGGATCCACTGATGTCATGACCAGATGGTACGAAAGGCCAGTTTGTAGGCAATCACCACCTACCTGCGCAGGATAGCTATTGCAACATTTTCAGCTAGTCTGATAGCTGGGGATAGTCAAAAGGCAAGAAATCGGCAGGTCGAAGCATCCACCAGAAACAGTATTACTAGTCTGCCTTCTACTTTCGCTGTATGATGTGAAAGTATTGGAAGCATGAGAGAATGCAGCTACACATGTGTGGAGTCCAATTTGGTTCCCAAGCTTGCAGCACAGCTTTTCATGTGCTCGCGCTACGGTAAAGAGATCTAAATGGCCACTGGAAAGAACTATACTTAAATCACTAAAACTCACAACAGGCAGCTAAAAGTCCGCACCTTTCAAACTAATAAAGCTCTTGTAGTGGCAACAACATAACCATCTTAGCTGGAACAATAATAATGTTTAAACAAAAGCAAGTGCCCTTAACTCTAAAAGTCCATGTTACTATAAATGCAGTTCATACACCACCACATGCCAAATAACCCAACACACCCGTAGTTTTACCTGCAAGATTTAGATACTTTAGGCCACAGTTCCGTTCCTTGACGGCTGCAAGAAGTAGCTCTAATCCAAGAAAGCCAATTCCAGCATTTCCAGACAAATCCAAGGAGTCCAATGAGGGGCAAAGCAAAAGGCACCTGGTGGCAGCAAAGGAAACAAAAAAAATTAGATCTTTGCAGTGGGAGTAAATAGGGAACATAAAAATATCCTCCAGCTCGACAAATCAGCATGGAATACCAGAGAGAGAAGTCCCTATTATTGTTACTACGCCGAGAGAACCCAGGGTGGGGCTCCTGCAGACAAGGGAGACAGCCAGCAAACACATGCACTGGAGTGCAGAATGAAAAAGAATAAGAAGTTTCCTAAAAATATGCAGTGTAAGGATACAAGGCATCCAACCTAAAGGGTAATAAAGAGGCTATGCTCCAGGGGAGGGACAAAGAAACGAAAAGGAAGGCAGGCCAATGTATTATATAAACAGTGTGTGACAAGAAAGCCAACCAATGGTAAGGAACAGGGGTGCTTTAGAACCATTGCAAATTTGTGGTGGAAACAGGTGTGAAACCCAAGACTGAATACGAAAAGATATAAAAATATATATTAAAAAAAGTAACTAACATTCTAAATCAGCAATTGGTTATTTCTGTATATCGCTTGTGGTTTTTCTGAAGAGACTAATCATTGAAATCAAAAACGAAAGAAAAGAGGTAAGTAAAAAAAAGAAACAGGTGGCAATGTCTTCACCCGTAGTTTTTTGCAGAAAAAGCCAATCTATATACAAATGTATTATACCGTTCTGTCGATCAGTCTTCTGCTCACATGCCATCAACTGAGCTGCAGTGCATAATGATTTTCCATTTTGTACCGACCCTGAATAAATTTATATGATAATGAATAACACATGGGTATTTTTCAAATGTGCCCAGGGTAATGAATTGGGAATACTGGTTATTTGTGAATTTTGGGCTACCCATAATTTTATGTGTGTTCTTTCTTGCACACTGGCTAATATTTCAAGCCAAAAATGAAAAGAAATAGAATCAATAATAACACATGTTCGACTATTCTGTGTTCCTACACTTAAAATGGTACCCCTTATTTGGATGTGTTTATTAACTGCGACAGAAAGGACCCCAAAACATAACTCGGAAATATCAATATTTTTTATTTGAAATTCACTTTCTCTTTCAATGGTTAACTGTGGGATCTGAGTCTGTGCTTGGCCAGCACCCTTGGAGACTTACCTAACCCAGGCATTTCTGAAAACCAGACACCCAGGGGTGTGTAGGGCGGTGTGACCTGTGTGGATCCCACTATGTTTTAGTACCCAGAATGGCATGCAAACCTCAAACTATTGCAAAAATCAAGGATTTTCCACTCACATTTCTTTGAGGAAAAAGTCAGCAATCTGCAGGAATACACAAAATGTCCACACTTCACTCAATACAAACGGTAGTCCACTTGTGTGGGTGGGTCGATCGCCCGCAACAGCAAATGGTCAAAACGTTCAGTCAATGTGGTGTTAACAAGGTCTTCACATGGTTACAGTTTTTTCTGTTTTCATGAAGTGCCTTAGGACACTTGAGAGACAGCGTTTCAATTGGCCGAGTGAGGGAATGCAGGATGGATAAGACTTTGGCCATTGGTTGGAAGTGTATTAGGACCACCCACACTTGAGAGACAGAGTTTCAATTGGGCGAGTGAGGGGCTGCAGGAGGGATAAGACTTTGGTCATTGGTCTGAAGTGCCAGAGTCTTTGACACATAAATATGGAAAATAGTCTTTTGTCTGCCCTATACACAGGTGTCTGCAGGGCACTTGGGATGAAATTCTCACAAGCTACACCACTCTGGATCTCCTGGGTCTTGAAGATTCAGAAATGCCTAGGTAGGTGGGGTTCCTTGGTTGATACCTGATAAGGAGCCTGAATAGTGCATCTATTCACCATGGCAAGCAAGAGGATATTGGGATTTCTTTAGGGTTGTTTAGACATTGGGCAGACAGAAAGGGGGTAAGCAGCACATTCTGTCTGCTTTTGGTAGCAGAAATACAGTTTGGTGCCGTAGGGTGGGGCCCAATGCCGAGATGGCCCAGCTTCTCCCCCATTCTTTTGTTTCACTTTTTTCCTTTGGTAGTCCGGTGGGCTCTTAGCCTCATTTGGCAAGCAAATCAGGATGTTTACAATCTATCTGCTCATTCCAAAGGGCCCAGAAAACCCACCAGTCCATCAATGAGAAAAGTGAGAAACAGAATGGGCTTCGGGCTTTCACTGCAGCTGCCACTCCAAAACACTAGACAGTATCTGCCACCTGGGAGAGGCAGAATGAGGGGGATGATAGGCGTAAGAAAGACTGTGGGGCCACTATGGGTGGTCGTATGGACTTATGCCATATAATCTTAGAAACAGAACAGATCTGGTGTCTAGTGGGCTTTCTGCCTCCTTGAGGAGGGTTAACAGGGGAGGTAAATCCCCAATCTGATTCCCCTACAAAAAGACTGTTTGGGGCTTCAGAGTTGAGGTAAGGCCCCATGCCTGCATGGGCCAGCCCACAACCCATGCCTGCATGGGCCAGCCCACGCCCCATTTCTTTTTTTATAAATACAGCACTGGTGTCTATTAGGCTCTTTAGACACCAGGGAGGGCAGCCTGGCGGTAAACCACCCACACCAGGGGACAGAAACTCTGAAGATGGCCTTTTATTTGATAGTTATATGTAAAACACAAATAATTTTCCTTATAAACAACTGCACCGTGGTTACCTGGAAAAGTCTCTAATTGCTTCTTCAGTCAGATGGTTTCCAGAAAGCTTTAGGTAAGTCAAAGCACATCCATCCTAGATAAAGATAATAGAATGATTAAGATAATGCTGAATATCCCTACACATGTCTTGCAAATTCACCCTGTGTTTTCTTAATTTTCTTTTTGCTGCTATAGGGCTAAGCTTGCTCTGGGTACCTATCAGTGCACGTGCATCTGACCTCTACAAACATTACAAATTACTTGACTATCCTTGAATGGCATATCAAAATTTTAAGTAATGCCACAGTAAAGTTGCACATGTGGCACGAAAGTCAGATGTCGCGTTTGGGAATTTGCACGAATCAAAAAGGTGACTTTGAAAACATGACATTAGGGCTGTTGCAGCAGCCTCAACCAGTGTAGGACAAAGCCTCAATTGCCACATCAGAATAAACCCTTTTAACATGTTAAAAAGCCTATATGAATGAATGAAATTAGATTTATATAGCGTGCAGCTGCTAAACTGAGTGTCCTGGCGCTCCGCACATATATAGCTTTACAGGATTTGACAGGGCCTCTATTCTTGTGTGGAAAGCCATGTTTTCAACCTTCTTCTGAAGTGGGGGATAGAGTCCACAGAGAGTAACTCAGGGAGAGCTTATTCCATGCTGAAGGACCCAGAGTAGAGAAAGCCCGCAACCCTGCTCTGGTGCGGAGAATCATAAGAATCCTATCCCAAAGGTTTTTGGCAGTTTTCAAGTTCCTAATGGGGAGGTAAAAACAAATTCTCGCCCTTAGGTAGCCATCACCTGAGTGATAGAGCGCTTTGTGGACTAGGACCAGTACTTTAAACAGGATTCTCTACCGTATTGGAATCCAGTGGAGAGCACGAAGGTGAGGGGACACATGCGTTTTTGGTGGCAGGTTGAGAAGAATGCGGGCTGCCGTGTTCGGAACCACCTGAAGTCTATTGATCAGATAGTCGGGAAGCCCCAGATACAGGGCATTTGCAGCCTTGATGTTATGAGTGCTTGGATGAGCGATTTCCTAGCAGAGAATAAGAGGAAGTGCAACAACACCTTTAGAACGAGCAGGAGACTGAAGCACGCACCTATCACAGAGTTAATATGTGGTTGAAAAAATGGACCACTGTCAGATATGACAGCTAGATTCTATGTCAGGACTGGAGGCGAGGATTATGCCTTCTTTCTTCACTTTATTGACATAGCAGCGTTTAAAGAAACTAACAAACCATAGGGAAAAAAGTAGTCAAACACAATATGTTAAACAGCCAATCCAAAAGAGGGTCAACGTCCAATCGAGGCATCCCAGGAGCCATATAGTCCTTTGTTAGTGTCCTGTCCTCTTTCTTCGCTGCTACGCAGCCAGATAAGTTCTCCTCAGTTTTTTCCTTACTGTTTGGGGGATTTTATTCTGGTTGTATGATTTGACTGTCATGATTTTATGAGCGCGCTTGTTTCATGTGTGCGCAGCGCCGCTTCTCAAACGTGGGCGCTATGAATTCCTTTAGCGGTGATTCCGCTGGTAATTCAAGAAATTTTTGGGTGCGTTGTTTGTTGTGTCTCGCGCTTCCGTTGCGCTTTGTTTGTGAATATTTCGCCGCGGGAGCTGGTTTCCCACTCCTACGCGGCATTTAGCTGGTTTCGTCTTGGCTCCAGTCCTCCCGCCGCCTGGGAGCGCGGCTGGCGACGCATCCGCTGTGTGTTTTCTAACCGACGTCCCAGCGACGCGTCACGCTTGTTTCAGTCAGGGAGCCCTGGTGCTGAGGTTTGAACGCCGATCACGGTCTGAACTCGGCAGGCGGGCCATAAATCTTGCTTGCTGCCTATTTTTAATGTTTACGCTCGTTTCCCCGCATTAGCTCACACGGGATTCGAGTCAGTACTGGCATAATTGTGGTTGACGCCTCGCTAAGAGGTCCTGTACCGGCCATTAGGCTTTGCACAAAAGGGGGCATATCCCAGCCCAGGTTTTTCGTTCTTTATTTAAATATTGTATAACCAGCAATTGTTCCTTACGGCTAGAAACCCTGCAAAATTGTGGTTCCTGCCACCCCTATTTTAGCTGACACCCAGCTCTACTTGAAGCCTACAGTTACCGGCCTGGTGTTCTCGCCTTTCATACACTGTTATAGTGATAAGTACCCCGATTCTTCCTCACTCTCACGATGGATTATTATGAAGATCAACAGGAGGAGGAGGACCCCCTGGCTGACATGCCTTGGGGTGAGGCTTTCTATGAGGCAGTAGACACCTCTATCTATAGGGCAGTGGACTAAGCTATTTATCCTTTAGAGGACAGACTTACGCGTAAGATAGAGCAGGCGATCCAGCGCCTGGAGCGTAGAGCTGCCCCACTCCCTGCCCAGCCCACTTCAAAACAGGACAACCCTGGCCCTCCCCCACCTCTTCGCCCGTGTGCACCGGGAGTTGACGTGGACGCTTTTGAGCGTTTGAAGCAGGCTTTCAAGGATAGCCGGCCTGCAAGGGGTTCAGGGAATGCCCTGTCTCCGGCCCCCGCCCTTTCACCAGTATTACCGGGCCCTTCAGAGGACCCTGACTCCAGCCCGTCTAGGCCTTGGCTCCCGTCCCGGGCCGCTCAGGTTTCTCAGACCCTTCCAGTGCCCTCTGATCCGCAACCCCCTCCAATTCCTTCCGATATGTTGGATCCTAACGATATTGTGCACCCACGCTCTTCGGACTGGATTCCTGCTGAGAAAGTCACGAAGTATGTCGCAAAGCATATCCGACGCCCACTCGAGAAGGAAGCTCGCAACTGCCTTTGGGCTGAAAGTCCACGCCCATCCCTGGAGGGAAAGGTAGCCCTTACCCCAGAGATTGACAATAGAATGTCAACGTTTTTGCAAAAATTCATTAGGGACCCCAAAAAGGGCATTGACAGATCTTGGAGGGCGTGTCAGGATAAGCTCCTGGACGTCCTCGGCCCTGCCACTAAAATTCTGGACATGGCCGAAGAGGCCAAAGCGTCAGGCACTATGATTTCCCCAGAAACGCTATCCGGTTGGGCTCAGCGTGTGGTAATATTTTTGGGCAATGCCAACTGCGCCCTTTCCGCCGAACGCCGCCGGTCCCTCCTTAGCAAAATTGACCCGAAAATTGGTGACCTGGCGGATTCAGAGGCGGGCGCCATTGCCCAAGGGGGTTTATTTGGTGAACCCTTCATAAAGGAGCTGGGTACATTTGTAAATACTTTTACTTCGGTAGACAGGGCCCAGTCTACAATTAAAGTGTTTCCCAGTGTTTTTCGGGTGGGCCGGTCGAGGCAGGGGCCGCTCGACCGGTCGGCAGAATCATCAAACCAACCAAAGAGGCCCCGGACAATATCAAGATCAGTCCAAGTTTGGAAATTTCTACCCCACAAGAGGACGCCGGGGCAAAGGCAGAGGCTTCAGGGGAGGAGCGTCCAATGCCAACTCTGGTGAGTGTTCTCCCTTTTTCCCCACAAAGCATAGGGGGCGCCTGGCCAGCTGTTACGAGGCATGGTTGACCATCACGCATAATGCGTGGGTTCTTCAGACGGCGAGGGGTTTCCATATAGAATTCTTAGGGGACCCTGTTAGACCTGACATCCTTGGCGTGGGTTTTTCCCCTATCTTTTGCCTCTGCTACCTGGATTTTTGATGCTGTGCTGGATTTCGTTCTGCTGGTTTAGATGCTTTGGATACTCTGCCACTACTAATCAGTGCCACAGTGTAAGTGCTCCCTGTGTAAAATATCGTATTGATTGGATATACCTGATTGGCATATCTGTATCACCATGAAGTCCCTAGTAAAGTGCACTGTGTGTGCCAGGGCTGGTGATGACAGATGCTACTAGTGGGTCTGCAGCGCTGATTGCGCCCCCCACCTGTGTAGCTCTAAAACCGTGTCTCAGGCCTGCCGCCGCAGGCCTGCCTGCAGTCCCCGGACTGCCATGTCCTCCTGGCCAGTGTCCACACTGACCGGGCCTAACCCTTCCCTTTTTATACACGTCAGTCATCCCTATGGAAGGCCCAAGGTACCCCCCTGGGCAGGGTGCAGTGTATGTAGAAGGTAGAGCATGTACTAGTGCAGGTAACATGTTCTGGTAGTGAACAACGGCCATTGTGTGTGTTCACTGCTGCAAGGTTATCTTGTTCCATAGGCTAACATGGGGGAGGCTGGTGCCAATGGCTATCCGCCTATCTTCTCATAGGAACAAGATAAGACATGAGTGTTTGATATCCCTGAGCTCAGCATTTAATAACACATCTTTTAGGAGAGGTTGTTTTTAAATCCTGAGTTGGAGAATAGTACTTTTTAGAGAGTAGCTGTTCTCGTGTCTGACCTTCCTGTGTGCCTGGGCGCGCTTGTGGATTGACTGTCTGGTTTGAGAGTGACAGGGGCTGGGGATCCCCCGGGAGGTTGGCTGAGTCAGCCCTCTGCTGAATGGCGACATTTGCAAGGAGAGTGGAGGGAGGAGATAGCACCTGGGATTGAATAGGGCTGTGCCTGCCTGCCACTCCGCTGGCTCCACCTCCTGCTGGGCGGCTGACGACTCTGCCCCTCGCTCTGAAAAGACTGTAGAGGCCAGGAAAACAAAGTGCTCCAGCAACACCCAGAACTGGATCAGACCGGGCTCAGGACCCACTTGCACAAAGACTTCAAAGACTTTTAGGGGTATAAGTATACGACCCCTGACAACAGATTGTTAGATTCGACCATCGAGAGGAACCTCTGCTGAAAGACGGACCGCTGAAGAACTAAAGGAAGATTGCCGTGCTGTGTGCTCTAAAGGCTGACCTGTTCTGGCGTACAACTGAAGCTGAGGAGGAGAAGGGGTCTTGCTGTGTGCTGACCCTATCCACTTGACCAAACAAGACTTTGCTGTGTGCTGTGTCTTCAACTGAATCTCCAAGGGCCTGAGAAGAGCTGGCCTCCTGTTTCGCAACCCAGGGATAGAAAGGTTGCCAAGAATTCAAGACTCGGCTGTGTCCCACCTGCGCTGCTGTGTGCCGCAGGGACCGTGGACTGTTCTACCAAGCTTCTCAACATCTGCCTGTGAGGTGGGCTGGCTGCTCTCTGTCTTGCTGGAGAGTACCGCACCGATCCGGGCCTGACACCGGTTGCCGCATCAAGAAGATCGACGTGCTCATCTGGCACGTGCCTTGCCGCGACCCGGAGGCCTGACGCAGATCGAGAGTCGTATTTCCCTGCTCTACGAAGCCGCGCTGTGAGTGGCTGACTCCGGTGACGTCGACATCGTCACTGGGGGCTCGTCGAGGGAGTTGTGGAGTCCTTGCACTGAACAGCCCGAGGAGCGCTTGTACAACGAGTACAGCGACACCGCCGGAGCAACGTAGCTGCCTAAACATCGAGAGCCTACAAACTGATTCATTCTCAGTGAGTATCGAATCACACAAGAGACTAGAGACTATCGTCTGACGATCCCGACCAACCAAGAAAGCGAATATTGTGTAAACCTGTGATGCTTGATTTCAACTGCGGAAACTAGATAAAGATATATTATTTTTGATATAACTCACCTGTGTGGTCTAAGTTTGTGGTGTGCGGAGGGGGGATCATTGTGGTGTCTATGTGCAAATACCTTACACATTGCCTTGGGGATAAGCCTGTCTGCTCGAGCCAAGCTACCTAGAGGGTGAGCAGGGGTTATCTACCGTGTGTGTCCCTGTACCCTGACTAGAAGCAAGGGTCCCTATTTGGTCTAAGGTGAATACCTCTGCCAACTAGAGACCCCCAGATCTAACATTGGTGGTCAGCGGTGCGGATTAGAACCAGTATTTGCACTTGACCTGCAGTGATTCTTCGTACATCACTAATCTAGTAAGCAGTTGCATCGCACAAAGTTTTTTGCGAAGACTATTCTTGGAGGATCGACGAAGCATCATGTCTCTGAATGGAGTAGGTGAGGAGTCGGAATTGCAATTCGAAGTGGAAAAGTTGCTCACGTACAAGAAGGATCAACTAAAGCAATTCTGCAAGCAGCTTGGATGCCCAGTGAAGGGCAGCGCCAACAGGACGGAGCTGCAGAAAGCTCTAAGGGCCTGGTGGGAGGCCAAGAATGGCGCAACCGAGGAAACTACTGAAGGGGATGGCACACCGGAGCACGGATTTGGATCCGATGATCTGCCAGTGAATAGGCCAGCGTCTAGGGCTGGCAGCGCCCATTCCAGTAGGAGCCTCTCTCCAGAGGAGCTGGAGGAAAATCAGAGGGTTAGAGCCCACGAGATTGAACTTTTTAAACTCAAAGCTCAAGCGGAAGAAAGGAAACTGCGCCTTGACAGTGAGAAAGAGGCGGAGGAGAGGAGGAATGCTCTCGCTTTGGAAGAGAAGAAACTCCAGTTGGCTCATGAGTTGAGCATGAGGGAACTGGACATTAAAGCCAAACAAGTGGCGTCCAGTCCGAATGGTGGCAGCGCACAACCAGTACAGGCGGGTAAAGTATACATACCGAAAGATTTGGTGCAGAATTATCAGAGGGGTGAGGATATCTATGCGTGGTTTAGATCCTATGAGCTTGCCTTGAAGATGAATGAAGTGCCTGAGAAGAGTTGGGGATCAGGTTTGTGGAAGCATTTTGAGGCCTCGGGGAGGGATGTCTTAGCACCCTTAGAAGCAGCCGGGACCTTAACCTACCCCACTATGAAGGAGGCCTTATGCCTCAGGTATGGGCTTACACCAGAACAGTACCGCCAGAAGTTTAGGAACTTCAAGAAACTTGATTCGAGTACATGGGTGGAGTGTGTGAGTATGTACACGCGTGCACTGGAAGGTTGGATAAAGGGCAGCAAAGTTACTGATTATGTGGGGTTATGTCACTTGATTAGTTGGGAGCACTTGAGTAGTCTATGTGTTCCAGAGCTGCGCCAGCATCTTTTAGACAGCAAGTTAACTGATCCCAGTGAGCTTGCTAAAGAGGCAGACCGCTGGACTAGCACCAGGGTCAACAAAGGGGTGGTAAGTATGCCAGCCAAGGGTGGACAGGGTCCCCAGCAGAAAGGTGGGGAGGACAAGGGTAACAGTAAGGAGTTCTCTAAAGGGCCCCAAAACAGCTCCCCGGAGAAGGAGTCCCAAGCCCCCAAGCCTAAGAGGTCTTGGCCCCCTAAGGGCAACAGACCGCCGCCTTCTTGCTATGCTTGTAGGGAAGTGGGGCACATCGCCCCTAAATGTCCCAAGAAACCCCCAGCACCAGCTGCTGCTCCAGTCCCAGGGTTAGCTAGTGTAGCTTTGGGAGGGGATTTGATTTCCAGTGGGGAAGAGGGATTAGCTATGATGACCCTTGTCTTGTTAGGAGACCAAGAGATGGTCCAGGATACCCTGATACCCGCTAACACTAAGAAATACGGGCAAAAGGTGACCATCAATGGGAGGGAGATAGAGGCTCTGAGAGACACCGGGGCTAGTGTGACATCTGTCAGGTGTCAGTGGGTGTCTGAAGAGCAAGTCAATGTGCTCCGCCCAGTAGTGGCAGCTGACACTTCGTTCGCCTCTGCAAGATGGCGCGTGTTCCCTTTACATGGGGGGGAGTCTCTGGTACCTTGGAAGTCTGTGTCAGTGATGCCTTGCCGGTAGATTGTCTGTTGGGTAACGACCTGGAGAGTTCTCCATGGAAGGACGTAGAGCACAGAACTCACTTGGAGATGTTAGGACTGCCAGCGTGGATCTGTGTATCCACACGTGCCATGACAGCCAGTAAGGGTGGATTAGTAGAACTGGAGCCTGGAACAACGGCCCAGGAACCTGCCATGAGAAAGGAAGGGGCAGAGGGCGCGGGAAACCGGCCCCCACTGTTCCCACGGTCCAGGAGGAAGCAGAACCTGAGGGGATGCCCTGGAACCTACAGGGGAGCAGGTGGCCGAACTGGGGGAGTTGCCTGAGCTGACCCATTGGCAGCAAGAGGGTGGCCCCTCCAGGGAGGAATTCTGCCAGGCTCAGAAGGAGTGCCCTTCACTCGTCGGTGTGCGGCAGCAGGCCGCAGACCAGGCAGCAGGCCTAGGGTCCAAGGAACATCTGATTTACTGGGAGGATGACTTACTGTATAGTGAGCCTAAGTTCGCTGAGCCCGGTGCAGCCCGTGTGCTGGTGGTACCCGAGCGCTTCAGGAACTTCTTACTGGGTCTGGCTCACGACGTGCCTCTCGCAGGACATCTGGGGCAAGACAAGACCTATCACAGGCTTGTCACCCACTTCTACTGGCCCTAGATGAAGAAGCACGTCGGTACCTTTTGTAAGTCTTGCCAAACCTGTCAAGCCAGTGGTAAGAGCGGAGGGAAGTGCGTGGCGCCCCTCCAGCCGTTTCCTGTAGTGAGCACCCCTTTCGAGCGGGTGGGCATTGATATCGTAGGGCCCCTGGATCCCAAGACCGCCTTAGGCAAAAGGTTTATCCTGGTCTTGGTGTATCACGCCACTCGGTACCCGGAAGCAGTCCCTCTCAGGACAATCACAGCACCCGTGGTGGGCCGTGCATTGATGGGGATCTTTTCCTGTGTGGGGTTCCCCCGAGAGGTGGTCTCCGACCGAGGTACCAACTTCATCTCTAGGTATATGAAGTCCCTGTGGGAGGAGTGCGGAGTAACTTATAAGTTCACCACTCCTTACCACCCTCAAGGAAATGGGTTGGTTGAAAGGTTCAACCGCACCCTGAAAGGTATGATTATGGGCCTAGCGGAGCCCATGAGACGGAAGTGGGACGTCTTGTTACCATGCCTGTTGTTTGCCTATAGGGAGGTGCCTCAGAAGTCCTTAGGGTTCAGCCCCTTTGAACTGCTGTATGGCCACCCTGTTAGAGGACCTCTCACACTGGTGAAGGAGGGGTGGGAGAAATCCCGTGGGAAGACCCCCCAGGATGTGTTCAGCTATGTGCTGGCCATCCGCAACCAAACGCAGCGCTTCAGGAAGCTCGCTCAGGAGAACCTAGAAGCCAGCCAGGAGGAGATGAAAAGATGGTACGACCAGAATACCACTCTGGTAGAATTTCATCCCGGGCAGAAAGTGTGGGTAATGGCGCCGGTGGAGCCTTGTGCGCTCCGTGACAAGTGGACCGGGCCATATGAGGTGGTAGAGCGGAGGAGTGAGGTGACCTACCTGATCAACATGAAGACTCCTAGGCAGCCCCTTAGAGTCTTGCAAGTGAACCGCCTCAAACCCCACTTCGAGAGGTTTGAAGTGACGATGCTCATGGCTACAGACGACGGTGGGGAGGAGGATAGTGATCCTCTCCCTGACCTCCTGGCAACCAAGGAGCAAGACGGGTCAGTGGATGGTGTGGTCCTCTCGCCCACCCTGACCCCAGAGCAGCAGAGGGACTGTCGCCAGGTGTTGGGTCAGTTTTCCTCACTGTTCTCCCTGACCCCAGGTGTCACCAATTGGTGCGTCCATGATGTGGACACTGGAGATAGCCTGCCTGTGAAACAGAAGTTTTACAGAGTAGCTGACAAGGTCAGGGCCAGCATCAAGGAAGAAGTTTCCAAGATGTTGGCGTTAGGGGTAATTAAGCCCTCTAGCAGTCCCTGGGCTAGCCCAGTGGTCCTCGTTCCCAAGAAATCTGCTACACCCGGTGGCCCGTCAGAACTTCGGTTTTGCGTGGACTACCGCGGGCTCAATGCGGTCACCAAGACTGACGTGCACCCCATCCCCAGAGCTGATGAGCTCGTGGATCGGTTGGGAGCTGCCAGGTACCTCAGCACCTTCGATTTGACTTCGGGGTACTGGCAGATTGCCTTAACTGAAGGGGCAAAGGAGAGGTCGGCATTTTCCACGCCAGAGGGGCACTTCCAGTTTCACGTCATGCCCTTTGGATTGAAAAATGCCCCTGCCACCTTCCAGAGACTGGTCAACCGGGTACTGACCGGGCTGGAGCAATTAAGCGCCGCGTACCGGGATGACATTGCTGTGTTCAGCTCCACTTGGGATGAACACTTGCAACACCTCTGTGAAGTGTTGAGGGCGCTGCAGAAGGCAGGCCTCACTCTCAAGGCCAGTAAGTGCCAGATAGGGCAGGGATCGGTGGTGTATTTGGGACACCAGGTGGGGAGCGGCCAGGTGGCGCCCCTACAGGCGAAGATCGATACCATTCTGGCTTGGGAACCCCCCAAGACGACGCAGACAGAGGTGAGAGCCTTTCTAGGACTCACCGGGTATTACAGACGGTTCATCAAGGGATACGGCACCATTGTTGCCCCCTTGACAGAACTAACCTCTAGAAATCAGCCCAGGAAAGTGAATTGGTCCGAGGCCTGTCAAACTGCTTTTGATGCCCTGAAAACTGCAATGTGCACAGCACCGGTGCTTAAGGCGCCTGACTTTTCGAGTGAGTTCGTAGTGCAAACAGACGCTTCAGAGCAAGGTGTGGGAGCAGTACTCTCACAGATGGACGACGAGGGCGGGGACCAACCTGTAGCTTTCATTAGTAGGAGGCTACTCCCCAGGGAACAGAGGTGGAGCGCTATTGAAAGGGAAGCATTTGCTGTGGTCTGGGCCCTGAAGAAGCTGAGGCCCTACCTGTTTGGGACTCACTTCCGTGTTCAGACCGACCACAGACCCCTCAGATGGTTAATGCAGATGAGGGGTGAGAATCCAAAACTGTTGAGGTGGTCCATCTCCCTACAGGGAATGGACTTTACGGTGGAACACCGTCCCGGTACAGAGCACGCCAATGCTGATGGTCTGTCCAGGTTTTTCCGCCTTAGCGATGAGAACTCCCAAGAGGGTGGGTAGTTCTCCCCACTTTCAGCTGGAGGGGACACGTGTTAGACCTGACATCCTTGGCGTGGGTTTTTCCCTTATCTTTTGCCTCTGCTACCTGGATTTTTGATGCTGTGATGGATTTCGTTCTGCTGGTTTAGATGCTTTGGACACTCTGCCACTGCTAATCAGTGCCAGAGTGTAAGTGCTCCCTGTGTAAAATATCGTATTGATTGGATATACCGGATTGGCATATCTGTATCACCATGAAGTCCCTAGTAAAGTGCACTGTGTGTGCCAGGGCTGGTGATGACAGATGCTACTAGTGGGTCTGCAGCGCTGATTGCGCCCCCCACCTGTGTAGCTCTAAAACCGTGTCTCAGGCCTGCCACCGCAGGCCTGCCTGCAGTCCCCGGACTGCCATGTCCTCCTGGCCAGTGTCCACACTGACCGGGCCTAACCCTTCCCTTTTTATACATGTCAGTCATCCCTATGGAAGGCCCAAGGTACCCCCCTGGGCAGGGTGCAGTGTATGTAGAAGGTAGAGCATGTACTAGTGCAGGTAACATGTTCTGGTAGTGAACAACGGCCATTTTGTGTGTTCACTGCTGCAAGGTTATCTTGTTCCATAGGCTAACATGGGGGAGGCTGGTGCCAATGGCTATCCGCCTATCTTCTCATAGGAACAAGATAAGACATGAGTGTTTGATATCCCTGAGCTCAGCATTTAATAACACATCTTTTAGGAGAGGTTGTTTTTAAATCCTGAGTTGGAGAATAGTACTTTTTAGAGAGTAGCTGTTCTCGTGTCTGACCTTCCTGTGTGCCTGGGCGCGCTTGTGGATTGACTGTCTGGTTTGAGAGTGACAGGGGCTGGGGATCCCCCGGGAGGTTGGCTGAGTCAGCCCTCTGCTGAATGGCGACATTTGCAAGGAGAGTGGAGGGAGGAGATAGCACCTGGGATTGAATAGGGCTGTGCCTGCCTGCCACTCCGCTGGCTCCACCTCCTGCTGGGCGGCTGACGACTCTGCCCCTCGCTCTGAAAAGACTGTAGAGGCCAGGAAAACAAAGTGCTCCAGCAACACCCAGAACTGGATCAGACCGGGCTCAGGACCCACTTGCACAAAGACTTCAAAGACTTTTAGGGGTATAAGTATACGACCCCTGACAACAGATTGTTAGATTCGACCATCGAGAGGAACCTCTGCTGAAAGACGGACCGCTGAAGAACTAAAGGAAGATTGCCGTGCTGTGTGCTCTAAAGGCTGACCTGTTCTGGCGTACAACTGAAGCTGAGGAGGAGAAGGGGTCTTGCTGTGTGCTGACCCTATCCACTTGACCAAACAAGACTTTGCTGTGTCTTCAACTGAATCTCCAAGGGCCTGAGAAGAGCTGGCCTCCTGTTTCGCAACCCAGGGATAGAAAGGTTGCCAAGAATTCAAGACTCGGCTGTGTCCCACCTGCGCTGCTGTGTGCCGCAGGGACCGTGGACTGTTCTACCAAGCTTCTCAACATCTGCCTGTGAGGTGGGCTGGCTGCTCTCTGTCTTGCTGGAGAGTACCGCACCGATCCGGGCCTGACACCGGTTGCCGCATCAAGAAGATCGACGTGCTCATCGGCACGTGCCTTGCCGCGACCCGGAGGCCTGACGCAGATCGAGAGTCGTATTTCCCTACTCTACGAAGCCGCGCTGTGAGTGGCTGACTCCGGTGACGTCGACATCGTCACTGGGGGCTCGTCGAGGGAGTTGTGGAGTCCTTGCACTGAACAGCCCGAGGAGCGCTTGTACAACGAGTACAGCGACACCGCCGGAGCAACGTAGCTGCCTAAACATCGAGAGCCTACAAACTGATTCATTCTCAGTGAGTATCGAATCACACAAGAGACTAGAGACTATCGTCTGACGATCCCGACCAACCAAGAAAGCGAATATTGTGTAAACCTGTGATGCTTGATTTCAACTGCGGAAACTAGATAAAGATATATTATTTTTGATATAACTCACCTGTGTGGTCTAAGTTTGTGGTGTGCGGAGGGGGGATCATTGTGGTGTCTATGTGCAAATACCTTACACATTGCCTTGGGGATAAGCCTGTCTGCTCGAGCCAAGCTACCTAGAGGGTGAGCAGGGGTTATCTACCGTGTGTGTCCCTGTACCCTGACTAGAAGCAAGGGTCCCTATTTGGTCTAAGGTGAATACCTCTGCCAACTAGAGACCCTCAGATCTAACAGACCCAGTGCAACACGTTCCTCCACGACCCATACATTTTTCAACTCAAGATGCAGCCCTTGTGGACGAGAAAGTGGCATCCCTTCTCCACAAAGGCGCCATCTCGCTTACCTCTCCCCACCCTCGCGGGTTTCTCAGCAACATCTTTTTGGTCGACAAGACCGACGGAGGCAAGAGGCCTGTCATAAATCTAAGCGAGTTCAATGGATGGTTGGTTTACCGCCATTTCAAAATGGAGGGGATTCACCTCCTTCGAGATGTCCTCCGCCCTCGCGATTGGATGGTCCGCTTGGACCTAAAGGACGCCTATCTGGTGATCCCAGTTTTTCCACTGCACCGCTGGTTTCTGCAATTTGCCTGGCGTCATCAGGTTTACGAGTACGCCGCTCTCCCTTTCGTGCTCTCTTCCGCACCCTGGTGCTTCACCAAGGTGCTCAAGCCGGTGGTGGAGTTCCTGAGAGCTCGAGGCGTCAGATTGATTGTTTATCTCGACCACCTCCTCCTGATGGCGTCCTGTCCCAGTCTTCTGATGGAACAACTTCAGATGACAGTAACTCTACTCCAGGACCTCAACTCCGTGATCAACGAGAAAAAGTCTCTTTTACGGCCGGCACAGTCCGTTTCCTTCTTGGGGTTCGTCATCGACTCCAACTCCTCCACCCTCAGTCTACCAGCCAGAAAGGTTGAAAAAATTTGCCACGAGTTGCGGCGTGTTCTGGCCAGACAGCAGGTATCCCTGCGCCAGTTGGCTCGAGTGGTGGGACTGCTGTCTGCTTCTATTCAAGCTATCTTTCCAGGCCCGCTACACTACAGAGCCCTCCAACGCCTCAAGGCGTACTTTCTCCAGAAAGGGAATACGTACTCTTACAAGGTCGCCTTGTCCGACGAAGCGCGGAGCGAGATCCAATGGTGGTTAGCTCATATGGAGGCCTGGAATGGAAGAGTGATCTTCGGGTCGGTTCCGGATCTGGTTATCGAGTCAGACGCCAGCAGGCTCGGCTGGGGTGCACGGTGCGGAGATCTTTCCACGGGCGGTTTGTGGTCTCCCGAAGAACAGAGGGTACATATAAACTGTCTCGAACTCCTGGCATGCTCATTCGCCGCGCGGTGCTGGACGAGAGATTCTGTGCAGTCGTGCGTACTCCTAAAAATGGACAACATTTCAGCAGTCCGTTACATAAATCACCTAGGGGGCACCAGGTTGAAGGCCCTCTCAGACCTAGCGGCGAGCTTCTGGCAATATTGCATAGACAGCCAGGTTTCAGTCAAAGCGGAGTATCTGCCGGGTCGCGACAATGTGGAAGCGGATTCAGTCCCGCCATTTCCGCGATTCCAGTTTCTGGAAGATGAACCAGTCAGTTTTTGCATCTCTCAACGACCTTTGGGGTCCTTTCACAGTGGACTTATTTGCGTCCAGACTAGACCACCAACTCCCGAGGTTTTTCAGCTGGAGGCCCAATCCCCGGCGGCTGCCACGGATGCATTTCTCCAAGATTGGAGCAGGGAACAGGGCTATGCGTTCCCTCCCTTTGCGATGATCACCCAGTTGACCGCTCAAGTCTGCAGGCAGCTGGCGGACTTAGTCCTAATCACTCCTCTGTGGAGGTCTCAAGTGTGGTTTCCAGTTCTTCTGGAACTTTCATGGGATTTTCCAATCCTACTCCCTCGGTTTCCGGATCTTCTCACGAGTCCAGACGGCACTCCTCATCCTTTATTGTCCACGAACTCACTGTGACTCATGGCGTGGAGGACTTCAGGGGTAGATGGCAAACCCCTGGCCTTTTGCGAACGGCTGAGGAGCTCATCTCCAAAACCTGAGCGGACAGTACTGTTAAGAGATACAAGTCCGTGTGGGGCAGATGGTCCCGTTGGTGTTTGCCAAGGGGTTTCAATCCCTTGGTCGCAGACGTGGTCCACGATGTGAATTTCTTGGCGCAACTTGCGTCGGACGGAATGGCACCTTTAGGTCGGCCATCTCCTCGGGTCATGTCCCGGTTTGTGGCTCTCCTTTGGGGGAGCATCCCTTGGTTTGCAGGTTTTTGCGGGGTATTCGACTCTCTTTACCGCAGGAACCGCGGTATTCTGCATTATGGGATGTTAACCAGGCCTTGAATCTTTTCCTTTCTTCGCAACCTAATAGGTTTCTATCCCGAAAGGAGCTGTCGGCAAAGCTCGCAATGCTCTTGTGCCTGGTGTCTTGCCAACGGGTGTCTGATGTGGAGCCCTGGATATTTCTAGTCAAGTGTTCACTCCGGATGGGGTGACGTTTACTCTACTACGGCGTACTAAGTGCCACACAAGAGTTATCTCTTATCCAGAGATTCCAGACTCTCCGAAACTTTGTGTAGTTTGTTGCCTCAAAGCGTATTAAGAGATGACGGAGGAATACCGCCCTCCAGGAGAACGCCAACTCCTCATTGCACTTCGGAAGCCCTTTAAAGCGGTTTCCTCACCCTCCATTGCCAGATGGGTTCATTGGGTGATGCAAGAAGCTGGCATCAGTCTCCGCCACTTTAGGGTGCACTCTGCATGAGGAGCCATGGCTTCTAAAGCGTTTGGCTTGGGTGCCCGCTTAGAGGATATCCTCAATGCGGCGGATTGGTCCTCGGATTCCACCTTCAAGCGCTTTTACTTCAAGCCAATTTTTAATATGGCTCATTTGGTTGTGGGCAAGCTTTAAACAAGCATAATCCTCGCCTCCAGTCCTGACATAGAATGAAAAATTTCCTAGCTATCGTAACGGAAAGTTTCAATTCTATTAAGGACTCGGAGGCGAGGATTATCCCGCCCAGTGCTCCTGGAGGAGATCCCTCCCCGTACTGCAGTAAGTATTTGTTTTTCCTTCAACCCTAAGTGGGAAGGTTTGAGTATTATTGCTGTTCTGATAGGATTTGTTGAAATTTTCGACTGCCTCTGTGTTCATATGCAATATTTGCATTATAACTAGGTTTGTCGTTTCCTCTGGTAATACGTCCTTGTTGTTGCAGGTTCTGATACCCACAAACAGGATACCTGAAGAAGATGATTAGGCTGTGTTCGCGCTCCGAAAGAGGAGGACAGGACACTAACAAAGGACTATGGTGGCTCCTGGGATGCCCTGATTGGACGTAGACCCTCTTTTGGATTGGCTGTTTACCATATTGTGTTTGACTACTTTTTTCCCTATTAAACCAGATTGGTCGCACACTGCTACACCTACCAGGCGTGTTCCCCCAATGAAAATGGTCCCTGAAGGTCAGCGTCGGCGGATACACCTATGCTCGAGTGTGAATGCAAGTATGCGTGGCGTGTGCCATCCCTGGACACGTGTTTCGAGGTAGTTGCCTCTCGTCAGCAGGGAGTAGGAAAATGTGTGGGGTTGCTGTGTAAGCTGCTAAAATCGTTATCAGGTCTAGTACCTCTCATAGCGCGCAGGTGCGTAACCATGAGTCCGTCGACTCCACCGGCTCAAGGGAGCCTGAATATAAAGTTAAACCAGATTGGTCGCACACTGCTACACCTACCAGGCGTGTTCCCCCAATGAAAATGGTCCCTGAAGGTCAGCGTCGGCGGATACACCTATACTCGAGTGTGAATGCAAGTATGCGTGGCGTGTGCCATCCCTGGACACGTGTTTCGAGGTAGTTGCCTCTCGTCAGCAGGGAGTAGGAAAATGTGTGGGGTTGCTGTGTAAGCTGCTAAAATCGTTATCAGGTCTAGTACCTCTCGTAGCGCGCAGGCAACTACCTCGAAACACGTGTCCAGGGATGGCTAACGCTATTCACACTTGCACTCACGACACGAGCATAGGTGTATCCGCCGACGCTAAACTACAGGGACCACAGTTCTTTGGGGTAACACGCAGGTAGGTCAGCAGTGTGCGACCATTTTGTTGTAACTATTTAGTGGCTCTCTGAGCCGGGGAGTCGACGGACTCAGGTTACGCACCTGCGTTGCTACGAGAGGTACTAGACCTGATAATGATTTTAGCAGCTTACATTGCAACCCTACACTCTTTCCTACTCCCTGCTGACGAGAGGCAACTACCTCGAAACACGTGTCCAGGGATGGCTAACGCTATTCACACTTGCACTCACGACACGAGCATAGGCGTATCCGCCGACGCTAAACTACAGGGACCACAGTTCTTTGGGGTAACACGCAGGTAGGTCAGCAGTGTGCGACCATTTTGTTGTTACTTTTTTCCCTATGGTTCATGGGAAATGTAGTCTTTGTTAGTTTCTTTCAACGCTGCTATGTCAATAAAGTGAAGAAAGAAGGCATAATCCTCGCCTCAGAGTCCTTAATAGAATTGAAACTTTCCGTTACGATAGCTAGGACATTTTTCATTCTTGACAACTCTCTTCTGGGGGAAATCTTCCAGCTATTAGATCTGCCAAGTTGCAGGGGGATTTTGACCAAAGAATAGAATATCGGTTTTGTCTGCGCTGCACTTTAGTTCATTGATGATTATGCAGTATACAGCCGCTAGGAAGGATTAATAGACTTGCCTTCAATCTCTTCTCCTTTTTCACAGGAGAACAGCAGCTGTGTGTCATCAGTGTAAGAGATCACTGTAGACCTCAAGGCTTCAACCAGCTGGGCTAGTGGCGTGAGGTAAACGTTAAACACTGTGGGGCTCATGGCGAAGCCCTGAGACACCCCCACTGTATGTTCTAGGAACTTAGAAGAGAAAAGGGGAGAACCATACCTCCTGTCGCTTAGAAGGATGCAAGCCAATATAAGATTTGCTAAGCCACTCATAAAGGGGCCTTATAGTCCACAAGGCATAACCGCGTGAAATGTGAAATGTAAAAGTGAGACATGCTAATTATGTCTGCAGTAACCAAATTCAAAAGTACTACTCATTGTATAAGTTAATGCAGCCTTCCATTTTTAATTGCCCGCTTTAATTAACAAATCCATAAATTCCTATCTCAGCCCAGGAACAAATGACACAATGAGGAACATGGCGTTTTATTCAATATTAAAAATCTAATCTAATAGTGGCTTTAGATGCCTGGTATAAACGTCACAAAGATTATTTGTAGAACAGCTGTGTAAGCCTGCCTGAGTCACAGCCGTTCTTAAACTGGGTCTGCTAGACGTGTTTCTCCTACAGCAACAGTAATCAGATTTCTCCACTTTGGGCTTGACTTGGAACATTTGTTAATGACCCTCATCAAAGTCTTGCATAGAATAAAGGGAACACTGAGAGGAAGGAGGGTGAAAGGTAATTACAGGAACATCCAACTACACTTATGACTAAGGAAGGTGAGAGGAGGAGGGAACAGCTGACATTAAATGGCAACACAAAAGACAAGACAGGCACTCTGACAGTAGTATCTGTATACCAAAACAGAGCTGTTGGGTGGGCGTGCCTATGATGCTGGTCTTCTTACAGCCAGTTTGACTACGTTCACCCTGGGAAGTGGTTCGGACCCAAAAGCAGTCACAGTAGGCTTTTCATTAGTGAGAAGAAGAAAAAACAAGCATTTGCAATGCAATAGATCTTGCATTTGCGAGAGTTTGAGCTACTGGCATTGTAAATCACAATGCCTTTTAGTATGTGTTTGGAAAACCTGCAGATGGTGCGTAAACAAGCCCTTTGTACTTATAGTCCTTGCTTATGAGAAGCAAGGCTGGCAGTAAAAGAGGCGCAATTACTATAAGTACAAAGTGCGTGTTTATGCCCAACATGCAGGTTTTCAAAACACATAAATAAAAGGCATTGTCATTTACACTGCCTACAGCTCAAACTCTTAAAAATATGATATCAGTTGCATTGCAAATGCTCGTTGAGCTCTGTGATGGAAGCAGCAGCAGCCATAGGAAGGCAGGGACCATGACGCAAGGCCGTGCGTTTAAAAAGCAGGAGGGAGGAGGAGGCAGCGGCAGCCAAAAAAGACCTCGGTCTTTGAATGCACAGCAAATGTGGCAAGATAAGAGTAAGGTTTACAGCCCTGTTTACAACAGAGCCCCGTAAACCTCAAACACTGGTCTCTAGTGCTCCATCTTAAAGAAAGAAATCGTACTCACAAGCTCTAAGTAAAACACATGTAACGGGCCGTCGTTGAAAATGGGCGGAGCTTTTAAAGCCCATATCCTGAATGCAGCATGTCTCACAGAGACAGCCCAAGCGCTGCCTAGGCAAGACCTAAAAACTCATTTTAGTAGACAAGCAGGTCCAGCAAAAGTGGACACTTGCCCTCAAGAAGTAGCATTTGAGACGGCTATCTGCCCATCGGATCTGTGGCTTGCATTCCCTGAGCGAGATCCTGAGGTTTGGGAGTATTAACTAAGAACGTGTGCAACTTCTGACAAATTTGGGGCTGGACTTTTCGCTGTTACGAGGGAGCAGAGGGTTTAATAAGTCTGTCCCCTATTTTTAAGCCACGGACGGGACTCTTGGGGAACATTTGGTGCAACCAGTCTGAGAGATAACTGACCCCACCCCCGCTCTCCTAGGTAGGCTGAACAGTTTGCTGGTGACTGTGTTTCAATTTTGGTACAAGAGGAGCCTTCAGTGGCAACGTTTAATGATGTCTTTAGACTAATACTGGTTTCTCCTTTTGTTTCTATAGAAGAATTTTTGCATTTTTCTTTTCTCTTTTGGTTTGGGAAGTTTACTGTTTAATTTTTCTACTTTAATGCTGTTTTGGTGCTGGTGTAATACTTTATAAAGATTTTCCTCAGGTAGGCACGCTGATTTACACCAAGGCTATTGGGAGCAAGTCTACTATTTTTCGTTCAAACCTGTGTTTACGTAAAAATGGCTTTGTAGCAGTGCATACGTTTCATGTCACCAATGTGGTCTCTGCACCTAGAAAGACATCTAACACCATGACTAGTCAAGGCCATTCCAGAAGAATTTGAAATGAAGTATAATGCGAAAAGACCCCAGTCAAATGACAAGCTTAAATAAATTCTGTAGCAGAGTAAAATAGAAGATAAACAACCGGCGGTAATCACAACCAAACTATACATTTATTAGTTAGATGACAAGAAGGAGCAAAACGCATATGTTATTTTGCATTTAAAAGGTGCTGCTATTTTTCCCTCACTACAAAAAACCCAAACTACATCATAAAAAACCAATTTCAAGATAAAGTGTACACCAAGGTCATTCTGCTTTGTCTGTTTTCCTGGTACACCTGGAGGAGTTTACGGTTACGGTTTATGTACGAATGACAGACAAAAAGGTGTTATGTTCGCTGTATCACTAGAACTCACTCGAAAAGAGTCTGTAATACCCTACGGTTAATAGATGGAAGGACTGAGATTTAGGAAAGAGACCGATTTGCCCAAGGCTAGTAAAAGTCAGATCATAGTACTTAATAGTCTACAGTTGCGTGGAAAATCCCAAAGTTGCTTGCCCTATAGAGATAACTAGTATTTGCAAGACCTTAGGCTTAATAATGTGTGTGTGTTCAATTGACATTTCGAAGTTGTGATGGTTATTGTTGAGCAGTTTTTAATTTTTCCAAAGTAAACTTGTGAAGACATCAGGTATTTCTGTGCATTTTTCTTATTGTATGTGTTCTTGGTATATTTTTGTTTCATCATGAATCTGTATTGGTCTTTACAGTGTTATACATAGGAGTAACTCAGCTGACATGTTTCGCCCTATAGTTGTTAATCAGTGGTCTTTGGAAGGCTTAAAGTCCATCTATAACAAGCCTCTAGCTAAGTACCGTTTAAGTTGGTGTTGGGTGTCATCAGACTCCCTACAGTTTTTATGGGCATTCTGTGATGTTGCCACCAGTCTATTGTGTGTGGGTGCCCAAACCTTTAGCTTAAACAAGGAGAAGACCACCCTTTTGCAATTGATCCAAATCTGTAGCTAAACGCAGCACTTCAACAAAAAAATCTCCTCATGAGAGAGGGAGGGAGAGGGACAGAGAAAGAGCGCTAGAGGAAGAAACCAAGCTCCCCTTACCTGAGACAGGTAGCGCACCACAGCATCTATGAGTGAATTATCACGTGGAGAGGTGGCGATCGCTCCAAGCTCCAGCCCTGTGATGGTCTGGTGAGGTAAGCTCTTCAGGATCAGCTCTATCCCAGTCGAGCCCAGGAAATTGTGGGATAGGATGAGGGTCCTAAGATGCACAGCTTCTTCACAGCGAGAATGCAGATTTGGGGGATAGAGGAAAGAAAAGATAACCACTGTTAAATGTCGAAGTGAAACTAGAGTGTGGAATACAAAATAACATTCCCTTGATGTTCCATAATAAATCTTAAAGCACAAAATAGCTCAGAATTACAGATTCACCAAGCCCAAGTTGTGTACAGCGACTGCCATCACAGATTCAGAAGTACTGCCTCTCGATCAAACTCCCTTCCTTTTGAGAGGTTTTTTCTCATTCCTCGATTTTTACCCCAGTCACATCTGCTGGATCTTCTAAAACATTTCTATTAATTTTCCAAGTTTGCTGAACTCTGCACCATTGTTGGACTAAGACATAATCTCTAAAGACTGGGAGCAAAAATATTAAAGAGAAGCATGGACATGTTTCGGGAAATAGTCATTTTGAAATCCCGTTTTATTTAGCAAGTCAAAACAGTTTCTCCTAAAACAATAATTAACTTGAAAAGTCAGATTTGGAAAGATTGGTGACAATTGTTTCAGAGGCAATTTGAGAAAAGACTTATTTTTAGAATAAGCACAAGTGAATTTTAATCTACTGGTGGGACTCAGATGACGATTAGTCAAGAGAAACTTATAAGACAACAGAAAACAGGAGAGTCCCCCAGAGCTGTCCAGACTCAATCAATGCAAGGAATGAATAGGAATACTTCTGAAATATAAGGAGTTGTTTCCCCATTCGTTTACTCCTACTTTCTCCACCTTAAACTATGAATGCCCCACTGAAGTCACTTGAAGGTTAAAAGAGGAGCAGAGGAGTTTATATTAGTATCCCCTTGTACCACTACCTGCAGCTCATCGAACATGAACAAACTACAAATTAAAAATACATCACTGAGATCTCATGACTAGATAGACTTCTTCGAAGAAAAACAAGTTGCAACAGTCCAAGCCAAACAGTAGATGGATATCTACAGCCATGCAAGCCATGACCATATAATTAATAAAAAGGGTTGTCCTTTCTATCTCATATGGCAACTGTTACTAAATCATTTTCTGGACACGGGGTGTAATATAGATGGTGGTAATCATGCTCTGGTTTACTCGCTTAACACAACACTAACTTTAGGCTTGTCTCACCTGATTCTATTCCTCTGAAGAGGGAATTACATTAAATCTGCAGTAATAAAATGCAACAAGTCAACTCCATTGTGTTTCATTAAAGCACTTGAAAAATGTACAATGGGGTAATGCCACATTTTAACTGGCTCTGATCAAAACACGTTGAGCAATTCTCTATTTCGCTTTAAAGATAAACAAATAGCTAATGTCTGAAAAGGAATTGTACATATTGCAGCACTACTACAGCTCAAGGAGAATGATGACTTACCTTTTAGAGCATCCGCAAGCAGGAGGCGGTAGTGCTGAAGGAACTTGGCAGTAAGGCCACAGGCTTGTAAACGTAACGTGCTCAGCACAGGACAGGATCGGATTAGGGAGGCCAAAGGCTGGGAGCAGCCATCTCCCAGGGGATTAATGCTTAAATTCAACTCTTCCAAGTTCTGAAACAAAACAGAACTTGTGCATCAAAAGGTGTTGCCTCCAGCACTGGTCAGTGTAAGCGCTACCAAAACCTTACCATCAAATTTAATCATGACATTATGAAAAACAGCGGCATACAAACTTGCTGGAAGCAATTCACAATAAATATCTCACTGAAAACATTTACATGCTGTTCCTTTAACAGCAAACTGAGATTTGACAAAAGCTGCTAACACAATACCAAATAAAGGGTAGCTGTTCCAACGGTAGGGGTGCTAAAAGTCACCCACTCACCGGAAGTAGAGGAAATGAAGCGGTGAAGGGAGAGATCTAGGTCTAGAACCCACAAGTCAGAGGCAAGCATAGGTCTTGTCTCTTGTTGCCCTCACACACCCTGAAGGATGTCATGCTTCATCATTGGGCACTTGCTCCTCGTTGGGCCGGTGCTGCAATGCACTACCTGAAGGGTCACTTTGGCTGAGATCTTTTGTCAGAGCAGCCGTAAGATGAGTGCGGGTGTGTTGGGGGCAGGGTCCTAAGTGGAGGGTGAGTGACAAGTTTAAACTGGCTAAGGGATACCAGGAGTCGGTTCATTTATTGTGAAGGTACCCTTGTAAGAATAAAAGACCCCGAAGGTTGTGAGTTACTCTAACAGGCATAATGTGCCCCAGTAACTAAAAGCTGCTAACATCCAGAAAGCACAAAAAAAAAAAAAAAAAAAAAAAAAAAAAATATATAAAACCTAAAAATAAAAACAATTAAAAATCCCATGTTCTAGAATTGCCGAGGTACCAACACAGATGTTTTTCAATACGGGCTCTCTCAAGCAGATTCCTAGCTGCTTGGGATCTTTGCTGAATGCACACATTCATCAGTTTGCAAAGAGTTTGAAAGCTGCACATACAACCTACTTCATGCACTCTGGGATATTACTGCACCCAAGAAGCTAAGGCTAATGTTGCCTCACCAATGAAGAATTCCCCCTGTGGAGTAGAAGATCCGTGCAGAGTGGGTGGGAGCACACTACCCAAGCGCACAGTGGGTGGGAGTAGTTTATCAAAGCACACAGCGGAGTAAGATATCAGTGCATGTGGTGATTGAGAATAATATAATTGTGTGCACAGCAGGTGGGAGTTAAGATATCAATGTGTAAAGTGAGTGGGATATCTGCACACAGTGAGAGGAACTTGGATAGATGCACATATCGGTGGGAATAGGTCACCTGTGGGCACAGTGGATGGGAACAGATTATTATCTGTGGGCACAGTGGATGGGAATAGATTGTCTGTGGGCACAGTGGACGGGAGTAGGATACCTGTGGGCGTAGTGAGTGGGGAGTAGGATACTGGCACACAGTTGATAGGAATAGGATATCTTGTGTTAAGTGGGAGGGAATAAAATATATGAGAAAATGGTAGATGGGTGTACTGTGGGTGTGACAGGAATATCTGCACACGTAACGGGTGAGAGATTGCTCACTCAATGTCAGTTAATCTTCTATTCACATTACCTTAACTAGCATAAAGATAATAAACAAGAATTTCACAATATCCAACCAGTACTAATCATTACTTGAGAAGGGTATTACACTCTATTTCTATCGAATATCAAACACCAGATCCAATACTCTAGCATTTTAGGACTTACAAATGTGCAGCTAAGGAAAACTTTAATACTACACTCTTGGTCATTTCATAAAAATATCAGAAGTGTATGTGCAAGCCCATCAGGAGCTAGGTGCTATACCCCCTACCTACTGATAGCCCAAAAAGAGAGAGCCAACTGTGGTTGACGTTCTTGAGCCTTACTCTAGTGGTACGCACCGTTCAAATATTGTACACTTTTAAGGCACGCTATTAGCATTCCATTAAAAAATCCTATGGTCGCCAATTATTTGAATTAGTTGGTCAAATCTTTATTTCCAAATTTTTATACACATCTTTCCAACCACGGTGTTCCTTCCTCATCTGTAGGAATCTTTTCAGGGATGTTAAATTATTGTAGACGTCAGTGTAAACATAATAGTTTCACGCAATCCGTTTATGGACAGTTCCATATTCTGATTTGACTTGTGTGGTCAACTAAAACACCTGAAGGTTTTCAAAAAAAGCAGTAATCAAAGAAGGATGACATATGAAGTATTTTATCTTACAGCTGTGTCGTTGTGGTCTTTCCACACATGGCCTTCACTACAAGCAGCCCATTAAACTGTGATATCTGCGCAAACGCCTGTTTGCAAAAGGAACGCAATTATGAGCGTTGCGATTTTATTGCACCTGGTATATACCAGGTGCAATAAAGCTGGTTTCCTCATCAAACTTCAGCAGGTCAAACCTGGGGGAAAATGGTAATTAAATACCATACCAGGACATGCAGGTTTTTGTGTGGTATTCACTTAAATCTGCATGTCATGCCACATTTCAAGGGCAAATCTTGTAACAGGGGATAATTATCGCATGTAATGAAATTTCAATACAGTGTTGGATTTCACCAAGTGAGATAATTTTCACATAACATACGGGCCCACTCGTAATAAACCCTTGTTTTTAACAGTCCCCAGCACTCCCGTCCTGAAGAGACCCCGTATCTCGAGAGGGTCGAAACGTCGTCAACTACAATAAAGAGAGAACCCAAGAAAAACATTAATATAATCCATTATTTCAAACTCTAAAGACTCCTCTTTCCCTATGCTTCCAATAACCACAGCTTTCATTGTTCACCTTCTTGTGCACAATTGTAAGGTTTATGGTCATTTCACTGGGGCTCACAAAATCACGTTTAGACATATTGTATATATTTCAAATATTGTCTACTTTTTTTGAATTGCATTACAGCTTTAATTGCAAAATAAAATTACACTCACTTCGGCTGAAGTGAGCAAGACTAAGAACTTCTTATGGGCTGATATACTTATTTAAATTGTTGAAAAGATCCATCCTAAGATCCTTTAGTTATCTTTCAATTTATGTTTTTGTGTTCTTCTTTGATTAAATTAAGCAAGTGATATTGTCTTGCAAAGTGTTTATTGTTCTTGTCATAAGAGTTCCTTGTGAACACTGTTCCTTTACTTCACTCGTAATAAAAGCCTTACATGCTTTGGCATTTCTCCATTAGAGAAGATAGTTTGAGGGAAACAGCATTTTGGATTTCAATTACTAATCTTGGAAGCAGCACGCTCTTGCTCCTGTCACAAATTTTCTCACCTTAAAGGTATCATCGCTTGAAATACCGGTTGCGGGGCAAAGTTTTGCGAGTCCCTCGTGAGTCATCTGGTTGGAAGAGAGGTCGAGGAGGGTCAGGTTGGGCATGGTGGCCACAGTGGAAAGAAGCTCCTCAGCCACATGGTCATCAATGCAGTTGCCAGATAGGTGGAGCTGGCGGATGGTGGCCTGGAGTTTAAGTGCCCGCAGGAGTGGCGTCAGGTTGCGTCTGCGCAGTGAGAGATTGCACAGCCTGAAGGAAGTGATGTTCTCCTGCTGCTCCAAGGTTTTCAGAACCAGCTGGTGTTCTGCTGCATTTTCAGAGAAATAACATAACCAAGAAATCTATTGTTTATATTGGAAAATGAGATAAGGACAAGAGGATTTGGATGTCTGAAATAATATTTCCTTGGGTCTAGGGTAAATGTCAAAAATACCTTTATTGAAAAAAATATAAAACCTATGTAGAGAAAATAATTTATAATGCCACTCAGTCAGAAAAAATGTATTCTGCAGAAAATTATGTGACCATAAAAGCAATGAGTTAATGCAGTAACATGTATTGTATACAATGAAGTTAAAAATATGCATCTCTCAAAACCGAAATTCACACAATGCCAACACAGTTAAAACAGAACATAAAATAGATATAAAAATACACTAGGATACAAACGTCATACATAATTTCACCAAGTTCAGACAATAGTCACTACAGTTAAAATTAAGTTTTTCTGACAGACTCAGGGTACAGACAGCAAAACGGGTTGTGGGATAACATTTAGTGCCTTAACCTTTTTTAAGTAACTGAATTCCCTAGATCATCTAGTCGAGTTCCAATACAGATTACTCTGGAAAGAAATATGGCAACCCTATAGCATACTGTCACATCCCCATATTCATTCAAAAGTTTAAAAGCCACTTGATGATGAATAATTCTTCATTGTAGGAAGAGGGATTTAAGAAGGGGTTTCCAGGACAAATTTACTAAAAAGTGCTGAGGGACAGTTTCGGGTGATTGCGCTCCTGCTCTAATTAATTGGGTCTGCAGTCGGGTAATGAAAAATAAAAAGATGAAAACAAGTTAAAAGGCACCTGTGCTGTGCATTATTAGTTATCGTAAGGTACAATTTACATCCAGACTGATCGCTCCATACTATATACTGTCCCACTGTTACCTTGGTGAGGTCTACTTGTTCCCTCTTCCCACGGCAGGCCTCAAACATATGCTTTTTCATTTCTTTTTTTAAATTCCTTAAAATATCCTCTTGGTGAGACCAGAAGTCCCTTTCTGTCAGGCCAAACCCCAAAAGGGACTTGCTTTATATTCCATAACCTAAGGATTCTGTTCATCATATCTAGGCTCATACAGTCCTTAAAAATTAATAAAGTTTCTTGTTTGGACCAAACAGATCTCCACAACAATAGGGGCTTAGTTTCAAGGGTATCCAAGAGAAAATCAAGACAGTTCCTAGTGGACAATGTATGCTAGAGTAGAGAGGGTTACCAACAGGAGTCTCTGTAGAAAGGCATTTTCTATTATCTGTAAAGCACTCATAACCCCTGTAGGCCATATCCCTGCGCCATACATTGCTGTTGAAAATGTTTTAGCGTAATAAAGGGTGAGCATCTGGGCAATAGGTTTGTTGCCAAACTTAAAGGTAAACCTCATCAACCCTTCATTATTTCTGATCATGTTTGGAACACAGATCTCCCTTTGGCGCTTCTAGTCCAGTTTAGATGAGAACTGGATCCCCAGATAACTAAAGGTGTTAGTGTTTTGTAACTTCCTCCCTTTAATAAAAAAAGATGTGTTGATTCCCTCAGGGACGACCACAACTCATTGCATATGTTTTGGCAATACTGATTTTCATACTCCTCTTTCTCATTAAATTTGTGAATTGATCTATTAAATGCTGCAGTCTTTCAGGGAATGTGCTAAGATGGTCGCATCGTCAGCATACAGGAGTATTGGGATCGGCTGCCTCCCAATGCTGGGTGTGTGCAGCCACCGCCTGAAGTGTTTCTTCCATGTCATTTATGTATAAAGAGAAGAGGAGAGGCCCCCTAGCACACCCCTCGCCTTATACCAATAGGTTTAGCCAATTCCCCCTGTGTATCAAATTGAATTATTTGCCTTTAAATCATTATACAAGTGAGTTGAAAATTAGAAAATCTCCTTGGGGTCCCCTTTCTGTCTAGACATTCCCAGAGCTTCCTGCAATCGACTAAGTCAAAAGTACTGCTCTAATCAACTAAACAGATGTACAATGACCCATCCTTAGCTTAAGTATACGTCCCCATTAATAGGTTCAAGTTTAGCGATTGCTCGACTGTCCCCAAACCTTTCCTAAACCCATACTGGGCACTACACAGAATTTCATTCTCTTCTATCAATTCTAATCTCTCTAACAAGACTCTCCCAGTAATTTGCACCAGACGCCCCGCCTTGAGGAGAAGAGGACCAAAGGTGTCCCCATGTCTCAAAACATCGCAAGATTCAAAGCCACTCATTGGTTTCACCGGGCTGGCCACAAAGTCCCCTCCTGCAGCCTCTTTCTACTGTGACCGTTCTCCATTGAATAACACTGGGCACTTGAGGCTGTTTTGCACCTCTACAACCGGCCGCCCTAGTGCCACTAGTGGTGTTCTGCTGTTGCTGTCTTGGACCTAGCCCCCCACCCTCTCACCTTAACTCCTGTCTCATTGTATGTCTCATTTATGGAGCACTGTGTGTATTTTCAGATGTCTTGTACTCCTCTGTGTTAAGTCTTAGGCTGCTCGACCACACTACCCCCTAATAGAGCACTTCGGGATTCTCATAGCAAACCCCTGTCCACGAGCAAGGGAACCCCTGGACTCTTCACACGATAAACCTTATTTTGATATATTATATAAAGATCAAGCATCCTACAGTCTCCAATACCAAGTGCAGAGACATATGAAGTTAAAAGACACTCTCCTTGTTCATGAAACTTTTAATCATTTGGTAAAACAGACTCATGTTCATTGGTCCTTTCAACCATAACATTTTCAATATTTTCTTTTGTTGCTACCATATCTCTATTTCACGTTATTTTAATAAATTACACAGTTTCTCTTTTTGGAAAACCAACACATTCCACTGTTAAAATGTGGATGTTCTGGCATGCTGTTGGGAGCATAAATATTTCCATGTGTAAAATGGTGGGAGTAAGTAGCTTCTGCATCAAATGTATGGAAAAAGCTAGGTACTGTGCCAGGCAGAAACCACCTGCCTTCAATGTTACCATTCTGAGAGTTAAATCCAAGGCAGGACAGTTCATGGTATTTTTTGGAGTCCTCGATCAATCCTGGGCATTTGCAGATTCATTAAAGGAAGGCAACTTCAGAGGTTTCAACTACGGAAGTCATATTTTGTATAAAGGAGTAAATTATTATGTGTGCCTAGGACTATTCCATCATAAACCAAAGGCATAGTCTTTTACAATAAATGTTGGCAGAACAACTCACATGATAGTCAGCTATGGCTCCAAACCGCACTCTCTACCAAGATACAAAACACACTATTCTACAGCAAACCAAATTAGAACTGCACCAAAAGCACACATCGGAAAAAGCCAAAATATGTATTTAAATGGCTATTGCTGCACTACATTGCACATAGTCACTTTAAACTAACATAACTTCTGTTGGGCAATGGCAAGCGTGACTCTTAACCCTAACAGCTCCTAATAGGAAGGAGTGCACACCACAAGTAGGTTCCTTAACTGATGACAGCACGAGGCCAGAGATAACAGGGGTTGAGATAGGGCATCAATCCATTCCCAGTAATCATAGATGGACTATCCTCAGTGATTCTCATTGATTCCGATCCATTTCCAATGTTCTCACCTTAAGATCTAAGTAATCAGATCAGAAGCGATGTCATCTCTATGAGCAGGTCGAGAAACAACGAAACCATCTTTGACCATTAAAGACCTCTGCATGACATAATGTAGTTCAAATTGTAAGCATGATCCAGACATGTGGTGTCTTTTAGTCCCGGTGGCTAAACTCGACCAGCAGCTATACCTGTATTATGTACGGACTTACAATGCATCTCAGGATGTTGGGAGGCTCTCATTCCATAAACACTCTTTGCACATGAGCTTGTTGAAAACACGGACAGACATCACACCTCTATCTGAACAGAAGCCGGAGCAACTTTCAGTAGCAGCCAAAGCAACAATAGGTATCAGTCGAAGCGCCTAGCGTGCCTTCTAGGTTTGAAAAGAAGAGAGATATACATGCATTCTGCCTTCAGTCCTGCAAGCAAGGCGACTCAATGAAGCTTGACTGCTATTTCTGAACTACTTCCTGTTCCAATTATTACTTTCTATTAATGTTTTAAACACAAATTAGCAGGTTAGTAGAACACACCTCATTGCGTATTAGCACAACGTTAATGCTTAGTGTGCATTAGTTTGTTGAAAGAACAAGCTTCACCACAACACACAAAAACATCACTTGTTTGTTCATTTTCATCACAAAGCCTTCCGACGGAAAAGATGCAAAAACAAATTTGATATAGTTCTCCAGTCTCATCACCTCTGAACAAGAGGCTGGCACCCATCCATGACAACAGACTTCCACAAGCTAAATTAAACTTCTGCCTGTGAGGGAAACTAGCACCATTTGGAGGGTCACACTTCGATTACTGAAAGTGCTGCAAAGCCACACAAACAACAGCTTGTGAGCAAAACAAATGTCAACGACACAATAATCTAGCAGAACCAGCCCTAAGTACCCATAAGATTCATCTCTAATTAACAAACAATCCTCTCCCCCCTTGTGATCAGATAGTTAGTTCTAGAACAGATGTCCCTATAATCCGGAGCTCTACAGCCAAACATGCCTTTGTTGGTTGAGGAATTCGAAGGAGACACTGCTTTCAGATCAGAGGAATTGCAGGGTTGTATGCACTTGGAAGGCCATATTGAGCTCAATCCAAGCTTCCACTGGTGCTCAATGCAAAGAAGACTGCATCCCAGGCGACTACGCTTCATCTTAATACTCTCAGCACTCTTCCTGAGGCACAACCCTGATTGGGCAGATAGGGTGGATATATCGGCTACCCTTGGCAGCCATCATCAGCTTCAAAATCAGCTGCATCGCTTGCCAAGCCATTAGGACCTGCACTCCTGCCCCTCTGGCTAAAATATTCACCTTTTTGCGGGTTCTCAGCACACCTGAAGCCTGGATATCATCATATTGGAGTTATAAAGATCACAACAAAAAATTAAAATCGAAAAATAAATCAAGGCAATAGGCTTTTTCCATCTATGCACCAAGGATTTGGAACAACATCCCTGTATCCATCAGAAACAAACCTGGTCCAGTTCAGGAAAGTGTTGAAAATGCATCTGTTTGAAGAACTCCATCACTGTGCTTTAACAGACCACAACCAGCTACCTCTCCAATCACTTGCTGACTGCATCGTTGCCTTTCAATATGTGCAGCATTTCACTGAAAGTTGGTGGTGTTTAGATAGGGAATTGGCGCCCCTGGGAAAATCCACAACCTGATAAGCCCCATCTCAATATCACAATCTGTGCTGTAAGCTAGGGAGAACCACCTTACTCCCTTGTGTGTGGCCTAGGTCTCCAGAAATTGACAGAAAATGGTCCCCAGCACAGGCTATTCAAATCGTTCATATGTATGTTACAATAAGCGTACAAAATAAAACAGCCCTCTTTGATATTTGTTTTTCTTTTGTGTCTTTATTTTCTGTTTTCTTTCTTTCTTTATGGTGTATACTTGGCCAACACGTGTTTCGTCACCTGGTAGGCACACTGTCCCGCTACTTTTTCAAGGCTCAATCTTTTAATTGTATCGCTTCTCCTTTGGTGTTAATTCCATCCCAACAGTATTCATATACAATTGTTTCCAAGTAGGGTAAATCAGGCATCTGTATGTTCTCCACCAATCAAATTTTATATATAACAGTCTTCCTGGAGTACGGGTAGTCACGAGGTTTCAAGAGTCGGCACCGAAGAGACTGTCTTAGACGAGCGTAGTGAAGCTCCTATGGCCCCATTAGCCGATAAGTTCTTGCCCAGACCTTCCCTCCAATACAGGGAACTCTGACAGTCTTGTTTCTTAACCGCAAGAAGAGAGACGTGTATTCCCTCTCTGTTGTATTCCATATGTGTACCACACACACGGAAAACAGCTTAGAGGTAATACACGGGGACAGGTCGGGGCAAGTGCTTATCGGCTAATGGGCCCATAGGAGCTTCACTACTAATTGTATATGAATACCGTTGGGACGGAATTAACACCAAAGGAGAAGAGATACAATTAAAAGATTGAGACTTGAAAAAGTACCGGGACATTGTGCCCACCAGGTAACGAAACACGTGTTGGCCAAGTATTCAACATAAAAAAAGAAAACAGAAAATAAAGACACGAAAGAAAAAGAAATATCAAGGAGGACTGTTTTATTGTGTTCCCTTATTGTGGCATACATATGAACGACTTGAATAGCATGTGCTGGGGACTATTTTTTGTTAATATGTGTAGCACTCCACTATCTTTAAGCTAGGTTCGCTCGATACAAATACAACATATATACATATCTTTAAAAAAACAATTTTTGACAGTTACTGAGACCAGACCTTTAATTATCACATCCTGATCTCACTAAACTCTCATTTGCTTATGGAGATTGAAGGTTTCCTAATTTGTTAAGTGGTTCCATTTTTTAATAGAGCTGCATAATCTTGTAGCGAGTGGCACTAGATGTGAGAATGCAAATCCATAACCAGCTAAAGAACTTGCGTACAAAACATTGATAGACACCTTCAGAGAGTAGATATGGCGAGATGTTTTAAGCAATTATATTTCCTGCAAGGCCTATCTCATTTATAAATCCTGTTCAAGAAACAAAGGGTCCTAGTTAAGTGTCAAAAGTCTTTTGATCCATCATTCAGTGAAACATGGTGCTAAAAACATGGTTAAAAACCATGGTGGACTAAAGGTCAACTATGAAAACCTGTGATTTGCCCATTAAAAAGTAAAGGAAGTGTCCCAAGAGAAACTGATTTTGTTTTATCGAAATCAAAAGTTATAAATGTTGTTAATTTTATCCCTTAGCATCTCAGTACTCTCAGGAAAGGTGTATTAAAGAACAACTGCAGTAGGAAATGAAAAAAACAGAGCATAGGGAAACACCTAGATAATGACGGTCTTAACTAGTTTCAGACCTGTTGCACCTTGACTCCATCAGGAGTGAGAGACAGTAAAGTAAAAAGAGGAAAATGTCATATACAAGGTAGATACAATGTAGGAAGTTGGCTATTTATGTAGTGTACCCAATTTAGGGGTATTATACACAGATAGTACAGGCGACCCTTATTGGTTTACAGGGGTTACATTAATAATCCCAAATGCTCTCTTTTGTGGTAGTGTGGGCTTATCAGAGGGTAGTGTTAAGAATTTGTTGAACAAGGAGAGTCAATAAAGGGGACACTATCAAGAAGAAACCCAACACCGATTTCAGAAAAATCATATACAGATTTTAATATTATTTTAGACACCGAGATATTCAAGATTAGGTAAGTACTTTTCAAGTCATCAATATTTACAGGTAAGCCAAGATGTCACACAAATGCCCTTTTACGCAGAAATGCATTCCTTTGGAGAAAGAGACATACTGCATACAGGTACTTGCAATCATATTTCAGGGGCCTCCTTTAGGACTTAAGGTGCTAGAGGGTCAAGGTCCCAAGGTCCACCAGCAGTTCAAGTTTATCTACCCTGGAGTACACGGGTGCAGAGATGCTAGACGGTTTAGTAGCCTTGCATGCTACAATGTTGGTATCGCAGGGGGACCACCTAGAAACAGGCTGCAGAGGGGGACTTGAGGACAACTCCGGGAGCTCCCAATAGGGGGGCTCGGTTTATGAGGGTCCTCGGAGCAGGGGGTGGGGGGCAGTCGGTGCTCATTGGGCCGGGGAGCTTGGATGCATATGGTTATGGTTCGCTATTTCCGTGCGTCGAAGGCGCTTATGGTTCTTGGTCAGACCTTCAGAGGGGGACAAAACCAGGACAGCAGGGCCACTCTTGGTAATGGCTTCTCTGTTGCTGGAGTCGGTCTTGCCGGTATTGATGTCCGGGATGAACACTGAACAAGCCTTGGTTGCCGCAAGGGATTCAGTACCCTGAGTATTGGTGCAGGACGACTCCGGAGAATCCTGGCGACTCCAAACATGGGGGTTGGGCAGATGGATTTGACCTCCTGGAGCACCTTGTCCTCTATCGGGGTAGCTGCTGTGTCGGGGGTCCTGGTGGTCAGCTGGTCGGTGAGCCAGTCATCGCAGTTGGTGCATGCAGGTTGCAGGAAAGTGGCTCCTTCACTTCAAGGGAGATGCTGGCTGGGTGACTAAGTGCTGGCAGCCCTCCGAGGCTTTTGGAGGATGCACAGCTGCAGGACAAGTCAGGTTCTCTGCGATTGTCGGGACAGGAGCAGGCAGGGTCTAGCGCCAAAAGTCCACAGCCAGTGCACAGTTCTCACGTCTTGAACTCTTCTTTGTCTTTCTTCTTCTTTAAAGCAATCAAATCGGAGTTCCTGGTGCCAGACAGCCAGCTAAATACTCCATTTAGGAGCGTTAAGGGGAGTGTTGGGTAGTAGCCAATGGGCCACTTTCCCTTGGGGCACTACACCCCCATATGACCACTTCCTAATTCCACCAAAAACAAAACTGTGGAACCCTTTCTTCGTTGAGCACATCAGGCACCCCACCTTATGGGTGTGACTAGTCTGGTAGTGCAACACACCCACTAGCATATCTAATTTCCCACCTGTCCTGGTGCCAAATGAGCCTCAGGGCAGAAGGTGGCATCCGCCACATCTAAGGGAAGCCGGGTTTGCATATTAAAGATGGCAAGGGCTTTGAAGTTCCTGGCCTTGGTATGTAGATTTGCTAGCCATCCTGTTGGAGGATGTGTGAATACCTTCCTCCAGAGTAGTCTTTATTTCTGCCCTCACAGAGCGCGAGCTCTCGCCTACAGGGAGACAGAAACCGGCCTGTGGTGGTAGGCTGGTCGAAACCAGTCAGCCAGCATAATAGAAGAATAGTAGGGTTTAGGGGCACCTCTAAGGTGCACCCTGGGTGCATGTCAGGGCAAATCAAATCCTGGCATCAGTATGGATTTGTCAAGACGAAGTGTTTGATACCAAACACCATAGGTTTCAGTGAAGCCATTATGTAGCTGGGTAACTCGTAATGCCCAGTGCCCAGTACATATTCCCAAGATGGCGTCCCTGTTCACTTGTACCATCTAGCAATTGAACTAGACAGAACAGGGGCATATCTGCTCATGCAGATATGCCCATACATGTAATATAAATGCACCTGGCCTGATGTAGGAGTGACTTAGATATATTCCATGCACTGGCTCTGAATAGCATACAGTGAGTGTGCCATGTTGTGTTTTCACTCATAGTTTACCCCATGACGTGCAGTCTGCAAAGACCAGCTGCATGCAATTTGTATGGGGATCCCTTAGGGTGGCGTAATATATGCTGCAGCCATTAGGGACCCTCTTTGGAACTCATGCCCTAGGTACCAGAGGTACCGCTTACTATGGACTTAGGGGGTGCCAAAGCGTGTGCCAATTGTTTTACAATTAGACCAGTTTACTTTGTTTTAGGGAAAGAGCACCGTCATTGGAGCTTGGTTGGCAGGCTTCGGTGCACTGTCAGAGTCGAAAACCAGCACCTAGTAGTTCTTATTGGGCAACAAGTGGGGGTACAACTGCAACAAAAGTCCAGTTTCCTACAGACAGGGCCTTTTCAATCACAGTATGTGGAGGTGGCAATGAAGGAGAACTGACAGGTTTGTTGACCTAACAGCATAGACTAGCATTACCTGCATTAACATCCAGTCTCTTACCCACCCACCGACAAGCATCAGCGAGTGGCACTGCAGAGATCTGTGGTATGTGCATGGCATCACACTGCAATCTGTTATAAGAAAAATCTGCCAATATTTTTAGCCTTCTAAAACCTAAATGTTTTTTTTTTCAAATGCTTCATAAGTACTTACCAACATCCAAGCTCAGACAGGCCTTCTTGTAACGATCAGTGAGAGGGGGAAGGTCCCAGGAATGGACCTCAGCCAGCACCTAAAACAACAGAGCAATGTAAGTCTTCGTCCTTAGAGGGAGTTGTGAACAGCTCTCTGTAAACTCTTCTAGAGAAGAAGAGTAGGCACATTTAGCCTTCAAACACAGACCAACAGATTACAGAACGTTGCAGTGGAGAGTGGAAAGGCCTCGTCATGGCCATGCAAGAGAATGACCACACTGCCATCACTCATCCAAAACTGCCAGAAAATCTTTTGTGTTGATTACAACTGCAGAACACTGCTGGCCACGTGGTTTTTAGGCTGGACATAGAGAGGAGAGCTCATAAGCACTGAATTGCCTGTCTTAGCTGCTGAAGAGCCAACAAGTGAAATTTAAGACTTATGCGTGGCTTCTCGAAATGTGACCATTTCCATTTCCATTTGGCATTAAACTATTTCTCTTATTTTGTATCGCGTCTCCTTCTTGGGTGGCTTTATCTGGGGTGAAGATTAGATTTTGTGAGTAATGCATCTATAATTTTATCAGCTGTATTAAATTCACAATTGTAATTTATAATTCTACTGAATTCAGATGTGGATGTATTTTGTATTTGATTTTGTTTCTATGCTGAACCTCCAAATAAATCAATTTCTAACTTTCATTCTTCTGTAGTCCATCATGCTCGTTCAAAAATGTTCTTCCACCAGCTAATTTCTTCCAAAATTCAAGCAGACGTAGTGAAAGTGGTAGGATCGAAGAGTACATGAAAGTGTGTAGTAATGGAAATGGTCACATGTCGAGAAGCCACGCATAAGTCTTAAATTTCACTTGGAGTTGACGAAGAACTCAACGGGGTTCTTGGGAGGGTGGACACGCTGAGGGAAGACACGATGGTGGTGTCCTTGGATGCTGCCATGGCGTTTGATACGATCGACTGACCCCATCTTTGTGGTGTTGGAGAAGACAGGGTTTGGACCTGGATATATTGAATGGCTGAAACTCCTATATTCGGAACCATTGGCGCAAGTGGTGGTGAATAATAGGAAGTAGGTTACCTTCACCCTCGGAAGAGGGACGAGGCAGGGCTGCCCCCTGTCTCCGCTGCCTTTTGGCTTGGCGCTTGAACCGCTAGCGAGCTGGATTTGTAGGGACCCAGTACTGCGGGCCTGAAATGGTCGGAAGACTGGGAGGAACGTATCTCCCTGAATGCAGACGATATCCTCTTGTACCTGGTGTTGCCGCGGGCCTCGATCATCAGTCCTGGACATTTTTGTCACCGTTGGCAGATATTCTGTTTATACCATCAACTGGGCCAAATCCGTGACCTATGTGCTTAGAGGGAGGTTCCAGCATCTGCTCTGGGGGTGTAGTGTGATGGAGGCAGTCGATGGCTTTAAGTATCTTGGTATATACATCACGGGAGATCCTAAGCAGTATTACGAGCGTAACATTTTGCCACCATTTAGGCGGCTAGGGAGTAATGTAGAACACTGGAAGACTCTTCCGCTCACCCTGCTGAGCAGGGCGGCTCTTTTCAAAATGATGTCCATGCCTCGCTTTTCATATATTCTACATAATTCGCCCGCCCCGGCTTCCTATTACGAGGCAATTGAAGGTGAACAGAGAGCCCTATTGTGGGATAGGGGTACATCTTGTATATCGCTTCCCAAATGGGTGCGGTCTGGTATGATGGGGCAATAGGGCTCCCAGATATCAAAAGATACTACTGGGCAGGGCAATTGGCCGTAATGAATCACGGTATATACCGTTCTCATAATGACCCTGGATATCTAATGGATTGGTGTCTGTTACCGGGAGGGTCTTACACAAGGGTGCTCTATTCCCGAACAGCTACATTGCAGCTCACGGGGCCGACTGCACTTTCAGTCCACATCTGGCATACAGCCCACAAGAGTCTTGGGTGGGACAAGAGATTCACGCAAGCCACCCCACTGTGGGACTCGTATTTATTGGGCACCCTCAGACACTCCAGGGGCTTTGATATGTGGGACCTGATCGGACTGTCAAAAGTGGGAGACAAGTGGAAAGGGGGTAAAGTAATTGAGTTCTCTCCATTGCAGCAAGAATGTGATATGGTGGACTCAGAAATATTTCGATACTGTCAAATGAGACACGCCCTGTATGCACATATCCCTAAAGGGGAAACCCTACCCGAAGCAACACCGCTGGAAGACAGGCTCCTGGACGCTATATGGCCAATAAGTCGATATCCCTCACGTACCGCAAATTAATTAAGCACGCCATAGATGCCCTGGTACAACTGCGAGAGAAGTGGACAGGTGAATGTGGAGGGGAGGGAACGTTCTTCCACATTTTGTGGGAATGTCAGATCATTCCCAAGTACTGGACAAATGTGTTCAGAAGCATGACGGAGGTGCTGGGCCAAGAATTAGACCTGGAGGGCAGCAAAGAGAAACTGTGGGCAACCTTGGGGTTCATGATAGCGAAACGTAATATAGCCAGACTATGGGGTGCGAGTGAGGCCCCTACACTGGCGTTATGGAAAAAGGACATGGACTGGTGTATGTTTAGGGAAAAAACAGTCTAAGTGTCTAGGGGTTGTCCAAAGAAATGGTCTCAAATATAGGCAAAATGGAATGAATATCATGGAGGTATTTGTGCTCCCCCGTGTCTCCCCTCCCTCCCCACCCTAGATGAAGCTATGTCGGCTGCTTAGGGTGATTCGGAATTACGTATAATTGTAACTGATTATTCTGCCATCCCAAACGCATGTTTGATATCTGTAAGAGTTTTTCTTTTTGTCTCTACGTCTTGATTTCTATATCCGCACCACTGCTCTCAATAAAAAGAGTTGTATAAAACAAACAAATAGTAATACATCAATAAGAATTCAGAGGGGCACACTCAAGATCATATTTGAAACATAGATTATAGGACAGAGATGCAGCACACAAGGCGGCGGAAAAACATACACACCTGGTAGGAAAGGTTTGGACGAACAAATATGGGTCTGAAATTCTGACTAGTGTCAGGCCATACATGGATGAATACAGATGCACCCACCTCCTCGTTACTTTGCAGTACATGCAATATCAAATCCTGAGATGCCAGTAATGCCCCTTCTTTCTTCAGGGTCAGCCTTGGCAGCAGCCCACACATCTGGTAGTAACGTTTTGAGGCCTGCTCCTCCAGCCAGGACACCGGACGGGTCTCGCTCCCACTGAATATGAAGGAACAAACAGCTGAGTTCATTCAATTTTTAATTCAGTGCGGTGAAAATAATAGAAAATGGGAAATCACACAAGTATTCCCAGCTTTGTCTGTCGACGCAGTTTTCCAAACTTCTGATCTGAGATCAGTAAAAAAATCTATATTTTTAATATGCAGGACTTCAATTCCTACAACACAGTCAGGATTCTCTGAAAAAGCACATAACAAATTCTTTTAAAGTCTTCATGTAGAGAACTGTTAAATCAACTGCACTGCTATTTTAACTGCAGGAAGTCTGGCCCACGGATCAACACTAGGGAGTGATATTAAATACTAATATTGTATCTTTGGAATGGAGCCAGCTAGTAATAACTAAACCACAATTTTTAATAGCTATTAAAAATCCAATTGAATGATAAAGTCAGATTTGTAATAAATGTTAAGGAAAAGTAACTTGTAGAAAGTTACCCTGTACCTGCCAGAACAGTCAGAAGGCTAATTGGCATAAGCTTCTGTCAGCTCTCAGCCTCTGCTCATCCTTAAATAAAGGTGAAAAAGGTGTGAAATGCCACCCTGGAGCAAACAAAGGTTGACCTGAATCGGCAGAGGTGACTCCTCTAAACCCCACAGAATATGCAGGGGGGTTGGTTTGGAGATTTTGGCACTATGGTATCAAATCTAGCTTGAATGTCAATTTGTGATTGCCACTGCTGGGTTTAGCTAGAACACTAGTGGTACACTTGAAACAAGGAGAAAAGGATACAAAGAGAATGCTTGTGTATCCACTGTCTGGTTGCTGGAGGACCCTGTTTTTGTTCTACCAGACTTTTGCCGCTAGGTTTGTTGTGGATAGCGTACCTATATCTAACTGGATTTTAGCGTTAGATATGGGGAGGACACTAGGATTATCATAGGATGCTCCCCACGAATACAAGCAGCCCTTAGAGCCCACGTTTAGTGTGGAGGAAGACTATGCCCATCTTGAAAATGTCCTAACACGTTGTATTTTGGGCCTGTTTGCAGTAAAGCAAACAGAACCTACTTCAAAATGTGGGTAGTGCTGATCCCAGGAACGTTTTACCCCACTGGTCAGGAGGGGACAAGAGTCACCACACACACAGCTCGTGCCAGGAATAAATGTGGCATCTCCGGCACCCACTTCAGAACACTTTTTAGATGTACAGTGGATCAGAAGAGGACAGGACCTGCTGTCCGTGACCTATGAGGAGCGCTGAGGTACTGGACCTGATCCCTCTTGTAATCAGGACAAAGAAGTGGCATGGGTCAGTTGGCTGAAAAAGGCCTTTCCAGGAGGTACCCAGGTGACCAACGGCAATTGGACCTGGACTGGATCATTCTGTCGGTGTGTGCCTGACACCCTTAGAGATTTGAAGTGCCACCCTGAGGTCCTTGGGTGGCTTCAGAAGAGTACTCCTGTGGTGGATTACAACTTGACAGACTAAATCAGAGGGTAAAATCTTTGACCAGGAGGAACCTGGTAGGTGTATCTAGCCTGCGGTCCATCACAGTCAGCCTCAAATTTGTGTCTAAGTTCTGGTCAATCGTAACCATTGACAATTATTGGCGCTTTGTGCTTTTGCATATTTTTATTGTTTTACATTTTGAATTTATTGCGGTCTCCATACTGCATAAATGATGTACAGATCGTCTTAGCTAAGCCTGTCTGCTCTGTTCCATTGCTACCAGGTGGTTGAGCTCAGGTGACTTTGCGGGATCAACCTGATACGGGTAGTGTTCATTCGTTTAGGTGGTTCGTCAGCCACCACAATTAATGATCAATTTCTTTAATCTAGTTTCCAAAGTTTTCAATTTAAAATAAAAAATTGAGGAAAGCATCTTCTTTTTGGGCTGATTAATTTCCTCTATACTGTGAAGTTGCTTAGGACTTTAACTTGCTGTACCACCCGTAAGAGTTGATTTAGGATAATGAGGTTTTTAAAAAAACAATTTTGGTCATTTTATGCTGTTTGCAGTTTTATATTTGTCCTCCAGCATGGCGCTATTTGTTTGGTATCCTGCTCCTTAAAACTTGATTGTTTTCTGGCAATGTTGCACAATATCAAATTTAACACATTCACATTTTGCAATTATAGGCTAATTCACGGATACGTTGGTTTTCACTCAGTCCAAGATGGATTTGACCTCACCATCATTCAGAGAGAAGTTTGAACTTACCACTATTCTCTGCCGTGGTGAGCGCCACACCCCACTGCCTGATGCTTTTAGGCTGCTTAATACTAGAGATATGCCACACTTTGGGCTGCATATAGAGGTGTGACGTAGCGACCAGGGCGGCTGGATCGGGAAGGGGGTTCATGGTTCGATCCCAGGCACCGGCGGCAGTTCAGCATCATGCTCGCTTCATCGCCCCAACGACCCCCCAGTGCCTTGAAACCCTTATGGGGGTGATATGATCGCGCTTTACAAATAGGAATTATTATTACACATGCTTCAGTTCAATCCTTTGAAAAAGAACTTCCACAAATGTGTTGGGGGTTGAGAGGGAGGTTTGGGGGACAAGAGAGGTTGGGATGATGGGGGTAAAGGTGTGATTTGTAGTCCCGCAACCATGCCCAATTAAACTACTTGCTCAAATCTGGCCACCTGGTGCTGCTACACAGATGATACAAAATATAACAACATTAATCTCCCCTATGAATTACCTGCTATGATGGCCATATTTTCCCTTTTAGTCAAAGCTGCTACTATTAACAGCAGAGCATAAAGAGAGGGCAGAAACATATACCCCTGAACACCACAAATTGGTAGCCGGTGTGGGCATAGCTATTACCTGTGGGGCACAGGAATGAGGAAAATGTTATCTTGAACTCTAACCCGGACTCTAAGTGGTGGAGGGGCTGCAGGGTTGACAGCTGTGACCGAGTGCTGTGGAGAGAGAAAACAGACAAATAAAAAAGTGAATCAGCAGTGTAAACATGACACCCCTCCCCCCGCCCCCTCCAGCTTTCACACCTTCATTCAGAAAAACCAAGGCAACAAGCACCTCCTTCAACACCTAAATTCAACCAAAGCAAGTGCTGGCAAAGCCAATAGTCTCTGTTTTGTATAGTGAAACGCCTTTAGCGCTGCAAGAGGGATGCCTTTGCTTGTGGCAGCAGACACTTCACTACTACAGCCAAGGACATTAGCTCTCATCCCGTTTAAGGTGATTGAGACCTGAAAGCAATGAAATGTGCAAACAATGAGGTCTGACCGAAAATGAGTGTCACCTGATGGGCATCAACGGTCATCTGTCATATTTGCAGGCAGCGTGGAAAGCGCCACTCCAACATACAGCACACAAGCTTGGTGATGGGAAACCGAACCTATCCTTCATTTAGGCAAATAATGACGCATTTACTAAATACGTCTAAAGTACGTTCAACCACATCGAAGTCAAAAGATCCAGTTAAAAATGATACAAGGGCAACAAAATGATTTATTGTTTGATTTCAAGACTGTAACCACGTATAGCTAGTCTGTAAATCACAGGAAAACTACCCTAAAGAGAAAGCACTGTATTCCTTCAAAGGCTACAAACTGTGAAGGCCCCAGCCTGCTAGGAAATCCACTTGTCTGTCAGTTAGTTTACGACTGACCACTGGCTGCACATGCACACAGAGAACCAGAGTCGTCCTAGAGACTGCCTCTAATGATTGAACAGAGAACATGCTCATTCACACTACCGTTTACACCCACTGTTCTAACCCACCTCTGGTGCCCCTCTCACACTGCCCTGCTCCAAACACTCTAACCGAGCCTGCCCCTACTGCCTAGGCAGCTACACACTCCTGTGCACCTTGAAGTCCCTTTCTGCCCCAATTCATTAAATCCCAGACCAAAATGGAACCTTGAATTTTAAGTAACCGTTCTTTAGCCTTCAAGATTCAGTGTTCCTAGTACATCACAGCATATTCCATCTAGTAAGGGCGCCTATAAAGAGGTGCCCGTGCAGAGTGTAGCCAGTGAACCTGGCCAGCTCCTAGTGAGGATAAATGGCTCCTCACCAGCCCAATTTGTTAAGTGACCTTCACAGCAGAAGCCTTTGGTGTAAGTTACTTTGGGCATCCCCGGGAATGCTCATCAGCACATGCCACTTTCTTTTCAGCCCTTGTACAGAACAGAAAACAAGGCCTGGCAACTTGCTACATTCACTAAGGGTTGGTTGGACTCCTGTGTCGAATTTCATACCATCTTATGTAAAAATAAAAAAATTCTATAATGCCTTTAAAATACATTTTTTAAAGTAAATTACATTTACCTTAATGTTTCAGAAATATAGCTGCCACCGTCGGGGAAGAATAAATTCCACTTTTCATTAAGAAATGCTACATTAAATGCACTGCCTGTAAGACAACCGCATAACTGTGGAGTTGTCAAAAGTCTATTCCACTACTGATACATAGTAAGTGGCATGTACTGGAACTTTTCATTATTTTTTTCATTTTTAATACTTGCACACTGAAGTACAACTGCTACGTTTCATGGGTACACTTAGTATAACAAGCAATGGCATAGTTAATAGGTCTCGCCTTTGGGACCTTATAAGTGTTTTGCCAGACCTATTGGCAAACAGCTGAAGATTACTCTAGCCACACCTAAAAACTGGGACTCGCAATGACTATTAAGATGTTTGGAGAGGGAGGGGGGAGTTTAAGCGTGACTTAATACATCAAAAAGAAATATCCGAAAGCAGCCATAGTCTGAACAGGAATGCCAAGAAGCGCTCGGGTGTTACGAAGTGCGAATAACGAAGGGGCTTACCAGGAGGAAAGAAAGTTTGCATAATTCATTAAAAAAAAAAACGCACATCTCTAGCAGAATTTAAACTCACAAAGTAAAAAATGTACTGTGGAGAAAGTAGCACAACAGATTCAGAGCTGCGGGGAAGCAAACACGCAGGGTCACAAGGCAGAATGTGGGAATCACAACGGATTCCGAAGGTGTGATGACAGCCCAGAGTCCGCAATGAAAACCAAATGTCACGGAGGCCGCAGCTTCCTGCAGCCGACATGTTCAAGCCATTCAGGAGAGAACATTCTTTTTATAGGAGTCACTGACAAAAGGCAAACAAAAGCAGGCTCGGAGAGTGAAGCGACCATCAATTCATGGAGCCAGCTGGCAGACTGCACTTTGAAGCGAACCAAGCGAGTTCACGACTAAATTAACCAAAGCACAACTGGGCTCAACCGCAACCAAACAGAAAAAAACACTCATTTCGGAAAGGGTTAAATCGAGAAACGAACAGCGAGGCAGGCAGTAATGTGTTCGTATGGCAGCATGCATTGGAAAGACGCCCACCAAATTATGAAAATGCAGAGTTCAAAGAACGCCAACCTAAGATCAGCTAAAAGTGAAAGTAAAATAGCAGCACGCAGGGGTACAAGCTGGGAGCCAAGTAAGAGGAAATAAATAATAAACAAGGGAGGGTGAGATAGGCAGGGAGCGAGTGCTTGAAAAGTGCAGACGCGCGCGCGGCCACGCTAATGTCAAACAGATGGCCCCTGCGCGCCGCTGCTCACTCCCGCAAGGTGGATGCCAGCACAAGCACGAGTGCTTGAAAAGAGCTGACCGATTTCTAAAGGCCATCTCCTAGAGCAGCACATGTGCTCTGCACGAAGCTCGACCTAAAAAGGAGAGTCGGCAATCAGAAGTTTTAAGACAAGGTTGGTTTTTAGGAATATTGTAGAGGCTTTCTGAAATATCATGCAGAAACTGTAGAAGGTAACATTAATTGCTTGTTTTACAATAGCACTGTACGCCATGAGGACCCCAGCGTTCACACACACCATCATCGCCTACCAGGTAAATACAGAAAATAAATATGGGTTCATCTTCCCATAAACCGATGAAAGCAGACAACAAAACAGGAAGGTTGCATTTTAAATCTTTGTGCTTGAGATGATCCTTTCCTTCTGATGATAAGGGTGGGATAAAGGGAAAGATAGTATGTTTTAGTGAATGTGTGTAAAAGTATTACTTCTCAGGGAAGGTTGCACTGGAATGTCTCCAGTCTGAAGCACCCACAACATACCACAATGAAGTAAGAGATCCTGCATCTGGCTGTCATTTCAGCCTTCCTTTATCAGTAATCAAGACACACAAAAGGAAAAGCCCTGTCTAAAAACTTCTTCAACTGAGCAATAGAAACTACAACCCCGCCCTTCACACTTCCCATCTACCAAACCAGCAGTGCTGGGGAAGAACAATTATTGAGTTTTTGGGGAAGTGGTGTAAAGAGTAGTGGTCAAAGCCATGTAGTTTCTTGGCGCTAATAAGAAGGAATTTGCATACTAAAGTGCTGTTCTGTGGAATGCAGAGGTACACATTTTAGTGCTGCCTTTGAAATGGTCGGCTGCCCACACTATTGTACACTACCATGTGGTGACGCCCCCCCTCCTTTTCCCTTTCAGAGAGAAGAGTGCACAGAAGCTAGCTGCTGCACGCCGCTGTTTAGTGAAATGATAATGTATCAAAGCAGCCATCAACTCATACCCTTCCCTTCATCCAGCTGTTGTTCAAAAGGTCACATAACCTCTTGAACTTGTACCTTCGTGATACAGCATTCTGCCATTCGCCAGAGCCTAGGTACAGTGGGCTATAAGTGAGATGAAAAAACAACTGGTCTTTCAAAGGGGCGTGGCTGGTGTAATTAAGGGCATGGCTTAAAACACATAAGCTAAAAATCTGTGTTTAGCATAGTGTGCTGCCCGACTGGTATTTTGCGGTTTCTGTCATTGCATCCAGATATCTGATACCACGCGTAACATTATACCTACAACAAGCCAGGACTATTAGCTTTGTCAATGGTTTTTAGTTGCAAAAAATAAATAAGCAACAACTGTGACTTTATTGTATATAATAATGAAAATGCTTCGATTCTGAAACGACGAGACTGTAAAAAAACTAAAACGAGTATCTTTGAGGTTACACCAAAGGCTTTGAGCAGTGGTGGTACTGCTGCAGGGTTTCGATTTTTATTTCACCCTGAGGGTGAAGGCAAAAATAGAGAGCCTGAAAGGTGTCCGTCTGAGCACCCGCTTTTAAGAACTGGCCATGCTGAGCACCGGCAGAACACGGCCTCTTAAAGGACTGCCTAGGAGTGCTCATATGAAACCAACACCTCAAATAAACAGACCACGTAAAACTGAATGGGCATACCCATACTACAACACATAAAAGGGAGTGTATTTAGTGCGGGTACCCCGTGAGAGCTGCTGGTATCAGCCAAAGCAACAACGGCCCAATACGAGTAATATAAAGTGAGTTATGGTTGAAAGGGGGAGCTGCACAGTTGGGACACTCCACTGACCTGGCCAAATGTCTTTGTAAACCAGCGAAGCAGACAGTTTAAGTGGTCTTTTAGGGCTCTCTCACCAAATGTTGCAGCCTGGGGGGAGAGGGGGCTGGTTTTGCATTACTGTGAGTTAATGCTCCTACCTCACGTGCCCATCAGCCACCCATTCTCTCTAGATTTGAGTAGCTGCAACCCCCTACCCTCACCTCACTCCAGAGTCCGTCCTCCCCTGTGTGTGGAAGAGTTGACCCAGGGGGTCCGTGAAGGGGACACAGTTTGTCACTTTCACTTGTCACTGTAATGCAATGCTAGCAGCTTGTGGGACTCATCGTTGTAAAAGAAATGACCGTAACTGGAAATACCCGGCCCATGTGAAGTGAGAGCCCCCGTTGGAGGGGAAAAACTGGGCCCTGCCTGCGCCATTATTGAAGAGACACTATCTATGAGTTGCTTCCTTCGGGTCTACCGCTCTTTAAAGAAACCATACAAATACATCCTTCCAATGCCCCCCAAAAAACTTATCTGCAGAAGGAAGAGGGTTTTTCACGGTTACCTTTTGCCGCAAACAAGCACTCTCTTATCGTGTAAAGGGGCTGTTCATCTGCTGATACGCTTCGACACCTCGTCGGTGGCATGAAGCGCTACTTAAAAGCAATAATAATACAATAGAAATACCTGACCCAGCGAGAAACGAACTATTTGGTTTGTCTGTGCATCGCTGCCATCTTCTCAGCGGGAAACACACTGCTGCTAAATTCTCAACATTGGCACCAGGCGAACGGAGCCGAAATAGAGACGGCCATTAAAGTGCACTGTGTGATCCTAGGCAACTCATCTATGATACTGTCCCAGAGACACAGTGATTTTAAGCGCAGTTCAGGAGCATCAAGTAAAGCAATTCTGTCAGAAACTAGCTCTCTAAAAGACAACCGCAGCCATTGGTTACATGCCGCCTAATAGAATTGTGCTATATTTCTATAAGCAATAAGAACTTTCTTTCCACCATTGATGAGTTCAGTCTCCTCGTGTCAAAGAATGCCGACCTAAGATCGGCTAAAAGTGAAAGTAAAACAACAGCACGCAATGGAACAAGCTGTGAGCTAAGAGGAAATAAATAATAAACAAGGGAGGGCGAGACTGGCAGGGGAGCGAGTGCTTGAAAAGTGCAGACGTGCGCGTGGCCACGCTAACTGCAAACAGATGGCCCCTGCGCGCCGCTGCCCGCTCGGTGGATGCCAGCACAAGCACGAGTGCTTGAAAAGAGCTGACCAATTCCAAAAGGTCATCTCCTAGAGCAGCGCATGCGTGTTGCCTAGGCGAGACCTAAAAAACAAAGACTCTAAACTAACAGCATCGGGCCTGCCCTGGGATGGACAGCAAGAAGCCCTTCAGCACCTAACAAAAGGCCTGCAACTTTAACACATTGATATGGACCAGGGTTTCCGCCAGAGACGAGAATCCTCTGATCTCTCCACTCCAGATGACCTCTGCCAACCCAGCAGAGACGCATGCGTCACCATCGTCAGCTCTGGGTGGGGGAGGGAGAGGAGTCTGCTGCTAGTCAGATGGCGGACCAGCAGCCATCACTGCAGATCATGTGCAGTTACTGGATGGTACCTGACAGACTGCCTTGGTGCTGGACTCACTGGGACTTCAGATTCGACTCCATAACCCGCATGCGCCATCTGACAAGCAGGATGCAGGAGGCTAACAGGCCAAAAAGCCTCAGAGCTGCTCTCACCGAGCTCAAGGACTGAGGCTGAAATATTGGATCAAGTCAGAATGTTCTTGACTCCTTGCAACGGAGAAAAAGCCTTGAACAGCACCATGTCCAATACAGCTCCTATAAAAGGAATACAACAGGTGCAACATCAGCTCATTGATCATCAAATCCAACAATGTCAGTAGATTTGCCATAGTTTGGAGTTGGTCCCTGACTCCCTGTGGTAAGTTAACTTCCCTGAACACATTAGGGGCACAGATGAGGATGAAGGGGAGCCCTTTAAACTCAAAGTGCACCTGGCTGACCTTGACCCGCAGGTGTCTGTGGGACTGGTATATGAAAATACATGTCCTAAAGGTCCAAGGCTACCCAGATCCAAGGTAGACAGAAGCTGGGCCAGAGTGAGAATATCGAACCTGTTCAGAGGCAAGCCCGTCTGCGCCCGTCCACGCTCCGACCGCGCTCAATGCAAGCCATGCTACCAGTTTTCTCTCTGGGTACGTCAGACTCTGTTATTCAAGGGAACAACTCACACACATAGGTGAGAAGTGAGAGGGGGATACAAGAAGATATGGCGAACAAAGGTAACACCGTCACAGTTGACCACACTTCTGCTAGATTGAAATGTGGCCTGATCAACAGTAGATCTTTAAACACTACCAAGAGGTATCAACCATGTTTGAGTGTCTCGATTTAGACATTTTGTTTTTAGTCAGTCAGTCATAAGCTTTTATTCGATATGCAAGATATCTTGTAAGCACATAAAAAATACAATTATTACAATAGACACATAAAAAACACAGCAACAAGAAGCCAGTAGAAAATGCATAAGAAGATAAAAGGACATAAATTGCCCGCAATAAATTATCTAAAAAAAGAATTAAACAGCTACTGACAGTCTCTTACAACGAATAAGCCAGGACCACTTTAAAATTTTTGCAATTCCACACACTAAAAGGGGGGAAGTGTCCGTAGTTAAGATACGCAGGGCTTCAAGGTAACTACGTGTGCCCATATTGCGACAAAGGGGTTTCAACCAGACACTCCTAGGCCTTGCATAGTCCGGGCAAACAAATAAGACGTGTACAATGGTCTCGGCCTTACTTGGGCAACACGCACAGTTGGAAGAAATACGGGGCACAGGTGACCAACACGATACCAGTGCACCCAGGGGGAGGCATCCGACTCTGAATCTAAAATAAAGGGCTCGATCAAAAGGGAGAGTTATCAAGTCCAGGTAGGGTTCAAAAACCACAGTGTCTTTAATTTGCAAAAAGGCGACAGTCGACTTGCAGTGATTAGAGTTTGTAATTGTCCGCTCCGTACACCAGTTCCAATAAAGCGCCTTGACAACTTCTTTTGGAGGGGCTGAACGTGATGACCAACAGCCTCCTAGACCGACACTCTCCAGAAGCTTTTTAGTATCTCTTAGCCACTTTATCTTAGCCCAACCCCCCAAACTCATTATTTCCCCCAGGGCATCAGCATAAGATTTTAATTCTTCACCCCTCCAGATTCTTGTCCATAACAAAAGCGGGCGAAGCTGGGCCTGGTCTGTAATATTTTTACAGCCCATATCCAACCGGACAGGTACGGATGGAGTGCTCAGGGGCACGGAGATAAGGGATTTCAATAACTTGCTCTCCGCTGTCTCTAGGTCTTTCAAACAACAATGACCCCACAATTCTGCCCCATACAAGGCTGATGACACTACTTTAGCCTTGTAAATATCAACTACTGGGGTGAGTGATCTCCTTGGAGAGGCCCTGAACTCCCTCATAAGGGCACCTCCCACTCTCCTGTGGCTGAGGACCATTTTGTCAATATGTCTTGCCCAAGACATCCTATCCGTGATCCGAATACCGAGGTAATCGAATTCGGCTACTTTCTCTAGGGGGATCGAGTTTAGAGTCGGTGGGCGGCCCAGTTTCTTAGGAGGATTTAGGACTAGATATTTTGTTTTATCCACATTTATTGTTAATCCTCTTGCACCACAGAACTCCTGAAATCGTGTTAATAATTTCTGGAGACCTTGAGGGGTCTTCGAAATCAGGAGCGTGTCGTCCGCAAAAAGCAGGGTGGGGATACGGACTCCTCCGAGACAGGGGGCGTCGGCTGGTTCTTGTTGAAGATGTTTTACCACCCCGTTCACATAAAGTGAAAATAGGGTGGGTGCCAAGACACAGCCCTGTTGTTTTTAACTGAAACTTGGACCCGACCCGACTCTGTGGTAGAGCTAGGATTTGCATGCCCAGTAGGTTATAAAATCTTCCACAAATCCAGGCCGCTGGGGAGAGGCGGGGAAATTGGAGTGATTTTTAAAGAAAAGTGGGATTTCACCCCCTTACACAGTGACGATGTCGAGGGCATAGAATTATTAGGCTTCACATTGAAAGAGGCGAGCGGACAAGTGTTGCCAGGAATAGTGTGTTGTAGGCCTCCCGGACAAAATCCCCAAGCTTTAATTGACACCTTTGTTAAGATGTCTTTAACTCACTCAAGGATGATTATATTGGGCGATTTCAATTTCTCGGATAATGGGAATCCTGGCCCACCACTCAGAGATCTGGTGCAAGCATGCAAGAGCCTCAATCTGCACCAACTGGTACTCCAGCCGACTCCTCAAGGAGGTCACATCCTAGACCTAATATTTGCCAACCATAGGGAGACAGATGTGATTGAAGCATTACCTCAATGTTGGACCGATCATTTTTTAATTCACTTTATGATAACATTGCCCAGTTTAACTAACAACAACATGAATCAATCAGTAACCTTCTGTAAGGGAAGAGAATGGGCTAAGCTACTAAAAAATAGACAGTCACCGCTACTCTCAGAACAGAATATATTGGTACCCTGTAGATCGGTGGAAGAAAACTATCAAATCTTCTGTGATCAAATAAACTATACTTTAGATCAGATTGTTCCAGTAAAAAGGCTGAAGAATAGAAAGAAATCCTCAGCCCCTTGGTACAGTAAAGAGCTGAAACTGATGCGGAAAAAACGCAAACAGGCTGAAAGAAAATGGAGATGGCCCTATGATGAATTGGACAAAAAAGCGCTGAAACTGCTACAGGCCTCATATAAGGAAGTAATTGCTAGGTCAAAAGCTGAATACCATGCCAAAATCATCCTGCAGGCACCTAACAGAACGAAAACTCTCTTTACCATTATAAAGGACCTATCCAACTCAGCATGTGTGGGCAATAAGGTTAAAGCGACACAAAAGCTTTGCGATGATATCGCTGTTTATTTTGATGAAAAGATCAAGAAGATTGTTGGTGGCCTCAATTCAAACAATAATAGCAGCTTGGATGCGGAAAAGGATCCACCAACGATAATAGCAACAGAGCAAGGCATTTGACAGTGATCAGCCACCAGCTTTAGAGTGCTTTCAAATTCCCACTGAGGAAATATATAGTAACTTAGCTCAAAGTGTATCCTCCGGTTCACCATTAGATCCTCTTCCACAGGGGATATGGAAAGAATTTCAGTCAGAATTATTCCCTCGGTTGCGGCAGATATGCTGCCAATCCCTAGAAAAGGGAACTGTTGCAGAAACCTGGAAGCAGGCAATGGTGACTCTGCTGCTTAAGAAACCCTCACTTGGAGGAGGAGCCTAGCGCGCAACCAAGATGGCCGCGTAGGTGCGAGGCTCCCGAGGACCTCCGCAACCTCCTATGTTTATCCTGATTTCATCCTGCATCGGTTGAGGGAACTGTGTCGGTGAGCCTGAGCCGAGGTGGTACCCGTTTCCCGTTTTCGAATCGGACCTCGGGTGCCGGAGTGAGCACCGATTGAAGTTTGCGGCCTACTTCTCTCCTGACCCCGGATTCGCGTTTGGGGGCGACCCGGTGGCAAAGTGAACAACAACGGCGGGCTGGGCCTGGCGAGTCGCGTACCCCGCACTTTCACTTTCGCGCCCCCTTGCTGTCTTCGCAAGTGGGATCGCGGCGCTCTTGGTGTTGGGGTGGCCTCGCTGGGAGACCCTGCCTGCCCGCCTGCTGTGGCCCGCTCCGCCGTCCTGGGGTGGCCCCCCGGAGCTCGTGGCCTTGATTGCTCGCTTTTTACTGCGTGGCTGGTGAGGGTGTGAGACCCGCGACGATGGCCACTAAACAAGATGGAGATCGGTTGAAGGCCAAGTCGACCCGGCGTGGCGCCGCACATCAGGCCAACATCATGGACCGCTACACCCTCCCGAAGGGATCTCCCGGTGGAGCGCACAAGTCCTCTGAGTGCCCCCCGGATGCCCCGGACTTGCCCACAGATCTGACTCTGCAAGACGTCATGGGCGCCATTGCTGAGATGAAGGCCTCGGTGGGCCAGCGGTTTGACACGTTAGCGTATAAAATCGACGCGGTCCTCGTTGATGTCAACCTGGTGAGAGCTGATCTCTCGAAGACCAACGACCGGGTCGATTCTTTGGCCCACACCGCGTCGGGCCTCACGATTGAGGTGGCGGCCCTTCAGACGGAGGTACACCGGCTTCGTCAGGCGAGTGCGCTCATGGATCGGCGCCTGGAGGATTCCGAGAGCCGGGCCCGGAGGAATAATATCCGCATCATCGGAGTACCTGAGGGACGGGAGGAGTCGGCGGCGGATCTTTTTGTGGAGGACCTGATCACTACCCATCTCCAGCCTCGGGGACTGAGTAAATTTTTTGCGGTGGAGAGGGCTCATAGAGTTCCCGGGGGAAGGCCGAAGGTCGGAGCCCCTCCGCGGCCTCTTATTGCCCGTATCTTTAATTTTCGGGACAGGGATGCAATTCTGCAAGCCTCCAGACTGCAAGGGCCGATTAAGTTGGAGAACATGGAGGTGAACTTTTATCCTGACTTCACCCAAGCGGTCCAGAAGCAGAGACTGAGCTTCTTGGGCGTCAAGCGGCGGCTTCGGGACATGAACTTAAAATACGCCATGCTCTTCCCGGCCAGGCTGCGGGTGGAGGTGGATGGTCGCACTAACTTTTTTGACCGTCCTGAAGCGGCCGGGGACTGGCTGGACACTTTGTCTGGGGGTCGGGATCGGGATGGCGGGGGGGGGGGGGGGCTGCGGGAGGAGAGGGCCCACTGGACCGGAACTGAGGTGCTGATACTGGGACTCACTCTGGACGAAGATGCTGCCGCTTTCGGCCAAGCTTAGGGTCTCTTGTTTTTTGTACTCGTTCTCCCTCCTTTGTAGGTGGTGCGGGGTCTCGAAGGGGTACTCTTTCCTCCTCTAGGGGGTTTACCTAGTTTCAACTATATAGGGGCGACAGGCACACTGCAAGTTGGGGGGGCTGTTTGGGCTCATGCAGGGGTGCAGGGAGGGGGGAGTTTTGTTGGGGCGGTTGGGTTGGGGTGGGGTGTTGTTCATTTGTACCACAAGGCAAAAGTATTGTCGTGCTACTCCCAAAGTGCTCTCGGGGGGACGAGTGATTGCTTTCGTTTATGATGGGGGGTAGGGGACTGAGTCTTTTGTCCTGGAACGTTAATGGACTGGGGGACAGGATAAAGCGAGGTGTGGTCCTGCAGTTCCTGAAACGAATTTCACCTGACATAGTTTTTCTGCAGGAGACGCACCTCATTGGCAACTCCTTTCGTGCTATGAACCGGCGGGGCTACCGCCTTCTGGCCCATTCGGGCTTCATGTCGGGTTCAAGGGGTGTGGGCATCATGGCCAAGACCTCGCTCCCGTTGGAAGTTGATGAGGTACTCCATGATGACAGGGGACGTTACACGGTTCTGGTGGGTAGAATGGAGGGCAGAGTGATTATTTTTGTTTCTGTCTATGTCCCGACAGGGTTGCAGACGACCACCTTTGCGGATCTGGGGCGCCTCCTCCTTGGTCTTCCGGAGGGGATTCTGGTGGTTGGGGGGGATTTTAACGCTGTGGTTTCCGGAATTGAGGACCGTCACCCCCCTAGGGATCTCCCCCGTGCCCAAGCGTGGTTGTCTGGCCTATTGGATGCCTTGGGGCTGGTGGATTGTTGGCGTTTGAAACATCCTACGCAGAAACAGTACACTTTTCATTCCGGGGCCCATGGCAGTCTATCAAGACTAGACTATGTCCTGGTGCCGGCGGCGCATGCGGGGAGGATCGGGGAGGTGCGCCATTTGGCGCGGGGTATTTCAGACCACTCCCCGCTCTTATTGCACTTCGATATTCTCCCGAGGGGAGAGGGTAGGGTGGCCCCGATTAATCCCTGGTACCTGCGTGACCCCACCATTCGCGCAGAGTTGGTTAAGTCCCTTAAGCGATATTTTGATGATAATGTGGGGTCGGTGTCATCAGCGGTCTCGCTATGGGAGGCATTTAAGACGGTGATTCGGGGGGATGCCCTGTCCCTTATTTCCCATTCTCGGAGGCGCGAGCGGGAGGAGGTGATCCGTGTTGAAACTGAAATAACTGAGTTGGAGGGCGACCTCGAATGTGGGGTGACGGATGACAAATTACATGTCCTCCGACTCAAGCAGGCGGCCTATAAGGCCCACGTCACGGAGGCAGCCAGGGGCCTCAGTAGAGAGCAACAGGGGAGACTGTATGATGTGGGTGATAAAGCTGGGAAATTGATTGCGTGGCGGGATAAAAAGGAGAGGGCGAGTCGAGTTGTCCCGTCGATTGAGAAACTGGATGGTGTGTGTGTCACGGAACCGGAAGAAATAGTCGATTGCTTTGCAGAATATTTCCGTGGGGTGTATTCCCCGGTGTCCTCCCGCTCGGAAGAGGACTCCCATGCCCTGCTTAGGGATATCGCGCTGCCTTCCCTTTCGGAGGAGGACAGAGTGTCGTTGGACGCCGCCCCAACCTCTGAAGAAATTGCTCTCGCCATACGCTCGGTCGCTTCCAGCAAGGCCATGGGTCCTAATGGTCTTCCCATCGAATTGTACAAGCTGCGACTGGATACGCTGGCGCCGCATCTCCGTGCGATGTTCCTCGCGGCCCGTTCGGCGGGTTCCCTCCCGCTAGACCAGCGTCTGGCTACTATCGTGGTCATTCACAAGGAGGGGAGGCCGCGGGACCGGGTCACGTCCTACCGGCCTATTTCGCTGCTGAATGCGGAGCCCAAAATTCTCGCCAAGGTGTTGGCCAATCGGCTGGCTGGCGTGGTGTGCGATTTGATTCACCAGGATCAGTCCGGCTTTATCCCCCATCGCAACACTGCGCTGAACCTGCGGCGCTTGCATGGGGTGCTCGCGCGTGTCTCGTTTATACGGGAACCGGCCATTTTGGCATCCCTGGACGCCACTATGGCGTTTGACACACTTGAGTGGCCATATATTTGGGCGACACTGGCGAAGTTTGGGTATGGCCCGGGATTCATCGGTTGGGTGAAATTGTTGTACTCGGGACCGCTGGCGCAGGTGGTTGTGAACGGTAGAGTGTCGGCTCCGTTTGAGCTGGGCAGGGGCACGCGGCAGGGCTGCCCATTATCACTGCTCCTCTTCGCGCTTGCCCTGGAGCCCCTGGCGGAGTGGCTGCGGTGGGAACCTTCTATTCGTGGTCTCCGATGGACCCCCGAGTATGAGGACCGCGTATCTCTTTACGCTGATGATATTCTTCTGTACCTGGCTTCCCCACGTAAATCACTGGTTGATGTATTGCACTCATTTGGCCTCAACTCCGGCCTGGTCATTAACTGGGCTAAATCGTGTGTGTGTATGTCCTCTCTGGGGAGGATTCTATCCTTCCGCGGGGTTGTCCTATCCAGATCGCCCGCGGGGATTTAGGTACCTGGGTGTCTTCATTACCCTGGACGCGGAGGCCCGATATAGCCAGAACTTGCTTCCCCCCCTCCAGCGCCTGAAGGAGGACGTCGCGCGTTGGAAGCGCTTGCCGCTCTCGCCGCTCGGCCGGGCTGCATTGTTTAAGATGATGTCGCTGCCACGTTTCCTGTATGCTTTGCAGAATACAATGGACGCTGTCCCGGCGCGCTACTTTCGCGAGGTGGAGAGTTTGCAGCGCCGACTGTTCTGGGAGGGTCGGCCGCGTATCGCCCTGGCGAAGCTGACGCTCCCGTGGTACGACGGGGGGGTCGCCCTCCCAGATATCAAGCGATATTACTGGGCCTCCCAGCTGGCTGCGATCAATCACGGCCTTTACGGGCCCGCCCTGAACCCGGCCTTTGAGATGGATAAAATGTTACTGCCGGGCGGTGACTATAATCGGGGCTTTATTCTAGCTCGCATGACGCGCGTCTGACGGGCCCCACGGGGGTCATGGTACGGGTGTGGCACACGGCTAACGTGGCGATGGGGTGGAAGGATCGCTTGACCCGGGCGACGCCACTATACGTATCTGAGCGGCTGGGCTCCCTGTGGACCTCGAAGGGCTTTGAGAAGTGGGACATGATAGGCATCAGCAGGGTGGGCGATCTCTGGACGAGGGGGGGATTCAAAACGTTCGATGTGCTGCAGACAGAATTCCAGCTGCAGGACAGGGAGTACTTTCGTTATATGCAGATCCGTCCGGACGGCACGATTTCATTAATTTACAAAAAGCTCATCAATGACCGTTCGGGACTGCTGACCGACCTTCGTGAGGCGTGGGGGGCTGATGGATTGGAGCTGGATGACGAGGACTGGGTGTCTGCGGTGGCCTCCCCGAAAGAGGCGGCAATACCGGCCCGCCTTCGCTTCGTCCAGCTCAAGATACTCCATAGGGTCTATGTTACGGGGCCGAGGCTGATGCGTATGGGCTATGCTGTGGACGGGTTGTGTAAGCGTGGGTGTGGTTCTTTGGGGACCTTTCTCCATATTCTGTGGGAATGCCCGGAGGTGGTGCGATTCTGGCGTGGTGTGCATGAGGTTTTGCAGGTAGTTACGCATGTGCCGCTGTTGCCTGAGGCGAGGAGATGTCTTTTGAATGTATGGGAGCCAACCGACTACTCAGTGCCGCAGACGTGGTGGGCGACTCTGGGATATATGGTGGCCAAACGTGACATTGCGCAACTGTGGGGTTCCCAGAGGTCGCCGACTGTCTCGGCGTGGAAGGACAACATGGATTGGTGTATGTTTCGGGAAAAGGTGGTGTATGTTGCGAGAGGTAAGCCTGGGACATGGGTGAAAGTATGGGGCCCCTGGAACGCTTACCGTGGGGGAATCTGTACCCCGCCGCTACTGCCTGATCCGTCACCGGCCCCGTCTCCTTAGCCTGTTTGTCTTCCCGGTTCTGGGCAATGAGTTTACTTAGTCCCCGTCCTGACCTATTCCCCCCCTCGATATTCCTATGAATCAGTGGGGTCCCCCCCCTAGGGGAGCACATGCTGTTGTTTCCGACTGTGGGTTGCCTTGTGGACTTGCTTTTTTGTTGTTATTTATATAAAAATGAAACCGTCGTGTGGGGTCCGGATGGTGTGGCTGCCAACGCCTCTTTCAACTCCTGTGAATTCCCTTTTGCCGCAACGTGCGTTCTATTGTCTGTATTACATGCTCCTTCTGTTTGCTAGCGACCGGCCTGAAGGTTGTAGGCCCATCTTTGTATATTTTTTGGATTCTGTAATAAACGGTTTCAAAAAAAAAAAAAAAAAGAAACCCTCACTTGACCCTCAGTGTCCATCTAGCTTCAGACCTATCTCCCTTCTGCCGTACCCAGTAAAAAATTTGTAGCGGGCAGTTAGTAAATCCCTGTCCCTCTATTTAGAAGAAAACCATCTGTTAGATAAGGCTCAATTTGGCTTTCGGCCAGGGCACGGAACGGAAACGACCCTAGTGACAGTACCTGATAACCTATGAATGCGAGCAGACAATGGCAATCCGACCGTATTTGTACTATTTGATATGTTGGCCGCATTCGACACGGTGAATCATAGTATTTTGCTGAAAAGACTATCGGAGTGAAAGGACTGGCACTGAAGTGGCTGCAATCATATTTGCCGGGCAGGCAACAGGCGGTGACAATTCCACCTTTTACATCCCCTAAGACCCTTGTGCGCCACAGGGTACCACAGGGATCAGCAATAAGCCCAATCTTATTTAATATCTATCTGCGTCCTCTGATCCCTATTATCGAGTCCTTTGACATTGATTTAGTCAACTATGCGGATGACACACAACTGGTGTTCTCTTTAGAAGGAAAGTAGGCAGTTTCCCTAGATAAATTCTAGGAGTGCATGCACAATACCACAAAATGGCTCCGAAATAACGCCCTACAATTCAATGGAGACAAAACAGAGATAATGTATTGTTCCACAACCAAAAGTGCATGGCCCTTCCCCTCTGAATTCAGACTCACCCCTACAGATAAACCACTGACCCCAGCTAGAACAGTGCGTAACCTGGGGGTTTTGATGGATGATAACCTTCAACTGGAGTCACAAGTTAATAAAACAGTTGGTATTTGTTTCTCCTTGATAAGAGCACTACGTCCGATCCTTCCGTTACTGCCTGCTACTACTAGATCTCAAGTAGTGAGGAGCATAATACTGAGCAGGCTAGACTCATGTAACTCATTGTAACTGGGAGCACCTAACTCAGTGCTACTGAAGCTACAGAGGATCCAGTCTATAGCAGCCAAATTGGCTTTAAATAGGCAGCGCAGATCCTCGACGACTCTAGCTTTAATGTACCTTCACTGGCTACCAATTAATCAGAGAATACATTTTAAATCCCTTTGTATTGTGTTCAGAGCAGTACATGGATTGGGTCCGACATCCATGCAGGAAACATTCACTTGGTATACTCCCGGGAGAAACCTCCGCTCATCAAGCGCAAATCTGGTAACCACCACAAATTTCAAGAAGACTAGGACGGGTGGCAGAGCATTCGGTGTAGCAGCCTCACGACTCTGGAACGATCTCCCCTTGAATATCAGACAAATCAAAACTCTGCCTCCATTTAGGAAGAGGCTAAAGACATGGCTCTTCCCAAGGGAAGAGTAATACGAGCTACTCAATATCTGCGAACAGGTCATTTTTATGCACATTGACAACAGGGTAAGTCTCAGCGCCAGGATACCCGTGGGGTGACAGTTTTGCGCTATATAAGTTCAAGTTACATTACATTACATTTCTGTAGGAAGGCATTCTAAGAGTGAATATCTAAGATGGGCCGAAGCCCTCCAGCCTTCTTCAACATGAGGGAAGAGAGAGATTAACAACCAATCCCTATTCCTGGGTCTGGATCCCTATTGATGGCTCCTTTGAATAGTAAAGCTTGTACCTCCTCCATTAAAATGGACAGGTGCTCCTCAGAGCTGGTCTGGTGTGGTAGGGCGGTGCGGCTGGGCAGAAAGAAACAGTAGCCCATAACTATGATGAACGATCTGGAGGCCCCATCTCTGTGATGCAATAGATGCCACTCCCACAGGTTGGTTGCGCGCAGCTAAAGACAAGCTAAAACGGATTGGAGGCTGTTGCCACAGGAGATGAGAACTGATGCCCCAGATGACCTATGTGCTGCATGCCAGATCCACGGCCTCGAAAGCACTGGGGTGACTGCAAAGCCATCAAAAGGAATATCCATATCGGAAGCCTCTAGGTCTCCTGATGAACCTGAGGCTCACATCCACGCATGGTGACGGAGCACAACACTGGTGCCAACTGCCAGTCCCAGACAAACTAGGGCAGAAGACATCGCGTATTTGGCCACATCCTGACTATCTTGAAATTAGACCGCTGGCAAGATCAACCTGGTAATGTCACAGACGGAGTGTATCTTGGACCCCCTCCAAAAAAAACACAGCACTGACTGACCTCAGTGCTAGGCTGGCTGAGGAAACCATTTGTTTTTAACCGCCTCAATCCTCTTCGACTCCCTTCCCGATAAGAATGGGGGGCAGAAGGGAAAGATTTCGGGCTCACCGTGCTGGTGGAAGCCTGGCCTACCAGACTATCTGGAGTATGATGCTGTGTAAGGAAGGCATGGTAACCAGGAGCCGGCCAATTGTGTCTGGCCCCTGCCCATTCACTGGCAGGCACAAACAGGGTTTGGACCAGGTGCCTATTAGGGTATCAGTTAGGGCTTCATTGAACGGAGGCAAAACCTCATTTGTCTTGACTTCAACTGAAGGCAGTTTTAGGTCCAGGATGTCATTTGCTCATCTAATTACCACAGCAAAAAGAACATATGACCGACAGAATTCTGAACTAATCAAAAATTCACCCCCACTTACTGATATGGGTTTAATCCATCGTCTTTTGCTCACAATGAAATCCCAATTTGGACTTAGCCATATGCAAATCAGTCTTGAAGCTGCTCCCCATGGGAACAATCCAACCCGAACTGCCAGGCCAGGTCCAAACATGGATTAAACCCAGATCTGTAACTGGGGGTGAATGTTTGATTTGTTCAGCATTCAGTTCATCATCTGTTCTTTAGGCATCTAACTATCACAGCAAAGGTAGCACTCCCTTCTGCTGGAGGTCCAAGAGGCGAATTTGACCATGCATCAGGTAAGAATCAAGCCCACTTATCTAAGTCCATATAAAGGCTATCATCATAGTAGTGGGTGATGTGGTTGGTAAATTATTCCCATCCCCCCCTGTTAACTCTGAGTGGTGGTAAACTCTAATCTGAGCAAAATAGATAGTGGAGCCTTTAAGGGCGCCGCTGCAGTAGTGGTACCATAGGATGAAACTGAGACAGTACGGGGACCGGGTGTGCTGTATAGGATCCAGAGCGTGAGTGTGGATCAGTGTTGAAGGCGGGGCAGACGCGGGTCTCGGAGCCGAAGTGGAAGTCTGCACCAGAGTCCGTACTGAGCCTCTGACTCGTCCAAGGGATTTCGACTTCACGGAGGACATATTCGCCAGCATTAATCTGACTCGGAGACCCAAGGGATTCCTGGGGCCCAAAGGCACTTCAGAGAGAGCCAAAAGAGTGCCAAAGATACACAGCATGACCTTCTCAAAGGCCTCAATGTGCTGTGGAGCTGGCAATAGCCTGGGAACTTGGACGCAATAACTGCAGAGTAGACTTTTCAATTGGATATCTGGAGTGAGATTGATTGGCACTTTTACACCCTTGTGACTTCTCTTTTGATGGACAGCAGTGGGATGGGGTTGAGTTCCGCGTCTCTTATGCTTCTGCTTGGATTGTGACTTACAGGAGAATTTCGGCCAAAAAGAAGACTTATTGCGGGACCAGATTCGTGCCCTCGCACGGAACAGAAGCAGGATTTACATGAGGCCTGTGATGACTTTTCAGATTCGGCGATGTATTACTTCAAGGTCTCTGAACGCTTTGTGTGCACGAGGGCGTATTCATCGCACAACTTGGAACCCTGAATCCATGCACCAAAGACACTGTAGGAAGCTGGCTATCTATGTAGTGTATCAAATGTATGGGTACACTATGCAGATAATACAGGCAATCTTTATTAGCTGACAGGGGTTAAATTAATATCCCAAAATCTTTCTTTTGAGGTAGTGTGGGCAAGAGGTTTGGGCTTTTCAGAGGGCAGTGTTAAGCATTTGTTGAATACACAGTCATTAAACGAGACACACACTTAAGAAGAAACTCAAGACCAACTGAAGAAAAATAACATGGATTTTTATATTATTAAAGACATCAAGAACTTCAGATAAAAAAATTAAGTACTATTTGAGTTTCCCCTCTTTTTCAGGTAAGGAAGAATACTTCACAGATGCACTTTTAAGCGGTAATGCTTTCCTTTGGAGAAAAAGACATTTACTGAATATAGGTACTTGTAGTTGGTTGTCCCTTTTAGGTATTAAGGTGCTAAGGGGTCAAGGTCCAAAGAACCATCAGCGGATTGTGTTTACCTGCCCTGGTGCATCGGGTACAGATGTGCTGGTCAGGTTGGTAGTCTTGCACGCTACATCTGTGAAGATGATAGGGACCACAGGAAAACAGGCTGCAAGCGGGGACTTTGGGACAAGCCCAGGAACTCGTGAGAGCCCTGGGAGCAAGAGGGGAACGTCGTCGGTGAACTCAGGCCAGAGAGCTCAGGTGCAGAGGGTCTTGGTCAGCTGTTCCCGTGCGTAGAAGACACTCACCGTTCTTGGCGGTACCTACAGAAGAGGGGAAAGGAAAGCAGCAGGACCACTCTGGATGTGGAGCTAGTCTTCCCCCAAACTCGGTGAGGAAACGGATCTGACTTCCTGGACCACAGTGACCTTCTACTGGGCGACTGCTGCATTGATAGACCCAGTGGTCAGCAAAAGGGTGGACCAGAAGCTGCGGTTGGTGACTGCAGGCAAGTGGCTCCTCCACTTCAAGGGAAATGCTGACAGCTTGACAAAATGCTGGAGGCTCCCCGAGGCTTTTGGAGGATGCACAGCTACAGGACTAGTTGGGATGTTGCGATTGTCGAGGCAGGAAAAGGTAGGCAAGCAGTATTTGGTGTCAAAGTCCACCAGCCGTCCACAGTTCCCGCTTCTTTGGCTTTTCTTCGGCCTTCATTTGTCAGGCGAATCGGAGTTCCTCAGGGGGCAACATATATCCTGAATTCAGGGGTGTTAAGGGGAGTTTAGGGTAGTAGCCAATGGGCTACTTACCTTTGGGGTGACTACATCCCCTTTATTACCATGTTGGGTTCCAGCTTCCCACCTCCCAAAGCAGTTGTGTCAAGCCTCGCCTCACCGGACCACCCCTCACTTTCCCTTACAGCCCCCGATTGTGGACTACTACTGGAAAGAACAGGACGAGATACATGACACTCAGGACTGGCCCTTAACACTCAACTGCAGGACGACTCTGGCCTCCCCCCCTAGGGGTGGGATCACGCAATGTCAGCCCCAAATAGGACCGCTGGGACCTATCAAGTGTGTGGTGAAACCCGGAAGAAGACGAGACCACAGAGACGGAGCGAAGGAACCGAAAGCAGAGAGAGGGAAGGAGAAGCCGGAGCGGCCCGGGCGAACAGGACGTGGAGAAGCCAGGAGGCAAATGACCCCACGCAGTGCCCCGCCACGTTCCCGGAGGAACGTGGCTTGAGCAGGTATGAGCACGCCTCCTGGAAACAGGGAAAAGGGTGGAGACGCCATCAGAAAGGGCTGGGGAGGCTTCCAAAGACCCAGCGGCATACTGAAGCTGCAATCTAGGGAGCCTCCGGCGCACCCCACACCCGCTTGCCTTCAGGTACTGTTTTATCCCCCCTGCACCAGTCCCAGATAGCTAGGTGAATACTCCCCACTCCCTTCCCCATATTTTGCGAACGGTCTGGCACTAACAGAGGTGCATTTCTTTCTCTTCTTTTATCTGTATCTGATCCGAATCCCTGAGGGAAGCAGATCCAAGACGATGCCAAGGGAGAGAACCCGATCCCCTGAAGACTTTGTCACCACCCAACGTATTTTTTTGTTTACTTTTGCGAGTCATTCCCCAAAGACTAAATAAACTAAGAGTTTATCGCATATCCTATTGTCGCGTGTTTCCTGTCCAGCGCGACAAGTGGTGGAGAATGCGGGCACCGTGACATCCATTGGGAGCCGAAAATGGAAGCACTTATACAATATTTGGTTGTGGGGCAAAAGAAGCTGGAATGGGCGGTAGAATGCCAAATGAACTCCGCCCAAGCAGACCGAGACACATTTAAGGACCTAATGAAATCCCAGCTGGACACACTAGTAAGGGGGACCGAAGAACAGCCACAGACCGCCGCAGCACATAAGCTCACCAAGGGATTTGCGGCAGCGCCAAATGTCTCTCTGCAGAAATATGTGTCAGGAGAGGATCCGGACGCCTTCTCCTGAATTTTGAGAGAGCGGCCAGGGCGTCAAGTTGGCCCATAGGGAAATGGCTTTTCTTCCTTGCCCCCCTGTTGTCAGGTGAAGCAGAGGCAGCATATCAGGTTGCAAACGCTGGGGGTGTTACTCCCTGCGAAGAGTTAAAGGCCATCATCCTTGACCATCTGGGGATGGACTTGGAGGCGTATAGGCTCCGATTTAGAGAGAAGAAGGGTTCCCCCGGGGACAACCCCAAGACACTGTTTTTTAAATTAAAACTCGCGGCCGATAAGCGGCTTAAACCCGCAGACCGCACCAAGGAGGAAATAATGAACGCCATCTACTTGGAGCAGTTTCTGGAGGCCTTGCCCTACCCCACTCAGCTGTGGCTGAAACAACACACTAACCTCACTGCAGAGCAGGCGGTAGAGATGGCGACTTCCTTCTCTCGTGCTCAACCTCCCTCTGCGACCTGGGAACCGGAACGGACCCACAGAATGCCTCCTACCCCCCAGAAACCCCTTATGCCTATTAAAGAACCCGAGAAGGTGCGAGGCCCGAGACCCGAATTGCCCTCACATCGGGGACCCCAGTGTAGCGACTGTGGAAAGTGGGGCCACATAGCCCGGGCCTGTCCAAAGAGAAGACCAGATGAACCGATGGATGTCAGTTACGTTCCCAGTAATCTTCTCTACACCGAAGAGATGGGAGCCTGCTTCTATGTAAGTTTAAGTGTTAATGGGTCTCTTGTGACCGCTCTTCTTGACTATGGGTGCCGTCAGTCGGTGATCAGAAGCAAGCTAGTCAGACCCAGTCAGGTTGCTCCCTGGTAAACAGATCCTTATGCGTTGTGTACATGGGGATGTTCACTCCTACCCCATGGCTCACGTGCCTCTGAAGCCCACGGTCGCCCCCTCTCCATGGTCACAGTGGGCGTTCTTCCTTCTCTACCAGAGGAATTGATCCTGGGTACGGACAATCCAAACTTCTTTTTTTTTTTTATTCAAATCGTTTTTATTAAGGAAACAGAGACAATACAATAACTCTTCCGTGTACAAAGATCAAAATAGTCATGTCATACGTACAAATACAAAAAATAGAAATGAGAGACAAGACAATAAAATGAAGAATAAAACCCCGTTCCAGCTCGCATCAACAAATATAGGTACATTCCCATTACATTGCTTCATGTGTGGGCGCAGCGCCCCGGGACTCGATGGATCAATCACGCCTCACCAAACAACAACCCCACGCAGAGAGGACAGACATAGTATACCTCTCAAGGTGGTTCGTAATGAAAGGAGGATGCATCCAATGATCTCCAAAGCTTTTTGTTTGAAGGGCTCCAGGTAGAAGCCTGCAGTGCCGGATTACTAGACACCCTCAGGAAAGATAGCCATTCCTGCCAGATTTTAAAGTTCACTTCAGACGCATTTTTCCATTTGCAAAGAATCACTTTACATGCCATTGTTAACATTAAATCCATCAGTTGGCGATCTTGGTCAGTTGTTATTTGTGGGTCCAGTGCCCCCAGAATGACGTAAACAAATTCCTGTATAGGTTTTATCTTGAAAACATGGGAAATGCAATCGAATATCCTCCCCCAATAATCCCCTAATGAAGAACAGGAAAAGAGCATATGCGCAAGATCTCCAGTACCTGACTGACAATTCCAGCACACAGGGGAATCTCTTAATTTACATCTGAACAGCCTGTCGGGCGTCCAATAGGCCCTGTTGAGAAGCATATATTTCGTCTGAAATAGAATGGGTGAGACTTTATGTGTAAGGGCTAACTTATGAATCACCTCCCAGTCAAAGGATATGCCTGATAGATTTGGCTCCGCTTCCCATACGCTTTCCACTCTTTTGTGTTTTTTCATGGGTAGGGGCAACAACAATTTATATACCTTCGACACAAAGTGCCCATCATGTATTAATCGTGGGATATGCTGTATTAGCCAAGGGACATAAGGAGAGAAGCTATTCGCTGTCAGAATCGATTTAAGTTTTAGGAAATCATAAAAGTCCATCGGGGTAAGATCATGCCTGTGCTGTAAGGTCGAGAACGGCAGGGGAACCCCATCATCATACAAGTCCTTCACCAAGTTAATACCCTTCTTGGACCATGACTCCCAGAATATACTACTACCCCTATGTTTAAGATGGGCATTCCTCCACAGGGACATAAACGAAGATCTGACAAATGTCAAGTTTGTTTTATGTGTTTGGTCGAGTCTAAGTAAGGCCCTTCTAGTATTAAGCATGATGTATTTAGAGTGAGGAAGGTGTGACAGGTCCATCGTAAGGAGGGCCTCCAAAGGCGCGTGATCCACCAGTGCCTCTTCAATATTAATCCATAGTGGTGTGTATGTAGGGGATTTTAACAGCCACTGAGCGCCCTGTTTGCACAGAAACGCTGTCTGATAGCACCTGAAGGAGGGGAGACCCAGACCGCCTTTATCTTTTGCTAATTGTAACTTCTTCAGTGAGACTCTGGCCTTCTTGCCCTGCCACAGAAAATTCCCAAACACCTGATCCACCTTAGTAAGAAAAGCATTAGAGAACGTCATAGGGAGCATACTGGCCAGATAGTTGACCAACGGAGTCGACATCATTTTAAGCGTCTCTGCTCTACCCCACCAGGAGAGAAACTTTGGTGACCAACCGTCTAGTAATGTAGAAATCTTTTTCAGAGTCAAGTCTTCATTTACTTTCAGCGTGGAGATCAGATCCTTCTCAAAATCCAGCCCAAGGTATTTAAAGCACCGAGGCTGCCATGTAAGCCCAGAGTCTCCAATAATCCCCTTGTCCCCAACACTGTTCAAAAGTTTGACCTCCGTTTTATCTTTGTTGAGTTTATATCCAGATACTCTGGAAAAATCTTCAATGTCAGTCATGAGGGCCGGAATCGCTTCATCCGCTCTTTCCGACATTATCAGCACATCATCCGCATAAGCCGTTAATTTTATAGTGCAATCACCAAACGGTATACCCGCTATATTAGGGTCATGCCTTATATGATATAAGAACGGTTCAATTGCCAACAGAAACAGTGAGGGTGACAGGGGGCAACCCTGTCTCGTGCCTTGTTGTAAGCGGAAGGGAGAGGAAAAGGATCCACCAGCCCTAACACGCGCCGAAGGGCAGCAGTAGAGGGACATTACCAGTTTAGTAAATGACTCCCCTAAGTTGAATTTACATAGAACAGCCCGGAGGAAGGACCAATCTACCTTATCAAATGCTTTTTCAGCATCTAGTGTTATTGCTGCAGTCGGTGTGTCTAAAAGTTTCGCCTTTTCTAGTACGTGCGCCAGAATTCTTGTGTTGTCACTGGACAAACGATTCTTAAGGAAACCAGCTTGGGATGGATGGATCAACTTCGGGAGAACCCCCTGCAGGCGGGCGGAAAGTATCATGGCCAGGAGTTTGCAATCAATATTAATCAATGAGATCGGCCTATAGTTTTTCGGTAGCGAGGGGTCTTTCCCATCTTTAGGAAGTACAGCAATTATGGCCTCAGCCAAAGTACCTCTAACTTCACCGGATTTATTAATACCTTGGAATAGCTGTAGGAGGGGGTCGACCAAAAGGGAGGGGAAGGTTTTATAAAATTTTGCAGTGAATCCGTCAGGGCCCGGGGCTTTCCCTACTTTTAAACGTTTAATTGCAGCCTCTATTTCTAAAGAGCTAATTGGACCATTAAGGTTGACCCGGTCCTCCTCCGAAAGCTGTGGGAGATCACACTCATCTAAGTATTCCTTAATTCTAGGTTCCTCCACCGCCTCATTTTTTGCATAGAGGTCCTCATAGAAAACTCTAAACACCTCCGTTATTTTGTCAGGGTCTGAGTGCGAGTGCCCAGATGCATCCTTAATGACACTAATAGAGTTCTTCTGAACCTTGAACTTTAAATATGAGGCGAGGGACTTACCTGCCGTATTAGACTCACAAAGCTTAAATCGCCTGCCCTTGTCAAGCCAGACTCCCGCTCTCTCACTAACTATTTTATTATATTCATATTTTTTATTCGCCAACGCAGCAAGAGACATCTCATCCCTATCTTTTAGATGTTTAATCTCTAGATTTCTAATGTCCATCTCCAAAGCCTCCAACTTCTCATTATAAGATTTATTCATCTCTGACCTAATTTTGATACACACTCCCCTAATAGTACTTTTCAGAGCCTCCCACCTAATGAGATCGGACGTGTCCCCTTGTTTATTAATCTGAAGGTAGGAGGATATCGCCTCCTGTACTGTGGACCGGTGCTTGTCACTAGTTAGGATTTCATCATTTAACCTCCAAGCTGTCTGACGAGAGGATGGTTTAACATTCGTGATTGTTAGTGAAATGCACGAATGATCCGATAATACCCGAGGCTCAATGGTTGTAGAGTCTAATCTAGAAACGCCATTCTGTGTGATAAGGAGGAAGTCAATCCGGGAATATGAGTCGTGTGGTGGAGAATAGAAAGTATAATCCCTCTCCGTGGGATTCTGGAGTCTCCATGTATCCACCAAGTGGAAGCGCTTACACATACTAAGAAATGCTTTATGAGCTTTTGTTGATTTAAAGATGCAGCGTGAATCTCTATCTAAAATTGCATCTATTGGAAGATTGAAATCCCCAGCTACTATGTGCAACGCATTATCCGGAATAGTTTCAAGATGTTTATTCAGTTTGTCCCAAAAGACCAGATCGCTAGTGTTGGGTGCGTACACGCTAGTAACATAGAACTCTGTATTATCCTTACTCATCTTGGCCGTGACCCATCTGCCATCTGCACTAACTTCAGACGATAAAACCTCCACCTTAGATTTCTTCGCAACAAGTATCAGGACACCATTCTTTTTATTCACAGCCTCTGCACCCACCACCTCATTATACAATTTATTCCTCAGTTGGTAAAACTGCTTTGCCTCAAGCTTCGTCTCCTGGAGCAAAACAATATCACCCTTCAGTCTTTTAACATAATCTAATATCTTCTGTCTCTTCACAGGCTGGTTCAGGCCCTTAACATTAAGCGACAGTACCTTCAGCCTGTCCAAATTACATACTCCCACCGGTGAGCCAAGTGAGTTATTTATCATCAGGAGGTTGCAACAACATCACATCAAGCATATACTTCACAGTGTAAGCCCACTTAAAGCCGCAGTAGAGCCCAGTACCACCCACACCCACAAGAAGCAAGAAGATGGAGACCATGCAAGCCGGAACAAACAACAATAAAAGCAAAAAACAAGGAACACATACCCCTACCCAAAAACCCCCCAGCCCCCCACCCTCCCCACCCCAACTAAACGAGTTAGACATGGTGACTGGAAAGAGAATGCGTCAGAAACCCCCCCGTGCATAACTTGTACTGAGAGAAAAGAACCATGGAACAGAGGAACTATCCCCCTTAAACTAAGGCCTGTTACCACCCTCTAGGCATCAACACCCCCCCACCAGCGCAACCTACGGGCACCTCATCAACCATTCTAGACCAGTCGTTTAAACAACAGCCCACCCCCGTCAATCACTACCAACCCACTTAATAAACCTGTGAAACATTATACATGACCATTAGCCATCCTGGCCCAGTAAACTGAAACCCCTCTATTCGAAAGGTAATAATTCTAAAACATATCATGTGGCCAAGTACCCTGAGCATCTGCAACTGCATACTGCCAATAAAACTTGTTTTAGAGAGAGCCCCGAGGCAGGGAATATGCCCCAGGCAACCTGCCCCTTCAAGAAGCAATAGCTCGTACAGAGCTGTGTTCACTTATAACCTGCGGCTGAAGCCTGCGCTACTGCCCCCATTGAGGCACTTGTATCCATGTCCTGATCGTCCGGACCATCAAGCATGCGTTTCAATTTCAAAGGATCAGAGAAGAAATGAGGAGACCCGTGGACCAACACACGGTACTTTGCAGGGCCAGCAAACCCATACTGGAAGCCCCTTTTCTTTAGCATTGGTCGCAGAGCCAAGAACGCTTTCCTAACCTCCACCGTCTCTTTACTGTAGTCCTGTGAGATGTATACCTTGACCGATTTCCATAAAATATGGTTGTTTTTCCTCATGAAGTCAAGAATCTGTTCCACATGTTGATATCGCAATGGCTTGCACACAATCGCTCTGGGCCCTTTCTGGTTTTTACTTATCTTGCCTGGTACTCTATGAGCCCTATCAAACTCCAGTGGATGGTGAAAGGATAGATTAGTAGCCTGGGAGAACCAAAACTCCAGGAAAGCTCCGCAGCTAGCATGCTGATCCTCCGACCCCTCCGGAAGGCCAAAAATGCGTAGGTTCCCCCGTCTGTTCCTGTCCTCCAACTCCGCCAGTTTCCGCATAGTTTGATCCGATGATATGCATAAGCGGTTGATGGCTGCACACGACTTTACTTCTAGATCCTCAAGCCTGCTGATCCTCGACTCTGCCTCCACCAATTTTGCATTGGTTTCACGATTATCCTGCCTGATAGCCGCCACCTCATCTTTGGTAGCCTTAGCTAGCTCCCTAACTTCATCCAGTTTATTAAGTATCAGTTCCATCGGATCGGGATTACCTTTCGCTCCCTTGCTGGGTGAACTAGGATTTGATTGATCAGATTTGAGCCTCTTCGTGCTTTTCATCGATTCCTTACTATCAGCCATGGTAGTCCGTCGTGTAGATGCCTTTGCCAGACAGAAATGTCCCAAAGTGCTTCAGCCTACTCCTGTGGAGTACCTCTTGATCGCCGTTCCCTCTGCCGACTGGTATCAGCCAGGTAAATCTACTGTGACTTAGAACATATCCACGCGTGCAACTAAGGCTTCATCCCCTGGCGCCTTCCCGTCCTCTAGCTATATGATTGGAGGATCTCAGAACATGGCGCTCGTGTTACCCATCAAGCGCAGAGGTGCGTGATCACAACATGGAGACCAGTGCAGCCGAACAGGGAATGGTCGCGCCTCCACTCACCGGGACCATGGTGCAAGGCAAAAGATTGCAGGCGAGATCACACGGTAGCAGGGAAGCCAGGCAGGCTCAGAGCAACACGATCGCAGACAAGAAGGATCACCCCCTGCGAGACAGCGCCTTAGACAGTTACCGCTCCACATCCCCATGTAAGGTACCTCGAGCTCCAGATAAATAAAGCAGAGCGCGCCGCCGACGGAGCTCCAGATTCACTCTGTAGGCTTAGTTCCACCCTGAGGGGAGCCGTCCACTCCATGCGCTCTGCCACGATGCCATAGACACCATCCTCATTATTACACGGGCAGCACCGAAGGGGGCAGAACCGGCCTCACATCTCAACAGTTCACAGCATCAGGGTACACAACAGTAGGCACACATCCCTCGCGGAATGCAGATAGCTCCATATGCTCAAGCACCCCACAGCCTCTGTAGCAGAAGCGTCAGGGCTCTCCTTCTATGTAGCGGTAGCCGCCATTTTGTCTATGCGACCTACATCAACGACTGTCCATCGCACTGCGCAGCTCCTCCGCCTCACCACAGATACGCTCCTGCGTATATACCGGCTGAGTTCCGATAGCCGTCTTGCTTGGCCTCGATCTCCTCCGGCAACCGCCCGGCCGCCGACACCTCTCCCGTCACGTGGTCCCGTAGTCTGCCGAAGTCCTCACCGGCATCGGGCGGATCGCTTAAGGCTGCAGCCGAGCCGCTTCCCAGCAGCAAAAAGTCTCCAAACTTCGCCTCTCAGGCCCCCTCACCTTCCGATCACTATTTCTGCCATCCGATGCTGGATAGGAGCGGTGAGACCCGTTCCTCTGCCCTCATTTGTTTGACGCACGGGCAGAGAGAATCACCGAGCCGCCATCTCTCTCGGCGTCCAAACCACGCCCCCGACAATCCAAACTTCTTATCCCTCTTTGTAGGTAAGGTACGGAAAAGCCAAGGAGACCCCGCCACTCCACAGGCTAACGCCCCTACAGCCCTTCTGTCCCAAGAACCCTGGCAAATAGACAAGGCAGGAAGCCCGCTTGACTCCGACCAGAGCAAGGACAACCTATCCCTGTTTTCAGATATCCAACGGTCTCCTGTTGGTCCCCCACGAGTTCCGTGAACAGATACTGTTCTTCGCCCACTCCCACTTACAGGCTGGTCATTCGGGGACCCTAGAAACCACTCTGAGCCTTCTCTGGTTTTTCTATTGGCCAGGTCTCTATGCACACAAAGAAATATTGCCAGGAATGCCCGGTCTGTCAAAGAAAGAATCCTTACCGTCCACCTCCAGTCCCTCTTCAGCTCTTGCCATTAGTCGGCAAACCCTTTGAAAGAGTGGGCATGGACCTGATCGGCCCTTTACCCAAATCAACAAAAGGGTTCCAGTACGTGCTAGTGTTGGTGGATTACTGTACCCGGTTCCCAGAGGCCTTCCCCCTCAGGGCTACCACTACCGCTAACTTCGCAGACAAGCTATTGGAATATTTCTCCGGGGTCAGCTTTCCCCAAATCCTAACTGATCAGGGTACACCCTTTGTCTCAAAACTTATGTCCCAGGCCTGTAGAATGTTAGATGTGAAGCACATAAAGACCTCCGTCTATCACCCACAGACCGATGGACTGGTCGAGAGGTATAACGGGACCCTTATGTTGACTTTGAAGAAGATGCTTTAGGGTGAAGGAAAGAACTGGGACCGTAGTCTCCCTCTCGCCCTCTTTGTCATTCGAGAACAGGTTCAGACCAGTCTGGGCAGCTCCTCCTTCGAGTTACTCTATGGACGGCAGCCTAGGACCTTGCTGGAGATGACACGAGAGACCTAGGAGAACGAGAACAACCAAACCAGTGAACTTCTAGAGTACACCCAACATCTTCGTTCCCGGATAGGAAAACTACGGGATCTAGCCCATACAAACCTGGAGAAAAGCCAAGCATGCCAAAAACACATCTATGACAAGGGGACTAAGTGGAGAACCCTGCAGGTGAATGACTGGGTCCTCATGCGGAAGCCAACCTCTCTCTCCACTGTCAAAAGGGAATGGAAGGGTCCCTACAAGGTGGTAGCCACCATAGGGAAGACCACCTATAAACTCCTGCTGGGCCCCAACAAGTACCAGATGTACCACATTAAAAATTTACTCAAGAAATGGATAGGGCCTCCGCCACAGAACAGCCACCTGGTCCTGTCCACGAAAGGTACATCTTGTACTTTGGGAAATCTGGTAGTCAACGACTCCCTGACAAAAGACCAACACACAGCCCTGTTAGACGTGCTGGAGTCCCATGCCTCCCTTTTTTCTGACCTCCTCGGAAGGACCAATCTGGTACAGCACCGTATTGAGACAGCCCCTGGGAAGGTGGTCCACCAGCAGCCCTACAGGATACCGTCTGCTTGTCGGATGGCCATTGCTGAGTAAGTAAAAAAAATGGTACAGCTGGGCGTAATCCGCCCATCACGGAGCGAGTGGACCTCCCCCATTGTTATGGTACCCAAACCGGATGGGTCTGTCCGGTTCTGTATCGAAATGCAGGACTGGCCCTTTAACACTCAACTGCAGGACGACTCTGACCCCACCCCTTGGGGGTGGGATCACGCAATGACAGTCCCGGATAAGACCGCCGGGACCTATCGAGTGTGGTGAAACCCGGAAGGAGGAAGAAGACGAGAGCGAGACCACAGAGACGGAGCCGAGGAACCGAACGCAGAGAAGGGAAGGAAAAGCCGGAGCGGCCCGGACGAATCGGACGTGGAGAAGCTAGGAGGCCAACGACCTCACGCAGCGCCGAAGGAACGTGGCTTGAGCAGGTACGAGCACGCCTCCTGGGAACAGAGAAAAGGATGGAGACGCCATCAGAAAGGGCTGGGGAGGCTTCCGAGACCCCGCGGCATACTGAAGCTGCAACCTAGGTGGCCTCCGGCGCGCCCCACACCCGCTTGCCTTCAGTGACTGTTTTCTCCCCCCCCAGCACCAGTCCCAGATAGCCGGGTGAATAATCCCCCACTCCCTTCCCCATATTTTGCGAAATGGTCTGGCAGTAACAGAAGTGCATTTCTTTCTCTTCTTTTCTCCGTATCTGATCAGAGTCCCTGAGGGAAGCAGATCCAAGAGGACGCCAAGGAGGGAGAGGAACCGATCCACTGAAGACGACGTCACCACCCAACGTATTATTTTGTGTACTTTTGCGAGTCATTCCCCAAAGACTAAATAAACTAAGAGTTTACCGCATATCCTATTGTCACGTGTTTCCTGCCCAGCGTGGGAAGTGGGCATAACCCTGTCCCAGAATTCCTAATTCCACCAAAAACAAGATGGTGGATCCCTTCCCTCGGGGTGACATCAGGTAGCCCACCTTAGGGATGTGACTAGCCTGACAGTGCAAAAACCAAAGGAAATGATGGACGGAGTGTTGAACATTGCAAGCACTCACCCCCAGTCAACTGATCTGGGTTTAATCCATCACCGTTCTTTAGCCCACTCTGCCACCCCAGTTCAGACATGGCCATATGCAAATCAGTCTGACCCTGTGCCTCATGGGAACAGTCCAGCCCGAACTGCCAAGCCATGTCTTCCCTGGACCGGAAACAAGCTTCCTAGGACCGGTTTCTGGCATTTCAGCCGTCTTCAGCCAGGCTTGCTTGAATCCAGTGGCAAAGTGAGCAAGGGACTCACGTCTGAGCATACCCTGCCAATTTATGGCGAACAAAGCAAAAACCAAAGGAAATGATGGACGGAGTGTTGAACATTGCAAGCACTCACCCCCAGTCAACTGATCTGGGTTTAATCCATCACCGTTCTTTAGCCCACTCTGCCACCCCAGTTCAGACATGGCCATATGCAAATCAGTCTGACCCTGTGCCTCTTGAGAACAGTCCAGCCCGAACTGCCAAGCCATGTCTTCCCTGGACCGGAAACAAGCTTCCTAGGACCGGTTTCTGGCATTTCAGCCGTCTTCAGCCAGGCTTGCTTGAATCCAGTGGCAAAGTGAGCAAGGGACTCATGTCTGAGCATACCCTGCCAATTTATGGCGAACAAAGCAAAAACCAAAGGAAATGATGGACGGAGTGTTGAACATTGCAAGCACTCACCCCCAGTCAACTGATCTGGGTTTAATCCACCACCGTTCTTTAGCCCACTCTGCCACCCCAGTTCAGACATGGCCATATGCAAATCAGTCTGACCCTGTGCATCATGGGAACAGTCCAGCCCGAACTGTCAAGCCATGTCTTCCCTGGACCGGAAACAATCTTCCTAGGACCAGTTTCGGGTTCATAACCCTCAGCCAGGCTATCTTGAATCAATTCTATTCACTAGATTATGACTATACACAGAGATCCCCTACTACAGAAGGAGTAGTTTCTTTTCTGTAACTCCAGTTCTGTAGTAGGGGTATCTCTGTTATAGTCATAAGCGCCCTCCCTCCTCCCCGGTGGAGAGATGATTATTCATGTGAAGAATGCAACAGGTCTGGCGTGCTACGCCTTCAAAAAGAACTGAAAGTAGAAGGGACCTGCTGGGCATTCTGGGATACTGGGGAAAGTTCTGGAAATCTGGAAAGTTTTCTTAAAGGCACAGTATCCTGTTTTAAGCCACATAATGGCAGCCTATGGGGCTTGTCTGTCCATTCCTTCCTCTCTATCATTCCAGAGGCTTTTGCTGGTAGAGGCAGGGTTTTTTCCTATGTGGAGAAAAGCTGGACAGGCAGTGCTGTTTGTGGATGTTGGTGGAGTTCTAGTTGAAGTACTGGACAGTGTAGCCTGTGGGTATAGGCGGCATTATCTGTCTTTAAATTAAATTCTCTCTTAAAGGTGTATGCAGGTCTGCATGATTTGTCACCTTTAGAGATTATTTTTTATTGCTCCGGGGTCCACGCACATGGGCGGGACTATTCACTAGATTATGACTATAACAGAGATACCCCTACTAAAGAAAGGCTTATTATCCTTGGCTGACGAATGATAAGAACTCTTTGAAAATCCACGCAGTGGCGTAAGCTGAAGTCTATGAGATGAGAACGCTAAACGGGAAACTGATTACCAAACCATCAGAAAACAATAAACATTTGGGATTGTTTGGAAAAAACACAAATGATGTTTAGAGACATCCAAGTCCCCTCAGGTGGAGACAAGGACTGGATTTAGGAAGTAGGCCTGTTTAGGAAGTAGGCATGTGAGTGCAGAAGACAGACAGGCAAGGTCAATATAAAGCAAGACAGTGCAGAGATGCTCTGGTTACCTCCCCTACCGCGATGAATACCACAATGTCATGGAGGATGGGGAGAGAACTACGGCCTTTTAGGAATATAAGGAGGACTCTGGAATCCTAACATTCTCCATTTGTCAAAGGTGGTAGAGTTAGAAAGAGGCATAAGGGAACAAAGCGAACACAAGGCAATTCAATTCAGAAACAACTATTGCTGACAACCTACAGAGATGATATGAGATACATTAAATTAACATCTTCATATAATCTATCACACCACAGTAAAGTTAGAAAAACACTAAACTACTATCTGCGCATCAGCACAAAATTGGAAATGTTTTCAGTGATATGTGAAATTTGAGAATGTTATGCCAAATCTACTTACCACAGGCAGTTCAAGTCGGTTCATGTCTGAGCTGGTCAACGCTGGGGTACGTCTGATGCTGTTGTCAGTAACCCGTGGAATAGAGGCATTACTGTCCGTTTCCCTGTTTCTCCAAGATGCATCTTTTGTCCGTCCCACTACAGTCCTGTCCACTATCTGTGTTAACCTTGTCTGGCGAGAGCGTTTCTTGCCAAGGGACAGTGAGCGGTTAGTAGACCGGTGGGGGGCCACCCTGTCTCTAGAGAGGAAGGTGTCGCTATCGTCACTGTCTGTTCCAGTTCCAGTAGTCTCCTCAAGCCGGCTCAGGGGGTCGCACCGGCTCCTTTTCTTGGGATTGGTCATTCCAAGGTCATCCTCTAACCAATCATCAGCAATGTACTGGTCAGCAGGGATCAAGGCCACTCTAGCTTTGGGATCCGGCGGTGCGGTGGCAGAGTCTGCTAAAGTCTGGGTTAAGCGTATGGTCTTTGCACTGCCTAGGCTTCGGAGAGTGTTCTGGTATGCCGTTCTACCTGCATTAGGTAGGTCTAAATCTGCTTCTTTATGCCCAGAGTTTCCCAGGTGAGAATAGTTATTACTGTCTACATTTACAAGGCTATCATGGACATTCAATGGCTTGGGAACATTAGACCTTCCTGTTTCAGGTAATGCATTACGATCCATCAGTCTAGGACGTTTCTTAACTGGCCTCAGAGGAGTCATGCAGTTGTCCTCATGCTCTTCAATACCTTGTTCCTCCTCCAACGCTCTCCCTCTCTGAGGACTGCTGATTGGAAAATATTCTCCGTTGTGTTCCTCCTCACTGTCGCTGGAGAGCCTGGGAGTAGAATTCTTTACGCTTGATCCTTGCATTCGTGAAGAGCCGGACGACCTTCGACGAGGCTCGCCACTGTCCTGGCGTGGCCGCCTCCTCTCTGGCACTGCAGTGCGGCAAACTGTGGCCTCGGTGCGGGACAATGGCTGCGTCAGGCTTTGCGAGTTCTCAGCATCAAACAGCTCACTGTCTTGGAAGTCTCGAGTGCTTTGAACAGGGACCTGGCGGACTGCGGAAAAAAAAAAACTTAAAGTTAGTGCCTGTCAATAACAGTACTAAAAATGCCATTTACTCCAGCGGGATTCCGGATTTCTCCAGGTTGGGGACTGCAGATAGAGTGCACATGACGTTGTCCATCTAAATGTCATACTACGTTACATGTGTATAGTCGTTTACCTTGCTTATCACTGATTGCTGATTTGCTTATGTTTTATTCTCTAAAGCTGAAAAATGAAGGTTTTAAAACAAAAAGCCATTTCTTCACTAACCTTAGGCTTCTTTTAACGTAAATCGATATCAAAATTACTCATTAACTGAGTAGCGTACGGGTACTTTCAGGCTCACAGTACAAGTGGCAGACTTTTACTTGGAGCAATAACTTTGGATGCAATTCCAACTCCTGCCATTCCATCATTCTCCAGGCCCAGAATTATCTCTTCTACAAACACTGGATGTTTCTTTTAAGCTGCAGGAGCTGAGGGCTGCAGCAAAGCCAGTGGTTGCCTACGCCCTGCAGCTGTGCAAGGAGAACAGACAATGCTAGCCCCGGACATGCCCTGCCCTGATCACCCCCCTGGCCCCTCCACCTCCCCGGCCCTCTTGCTGACACTTTCATCTACTCGGGAGAAGGCAGAAAATGTCAGCATTTTTTTTTACCATTTCAGGGAGAAAAATGATAGTTTCCAGAATTAGTGGATGGGATACCAGCCGAATTAGGAGATTCTGGTCTCACAGTCGGCCCACACCAAATTCTCATGCGGGTCTAAATAGCAGCTACACAAAACATTGAAGCTGGTGGGGTTAAGTTACTGTCTTGTCAGTGCAGAAGTCATGCTGATGAAAAACCTGTCCAAAACGCCCGCTAATATTTATGAGAGGAAAAGAAAGCTAAGCGGAAGAGCAAGAGAACAAAATCACGCATATTGTTCCCCCAAAACAGAATGGCCACACACCAAGCTTACTATGGATCCCAGAATTTAAATCAAGGGGAAACCCGGATACCCTAAACCGAGCAAATGTTAAAAAAAATTGATCAAAGGACTTCAGGGACTGACCCAGCTGGATTCACAAGATATCTTTTTGTTCAAATTTCTGCCTATTTGAGGTAAATTAGTAACAGAATTTACCCTGGCCACGTTTAATACTCTGTATCTCCAAACAATAATACTAGCCCCAAAAAATTGCTGAAAAACTGGGGCTTCAGGGTAGTAATACATAAAGAAGATAGTTTCCCCATTTTCTTACTACAGCAAGCTCATTCATCAAAGGGGAAAGGAACAACAACAACTTCCATATTGAAAGGTGCAGTGGGTAGGTCGGCCCCACCTAGTGATATCGGGTTGATGATTGAAACAACAATGATCAAACGGCTGAATTACAAAGAAGGACGGTGATTAAGCAGAGTGATCGAGAAATCTGGAGCTGGCTTTCGTCAGCTCTGGCAATGGAACAAGTAAATGATTGAAGGAACCCACGAAGCGAACGCTTGATCAGGGAGACCTATGTATATGTTCTTGGAATCTGGGGGGGGGGATTATCTGCAAGAAACACATGCATTTACAACTAAGTAGGCAGCCTGCAGTCTGATATCATCATTTTCTTCATGCGCAAAGGGAGTTGCAACATTGGTCAAATTGAGGTTCCATTTCATTCCAAGGGATCGCTGACAGATGACCATGGCCGATATGCGATAGTCTGGAGGAGACTAGGCACTTTCACCCTTACCCTCCTGAACTGCCATGGACCCCATGTAGACGGCCCCTTCTTCTTGATTAATCATGGGGGAAAGTGGTCACCACTGACCTACACTCCCAGCCCTGGGGCTGGGGCTTTAATTGCATGCTGTACAGTGCCATGGATAGGTCCCATGTCACAGCGAGTTATGTCCCCTCGACGGAATACTTGAAAAACCTTAATGTAATAGCCCTTCAAGAGACGTGGACATGGTCCAGTATACCCCTAATAGGGTTTGTGGAATACAGCAGGCCGGCTCATAAAAGTAATGCTTTTTGGGATAACAAAAGGTGTGTTATCATTGTACATGAGCTCCAATTTAACTGCAAAAGTCACAGTAATGGACATACAAGACCGTGGCTGCTGGTATTACTCTTGGATGGCTGGTCACGGCACCTGGAAAAACCCCTGATATTAGTAAACATTTATGTCAATCCAAGAGTTAAATCTCTGGTGCTGAACAAACTGATTGATCACCTAATGGAGCTAAAAAGGGCATGTACGGCATTTGAGGTGTTTATCACCTGAGACTTTAATTCAAATTTATTTCAGCTCCCTGATGGGGACCGAGATGACATGCAAAGACATGTTTCAGACGCCTTGTGAGATCATAGCGCTCCAATTTATAAGCGACAAGATAAAACTGGGCAAAAATTGCTAAGAGCCTGCGATCTGGCAGGCTTAAAAACACTGAATGGCAGATTTCTGGGTGACATTCTGCTGATTTGGACAAGGTCCTTGAATAAAACAGTCTTCTATTTAGACTATACCATGGTGAATCAGTCTATACAGTCAAATCATAGGCTTTAAAACTGACCAACATATTAAGAGTGACCATCAGCCTTAAAACATCAGGATCAGAGCCAATCTGAGCATGCTGGGTCTGGCTACAACCCTGCTAGAGAAAGCACATACAGAAAATGCAAAACGTCTAAAGTGGGATGCAGACAGCGTCCAAGAAATGGCGGCTGCTGAGACCATTGAAGTTGCTTCAATATGCGAGTCAAACCCAGTAAAGGTCTGGGAACGTTTTACTGAGCGTTTAGTAGCAAAATACCTGGTTAAATGCCTACATAAAAGTGCACAGATTGATTTAAAATGAAGCATTCATATGCCGAGGGCTAGTCGCTTTATTAGAGCTCGGATTAATAGAACACTTCAGCATCTGCAATGCTCTCCGCATAACCTGGCTTTGATAAAAAACGATGAGATAAACGGAGAAGGTTCGAACGGGAGATATGGTTCTTTAACAAAATGTAAGCATGAAATCCTATGGGCTAAGCTTCTATGTTCTTCTAAGCAAAATGACCCGAAAAGGTTCTGGAAATAAATGACATGGAAAAACGCAATAGGGCAGCAAATAATAAGAACATACGTGAGAATGCTTGGTGAAGTATTTCAAGACACTTCTCAGAGAGCACAGTTAGCACAATACCAACAGTGTCAACTTTAGCAGAATCCTTTAAGGAAAATGACATCTCGGCTGAAAGAGACGTATTGGTACACTCCACAGCGACAGTTATTAAAGTTATAGAAAGCTCTTGTTCCAACTGGGCACCAGTTGTACCTTTCTCCTCCAGCTACCTCCCAATCATTGGTATTCCCCAACTAACTACCCAGAACAGTGTCCTTCACCACCTCAAAGTTCAACATTGGCACTCTCACATCCCTGCATCTGGGCCCCTCCCCTTTCCAGTTTCACAATGTGGTCTCACACCCTGGGGTTCAACAGGCAGCTCCTCCAATCCACTGGCAAAGAATACAACCCCCTCACATGATTTTAGGACTGGCCGCCCCCATCTCAACTGAGGTTCTCTCCACTTGCAAGAAGTCACACCTTTTTTAATCAGCAACTGTTGAGCACCATTCACGGATTGTTAAGTACCCTCCCACAATCAATTTTAGAGCTTTTCTAACCTACCAGTCGATAATCAGCAGCCCCTAAATTTTAGCGCTCTTCCCACATTTCTCATAGGTAAGTAATCTCTTGTTTCCTACAATTCAAAGCCGCCTTTCAGTAGCCACCTTCACCTCCGGCTACGCGGGTTGCAACATTGCAGTAACTAATCTAATGCTGCCCTTTGCTCAGTTTACAATGATAGTCTGGAACCAAAACCCTGTGTTGAAAGTCGTGTACTCAATAGTGAACCTGCTGGTGAACGAGCGCTATACAAGTTCCTTTTAACATAACATACCCCAGTATTCTCAAACTATGATATATAATGGCAAGATATGACCCCAAAACACACCAGCTTCTCGCTGAAGTCTTTTCCTTACATTTGCCAGACACAGACTCCTGGAGCAGTCTCTCGGTGTCTTTGCGCTTCTGTGTGGTTTCCTGATCTAGGTGCTTGCCGTACATCTTAGTCCACTCCTGGAGGCTGCCCAGAGGGGTTTCACCCTGAGAAGGAGAGAGTCACAGTATAACATATAAATAAAATGGTTATTGCAAGAGCACAGCCGCTTAGTATCACACCTCTTCATTCAAATCCAGCGCTGCTGGAGCACGCAAGCTGCTAATGGTCATGTCCGATGAGCTGCCAAGAGAATTGTCAAGCCAAACAAGAAAAGTGGCACAATTAGTTCTCAGATATTAGCATCTTCTCAATATAAACGTACCAACATGTCTCTAATGAAAATTTCACATAACTTCCTCATTCACTAAGCCCTCACCTTAACCAGGAAGCAATGCCTAAATTTCACCTAACATACTGGCATTGCTTCTCTGCAACACATACTATGACACCATTTTAAATCCATTTATAAAGCTGAAAAAATCCTGATGGCTCATTTGACTTTAACATTTTTGAGGGGAGGCACAGAGAAGGAATGTTACAGATTTGTAACTTTTAACTCAAATCTTCTCTAGATTCACATTTTTGGATAGAGTAGCACCCAGTGCCAGGCAAGAGACGATGTGGTCTTGTACAAACGCTTTAACAAGGCTAACTCATTTGTGCGGCTGCCGTTGCCTCAATTATGTTGCCAGAGAGAATTGAGAAGGCTCCAGTCAACACATTTGCCAATTTCCAACATTGGAATGCTTACAAAGATTCTGGAATCACATTTTATATTTACTTGTATTTGAACAGAATTTGTAGCCCTTCCATGGGAAGTGCTGTTCATACCATTAAGCATTACGTAGAGCATTTTCAGTTTCGGTGGTGACAGAAGTGTAGCTTGGCGACGTATGAGGATTTGGATTTGAGTTCTGATAAATAGATTGGTAAGTACTACAAGAGGATACATATGAAGATGTGTATTTATTTACCGATTATAAACAATATGTACATAGAAATAAACATGCACACTATCGCACTTTCTGGGGCAATGGAGAAGGGGGCCATTAAATTCAGGTCAACCTGGTAAAATCTGGCATTCATTTGAACTCTGCAAGGAATTGAGGATCTAGAAAGTAGAAAGGGGAAAGCATTCCGGAGGAAAGGACCGAGAAGTCCCAATAATCTGAACCGTGAGCAGATGCACGGGGAGATGGGATTAAGAAGAAGATGAACACTGAGACAGCCCAAGGGGCGTGAGTTAGTACAGAGTGAGATCAGTTTGGTACGGTATGAAGGGGGCTTGAAATCAATGTGAATATTTTGTCCTGTGCCCTGCTTTTGGCAGACAGTCTTTGTCATATAAAGAATCTTGTATGTAGGGAGTTGTGCAAGGAAGTGCTTCCAGTATTTCAGCGCGCTCATAACCAATGCATTTATTGGGAATCTGACCATTTGAAAGGGGATCTCTTGGCCAATAATCCCTATTTTCAGAAAAAGGAATCTAGTGGAAGTGGCTGTGATGAATCTTTTTAATCACATAGCAGAGTTACTGTATACTCTTGGGTGGTTGAAAGTGCGATAGTGCGTTAGGATGTCTGGGGCAATAGGAAATTGACAGTGGAGAAGGACAGGCCCATCTGAGGCAGAGAAATAGGGGTTTTCTGTTCTAGAATAGTTCAGAACCAATGAGGACTGTACCTAGTGGTCGTTAGAAAACAGACCTTTTAGTCTGCAGCGACATAAAACAGAGAAATGGGAAACAGATGAGTGTCATCAACATACAGAAGATGAGAGACTCAAAGCAGTTAACCACATCATCGGTGGAGGTGGAGAGGACTGAGAAGACAAAACCCAGAACCAAACCTGAGGTGCATCCACGGGTGTGTGGGGTTCGCATGGAGCGCAAGAAGCACCAGGAGACAGAAAGAATTGTTTGCAAGATTAAAAACAAAAACAGGTGAGCCTCACAGCTGTGACACATGCGGAGGGAAGGGGATAGAGTATGGCTTGGTTGTTGAATGTTGAACGCAGTGGTAAAGGCTGCGGATAATTAAAACAGAAGAAAGGTGGTTGTGGCTGGCAGACGTGAGAACATTAGATGCGTCTGAGAGCTGTTTCAGTGCAGGGGCATATGCAGAAGCCAAGGAACAGCAGGTTTAGTAAGTGGCAAGAGAGGCAGTGAATGAGTGCTTGAACAGAGACGTTCACAGGCTTTCGGTAAGAAAGGTATCACTATGGAAACAGTAAGCAGTTTGTCTGACAGGCAAAGTATGTCATTCAGTGTCTAGGAGCAGACATCGAACAAAAACAGAAATTGAAATGCAATCAAAGTTTCTTCCGATCACAGAATACACAAAAATCTCTTGATAGTCACCTTGGGATGCATCACAATTCAGTAGTAAAATCCTAATGAGTGCAATTATTTTACCAATAAAGCACTAAAAATGCATGTATATTTAAAGTGTACGATATAATGACGAAATAAATAACAGCCTAAAGCAAAGATAATCACTGCTTGAAATACAAACCAAAAACAGAAAGCCACTCGAACGATTCATTAATACAAACAAACTGCTAATAGTTCCTAGTGCAGGAGTAACACAATGTCGCTTCAAACCTCCTGGCTGCCAAAATCAAATGCAAACTCGCCAGGAGATCTGTCAGTAGACCCCACTGCTTCACCTGACAGACGAGCTAAATTAAGAAACATGCAAGGTAGGACTTCTAACACATACACAAACAATACACCCTTCTAAAATTCAAAACATGCATGATGAGCACATCTTGAAAGGCACGAAGATCACTTCGAGCCACGTGATGTTAAGGTCCGGATTCAGGATATTAAAATGATTTCGAGGCGCGTTAGGGTTCATAATCACTGCAGAAAGACATCACGGATGGTACTTTTCACAAAGAAAGGAGAAGGGATTGCGTTATCAAGGTGAAGAAATGTTCAGAAACTGAGAAGCATGCCAACTGTATCGAGTCTGATGCAGTAACCAGCAAGAGCCTGAACTCCGCAAGGTAAGAGATAGAGTGATTGTTTCGACTTTACTTAAGAGCAGCCGTATACATTGGGCACTCCTGGTCCACATCAGAATCTCATCGTAGACCAGGAGATGAGAGACAGTTTCTGACATTTCAGGGGCCTCCACAGTCACAGATGTTGTCCAAAACAAGGTTAAGCAATAGTCATACTATGGTGGCACTGTGCATACCGCAGACCGCCAGACAGACGGTGCAGCGAGAGAAAACTTCAGCCGAAGCCGCAGAAAGGTGGCATGCCAGCTCCTGAGTTAGCACCAGGCAAGTCACAGTGATGGGACTCAGTGGTGAATAACAGCGTCTGAACAACTCATTGAAGCTCCCACACAACATAAAGAAAAGCATCTTTAGCTAGTTGATGAGGATGTCCACCATGAGGACTTCAGCAAATACCTGGACATGAAGGCACAGCATTCGCCCCTGTTGCAAGGTGTGCCGGACAAATACCACAACGCAAGAGGCAATGAGAGCACCGAGGAGCCGCTCACATGAGCGACACTTTGATTGTCACAATGCGTCAACCACTCTATAGTCCGAGTCCAGTCGGTGCCCCACTCATCGATACTGGTTCCATGTAGACCACACTGAGAAGGAGGCGGTATCCTTACACCTTCTACTGGAAATGTTCTGTATCACAGACAGTAGGTTGTGCAACCCAGCTGAATCGCCACACTGAAATAAAACTACACCCACTTCCCTGATACAATGAGGTTTAAAGAGCTTGAACAGAACACATTACTACAATGGAATTTTGAATTTCTGGATCTCCTATTCATTTATGTATATGAAGAAACCTATACATACAGAAGACAGATATTTTGTGCCTCAGTCAGAACATACACAAATGCCAGACCCCAGAAGCAAGAACACTTCAGAAATCTATCGCACTGTGTTCTTCAGCTACTGACACTAAACTGAAGAGAAGAAACCACCAGAAAAGCACAGCGAGTTTTCAATTTGACGTGCACTAAAGAGCAACATAACAGATGGGGGTTTCAATTGATTTTAAGGTACAAGAGCAAAGAATCTTCTGACCCCAAAGAGGTTGGCACTGGAAACCAAATCATTACAGCCACATCGGTGACTGTTCATATTTTTATGCAATTTAAGGCTTGGAAAATACAGACTACGTGTAAAGCAGATTATTTTTCCGGCTCGGAACATGTTCTGATTTCTTTTAACCATATATAGACTTTTTGCTCGATATTGTGAACATCCTAATCACATCAATTGTTAAGTACTTACAATTGGAAAGTTGGCCACAGCTTCTTCTAATTAAACCAAAGGTATCTGCAGAACACAACGGTGTGCAACCTGCTTGACTTCACGTAAATACAGAAGTCAGAATCAAAACAGAAAAAATGAACGCCGATTCCAGATGCAAGGTGCTATGATAGGGGCAAACACAGGTAAGCACCTGCTTAATACGGGGCCCCACTGCTGGTGTAGTTGAGCAATGTAGTCCATCTCGAAAACCACAAGTCACTGTACAGCTTTGAGCCACTGGAGAGTCAGACAATGAAATCAAGACTGCGGCTTCAAACAAAACCATCTCCTTATCTACATGGGTTAGAAAGATGGTTCAAATGGTTCATGATTCTGGGCTTCCTGCCTCATTCTGGACAATCTCCCTGTGAGTGAGCAGAACTGGACCCATGCCAGGTACAGTTTGCGGGAAAGTGTTGTGCCTCCTGGTGTTAGAGACACCCTTATAGGAACTGAAATGGTCGGTCAGGTGTTCGATGCTGGCTCACCTTAGTATGCACAACTGGCTGTGTGCACCTCCTCAACCTAAATAAGGTTTGTTCTTTGGCTCCCCCTGGGAAGTCTTGATGTGACTTTCTGGCCTCTGGACAATTTTCATCCATAACACAGACCCTATATCAACAGGGTCTTGCACATGTCTTTCTGAAGAATAGGTCAGCTGCTCCTAGCAGGAGAAATACAGGTCTTTGAGTGGGTAGGTTAGCTTCCCTTCTCTCCATGCGTCATAGCAGCAGGGATATTCGACGGGTTTTGAAGACCCAGTCTAGTCTGGAATGAGTGCAATGGTGCAGAGGTTCTCCTTCAGGTTTGCTTTCTTCGACTCCCACATTGGGGTACAGGTCTCCTCAATGTTCACGAGGAAGGCATCACAGCAGAAGGAGTTGGTGATGCCAGAGATGGAGTTTTCCCATGAAGTGCGTGCCAAGTGGCTTAGGAAAACAAAATGTGTTCCCTTTCATCCCCATCACCTTCATCGTCACCGAAGGTTTTGGTCACATTCCAATCCAAAAAGTTGTGTGGATCTCTGGAAGGTGGATCCTAGGCAAAGGTGCAGTTTTGTGTCTCAGCCAAAGTGAACAGGGGCCAGTCACATCAGGACTGTTCTGGGCACAATCTTAGTTGAGGCCGAACCCGGGTTCAGAGTCCATCAGGACAATTGGATCGTATCCTCTTCCGGTGTCATTGTTGGCACTGACGTGTCATGGACCAATGCGGATTGTTGTGCAAGAAAAGGAGTCTGCTCCAGCTGAATCTGAAGCCAGTACGGGAGGAACTGACTGCAGTGAAAGTGGATCCACCAGCGGTAACCAGACTGGTGACCTCCATGAATCCGTGGAGTCTAAAGTCACACCAGAGGGAGCCGGCAGGGTGCAAAAGGTTCACAAAATGGCTTTCTTTAACAGCTCAACCTAATCCGGCATCGCAGACAGCCCTGGAAATTCTGGGTGCATCGGCATTAGCTGCAGATTGGTATCTCTGAGGGGGACCAGGAACAAGAGTGTAGGGCACCATTATAGAAGGGGATTGGCTTGGATTGGACAAGGCCTGCTTGGACTTTATGTTTCTTTGTGGATTTTGACTTACCTAAAGACATGAAGAAGACCCATCAATGGAGCGGGTCTGAGCGCTGGATTGCGTCCCCTCTCTCAACTTTAGAAGCAGGCCCTCCATGACTTTCTCTGGTGTTAGGCAAAGTACAGATTGGCTTCATAATCCTGAATCGCCTTCGGAAGCATAAGGGCACACGATTCACACAACTCGGAGTCGCGGCCCAAACACAAACACCAGAGCGACACCTCTTCACAGACATCTGTTTCCATATGTCCCAACAAGACTTAAACCCTTTAGTTTTCAGGAGAGGACACGTTGCCTAGAAAACTACAAAAAAGAATTTCCTAAACAAAATGCCAACTGACGAGAAGGAGTTAGGGGCTAGCTCTGGTTCTGTGTTTGAAGGCACAGAAAGCAAGCAGAGGAAGTCAGCTTGCTTGGGTGGTGCTTATATGCGGCTTCAGCTATCACTTTCTGGACAAAATGGGGTTAATGTGGAGCCGCATCATTCACATTCTGGCATTCTCACTGGTCACAGCTTTTTAAACTGTGGGGTCTCACCCTAAATGAAAGCAAGTCAATCCTTCTCCCATTCTTGGGTCGTCTTCTCCTCCGAGTGACTGCAGACATTGCATAGCATGGGTTTCCCTGGCCTTAACCCAATAGGCTTGGATTTCAAAGTTTGCTTCCATGGCCAAAAACCTCTGCAAATGCAGCACAGCCCAAGTCTAATTTTAAACTGTCTTCTAGGCTTTTAGTCACAATGCATCCCGTTGATCCCTATTTGTGCCACATTCAGCAGGAGCTGAAACAGCAGTGACAGGTTCTGCTCTGGTGAAGGATGCCTGAAAACTGCTCAGTCCAAATTCCTTTCCAGCCCTCTCATCCAAGTTAGGACATGGCAGTGGACGCATCAATGGATGGCCTGGGGGCAGAGAGGGGGCTCAAATGCAGAATTCTCCATAAAAGGCCTGTGGACTAAGGAGAGAAAAAATGTTCACATGAAGGTCTTAACGTTTCCAGTTATCCGTCTTGGCTTTTAAGATGGCTCCAGTCAGCCGGTTTTCACGACCACCTCCAAGTCTTACATCAGGAACCAGGAGGAGACAAAATCTTATACTTTGTCGGATGATGCACAAGGTCTATGGGACTAGGCAGTCAACAATGTGTGTCTCTCAGTATAGCACCTTCCTCTAGCTGAGAACAACTAGGCTGATGCCTTCAACTACTCATGATCGGATTTCACAAATGAGGTCTCAATCAGCACCAGCAGCACCTGATCTTCACATGCTGCTGCAGCACCAACTGGACCCGACAGAATAAGAAATGTACATTCTTTGCCAGCAGATGCTGGCAACAAAGAACCAGAGAGTTAGTGTTTTTGGAGACTTGATCAATGCTTCTGCATTAGTTCACCATTTTTCTGCAACTGACTCTGGCCAATTGATCGCTCTCAAAACCCATACACGTCTTTCAACGCAGCAGCGATGGAAGGTCTTACAACATGACATCAAGTCCCTGAACCTCACAGCCCAGTTCCTCACCACATAAAGTTCACACATTTAGAAATCCCTCCGAAATGCAGGAAACCGTTTGCCAATACTTATGAAGCCAAGTGGAAATACTTTTGTATTCGGTGAACAGAGAGGCTTGTAACTGCTCTCGCTGCAGAATCCAAACCATACCTTTTTTTGCATCAAGCCAAAGCAGGGAATAGATGGTGACCCACTTTTATCCAACCCGAAGCTCTTCTCAATCATCTTCCCTTTTTACTCAATGGATCACCAAAGCGATCCTGAAAGAGCCTCTTTAAGACATTTCCGGTAGCAATGACCCAGCTAATGTCAGCTCCTTTCAACTTCTTAATTCAAAACTAAAGTAACTGTTTTGCACAGGCGCTACTCCTCTTAGCATTACAATTTGCATGAAATGAGGGCACAATTGAGGCATTTACAATTAATGAGGCATCACTATAGTTAGCAAGAGAAAAAAAATGAATTGAGAACTTCTAAGTTCATAAATAAATTGCCTTTGGATTTCCATCTCAACAGGCTAGTTATGCTCAGTTCCTTCTATGCTAATCAGCATTCCACTGTGGGATGGATACTGTATACATTTAATATTCACAGTTAAAAAAAAAATAATTAAAAATTCCAACACAGATGGGACAAAAGATATTAAAATCTCTAAACTTTGCTGTAGGAAAATAGCCCTTTTTGACATGGTCATCCCTACTTTTTGCTTGGTAACTGATGTAATTTCGACTGGAAGTGTACTAGGTTTCCCCAATTGGCAAAACCTTTAGCACTCTGTGCAAGTCCCTAGTTAATGGTACCCCTCGTACGTAGGGCCTGAGGTACTAAAGATGGCCGCTAAGGGCAGCAGCGCACATTGTACCACCCTAAGGGACCCCCTCACTAAGCACATTCAAGGGTGCCCAGTGCAGGATGCGTGTCTTGGTGCAAACAAAAGTGAAAACATGACATGTCACACATCCCTGTGATCCATGTCACCTAATACTACATGTAATATTTGTAAGTCATCCCTACAGCAGGCCTGACAGCCCTAAGGCAGGGTGCTGAATATTACACGGAAGAGCATACATGTATGAGCATATATGCCCCTGTGCTGGTCAGTCCTATTACTGCCAGTACAAGTGACCAGGGAAGTCATTTGAAAACATGTTATAAACACCGGTGAAAACAAGTTCCCCAGCTACATGATGGCTTCACTGAAGATAGGGATGTTTGGTATCAAACATCTCGTACTGATAAACCCACACTGATTCCAGTGATGGATTTATCAAAACATGCAGCCAGAGGGCACCTTACAGGTGCCCCCTAAAATCCTACCAGCCTCTGGTGTGCTCCCTAACTGGTTTCTGCCGGCCTGCCACCTAGACACTGTTCTGACCTCCTGGGGTGACAGCCTCAGCTCTCAGGAAGCCCAGAGCAAAAGCCTGTTCGGGAAGAGGTTGTAACACCTGCTGATTAGCTTCAAAGAGCTGCCACCTTTGAAATGTGAATCTGGCTCCCCCTCATAGGAGAGGAAGCTGCACCCCTCGTTCAGAGCCCCTTTGGCACCAGGAAAGGTGGAAAAATTAGCTAATCAAGTAGGCGTGTCACCCCCAGGCGTGTACAACCTGTAAGGTGGGCTAAACTGAAGTGGACATGATTGCTCAGAAGCAGCCATCTTTGTGATTGCATACTTAGGAATTCTGGGACAGGGTTATGCCCACTTCCCAAAGGGAGTGGTCATATAGGGGGTGTTGTAGCCCATTGGCTACTATCCTACACTCTCCTACCATCCCAAAACTCAGTATTTAGGGTAGTCCCTGGCACCAGAAATCCGATCTTGACGACCTGAAGAAAGAAGATGGCAGAGAAGAGTCACACAGCAAGAACGGAAGACCGGGCAACTAACTTAGCGTCTACCCAGCTGGCCTGACTTTACCTATTGCACCATAAGTCGACTTGTCCTGCAGCTGCTGAGTCCCCAAAGCCCGGGAGACCTGCCAGCCTTCACCCAGGAACGAAGACCTCCCATGGAACAGCGGAACTATGCCCTGCATCCAGCAGACAGCCAAAGAAAGACCAAGAGGACTCCGGCCCCATTAAAACCTGACAATGCCAAGCACCACTGAACTACAGCCTCCCCCCCAACCCGTGTCAAAGTGGGTCAAAGGTGGCAGTGAGGTCCCCAGGCCCTCAAGGTATCTAGTCCACTGAGGAGTGACTCCTCGTGAGCTCCACAACATTGACTGCAGCATCTGTTGGCAGCCACCCTCAAGTGTGGGTGTTGCCGGACGGAGAAACCAGACACCCCAAAGACCCTCTGCACCCGGACGCCTAGTTACCGAGGACCAAAGTTGTCCCCATGTCACCCAACATCGAAAGAACCAAAGCCGCTCATTACTTTCACCGGAATGGTCACACAGTCCCCTCCTGCAGCCTCTTTGTACTGAGACAGCTCTCCATTGGATAACATTGGGCACTAGTTGCTGATTAGCACCGCTGCACTCGTCCGCCCTAGTGCCACTGGTGGTGTTCTACTGGTACTGCCTTGGAACTTGCCCCCTGCCACTCATCCTAACTCCTGCAGAAGGGTCCTTTAAGTCGCTGACAAGAGCCAATAAACTGCATAAGAATTTCCTCCATAGGTTAACATTGCAGAAATTGACTTTTTGAACTGAAAAATATTCCTATTTAAAAATATACTTAGCTGAATGGTTTTCTTCTGATGCCTAAACATATATGAAGATATTTGCTATTTTTATAAATTGGTGTGGACCTTCTTTTTGAGTTGTGTGTCTCAGTCATTGACTATTGTGTGTATTTTCAGATGTCTTGCACTCCTCTGAGTTAAGCCTAAGGCTGGTCAACCATACTCCCCTCTAACAGAGCACTTTGGGATCGCATAGCAAGCCCCTCGTCACTCATAAGGGAACCCCTGGACTCTTTACACGACAAATCACATTTCGATATATCATAAAAAGAGACAGCTTCCTACATTTATTTATTTCCAGAGCCCAGAGGAGGCTGCCCGTCACAAAGTAGGCATAGCAAAGTGGATTTCCGGTTGCATCACCTTTTGTCACAAAAACACGAACCATTCCTTGGGGGAAAAGTGACTGTGAATGCGAATATATGACGCTACCTAGCATGCCATTAGTACGCATGCTTTTAGTGCGATGTTTTTACATCGCAACTATCATTACTTCGCATATTTTTTACTGCGCATACCATTACTACGCAAATGCATTTAGAATATAAGAATCTGATTTTACTGCGCTGATAATTACTTTGCATACCACTACTACGCAAATATGGACCATTTTTAATATTTTTAAATAAAGTAACCTAACCCCTGGGACGGGATTACAGGGAAATAGGGGCTTTGGGGAGGGGGGGGGGGGGGGGGGGTGAGGAGTAGTACCCAGAACCCCAAAAATACCCCAGCACCCCAAAACCTTAAACGCACCCTGAACCCTAAAATTACCCCCCTACACCCCAAAACCCTAACCCATCCTGACCCCTAAAATTACCCCAGTACCCCAAAACCTAAACGCACCCTGAAGCCTAAAAATACCCCAGTACCCCAAAACGTTAAACGTACCTGAATCCTAAAAATACCCCACTACCCCAAAACCTAAACACACCCTGAACCCCTAAAATACCCCAGCACCCCAAAACTCTAACCCACTCTGACCCTTAAAATTACCTCTGCACCCCAAAACCTATATGCACCTTGAACCCTAAAATTACCCCCTACACCCCAAAACCCTAACCCAGCCTGACCCCTTATATTTCCCCAGTACCCCAAAACGTAAACGCATTACTTTGCAAATGTCATCATAGATAAATAGTAATATTTAAAAAAGAAATCTAAATAATAGGAAGGCACTATTAAAAAATTAAAATAATACTCATCATAATAATTAAATTATTTAATTGTATGATGACATTTGCAAAGTAAAGTAATGCGTAGTAAGAGTCTTTGCGTAGTAAAAGCATGCTATGTAGCAGCATGCGTAGTAATGGTAAATGCGAAGTAAAAAAAACGTAGAAAAAGCACATCGTAGTAATGCCCGCATAGTAACGGTGTGTTACCCTTTGCAAGAAGCATGGTATGGGGTGTCACGTTGTGACATCTGCTATGCCAATACCCGGATGAACAGATATATTTATCAGATACTACATGAATTTGAATGCAGTATGGTTCTTTCATTGACAAGCAGTTCTATGTAAACTTTTTCACTGACGTGAAGTCTCATTCCCATTTTCGGATACACTCCTAGTATTACTGCTTACAACATTAAAATCAATATTCAAGAAGTGATGATGGAATGCTTGAATTAATATCAGCAAATGGTAATCACTCAGACCCATCACAGTCCATCCTTATTTTCCTCAACGTGTCAGGACAGTTTGGAAGCAGCAGTATGTAAATCCGTCTAGACCCTGCTCCAATCGGAAGAGTCCCGTCTAAACAGCCAGGCCAGGTCCTCCCTGGATCAGAACACAAGCACGCCAAGACCAGCCTGGAATTAAAAGTCAGCCTCGCAGGGATTCGCAGGGCCAAGATCTGAAACAGTCTGCACCCTTTCTATCGAATCAGCATTGGCTGGTCAAGATGGAAAGGTTCACTTTGGAAAGAGCTCTCTCATATGGTGTTCCTCAACAATCATTCTCTGCATACACAGCTTTCAACTTGTACCTCAGACAGCCAAGGTCTCCATTGTGGAAGATGGTGTCTCTGTGGACTAGTATGTGGACAACACACAACTCTACCAAACCTCTTCATCAACCACCAAAAGGCCCACACTGCACTCTTACCCAACATAGGTTCAGAAATGGAAGGCAAACAACTCCTTAATACCCGAAAAAGGAGTTCTCACTCATTACACTTGGACAAAAAACAAGAATGCCACATCTCACTGATTGACAAAATGAAGGAGAATGGCTTTTATCCTTCCAGCTCTTCCTCAATGAAATTATTTGGTTTCACAATGGATTGCACCATTTCGTTTAGCACCGACCAGCAACTCAGATAATACAGTCATCTCCTTCACAGACTTAAAATGATTAAATACCTGCTATCAACTTGTCTTCTTCACTTACCCCACTGAAAAGAGATCTCCTTTCTGTAGCTAGAGTGTTAATCTATAAAAACAAATTTGACCACAGCTACCCCCCAAAGGAGAATTAATTGTAAAATCTCGTGCATGGCATACAAGGCCACTCACCTAAAGAATCCTCCATACCCAAGCGTCTTGCTCACCAGCTCGGGAAGAGAAAGGAAAAACTCACTTCACCTGAACATCCAAAGGTTTAAATCTTCCCAAAGACTAATTTTTTTTGTAATCTATCTTTATTAGCATTTTTTATAAGTACTTTAACAAGAACACCTTTATTCACATGACAGACTGTCACATGGTGTATATAGTGTTTTCAATGACAAATGCAATCATTCTCACATGGGACAGTTATTCACATAAACAGGTGTGTCTCTAAAAGACAGATTTACATACACCTGAAGTCTGCACTTAAAGTCATGCGTACTCAAGGGAGTTACTCGTAACAATCCACAAAGATATATATTTAATTACATTAAACGTATCACATCTAGTAAATACTATTAACCATTTTGGTGGTGTGTCTCCCGGTGTCGTCCCACCATGTGTTTGTCCTATATATGTTTGTCAGGGGATATGGGCTGGTCTAGTTTAAGTCATATCAGATGTGTGTTCTTAGGCTATCGTTAGGGGCGCACTGGGGCGCATGTGAGGGGAGGGCAATTCAGCGCAAGAGGGCATCAACTCAGTTATGATTCCCTCCCTATTCTCATTTCAGTCCTGCTGGTCCTTTGATCCTGTTGCCCCAATATTACTTTCTAGTTGATCTAATGCCTCACCTTCTCAGTCTTCTGCATCAGGTTCATGTCTTGTCTCCCACTCCCTCAGTATCTCTGCCCATAGCGCTGCCAATGGGCGCTTTCGGATCTCCCTTGCATTTTCCAGCATTAACGCTCTCTGTTCTGCCTTGGCCCAGGTGTCAACACTATTCTCCCAAGTTTCTATATGTGGGGCCAAGCGTGATTTCCAGTGCTGGGCTATGTTGCTCCTCGCCAGGATCAATGCAAGGTCAATGAATCTGTTGCCTACTTTTTTGGCTTTTGGTCTGGGAAACCAGCCTAGAAGGCAAACTTCTATTGAGTTCGGCAAAGTGTGTGCCAGTATTTTCTTTATCATGCCCAATACCATCGCCCACAATTCTCTCAGATGTGTGCACTCCCATGTCATTTGAGCAAAACCCACATCCTTCACTCTGCATCTAGGGCAACCCTGCATCACGTCGCCTCCTATAATGTTTAGTCAGTGAGGTGTCAGGTATACCATGTGCACATAACTAAACTGTATCGCTTTAAAGTTAGAAGTTATGGATACCCGCCTGGGGCCATCTAATATTCTGTTCCATTCCTGGTCAGTCAATGTTCTCCCAATAATCTCATCTCATTTCTTACGGGTACTGTCCAATGGTTTCTTAACGGTGTTTAGTAGCGACCGGTATAGCCATTTAATCAGGTGCCTGGCCGCCCTCAAGGTTAAAATTGTCTGGAGTACCCATGCGTTTGTGGTTCCTGGGAATTATTCTGCCATAAGTCCCCAAATGTCTTGGTCAGAGACTAATATGTCAGGAATTTCCCATTTGGGAGATCAGTTTGTGTCATAAGGTCCTCTATGGGTATTAATGCCCCCATAAGGAAGCAATCTCCCACTGTAGTTATCCCAGCTGTCGTCCAATCTGCGAGCTGATGTCTGGCATATAGGGTGATAGGGTATCCATATGGGATTCCCATTAGTGGTATCTCAGGGGCGGTCTGCCCTCGTACGACGGCGGGATCTCTTCCAACAATATAGGGTCGCCTGTAGGAGCACGTTAGATTTGGGAACCTACACCGCTGGCTGCAGGAACTTAGTCACTAACCAACCTTGGGTGTTTTTCCCCCCCTGCGCTTTCAGCAATTCTAAATTCCTACCATCCACCCACTGGGCTAGCCACTGGAGTTGGGCCGGCAAGTAGTACAGTTCGAAGTCTGGTGCACCTATTCCTCCCTCCTCTAGTGCCCGTTGTAATATCTCCAGAGATACTCTGCTCCGCCCTTCATCCCATATTAGCTTGCGGAGTGTTTGATTGAGGCCAGTGAACCACGCCGGCGTAACTATCACCGGCAAGTTCTCAAAGTATTATAATAACCTGGGAAGCATAATCATTTTTGAAAGAGCTATGCGAGCCATCAAAGGTAGCTTAAGTGAACGCCAAAACCGCACACATGTTTTTAAGGACCTCAAAACCGGATTCAGGTTGCCCTCTCTCAGGTCTGCCAGTGTATGAAATGCCAAGGTATTTAAATGAGGACGGGGACCAAGTCAGACCCATAGGTAAGTCCACTGGGGACGTACCCCCAATAATTCATGGGAAGGCAAGTCTCTTGGCTTTATTAAGTTTAAGTCCCACCAAGCTCGCATGTGTGTCCATAATAGTTAGTGACTGCTCTGCTCCCTGACCACCATCTCTCTTGTATAATTGTAAATTGTCTGCATAGAGCCAGATCATATGCAAACCATTCCCTAGGTGTATGCCCAGATAGTGACTGTGTTGCCTAAAGGTGATGGCAAGTGGTTCTATTGCAATCGCAAATAGCAACGGGGACAGTGGACATCCCTGTCTAGACCCTCTATGTATGTTATACGCTTCCGACACCACTCCATTTGTTTTGACCTTTGCTGTAGGGGGTGTGTACAATATTTTCACCAACCTATTCCACCTTTCTCCCCGTTTTTTCCATTGCAGTTCTAGAAAATCCCACCTCACCGAATCGAACGCCTTCTCTAAATCTACCGACATAATAAGGGCGTCTGGATAACAATTCCTTTCTGGGTGGTGCTTGACGTGAAACAGCATCCACAAATTCACCGATGTGGATCTAGTTGGTACAAACCCGTTTTGGTCCCCATGGAACAAACTGGTCATAAATGGCAAGAGTCTAACCGCGAAGATTTTACTCAGAATTTTAAAATCAACATTTAGCATCAATAGAGGTCTATAATCAGACGTGCTCGGGGTCGCAGTCTTGGCTTTTGGGATTGGGACCACCAGCGCATCTCTAATCAAGGAGAGCAATTCCCCTCTCTCCCAGGCTTCGGCATACCTTGCCTCCAGCTTTGGGGCCAGTGTCTGCACATACGTCGAATAGAATTCCACTGGTATGCCGCCTGGGCCCGGTGTCTTCCCTTTTGCCATTTCTCTAATTGCAGCCTTGACTTCCATCTTAGTCACTGGCCCCCCTAAGTCTTCCCGTCTATCCGGTTCCAGTGTTTCCAGTTGCAGTGCTTACTGATAATCAATTAACATCTCCTGCGTCAGGGGTCTCGGCTCACTGTACAATTCTACATAGAAGGCTCTAAATGCATCATTTATGTCCTTGGGACCAAATATTATCTGGTCTCCCGACCTGATTCTGGAAATGGGAGATCCTCTATTTTCAGGGCGTACTAGCCATGCAAGCATACGACCTGCTCTACCCCCTTCCGCATGTACCCGCACTTGTTATTCCCAAGCATCGTAGCCTCTCGAGGGTGCTATCGGATTCCTCTCTTTTCCTTTAATTTACCCAGTACTCTGTTGTCAGTTGGGTTTCCCTATCATGTAGTTGTGCTTCTAGGTTTGTGAGGTCTTCTAAAATTTGTCTCCGCATTCCCACTCTCTGACTCATATTTTGCAAGCTTCCTATTCTATTGCTCTAGAACTTGCAGTTCCTTGGTTGAGCTGAAAGTATTCTTCCACAGCTGTGTGTAACGATGTGCGGAAGGGAACATCTTCCAGAAGGGTGGGGTTCAGCCGCCACATGGGTATCAGTGTAGGTTCAGGGATGGGGCAGACGTGTAACATGAGCAGATTATGATCAGATGTGGTACATCCAAGGTATTCCGTGTGCATAACGGCAGGCCCCATCTGGGTTGAGCATATGAACATGTCTAGCCTGGTATGTTGCCGATGTAGGTGAAAGTAATATGAATAATCTCCACCCTTCTAACCAAGTCCAGGACCCTTTGGATGCTTTGGCAACTGGGGTGTTATTGAAGGGTGGAGTTGATCTGTCTATTCCTACACCAGCCACACAGTTAAAGTCTCCCCCCAATAGTGTGTAAGATGTATCTAGCTTGGTGAGCTGCATGGACATTTTGTCTAAGAATTGAATCTGGTCCTGATCTGGGGCATAGATACATCCAAATGTAATCACTCTGCCCAGTAATCTACCTTGAAGCAGTACGTATCTGACCTCGCCATCCTTTATTGCTCTGTCTAATTCGAATGGGGTGCCCGTTTTAATCCATATGAGAGTTCCCCCTCGAAAATGCAGAGTATGTGGTTGCATAAATTTGCCCACGCCGTTTACGCCTCAGCTTTGTACTTTCCTCTAGCGTTAAGTGTGTCTCTTGTAGCATGTCAATATGTATCCCTCTTTGTGTGAGGTAGCTGTGAATTTTATGTCTTTTAGTAATCAAACCCATCCCCCTCACATTCCAAATCAGAAATTTGAGTTCGTGAAACCGAGGCGTTCCTACAGCCATTACTACTATTTACGTGATCTTCCCCTCGCCCCCCCCCCCCATCCACTATCCCCCACTACTATTTCAGACCATGTTTGGGACCCCCACCCAGGGACCACTAACCACCCCAACCAAGGAACTGCATCATCCCAGGCCAGCTTTGCAACGGCTGGCCGTCCCAACTTGTGAAACCTAAAAAACATTATTAGACGGTCCCCTCTAAACAACCAGAGAGGGCTATCCAGTCGGGGCACCCTAGAAGGTTCCTACTCATTGCCCCTTTGCAGGCAGCCTCAATGATCCCTCACAGGGGCCGCAACCCCTTCTGTGGCGGGTGCCCCCTTCCTCACACCCCATGCACTGCAACTAGTGCCCACTTACAGTAATTATTCACGGATATCCAGACTACCTGCGGGCGCCAGAATTCTAATTCAATAGGGTAAGTCACCCTCTTTGTTCATGCCAATTTTGGCCCTCAAACCCTCATCCCCCCAGGCAAGTTTAAAAGATGTTATCTGCAGTCTGTGGAGTTAAATCCGGGAGGTCTGCCTCACTTCTGGCAGAGTCCCCTGTGTCTGATGCTTTCCCTGAGCTGCCTTTCTCCGTTTGTTGTGTCAACACGTCTGCTTCTGCCTGAAGCGCCGCCTTCCGGTCTCCTGCGGCCTGTAAAGCTGAGGGTTTCCGTCACCAGAATGTTCCAGATGCCCGTCGAAGTCATCTCCGTTGTGGCTGGTCTGTAGATGCGGCATCCTTGCACGGTCTATACTTTGGAGCCTCAGCCCTATGTACCTCCAGCCAGGACCACAGTTCATCCGGGGAATCAAAGTGCGTTGCCCCATCGAATCCCACACGCAGTTTTGATGGGAACAGCAGGGAGTACATGAGGCCTTTCGACCGAAGCACCTTTTTAGCCTCCAAGAAGGAAGCTCGCTGAGCCTGGACCTTCGCTGTACAGTCGGGGAAGATGGATATTCTGCTACTGGCGAGTACAAAGGGTCCATTTGTGCGCGCATTCTGTACGACTAGAAAGAAGCTACTCAAAAACGAAATGTGCGCAATCTAAATGCTTACCTTGGCATTTCTCTGTGTTGCAGAGGCCCCTCTCTGTATGAGCAACTGGGCCACTTCAAAGTTACCGCAGGCCAGGGCATCGTGAAGAGGTGTGATCCCTTCACACAGTGGCCCACCGGGGTCGTTAATATTGGCTCCATGTTCGAGTAGAAATTGTACAATCTCTGTCAGGGAGAAACAGATAAAAAAGAAAGCAGTGGCTATTACTGGCTACAAGTTTTACTTCAATGACAACAAAAGCCTCATCCTAAGCCACCCTAGACCGTGCACAGACCAAGCATCCCTTCCATTAGCATAGACCCAGCATCCCTTCCATTAAAAGCCTCATCCTAAGCCACCCTAGACCGTGCACAGACCAAGCATCCCTTCCATTAGCATAGACCAAGCATCCCTTCCATTAGCATAGACCAAGCATCCCTTCCATTAGCATAGACCAAGCATCCCTTCCATTAAAAGCCTCATCCTAAGCCACCCTAGACCGTGCACAGACCAAGCATCCCTTCCATTAGCATAGACCAAGCATCCCTTCCATTAAAAGCCTCATCCTAAGCCACCCTAGACCGTGCATAGACCAAGCATCCCTTCCATTAGCATAGACCCAGCATCCCTTCCATTAGCATAGATCAAGCATCCCTTCCATTAAAAGCCTCATCCTAAGCCACCCTAGACCGTGCACAGACCAAGCATCCCTTCCATTAGCATAGACCAAGCATCCCTTCCATTAAAAGCCTCATCCTAAGCCACCCTAGACCGTGCATAGACCAAGCATCCCTTCCATTAGCATAGACCAAGCATCCCTTCCATTAAAAGCCTCATCCTAAGCCACCCTAGACCGTGCATAGACCAAGCATCCCTTCCATTAGCATAGACCCAGCATCCCTTCCATTAGCATAGATCAAGCATCCCTTCCATTAAAAGCCTCATCCTAAGCCACCCTAGACCGTGCACAGACCAAGCATCCCTTCCATTAGCATAGACCAAGCATCCCTTCCATTAGCATAGACCAAGCATCCCTTCCATTAAAAGCCTCATCCTAAGCCACCCTAGACCGTGCACAGACCAAGCATCCCTTCCATTAGCATAGACCAAGCATCCCTTCCATTAAAAGCCTCATCCTAAGCCACCCTAGACCGTGCATAGACCAAGCATCCCTTCCATTAGCATAGACCCAGCATCCCTTCCATTAGCATAGACCCAGCATCCCTTCCATTAAAAGCCTCATCCTAAGCCACCCTAGACCGTGCATAGACCAAGCATCCCTTCCATTAGCATAGACCCAGCATCCCTTCCATTAAAAGCCTCATCCTAAGCCACCCTAGACCGTGCATAGACCAAGCATCCCTTCCATTAGCATAGACCCAGCATCCCTTCCATTAAAAGCCTCATCCTAAGCCACCCTAGACCGTGCAGAGACCAAGCATCCCTTCCATTAATACAGTCATGAATGTAGGACAAAGCTGGTAGGCAAGATCAGTAAAACTGTTTTGTTATCATGCTACTGGAGCATTTAAAAGGGTGCCCCTGGTGTTCCAAATGTGTCCTACCATATGAAGGCATTCAGAGGGTGAAGCCCTAAGATAGGTCAAAGTTCACCAACCTTCTTCAGCACAACAACATCACGAGAGTAATAACGCAGCCCTGTTACAGAAGCCTCTTGATGGCTTGCTAGGAACGTGAAGCTTGCACATCCTGCATTAAGATGGACAGGTGATGTTAATGATATTTATACAGCGCAACTGTTACCCGGAGGTGTTCTGGCGCTAGTTACATCTCCTGTGGCAAAAAATGGAAGAAGTTTATTGGGCAAAGAGACAGGTCTATAGGCTTTTCCTGAAAGCTAGGAGGTTCGTGATGCTTCTTAATTGAAACGGAAGGTCGTTCCAGGCTTTGCCCGCACCATATGTAAAACTTCTGCCTCCCCATCGAACTTATTTTATGCGTGGCACTGAGACCAGCCTGGCCCCTAATGAAATAAGTGGTCTTTTCGGAGTTTACCAGTGGGAATGCTGTTTTAAATAGCCAGGTCCTGAACCCTGCAGCGCCTTAAAAACTAGACAAAGGGCTTTGAAGCGAACTCGGTTCCTTACCGGAAGCCAGTACAATTTATTTATTTCCTTGGCAATAGGCGCAAACCGAGGTTTGCCCGAGAGCAGTCTGGCTGCTGCATTCGGCAGTATTTGAAGTTTAAGTAATCAATGAGGAGGGAAAGAGAAGCTGTGACCCATTCGGCTTCCAATGGTTAGTACAAAAATCAAGGAGGGGGGAGAATGGACGAGGGTCTTTGCTCGTGTTCGAACCGTCATAAAAAACCTCATACATGTACACAGGCCATTGGCGGTATATCTTGGTTCTCCGCCTGAGTGTACTGTTACAGCATCATCATAGGGTCTTTTTCTTTGTAAATATGCTGACCTCCACCTGGAGGAAGACCTACAGGTTTGTCAGTAGTGGTCAGGAATGAAAAAAGGGTGTGCTCGTGCTCTCGTGTGGTGGTGAATTAAAATTCCCTACATCACTTTTATCACAAGGTTTTATTGGGGAAGTAGTAATGTGGGAAATTAAAAAATGGTAGTGGTGCGTGTGTAGGTACCAGCTCAGTGAGAATAGGTACTTTTTTGGATTCAGCAATAGCCAAGAAGACAGCCCTAACTGAAGAACAAAGACTCAGGTGAGTTTCTCAGAAAGTATCCTCAGAGACTCCACCCTAAGTAGAAAAATCAAAACTCTCTGTCAGAAATAGGCTGGAATTGTCCTTCATCAGGCTCCTCCTGATGCTAGCGCCATCTCCCATGGCTGAACTGGAACACACTGTTTATGCTCCAAACCACAAAACAGAAACACTTTCCCCCCCACTGGTACGGTATTCATTGGCAATAAGTCCATAAATCAGAATGTACCCACAGACTGCAAGAATGGATTAAGGATCTGGTCTCAGGCTAACTGCAACTGCTGCTGGGACAAGGGACACACTTTTCCTGGAGCTTGGGGGGTCTCCTGACATTTACTCACACAACAATTTTTTAAGGACTACCTCTCGAGATGAAAGCTGTCCTGTCCGTCACGTTTTTTTCTGGTTAACCCTGTATTCGATCTCCAGTGAAGTCAATGCTCAAGGTCCACTGGGTGGCCTCCATCATTTTACTTTTTTGTTCATTTTCCCATTCTGAATAATGATGTTAATAATAATATTAAGATGCTTTCTAGAGCACATGGCCAAGTCGACTGACGTGTCCCAGAGCTCAGGTTTCCTCCCTAAGATGAAGAGCAACCTTTACTAAAATACCTGGAATTACAACAAAATTAAAAAACAAGTTTTAAGTTTCTTGCAGAAGTTTTGATTTTTCCTGCCTAAGCAAGAGAGAGAGGGAATTCCACAGCTTAGCTGTCAAATAGCTGAAAGCAGCCACCAATGCAAGCTTTTTTGATTCTGGGAATTAATACAAAGGAGGCCTCAGCTGATCTCAAGTTTCTTTTGGGGAGTGGGATGCAATCAGTGGGTGCAAATAGCTGGGGCCTTTGTTGTGGAGGGTTTTATGGCAGTAACAGATGGCTTTAAAGGACACTTGTTCACTCACAGGAAGCCAGTGCAATATTTCCAGGGGCAGTGCTGAAGGAGAGCATCTAGGCAGATTTAGCAGCAGCCAGGCTACCATATTCTGTATGTGATGAAGTCTCATTAATCGTGCCGGAGAGACCCCGAGATACCGGACATTGCAGTAGTTCAGACTTGACATAATCAAAGACTTGACCACTGTCTCCCTGGCTGCCTCTGGCAGGAAGGCAAGAATTATTGTCAGGGTTTTTAAGATCCCAAAGCATTGTCCAGCAGGGCTCGTGAGTTGATTATCATAAGATAACGGAGTCACACCACATGCCCAGGTTCTTTCACATTTGGCTTGGGAGTGTAGTTAGAGTGCCCAAGGAATCAGGCCACCAGGCAGTCGACCAAATCGAAGGCTGACTGCTGAGGAAGAGAACCTCAGTCTTCTCAGCATTGAGCTTAAGGCAACTGAGGCTTATCCGCTCGGCCACTTCAGTCGGGCAGGAGCAAAGCCTCACCACAGAGCTGGATGAATCTTGGGAAAGAGTAATTATCAGCTGTGCATCGTCAGTGTACGACACAATGGTAAAGCTGTACCGCTCAACAATGTTGGCCAGGAGCCGCGTGTACAGATTAAATAATGTCGGGCTCAGGGAGGAACCCGAGGAACCCCCTGCTGGAATGGAAAACCTTCCAAAATAGGGTTTTTGTGCCACCTGAAAAAAACGAACTAGCAAAAAGGAGGCAAACCGCTGCAGAGCCTTGCCACCAATGCCGCAACTGTGCAGGCGTTCAAGAAGCCGACTATGAGACACGTTGTCCAATGCTACGCTGAGCTCCAATAAGAGCTCCCAACTTAGGCTTTGCTGTGGCTGGCTGTAGTGACCACGATAGTCCAAGGTCAGAGGCCTTTTTACCTGTACCTCTGTAGGAGGCTGCATGCCTGATCTCCCCAATAAACGTTTCATCTACCTTGGCTGGGTGTGTGTATGTATGTGTGTGTGTGTGTGTATGTATGTATGTATGTATGTAGCATGTGTTTGCATGCATGGGTTGAGCACAGCTTCAGTTTATCCAACACCTCTCAGCTCATCAAACAAAATACAAATACAACCAAATACATTTTGCCTTCAATCAATATTTCCTTCAACATAAATCACAATTGAAATACAACTGGCAATTAAAAAAGATGAGGCATCACACTAAGCACAACAATTCCAACACTGACTTGCAGTTATCGTACCTAGATGCCCATGGTTGCAGGCCTCGTGGAGTGGCGTCCAGCCGCAGTAATCTCTTGGGTTCAACGGATGGCCCTGATGTGAAAAATCTACATTAGTCAGGAGGACTGCTGCTCAACTTGCATATTAATTCACTCATCCTTTGTTTTTGTAAAATGCACCATAACATTTTTGAATGACTTCAATGTGCTTCAGGTGGTACTGACTGCAGGACCTTGAAGCACAGTCGCATCCGAGACGAGACCAGCCTTGTATTTTGCTGTGATGTCTGACAAGTAAAAATAGCGTAGCATTATTAATGCTGAAAGCCCACCCATGTCACGTAGAAGATGAAATGTAAAAAATGTCAGCAGAAGGAGTTAGGTGTATGGCCACAAGGTTAAGGGGAAGGGACTGTGACCAGTGAAGACAGATATGGCATAGGGTAATATGGGCTGTATGAACATTAACAACCCCACACCACTCATTTGCATGTGCTTGGCTTATGCCATCTTCCAGATGATTCCATTATTAGCCTATTATAAATGCTAGCTCCTTATGCATTTAACTATCTTCAACGTTATCAACACTATTGCAAAGTGATCCATTTTAGGGTGGTCACCCCATTTATCCTTTCTTTTTTGGACTCACCTGCTGGGAACCTTGAACTCTAATACTGAGACACTGCTTGCAGAGTAGGTGTTCTGACCCCGAATACAAGTCAGAATTGCTGTAGAACATTATTGGCAAATGTAACTTTCCAAAGAGGCCAGAGCATTTGGTGTAGAAATATACCTATGCATACATGCATAAATGCCACTTGTAGACTGCATCAGCTATCCTATTTACCATCCACCACAGTGGCAGGTAAAATATGGCTTCCGGCCTACCTTGTGTAGCCTGACGGCAGCAGTTTGAATCCCGCTGCCCAGATCTGTCAAAATCACCCTTGTGACAGGTAGGAAAACCTGATTTTAAATATTAAGTCATCACTAAGCACATCTTGCTGTCCACAAGGTAGGATGCATATTATGTAAGAATGGAACGTGTGATATTAGAAATGGCATGTTCCCCCAGTGACTTGGTCCAAATAAACATGGTTACTGGTCAGGCTGTAATTTGAACATAGGAAAAGTCAAAGTATAGATGATACACTTTAATCTATAACTTCTGAATTGTACCAGTTACAGAATCCTCTCAGACTTATTTACCATTTCAATAAAAACACAATCTAATTGTCAAGCCAGATTTTAAATAAATATATGGGATGGAAAATGCTACTTACTTATGCATCTGTTCTTGGCATATAGAGCTGTAGAATCTCATGCTATGCATAGATTGCCATCTAGAGTTGGGTCCGGATGTTTGCACTTTGTTCGAAGAAGTCTTTCCAGTCACAAGGTAGGTGACTCCTCCGTTCGGTGATAGTGTGCATGGGCATCGACTCCATCCTTAGATTGTTTTGCCGCTGAGGGTGATGATGGAGTTTACTAAAGTAGTAGTAGTAGTAGTAGTCGTAGTAAAGAGAGATGTCCATGTATATTGTATCTAAGTAGTACTAGTTGTGGAATAGGAAAGAGTACTGCAACAGGTATAGGTCCCCGGGGAGGCGGGCGGACGCATGAGATTCTACAACTCAACATGCTAAGAACAGATGCATACTGTGGTAAGTAGCATTTTCCGTTCGAGGCATGTGAGCTGTAGATCACACGCTATGCATAGACTATATAGCAGTTATCTCCCAAAGCGTTGGCTAACCTGAAGCTGCTGCAGCTGTCTGAAATAGTGTACGTAAAACTGCCTGGCACACACTAGCTTGTTGTCTAGCTAACACATCTATGTAATAGTGTTTTGTAAAGGTGTATGGTGTAGACCACGTTGCAGCTTGGCAAAGGTCATCTATGGGTATATTTCCTAAAAATGCCATAGAGGCTCCTAGTTTGCGAGTGGAATGCGCTTTAGGGGGCATTGTTAATGTGCGTTTAGCTTTAATGTAACATATTTTAATGCACTTAACTATCCACCTTGCAACAACCTGATTTTGATATTGGATTGACTTTATGTGGTGAAGCAAAAGCAACAAAAAGTTGTTTTGTTTTCCCGAAAGGTTTTGTTCTTTTAATGTAGTACAGTAATGCTCTTTTGATATCTAATGTGTGAAGAGCACGTTCTGCCACTGAATCTAGTTGAGGGAAGAACACAGGCAACTCAACAGATTGGTTGATATGAAAGGCAGAAATTACTTTAGGTAAAAACTTGTGGTTGGTCTTAAGAACCACTTTGTTTTGGTGTATTTGCAAACATGGCTCTTCTATAGTTAGTGCCTAAAGCTAACCCACTCTTATCAGAGATGTGATTGGTATGAGGAAGGCTACCTTCCAAGTGAGAAATTGTAGATCACATTTGTGCAATAGCTCAAAAGGTGGACCCATGAGTCTTGTAAGAACGATGTTGAGATTCCACACTGGAGCAGGTGGAAGTCTGAGGGGAATGACTCTTTCAAGTCCTTCCTTCAATGCTTTAATAGCAGGTACTCTTTTTAGAGACAAATGCGGTCTGTTTTGCAGATATGCAGCTACTGCAGCAAGATGCAAGAGTATGGATGTGTACACTAAACTGGAACACGGTAGATGTAATAGATACCAAATTATGTTTTGGATTGAAGCGTCGAGTGGATTGATTTGATTGTTGTTACAGTAAATCACAAACCGCTTCCACTTTGCTGCATAGCATGCTCTTGTGGTAGGGCGCCTAGCTTCCTTGATAATATTCATGCAGCCTGGCGGAAGATTAAGATAGCCAAACCTTAAGATTTCAGGTGCCAGAACGCAAGGTTGAGATGACTGTGATCTGGATGTTTTATTTCCCCATTGCTCTGAGTGAGAAGATTGGGAGTGAGATGTTGATTTTGTTGAGGAACTACGGATAACTCCAACAGGGTTGTGAAACAGGGTTGAGGGCCCATGTGGGAGCAACTAGGATTAGTGTCAGGGACTGCTGTCTGAGCTTCCGAACCACTATTGGAATGAGTGGGAGAGGCAGAAAAGCGTAAGCAAATATCCCTGACCAGTTCATCCATAGTGCATTGCCTTTGGACAATGGGTGTGGATACGAAGTTTGGGCATTTTGTGTTTAGGTGGGTGACGAACAGATCTATCTCTGGAAAACTCCATATTTGGAAGAATGGAAGGAGGACCTGAGGGTGGGGTTTCCATTTGTGGATCTGTTGTCGTTGACGACTGAGCAGATCTGCAATCTGATTGTTTATTCCTGTAAGGTGTTCTGAAAGGAGATATGTTTTGTGAGGTATGGCCCATTTCCAGATCCTCTGGGCTAGCTGGAGAGAGTGCGTACCCCCTGTTTTTTTATGTAGTACATTGCTGTCATGTTGTCTGTACGAATTAGGACAGCTTTGTCTACTAAATGAAGTTTAAATGCTTTCAAGGCTAGAAAAATTGCTAGTAGTTCTAGATGGTTTATGTGGAGTTGTTTTTGTTGCAAAGTCCACATGCCCTGAATGGTATGTTTTTGAAGATGAGCTCCCCAACCAGTGAGCGATGCATCTGCTGTTAGCACTATCTGTGGAACCAGGTCGAGGAATGGCAGCCCCTTGGAAATGTTTTGTATGTTCCACCACTGCAGAGAGCGATGGGTGCGGCCATCCACCAACACTAGATCTGATAACTGACCTTGAGCCTGGTTCCACTGACATGCCAAGCATTCCTGTAGGGGACGCATTTGGAGTCTTGCGTAAGGAACGATTAAAAAGCAAGACGCCATCATTCCTAGCAAATGCATGAACACTCGAGCTGGTAACGAGTGTTGGGGCTGAAGCGGATATTAGAGTTGGCATGTTGCGGATTCTGACTGGGTTGGGACACGCTAGAGTTTTCTGAGTGTCTATTGTGGCTCCTAGATACACTTGTGAGTTGGACGGTGGGAGATGAGATTTGGTGAGGTTTATAGTGAACCCAAGGTGGTGAAGCAGTTGGACTGTTTTTCGAGTGTGGCGTAGGCAGCTTTGCTGCGATTTGGCTTTTATTAGACAATTGTCTAGATAAGGGAAGATGTGAATGTGCTGTCTTCTTAGATGAGCTGCGACTACTGCCAGGCATTTGGTGAAAACCCTGGGTGCTGTAGTTACTCCGAATGGGAAACTTTGAATTGATAATGTTGGCCGTCCACCACAAACCTGAGATATTTTCGGTGAGCAGGGTGAATGGGAATATGGAAGTAGGCATCCTTTAAGTCCAGAGTGGACAGAAAGTCGCCTTGCTGAAGGAGTGGTAGCAACTGTTGCAGTGTGACCATGTGAAAGTGGTCTGATTGAATGTACAGATTTAGTTCTCTTTTGTCTAGTACAGGCCAGAGAGAGCCGTCCTTTTTGGGAATTAAAAAGTACAGGGAGTTTACCCCAGTCCCCAGGATTCTAATGGGGCTGGCTCTACAGCGTGTTTTTCCAAGAGAGCGAGAGAACCTCTTCCTTTAGAAGGATAAGATGCTCTGGTAACATTGCATGTGATCTTGGAAGAATATTTGGGTGATAATTTGTAGTACCCACTTGTCTGAGGTGATTGAATTCCAGACAGGTAGGAATTGAGAGAGACGTCCCCAGACAGGGGTGGAATGATCGGGGGATAGCAGAAGGAAATCACTGTTTGTTTGCGGGGGGAAGTGCGTGTAGAGTTACCTCTGCTTCTTCCCTCACCATTATTTCCTCTAAAACCTCCTCTGAAATAACCTCTTGAAGAGGGGGATTGGTTGATGCCCTTGTAAAAGGAGAAGGGATTTTCGGTGGATATGGTTTTGGAACCACCTCTGTAAAAGGAGCGGCAAAAGGAAACCCTAGCGGCAGGTAATTGTAAAGCCTCCCATGGACTTTGCGACCTCAGTGTCTTTTTTCATCTTTTCCAACGAGGTATCAACCGCTGGGCCAAAGAGATGCTCCTTGTCGAATGGTTGGTTAAGGATGGACGTTTGCACCTCCGGCTTGAAGCCTGATATTCTCAACCAAGCATGCCTGCGTAAGAGTACACTGGTGTTCACTGCACGAGCTGCTGTGTCTGCTGCGTCTAGGGCTCACCTGATGGATGTACTGGTAATAAGTTTATCTTCTTGGATGAGGTCATTAGCCTTAGATTTGTGTTCATAAGGTAAATATTGTATGAGTTTCTCCAACTCCACGTAATGAGCCCTATCATAACAAGCCAACAGAGCCTGAGCGTTGGCAATGCGCCAGTGATTTGCTGCCTGTGAAGCCACTCTTTTGCCCGAGGCACCAATAAGCTTAGACTCCTCATCAGGAGGAGGAGCCTCACCTGTGGTTTGTGAGTTACCTCTCTTGCGAGCGTTGGAGACTGCAAGAGAGTCGGGGGCAAGATGGCGGCCGCTTAGGAGGTCGACTGCAGTACTAAGTGGCAGTGCTGGCTATTTTAAGTATGAGACCCGTTTAAAGTTAAAGAAACCGCTCCATTAAGTCTCTCTGGCCCCCGTGTCTTTGATGCTGTATTCCCGCATATTTGTGTGGACATTTCGAGCCGGAGCGGCGCCGCAAATAATCCGGCGGTACATTGAAGATTACCTGCAGCGGCTGCTCCATCGGCTGGTGAGAGGTGTTTGGTGATGGCCGCGAAAGTGGCGACGAGCGCGGCGGCATCTAAGGCCGCAGCAGCCGCTCGCAAGGGTCGCGGTGAGAGCGCGCTAGACCCTGCAGCTTCAGGAGGTTTTCCTGGACGCCCGCATCGGCTGCTCTCACAGGGCCCGCCGGTGCTCAGAAGAGGAAGAGGCGGGGTTTCTGCCAAGAACCGCCCGGCTGGGTCTTCGGTGGTGGAGCTGCTACAGCGAACGAGGGAACTGCCCGCTGGGGTGGATGCAACTGTGGGGGCTGGAAGTAGCGGGTGCAGCTTTGGGAAAGCCGAGTCGGTCCCGTGAAAAGGAGGTGAGTCCGGCAATCACTCACAATGTCCTAGATGGAGTAAGTCACATCGCTGGAGATACTGTTGAAGATGAGGCTCTAATAGAGCCTGTGTTACCACCCCCCCCCCCCCCCCCCGAGCAATCAGATACTACAGCAGTAACAGAGGAATCTGGTACTGGGGAGAACGGTAGCTTGGTGGTAAGCTGATTGAAAGCATGGGGAATGGGTTTATTGATAAGCAAATGGACGGACTTGCCCGGGCTCAGGCAGAGGAGCTGTTATCAGACAAAATAAGGGTGAAGTGGAGAAAGAGCCCAGCGATTGCTTCTTTTCTGTTTCAGAGGGAGCAGAATGGTCGGATGATATTATGAGTACATCACAGGGGCTAGTAGTTTAGAATCGGACCCTGAGGATAGCGAGGAGGACCGCCCCATAACAGCTAAAAAATCTTCGGGACAAAAGCGGTCACAGAATAGAGAGAGGAAAGATCTGACATGGGATTACTCGTCAGCCACTCCGCTTTCAGGCGCTTTTGCAACTGAAGCACCTGTGTTAGTGGATGCCCCCCCCCCCCCCTTCCACGCTGGATATAATATACCAAGGAAATGTAAAAAGATAGCCGGAAAGCGCAGGCGGGGATGAGGAAAAATGCAGGGGGTAGTCAGAAAGCTGTCTAAGGCTTTCTCAAACATGGGAGATAGAGTGGCGAATCTCGAAGAGTGAATTGTGGCTACAGAAGCCGATGCGACAAGTGCTATAACCCAGGTGGAGGCCCAAGGCGCTCAAATTAAGGACTTACAATGGAAACTTGAAGAGTTTGAAAACAGACAAAGGAGAAACAATCTTAGGGTGCTGGGGGTTCAGGAGAATTTAGAGGGGTCGGACACTAGAGGTTATATAATTGAAATGTTTAAGGTGGCTTTTCCCGAACTATCGGAGTGGAATTGGGTGGCGGAAATCCAAAGAGCGCATCGCATTCCGCTTAAACTTCGAACACCATCAAAAGAGGGTGATAGTTCCCAAAAAAACTAATATAGCTCGTGATATATCTCCTGCGGCAAGCTATTTTCGATAAAGCAAGGCCTGATGCCAAAAGATCAAGTGGAGAGGTCACATTTTTTGTTCGACCTGATTTTTGCCATGTAACAGTAGAGAGGCGCTGGAGGCTGAGGCAGCTCATAAAACCTTTCCAGGTTAAAAGAATCCAGGTCTATCTTGTTAATCCAGCACAACTGAAAGTGATCAATCAGGGTATTACGCGATAATTTTCATCAGAGATAAAAGCAAGAGAGTACCTGGACTCCCTGGACAAATAAAGCTGCCTATGTTGTGTATTACGATGGGGGAGGGGGAAGAGGGGTTGGACTCGGCTTATAGGTGTATATAAAGAAATGTGGAGTTAGGGGTGGTGGAAGAGTTGGTACTGAAGAACTGGAGTGCTTTTTTTTTTTTAATAGATATAAGGGTTTATCATAACCTAGCCAATGTTATGTTAGAAAAGGAGTCACTGCCCATTAGTATTGCGCACATCATATGCACAGACCAAGGTCTGAGCGTCCCTTTGGGGTGGAGGGGCGATTTAAGGTAGGGGAGGGAGGAGTGGGGTGGGTTCTCACAGGAAGGGGGAGTTGGAGGGGAAGGGAGGGATAAAGGGGGGAGGGGCGAACAAAAAGGAAATTACCTGGCGGTGCGATGTTTTTGTTTGGTTTTTTGTATTGTTTGGAACTTGTTGGTTCCTGCTGAGACATTGGTCCGTTATTATCTTAATAGCGATTAATGGAGAAGCTTATGATCTGTTCAATTAATACAGGGGGCCTGAATGATTGGAGTAAAAGACAAAGATTGGGGCATTTTGTTAGGTCAAATCAGTTAGACCTGATTTGCTTACAGGAGACCCATATACCCTGGGCTAAAAAGCACTGGTTAAGTATTAAAGGGTTTGACCTGTTGGGTTTGTTCCACACAGACGTCTACTATTAGGGGGTTGGCAATACTGGCTAAATCCAGTTTGGCCGGTGCTAGGCGCTGCCTGGCAGATACCTTGGGCAGGTGGGTAATTGTGGAACTTGAGGTGGGTTTTACACTATGTACAATTTACGGCTCTAATCAGGATGAACTGGAGGTTTTTGATAAACTCGAGGTGGAATTATTGAACTGGCCATCCTCCCCCGTAGTGTGTGGTGATTTTAATATTTCTACAGATCTTATAGACATCGACAATAATGTCAACTATGTTGGCCGTAAGCCCAAGGTATTTAGAGCCCATACAGTTTGGTGGATGTCTGGGGGTATAAAAAAAACCTCACAATCCAGGGTTTACTTAATTTTCATGCCCCTTTAAGAAATACACTAATCTGGATTATTTTCTTATTTCTTCTATGGAGGCGCGGAGAGTAGGTATTAAAAAATTACCAAAAGTGATTTCTGACCATAGCCCACTAATTTTGTTATATGAAATCGAGAGGGTTATCCACTCTCGCTCCAGATGGACTTTTGAGAGGAGATTGTTAGCAGACCCCAAATTCGTAGAACATTTAAAGAATTGGGCTAAAGATTTCTTTGATATAAATTGGTATATAGTGCATCTCGAAATAGTGTGTGGGACTCTTTTAAGGCGGCATTGAGAGGAGAGACGATCAGCTTATCTGCCAGGCTGAGGAAAGAGGCACGAGAAGAGCAAGAGAAATTGATGGGTCAGCTGGCAGAGGCAGAAGAGCAACATCTGAGGGATATTACAGGTGGAAACGAGGCTGAGAACAGCCATCAGAAGATATTGGCTATCAAGGCGGAAGTACATAAGTGGATAGCTCAGAAAAATGCAGATGACTACCAGACACACAGGGGTAGGATGTACGAGACGTGTGAGCACGCGGGTAAACTGCTTGCATTAAGGATCAGACAGGGCTATGGTAGAAACATAATAACGGAAATTCATGAAGGTAACCGACAGTATGTGGAACCAGAGGACATCCGTAGGGTTTTTAAAACTTTTTATCAAAAACTCTATAAGGAAGAGGATAGGACAGAGCTTGCTAGCTTGGCGTTTGAAGACTTTGGTCAGAATTTGCCCGAGCAGGATAGAATGGCATTAGATAAAGATCTGGCACTAAGTGAAGTGATAGAAGCTTTGCAGGAATTATCTGCAGGGAAGGCTACAGGGCCAGATAGTGTTCCACTCGAAGTATACAAATGCTTACAAACTGTTATAGCTCCCCTGCTATTGGATTTATTCAATGGCATAATCTGCTCTGGGAAAATTCCAGACCCCTGGAAAGAAACAAATATCATTGTCTTCCACAAAAAGGGCAAGCCTAAGTGAGATCCGGGGTCGTATCGTCCAATATCCCTCATAAATGCGGACACAAACATTTATGCTAAGGTTTTGGCCAAAAGGCTGGGAAGGGTCATTGGCGGTCTGGTCTCCCCGTGGCAGCATGGGTTTATCCCGGGTCGAGGGACAACGGATCATATCAGGCGGGCCATCACGTTGTTTGATGTGCAGGCTGTCACCGGGGGACGGATCGCTATGATCCTTCTGGACGCAGAAAAGGCCTTTGACCGCGTCACATGAAAATATTTGTGGGGGATATTGGAACGGAGGGTCTTTGGCCCTAATATGAGTGCTATAAAAGCTATGTATGGTGATCCCATAGCTAGAATTCAACTAATGGGGGGCAGCTCAGATGAAATATATATTTCTCTGGGCACTCGGCAAGGGTGTCCATGCTCGCCAATCTTATTTGCCCTGTGTATCGATCCTTTGGTACGAAGGATACTAGGGTGTGAGGGCATTAAGTCAGTGGTTTGTAATGGGCTTGAAACCAAGCTGTTGGCTTATGCCGATGATCTGGCTATAACAACTATAGATCCAGAGATGGCTATGACTGCCCTTACAGGGATATCTACTGAGTTTGGTCGGTGTTCAGGGTATCTTTTAAATGAGAGCAAGACCCAGATAATCTGCTCGAATAATATTTTGAAGCAGGATGGAAGATACACGGATTCAGCAGTCTACCTTGGGGTTAAGATTAGTCCCGTAATGGATACAATAATTAAAGAGAATTATCTCCCCCTGGTTATCTCAGTGGCGGCTGAAATAAAAAGAATAGACTATACATCTGTCTATAATAGGGAGAGCCAATGTGCTTAAGATGACCATGCTCCCCAAATTACTGTATCTTTTCTGCTCAATTCCGTTTATGGGGGTGATGAAATCTATTGAGGCAGTTTTTATGAATTTTATCTGGCAGTGTGGGAGAACCAGACGCTCTCTGAAATATATGTCTTTGCCGCAGGATAAGGGTGGCCTGGCTATCCCCAATATTAGATTCTATCTTGTGGCCTGTCTCTTTAGTCAGATGGCAATATTATTAGATTGTGCCACAAATCTGTCCGACTGCTCGTTTGGGAATTTAAATCCCCCATCCATTTTTGAACTGCTTTTAGGTAGGGAAGCGGTGGGGTTCTTATTGCGCAAGACTGACACGCGCTATTATAATAAAAAACGGTTTAAAGTATTGGATGGCGTTTGGAGGGTCTGGAAAGCTATTCAGAAATCATTGGTAATCTCAAAACTTAACTATTATACTCCCCTCTGGAACTCCAGTATCTTTCACATTTTAGCAATGATCTATTGTGGAGATCGTGGGAGTATCAAGGAATTAGAAGATTAGGGGATCTGTTCGAAGGGAACAAAGTGCTGAGTTTTTATGATATTTATCGGAAATTTGAAATCCCAGCCAAACATGGTTTTAAGTTTTTACAAATCCATCAAACGCTATCGAGTATTAGGCCAAGGTCTACCCCAGGTGGTAAAATTGGTGTACTTGAGTATGTGCTGGGACGGGGTACTAAAATCAGTCCGATTTATAAAGCACAAATTTCAACAATGCAAAATGATTTGGATACGGTTGAGGCCTCATGGATGTTGGAATTAGGGCATTCGGATGTGGACTTAGACAAAGCGTTACAACTGGCTGGGAAACTGTTCCGTTCTGCGAATTTGAGAGCACAACATTACAAAACGTTGTTTAATTTGTATTTTACACCAGCTAAGCTATTTGATTGGGGTAAGAGGGACGACGATAAATGCCCAAGATGCCACGTGGGGCCTGCAAATCTGATACATATGTTCTACCTCTGTAATAAGTTACGCGAGATTGGTGCTCAGATCGAAAAAAATTGGGAGTGTCTGCTAGGTGTTAAGATCAATCTATCCCCTACCCTAATGATAATAGGAACTGATTGTAGCCTGAGTCTGAATAAGGAGGAGGAAGCTTTTGTCTTTATTTGTGTGGCGGTTCTCCGGATATTGCTGGCTGCAGGCTGGAAGGATACTACGGTTCCCTCCTTTCAGATGTGGTTTTCCAGACTCTTGGGGATCCATAACATCGAATCTTCCCTCTATTCCCGGAGAGGCAGGAGAATGAGGGAGATGGGGCAGAACATCTGGGCCCCCGCCTCAAGGGTTGGAGGGACTCCCGTTTATAAAATGGCCCTAGGTGTAATGTTTACATACTGACTGTTTTGCTTTTTTTTTTTTGTCTCTGTATTTTATTGTGATAATCAATTTTGTGTACAATGTGTTTTTTATGTAGTATTTATGTATTGATTGTTGATTGCACCAGGTAATAATAAAAATAATAAAAAAATTTTTTTAAAAAGGAGACTGCAGGAGAGTCTAAGGGCAGCTGGCCTCTAATGTAAACAGGGTCAGTGGGTGCGGGTTTATATTTTTTGGCCACACTAGGTGCAATTATTCTGGCCCTTACAGGATCTTTAAATACTTCATCCTTGTGCATCAACATGCCATTGAGCATTAGTAAGGTATGAGTAACTCTTTGGGAAGAAGTAAGTGTTTCAAAGTGGAAATCCTCTTCTAAAGGCTCTTTATGGAGTTCCACTCCATGATATTGAGCAGCCCTGTTAAGAAGGTCAATGTACCCAATATTGTCCTCAGGTGGGGAGGGTCTGGAGGGATACAAATCAGGGTCATTGTCTGTGTTTGAGTCAGTATGATAATCCTCCAAAGGGTCAGTGTCCTGTGGCCTATCCTGATCCTCATCCTCATCCCCTTCATCCTGTAGGTCAGCTGAAAGTGGTGCTGGTGGTGAATTTGATGGTGTGATAAGCAAATTGGGATCAGTGGAAGAAGGAGGTGGAATGTGAAGGGGAGAAGGGTTAGTACCCACACTCTTCCTTTTTAGAGGAATGTGGTAATCCTCAGGTAGGTCTATCTTCTGTTTTTTTTGGAAGAGTGGCATGAATCTGTCCTGTTTCAGGGTTGATCACAAGTTTTTTCTGCTTCGGATCCGAAGGCGGGGCATCGGGCCGAGGTTCTTTAGATGGAGGGTCTTTCTCCTTAGTTGCCGGTTTCTACTCAGAGCCTTTCTGTGTCGAAGGTGGCATCTTCAGCAACGGTGGTATTGTGACCAGCACATGTTTGGACTTGGGTTTCGGAGCCGAAGGTGTTGGGTCAGAGCCGGAGTGGGCTCGGCTCGAGCCTGAAGGCTTCTCTTTCTGTTTCGGAGTCAGGCCCGAGGGCAAAGCGTCTGAAACTTTGTCGGTGCCGACCTTGGCCAGAAGGCAGAGGAGTGACCGGAGCCTTTGTCTTTGGTTTTTGAGGGGGCAAAGGGGTATCTTTACTCATGGTACACTGACCCGGAGTAACCTGCTCCTCTTCTTCCATGTCGGAGTCGGACATGTAGATATGTTCTTCCTCCTTGAGCTTTATGTTCTTCGCCGAAGATGTCCGGTGCGGAGTCGTTTTGGTGCATTTCGTGGCCTCGAGCCCGATGGTCACGAAGTGTCTTTTTGAATCGAACGATCGACACGTGTGTCAGTATTTCTCGTCGTGTTCCGGGGACAAGCAGAGGTTGCACACTTAGTGCAAGTCAGTGCGTGGAAATTTAGCACAACACCCAGGACAGAACTTTGAGGGAGTCCGTTCCATTGACTGCTAGCGCGGTCGGCGCAGGTATGCCCGGTGGACTGCCGCGAGTTTCCCGATCAAAGGTTTTCCGAGGTGAGACGATGCACGTTGAATGGGAAACCGCAATCGCTAACAATACCGTCGAGGGTAGTGGATTGCATGTCAAAGGGGTGCCAAACCGGAGCGCCGCAATACACATCCGAACCCGATGGCGGAAAAAAACTATCTAAGGATGGAGTCGATGGCCATGCGCACTATCACTGAAAGGAGGAGTCACCTACCTCGTGACTGGAAAGACTTCTTCGAACAAAAACAAAGTGCAAAAATCCAGAACCAACACTAGATGGCAATCTATGCATAGCATGTGATCTACAGCTCACATGCCTCGAACATGTATCTATTAGAAAATTACCTATCACATGCCTGAAGCTGCAGCAGGCTAATTAGCAGTAGCTCTCCAGCAACTGCTCGGCCTGTACTTGGCATGAATTAGGTGTGAAAACTGCTCCCAGGGCTGAGATGATGGCCTGGGAGTGGGATGGTTTTTCCGTCCACTGCCAGGAAGACAAGTTGGGGTGAGCCAAGGAACTTCATTAGCTTCAAAGGGGCATGCCCTGTCACAAGCAAATGTTAGGGAACACTTCGAAAGCCCAAACTTTTGTCTCCATAGTTAGACTGGCACCAAACCCAGTAGGTAGCAAGCTACCCCCACAACCAGTAACAACCATGGCCCTAGTGGAATGGAAACAAATGCCCTTCTTGGCCAATGTGCAGCTCATCTTGATACACAGGATGATCCAGTGCGAAATGGTGCATTTTTGTCACCACTTTGACTTTCTTGGCCCAGGCAAAGCCAACAAAGAGCTGATCATCTACTCTATCCTGTCGAACACTGTTAATGTTGTTTTAGACAACACACCCAGGATCCAGTCTATGCAATCTCTCCTTCTTAGGGAGACGAGGAGCAGAAAAGAAAGTTGGAAGAGTAATACACTGTGATATTAAAGGGCCATTTCACACGTGTGGGATCTGAGCACAAGGTAATACCAGAAGCAGGATCTTGCTATAAAAAAATGCACTTAAAGGATGAAAACACCACTTCATCCACCTAGCAGGGATTTAACATGATTATCTCAGTCTTACAGGGGAAGACTGCAAACAATACCCTGCAGAATGTAATTCTCTTGTTGCCCCATAGCAGGCTCATATGGCTTAACGTGCCTAAAAACCTATTACATTATAACAAGATTAAACGGTCTTGCATCCTACAAGGGACAGTCAGCCTGCCACTGGCCCTCCTAGTGAATACCAATCCTTGCTCCCAGGATATCGCTGCACCCTTGCATGTGCTGTACCTTCTCCACCACGTATTGGACCTGCTTTAGGTTCCCCTCAATGCAAGCTCGGTGCAGGGTGGTCTCTCCCTTCTCATTGCGGCGATTCCACTGTCAAAAAACAGAGTGTGAGAAAGTAAAAATGTGTTCAGTGGAAGAAATCAGCAAGAGAAAGAGGCCGCAAATGAGCCGTGGGAGGGGGGGGGGGGGGGGGGGGAAGAGACAGAAGGTAAATGGACATAGCAATGTGGAGAGGAATCATCTGTCAGATGTAAAAAACACTGAGATTATGAGAAGATTACAGGTAAGTAGAAAATGATGAAGAGGCAGAGAGTACCAGATTACATGAATAAATACAGTACGAAATGAGCCGGAGATGAAGAAGGACAAAAGATAAGAATGAGATGGGAAAGACGGGATGGGAATGAGAGGAGGAAAAAGCGTTGCGTATGAGCGGAGGACGGCGGAATGAAAAAGCAGAATTAATATGAAATGAGGAGGATTTCTGTAAAAGGAACAAGGGACACACAAGAAACAGGTATTGGGCCGCAAACTATGGCTGGGAGAGCGAGAGCATAAGGGTAAGTATACGTTGCAAAATAAGAAGGGCATCGTTTTTCAGCTGCAGATAATTAGAACTCATTAAAGTGGCTTTAAATAAATCACACTGTCAAAAACATTGAGGTAGTTGTTCCTTCTTTACCTGGTTAACTTTCCTGCGGCCAGGGACAGCTTTGTCATAACCTTCCAAGTCTTCATCTTCATCTGTCAGAGTAAGAGAGGTGAGGGGATTTTATTTTATGTATTTTATATTTTTTATAAAGAGCAACTCAGCCAGAAGGTTATCAGCATGCTGTACATCCGAACAACAAAGAGACACCAGGCATCAACTTATGTAAGGATAATATGTCAAAAAAAGGTAAATACACAATTAGATGAAAGCAGATAACTGTTTAGCATCAAGCTCTGAAGAAAGCACCGAATGAGGAAGGCTAACAATCCAGAAAAAAAGAGCAAGTGAAGAGGAAAGTCACAGATGAACAAGTTAATTACCTTCAGTAACGCCCTTTCTCATGGATACTCTATCTAACCACAGATACCTCACCATATGAAACTTCACAGGCGTCAGACTTATCTGGACACTTGCCATGGCTCCTGCGCGCCGGTAGGTGGAGCGAATAATGTCCTCTGTCACAATCCGGAGATGCAAATAGACATCGCACATACACTTAGGTTAGTTATCTCCTATTTCTCACACACCCTCAGATGCGTAGAATGGCCGACAACATTGATTTCGCACTGGCACTACGATGAATCTAACTTGGGCCCTTAATACTCCAAAAAACACAAAATAGGGGACACTGACACAGCTGACCTGGAATAAACTGAGTATCACAAAACCCAAATCCGCACTGCAATACACTCAAGACCTACATCTGACTTCAATCCCACATGGGTAAGTCAGGAGATGATAAATGCCATGCCAAGTACAGCATTCCATATGTATACCATCCCCCATACCGCACCATCCTTTCCTCACCCAAGCCTGGACTGGTTCAAAGACTGTGAAAGGGCAAGTCCACAACCCCAAATCCCTGATAAACACTAGTTCACAGTTCCATATGGTGGTACCTGTGTGTCCAGTGAGTGACCCCAGGCCCATGGGTGTCTAAGTCAACTGTGACTGACACATTTGGGAACCAGGCCCCAACCTTCAGTGTATTTTGAGATTACTTTAGGAGATGCACATTCTTGTTCTTACTTCTGTGGCTGCATAGTGCACCAGATGCTTGGTGGCACCTATTATCTAGGACACCAAAGCTATCTCACAGTCTAGTCATTGACTTTGTGCTGTTGTACCTGTGTGGGACCCTATGTAGGAGAGTAGGGTCTGCTTTCTATGTTCACCCCCACTTTTTGCTTTTGCTTTACTGGTTTTCGACTTAGATGTGGCTGTGGGCCTGCTAATCAGACCCACAGCCCTGCTGTTCTCTCTCTAAATTAATACTATGTACTTTAGGTGCATAACCCAATTGGATAGGATCACCTTATTGGCCCCTGTACAGTGTACCTTAGGTACCCAGGGCATAGGTGTACCCTAGGCCTACCAGGGGCTGCAGCATGTATTATGCCACCCCTGGCCTGGCCTTCCATTATGACACAACTGGCTGATCACTCAGCTGGGGCAAGGTCGTGTAATCACCCCTTGCTTAGGTGTAGTATTCCTATGCCTACCTTATATATAGACACATGTGTACCTATCAGCCACTCCTATGGCAAGCCTTAACAATCCTGGAGGCAGAGTGCTTGGTAACATGTGAGATGGTGCTCTAGCATGAGCTGAGCCTGTCTGCAGCTTTCGGAACCATGTCCTTATAGCGGTTCTATGATATAGCCTACCATATACTCTTAAAGTACCTTATAATCTTAAACGGTTATGGTAACTATGGTTTGGCTTTATCAAAACATGTCATGTAAGGTGTCTAACACTTTGGAATAATACCCCCATCCCATTTCTAGGGATGAGGATATTATCCCTCCCTTCTAGAGGGAGAAGACATGTTGAAACCTACTTACCCGGTTAAAGTTTACCAGAGCCCCAGCATCACAAAATGGATGCTGCTACCACGACACAAGTCTGACCTCCTGCTGCTGGGAGTGATCCCGGCACCGGAGGCTTGTACAATAGGTTTCCTGCCTTGGGAGGTGCGAGCACCACCCCAGACAGGCCTTAGTGTATTGGGGCAGGGAGGGATGAAAGAAACGAGACACTGCCTGGGGCACACAAGGTGCCCCATGCATAGTCCAGTTCAAACCGGTGCTGGGGCACTCCAGCCCCAGTCCTGGCGCGAAACTGGACAAAGGGAAGGGGGTGTAACCACCCCCCTCCCAGGTCCCACCCATAAGGCGTGACCTAGCAGGCAACCCAGCCCCCCAGATTAGTATAAATGTGGTAGCTGGGCCCCAGGAGATTAGATTATCCTGAACCTGCAACTTGAAAAGAAACTCTGGACCTTCGACATTCGACGAAAGAAGAAGACTGAAGAATCTCCCTTGTGGCCAAGGAGTGGCCACCCTGTGCGAACAGGCACCATCAAGAGACTTACCTTTTGCTTTGCTGAAGTTCTACGAGAGACCGACTGCAGAGCCCGACCAGAGCCTTGACTTCCAGACTTCTCCGACCCTGATCCACATCCACAGCCGAGCTGAGATCCGTGGAGGCGACGAGAGACGTGGGACCGGCTACCTGGGAAAAGGGGCGAGTATCTTCCAGCGCAGCTTCTGAGGCACCCTCGAAGTTGTGCACCGGGGATTGAGAAGCCCCAACCCCAAGCACCATCTGCACCGAAGACCAGCCCCCCACACTCCACGAGTCCTGCGTGGGGCCCTTCTGCATTTTCCTGCTTGCTGCGTCTGTCCGGTGGCTTGCCCGTTGGCTAGCAACCTTTGCGACGACACACCTTTAACTTTCCACTGCTGGTTTGGCTCCTCCAGACTGGCTCCTGCTCCTCTGCAAACGAGAAGCACCCCAGACCTTCCTGGTCTGCACCAGAAGCAAGTCCTCCATTCTTCGTGGGTTCTGCTTGCCAAGGCTTGGTGAGTCCTAGTTCGACTTCGACGCCGCAGACAGCCCGAGCCTTTGTGGGACAGCTCGCCTCCTGGTCCTGGTCGTCCTCGACGTCTCCTGGTACCCGTGGCTGCTGCGACAAGCTTCACCTCTTCACCTGCAATCTCCCGACATCGCCTGGTTCCATGTGGTCACTGGCTAGTGACCCTGACTCTGTCCCTTCTGCTTGCAGGTATCCTTCCTTCTTGATCCCGGCCTTGGGATCCACCGGACACTCTTCACTGACTGCCTGTCAGCAACTTTCCTTCAGGCATCCATAGAAGTCCACGACGAAACCCGACGCAAGTTCACACCTATGCACCCGCAGCCCGTGGGCTAGGTAACTTGGGTACTTCGGTGCTCACAAGGGTAGTGACTATCCTAGGGTCTAGTTTCCGAGTCTCGACTTTCTAGCTATACCAGAAGTGTCCTAAAACTGCTTATTTCTAACTGCTAGTAATTCTATCGACTTTTACGCATTACGCGTGAGTGTTTCCACTCTGCACCTGAATCCCGTGGGCCTCCCACTTCCTTACCTTGGGTAGTATAGCGTAGCCCCAGCGATTCCCTAGGCCTAGGCCTATCCTATTTCCGTGACAGTGGTCCTTATACCACTTACTTAGTATATGGTTTGCGTGGCCCCTAGGGCCCAACTATATTACTTACCTGTGTGACTTAATGTATGCTTGAATAAGACTGTGTTGTACTTACCTCGAATCTCATAAAGAGTGCTGAGGGTTTGACTAGAATAAATACACTTTATTTTATATATATATCTGTTGTGGTGTCCTTTCATTTGGTATTCAAGGGATTATATATGGTATCACAGCTGGCTTCACATGCCATTCAGAGTTTAGCCTAAGACTGCTCTTGTCCATGCTACCACTAGGATAGCTGGTCTATAAGGTTGACTTTACAACCAATCACCACAAGGGTTGTTTGGACTGATACAAGGTGTACACTAGAACTAGTGACATCATATATCAGCCAACTTCTCACACCCTATTTGTAGGACAGTGACCCTTTTTGCATGGTTAACCCCTAACTTTTTGCCAGATACTTGATGCCAACTTGACTGAGTGTGCACTGGGTCTCTGCCAATCAGGTTCCCAAGGCCTGTGTTCTTCCACAAAACTGCACCCTTGTCTCCACAATTGGCACACATCTGGGCCACATGCAATCCCTTGTAAAAGGTACCCCTGGTACAAGGGGTTTTGTGACCAGAGAGGGCCTCTGAAGGCTGCAGCATGCACTATGCCACCCTCAGGGATCCCTCACCTAAACACACCACACACTGCCACTGCAGGCTGCGTGTTCTGGTGCAGACTATACTGAGAGTTGACATGGCAACCATCCCTGGGTACCATGCCCATCAACACTGCAAGTGGCATGGGTAAATCACCCCTCTAGCAGGCCTAACAGCCCTAAAGGCAAGGTACACCATACCACCGGTGAGGGCAATATGCCCCTACACTGTCTGTGCCATTCACAACCCTTGTAAGTGCAGTGAAGCCATTTGGAGTATAGGGGATGGGCGTTTCCTTATGAACTCCAGTCAGGTGCACCATACCACCGGTGAGGGCAATATGCCCCTACACTGTCTGTGCCATTCACAACCCTTGTAAGTGCAGTGAAGCCATTTGGAGTATAGGGGATGGGCGTTTCCTTATGAACTCCACAGTCAGGTGCACCATACCACCGGTGAGGGCAATATGCCCCTACACTGTCTGAGCCATTCACAACCCTTGTAAGTGCAGTGAAGCCATTTGGAGTATAGGGGATGGGCGTTTCTCATTATGAACTCCACAGTCAGGTGCACCATACCACCGGTGAGGGCAATATGCCCCTACGTTGTCTGTGCCATTCACAACCCTTGTAAGTGCAGTGAAGCCATTTGGAGTATAGGGGATGGGCGTTTCCTTATGAACTCCACAGTAAGGTGCACCATACCACCGGTGAGGGCAATATGCCCCTACGTTGTCTGTGCCATTCACAACCCTTGTAAGTGCAGTGAAGCCATTTGGAGTATAGGGGATGGGCATTTCCTTATGAACTCCACAGTCAGGTGCACCATACCACCGGTGAGGGCAATATGCCCCTACACTGTCTGTGCCATTCACAACCCTTGTAAGTGCAGTGAAGCCATTTGGAGTATAGGGGATGGGCGTTTCCTTATGAACTCCACAGTCAGGTGCACCATACCACCGGTGAGGGCAATATGCCCCTACACTGTCTGTGCCATTCACAACCCTTGTAAGTGCAGTGAAGCCATTTGGAGTATAGGGGATGGGTGTTTCTCATTATGAACTCCACAGTCCTAGAATGGCTCTACTGAAAACAGGAAAGTTTGGTGCCAAACCGCTCACCACATTAAACCAACAATGATGCCAGTGTGGGATTTAATGTAAAATGCACTCAGAGGACATCTTAGAGATTGCCCCTGAAAAACAACCAGCCCTGGTGTGGTTCCTGACTGGCTACCAGCCATCTGCCACCACCAGACATAATTCTGGACCCATGGGTCTCGAGCCTCTGCTGTATGGGTCCTGAAACATAGTCCATCCCGGGCAGAGGTGTCATGCCTCCTCCCCACGGATGGGCAGGGTCCACGAAGGGGAAGCTTCAAAGGCCTGCCGTCTTTGTTAGCTACCCCCAGCCTTTTGCTGCTATCAGCCACTGTCCCCACCTGTTCTGGCCTCCACCTTGGGAGGGATAAACAGCAGGAAAACTTAGCCAGGAAGGGAGATGTGCCCACCTTTGCCAACCCCACCCTTTAGGTGGGGGAGGCGAAGTGAAACACATATGTCAGTCCTTTCCATCTTGAAGATGAGGGGACACACCCAATTAGGAAGAGGCCTTCCACTCCCACTGGAGGGTGGCATAATAGGGGGTGCAGACACTCCAGGAAAGGCACCCATTGGTCCCAACCTGCACAGCCCTATAAAGCCCCTAAATCTAGTATTTAGGGGGACCCTTGAACATTGCCTCTTCAGATTCGATGAGCTAAGAAGAATACAAACTGAAGAGCCATGTATCAGTGGAGAAGAAGACGATGACTGGCCTGGCCCCAGCCCAACTGGCCAGTCTCCTCCTCCAGCAACCCTACTTCCAGAATTGGGCGTGACCCGCAGGCAGCAACCTCAAGAACCCCAGAGGACCTGTGCTGTCGTCGACAAAGACTTCTGTCTCCCGTGGACCCCTGTGAGAAAGTGCCATCTTTCTTGCATGGTATGCCCCCACTTTTTGCTAAATTGCTGAATGTACTTCGATTGAGTGTACCCTGGGTTCCTGCCAATCAGGTGCCCAGGGCCTATGTTCCTTCCTTAAACCACACAAACTCCAAATTGGCAAACCCTAGCCACATGTCAGCCCCTAGTAAATGGTACCCTAGGTACCCAGGGCCTTGTGGCCAGGGAAGGCCTCTAAGGGCTGCAGCACTCATTGTGCCACCCTCAGAGGCCCTGTACCCTTACACACACACTGCCCTTGCAGGCTGAGTGTCTGGGTGCAGGACAAAACAAAGAGTCGACATGGCACACATCACTGTGTACCATGCCCATCACCTACACTGCCAAGGCATTTGTCAGCCACCCCTCTAGCTGGGTGCATTACGCCTATGGTGTGGGCGCAGGAGCCCTGTGCCCCTACAGTACCCGGGTCCATTCCTGGGCACTGTAAGTGCAGTGCTGTCATTTAAGAGTGCATGGTGCTGAGAGCTTGTCAAACACGAGCTCCACAGCACCATATTGGCAACACTGAAGCCTGGGAAGTTTGGTATCAAACTTCTCAGCACATTGAACCCACACTGATGCCAGTGTAGGATTTAATGTACTAAGCACCCCAGAGGGCATCTTAGAGATGCCCCCTTACAGCTAACTTACAATCCACGTCTGCTCTGAGGCTGCCCAGGCTGCCACACAGCAGACACGTTGCTGGACCCCTGGGTGGGAGAGCCCCTGCTCTCCCGGGCCTGCAACAATGCACATCCTGGGTGAGGTGAGAAATCTCCTCCCCCAGGATGAGCAAAGGGAAGCTTCAAAGGCAGGCCGCCATTTGGAGTTTCCCCAGGCCACTGCAACCCCCCACTCTGGCGGGAAGCTTGGCCGGAAACCCCATACAAGGACAGGGGATGTGCCAGCCTGCCCACCCCACCCCTCAGGTGGGGGAGGCGAGGTGAAGCACATCTCCGGGCTCTCGCCATCTTGAAGATGGGAGGCCCTACCCTATCAGGATTAGGCTACTGCCCCCCTCCCACAGGAGAGAGGCAGGATAGGGGGTGTACCCACCCCAGGACAAGGACCCATTGGTCCCTGGCCTTCACCTACCTGTAACGCCCCTAAATCTAGTATTTAGGGGCCCCCTGAACCTTCCTTCCTTAGATTCCAGATAGAAAATTACAAGAAGAGCAAGAAGAACAAAGACCTGCCCTGCAGCTGCTAAAAAGAGAAGAAGACACCAACTGCTTAGGCCCCAGCCCTACCGGCCTGTCGACTCTCGAACCTGCACCAGCGCGGCATCTCTCGTGGCCAGCAACCTCACCAACCCCGGAGGACCTGGCTACCTTTTGGCTCTAAGCCCCTGGGACTCCCATGAGTAGAGGCTCTACTCAAGAAACCTATTTTTAACCCCTGGCAGCAGCCCAGAACAGCGGACCCAACACACTCTGCACCAGCCAAGCCTGGCCAGTGCCGGAGTGGACAAAGACCCTGAGGACGACCCCACGGCGACTGTGACCCCGAGTCCGGCACCCAAGGACCCCCCTCGACATCCCGGAGGAAGCCTGCAGCCTCAGAACCAAGTGCCACCCCAACCGCGATCAACCAGAGGGTAAGATTCCCGACGTCAAAAGGCACCCCTGCACCCGGCGCCCTGCGGCCCCCTGTGCCCAATCCCGGGGTACCCACCTAACCTACAACTACCCAACTTACCTCTCGAAGTGGTGGTGGCACCTGAAACATCCTCGTCCCCGAGCCTGCAGCCTTTTTCCAAACCGGAACATTCCCATTGATTTCCATTGAGCGCCCGAAGGCTCAAAAGCACCCTGCACCCAGCCGCCCGAGTGGCCCTGGCAGTGCCCTCTCTACACTAACCTACTTCCCCACTTGCCCTGAGTAAGTGACCAGGAGCCCAGCTCCCACAGCCGCGTGGCTTGCCAGACAGCAGCCACCAACCAAGGCCCCCCTATCCCTCATAGGATAACATTGGGCCTAACTCTCTCTGCACCCGGCCGTCCTGAAACCGCTGAGGGTGAACCAACTGTACCTACCTAACACTGGGGGACCCCTGAGTCCATGCCCGGAATTTCAACTCTGCCAGTCGAGTACTTACCCTTAAACCGCTAACTTCATTTTCCTCATAGGGTAACATTGACTGGCTTTTTCTTCAAAAATCTTCTAAGTGTGAACTTTTCAAAACTGCAAAAATTCACCAAAAATCAGCCAAGTGACAAAAACGAATTTACTCACCTGCTCCTAGGTGAGCTCCCAGTGCTGGATCTTGGTGCCCAGCCCTAACCCTGAAAAGTGTTCACAACTATACTTACCTCTAACTCATTTTTCTCCCATAGGAAACCATTGTCTGCTTTTCTGTGAAATTTCTTCTAAGTGTCTATTTTTGCAAATTTGAAATATTCTTTTAAAATCGTACCATTTCTGCAAACGAAATTACTTACCTGCTTTTGATAAGGACCCCAGTCCTGGGTCTAGGTACCCAGTCCTGGATTACTAAAGTAACGATAAAGTACTCTACCTGCAATTTGAATTTCTTGCCATAGAGATCCATTGAATGTTTTCTTTGAAATATTTTCCAAGTGCTAACTTTTGAAATAGCTAAATATTATTTAAAAATCATTACAGTTATTAAGTCGACTTTCATCACTTGATTCTGAATACTGACCCCAGGCTGGTTCTAGGAGCCAGACCTGGAATTCCAAAAGTAATCTGAAAAGTAATGTATTACAAATAACCTGAATTTACCATTGAGCTCAATGCATGGTTATGTTTAGGAAATAGGATTGTTTATTGCAACCAACTGTGACTGTTTACACAAATTTATTGCTTAAGACAAAAGTATTTATATTCAACCTCTCATTCTGAGAAAGTATATTTTTACCCCCTTTGTGGTTCTAAAAATAAAACAAGCATATATTTTATATATATAAACCATTGGCCTAGAGTTCAGTTATTGAGTGTGTGAAACCATTTGCTGACTGAGTGTGTACAATAAATGCTTTACACTGTCCTCTGGTACTGCCTTACTGCTCGACCAAGCTACCACTTTTGAGAGTAAGGTCATACCTAACTTTGACCTCTATCAGCCTCTGGGGGACTGTGGACTCTGTACACCCTGTACCTATTAGGGAACAGTATATACAGAGCCACTTTCTCACATTGGTGGCAGCGGTGGGATACAAACTTGCATTTGTTGGACTACTTGGTTACCATCTGATCACACAACAGAACTCTTAAAAATTGCCTTTAGAATTCTGATTGGTTTTTCCAAAATTACTAAAAGTCTTGCTAGGGCCTTGCTTAAGTCCCATTAGAATTTTAGAAAAATAAAAGTCACTATAATCAGGGTAGAGGGTTAGAACTGTCAGGTTAGAATGTCTCAAATAAACCCAGCTATTAGTGATAATAATAACATGGACCTGGTGGAGGAGCTCGACCTCACACCTTACTTACACTTGTCTTTCAAGGAATTGAGGTCCTTATGTAAACTCAAAAATTTACAAATGGGTCTGCATCCAACCAAACAAGGGCTCCAGGAGCTCCTGGCTGAGTATGCTAAAGACCACCCATCTGAACATGGTGATGGCCAGTCAGATGAGGAAAGGGAAACAGGGGAGGTGGACAGCAACCTCCCCATACTATTCCCTAGGGAGGAGATGGCACCCATACCCTCCAACTCAAGACATAGCATCTGGGCACCTAGAGACCACACAGGTGGCTCTGGTCCCAGAGACAACACTGGGGGACCCCCCAGTGAAGAGGACAGCCTTGTGAGGCTGGCCAAAAGAATAGATCTAGAGTCCAGACTCCTGGCCCTAGAAAAGGAAAGGAGAGAGATGGGTTTAGCACCCATCAATGGTGGCAGCAATAATAAAAACAAGGGTAGGGAGGAAACTTCTGACCCTAAAATCCCCAAAGGGATTGTCCCTAAATTTGAGAAGGTGATGATATCACCAAATGGTTCACAGCCTTTGAGAGGGCTTGTGATATCAGGAAAGTAAAGAAACCTCTCTGGGGGGCACTCCTGTGGGAACTGTTCTCTGGTAACTGCAGGGACAGGCTTCTGACTCTCTCTGGGCCAGAAGCAGGATCCTATGACCTCATGAAGAAAGCTCTGATTGAGGGATTTGGATTCACCACTGAGGAGTATAGAATTAGATTCAGGGGGGCTCACAAAACCCAGACCCAGTCCTGGATTGATTTTGTAGATTACTCAGTGAAGACACTGGATGGTTGGTTAGCTGGACATGGTGTGCAGGATTTTACTGGATTGTACAATTTATTCATGAAGGAACATATTTTGAGTAACTGCACAAATGAAAAGTTGCATCAGCATTTGGTAGACCTAGGTCTAATTTCTCCCCAAGAATTGGGAAAGAAGGCGGACCACTGGGTCAAGACTAGGGTGACCAAGACAACCACTGGGGGTGACCAAAAGAAGGTGGTCACAAAACCTCCCCAGGGGAAAGGTGGTGAGAATCCCCAAGATAAAAATTCTGAGTCTTCCAAAGGGCCCCAAAAACCTGTTCAGGTGGGTGGGACCCAAACTACTCCCTATGTGCCCCAACCATATAGGGGGAAGAACTTTGATCCCTTAAAGGCCTGGTGTAATACCTGTAAGAAGCAGGGACACCTAACTGTATCTTGCCCCCAAAACAAAGCCCCTAAGGCACCCAGTACAGCCACTCCTGGGGCAGCAAGTATACAAATGGGATCAGAGGTGTACCCTGAGCAAATCTGGGAACACACTGAAGCAAGTTTAGTCTCCTTGGGAGAAGTGGAGTTTGCCACTGTGGCTGTGTGGCCCCCCAACTTGAAGAAATACTTACAGTACCCCTGGGTAAATGGAACTAGGGTAGAAGCTCTGAGGGATACAGGTGCCAGTGTCACTATAGTGAAAGACACACTGGTTTCCCCTGAGCAATACTTGATTGGGAAGTCTTACCCAGTCACCAACGCGGACAGTGTCACCACTAGTCATCCCATGGCCATGGTAACATTAGGCTGGGGGGGGGGGGGTTACTGGCCTGAAACAGGTAGTGGTCTCTCCAAAGTTGCCAGCTGCATGCCTGCTTGGAAATGATCTGGAAACCTCAGCCTGGGCTGAGGTTGAGTTAAAGGCCCATGCAGCCATGCTGGGCATCCCTGAATTGGTGTGTGTGCAAACCAGAGCACAGAGCAAGAGGAAGGGTGAAAAAGTAGGTTTGGAGCCTGGAATAATGGCCCAACCAACCAAGAGGAAGGGCAAGAAGACTGGGGGACCAGCTTCTGTACAGCCAAACACTCAGAACCCCTCTCCCCCTGGAGAGGATGTAGATACCCCTGAGGGAACTGAGTCCATGGAGCTTGACCCTTACCAGGTTGAACTCTTGGGCCCAGGGGGACCCTCTAGGGAAGAGCTGTGCCAGGGTCAGCGAGACTGTCCCACTCTTGAAAGCCTGAGACAACAAGCTGCTGCAGAAGCCAGGGGAGATGTCAGTGGTACCCACAGAGCTTATTGGGAAGAGGGATTACTGTATGCTGAGGCAAGAGACCCCACTCCTGGAGCCACCAGGAGGGTGGTAGTGCCACAGAAGTACAGGGAGTTCCTCCTAACTTTGGCTCATGACATCCCCCTAGCTGGACATCTGGGGCAATCCAAAACTTGGGAAAGGTTAGTGAGTCACTTTTACTGGCCCCAGATGCACCAAAAGGTGAAGGAGTTTGTCAGCTCCTGTGTTACCTGTCAGGCCAGTGGCAAGACAGGTGGCCACCCAAAGGCCCCCCTCATTCCACTACCAGTGGTGGGGGTCCCCTTTGAAAGGGTAGGTGTGGACATTGTGGGTCCACTTGAACCTCCCACAGCCTCAGGGAACAAATTCATTCTAGTAGTAGTGGATCATGCTACTAGGTACCCTGAAGCAATTCCACTTAGGACTACTACAGCTCCTGCAGTAGCCAAGGCCCTCCTGGGTGTCTTCACCAGGGTGGGTTTTCCTAAGGAGGTGGTTTCAGACAGAGATTCCAACTTCATGTCTGCTTACCTAACACACATGTGGAAAGAGTGTGGAGTGCAGTACAAGTTTACTACACCCTACCACCCACAAACCAATGGCCTTGTTGAGAGGTTCAACAAGACATTGAAAGGTATGATCATGGGACTCCCTGAGAAACTCAAAAGGAGGTGGGATGTCCTGTTACCATGCTTGCTTTTCGCTTACAGGGAAGTGCCACAGAAGGGAGTAGGTTTCTCACCCTTTGAACTTCTGTTTGGTCATCCTGTAAGGGGACCACTGTGTCTTGTAAAAGAGGGCTGGGAGAGGCCTCTTCAAGAACCCAAACAGGACATAGTGGAATATGTGCTTGGCCTAAGGTCCAGAATGGCTGAGTATATGGAAAAGGCATCCAAGAACCTTGAGGCCAGCCAGGAGCTCCAGAAGCACTGGTATGACCAAAAAGCTGCACTGGTTGAATTTCAACCAGGGCAACAGGTGTGGGTTTTGGAGCCAGTGGCACCAAGGGCTCTCCAAGACAAATGGAGTGGCCCTTACCCTATCCTAGAGAGAAAGAGTGAGGTCACCTATCTAGTTGACCTGGGCACTAGCAGGACACCCAAAAGGGTCATCCATGTGAACCGCCTTAAACTCTACAATGATAGGGCTGACATCACCATGCTGATGGTGACTGATGAAGAACAGGAAGCAGAGAGTGAGCCACTCCCTGACCTCCTATCCTACAGCCCAAAAGATGGGTCAGTAGATGGTGTGTTTTTTCAGACACCCTCTCTGCCCAACAGCAGACTGACTGCAAGCAAGTCTTGCAACAATATGCTAGCCTCTTTTCCCTGACCCCTGGTCTGACAAGCTTGTGTACCCATGATGTGGACACTGGTGACAGTGCACCTGTCAAGAACAAAAATCTATCGACAGTCAGATCAAGTCAAGGAAAGCATCAAAGCTGAGGTCAGCAAGATGCTGGAGTTAGGGGTCATTGAGCCTTCAGAGAGCCCCTGGGCTAGCCCAGTGGTTCTGGTCCCCAAACCTCATCAACAGGGTGAAAAGAGAGAGATGAGGTTCTGTGTGGACTATAGAGGGCTCAACTCTGTCACCAAGACAGATGCTCACCCTATCCCAAGAGCAGATGAACTGATAGACAAATTGGGGGCTGCCAAATTTCTCAGTACCTTTGACTTAACTGCAGGGTACTGGCAGATTGGCATGGCCCCAGGAGCAAAAGAAAAGACAGCATTCTCCACCCCTGATGGGCATTACCAGTTTACTGTGATGCCCTTTGGGTTAAAGAATGCCCCTGCCACCTTCCAGAGGTTGGTGAACCATGTCCTGGCTGGGTTGGAGTCCTTTAGTGCAGCTTATCTTGATGATATTGCTGTCTTTAGCTCCACCTGGCAGGATCACCTGATCCACCTTGGGAAGGTTTTAGAGGCTCTGCAGAGTGCAGGTCTCACTATCAAGGCGTCCAAATGCCAGATAGGGCAGGGCACTGTGGTGTACTTGGGCCACCTTGTAGGTGGAGGCCAGGTACAGCCCTTACAACCCAAAATCCAGGCCATCATGGACTGGATAGCTCCAACAACCCAGACCCAAGTCAGGGCATTCCTTGGCTTGACTGGGTACTACAGGAGGTTTGTGAAGGGGTATGGGTCCATTGTGACCCCCCTCACAGAACTCACCTCCAAGAAAATGCCCAAGAAAGTTAACTGGACAGTTAGTTGTCAAAAGGCTTTTGACACCCTAAAAGAAGCAATGTGCTCAGCACCAATTCTAAAAGCTCCAGATTATGCCAAGCAGTTCATAGTGCAGACTGATGCCTCTGAACTAGGGATAGGAGCGGTCCTATCCCAGACCAATCATGAAGGCCAAGACCAACCTGTTGCTTTTATAAGCAGAAGACTACTCCCTAGAGAGCAGCGTTGGAGTGCCATTGAGAGGGAGGCCTTTGCTGTGGTTTGGTCCCTGAAGAAGCTGAGGCCATACTTGTTTGGCACTCACTTCCTAGTTCAAACTGACCACAGACCTCTCAGATGGCTAATGCAGATGAAAGGGGAAAATCCAAAACTACTGAGGTGGTCCATCTCCCTACAGGGAATGGACTTTGAAGTGGAACACAGACCAGGGACTGCCCATGCCAATGCAGATGGACTTTCCAGGTTCTTCCACTTAGACAATGAAGACTCCATAGGACAAGGTTAGTCTCATCACCTTTCGTTTGGGGGGGGGGGGGGGGGGGTTGTGTGAGAAAGTGCCATCTTTCTTGCATGGTATGCCCCCACTTTTTGCTAAATTGCTGAATGTACTTCGATTGAGTGTACCCTGGGTTCCTGCCAATCAGGTGCCCAGGGCCTATGTTCCTTCCTTAAACCACACAAACTCCAAATTGGCAAACCCTAGCCACATGTCAGCCCCTAGTAAATGGTACCCTAGGTACCCAGGGCCTTGTGGCCAGGGAAGGCCTCTAAGGGCTGCAGCACTCATTGTGCCACCCTCAGAGGCCCTGTACCCTTACACACACACTGCCCTTGCAGGCTGAGTGTCTGGGTGCAGGACAAAACAAAGTCGACATGGCACACATCACTGTGTCCATCACCTACACTGCCAAGGCATTTGTCAGCCACCCCTCTAGCTGGGTGCATTACGCCTATGGTCTGGGCACAGGAGCAGGAGCCCTGTGCCCCTACAGTACCCGGGTCCATTCCTGGGCACTGTAAGTGCAGTGCTGTCATTTAAGAGTGCATGGTGCTGAGAGCTTGTCAAACACGAGCTCCACAGCACCATATTGGCAACACTGAAGCCTGGGAAGTTTGGTGTCAAACTTCTCAGCACATTGAACCCACACTGATGCCAGTGTAGGATTTAATGTACTAAGCACCCCAGAGGGCATCTTAGAGATGCCCCCTTACAGCTAACTTACAATCCACGTCTGCTCTGAGGCTGCCCAGGCTGCCACACAGCAGACACATTGCTGGACCCCTGGGTGGGAGAGCCCCTGCTCTCCCGGGCCTGCAACAATGCACATCCTGGGTGAGGTGAGAAATCTCCTCCCCCAGGATGAGCAAAGGGAAGCTTCAAAGGCAGGCCGCCATTTGGAGTTTCCCCAGGCCACTGCAACCCCCCACTCTGGCGGGAAGCTTGGCCGGAAACCCCATACAAGGACAGGGGATGTGCCAGCCTGCCCACCCCACCCCTCAGGTGGGGGAGGCGAGGTGAAGCACATCTCCGGGCTCTCGCCATCTTGAAGATGGGAGGCCCTACCCTATCAGGATTAGGCTACTGCCCCCCTCCCACAGGAGAGAGGCAGGATAGGGGGTGTACCCACCCCAGGACAAGGACCCATTGGTCCCTGGCCTTCACCTACCTGTAACGCCCCTAAATCTAGTATTTAGGGGCCCCCTGAACCTTCCTTCCTTAGATTCCAGATAGAAAATTACAAGAAGAGCAAGAAGAACAAAGACCTGCCCTGCAGCTGCTAAAAAGAGAAGAAGACACCAACTGCTTAGGCCCCAGCCCTACCGACCTGTCGACTCTCGAACCTGCACCTGCGCGGCATCTCTCGTGGCCAGCAACCTCACCAACCCCGGAGGACCTGGCTACCTTTTGGCTCTAAGCCCCTGGGACTCCCATGAGTAGAGGCTCTACTCAAGAAACCTATTTTTAACCCCTGGCAGCAGCCCGGAACCGCGGACCCAACACACTCTGCACCAGCCAAGCCTGGCCAGTGCCGGAGTGGACAAAGACCCTGAGGACGACCCCACGGCGACTGTGACCCCGAGTCCGGCACCCAAGGACCCCCCTCGACATCCCGGAGGAAGCCTGCAGCCTCAGAACCAAGTGCCACCCCAACCGCGATCAACCAGAGGGTAAGATTCCCGACGTCAAAAGGCACCCCTGCACCCGGCGCCCTGCGGCCCCCTGTGCCCAATCCCGGGGTACCCACCTAACCTACAACTACCCAACTTACCTCTCGAAGTGGTGGTGGCACCTGAAACATCCTCGTCCCCGAGCCTGCAGCCTTTTTCCAAACCGGAACATTCCCATTGATTTCCATTGAGCGCCCGAAGGCTCAAAAGCACCCTGCACCCAGCCGCCCGAGTGGCCCTGGCAGTGCCCTCTCTACACTAGCCTACTTCCCCACTTGCCCTGAGTAAGTGACCAGGAGCCCAGCTCCCACAGCCGCGTGGCTTGCCAGACAGCAGCCACCAAACAATGCCCCCCTATCCCTCATAGGATAACATTGGGCCTAACTCTCTCTGCACCCGGCCGTCCTGAAACCGCTGAGGGTGAACCAACTGTACCTACCTAACACTGGGGGACCCCTGAGTCCATGCCCGGAATTTCAACTCTGCCAGTCGAGTACTTACCCTTAAACCGCTAACTTCATTTTCCTCATAGGGTAACATTGACTGGCTTTTTCTTCAAAAATCTTCTAAGTGTGAACTTTTCAAAACTGCAAAAATTCACCAAAAATCAGCCAAGTGACAAAAACGAATTTACTCACCTGCTCCTAGGTGAGCTCCCAGTGCTGGATCTTGGTGCCCAGCCCTAACCCTGAAAAGTGTTCACAACTATACTTACCTCTAACTCATTTTTCTCCCATAGGAAACCATTGTCTGCTTTTCTGTGAAATTTCTTCTAAGTGTCTATTTTTGCAAATTTGAAATATTCTTTTAAAATCGTACCATTTCTGCAAACGAAATTACTTACCTGCTTTTGATAAGGACCCCAGTCCTGGGTCTAGGTACCCAGTCCTGGATTACTAAAGTAACGATAAAGTACTCTACCTGCAATTTGAATTTCTTGCCATAGAGATCCATTGAATGTTTTCTTTGAAATATTTTCTAAGTGCTAACTTTTGAAATAGCTAAATATTATTTAAAAATCATTACAGTTATTAAGTCGACTTTCATCACTTGATTCTGAATACTGACCCCAGGCTGGTTCTAGGAGCCAGACCTGGAATTCCAAAAGTAATTTATTACAAATAACCTGAATTTACCATTGAGCTCAATGCATTGTTATGTTTAGGAAATAGGATTGTTTATTGCAACCAACTGTGACTGTTTATACAAATTTATTGCTTAAGACAAAAGTATTTATATTCAACCTCTCATTCTGAGAAAGTATATTTTTACCCCCTTTGTGGTTCTAAAAATAAAACAAGCATATATTTTATATATATAAACCATTGGCCTAGAGTTCAGTTATTGAGTGTGTGAAACCATTTGCTGACTGAGTGTGTACAATAAATGCTTTACACTGTCCTCTGGTACTGCCTTACTGCTCGACCAAGCTACCACTTTTGAGAGTAAGGTCATACCTAACTTTGACCTCTATCAGCCTCTGGGGGACTGTGGACTCTGTACACCCTGTACCTATTAGGGAACAGTATATACAGAGCCACTTTCTCACAACCCCGGGTTTGCCAAGCAAAGAAACCAACACCACTCTCCGAATCCAGTAGGATCTGTGACACTGCACCACTCTGCACCCGATGCCCACGGCGCGAGTTCGAGTGAACCACTGACCCTGAGACGTCTCCCCGGAGATTGAAACAACAAATCTTGTGCACACGTAGTAGGAGTATCAACAAAGTCTATGATAAGTGTAGTATTCGTTCAGGCATAAATGGAGATATGAACAAGATGCCAAAAACCAAGGACACAAGGCGTTTCTTATGGTTCAGGTGTATTTTTGACCTTCATCAGAAGGCAAAGCATCAAAAGAAAAGACCAGCCGACACAGGTTTCGTCAATCGGGTATTCACTCGTGACTCTTCAGGTCTGAAAAGAATGGGAGCGCAAAACAATCGTTGGACCGGAAAAAAAGCCAATCCGGTCAGATCGGGTCAACATACAGTAGAGAGAAAGCCTGTGGTGGTGGATAACATGTAGCGTAATGAGGGAAGACCAATCCGTCGAACCCTTGGTGGCACACGATAGTGAACGGGCAGGTAAGCCGTCACTAGGGGATCTCTGTGTGTAGGCTGAATGAAGTGAAAGTGGTAACAACCGGATGTCGAAGCTCCCCGGAGATCCTGACCGTGTCTGCAGCGGTGGGTGACTACTTCTCGACGCCTGCAACATCTGTTTGAAGGGTACCCAGACTGCGACTGGACCTAGCTAAGAAAACACAACGCCAAAAGGCACCCCTGCATCCTCCGCCCGACTTTGGCAAACCCAGCTGTCAGTGCACTGGTATTCCACAGCTATCCAACTTAGCTGTCTAACTGTTGGTCACCTTCGTCCAGTCTCCTGGTCCAAACCTGCAGCATTTCTTCCTGACCAACGTCCTTCATTGGTTTATATTGGGAGCCCGATGCCTACTTTGCACCCTGCCGCCCGAGTGCCGCTGGAGGTGCACTTTTGGTGCCTACTTCTGGCCCTTTTTGTGCTTACCTTTGATCCCTGGTCCCTGACCCAGACCCCGCAGGTACCTACCTGTGACCGGCACTCTTCAGAGCACTACATTGGACTCAACCTCTTCTTTGACCTCTGTATCTGGCCGCCCCTGTGCACTCTCCTTGTCTACCAGACACCTGACCTGTGTAAGTGGTACTAGCCCAAGAATGAACTATAAAACCTAGTACTAACCTGTAAGTCACTAACCTTGTTTTCCTCTATAGGATTACATTGATTGAAACATTGCAAAACTCTAGAAACTGTAACTGATTGACATTTACAGAAAGCTTTCTTAAAACTGCAAGGTATTTACTCCATTTACAAAACCACATTGTATTCTTGAAAAGTATAACTTACCTGCACTGACTCTTGGTTCTAGTAAACAAAATGCTTATGTTTATGAAATTTGTAATGCGCACAGCTACTCAAAGTGTGTCCCGGCGCAAACCTGGTGGGGGAGAGGAGGAAAGGGCTACTATATAAAGAGAATCGTCTTGAGTATCTTCCTGAAGAGCTTGGGGTCCTGAATGCTGGGGAGGTCCAAGGGAAGGAAATTCCAGGCTGAAGCCGCCCTAAAAGCAAGAGAGCTCCCTCCAACTCTCTTAAGGCGAAATCGCGGGACGTGGGCAAGAAGCTGCGTCTCCGAACCCAACTGTCTGGGAGAAACATAAAACCTGAAGTGTTTCCTCAAATAGGCAGGACCGTGTCCGTACAGAGCTGAGTGAGCTAGGACAAGGGATTTAAATTTGACTCTTTCTGTCATAGGTAGCCAGTGGAGATTGCTTAAGTGTTGCCTCATGCTGGTCTTTATAGGGATATTAAGAAGAGTCCTGGCAGCAGCATTCTGGACAACCTGCAGTCAAGAGATAGCCCGGCAAGCCCACGTACAGGGCATTAGCATAAGTAATGCATGATGATATCAGAGCGCGGTTAATCGTTTCCCTTGCTGACCAAGGGAGGAAAAGTAGAAACTTTCTAAGGGATTTTAGTGTACCGAAGCACTGACCTGTAAGCTTCTTGATCTGAGTAGAGAAGTTCAATTTCTTGTTGAATCATATCCCTAGGTTTTTGGGTGGGTTGGCCCTCAAGAGATTGGCATGGGATATTCGTTAGGCCAGAGGGATTTACGGAACGGAGAGGGCAAGCTTCCTAAAAGAAGGATCTCAGTTTTCTCCTTGTTGCACTTTAACTGTGCTGAGGAGAGCCATTGGAAGATGGCCGTCAGACAGGTTTTAGATAGAGAGGTAGAGGAATAATTTGTTCTTCCATGTGAAGAGGAGCTGGGTGTCATCTGCATAAGCGATGATCTTGGCTCCAAGCTCCTCAGCCCTCTTTATCAGGGGAGTGACATGTATATTAAAAAGAAGAGGGCTCTGTGAAGACCCCCGAGGCACTCCCGTGGTCACAGTCTGGGGGAGGAGGTCAGACTTGTTGCGATCTGCCTTCCAGAAAAGACTTCAACCATCTCCAGGCATACCCCGAAATACTAATTTCCAGGAGACAGTCCAGAAGCAAGGAATGTGGCACAGTGTCGAATGCCGCTGAGAGGTTCAACAGAATCAGGGCCACCCGAGTCCTAAGTTTCCCGAATGGCTTCAGCAACTTTGACAAGAGCCGACTCTGTGCTGTAAGTGGCTCTGAAGCCCAACTGAGCCGGATGGAGCAGGCCGTGAAGCTCAACATAGTTGGACAATTGTTTGTTAACCACTTTTTCACATACTTTCGCCACTGCAGGAAGGAGAGAAATAGGGCGATAGCTGGAAAGTATAGAGGGATCCAGAGTAGGCTTTTTCCTTAACAGTGGCACAATTTTGGCCTGGTTCCAAGCTATAGGCACTGTGGCTTCCGAGAGGGACATGTTGATTAGTCTATTAACCACGGGGTTGACCATCTCTGCGACCGAGGACAACAATCTAGCGGGCAATGGACTGTCAGTAAACCCCGATTTAAGAGACTTGAGGACCATCAATGAGCCTATCAATTGGTGTGAAAGCTGCCAGAGTAGGTGACGGTTGCAAAGCTGGAGTCAACCCGTTCAGTGGGGTGTTCCCTACAGAGAGGCTATCTCTCGTGTTTAAATTAGCTTGGAGAGTTTGGACCTTATCAATGAAGATACTCAAGAGTTCTTCACATCATGCAATCGATGCAGGATGAGTAATAGCCTCTGCTCTAGGAGCTAGGAAGATTTGATTGATATTAAAAATGTCCTAGGCGTTGTTCACGGAGAGGGCAATGCGTTCAGCATAGTAAAGGCTTTTTGCTTGTGTAATTGACCCATAGTAGGCCTTTTGAGCCTTTCTGAGGGCCATCCTAGCCATCGGGAAATATGCCCGTCTTAAACTGCGTTTCAATTTTTTGCACAATTGCTTCTGGTCTTTAAGCGCAGTTGAAAGCCAAGGTTTGGAAGGGGAGTCCCTGGTGTGCCTTTGATAAATAACAAAGTAACTTCTTTATGTACAAACAATTGGTCTGTATTCAGTCTTTGAGTTTGTGCCATCAATTCTTGCCGAGTGTGTACAACAAATGCTTAACACTACCCTCTGATAAGCCTAACTGCTCACCCCAGCTCCCACTAACTTGAGAGTAAGGTATTGTCTACTTCATACTCTGCTATACCGGTGGGTTTTTCTCAGGAAGAAGAGCTTGAAGTCCACCAAAGCGTCCTAACTTGTACGCAAAACTGCCCGAACTTACGGTAGAGTGGCTGCACATTCGATACAACTATCCGACATCTCTGCTTCATGGACCGGCAGCACAATTACGATGTATAGTGCACCTGAAGAGCACCAAACACTGCTTAAAACAGCCAAACAGTTCCTCATTGGTTAACAGTGGATACTGTTAAAGTAAGACACAGCTGTGACTGACATTTGATGTGTCCGCTATGTTACGTGTTCTGGTGTCACCTTGTCTTAGAGTAAGTCTGGACTGCCCAACTTCTCTGGCTGCTGCCCAAGGATCCAAACATATGGCCTCAAAAATGAACCACACTCATTTGAGATCCTATTAAAAGGATTCAAGACTTGATCTGTGATTAGAGAGACAGTTCACTTCTGCGTAGCCACATGCTTTCTCCTGCCCAACTCACCTGTCTCAGACAGCTCTAGGTCACTCTCCGCCACAGGTTCACTGTTCTCCAGCTCCTCCTCCTCACCGCTGTCCCCGCTCTCGGCATCCGAGCTCCAGCCCTGCTGCAGGCAGAACTCCCGCAGCCGATCTTGCGTGTGATGCGCCTTAGGAGAGCCCACCTTCTGCTGCAGCGAGTGGAGCTGCTTCAGCACACGTCGCTGTGGACAGAACCAGGAGAAGAGTGTCAATGTTCACAGAGTGAACCTCCGATTCCTTTCACCCGGTAATCCAGGCCCCCAGCCGACAGCACACCTAAATCATAGTGCTCCTCTGCCCACTGTCTTGTGGACAGCAAGTATAAGTTACTTACCTGTAATCCTAGTTCGCTTCCAGGGGTATCCTCATCAAAGTCATAAGCACATGAATAGAATAGCAAGCCCATCCCCTCATCCTGCGGGCAAGTAACCATAGTACAATCAAGATACATAGTAAACAGAAAAGCATATAAAGACTCGAAAACCAGTTAACATTGGAACAGATTCCTCAAGGAGGCCTGGCCTACTTGGGTATCCGCTCTGGAGTCAGAATCCAGACAAATGCCTGGTAAATGTATGGACCGATTTCCAAGTTGCAGCATTGCAAATCTCAGCCATCGGTACATTGTGTAAGAATGAATGAATGAAGAGACCTTTCTGCTGGTGTAGCAGGATTGGGAAAGAAAGAGGGAAGAGAAATTGTCTGATTTACATGGAAATCAGACACTACTTTGGGCAGGAAGGAAGGGTGAGTTCGCATAACCACTCTATTATGATGGAAAGCCGTACACGGTTCCTTAGAACAGAGTGCTTGGATTTCACTCACACTGCTTGCTGATGTAATAGCCACTAGAAAAGCTACTTTCCATGTAAAGTGTTGTAATGTGGCCTTATGAATGGGTTCGAAGGGAGGACCCATCAATTTGGACAAGACTAGATTCAACTCCCAAGGTGGAGAAGGAGGACAGACAGGAGGATAAACCTTCTTCAACCCCTGTAGGAAATCCTTGACCACCTCAAGTTGAAAAAAACAAAGGCGGGTTAGGCGATTTTCTATATGCCGTGATGGCAGCCAAATGCACTTACATGGATGTATACTTCAAACCAGATTTGGCCAAGTAGAGCAGATAGGGCAAGATTACCTCTTCTTGCCTGTGAATTGGATTCCACCCATTACGTACACACCACAAGTAAAACTTTTTCCATTTAAAGGAGTATGAGGTCCTCGTGGATGGTCTTTTTGACTCTAGCAAAATGTCCATGCAATCTTGAGGGAGGTTCAAATGTCCGTACTGCAGGACTTCAGGAGCCATGCTGTCAAGCTAAGCGAGGGAAGGCTGGGGTGCAGGATCTTCCCTCCCATTTTGGTCAGGAGGTCCGGCCTGCACTGGAGTCTCTGATGCGGGCGCACAAAGGTGCAACAGGTCCGGATACCACCATTGGCGAGGCCAGTCTGGTGCTATGAGGATCATTGTCATGCTGGATCGGATCAGTTTGGCCACAACCTTCGGAATGAGAGGGAGGGGTGGAAAGGTGTATGCAAATGTCCCTGACCAGTCTATCAAAAGAGCATTCCCCCTCGTTCCTGGTCGGTAAAACCTGGATGCGAAGACGTGGCATTTTTTGTTTTGATCGTCCGCAAAGAGGTTGATGAAAGGATGATCCCATTGATGAAAAATGTCTGCCACCACCTCGTCGTTGAGCACCCAGTTTTCTTGTTCGTCGAAGTGCGACTGAGAGCGTCTGCTCGCACGGTCTGCTCTCCCGGTAGGTGCACTGCTGTGATCGATAGGTTTCTGGCTATCAGCCAGTGCCAGAGCGCCTGGGATTCTAGAGACAGAGGGCGAGAGCGTGTTCCACCTTGTTTGTTCAAGTAATACATGGTGGTTGTATTGTCCGTTTGTATGAGGATCGATTCGGACTGAATCGATGGTTGAAAAGCCTTGAGGGCTAAATGAACCGCCCGCAGTTCCAGCATGTTGATATGATGGGTCCGTCCCCTGCTGGTCCACCTGCCCTGAGTTTGCAGATGACCCAGATGTGGTCCCCCATCCCTGAAGGGACGCATCCGTGATCAGGGATTGTGTGGGCAGAGTTTGATGGAATGGGACTCACACCAGAAGATTCTTTGGTTGCAACCACCAGAGAATGGACATGTTCGCTGATGGCGAGAGGAGAATCCGGTCGGTCCACTGACCCGAGGATTGGTCCCACTTGTCTTCCAGATCTTGTTGTAACGGTCTCATCCTCAATCTGGCATTGGGTATGAGAAAAATACAAGACGCCATCGACCCCAGCAGAGAAGCCACTTGTCTTACTGATGGCTGATGAGTTTGGAGGATGACGTTGCTTTTGACTCTCATTGATGACAATCTCTCCTCCGAAGGAAACACTTTTCCGAGGTCGGAGTTTAGGGTGGCGCCCAGATAGTGGAGTGATTGGGTCGGTTGAAGAACCAATTTGTCCACGTTGACATGAAGGCCTAAGCGTCGCAGGAGGTCCAGGCAGATGTGAAGGTGTTCCTGCACCATGTGGGGGGATGATCCCTTCACCAGCCAGTCGTCCAGGTATGGATACCCGAACAGACCATGGCTATGTAATGCTGCCGCTACCACTGCCAATGCATTTTGTGAAAACCCTCGGGGCAGACTTTAGACCGAAGGGTAAGACTTTGAACTGGCAATGTTTTGTGCCCACCATGAACCGCAGGAACTTGCGATGCTGTAGTGTGATTGGTATGTGAAAACACGCATCTTGGAGATCCACTGAACACATCCAACCGCCTTTTCTCAGATGTGGAAATATTTCATGGAGCGCCAACATTCGAAACTTTTCCTTCTTGATGAACTTGTTCAGAGAACGTCAGTCTAGAATTGGTCTGAACTTGTTCGGTTGATCCTTTTTCTGAACAAGGAAGTATCTTGAGTAGACCCCCCTGTCCTCTCTGTGCAGGAGGGACCTCTTCTATTGCCAGTTTCCTGAGAAGGGTCGACACTTCCTGATGTAGGAGATCTAGATGTAGCTGAAGGGATTTCACCGGAGGAACCGGTCTTGGGGACGCGCAAAAACATAGTGCGTAACCATTGTTACAGTATATTCAGCACCCACTGGTCTTTGGTGATGTTGCACCACTCTTGTCTGTAGTTTGAGATACTTCCTCCCACTGGAGTGTGCAACGGTGCTAGAGGAAGCAGAGACTCATTGCTTCCCTTGAGTTTTTGTTGTGGAGGAGGACTGCTGTTGGTGTCCTCCTCTTCCTCTCGAGGAACAACGGCCCTGGAACTGGGACTTGTTCTGATTTTGCAACCATTGAGGGGTTTGAACCCTCTGTTGGTAATTTTTACGATTGTATGGCCTGTAGCTTCGTCTAAATTCCTTTTTCCTTTCAAGGCCTACGGCCTTTAGGGTGTCCAGCTCAGCCTTCATTCTAGTCATTTCCTCATCTGCATGTGATCCGAACAGTGAGGTGCCAGAAAATGGGTGATTTAAGATGCGTTGTTGCGCCTCTGGTTTCAACGCAGTCAAACGCAACCAGGAAGATCTTCGTGCACATATGCCATGTGCATAAGAGTGAGCCGACAAAGACACCCCATCCGCCACAGTGCTGATTATTTGGTTGGCCACCAGCGCACCCTCCTGGAGAATTTCAGAGAAATCCTGCTGTCCTCCTTCGGGAGTTTGTCTTTGAAGCGCTCCAGTGAATCCCATAAGGACCTGTCATAACGGCTCAGCAGAGCCGCAGCGTTAGAAACTTGAAGAGAAGATGCTGCAGAGCCGCAAGCCTTCCTCCCCCAAAAGTCTTGTGCTCTACTTTCCTTATCCGGAGGAGTTGAGGAGGAAGAAGCAACTGCGTGTGTCTTCTTTGCCGCTGCCACAATGACAGAGTCCGGTGGCAACTCCGATTTGAGGAAAAGAGAATCTGAGGCAGCAGGTCTATATTTTTTTAAGATTCGTGCAGGAGCTGCTTTCACCGATGATGGAGTAAGGAAAACATCCATTACTAGCTCAATGATACCAGGGACCAAGGCTAGTAATGGTCTAGTCGCAGACCACTGATGGAGGGTCTCGAAAATGATATATGTGGTGGTCTGAGGAGCTGACATGGTGATTCCCAGCTTTTGTGCTCCTCTGGAGAGAACATCATGAAAAGTGTTCACATCGTCGATGGGTGACACCCTAGAAGGAGGACTATCCGTGAGAGTGGGTGAGTAGTCCCTTTTGGATGAGTGTGTCGAAGAGGAGGACCACGATGGTGTTCGCCGCCTCTTGCGCTGGCCCTGAGTTGATCTGCGCTCAGGAGATCTACATCTGTGTTCTCTGGTCCGAGTAGTGGGGGGACCTGTCCACTTCCTGCACAAGACGTTGTAAGGGTGATCTGTGCAGAGGACTAGAATAGTACATAGGTCCCTGGGCGTGACCCGTTGGTACTGTTTGCCAATTATGGAGAGGTTGGAGCCATCTGGGCAAAAGATGAATTGAAGGAGATCGCAGTCTCCTTGGAGAGCCTCCTGGTGACCTTGGAGGCTCAGGCGAGTGAACTGGAGAGTTGCGTGATGTCGCAATTGTCCGAGGAGAGCTCCGAATAGAATGAGAGGACTCTCTGTGACTTCTGGAGCGAGATCGGCGTCTTGATGAGCGATGTGACATTGATGGAGAATGCCTCGACGTCGACCGGCTCTGTGTCACCATCACAGGTGAGTCCCTTGATCGTGATAGTCTCCTCGACGTCGATCTCACCTTCGACGTTGTATGATGTGACGTCGAACCGCTGGAACATACAGAATGCACCTTCGACGTTGAGCATGTAAGAGACCTCAACGAAGAATGGATGGACGGAGAAATCCTTCTAGACATCGCTTCCTGGTGCCTGTTCGATCCCTCACTCGATGCAGACCGTCTGCTTGTCGCCGACAGAGACCGCCATCTCGAAGTTGAACGACGTCTGGTGCATTTCACATTGGGCCTTGACGACGAATGTTCCTTCGATGTCGGCGAAGATCTGGCCTTAGACGTCGAACGTCGCTTGGACTACGACGGAGGTGATGAATGCCTTGCCTCTGGTGACGAGGCCTGTCTCGACGTCGACCATTGCCTGGTTGACGGAGACGCCTGCTTCGACGCCGATCGCTGGTGACCCTGCGACGGTGGGACATGTCTCGACGTCAACCGTCGCCTCACCGGTGACAACAGAGAACCATGCCTCGACGTTGGGTGAGCCGCACCAACGGAGATGTACTCCTCGACGCTGATCGTCACCGGGTTGACAACGGCGGAGGATCCAACGTACCTGTTGTCCTCGTCGACGACCGGTGTTCTCTCGACGGCGAGCCCGACGTCGATGGTCTTCTTGTCGACGTTTTCATTGCCGATGAAGGAATTTGCAGCGCCGAGCCAGACGCCGATGGAGAGCAGATTGGAACCTTACTTCTAGATGGAGTAGTGGCTCTCTCTTTCATCTTCTTCCTCGAGACCTACCTCTTGAAGGAGATTTCTTCTTCTCAGCCAGCCCATAGAGGTGAATCCTCTCCCTGTCCTTAAGAGTTCTTTTGGACAGTAGCTGGCAATGCTGACAGGTCTTTGGATTATGATCAGAAGGAAGGCAGAGGATACAGACAGGATGGGAGTCTGTTTTAGCCTTCTTCTTCCCACAGGCAGGGCAAGAGTCAAACAGAGAGGGCATTTTGACTGAAAAATAATGCTCAACTCTCTCAAAAATCACAGAGATATACTCCAATAATAAAAAGACGAAGTAAAAAGCTTTTGACAAAAAAAGAGAACTATGTTCTGACAGAAATCAGAAAAAAGTTAGAGCTGAAGTAACCAGGGTCCTGACAGAAGGAGCCGGAATGAACAACTGACTTAACTGTCACCCCTGAGGCATGATGGGAATCTAGGGGTCATGGCTGCCTTGAAGGCACGGTGCCAGTTTATCTGTGTGTTTCTGTGGGTTAGCTTTTCAGCTTTCTACAGTAAGGTTTTTATGCAATGCAGCCTAGGTGCTGACAATGTTTTTCTCACTCTTCCTTGTAAGATGGTGATTTCTGCTGTTTTATTAAAGCAGTTTTTCAAATGTACATTTTCTCCCTGCTTTTATTGGAATGGATTTATATACAGGGGAATTTCTTACAACATTGTTCAGCATTGCGATGGAAGGCTGCATTGTGATTTTATATATATATAGAGCTACATATACGTTTCCACATATATGTTGTATGTTTCTGGGGTCCCGCACATGGGTGGGAATATTCATGTGCTTATGACTATTGATGAGGATCCCCTGGAAGAGAACCATTTTTAAAGGTTAAAAAGGAGTTGATTGGGTCCACTTCTTATCTACTAATTTATGGTGATTGTACAACTCTGATGAGTAATGTTTCTAATCCCTGCGCGTGGAGCTAACTTCCAATCACAGACCTAAACGTGCTGAGATTTTTGGGAAAGATAAAGAGCTTGTCATCCACCCGGAATTTTTTGTGCGATCCAGATAGAACGAAAGCGCACGTTTTGGATCCAGACGTGGAGACTCTCTTCCTCTTTAGAAGGATGCAGAGGCGGAAAAAAGGTGGGCAAAGTGATGGTCTGTCTTATATGGAAAGAGGTAACCACTTTGGGAAGGAAAGAAGGCCTAGCGCGGAGGACAACCTTGTCCGGATGAACAGCCAGGAAAGGAAGCTTAGAAGAAAGGGCCTGTGGCTCACTCACCCTGCGAGCATAGGTGAGGGCAACCAGAAAGGCAGTTTTAAGGATTAAAAGTCTGAGAGGAGAGTTATGAAGCAGCGCGAAAGGAGCACACATTCAATATGTAAGAGCCAGGTTTAAGTCCCACTGGGTAATCATGAAAGGAGTTGGAGGAAACAAATGTGTAATGCCCTTAAGGAAGCAATTCACAATAGGGGACTTGAAAAGAGAAGGCTGGTCAGGCAGCCGAAGGAAGGCGGAAATGGCCGAAAGATAGTCTCAGAGTGCCCTAAGCATAGCCCGCAGGGCCATAGAAAGAATGAAGAGGAGAAATTCTGAAAGGGGGGCAGAAAAGGGATCCACAGCCTTTGCTGCACACCATGCCACAAATTTGTTCCATCTACAGGCGTACACAGTTTTAGTGGAGGGACGCCTGGCAGCCAAGATAACATTACAGACTTCGGGAGGAACGTTGAAAGCGGTCAACTGTTGCCGCTCAATCTCCACGCAAGGAGGAGGAGGATGGACAGGTTCGGGTGGAAGACCATCACCTGCTGCTGCGACAGAAGATCCTCCCGAAGAGGCTGTCTGATCGGAGGATCGATGGCAATGTGTAATAGCTCAGGATACCAGACTCTCCGTGCCCAATCCGGGGCCACAAGAACGACTTGGACCTGGTCGCGCTTGATCTTCTTCAGCACTCTGGGCAGAAGTGGTATAAGCGGAAAAGTGTATAGAAGACCACAACTCCACTCGCGACGAAAAGTGTCGCCTAGCAAGTGCCGCCTTGAAAATTCCAACGCGCAGAACTGCTGACATTGCGCGTTCTCTTCGGTGGCGAATAGATCTAAGCAAGGCTCTCCCCACTGCTGAAAGAAACCTTGCGCCACCTCCGAGTGAAGACACCATTCGTGATCCATCATGCACCTGCGGCTGAGTTTGTCCGCCCTGACTTTCGGAGAACCTGCCAGATGTGCCCAGGTTCAAGCCATGTCCAAAGCGGAGAGCCTCTTGACATAGGGTCCACGACCCCACCACACCCTGTTTGTTGCAGTACCAAATGGCAGTGGTGGTGTCCGTGAACACCTGCACCACTCTTCCCCGGACAGAGGGAAGGAATGCTTTATGCAAGACGAATCGCCCAAAGGTCCAGAAGGTTGATATGGAGCCTGGACTCCGCCGGAGACCAGAGGCCTCTGATCTCTGCCTCTCCCATGTGGCCGTCCCACCCCAGCAGTGCTGCATCTGTCATCACTGTGAACTCAGGTTGGGGAAGAAAGAGGGATCTGCCGTTGACCCAATCCCGGTTCGTTAGCCACCACTGCAATTGGTGTTCAGTGCCCTCTGAGGTCTGGACGCAATCAGAAAGATTCCCCTGACGCTGTGCACTTCAGGTCCCACTGCAGAGCCCATATATGCCACCTGGCATAGTCCACCAGCAGGATGGAGGAGGCCATGAGGCCCACTAGCCTCAGGGTCATTCTGACCGAAACCCGGGATAGGGGCTGAAAGATCGGAATCATAGTCCGAAAATGCAGAACTCCCTGCTCGGGAGGATAAGCCCAAAACTTCCCAGTGCCCTGAACCATTCCGATGAAAAGGAGCTTCTGAGAGGGAATCCGGTGTGACTTCTGCACGTTGATAGTAAACTCCAGCAAATGCAGGAGGTCCGCCATAGTCTGGAGGTGGGAGACGACAGCCTGGGGCGAGCCCGCCTTCAACAGCCAGTCTTCTAGATAGGGAAAGACTGGAACCCTTATCTGCGCAGATGAGCTGCGACCACCACCATCACATTCGTGAACACCCGATGGGGTGCAAGTAAGGCCAAAGGGGAGCACTGTAAACTGAAAGTGCTTGTGGCCTACCGTGAACCGCAGGTAACGCCGATGGGCCGGCAGGATGGGGATGTGAAAATAAGCATCCTGCAAGTCCTACGCTACCATCCAGTCTCCAGGGCCGAGAGCAGACAGAACCTGAGCCAGGGTCAACCTCTTCAACTTCTCCTTCCGGAGAAAGCGGTTGATGTTCCAGAGATCCAAGATAGGACGCAGGCCCTTGTCCTTCTTGGGCACCAGAAAGTAATGGGAATAACAACCACAACCTACTTCTGGGCCAGGAACTCGCTCGAAAGGCTCCCTTGGCCAAAAGAGCCATAACTTCTTGTTGGAGAAGGGCCAGGGATCCTCCGACATACAATGGAATTGAGGTGGCATGGATGGAGAGTTAGTCTCGAAGGGGAGGGAGTAGCCCCTTCGGACTATCTGCAAAACCCACCTGTCAAACGTGATGTTGAATCAGTGGGGGAGGTGACACAACACCCAACAGAAAAACGAATTCTATATCATGACCGGAGGCTCAGATCTTGTCAAGATGACGCGCCAGCCTCAAACCTTTCCTATCCGGGGGTTAAATATAGTGACGTGCAGTAAGCTCAATGAATTGTTTTACTCAGGGGTTTACAGGGCAGAAGAAACCGCCCTTTTCAGGGATGCTGATGATACCCAGCTTTTGTTCACCAGAAAAAAGCACAAGTCCAGTACGGACCACGTTAGATCCTGCCTGTCTGCGGTGTTCAACTGGTTTACTTCGGCTCAGCTGAAATGTAATGAAGATAAAACAGAGATACTGTTTTTTAGGGATTTCCCTTCTCTGTTTCTTCAGGACTGCTGGCCCGCTGATGCTCCACGACCATCCCCTTCGGGTCTCCCTGTGAAGAACCTGGGGATCTGGTTTGACGAAAAACGTAGTTTTAATAATCAAATCAGCAAATTGATAGGTACCTGTTTTGGCATTTTGAAGATGCTCAAAAAATGTCTGCCTCTGTTGCCTCTTTCCACCAAAGAAACAGTAATCAGGGCCTTGGTCACCTCTCGTCTTGATTATGCCAATGCATTATATGTAGGTCTCCCTGGCTACCTAATGGATAAATTGCAGGTGGTGCAGAATGCCGCTGTGTGGTTGTTGCTGGACCTACCCAAACACACTAGCGTGAGGCAACATCTCCGTAATTTGCACTGGTTGCCGTTAAAAGCTAGGGTCCTGTTCAAGGCTTTAGTGGCGGCCCATGCGGCACTATACGAATTCGGCCCTATGTACCTGAGGAAACTTTTTTCATTCTATGTTCCGGGCAGACACTTGCGTTCCTCGAACTCGTGCCTGGTTTCTGTACCCCAAATTCGTCTGAAAAGAAAGGGTGGCAGCTCATTGTCTTATCTGGCGGCTAAGTCCTGGAACTCCCTCCCCCCGGAGCTCCGTAGCCTTCAAAATCCCGCTCTGTTCAGGAAAAAACTTACAACTTTTCTATGTCATTAAGCCTGTTCTCCTTCTTTTTCACTGTTCTATTTTGCTGGGTCGCGCCGGGACACTCTTCTGAGTAGCTGTGCGCATTACAAATCACCAATAACATAACATAACATGCATCAATGGTATGTCCCAGCTCTTTATGGGGAATGGGGAGTGGTGGGGGGTGGGGGGTTGTGAGTGTGTGTTGGTGTGTGTGGGGTGTGTGTGCGCACAAGAAATCCTTTATTTTGTACAGTTAAAAACATTTTGGCAGCATTTCTTTTAATCATCTCAATTAAAAGCAGATACCCTCCTCAAAACAGGAGTGAGGTGCACACATTCCATTGAAGTGATCCACTCGAAGCTAGCACCTTGCCTCTGCATCACACTTACTTGCAGTTTAGGTTTCCCAGCCTGTTCTGCGCAGCGCAGAGCGTTGGTGAAGCAGCTTTCCAACTCCTCGTATTCCTGCCCTGCATCCTCCTTCACAAGCGCAATACTCAACCATGTCTTGCACTCCTAGCACATAGGAAATAAATAAAGAAATAATCAATCAGGTTTCTTATTAAGAGTCACGTCTTGAGGTTCTTCCTTAATTGCGGCAGCGATGGTGAATGTCTGAGGTGCAGAGGCAGGGAGTTCCAGGTCTTCGCAGCCAGTTAAGAGAAGGATCTTCTTCCAGCTGGGGTCTTGTGGATCCTTGGAATGGTGGCTAGGGCCAGTTCAGCATGTGCTGAGGGACAATGACAGCCTTTCCAAGCACATACCATTTCACCCCAACAAACAGTGGCACCTAGGTGTACCTACAGATTTCGGCACGTTCACAGAAAAGCATCGCCAGCTCACAACCACCACCCCGAGCAATGCCAAATTCCTTGTGCCTACAAACGCTACGCTTCATAGTGAAAAACATCACTAGCAAGAGAACACCTAACAGTTCATTGCTATTAAATGTGTGCTCTGACATACTACAACTCTCATGGAAAACAATCTGGTGTGATCTACAAAGTTCTTCCTGGTGTAAAATACATTTATGTTTGAAAAAAGTCATAATACATGCTTGCGTGCCTTAAGCCTGCCTTAAGCCTTAACCCTTGACAAACGTGACCAGAAGGGTGATTTCTGAGCATTTCTGTGATACACACATGCAAAATGTACTAGTAAAGATGACACAAGGACTTTTTTTATTTTTTAACTCCGTCACCTCTAAGGGGTTGCCTCGCCGAAGCTCCAGTTCAGCTTGGCAGTGATGCAATGCTTGCTTGTAGTCCTTCAAATCTCCAAAGGTAAAGGCCAGTGAGACATGGATCACAGCCCTCTCCCGTTCTGGCTTCTTCAGAGCTTCGGCACATTTCAGCTGCAAGGACAGAAGGACTTATAAGTGTTCAAACAGGGAGGAGGGCACAGATCAGTTTAGTTAACTTCAATGTACACATTAACATGAGCTTTTTTCAAATTTCTCCGACCTTCAAGAAGGATCTCTTATAACAAAAACACTTTGAAATTCATCTACATCAATGTTGCTTTATTTAGTTTGCAACATTCCGCATAACAATATTTTATGCCTCATAAGCTGCAGGCATTTCTTAGTTTCTTCTAGCAAGGAATACATGATGACATTTAATTATGTGGCATGAGGTTTATATGTTTTTCTGGTTTTGAACATTAGGTTATACTGTTAGTTGATGTTTTGGACAGCCTAACGCCACTTGAGCACATCAATAAATGCAGCTATACAGTTGAAGAAACATCTTCTTAGAGCTTGTGAATAGAGAGTGATTAGATTCTGTTTTGCAACCAGGCGACAGCATGTGCCAAAGAATCGAGCCTTTACAGTGAAAATCAGTCCCCTTATGTGTCGCCCAATGATGCAAAGAACTGCGAATACAACAAGCCCAACTGTCACCCACCTCAGACGTGTATTTAGAGACAAGCAGAAGGCACCAAATGGCTAAAGTAAGAAAATGCCAACTTTCTATAAGTGGCATTTTCAGAATTGTAATTTAAAATCCAATTTCACTTTAAGTTGCGATTTTAAATTGTGATTCCAGAGACACCAAATTTGGGGTCCGATCTCTTCCCAACTGCAAATTACACAACATTTAATAAGGTAATCCCAATGTTATCCTATGGTTGAGATAGGCCTAGCTGTAGTGAAAAACGAATTTAGGTTTTTCACTTCAAGGACATGTAAAATTTAAAAGTATAAGTCCGGCTTTTTAAATACACTGGGTTTACTTGCCAGGTTGACACGGCAGTTTAAAACTGCACACACAAGCTCTGCAATGGCAGGCCTGAGAAATGTTTTATGGGCTACTTAAGTGGATAGCACAATCAATCCTGCAGGCCCACTAATAGCATTTAATGTACAGGCCCTGGGCACAGGTAGTGCACTTTACTAGAGACGTATAAGTAACCTAAATATGTCAATTGTAGATAAGCCAATGTTACCATGTTTTAAGCAGAGAGCCCATGCACTTTAGCACTGGTTAGCAGCGGTAAAGTGCCCAGAGTCCTAAAGCCAACAAAAACAAATCCAGAAAAAAGGGGAGGAGAAAGGTAAAACATCTGGGGGTGACTAGGCAGAAAGGGCTATTTCCAACCCTCCCTTCTGCCCCCTCCAGCCAGGATAGATTAATCAATACCATAATGTACATTCCTGCTTAGGCGATAGAATGTAGACCATGGTCCACTACTGCAGGGGCACTTGCCCGTTTTACACCTCACTGAACTCAGTTGGTACCCTCTGTCTATACTCTCCTGAGCCACTGAACTGACCTATAGGGTATCCTTCACATCTGTGGATCCCATCTGTGCAGCACCTAACCTTACTTTGCTCACAGATGCATCCCAGTAGCCAGCAAGTACCACCACGGCCAACAAAGTGCTGTGGCTCAGTCCACCCCTTGGGACTGACTTTTGCCCCCAACCCAGGGAAAGCTCTGTTCACAAGAACAACATCCAGCAGATGCCACTGATAGCCGTCAGTGTCCAAGGCCAGGCCCCAGGTCGTCCATGTTTCTCTCACCTCTGTGGTTTCTCAGAGGGGGGGCAGTAGTTCCAGGTGCCTTGAAACCTTTTCCACTCTACCTCCCACCAGCTATGGGGAAGTATCCTGAAACTGGTCCTTTAACCCAGGCTCTGTACCCTGAGGCTAAACAGTTGATAGGGGTGAGTTCTCCCTCACCCCGTCCCTTCATCTGGAGTCCTGTATCCTCTGCTTCGGAGTGGTATCGCCAGAAAACTGAACAGTCATGGTGCCCTGGGTGGTTGCCCCTCCCAGTTTCACTGACACCGGGGGCAGCTCATTCAGCAGCATGGAGTCTATGGGCATCTGGGGACTAACTTTGACCCTCTTCTGGGTCACCTCTACCACCACACTCCAGGGATACCAGGGCCATGGGGCGGACAAAGACCTCTCCCCAGGTCTACATCGCCCTACACACCTGACCGGTATACTGTTCTGGGGAAACTAGCCTTTCCACAATCATGATCTGGCTTGCCCCAGGGTCCCTCGAAGGAGTGACTGGGGGCCCATTTACCTTTATATAGTGTAAGTCACTACTACCACCCTCAGGGATCACCAACTGACCCTCTGAGTCCACCTCCGAACTAAGGGAGATCATGGCATGGTTAGGACCTGCCCCTGGTCACATTGGCCACCACTGTAGACGTACTACCAGTGGGTGGTTTCTTAGGACAGACAGAGTGCCCCTGCTTGTGTCTTAGCTGGGAACAATCAAAGCAGCGGGGTTGCAAATGGGGCACCCTAGGCTGCCGTCCACCAGAACCGTCTTCCTGTTTCTCAGAAGGGGCATGGGGACCCTTTCCTCCTCCCCCTTACCCTGGTCCCTTGACCTCCTCCTCACTCTGCTGGGGGGAGACTGAACCACCCTTCTTGGGGTCACTTCAAGTTACCTTCTGTTGGATTCTGATGCTGATCTAGAGGTCCGCCTCCTTAGCAAGCTCTGTGGGAACAGTGAGCTTACTATCAACCAGGTGTTGGCGCAGCTGGGAAACAAAGACTGAATATGTATTCTTTTGCAATCAAACTATGCAGACCCTGATATTCCTCGACTTTACTGCCCTTCACCCAACCATCTAGTCTTGCAATAGGAATCCACACAATCCACCAAGGTCTGTAAGGATAGTTTCGGACTGTCCCTGAACCTCTGCCTATACCTCTCAAGCCGTATTTTCTGATAAGGGCTTGATACCATATCCTGTCACCAACATCCAGGGCCAGTAGGGTGTCCCTCCCCTCACAAGGGATGTGCCTCCACCGACTAAACTACCCCCCCCCCCCCCCAGTTCCATTACGGGATCTTATGCATCTGCAAAGAATCTCATAAGCCTCAAACCAGCTAGCTTGTCATCTCCCACCACAAGTCAGGCACCAGGCCCTTGGGAATGTGAAGAAAAGCTGCCACCATCAGCCTGCCTGGACTTAACGTTCAACTCTTTCAGACTCCGTTCATGAGTTAACATTTTTTTCCCTCTATGGCCAATTTCTTCTTCTCCTCCTCCATGGCCATTCTTTTCTCCTCTAAGGCTTTCTCCAATTTTAATTTGGCAAGCACCAACTTGAGATATCTTTCCTCCCTCCTGTTCTCTACTGTCTCTGGGGACAGGCTTCTGGGTGACATACTGCTCCCTGGCGAGGGTAAAATCACTAATTATTTTAGGATGTTGCCCCCCTCCTCTAAAGGTAGCAGTCCCAGACACTCTTGTGAGTCTTGGTGCAGTTCTTCGTCCTCATCCTCCTCTGGGGGTACATTCAAAGCAGCACAGGCTTCTGCCCAGGCTCTCTGCACCTTTTGCAGCTCCACCTTCCTGGTGGAGCTCTTTGCAGGACACCAAATACCGTTGCAGAAATCCTTGAGCTGGGCCACAGTATAAGCCTCTAAGTTGGCCAACTCAGAGTCCGTGTTTGCAGGTGCAGATATAGAACCTCTAGTCAGAGACATGATTTAAGGAAAAAAATAAAAATGACAGAGAGAATTGAAACTAGTTCAAATTGGTCTTTGGTAGGGATTGGTAGTGTACACCAAATTACTGTATGGCACTGCACAAACACAAGTCCTATCCTCACCTCTGACACCCTTTGTTAGAAGTTGGGTTTCTGGTTGGCAGAGGTATGCAGTCAGATAAACAAACTGAATTAACTTGTGCTCACCCTCTGGTAGCTTGGCACAGAGCAGTCAGGGTTAACTTAAGTGGCAATGTGTAAAGTACTTGTGCAACACTTCGAACAGTAAAACTGTGAAAACACTACACAAAACGTTACCATACCTAGTTAGAAACATAGAGCTTAATTTATTGTACAAGACAAGCCCAAAATGACAGAAATCCAATAAGTGTAACCAGAGTTATGACTTTTTAAAGATTAAACTGAAATGCAGTGCTTAAAAGCATAAAGCACCAACTGGGACTATCTGGTCGTGCTAGACTGGGTCAAAGCCAAAAGTTCCGGTCGACAGTGATGGAGTGCAGGTCAGATATGGGGACCAACCTTGCCCTGTAGCACAGTACCGTGTGCGCGTCATCGCCGAAGATCCGATGCGTGGAGCAGAGGAGGTGATGCGTCATCGTCAACCCTTTGGATTTAGGCAATGCCACAATGAGGTCAGGCGTATGAGGCCACAGAAATCGTGAATTCAATAATGCTTAGGTTGATCACAATACTTTTTAGGTCAAGCCTAGTGCAGTGCGCATGCGCTGCGAGGCTTCTTGTAACTGCTCTGTGTGGGTCTGACTCCCCCGACACATTGGGTTGGCTTTTGCGTGTGTCTTTCAATAATGAAAGCACGCAAATGGCTAAAGGCGGGTGCATGTCCCACCTCTTTTGTAATGTTCACTTCCACGGCGTTTTGCCTGCGGGAGCGAGCAGCGGCACGCAGGGTGGCAGCTGCATTCCTCGTGGGTCAGGTTACCATCTACTTGTTTTGCATGCGTTAGCACATGAAAGCTGGATCCTTTGTGTAATGTAATGCTGGACTTCTTTTGTGTAATGCATTAATACCTCCAAGCGAAAGTCCACTTTGTAATTCTTGTTTACTCATCTTTTAAAATGGAAAGCAATCAGTTTCCCTGTTGATATGTGTGTTTACGTGTGTAGGTGGGTGTGTGGAGGGGGACGGGTGGGGGGCTCACAACTAGGCGTATTCTGGACCGAAAGACTTATCCTCATGCTCTAGGTAAGCCCATGGAACAAAGCACACTGAAAAAACAAAACGAATTTCGGTAGGCGCTATGAGCTCCCAGGCGACCCCCGCCCCTCAAGCACACCCTCAGGAGTTATAGCTCAAGGGAAATGTGCGCGCCTACTGTAGCCATTTGTAACCTGAATGGTGCAAAGCAGACTCTGCCTTTTATCCTTCTGAGGTCAATGACATGAGAATACTTGAGGTTGGTAATTTGTACTTCGGTTTCGCGGGTGCTGAGATACCCGGGATATGATTACTGTTGAAAAATGCCATTTATTTTTAGTTTAAAGACAGGCGCTAGCACGAATCTCGCAATCACTCCCCCTCCCCAACAAACACCGGAGCCTTTGATGCTGAGCTGTTAGTGCAGGAGGTAGGAGGTGGGCAGAGGGAGGGTTATCTTCTGAGGTCACACGTCAGTAAAAAGGAGAGCACTTTGATGCCATGAAGTGCCTGCAATCCAACTTCCTCTCTAGTCATTGTTAAAAATGCTAACTAGAGCCTAGTATCTTGTGTTCAACAAGCTCAATTTATGTATATAGGAAGTGGACGTTAAATTGTGATATGCATACAAAACCATACACAGTTTATCAAATGACCGTTGTCAATGTGTTAGGAGATCTACATTTTCTACCCGTTACTGTAAATATGAAGATTTCTCTCAATATAAAAGCTATGAATATACACCTGCTTTTGAGATTTTGTTCTCTCTAATTCACCTGTAAAGAACCTTCAATTAAGTTGCGATGTCAAGTTATCGCATACTGAATGATTTATGAATTTATGTGTAAATGTATGTGTCTAAATAAATCCCTTGTTGGTACTCTTACCTGTTGGACTACATTTACCCACGATCTCAAGGTAATCAAGGTTTGCCCTTTTGTGACTAAAAACTTTCTAAAAGTTGCATTTTTAGTATTACAATTTAAAATCCGACTTCACCATAAGTAGGGATTTTAAATTGTGATTCCAGAGACACTAAACTTGGGGGTCCAATCTCTTACCAATTGGAAATTACACTTATAAAATGTAATAAGGTAATCCCAATGTTATCCTATGGGAGAGACTGGCCTTGCAGTAGTGAATAACGGATTCAAGAGTTTTTCACTACTAGACGTATATGCCGTACTTTTCAAATACACTGTACCCTGCCCTTGCCTTGGGCTGTCCAGGGCCTACCTTAGGGGTGACTTATGTGCATTAAAAAAAGAACGTTGGGGCTTGGCAATAGGGTTAACTTGCCGGGTCAACATGGCAGTTTAAAACTGCAGAAACAGGCTCTGCCATGACAGGCCTGTGACCTGTTTAAAGGGCTACTTAAGTGGGTGGCACAATCAGTGCTACAGGCCCACTAGTGGCATTTAATTTACAAGCCCTGGGCACATGTAGTGCACTTTACTAGAGACTTAAATGTGTCAATTGTGGATAAGCCAATGTTACCATATTTTAAGCAGAGAGCATATGCACTTTAGCACTGGTTGGCAGTGGTAAAGTGCCCAGAGACCTTAAGCCAGCAAAAACGAATTTAGCAACAAGGGGAGGAAGAAGGAAAAACGTTTGGACATGACCCTACACAAAGGGTCATTTCCACCACCAACCCCAACATAGTTAGGCCTGGTATGCTTAAATTCAAATTGTATTTGTTTGCGATTATCACACAAGCCCACTTAGGGTGCACCATGTGGTTTTATTTTGGTTGACAGAGTCGGGCTCTGGTCTACTGGGAATACCCCAAAGGTAGCCTGTTTGTTAATGAGAGTGGCTATCAGATTTCTGTTTCAGTCAAGGATGCTGATGGTGGTTGCAGTGGCAGGTTTAACGTATACTCCTTATGGAGAGAGTGTATACCAGTTCAACTCAGTAAAGGTCCTTTGCCTTCGCCATGCCAGGTACATATATTATGTTGTATTGTCCTGCTTTGTATTGTAGTTGAGCAAATGCTGAAGCAGATTGCGAACACGTAGCACACACCTCCATTGGTGTACTTGGTTGAAATTATGTAGGCTCATAGACTGGCTTCTATGGGAATGTTATGTTGCTATACATGATGAACACAGTTGTGCTGTTCACTACACCTCAGAGGAGTGAAAATGAGTGAGGGGGTGTAACCATGAAAGGCAATGGTGTGCATACTTAGAAGGATGAGAGACTGCAGTACGGTCTGTGTGTGGAGTGTTTTGGTGTTGTGCGTGATTGGCAGAAGCAGCTTGTACCATATGGCTGCACCTAAGCATGGGGTGTAATGAAGGAGAGTGATTAGGGTTGTGTCTTCCATCTTTGAGAGAGGTTTAGTTCCGGTTCAAGTGTTGGCATCCATGTCCTCTGTGTGATGGGAAGGGGTTCCTTCTGTGGCTTGGTGAATCCCGTCATCATTCCAGGAAGTCTTGAATGTTTCTAATCTTTGCTGGAAGTAGATGTACAGACTATATGGAGAACGAGGTTCCATAGTCGCGTGCCTTGTTGGAGGGAATATCAGCTGATTTACTAGCCTACATGAAAGAGATGTTTGCTGTGAGTAACGTACTTGGATACAAAGGGTCCTTGCTGTGGATGGTCCTTTGAGCAACACAGAGTTTTCTGACGACAGAATGTCATGCCCTGGGTAGCTGGTGAGATGTAGGAGTGCAGTTGTAGCCAGCAGCTTCTGTGAAAAACCTAAATGAGAGCAGATGAGTGAAACAAGTTGCATTGTCTCGAAAAGCTTAAGTTCAGGATCATTCCGTAGTTTCTTACTTCAGCTTGTGGTGGGCCAGGTCCTGCGGCCTGATGGTTGTAGGCTGCAGTTCTTCCGTAGGTTACAATCACTGATTTGGTAGAGGTCAGTGTAAGTTGGTCGTTCAGAATTGAGGGCTTAGAGACAAAAGGTATAGTCCTAAGGAAACCCTTTCTATGAAAGAGGCTTTGAGGAAACTCTGCAAGTTCGGTTACTGATCTCTCATATCCTGGGTTCCAGATGTATGTATAGTTCTGTTTGTATACCCCGTGTTCCAGATGTTTGTATAATTCTAATGTTTGCATTACCCGGGTTCCAGTTGTTTGCATATCCCGGGTTCCAGATGTTTGCATAGTTCTAATGTTTGCATATCCCGGGTTCCAGATGTTTGTATAGTTCTAATGTTTGCATATCCTGGGTTCCATATGTTTGAATAGTTCTAATGTTTGCATATCCCGGGTTCCAGATGTATATATAGTTCTAATGTTTGCATATCCCGGGCTCCAAATGTTTGTATAGTTCTAATGTTTGCATATCCCGGGTTCCAGATGTGTGTATAGTTCCAATGTTTGCATATCTTGGGTTCCAGATGTGTGTATAGTTCTAATGTTTGCATATCCGGGTTCCAGATGTATATATAGATCTAATGTTTGCATATCCCGGGCTCCAAATGTTTGTATAGTTCTAATGTTCTAATGTTTGCATATCCCGGGTTCCAGATGTGTGTATAGTTCCAATGTTTGCATATCTTGGGTTCCAGATGTGTGTATAGTTCTAATGTTTGCACATCCCGGGCTCCAGATGTATATATAGTTCTAATGTTTGCATATCCTGGGTTCCAGATGTTTGTATAGTTCTAATGTTTGCATATCCTGGGTTCCATATCTCTGTATAGTTCTAATGTTTGCATATCCCGGGCTGCAGATCTTTGTATAGTTCTAATGTTTGCATAGCCCGGGCTCCAGATCTTTGTGTTCTAATGTTTGCATATCCCGGGCTCCAGATCTTTGTATAGTTCTAATGTTTGCATAGCCCGGGCTCCAGATGTATATACAGTTCTAATGTTTGCATAGCCCGGGTTCCAGATCTTTGTATAGTTCTAATGTTTGCATATCCCGGGCTCCAGATCTTTGTATAGTTCTAATGTTTGCATAGCCCGGGCTCTAGATGTATATATAGGCCTAATGTTTGCATAACCCGGGTTCCAGATGTTTGTATAGTTCTAATGTATGCATTTCCCGGGTTCCAGATCTTTGTATAATTTGAATGTTTGCATATCCCGGGTTCCAGATGTATATATAGTTCTAATGTATGCATTTCCCGGGTTCCAGATCTTTGTATAGTTCTAATGTTTGCATATCCCGGGCTCCAGATGTATATATAGTTCTAATGTTTGCATAGCCCGGGTTCCAGATCTTTATATAGTTCTAATGTTTGCATAGCCTGGGCTCCAGATGTTTCTATAGTTCTAATGTTTCCATAGCCCGGGTTCCAGATCTTTGTATAGTTCTAATGTTTGCATATCCCGGGTTCCAGATGTATATATAGTTCTAATGTTTGCATAGCCCGGGTTCCAGATGTTTGTATAGTTCTAATGTAAAGTGCCCAGAGTCCTAAAGCCAACAAAAACAAATCCAGAAAAAAGGGGAGGAGAAAGGTAAAACATCTGGGGGTGACTAGGCAGAAAGGGCTATTTCCAACCCTCCCTTCTGCCCCCTCCAGCCAGGATAGATTAATCAATACCATAATGTACATTCCTGCTTAGGCGATAGAATGTAGACCATGGTCCACTACTGCAGGGGCACTTGCCCGTTTTACACCTCACTGAACTCAGTTGGTACCCTCTGTCTATACTCTCCTGAGCCACTGAACTGACCTATAGGGTATCCTTCACATCTGTGGATCCCATCTGTGCAGCACCTAACCTTACTTTGCTCACAGATGCATCCCAGTAGCCAGCAAGTACCACCACGGCCAACAAAGTGCTGTGGCTCAGTCCACCCCTTGGGACTGACTTTTGCCCCCAACCCAGGGAAAGCTCTGTTCACAAGAACAACATCCAGCAGATGCCACTGATAGCCGTCAGTGTCCAAGGCCAGGCCCCAGGTCGTCCATGTTTCTCTCACCTCTGTGGTTTCTCAGAGGGGGGGCAGTAGTTCCAGGTGCCTTGAAACCTTTTCCACTCTACCTCCCACCAGCTATGGGGAAGTATCCTGAAACTGGTCCTTTAACCCAGGCTCTGTACCCTGAGGCTAAACAGTTGATAGGGGTGAGTTCTCCCTCACCCCGTCCCTTCATCTGGAGTCCTGTATCCTCTGCTTCGGAGTGGTATCGCCAGAAAACTGAACAGTCATGGTGCCCTGGGTGGTTGCCCCTCCCAGTTTCACTGACACCGGGGGCAGCTCATTCAGCAGCATGGAGTCTATGGGCATCTGGGGACTAACTTTGACCCTCTTCTGGGTCACCTCTACCACCACACTCCAGGGATACCAGGGCCATGGGGCGGACAAAGACCTCTCCCCAGGTCTACATCGCCCTACACACCTGACCGGTATACTGTTCTGGGGAAACTAGCCTTTCCACAATCATGATCTGGCTTGCCCCAGGGTCCCTCGAAGGAGTGACTGGGGGCCCATTTACCTTTATATAGTGTAAGTCACTACTACCACCCTCAGGGATCACCAACTGACCCTCTGAGTCCACCTCCGAACTAAGGGAGATCATGGCATGGTTAGGACCTGCCCCTGGTCACATTGGCCACCACTGTAGACGTACTACCAGTGGGTGGTTTCTTAGGACAGACAAAGTGCCCCTGCTTGTGTCTTAGCTGGGAACAATCAAAGCAGCGGGGTTGCAAATGGGGCACCCTAGGCTGCCGTCCACCAGAACCGTCTTCCTGTTTCTCAGAAGGGGCATGGGGACCCTTTCCTCCTCCCCCTTACCCTGGTCCCTTGACCTCCTCCTCACTCTGCTGGGGGGAGACTGAACCACCCTTCTTGGGGTCACTTCAAGTTACCTTCTGTTGGATTCTGATGCTGATCTAGAGGTCCGCCTCCTTAGCAAGCTCTGTGGGAACAGTGAGCTTACTATCAACCAGGTGTTGGCGCAGCTGGGAAACAAAGACTGAATATGTATTCTTTTGCAATCAAACTATGCAGACCCTGATATTCCTCGACTTTACTGCCCTTCACCCAACCATCTAGTCTTGCAATAGGAATCCACACAATCCACCAAGGTCTGTAAGGATAGTTTCGGACTGTCCCTGAACCTCTGCCTATACCTCTCAAGCCGTATTTTCTGATAAGGGCTTGATACCATATCCTGTCACCAACATCCAGGGCCAGTAGGGTGTCCCTCCCCTCACAAGGGATGTGCCTCCACCGACTAAACTACCCCCCCCCCCCCCAGTTCCATTACGGGATCTTATGCATCTGCAAAGAATCTCATAAGCCTCAAACCAGCTAGCTTGTCATCTCCCACCACAAGTCAGGCACCAGGCCCTTGGGAATGTGAAGAAAAGCTGCCACCATCAGCCTGCCTGGACTTAACGTTCAACTCTTTCAGACTCCGTTCATGAGTTAACATTTTTTTCCCTCTATGGCCAATTTCTTCTTCTCCTCCTCCATGGCCATTCTTTTCTCCTCTAAGGCTTTCTCCAATTTTAATTTGGCAAGCACCAACTTGAGATATCTTTCCTCCCTCCTGTTCTCTACTGTCTCTGGGGACAGGCTTCTGGGTGACATACTGCTCCCTGGCGAGGGTAAAATCACTAATTATTTTAGGATGTTGCCCCCCTCCTCTAAAGGTAGCAGTCCCAGACACTCTTGTGAGTCTTGGTGCAGTTCTTCGTCCTCATCCTCCTCTGGGGGTACATTCAAAGCAGCACAGGCTTCTGCCCAGGCTCTCTGCACCTTTTGCAGCTCCACCTTCCTGGTGGAGCTCTTTGCAGGACACCAAATACCGTTGCAGAAATCCTTGAGCTGGGCCACAGTATAAGCCTCTAAGTTGGCCAACTCAGAGTCCGTGTTTGCAGGTGCAGATATAGAACCTCTAGTCAGAGACATGATTTAAGGAAAAAAATAAAAATGACAGAGAGAATTGAAACTAGTTCAAATTGGTCTTTGGTAGGGATTGGTAGTGTACACCAAATTACTGTATGGCACTGCACAAACACAAGTCCTATCCTCACCTCTGACACCCTTTGTTAGAAGTTGGGTTTCTGGTTGGCAGAGGTATGCAGTCAGATAAACAAACTGAATTAACTTGTGCTCACCCTCTGGTAGCTTGGCACAGAGCAGTCAGGGTTAACTTAAGTGGCAATGTGTAAAGTACTTGTGCAACACTTCGAACAGTAAAACTGTGAAAACACTACACAAAACGTTACCATACCTAGTTAGAAACATAGAGCTTAATTTATTGTACAAGACAAGCCCAAAATGACAGAAATCCAATAAGTGTAACCAGAGTTATGACTTTTTAAAGATTAAACTGAAATGCAGTGCTTAAAAGCATAAAGCACCAACTGGGACTATCTGGTCGTGCTAGACTGGGTCAAAGCCAAAAGTTCCGGTCGACAGTGATGGAGTGCAGGTCAGATATGGGGACCAACCTTGCCCTGTAGCACAGTACCGTGTGCGCGTCATCGCCGAAGATCCGATGCGTGGAGCAGAGGAGGTGATGCGTCATCGTCAACCCTTTGGATTTAGGCAATGCCACAATGAGGTCAGGCGTATGAGGCCACAGAAATCGTGAATTCAATAATGCTTAGGTTGATCACAATACTTTTTAGGTCAAGCCTAGTGCAGTGCGCATGCGCTGCGAGGCTTCTTGTAACTGCTCTGTGTGGGTCTGACTCCCCCGACACATTGGGTTGGCTTTTGCGTGTGTCTTTCAATAATGAAAGCACGCAAATGGCTAAAGGCGGGTGCATGTCCCACCTCTTTTGTAATGTTCACTTCCACGGCGTTTTGCCTGCGGGAGCGAGCAGCGGCACGCAGGGTGGCAGCTGCATTCCTCGTGGGTCAGGTTACCATCTACTTGTTTTGCATGCGTTAGCACATGAAAGCTGGATCCTTTGTGTAATGTAATGCTGGACTTCTTTTGTGTAATGCATTAATACCTCCAAGCGAAAGTCCACTTTGTAATTCTTGTTTACTCATCTTTTAAAATGGAAAGCAATCAGTTTCCCTGTCGATATGTGTGTTTACGTGTGTAGGTGGGTGTGTGGAGGGGGACGGGTGGGGGGCTCACAACTAGGCGTATTCTGGACCGAAAGACTTATCCTCATGCTCTAGGTAAGCCCATGGAACAAAGCACACTGAAAAAACAAAACGAATTTCGGTAGGCGCTATGAGCTCCCAGGCGACCCCCGCCCCTCAAGCACACCCTCAGGAGTTATAGCTCAAGGGAAATGTGCGCGCCTACTGTAGCCATTTGTAACCTGAATGGTGCAAAGCAGACTCTGCCTTTTATCCTTCTGAGGTCAATGACATGAGAATACTTGAGGTTGGTAATTTGTACTTCGGTTTCGCGGGTGCTGAGATACCCGGGATATGATTACTGTTGAAAAATGCCATTTATTTTTAGTTTAAAGACAGGCGCTAGCACGAATCTCGCAATCACTCCCCCTCCCCAACAAACACCGGAGCCTTTGATGCTGAGCTGTTAGTGCAGGAGGTAGGAGGTGGGCAGAGGGAGGGTTATCTTCTGAGGTCACACGTCAGTAAAAAGGAGAGCACTTTGATGCCATGAAGTGCCTGCAATCCAACTTCCTCTCTAGTCATTGTTAAAAATGCTAACTAGAGCCTAGTATCTTGTGTTCAACAAGCTCAATTTATGTATATAGGAAGTGGACGTTAAATTGTGATATGCATACAAAACCATACACAGTTTATCAAATGACCGTTGTCAATGTGTTAGGAGATCTACATTTTCTACCCGTTACTGTAAATATGAAGATTTCTCTCAATATAAAAGCTATGAATATACACCTGCTTTTGAGATTTTGTTCTCTCTAATTCACCTGTAAAGAACCTTCAATTAAGTTGCGATGTCAAGTTATCGCATACTGAATGATTTATGAATTTATGTGTAAATGTATGTGTCTAAATAAATCCCTTGTTGGTACTCTTACCTGTTGGACTACATTTACCCACGATCTCAAGGTAATCAAGGTTTGCCCTTTTGTGACTAAAAACTTTCTAAAAGTTGCATTTTTAGTATTACAATTTAAAATCCGACTTCACCATAAGTAGGGATTTTAAATTGTGATTCCAGAGACACTAAACTTGGGGGTCCAATCTCTTACCAATTGGAAATTACACTTATAAAATGTAATAAGGTAATCCCAATGTTATCCTATGGGAGAGACTGGCCTTGCAGTAGTGAATAACGGATTCAAGAGTTTTTCACTACTAGACGTATATGCCGTACTTTTCAAATACACTGTACCCTGCCCTTGCCTTGGGCTGTCCAGGGCCTACCTTAGGGGTGACTTATGTGCATTAAAAAAAGAACGTTGGGGCTTGGCAATAGGGTTAACTTGCCGGGTCAACATGGCAGTTTAAAACTGCAGAAACAGGCTCTGCCATGACAGGCCTGTGACCTGTTTAAAGGGCTACTTAAGTGGGTGGCACAATCAGTGCTACAGGCCCACTAGTGGCATTTAATTTACAAGCCCTGGGCACATGTAGTGCACTTTACTAGAGACTTAAATGTGTCAATTGTGGATAAGCCAATGTTACCATATTTTAAGCAGAGAGCATATGCACTTTAGCACTGGTTGGCAGTGGTAAAGTGCCCAGAGACCTTAAGCCAGCAAAAACAAATTTAGCAACAAGGGGAGGAAGAAGGAAAAACGTTTGGACATGACCCTACACAAAGGGTCATTTCCACCACCAACCCCAACATAGTTAGGCCTGGTATGCTTAAATTCAAATTGTATTTGTTTGCGATTATCACACAAGCCCACTTAGGGTGCACCATGTGGTTTTATTTTGGTTGACAGAGTCGGGCTCTGGTCTACTGGGAATACCCCAAAGGTACCCTGTTTGTTAATGAGAGTGGCTATCAGATTTCTGTTTCAGTCAAGGATGCTGATGGTGGTTGCAGTGGCAGGTTTAACGTATACTCCTTATGGAGAGAGTGTATACCAGTTCAACTCAGTAAAGGTCCTTTGCCTTCGCCATGCCAGGTACATATATTATGTTGTATTGTCCTGCTTTGTATTGTAGTTGAGCAAATGCTGAAGCAGATTGCGAACACGTAGCACACACCTCCATTGGTGTACTTGGTTGAAATTATGTAGGCTCATAGACTGGCTTCTATGGGAATGTTATGTTGCTATACATGATGAACACAGTTGTGCTGTTCACTACACCTCAGAGGAGTGAAAATGAGTGAGGGGGTGTAACCATGAAAGGCAATGGTGTGCATACTTAGAAGGATGAGAGACTGCAGTACGGTCTGTGTGTGGAGTGTTTTGGTGTTGTGCGTGATTGGCAGAAGCAGCTTGTACCATATGGCTGCACCTAAGCATGGGGTGTAATGAAGGAGAGTGATTAGGGTTGTGTCTTCCATCTTTGAGAGAGGTTTAGTTCCGGTTCAAGTGTTGGCATCCATGTCCTCTGTGTGATGGGAAGGGGTTCCTTCTGTGGCTTGGTGAATCCCGTCATCATTCCAGGAAGTCTTGAATGTTTCTAATCTTTGCTGGAAGTAGATGTACAGACTATATGGAGAACGAGGTTCCATAGTCGCGTGCCTTGTTGGAGGGAATATCAGCTGATTTACTAGCCTACATGAAAGAGATGTTTGCTGTGAGTAACGTACTTGGATACAAAGGGTCCTTGCTGTGGATGGTCCTTTGAGCAACACAGAGTTTTCTGACGACAGAATGTCATGCCCTGGGTAGCTGGTGAGATGTAGGAGTGCAGTTGTAGCCAGCAGCTTCTGTGAAAAACCTAAATGAGAGCAGATGAGTGAAACAAGTTGCATTGTCTCGAAAAGCTTAAGTTCAGGATCATTCCGTAGTTTCTTACTTCAGCTTGTGGTGGGCCAGGTCCTGCGGCCTGATGGTTGTAGGCTGCAGTTCTTCCGTAGGTTACAATCACTGATTTGGTAGAGGTCAGTGTAAGTTGGTCGTTCAGAATTGAGGGCTTAGAGACAAAAGGTATAGTCCTAAGGAAACCCTTTCTATGAAAGAGGCTTTGAGGAAACTCTGCAAGTTCGGTTACTGATCTCTCATATCCTGGGTTCCAGATGTATGTATAGTTCTGTTTGTATACCCCGTGTTCCAGATGTTTGTATAATTCTAATGTTTGCATTACCCGGGTTCCAGTTGTTTGCATATCCCGGGTTCCAGATGTTTGCATAGTTCTAATGTTTGCATATCCCGGGTTCCAGATGTTTGTATAGTTCTAATGTTTGCATATCCTGGGTTCCATATGTTTGAATAGTTCTAATGTTTGCATATCCCGGGTTCCAGATGTATATATAGTTCTAATGTTTGCATATCCCGGGCTCCAAATGTTTGTATAGTTCTAATGTTTGCATATCCCGGGTTCCAGATGTGTGTATAGTTCCAATGTTTGCATATCTTGGGTTCCAGATGTGTGTATAGTTCTAATGTTTGCATATCCGGGTTCCAGATGTATATATAGATCTAATGTTTGCATATCCCGGGCTCCAAATGTTTGTATAGTTCTAATGTTTGCATATCCCGGGTTCCAGATGTGTGTATAGTTCCAATGTTTGCATATCTTGGGTTCCAGATGTGTGTATAGTTCTAATGTTTGCACATCCCGGGCTCCAGATGTATATATAGTTCTAATGTTTGCATATCCTGGGTTCCAGATGTTTGTATAGTTCTAATGTTTGCATATCCTGGGTTCCATATCTCTGTATAGTTCTAATGTTTGCATATCCCGGGCTGCAGATCTTTGTATAGTTCTAATGTTTGCATAGCCCGGGCTCCAGATCTTTGTGTTCTAATGTTTGCATATCCCGGGCTCCAGATCTTTGTATAGTTCTAATGTTTGCATAGCCCGGGCTCCAGATGTATATACAGTTCTAATGTTTGCATAGCCCGGGTTCCAGATCTTTGTATAGTTCTAATGTTTGCATATCCCGGGCTCCAGATCTTTGTATAGTTCTAATGTTTGCATAGCCCGGGCTCTAGATGTATATATAGGCCTAATGTTTGCATAACCCGGGTTCCAGATGTTTGTATAGTTCTAATGTATGCATTTCCCGGGTTCCAGATCTTTGTATAATTTGAATGTTTGCATATCCCGGGTTCCAGATGTATATATAGTTCTAATGTATGCATTTCCCGGGTTCCAGATCTTTGTATAGTTCTAATGTTTGCATATCCCGGGCTCCAGATGTATATATAGTTCTAATGTTTGCATAGCCCGGGTTCCAGATCTTTATATAGTTCTAATGTTTGCATAGCCTGGGCTCCAGATGTTTCTATAGTTCTAATGTTTCCATAGCCCGGGTTCCAGATCTTTGTATAGTTCTAATGTTTGCATATCCCGGGTTCCAGATGTATATATAGTTCTAATGTTTGCATAGCCCGGGTTCCAGATGTTTGTATAGTTCTAATGTATGCATTTTCCGGGTTCCAGATCTTTGTATAGTTCTAATGTTTGCATATCCCGGGCTCCATATCTTCGTATAGTTCTAATGTTTGCATTTCCCGGGTTCCAGATCTTTGTATAGTTCTAATGTTTGCATATCCCGGGTTCCAGGATGTATATATATAGTTCTAATGTTTGCATATCCTGGGTTCCAGATGTTTGTATAGTTCTAATGTTTGCATATCCTGGGTTCCATATCTTTGTATAGTTCGAATGTTTGCATAGCCCGGGCTCCAGATCTTTGTATAGTTCTAATGTTTGCATAGCCCGGGCTCCAGACGTATATATAGTTCTAATGTTTGCATAGCCCGGGTTCCAGATCTTTGTATAGTTCTAATGTTTGCATATCCCGGGCTCCAGATCTAGTTCTAATGTTTGCATATCCCGGGCTCCAGATCTTTGTATAGTTCTAATGTTTGCATATCCCGGGTTCCAGATGTATATATAGTTCTAATGTTTGCATAGTCCGGGTTCCAGATCTTTGTATAGTTCTAATGTTTGCATAGCCCGGGTTCCAGATCTTTGAATAGTTCTAATGTTTGCATATCCCGGGTTCCAGATGTATATATAGTTCTAATGTTTGCATAGCCCGGGTTCCAGATGTTTGTATAGTTCTAATGTATGCATTTTCCGGGTTCCAGATCTTTGTATAGTTTTAATGTTTGCATATCCCGGGTTCCAGTTGTATATATAGTTCTAATGTTTGCATATCCCGGGCTCCAGATCTTTGTGTAGTTCTAATGTTTTATTTCCCGGGTTCCATATCTTTGTATAGTTCTAATGTTTGCATTTCCCGGGTTCCAGATGTTTGTATAGTTCTAATGTATGCATTTCCCGGGTTCCAGATCTTTGTATAGTTCTAATGTTTGCATATCCCGGGTTCCAGATGTTTGTATAGTTCTAATGTATGCATTTCCCGGGTTCCAGATCTTTGAATAGTTCTAATGTTTGCATAGTCCGGGTTCCAGATGTTTGTATAGTTCTAATGTTTGCATATCCCGGGCTCCAGATCTTTGTATAGTTCTAATGTTTGCATAACCCGGGTTCCAGATCTTTGTATAGTTCTAATGTTTGCATATCCCGGGTTCTAGATGTATATATAGTTCTAATGTTTGCATAGCCTGGATTCCAGATGTTTGTATAGTTCTAATGTATGCATTTCCCGGGTTCCAGATCTTTGTATAGTTCTAATGTTTGCATTTCCCGGGTTCCATATCTTTGTATAGTTCTAATGTTTGCATTTCCCGGGTTCCAGATCTTTGTATAGTTCTAATGTTTGCATATCCCGGGTTCCAGATGTATATATAGTTCTAATGTTTGCATATCCTGGGTTCCAGATGTTTGTATAGTTCTAATGTTTGCATATCCTGGGTTCCATATCTTTGTATAGTTCGAATGTTTGCATAGCCCGGGCTCCAGATCTTTGTATAGTTCTAATGTTTGCATAGCCCGGGCTCCAGACGTATATATAGTTCTAATGTTTGCATAGCCCGGGTTCCAGATCTTTGTATAGTTCTAATGTTTGCATATCCCGGGCTCCAGATCTAGTTCTAATGTTTGCATATCCCGGGCTCCAGATCTTTGTATAGTTCTAATGTTTGCATATCCCGGGTTCCAGATGTATATATAGTTCTAATGTTTGCATAGTCCGGGTTCCAGATCTTTGTATAGTTCTAATGTTTGCATAGCCCGGGTTCCAGATCTTTGAATAGTTCTAATGTTTGCATATCCCGGGTTCCAGATGTATATATAGTTCTAATGTTTGCATAGCCCGGGTTCCAGATGTTTGTATAGTTCTAATGTATGCATTTTCCGGGTTCCAGATCTTTGTATAGTTTTAATGTTTGCATATCCCGGGTTCCAGTTGTATATATAGTTCTATGTTTGCATATCCCGGGCTCCAGATCTTTGTGTAGTTCTAATGTTTTATTTCCCGGGTTCCATATCTTTGTATAGTTCTAATGTTTGCATTTCCCGGGTTCCAGATGTTTGTATAGTTCTAATGTATGCATTTCCCGGGTTCCAGATCTTTGTATAGTTCTAATGTTTGCATATCCCGGGTTCCAGATGTTTGTATAGTTCTAATGTATGCATTTCCCGGGTTCCAGATCTTTGAATAGTTCTAATGTTTGCATAGTCCGGGTTCCAGATGTTTGTATAGTTCTAATGTTTGCATATCCCGGGCTCCAGATCTTTGTATAGTTCTAATGTTTGCATATCCCGGGTTCCAGATCTTTGTATAGTTCTAATGTTTGCATATCCCGGGTTCTAGATGTATATATAGTTCTAATATTTGCATAGCCTGGATTCCAGATGTTTGTATAGTTCTAATGTATGCATTTCCCGGGTTCCAGATCTTTGTATAGTTCTAATGTTTGCATATCCTATGGTCCAGATGTATATATAGTTCTAATGTTTGCATATCCCGGGCTCCAGATGTTTCTATAGTACTAATGTTTGCATATCCTGGGTTCCAGATCTTTGTATAGTTCTAATGTTTGCATATCCTAGGGTCCAGATATATGTATACCGCTAACAAGAACACTCCAAAGGGCCTCCTGCCACAAGCTGCCAGTGTACTTACATACATCAAGGCACTGATAATCAGATGTTTCGAAATATATGTGCTCATTATAGAACCTTGAATATGCAACACTGCCGCGAAACAGGTGTTGACTGCATTTTCTTTTGGATTGGATATATGTTACTGTTTCAAAGTGACAATAATTGAACTTTGATAATAAAATAATGCACATTAAACTCTGTCTTATGCTCTTCTCTGGAAAGCAGTGAATTTATAAATGGTGGTACACTTTAAGATGCATCAGTGCGTTACATTTATTGTCTAGTACACTGGTACACTGGGATATTATCTGGTGTAGTGCCCATCTTATATACTTTTACTTGTTTTGTAAACTCCAGTCAAGGATTGCCTACACCGTGATTGAGGCAGTACACCACTACAACCAGAAGAGCCAGAAGGAATCTGTCCAGCAAGCAGGCAGATTGTCCTCATCTGTCTTGGATTCAAGGCTGGCATTAGAATGCCTTGATTTCTTGGTTCAAGTTTTGCAGATGTTTTATGTTGGTATTGTACTCCTGCGGCTCTTCAGCTCTCTCGAGTTTGCCACACTAGTTTGTGTTCAAGAATATTAAAGAAGGCCCCATTATGGAGAAGAAATGATTACTGACTCGAACACCAGTTCACCTTAATAGGTCGACATTAAATTCATCCTCTTTCCTCCCACATAGAGCCACAGACAGTGAAACAGTAGTGTGGATTTTCGGCCTCAGTACATGGCAAAATTAAATACGGGCCCAACTGTCATTGTGATGCATGCTGGGAATACAAAGGACCCGAGCTACCTTCAAGCAACAGTTCAGTATTCCTATGCAAAAACTTTCCTTACATTTGCTCATGGGCAGTGTTTATTAATTTAAAGAAGATACTCACAGTAGAAAACTAGTGTTACAGGTGAGTAACCTTTCCTTCTTTATCATGCTTGCAAATGCTCACCATTACCATCGGAAGCCAGCCTCCTACTACCCTAGCCACATTGAAGAAGGCAGCAGTATACAACTCCAGACTGCACACTGTTACAACCTGCAGGACTTGAAATAGAGTCACCTGTGTCCTCTAAGTCACATGGAGATTTCTGATTTTGCAAGCTCCACTCTCATCAGTCATACAGTGTGTGAAAAACACAAGATACTCTTGGAGAGTTTTTGCTTCAAATGAAAAGGGTATATTTGATAGAAATTTGTACAATTTGAGAGCGAGGTATGCCGATTTAAAATAAAAATGAATCAAATCCAAAACACATTTAAATTTAAAGCTGCTCTTTGAATAATAATTCATGTGTGTTTGGGAGATTTATAGTTATTTCTTTTGTGCCTGTGGGCGCCTGTTGCTCTGGCTGTTATATAATTAGTCATGTGGAGGCTTTTTATACTTGATAACGTTTTTCCCAACATTGCGGTTGGTAACTCGGTCTTATATGTTGGGGTGGTCGGTGTTCTATCACAGTACATCCAGGTATTCAGAATATTGACACCCACAACACTATGAGAGAAAGTATATATAGGCACTTATAGTTTAATTTATGATGTACAGCTGGGTGGTCACTAATATGATCCTGCAAGGTGTGGTCACTATTGTAGTCGTATTTGATGCAGTCACTACTGTAACAACGATCAAAGTCATTAGAAGCTCGGGGCTATTTTCATTGATCAGAACTAGCTCTCCCTAGAGAAAACGTTGGAGAGCCTTGCTCTAGAAAGCCACACACAATGGTAACTTAGGTGTGACTTGATGGGCCTTAATTGGCCATTAACTGGATTGATAGGGGGGCGGAGCAGAGCACTGCGTCAATTACACCTGAATAGGCTGTGCCCTGTCCACACACAAAGGGCTGCATATCCCCCTGTAGTGAGCCTGGAGCCAGGGCAGGGACTCTGTGCACTTCAAAGGCATCTCTTTGAAATCTACCCCCACTTCAAAGGCACAAGTGGGTTTAAGTACTGGAGATCTGACACCACCACTTCAGTGCACTTCTGAACCTATAGATACTCTGTCAGGAAGGACTGCTGTGCTACTGAAAGGACTGTCACTCAGCTGGACTCCTACTCTGCTGTGCTGACCTGCTGTCCTCTATGCCAGGGAGTGAGAAAGACTGGACCTGCATCTCTCCAATCCAGAACCAAAGTGACTCGGAGAGCTTGCCTCCTGTTGAAGTCTCAGAGACATCAAAGACTTCCAACCAATCTATCTACAGCACTTGGACTCTGCCACCTGAGTCTTGCACTGCCAAGTGGCGCCAATCCAGTCCTTGGCCCTTGGAAGCCGGTATGGAAAGGCTGCAACCGCCAAGATCCGCGCATTGCCTTTGTTGAGCTGCTCGGAACTGGCGCATCTACTTTGATGGCAACGCATTGCAGCTGCTGCGACGATTGAGTACAGCGTTTTGGTGTTGGCAGAGCGCATCACCTACAGATTCGACGCACCTACGGCTTTGCGCGACTCAGAACTGACGCATCGCCTACATCCAAAGGATTGACCACAACGTAGTGCCTCCTCTGCTCCACGCATTGGATCTTCGCCGATGACGCAAACAAGGTACTGTGCAGAGGGACAAGTTAGGACCCTGTATCTGTCCCGACCTCCATCGAGATTAACCCGAACTTCTGGATTTGGCCCAGTCTAGAGTAACCAGATAGCCCCGATTGGCGCATTATGCTTTTAAGCACTACATTTTAGTTTAATGCCTATGGAGGTAAGATGGTTAGAACATTTCGTCATCATCATCATCAAGACAAAGCCCCAGCCCAAAATAAAGAAAGCGGTTAAAAAGTGACAAACAAACCAAACACAAGGAGATGATGGATGAAGCACTGAAACTTTTCAGACACTCACCCCCAGTCACAGTACTGGGTTGAATCCATCATCGTTCTCTGTGTCACTTCACCACCGCAGTTCAGACCCACCTATATGCAAATCAGTCTTGAACTTGTTCCTCATGTCCAGCCCGAACTGCCAAGCAAGGACTTCCCTGGACCGGAAACAAGCATCCTGAGATCAGTTTCAGGGTAACACCACTCATCAGTCAGGCTAGCTTGAATCCAGTGGCAAAGTGAGCAGAGACCCATGTCTGGGCATACCCTGCCAACTTAGGGCGAACAAAGCAAACACAAGGAGATGATGGCTGGAGTGCTGGAGTTTTTCAGACTCTCACCCCCAAGTCACAGATCAGGGTTGAATCCATCATTGTTCTTTAGCTCATTTTGCCACCCCAATTCAGATCCAGCTATATGCAAATCAGCCTTGACCCTGTGCCTCATGGGAACAGTCCAGCCCGAACTGCCAAGCCACCCCTCATCAGCCAGGCTAGCTAGAATCCAGTGGCAAAGTGAACAAGGGACCCACATCTGGGCATACCCTGCCAAATTAGGGCGAATATTTTCTTGGTTTCACCCTGAATTTCATCAATAACACATTTTAAAAAGTCAATACTAAACAATATTACAGCAAGGTTTTTGTGACCAGGTAGGACTCTGCAAGACTTGGAAGCTGAGAGATGTTGAAAGAATGAGCCAACAGTAGCTCTGTAACCTGTGCCTAGCTCAGACGGCATAACATGAGAAAATGCTTGTTTGTTTAAGCATACACAATTTCGGTTTGTAGTACAGATTTACTTTCCAAGGTGTCCACCACTAAATTCTATGAAGAGCTATTTGATCTTCAAAGAAGCACTCATGACCCATTAGTGCCATGGTACTCACAGTACGGCCCGCGGGCCACCAGCGGCCCGGCAGGCCTTCCTTGGCGGCCCGCGGGCCTTGCAGGTAATGTACCCATGGAGAGAGAGAAGAGAACGAGCGAGAGTGAGAAGAGCGAGAGCGAGAGAGAGTGGAGAGCGAGAGAGAGTGGAGAGCGAGTGGAGAGAGCAAGACAGTGGAGAGCGAGAGAGAGTGGAGAGAGAAAGACAGTGGAGACAGTGTGGAGAGAGAGTGGAGAGAGAAAGACAGTGGAGGGAGTGGAGAGGGTAGAGAGAGACTGACTGAGAGACTGACAGAGAGAGAGAGAGACTGACAGAGAGAGAGAGAGAGGCTGACTGGCTGGGAGAGAGAGCGAGAGAGACTGACTGCCTGGGAGAGAGACTGACTGACTGACATATTTAGAGATTGACTGACTGACAGAGAGAGATTGACTGACAGAGAGACAGACAGAGACTGACTGAGGGAGAGAGAGACTGACTGACTGAGGGAGAGAGAGACTGACTGACTGACTGAGAGAGGGAGACTGACTGACTGACTGAGGGAGAGAGACTGACAGAGAGAGAGAGAGAGACTGACAGAGAGAGAGAGACTGACAGAGAGAGAGACTGACAGAGAGAGAGACTGACAGAGAGAGAGACTGACAGAGAGAGAGACTGACAGAGAGAGAGCTGACAGAGAGAGGACTGACAGAGAGAGGACTGACAGAGAGAGGACTGACAGAGAGAGGACTGACAGAGAGAGGACTGACAGAGAGAGGACTGACAGAGAGAGGACTGACAGAGAGAGGACTGACAGAGAGAGGACTGACAGAGAGAGGACTGACAGAGAGAGGACTGACAGAGAGAGGACTGACAGAGGGGACTGACAGAGGGGACCGACAGCGAGAGGACTGACAGAGAGAGAGAGACTGACAGAGAGAGAGAGAGACTGACAGAGAGAGAGAGAAACTGACAGAGAGAGAGAGAGACTGACAGAGAGAGAGAGACTGACAGAGAGAGAGAGACTGACAGATAGAGAGAGACTGACAGATAGAGAGAGACTGACTGCCTGAAAAACTGACTGACTGAGGAAGAGAGACTGACAGGGCGACGGACTGAGAGAGAGAGAGAGACAGAGAGAGACTGACAGAGAGAGAGAGACTGACTGACTAGGAGAGAGAGACTAAGAGAGAGAGAGAGAGAGACTGACAGGGAGAGAGACTGACTAACAGGGAGAGACTGACTGACAGGGAGAGAGCGATACTGTGATGGAATTGGGGTCAAAGTGTATATGAAGCTATGCAATGCCTCTTAAGATTTCTATTGTCTGCTAATAAAAATGTATAATCAAAATGTGCTCTTCATAGTTAAATCTGCTTTTGAAATACTGCAGTGTCTAATATTTTGAAACGGGTTTGATTATTTTTTTACTCTAGCCCCGCTCCCACCCCTACTGGTGCGGCCCTCGGCCACAAACCACACTGTAATTTTGGCCCCCGACAGAAGGCTTGTGATGCATTAGTGCATCAAAACAGCATCCCAAAGAAAAGATGCACATACATTTTCGAGCTCTCACCTGCATTTTGTAGTGTTCAATTGCCTTTCGGTAACACTGAACCTTACAGAAGAGATCTCCCAGCTGCTCATTTAGTGACAAAGCTCCTTGCTGGTCACCCTCAACCAAATCTGCCAATCGTTCTTCCAGGTGGCACCCTTTAATAGCTGCAAATGTAGGAGAAAAAAACAACAGTAGGCGCATAGGCGATCTTGCCACATTCCAGTTTAGATCAATTCTGTGAGCTTTATTTGCTAGTTAAAGGGGAGGTAGTGTTTGTGAGTAGAGGCTGGTACCAACGAACAGGAAGAAACCAATGGTAAACAAAAAAGATAATATGGAACAAAATGGGGCTACAAGTAAACACAGAGGATATTAACCAAGTCCAAATAACTGCACTGCATGCCTTGATGCACAAGTCTTAAAAGCATTCTGCTACAAGGTGTTGGTGGAGGAGTATCCAAAATGCCACAATTAATATGTCTGGCCTCGAAATGCCAAGAAAACTAGAGTGCTGGCTGCTCGCGAGACATCCATGTAACAGAAGCATAAAAAGCAGATAGAGCAGCAACAAGACATGAGCCCAGGCTAAACACTTCATTCTTCATTTGTTCGGGCTTGAAATTTAGCAGCCCAAGGTAAAGTGTGGATGTATGAAGCTCACCTGCCACTGATTCACTGCAAGAAATCCTAATAAATGTGTCTAGCAAGCATGTACACTTGTAAGCAATGGTACATGCAACGAATTCTAGTCAATGTCCTCTGTCCTATCTTGGCTGTCCGACAGCTCAATTAACAGTTATAATGTAACATTTCTTGCATTTCTCCGCCTCTGAACTTGCTCTGTAGGCCCTTTGGCCAAAAACAATCGCCCTTCCTGCAGAAAGAAGGCGGCAAGATCTGCAGAGGCCTGAGCTAAAACAGATGGGGTGTGAGGGTGGGGAGGACGTGAAGGGCAGGGCCTATCGAATCTGAACTATCTGCAGCACCTACTGATCCCATGTATGACTAGCTAGACACGGAAACAATCTTACTCTTTCCACTCAAGCAGGATCATGAGAGGGGGAAAAAGCTGCTTGGCCACAGTTGTAGCAGGTGAGAGGGAAGATTGTTGTCCTTGGTGTTGTGCATGAACTCTGCCATCACAGAGCCCTTTGTACTGGTGAAAGGGGGTACTGGCTGCTGCACAGGGTTGTCTCTGGTGGTTAGTGAGACCACCTGAATAGCCTCTGAACTTCATGTGCTGCTTTTGGAACCGACTAGCAGAGAGTAGCCCGGTTGTCTTTAAAGAATTCCAGGACAGAATCAGCCTTTTCACCAGAAAGTCTAGAGCTACTGAAATGCATGTCCTTTAGGGATACCTGCATGGCCTGTAGCATACATCCATGCATAGGGCTGGATCACCACACTGGTGCCCATAGCACATCTGACACAATCCATGGGGTCCAGACATGCTCATAAGACGTAATTGGCTGCATTTGGCCGTCCTCGATTTTGAGAACAAAGGCATTACAAAACTCCTTCATTGCCAGTAAGATCTCGGGGGCCATGTCTCAGAGAACATGTGAAACTGGACACAAAACAGCATTCAGGGACCATAAGGTAAAGTTGGTAGAAGAAAATACTCTTTTCCCAAAGGATTTGATGTGTGTAGATTCACTGCTTAGAGGCCAAATGGGAAATATGTTTGGAATCACAATACTAGCTCCCTCCTCATTTTCTTCGTCGCATGGGACATTTTGAAGCCCTCGAAAGGTGTCAGAGTCCCAACAAAGTGATCAAGGCTTCTAGTTCCCTATAGTGTTGGCAGCAAGGGAGAGGCTGGTGAGTCTCCACAGTTGGGGGCTGCTCATTGGTGATCTCATAATGAGACTAGGTCTGTCTCAGTCCAAAACCAGTTTCTGGTCTGAGATGGGCGTCAGAAATAGAGCCAATGCTCCTGTTGCTGGAATCCGAGTCTATTTTGGGGCAGATAGCACTACTGAGTCCTTTGGCACCAGAGCTGAGCATGAGCCAGCGCAGGCATGAATTTGGGAGAAGGCACCACTGGATCGGTTGGTGTTCACATCACTGAAAATCAAACTGGGGCCGCATGAAGCTCTGAGGGGCCTGAAAGCGCTCCTGATAGAGTCGGATTTGTCCAGAGCAGTTGCCACATGGTCTCCATAGAGGCATCTACATGCAATGGGGACAACGATGGCCTGGGAAACTCGGGGCGAGCCAGGGCCAGACTCGGAACAGGCTCAGCGTCTAATGATGCCGCAGGAGTCGCAGCCTTGGTGTTATGAATGTGCAGCCTGTCCCCTGCATAGCTTGTTGCACAATTTGTCCCCTGACTACATCTTCAATTTGCCAAAGAAACCCCATAGTCCCCCAAGACAAGGAAGCAGTCAAGCTTAGTTGCACAACAGGTTGACAAATGGAAAGAAGCGGATATAGTCAAAAGAAGAGGTTGCATCAAAACTGTGAGAAGAGAGGAGAGGAGACTGTTGATTTGCAGAAGACAGAAGGGATGAGAGGGAGACAGGCTAAAGTGTTATCACATAGAGACAAGCAGCAGGATGATTATGTGTTGGCAGAACCTGCTGGTTTCAGGAGGTCTAGCCCACGCTTTAAAGAGATCTTCTGGTTCAATAAAGCACAGTTTATAAACGTGAAGTAACATAAAAAAAAAAAAATGTTAAGTACCCCTTAGTAGGGTAAGTTTTAGAGAACATTTCATAATGTTATTGCTGCAGTTGTTACTGTTAATCGGGGGGAGGCGGGGTGTCAAGGGGGAAGTTTAGGAAGCGGAATATACAGTGTGGGAGAGGAAGGGTTTTTAACTTCACATCAAACCAGCAGACATCATTCATGGTAACAGGCTACTTTGAACCTTCTCAGTGGTGGGCCTGATCAAGACTGAGTGTCTGTTTGGAAGGAGGAGGGGGGCATGGAGAAAGAGGTTCCAAGACAACTGCAGAACATCATTTATTACCAGCAACGAGGAGGAGCCGGGAATTGATCAAAGACTACAGGGTAAACATCAGCTCTGAGGACTTGCAGTACAGCTGTTCCTTTCAGAAACGAGGCCTCACAATCCAAGCAGAGAACATACACGGCATCCGTTCAGGAAGGGAACCATTGCTCGTTCCTTCCGTAGATTCACCTGCTGTGCATCTAATACTGGAATCCGAACATACTTACAATGGAACACCCCACCCGGGGGCTGGAAGCGCATCAGTACTCTGCACATTTCCTCTACACTGACAAACAGCAGACAAAGAGGGAAGGTGGGTAGTGACCTACAATTGTTAGGGGGAGACCTCATAAATCCCAATGCAGTGTTTACTGAACATCGAGCAGAAAGAGCATTTAAAGGGTTTGGCTTTTATAGCATTGGCTTTTAAGCAAGAAGAGAGCACTTTAGAAAAATCAAGGCCAGGCTGAATTAAAGTTGAAGTTTTAAATCATAGTTATGAGTGCTGGAGTGAAAGGAAGAGGGTGAGTCTCGTCTTACAGGCTAGGAGGTGTTTGGAGGTTCCTCACTGCTTGTTGGTTCAGGTGCTCCTTGATGACAAGCTGCATTTTAAGTTCCTTTAGAGGTGCAAGAATGATGGGCTAAAGGTGATTACCCAGATTTCTGGGTGGGCCACTTGAGAAGGCTAGTCTGTTTGCATTTCTTGATCTAATGTCCTAGCAGCTTTGTTGGCAGCCTTGACATGGTCAGTTATCCAATCAGGTAGTGTGGTGCACTTGTGCTCTTACACCACTTAATTTTCATCCAAAGGGCGGCAATGACAAACCTGTTTCCCAGATACTACGCCGACATTAATTGACCAATCATGTGCTCACTCATTCACTTCCACTGAAACACTGCTAGCATGCAAGAAAGAAAATCTGATGAAATTTGAAGCCTCCAGCAAAAACTATGTAGGCCGGTGTTTCCAGGACATGCTCACCATATTTGAGGTTCTTGTGCACAATCTCTCGCTCTGCTGGCTGCAATCCTAGTCTGTATGCCTTCTTCAGAGATCTTTTGGCAGCTACAAAATCTCCCAAGCTGAGAAGGACCTGAAACAAAGAAACGGCATTCTGACCACAAAAACCACACAGTGAGCAGGTACCATGGTGCAAGTACCTTCTCCAGCATCAGACCAAGACTATGAAACAATGGTTTACTGTCTGACGGTGAAATGGACTTGTTGTGCATTCAGGCCAGTAGTCAAGGAGCTTTAGCCATTTATACAAGAGCAGAAATATATTAATTGAGTTGTCATGCTTACAGTGGTGACAATAATCCTGACGGACAGGGTTGATAAGACATCTTAGTGATGCTACAGAAATATGCGTTAACCTGTTGCTCATGGGTTCAAATAATTGGAAATTATTCTGCTGTTCAGCGCTGCAAAATCAACAAAATGTCATCAGCACCAAAAGACAATTCAAATCACCATTTAACCTATATAAATGTATCAGTCAATTAACTATTTAGCATAACACCCAAAGAAAGTTAATTAGTCTAAGCCACATACCCCCGTTATTTCGCTCTTTCAGGAAAGAACTGATTAGACGGCATAAGCTGCTGTTCTCGGCATTAGGCAGTATAGCCTCAGCGCTACTCAGAGCTATTTTTTTGTTCCAGGCAGTCTAGGACCCCAAGGAGCTCACTAACAAGATGAAAAAAGCATGTATATCATATATTGGGGAGTGGGATAAAAGACTTCGAACTAGCATAGACCAAGGCAACCAGCACCTTAGAAAGGGGGGCTTAAAATACCAGATCTCATGACATATTATAGGGTTGTAGCTGATTTTTAAGTGGGACTGGCTGCGATTGGAATAAGGGAGGCAATGGTGTCTCTAGGACCATCTATTGGTAAGGTGCACATTTTGGGAATTACTGTGGCTAAAAAATAACGACAGAGACACCGCCACTACAACATCCCTGGCCATAAATGTCACACAAAGTGTGTGGGATGGTGGATGGTTTAAGGAAAAGACATGACATCACAAGCTACCTCAGCCATTCTCACCTATGCTTTGAAACACCGACTTCCATCCAGGCTAGAACAGACCGAGCTTCAGAAAGAGGGACAAAGCTAGATTCAGTATGGTGGCAACACCTTTTCAGAAATGGAACATGCAAAACCTTTAAGGAAATGAAGCTTGACTACGGCCTCTCTATAAAACACTGAGAGGGGTAAATTGGAAGAAACACTCCAATAAATGCCGGAGATGGTGTGGACAGTCAGGCACACCAACACACATAATTTGGCAGTGCACAGCCCTCCAAACATTTTGGAAAGAGTTATGGAAGGACATTGGTGACATCACAGATGAACAAGGTACTTACCTTCCGTAATTGTAGGAAAGTGCCCCATTTTGACATGGTCGCCCCCATCTTTTGCCTGGTATTGTATACAATTTTGACAGAAGTGCACTGGGTTCCTGCTATCTCTTTCTCTAAAACTGTACAATTGTTCCCCAACTGGCAATACCTTTAGTACCACTGAAAGTCCCTAGTAAATGGCACCCATGGGATGGGTAGTAAAGAGGGTCCCTAAGGGCTGCAGCATGTATTGTGCCACCCTAAGGAACCCCTCACCATACTTGTACAAACTGCCATTGTAGAATGCGTGAAGTGGTGCAGCCAAAAGTGAAAAGACGACATGGCACACCTCCTGTGTGCCATGCCTGCAGACACTGCATGCAATATTTGTAAGTCACCCCTACAGCAAGTATTATAGCCCTAAGGCAGGGTGCCTTATATTACATGTGTGGACATATCTGTATGAGCAGATATGCCCCTGAGATGTCCAAGTCAATTCTTGGACATTACAAGTGAAGAGGGGATCCATCTTGAGTACATGTACTGGACACTGGTATGTACGACTTCCCCCACCTACATGACAGCCTTATTGAACCCAAAGATTTTTGGTATCAAACATCTCGTATCAATAAACCCACATTGATTCCAGGGATACTTTTATTAATACATGTGCCCAGAGGGTACCTTAGAGGTACCCCCTGAAACTTACTAGCCCACTAGAGTGCTAGCTGACTTGAACACCACCAGTCTGCCACCACATACGCGCTTCTGACCCCCTAGGAGATGAGAGCCCTGCTCTAAAAGGTCAGGAACGATGCCTGCTCTGGCAGGAGGTGTTTACATCTCCTCCAAACAACATGGCTAGCATTTAGTATACCAAGGCCAGAGGCTTCAGACCATCTGCCGCCTTTGATATGCGACCCAGGAATCCCCCAGACTTGGGAGATGCCACCTCCTGCCCTGAAGCCCATTTGGCAGCAGGACAGGTGGGAAATTAGTTAAGCAAGGAGGTGTGGAGCACGCCCAGATCAGACTGGTCCCAGGTCAGAACACTGCGGCAGGGTCATGCCCACTTCCAACAGGAAGTGGTCATATAGGCGGCGTAGTGAGCCCAAGGGAAGGTAGCCCACTGGCTACTAGACTTTACTCCCCCAACACCCCTTAATTTAGAATTTAGTGCCACCTGTTCCCAGAACTTAGATTCCATTGACTAAGAGAACACTCAAGAGCCGATCGCCGCAAGAACTGAAGACTGCTGTGGACTTTTGGTGTCAAACTCTGCCTGCCACACAGACTCGAACACAGAAAAGACTCGGCTCGTCCTGCAACTGTGCATTCTCCACAAGCCCCGGAGGGTTGCCAGTACTTTGCCAAGAAGCCAGCATCTCACTTGGAGTAGAGGAGTAACTCCCCTGCAGCCTGTAAGCACTGACCGCGACGTCTGGGTAAAGACGCTGCTGTCCACCAGGACCACTGGGCAGAAGCCGCCCAGGAGAAGGTCAGCGCACTCAAGGAGGTCAGATCTATCTTCCTGTCAAGCCTGAAGACGCAAGGACCTCATGAGCCCTTTGCACCAATACCTGGGGTACTGGATCCTTGCAGCAAACCAAACCTTGTTGAAAGTCCAGTGGGGACCCCAATGACAACACTGACGACCAGCTGGCAAGGGATACAGCGCCTCAGAGGCCAGCACTGAGAGAGGCCTGGCTGTCCTGTTGTTCCCCTTGCAGGACTGGTCAGACAACAGTGAGCCCCTTGATGCAAGACAGCCAGCTACAAAACACTCTGCACCGAGCCGCCCGGCCCTAGGGAAACAGACTGCTTCCCCGTGCTCCCAGGACCCTCCCGACCAAGCTTCCTGTTGGGAGCTCCTGGACTTGTCCCCAAGTAACCCTTTGCAACATATTTCTAGGTGGCCCTCCTTCCTAACACGTAGCGCACAAGGCTTCCATCCCGCCCAGCACCTCTGTACCCGGACTCAACAAGGCAGATATGACCGATCTGCTGGTGGAACTTTGGTCCTTGTCCCCCTACCTCCCAACGACCGAAAGGGGTCCTACGGAAATATATTGCAAGTATATGTATGTGGTGAATGTTCTTTCTCCCAAAGGAAAGCATTAAACGTACAAACAAATTGTTGGTTAACATTGTTAAGACTATAAAAAGTCCATTTAGAAAAAGTACTTACCTATTTACGAAGTTCTTGGTTTCAAAATATATCTATATACTCCTCTCTGATCAGCATAAGGCTGCTCGATCACACTACCCCAGATGGAGCAACTTAGAATTGCTAGAGCAACCCCCTGTCCACTTGCAAGGGATACCTGGACTCTTTACACAGTATACCTCTTTCTGGTATACTATATAAAGAGCCAGTTTCCAAACGTTATGCTCTTTCTGGATGACACTTGAACTTCAAATGTATCACCTTAGAATACCCCAGAGGCACCAGACTGGATCTGGAAAATTTGTATCTGCTGACTCTCCACCACCCTGAAATGACTGAGCGGAGCTGCAAGTAATCGCCACCCCTGCATGCTCATGTTAATTTCAAGTCTGTTCCCTGTTTGAGCCGTTTTAGTTGCTAAAAAAAGGTCACTCCCCAGAAGGAGTAGGTGAAAGGGCAATGAGGAAACTGCGGCTAGATAGAATATCCACCAGAAAGAGCGTTACTACAGGTAAGAAACATGTACTTATGGTGAATACTTGTAATCTCAGATTCTTCACCTAGGAATAGATTTAAAAAAGCAGTACCTCTCCAAGTGGAGGGTCTGTGGAGTGGGCTGAGATCAAAAAGTCTTGCAGGATAGAGCTCACGAAAAGCTGCTCCTTCTGAAAATGGCTGTCATTGCAGTAGTACTTAGTGAATGTGTACACGGACGCCCACGTCACAGTCTGGCAGATGTCTAGGACAGGCACTCCACATGCCAAAGCAGTGGTAGAAAGCTTAGCCTTGGTGGAATGGTCCCTCAGATCTTCTGGAGGCTGGCTTCTGGTCAATGCGTAGCAGATCTTACTGGATTAGAGCCAGGCTGCATGCCAACCGATTGTCTTTTTGTTATCTAGTAACGTCACAGCAGTCGGGCTCAAGCCAAAGACAGTTAGGGGTCCAACATTGGTGTCGGCACCTGGGCACATTCCAGTGTCAGTGGTGTCAGAACCGGAGTAGTGGAGACCAGCGGGTTCTCTTGAGGGAACAGAAGCTTGTACAGGGGACAGTACAGGCCCGATAATGGGCCGCAAGTGGGTAGACTGAATCATGGATGGACCTGACGACTGTAATGCAACTGGAGGCCCCTACAACTCAAAGAAACACAAGAGCTGGAAGCACACCAAAAATGTGCGGCATGGCCTTCATGAAGGTCTAGATCTGCTGCAGAGTCAACAAAAGTCCAGGACATTCAGGGCAAGTTGTGACCAGCTGAGGAGTCTGTCCCATGACCAGAGAACGCAAAGGGGTGCAATGGACATTGTTATACCCTCACACTTTCTCTTTGGAGTCACAGTGGCAGAATTGCGTCAAGTCGTTCCTCGCTTGAACTTGCGAGAACAGACTCAGAACCAAGTCCACTGCTTGGAACGCGAAAGAGACAGACCTACGCAAAGGCTGCAACTTCATGTGATCACCAGCATACATCTTTGCCTCCTCGTCTCGGATCGCCTTCGGGTGCATGAGAGTGTACTCATAGCATGAGGAGTCTTGTCCCAAGCCCAAATGCCAAAGATACAACTCATGTGAGTCCACATCTTCATGAACATTCTTTTAACTACCTCTGCTGCCACACTAGTAAGAAGAATCATCAATAATTCTTTAACTATAGGAATCTTTCCAGAAGACTTAAAAAAGGCTTGCATACGCCCATTATTAAAAGAAAATCGAACACGGACATGTATGACTCAAGCTGCAGACCGATTACACATGGAGCTTTCCTGGGCAAACTGACAGAAAGAGCAGCATTCACCTAGATGTCACAATTCATTGAAGATAACTCCATACTTTACAACTTCCATCCAGGAAGAGACACAGAATCTGCCTTTATCGCTGTCTGTGATGACCTTAAAAACACAGACCGGGAACCGGGTCACTGCACTACTTCTCCTGGACCTTTCAGTTGCCTTCAACACACTTGTTTATGATACTCTAATTCAAAGACTCTATGAAACCAGCATAGAGGGGACTGCTCTCGACTGTCACATCGTATCTTCAAATGTCATCCATACTCCCCCCTTTGTCATCCAATCCGTACTTCACAAAAGCAGGGGTCCCTCAAGACTATCATTTCACCCATGCTTTTCAATATCTACATGAAGTCATTAAAGGCAATGATCAATGAATTTCAGCTCACATGCTATAACTGTGCAGATGACACACAAATGCTTCTTAAACAAGAAAATCACAAAGACATTGGAAACTCAAAAATCCTGAATAGCCCCAGAGAAGTTGATCTGTGGATGTCATGGAGCCATCTGAAACTGAATGCTTCCAATAATTAAATACTCACATGTGGTGATTGGAAAAATTATGACCCACTATGCATCTGGCCTGAGGATCTGGGGCCACCTCCTAATGTAGCTAGGAAGTAAGAAACCTTGGAATTACCATGGACTCCAAATTATCAATAAATGCCAAAATGGACAAGTTAGCAACATCAAGCTTCATTACCATGAAAACTCAGCGACACATCTTCCCCATCTAGGATTTCCACACAAAGTCCAAGCTACTACCTCTCTTGTACTGTCTAAACTTGATTAAGCCAATGGCCTTTAGCTAGGATCATTGTTAGCAACTATGAAAAGGATACAACAAATTCAGAACTCTGCTGCCAGCCTACTCCTACATGTAAAGCCACAAGCCTATCTCTCTCCTGCCTTGAGGGCCCTACATTGGGTACCGGTTGCCAGACGATCCACTTTCAAGATGCTTGTTATCTATCACAAAGCAATACATGGAAAGGACCCCTTTTCACCAGGAATAAAATCACCAAATACATACAACAAAGGAACCTTAGTTCCAAATTGGCACCCCGCCTCAAAACCCATCGTACAAAAAAAAATAAAAAAAATAAAACAATGGTGGTACATCTTTCTCTGTCCAAGCAGCCAAAACCTATGGAATTCATTACCCCCAAACATAAGATCTACAGATAACTATCTTATCATTAGAAGTCTATTCTACTGTTTTCTATTTCCTACATGACCACCACACTCAATCACAAATATGCATGTGCATGTAAACATGTATAATTTGATTATAAATATGTATCTAGAACTGTACATTTCTTTGTACAAATATATATTTTACCTATGGTTTAAAAATATATAGATATTCTTATAACTCTGCTTAACAAATGTATATATTACTAATGGTTAAATTAGATCTATATTATTTTATGCTTAATATGTATGTATGTAGGTCACTGCATAGTTTACATGCAAGTTATTCGATTGCAGGCTTATTTTATGGGTCTTTGTTTTACTTTTTATCTATTACAACATGTGAGAAGTTATATAAATTATTGGTTTATATGCTTATGGGCCTCAGTCTTATTTTATTTTATCTATCACAATGTGCACATATGATCATAACAATTGTATCCATAAGTGCTCCACTATTGAAATCATGGGGAAAAATATAAAATAAAAATAGATATACATGAAAAATAAATAATTAAATCAATTTATGTATTTTATTATGTACAGCAACACTCGAAAGACGGAGTCTCTAACTACCTATCCATACTTGTACATATGGGACTGTGTAAATACAAGTTATATCTCTATTATTTTCCATAAATATTTTTACCCTTCTACGTAGCTATGTAGGAGATACATATACACACACTCCCACGGGGGGGGGGGGGGCCTTCAACTCTCTCAAATTCATCAGTCTTTAACTTAGAAATTCACTGAAAAAACAAAACTTACAGGGATGTTATAGTTAGGAAATAGCATTAAAAACCGTAGAAAACCCCAAAAGTTACATGGACGTTATACTTAGGAAATAGATTTTTTTTTAAACCTTAGGAATATATTAAAAAACTTTTTTTTTTTTGCTTTTCAGATTTGAAAACAATACAAAAACAACATACCTTCAACTGATATTTATCTGTGACACGCCAAACAGGCAATTACATAGGTAACACATGCTTTACTATTTGTAGCCACTAACACATCTCCAACTCACTACCCCTCATGCGGAACCACATCTGGATTGTCCAATAGGTAGGTTGTATGGGGACCCCATATGTCTCTCGGGCGGGAGGATGTCGCAGCTCCTCTGCATATATCTCAAGGTTCGCATTACAGTAAATCAGGTCCACTATCCGACCTCGAAGCTTAGATGCTGTTCGCTTACCCCAGTTCATTGCCACTCGCCTTTTGGCTAGTAATAGTGCTATAGCTGTTAAAGGACGGCTGTGTGGCTGTATCTCCCTGACAAGACAGAGCAGGCGCATCTTAGGGGTACAGGTCACTAGATCCGATTTCATAGTCCTCAGGGCCTGCACTACCCTCGCCCAGTACTTCTGCACCGGGACACAGTACCAGGCTAGGTGCAAAAAGTCTGCTTCATCCATCCCACATCTATTGCAGTATGCATCGACTCTCAGTCCATACCGGGAGCAGTCTGTGGTGTGTTGTACATTTGTTGTGAATATTTTAAATGGACGACACATAAATTACAGTTGGGTGTTAGCATCCCTGTTAATGTGCAGCAAAAAGTCTCAGTCTTCCAATGATAATGGTGGAGCAAAGGAGGAGTTCCAGTGCACCGGAAGCTCTTGTACCGGTATATCCCTCTGTGCTGCGTTATACAGTCAAGTGCCTAGGTGTCAATGAGAGGAGCTGGCAATCAGTGTCTGCAGGGCGCTTAGTGCAGTAGGTTCTCCTCCGGGAACAGAGGGAACAGTACCCGGATGCTAGATAGGAGACAGTGATTTCAAGAAGTTTTCCGGTACACCCATACGTTTTAAAATAGTGAACATATAGGACCTTTCTATGAAGCAGAAGGCTTTAGAGGCATCTAACAGTACTGCTGCTGCCTCTAGATCCGGATTCAACTGGTGTATTAGCGCAAATATAGTCTGTAGGTTATGCGCAGTGGATCGCTCGGCCACAAAGCCTAATTGGTCAGGAAGGACCTTTTCTGGCTACAGGGGCTGGAGTCTACTAGCCAGGATCTTTGCTTCAATATTGGTAAGAGAAAAGGGGCAGTATAATTTGCATCCATTTGGCTATTTGTCTGGCTTCAATAGCGCTATAATAAGGGCTTTGCGAAGAGTGGTCGTTAGTGTTTGTTTCCTATATGCCTCCTTGTACATGAGGTGGCGCGTCAGAAGATCTGTAAACTCTTTGTAGAATTCGCTACTTAAGCCATCTTGTCCCGGCGCCTTTCCACTTGGCAAGGTGCGGACTGCCTCGATCACTTCTTCCACCTCTATATTCCCACTGTCCCCAGGACAGCTCGCTAGGGCTTTGTCATTTAAGTATGCATTAATGTCGGCTGCAGTGGATGTTTCCATTGAAGCATAAACATCCAGAGTCTGCCCGTCTGCGCTAAGGAAGTGCGGGGTGCGGCAGACCTTTTCATCTTCATTATGGCTGCTTCCATCCTCAGGTATGGTAGAGCGGACTTATTGGCCTTACGTGAACAATTTACTATCTGTCCACTTCCGCCTGTAGCTCCGCTAAGGGGCCCTTATCGGTGCACCTGTTGCTGTTGGCGCCTGCCTCCCCCTTCTCGCGTCCGCTCCTTGCAAATTTCATCCCGGCAGATTAACGTGTCGGGGGTGAATACTGCCAGTATATATAGCCTAAATGTCAGATCTCTGGTCAAACATCAGGCGGAGATCTTTGATATTGTCACCAATGACTCCCCTGATGTGTTTTTTATGACCGAGACATGGCTACAAGATGCTGACACTGCGATTTTAAACCTTGCCTTCCCCCCTGACTATACCGTGGCAACTCTCAACCGTGGTTCGAGAGGTGGTGGAATTGCAATGGCGGTGAAACGCCGCTTTCCTTGTGAATGGAAAGAACTAAAACTTCCAGGTTGCGAATGTGCTCGCTTTAGAATCTCTCTGTCCCATTGCTATAGCTTTTCAGGTCTTCTAATATATCGGCCTCCGGGCTGCGATGCTGCCTTTAGGGCCGCTCTCCCGGACGTCATTAGCATAGAAGCTCTTGGTTGTGCAAATTTCAATGTGGTAGGTGACCTCAACCTGCACTTTGACTGTCCATCCCAATCCTCCATTAAGAGCTGCCTAGCAGATCTAGAAGCCTTGCAGCTCCTACAGAGAGTGATGTCCCCCTCCCACTCTGGCGGACACATACTGGACCCGTTCTTTACCTCCTTAGAGGACATTACTTTATGCCAACCTGTCCAGTTGTCATGGACAGACCATATGCTGGTGAAGGCAGTTATCCCTGTGGTAGATTCTCTTTTTGTGGCACAGAATAAAACATCTCTCTCCCGCCAGTGGAGTAAATTAAAACTTGAAGACTTCTACCTTTTATTAGGAAAAACACCCCTTCCTCTTCTCTCCGATGCTGACTGTGGGTATGATTCATTCTGTACTTGGATTGGCACGGCCTTGGACTCTCTTATTCCCCTTGTACGTTCCAAGTGCCGGACCAAGGCCCATAGCCCGTGGTATGATGAGACCTTGTCGTCTCTCAAGAGAGAGTGTAGGCAAGCAGAAAGGCGATGGAGGAAAGCCTATGATCCTGCGCTCAAAACCTGCTACCTTACTCTATCCAAGGCATATCACAGAGCGGTGTGTCGAACACGTGCCGCATTTTATGCGCAGGAGTTCCAGAACAGCCCTAATCCCTCCAAACTAATCTTTAAGGTCCTAAAGGACCTTACAACTAAGAGGGCCTCCGCGGCAGAAATCTGCACTGACTCTCACTGCGAGAGTCTGGCCTTGTTCTTTGTTCAAAAGGTGCAAGTAATCTACCACACCTTTCCAACTATTGTGCACCGCTCGGATTCATTTGATTGTCCTAAGATCAATGATAGGATCCTGGATTTTTTGGCCCCCCTATCTGAGGAGGGTTTTGATTTACTGAGCCAAAAAATTAAATCTGTCTCCCCTGCAGACCCCCTCAAACCGGCCCTATTTAAAAACATGCAGGCCACATGTCGCGCACCCTTGCTTGCCCTTATTAATATGTCACTGGGTTCAGGGATTGTACCCACCAAGTGGAAGCAAGCGGTAGTTACCCCCATCCTAAAAAAGCCTACCCTAGATCCTATAAAACCTGAGAACTATCGCCCCATCTCTCTGCTGCCGTGGGCTGCTAAAGTCACCGAAGCCCACGTGAATGGGATCCTGGCCGACCATCTTGCCAAAGCTAACATCTTGGATCCCACGCAAAATGGTTTTCGTACAGGCCACAGCACGGAGACTGCCTTGTTATACATGGTTGAACATCTGCGCTCCGTGCTGGACACCGGACAAACAGCGGCACTCCTGTTGTTAGATCTGAGCGCCGCCTTTGATACGGTGTCCCACGAAATCCTGTTGCGGCGGTTAGAGGAAGCTGGGGTTATGGGGCTGGCACTAGGCTGGTTCCGCTCCTTCCTTTCCAATAGATCTTTTCAGGTTGCGATACCACCCGGTAAATCCACCTCTCACCCGCTCACCTTGGGGGTCCCACAGGGATCATCTCTGAGCCCCACTCTCTTCAATCTTTATGTGAGGCCGCTGGCTGCGGTAGTCAAAGGCTGGGGCATGACAATGGTGTCCTATGCGGATGATACGCAGCTGGCGGTCACACTAAGTGGGGACTCAGCCATGGACGCCCTCAACTTCTGTGAGGGGCTACGCTCGGTGGCCAATTGGATGAACAAGAATTGTCTCCAATTGAACACAAAGAAGACAGAGGTGATGGTGTTTGGGAAGCAACCTGGATGTTGGAATGACAGCTGGTGGCCCCCCGAGTTAGGAATGATCCCCTCTCCTGCTATGGAGTTAAAAAATCTCGGGGTCTGGCTGGACCCTTTACTTAGCTTCACTTGCCAGACTAAGAGGGTGGCTGCCTCTTGTTTTGGCATTATTAGGGGCATCAGACCGGTGCTTAAATTCTTCGATGCCCCCACTAGACAGCTTGTGGTCCAGGCCTCGGTACTATCCAGGATAGATTATGCCAGTGCTCTGCTAGCAGGCACGAACAAGGCTGAACTTCTGCGGCTACGAGTGCAGAATGCCGCCGCAAGAGCGATATTTGGGCTGCCCAAACGTTGCTCAGTGTCCAGAGCATTGCAAACACTCCATTGGTTGCCTGTTGCTCGGCGGATTGAGTTTAAGGTGCTCTGCCTGGCCTTTAAAATTTTGAAAGGCATGGCTCCACCTATTCTCATGAACCTTCTGACTCCATATGTCCCCTCTCGCTCTTTGAGATCGATGGGCCAGAATTTGGCTGTTGTTCCTCGCTTTTTGCTGAGCAGGATTGGAGGCCGCTCCTTCCGAGTAGTAGCCGCTAAGCTTTGGAACGCTCTCCCTAATGACATCCGTGCTTTGGAAGATTTAACCAGGTTCAGACGTGTCATCAAAACTTTTCTTTTTAATAAAATCAACTGACTCTGCTGCATTTTTGTGATGTTGTGTTTACCTTTCTTGGCGCCAGGACGCCCCTTTGCTGGGGCAGCTGTGCGCGGTATAAAAACCATTAACATAACATAACATAACATAACATTCTCATAGAATTCTGAAAATGCATCCAGAACCCCAGGTGTATCATAATGTTCCCTCCCATCTCGTCCGGCTACTCCCTTCACTGGTTTATGCCCCCTAGTTGGTCTTAGTTTAGTGGCCAAAACACGACTCGGACGTCCTCCCTCTCCATATGCTCTTGCAACATAGCAACGGGACATATAACACAATCCTCGGTTCTCCATATTATTGCAATTTGTGATTTGTTCTCTGATGGCAGCTAGGGCATCCTCTTTGGCTTGCTCTCTAGTTCCCTCTCTAGCTCCTTCAGTGTTAGTAATATTTTTTTGAGTTGCCCTTGTATGTCTTTTAGTATGCCTGCATGTGTATCAATGAAGAACCCCCTTATTGTGGCTTTAAATACCTCCCAAAGTGTGTCCGCCCCCCTCAACTGAGCCATCAATGATGTCAAAGTGTTCCACAATGGCCTGTTTTATGGTCTGCATGCATACTGGATCTAATAGCGAAGTGACGTTAAATTTCCACAGTAATTGCATTGGCTTTTGTGTTAGGATCACCTTGTCTTAATTTAACTGGGTTGTGGTCTAATAAGGTCCTGGCAAGGTGCGATATACCGGACGTCCATGAAACTCACGTCCCGGGTTGCCAGCCAGTAGTCAAGCGGAGACCAGGAGGTATGCAGCAAGGAGGCAAAAGTGCCCTCTCGGCCTCTTGGGTTTCTCACCATCCACAAATCCACCACTCCACACTCCTCCATACCCTCCCTTAGTACTTTGGTTGCCTGTTTGTAGTAAAGCACTGTCTGCGTTGATCTGTCATGTACAGGGTCAAGAGGGGTGTTTAGGTCGCCCCAACCATATTAATGCTGACGGGGGCAGGGACCATAATATGTTCCAGATTTGAGTAAAGAACTCTGGGTAGTCTATATTTGGTCCGTAAGTATTAACCAAAGTTACCAGGGAGCCCGAATGTTTCCACTGCAGAATGGAATATCTGCCCTAGTCATCTGTTATCGTGTGGGTAACAACGAATGGGATGTCTTTTTTGACCAGTGTTAGCACCCTCATGGAGTAGGACGAGAACGATGAAGCCAGTCAAATGGCGACCAAACAGCCCCCAACTGCATCCTGACCTTTTGTTAGGTGTGACTCCTGAAGGAGAGCAATTTGTATATGGTGTCTAAGTAGGATAACACCTGGGGTGTCTTGCGGGGATTATTTAGTCTGGGACGTTCCATGTAATGAGAGATGTGTTGTCCAGTGCTCTGGGTCTATTCAGGTCCGTCACATTGGCGGGTTAGGAACCAATGTGTCTGTAGTACAGCAGCAGGTCAGCTTCAGTGTGTCGTAAAAATTTGAGGCAGCAACATTCAAGAACAATTATTCTGCCCTCCTCCCACTTCAGCATCTCAATTATGCTAAATATTACCCTGCAGATTACAAACCATACAAACATTGACATGAACCTTTTTCAGCGGCTGAAAACTACCACCAGCTAACTGTAAAACTCGCTTGGGTTGTATCCCCGTGGGTGTTGTCAGAGTCTAGGTTACCCTCCTATTGGAAGAGGTGGCTGCGAGTCTCTTGGGTTTCTGCTGTGCAGTACATATTATAGGTGGATGAGATGAACCCCCGGGGCGGGGGGAGGGAGGCACCATATGTTATAGTCTGTGTGACACCTGCCACTGTCCCACACATGGCTGCAGCTTTTTATTGTCATAGGTGCCATTATAGAAAACAAGTTGTCTGTCTCGCAGTCCACTCACCACACCTCTGTAGCCCACAAGTCTGCGTCTGGAGCCCGGTTAGTCATCCGCTCCCCCTAGGTATCAAAAAATTAAAGAGGTAATTGGGGAATAGTAGCCAGGGTGTCAGCGCTTCCAAAGAGCCCACGGCCTCAATCTTCATCTGTACTTTCTAATGGGCCTGTGGTTCTCGTCTTCAAGGGGAGAGTTTGCCAACGTCCTCCATCGCTGCCTTGGGCGTTGAGGAGGTTTTCATTTTGCCTTGGTAGTTGATTCATAGCCTTGCCGGGTATAGCATGGCATGAGGTATTTCCACTTTTTGCAGCTATTTTTGACGGGTAAATATTCTTTCCGAGCAGCTTGGATATTAGCAGTGAAGTCTGGAAAGAATGACACAGCATTTTCCTGGCTTGTGATTTTGCGGCGTTTGCGCGCTAGCCATAAGACTGTGTTCCTGTCTCTGTAGTTTAAGAGCTTAGAGATTATCGGCCTTGGAATGGCCCCCGGAATCGGTCTTGCCGCCAGGGATCGATAAGCGCACTCCACCATCAGCAAGTGTGAGAAGTTATCAGAGCTAAACACTTCTGTCAGCATGCGCTTGACATATACCTCCATTTTGCCTGGGTTTGTCGATTTCGAGTTCCCTGTTATGCGTAAATTGTTCCTCAAGGAGCGTGCCTCCAAGTCTAAATATTTTGCTTGTATAACCGAGAGTACCAGTTTTAGGCACTTGTTATTCACAAATTGCATGGTGTCCTCCGTGGTAGGTATTCTCTGTTCAGCTTCTGTCAGTCGCGTCAAGTGTTTATCTAACTTAGTGGCGAGGTGGCCCATTCGAAGTTTGAGACAGTCTATTTTGCAGGCTTTCTTGCATCGTCATGAAAGTAAACTCTAAAGACGTAGCAGTCACCATTTTGTCAGTTATAGCCCAACCTGCCAGCACATCGAATTAGCTATGTCTGCGCTGTTCTGGGGATGCACGTTAATTATTTTGCCTTCAGTCTATGCCGCTTTTGTTCACCGCAACACACCGATGACATTTGCCATCGATGGTAGGCAGAGTACAGGATATTATCACGGCCGGCGGAGATGCACTATGGGGCGGCCATTTTGCCTTGGGCTCTCTTGCGCCCCCTCCTTTAAAATCCTCCCCCAAAAAAACAAAGGTTAAAGGGATATCAATTAGGTTTAGATTTTACACATATAAAACCACAGAAATTCAGCAGTTAGAGTTATCTCAAGAAACTATAACTCGTTCCTTCAAAATGCACTGCTAATTACTCCAAACATTACATCAGTCGTGACATCTTCTATGGCATCATTTATAATAGACTAACATTTGTAATAACATTATTTACCAGAAAACTGTGCATGGCTGAAGCGTGAGTTGTAGTTACATTAGGGCACGAGTTATAGGTTCCTGAGATAACTGTAACTACTGAATTTCTATTGTTTTGTGTGTGTAAAATCTGAACCTATTTGTAACGTCTCTGTAACCATTGGTGTTTTTAGTGAATTTCTAAGGTTTCTTTAAATCCTATTTCCTAACTACAACATTCCTGTAACCTTTGATTTTTTCCAGTGGAAAAGAAAACACACAACCACACATACATACATATATATATATTTTCACTGAAAAAACCAAAGGTCAAAGTAACGTTATAGTTAGGTGAATTTGTCGATGACCACATTTACACTTTGAACAAAAAAAAAATGAAATTCACCAGTTGCAGTTTGGAGCACTAACTATAACTTGCACCCCCGCCATGCACTGCTTATGATCTCACATGACATCACTCATGCCATGTTCTATGACATCACTGATGACATCATCTAATGAGTGTCCTGTTTTTTTTTTTTTTTTTTTTTTAATAGTTTACATAGTGGATGGTAGGTACCATATTACTAGTCTATATGATTTTGTACAGCATGGGTCCAGTTAATAACATAAGTATTTGTAAAGCGCATGTTCACCCCGATGGGCATCTTGGCACTGAATAACAGATGTTTATTGTTACCCAACTCAATGGTGCTCATTTCATCGACCTCGGAAGGATGAAAGGCTGAGTGGGCCTGTGACCTTGAGGCCAAACACAGGTCTCTACAATAGACTACCTGGGTGAATTACTAAGGCAATTAAACAATGAGGTCTGTTATGAGAAGTTGAGGGGCAATCCTATCCCTGAAATTGAAAATAACATAAATGTACACCTAAGGGAATGGCATGAGATATGCCTTTTATCAGATAAGGAGTATAAGTACTTAGAAGTAAATAACTCAAGGTTTCCATGCATTTATTCACTCCCTAAAATTCACAAGACACTTATAAATCAACCTGGGAGACCAATAATCTCCGGGAATGGTGGTCCAACGGAATGTCTAGCAGAATATCTGGACGGGTTTCTCCAACCCCATGTGGAAAACCTGCCATCCTATCTGAGAGATAGTGGTGATGTCTTGGACAAACTAGAGGACTTTAACTGGGACAGTGACGGTTTGTTACTTGTTACCATGGACGTTGAAAGCCTCTATACTTGTATCCAGTTGAGAAATGGGCTGGAGGCCCTGAGATTTTTTCTATACAGAAGAAGTGCCAGTCACTTAGATCATACCCAAATGCTGATAAAAATGGCGGAATTGATACTTACAAATAATGTCTTTCTGCATGATGGGACATGGTTCCTCCAGAAACAAGGAACAGCGATGGGCTCGAGGTTTGCTCCATCTTATGCAAACCTTTTCATGGGTTTGTATGAGGTGGAGCAGACATTTGGCACAGGAGCCCATGAGTGGCTGGATAAGATCATCTTCTATGGTCGTTATATTGACGACATTCTGATGATTTGGAATGGAAGTGTTGAAAGCCTTAAGGAATACCATGCCTATCTTAATAATAACCGATTCAATGTTAAGCTTACTATAGCCTATAATGAAAAGGGTATTGATTTCCTTGACCTTAGTTTGTACATCAAACTTGGAAAAATTGAAAGTAAGGTCTTTAAAAAACCCACAGCATGCAACAGTGTGCTCCATGCCTCGAGCTTTCATCCTCAGAACACCATCAATGCCATACCCTATGGTGAGATGGTTCGAGCTCGAAGGAATTGTAGCGAAGAAACCGAATTTGTACATACTGTTAATAACATCAAATCGAACTTTACAGCTCGTGGTTATGAGCACAAATGTCTAGAGAAGGTAGAGAGAAAAGTTAAGAAACTTGATAGAAAACAAACATTAAAAGGTAATGCTCATAACATGAATGATAAAAAAAAAGGCATGGGACCGAAAAAAAAGTACTATTTATAACACAGTACAATCAACATAGTAATCACATCTATAATGTACTAAAGAAAAATTGGTCTATGTTGAGTATGGATACAAGTCTCTCTAATATTGTGCCTTGTAAACCTAAGGTTGTTTATCGAAAAGGCTTTACCATTAAACAGAAGCTTTGTCCCAGCTATGTAAAAACAATGGACCTAGACAAGACTCCGGTCACGTGGTTACCTAGTAAACCAAATGGCTTCTATGTGTGCGGCAATTGCTCAATATGTAAAATAGGCAAAAACAGAACCATTGAATTCACGTTTAACACAAGTAAGACATATAAAATCTTGTCATTTATCAACTGTAATACCACCTATTCTATTTACATTATAGGATGTGCTTGTGGTAAGATCTATGTGGGCAGCAGTATACGTTGCCTTAAGGTGAGGATACAAGAGCACGTGCAAGCAATAAAAAGCATGGATGAGAGATACTCGATTGCGATGCATATAAAAAATGATCACCCCGAGAATAAGAACATCTGGTTTCATGCAATAGAACATTTGGCTGTAGGTGAAAGAGGGGGTAACAGAGAACTTTCCCTCCGACAGAGAGAGGCAAGATGGATATGCATCTTGAGAACTATGCATCAGGGATTAAATGTGAACTCAGAAATGCACTATTTTTTATAGGCTTGTAACAGTCCCGCTCTTTTAATAAGATTCCGGAAATGGGACTTCTTGTAATGAGATTGTTGAAACTAAAGAGTGTTGACATAATAATACATGTAAGCTGTTATCCTTAATCAGAGGCTGTTATCTAATAATATCACTCCTGATATAACTGTGAGTAGAGTAACATCTATGATGTAAGAGACTGGTTATTACTGACATCTGTAATGTAATTATTAATAATCATCAAATAACTGACATATATTTACATAATAACATCAATTACAATCCCACAGTACAGGTAGTTTATTTATGGACATTAATGAATAGGCTATAAATATTGAACTCGAATTTGGAGATACCACTCTTTATTACTAGACTATATTATCTTGTCTATGTTACAAGGATAGCCGGTTGGGTGGGCTTGTTATTTGGTTGACTCATCATAATTGGACATATTTCGTTTTGGGGTGGAATCTGTAAAAACGATGATTTTAATATGATGTTTGGAGGCATACGGAACTAATAGTGGCATAAAAACGATCAAACGTTGGCATTTCGCTATGGAACATTACCGCAAAAACACTTAAGGAGTGAATTTCTCTTATTACTGGTAAATATATGGCCGTCACTGACTGCATAGCACATTCTTTGTGACCTCAAGGCCTTTTTCTGTTAATGAAATACGGTTGTAAGTTATTGAATTATTCACTTTCTGATCGGATCCCCGATTTCAGATCCCACTGATTTTGTTAGATCTGAGCAATAAACCCGTCCAAGATGGCGGATTTATTTCATATGACATGGATTGGTTAACGCATGCACTTGTCAGTAGCTGGCTAGACACGAACACCGGGACGTCGGCATAAGAATAGTTAGTTTATCTAAATAACCAGTTTACATTTTATTACTTGGTCGTCATTTTATGTTTGGTGATATGTTTCAAACACGCAATGGAAATTGACGCTTAGGTTAAGCTCATACTACTATTCGAGCGGGATCCCCTCTGCCTCCACGTTATACCAGCACCATCTTGGGACAGGTTCGGAGGCGGTAGTTAGGCGCCATATTGGTAGGGGCACCAGAACCACAGGGGGACCGGATATAAAACAGGCCAAAATGCAAGCGTGCCGCCGGAGGCGCGCCAGAGGCAAGCCCGTCTGCGCCCGTCCGCGTCCCAGACGACTCACGACTCCTCTAATGGCCTTAAGGTACGTCGCTCGTACTCTAGATTACAGCTACTAGAGATAGGGAGCAGGTTGGATAATGCTGTAACTACCCAGACTAAGTTTGTAGAAAAATCATCACACAAGGGAGCGAGGGCAGGCAATGGGCGCATGACGGAGCCGAACAATCTCAACTGTGGGTTGCTGAATTGTAGATCTTTAGCCAAGCACCACACAGAAATTGCACTACTGATTGAAGATCTGAAGCTTGATGCGCTATTCCTTACGGAAACTTGGATAAGGGCAGACGCAGTAGTGAGGTTGGCTCTGCCTGCCCCGAGGGCTTTAAAATTTTACACAAACCCAGACAGGGGGGCAAAGGAGGAGGGGTGGGTTTAATCTATAGGGAGGAACTCCGGCCCATCCTGCTACAGGTGGACGAGTTGGAGGGAATTGAAGTATTGGGCTTCTCGCTATATGGCGATAGAAGCAATTTACTTACAGGCCTGCTCTGTTATCGCCCTCCAGTGCGTAACACCCCACTGCAGCCCCTCCTGAACACCATCACTAATTTGGCACTAACACACTCTAAAATGGTTATTCTGGGTGACTTTAACTGGTGGGAGAATGCCAGCACGAAAAGCCAGCTGCGGGACCTGACGTTTACCTGTAATGGTCTTGGCCTTCATCAATTACTCACCTCCCCCACTCATCGGGGAAGTCACATACTCTATCTTCTCTTTGTCAATAAGGCTGAGGCTGAACTCCTAAACGTCCTGCCACAAATCTGGACTGACCATTACTGTATTCAGTTTACTCTACTGTTAGCTGATACTCCAACTCAAGCCAAATCCACAGTACTGTTCCGAGAAGGCAGAAACTGGACCAAACTGGCTAAAATGGGCATTCTGTTAACTCCTCCCACAGTCAGCCTTTTCCAGGCCTCCAGCACTGTGGAGGCGAATTATAACGCCTACCACAAGTTAATCATTAATGATCTGGACCATCTAATCCCGATAAAGAAGACAAGAATTAGGATTAAACCGTCCGCGCCCTGGTATGATGATGATCTGCGACTGTTAAGACAACACTGCCGACGGGCCGAAAGAAAGTGGAGGAAGGGATTCCTCGACATGGACAAGCTGGCGTTAAGATCAGCACAGAGCAGGTACAAGCAGCTCATTATGGAGCGTAAAGCCAATTTTTACGCTGATTCCATAGTGCAAGCCCCTAACGGGGTTAAGGAACTGTTTAAAATCGTCAAATCCATATCGGCCCGCGCTGCCTAGAGAACAAAGTTGTACCATCACAAAGGCTGTGTGATGAAATTGCCACCTATCTTAAGGACAAGGTGACAAAGATAACTGATCTCTTCAAGGGCACTGATGCAGTTGGTGAGGACTTGGACAAGGAGATTGCCAACGAGAGACTGGGCAGTCTCTGCTCTCTGACCACCTTCTCCCCCTTTACGGAAGTGTCGTTTGTTACCACGGCACACCGTATCTCTTCTGGCTCTCCTCTTGACCCCATGCCCCAGAGGGCATGGAAGCTCTATGGTCACCCGGCTTTCCCCTGGTTGCGCCAGATCTGCAACCAGTCTCTAGAAGAGGGTCTGGTCCCAGAAAGTTGGAAACGGGCAGTAAGTCTCTCCCCTCATCAAAAAACCAACTCTGGATCCAACTGTTCCCGCTAGCTTCCGGCCCATCTCTCTCCTTCCTTTTCCTATCAAAATCTTAGAAAAGGTCGTGAGCAGGTCCCTTTCGGACTATTTAGAGGAAAACCAGCTGCTGGACAAGGACCAGTTTGGCTTCCGCCCCAGTCACGGAACGGAGTCCGCTTTAGTCACCATGCTGGACTCGATGCGTATGCGGGCTGACACCAGGAGCACCGCTGTCTTGGTGCTCCTGGATTTGTCAGCCGCATTCGATACCGTGAGTCACACAATCCTGCTGGGGCGGCTAAAGGAGTTTGGGGTAGGGGGTCAGGCATTACAGTGGCTCCGCTCTTATTTAGCAGGGAGACACCAAATGGTGACTTTGGGTCCCTTCTCCTCAGACAATACCCCCGTAGATTTTGGAGTACCACAAGTTTCCAGTATCAGCCCCATTTTATTCAATATATATCTGCAGCCGCTATTCCCAATCATCAAGGCGTTTGGGGTGGAGCTAATTAATTATGCAGACACAAATGGCCTTCTCCTTGGAAGGTAAACAGGCAGTCCCCCTGGAGCAATTCCAGAGCTGCATGAGGCCGATTACTGACTGGCTACAGAGTAATTGTCTGCAGTTCAATGGAGATAAAACCGAGTTGCTGTGCTACGCACCGATAAGGCAGATTCAACACCTACCAGTGGACATCAGGCTTGCTCCGGATGAGGCTCCACTGGTCCCAGTCAGCACAGTACGGAATCTCGGGGTCTTATTTGACAGCAATCTCCAGTTGGATTCGCAGGCGAACAAAACATCTAGCATTTGCTTTGGACTATTGCGACTATTACGCCGTATTCTTCCATTGCTGCCTGCTGACTCCCGTAGTATGGTCATTAGGAGTACGGTGCTAAGCAGACTGGATTATTGTAACTCGCTGTATCTGGGAGCCCCCCAATACATTCTGCAGGGGCTACAGAGAGTTCAGTCAGCTGCAGCGAAGTTGGCACTCAATCGTAAGCACGACTCTTCCTCTACCCAGGCACTACGAGAACAACATTGGCTGCCTGTTAGAGAAAGGGTTCTCTTCAAGTCTCTCTGCTTGGTTCATAAAGCAATTCATGGGAGGGGACCGGTCCCTCTCCAGGAAAGATTCTTACGGTACTCCCCCGTAAGGCAGTTGCAATCTTCTAATGCCAGCCTGTTGGCACAGCCCAGGTTTAAACGCGAAAGGCTGGGCGGGAGGGCTTTCAGTGTGGCCGGAACTCGGATTTGGAACGAGCTCCCACATGAGCTTAGACAGACACAGTCGCTGATGGAATTCAGAAAGAACCTTAAGACCTGGCTCTTTCCAGCAGTATGATGTCCCCTGACCTACCTCCCTCAGCTTGAAGTGATCCTGTTTTGTCAGAGCGCCTGGATACCCGTAGGGTCGCAGTTGTGTTTTTTTTTTTGCGCTTTATAAATATCAATACAATTGTTGAGTTTAGAACAAGAAGTCCGTCTAAGATGGCGGCTCTATTTCTCATATCATGTATTCGATAGAGCAAGCGCAAGATGGTGGCTTCACTTTTTGTACCCTGTATCGGGTAGCGCATGCGCACATTTCCTAGCTTGTTATACGCCAATATTAGGGCGTCGCCACAAGAATAGCAAGTCTACGTAAAGAACTTATTGGGTAAACCGCTTTGTGTCTGGTGGTGTGTTTTTAATATAAAATGGGTACTTGACTTTTAAGTTAAGCACATGTTATAATTAGTAAAGTCTGAATTAGAAGCCTTTCCAAGATGGCGGATTCTCTTTTCACAATATGTATCCGATAGCGCATGCGCCAATTTTGAAGTCTAGCTTCATAAGCCTGTGATCCGTTAAACTCGTCTTGCTGGTGCAACATGACGACAGAGTGACAGCTTTCTTGAGGCTGCATTTACGGTAAATAAGGGCGGGAATGACTTTACTTTCTGTGCTATATATTTGCAAATGTATGTGATACCCCTTTTTTAAAGCTTGTTAGATGTCGACATTGGGATGACGACATAAGAATAGCCAGCTTGTATAAAGAACTTTGCGCTTTCGATGTTTATTTTACCTCTCATATTTGGCCTAATAGGATTGTATCCTTGATTTGAAATCAAACTGGATTTTTCAGTATGAGATGGGTGGCACTTTAAGATGGCGGGTCTTTTCCCTATGTAACATATCTGCTAGCGCATGCGCACATTTTTGTCTGGACGCCAACATTAGGGCACTGGCGTGAGAGTGGCCAGTTTTGTGCGGAGAGCATTTAACACTCTATGTCTGGGCTGATAATTTCGTTATGTGTATTTGTTGACACTTGCAGAAGTCTGCTGTCCGTTAAATTTATTTTGTCGATGTAACAGGACGATAGAGGGATAGCCTCCCCAGGATTATTGTTCCTTCTAAGAAGGGTGTTAATGTTCTGGGGAATAGCCTTGGTTGGTGAAAAACCAGAGATAACGAGGGCTGTTTGCCCTTTTGACATGTAGATCTATATTGCTTCAGACTTATGTAGTTTGCTACTATGCATGTATATGTATATACATTTTTATATATATATATATATATATTCACTGAAAAAACCATAGGTTTCACACATGTTATAGTTAGCTGTACATTTTACTGATAAAAAACCAATGAAATTCCCCCATTATAGTTACTGTAGGCAACTATAACTCACGCGACCGCAATCCTCTGCTGATGCTAATACTGTATTTAGACACTTATTTGCCCATGTCTTCTTCCATTAAATTTTAGCTATAGATATATTACAAATATTTTTTTTTCATAAAGACACATATGTCATCAGCAGAGGATTACGGTCGCGTGAGTTATAGTTGCCTACAGTAACTATAACGGGGGAATTTCATTGGTTTTTTTATCAGTAAAATGTACGGCTAACTATAACATGTGTGAAACCTATGGTTTTTTCAGTGAATTTGCAAGGTTTTTTAAATGCTAATTCCTAACTATAACGTGTGTGAAACCTATGGTTTTTTCAGTGAATTTGTACGGTTTTTTAAATGCTAACTTACTTTGCGCCATTCGTGGCGTGCGCGCCCACTTAACGCAGTTCGTTCCGTGCGTGCACGGTGCGCTTCGCGCAGTGAGCACGCGGTGCGCTTCGCGCACCGCGCGCCCACTTTACGCAGTTAGTGCCATGCACGCACGGTGGTCACGCGGTGCGCTGCGCGCACCGCGTGCCCACATTATGCGAGATGGGCCATGTACGCACGATGCGCTTCGCGCACCGTGCGCACATGGGGGACATATTATGCGCATCGTTGTGAAATGTTTTGTTTATTAATTTCAATTATTTCATAAGCCATGCACAAATGGTGCCCTTCGGGCACCATTTGCACATGGGGTGGGGAGAGTGTGGATACTTTTTTTATTTTTTTTATTTTTTACCGTACGCGTACGGTAAGCGTAATCAGCGATTTTTCGAAAAAAAGAAAAAAAAAATTTTTGGGCCTTGTGGGTTGTTTGGGGGCCCGTATATCATTGCTGGGTGATTATTATTTCAATATACTGCCCCTTTACCCATTTTTGGGCTTCATTTATGCTGCCCTACTCAGAGTGCGAGAGAGAAAATGGCGGCCGCCGCTTCCTGGTTTCGGCCGATTCGAATGTTTACTAAGATCTAAGAGGCAATCAGAATCGCGCTCGCGCACGTCACCGTACGCGTACGGTAAGCGCACCGTAAGCGCACCGTAAGCTGGCTCAGATATATATATTGATTTAAAGGCTATTTTCTCAGAATCTACTGAACAGATTTACACCAAACCTACAAAAGGCACTTCCTTGACCTGAGGACTACCTCTCTGCCAAATTTCAAGTAATTCTGTTCAGCCGTTCGGGCTGTAGCTGTGTCTAAAGGTCCTATGGAAAAATGCATGGGAAAAACGCGTTTTGGGACCCCCTTTTATCTCAGCCCCCGCTTGAAGAAACCCCCCGAGACTTTCAGGGTAGGAGCGGAGCGTAGCGCCCCACCTATTTTGAAAAATTCGCGAGGATTCGTCGACCGGCGCAAAAGTTATTCAAAATAGAATGTTGCGGATTTCCTATGGAAACAGGGTCCTAACTATAACTACCTACTGGCGACCGCCAGTAGGTAATATATATATATATATATATATATATATATATACGTTCCTTTGCACATAAAATTCCTTTTTTTCTCTTTTTTTATTTCTCTTTATCAGACGACTGAAATAGCCATGACCTAAGGCTATCAAAAGATACGCTTTTATACATAAGACATGCACCTACCTGAACTTATATGACCAGAAACTACTGAACACTGATAAAGGTATGACATTACGGTCTGAGTGTAGAGATATCGAAACTTTATAAAAAAAATGTGGGACTGATACATATTGCCCATTTATGTTCTCAAAAAAAGAAATTTGTGATTATTGATGAATTTGAATTTATGTACTAGTTTAAATAATGATTACAATATACTAGTACATTTATTTATAACTATCATTTATAATATGATATTACTAAGGATTATAATATTGTGGAATCCCTGTATCATATTTTTTAGAAAGAAAAACAAGGTAGAGACTATGAGAATAAGAAGCGACCAAATACTCACATGAGAATCGACTGCTGAGGTATCTATAAATGTGATTATCTAGCATTATAATAATTCTGAGAATGCGTCCCACAAAATAATGGTGCTTATGATGACTACAAAAATTAAGTAAAAAACATTATTATGTACTGGATTGCTTTGTGGCCTGAGAAAAAGAGATTGACACACAGGAACTTCTCTGTCTGAAAGTTGAAGGTTATCATGACAAGTATCTCCTTAAAAAGATACATAAATGTATGGTTTTAATGTGAAAAAAATGAAATTTGTTTTGTTTTAGTATTTTTATCAATTGTCTGACAGTACTCTATGAGTTTCCCATACTGTCATATACCTTGATTCATAATGGTACATCTGCTATTAATGTTGTGAAGAGTCATGTGCCTGGTGAATTAGACCTATGAGCTATTGGAAATGAACTTGCACTGATTTGTTATAACTATGATTATGAACTTGATTATATATGAAAAAATGTTATTAAAAGTTTTTTAATATTAGTCATTGTTTGTATTTGTAGCCCTGAAGAAGTCCTCAAGAAGGACGAAACGCGCTGGCTACTAGGAAGAAAGAATATGAGAATAAAGGACAATATAAAAACATACAAATTGGATGGACTTGTGTTTTTGAGCGCGGATCAAAATTCTTTAAGCAACTGTATTTAGTGGAAGTTTTCTTTCACTTATTTGGGAAGCGAAGGGGTCTTGCATCTCTGATATTTGCACCATATAATTAATAACATTCCCGAGATAGGGATAAGTGCTGTAATTAAATCCTAGACCTCTTTTGTAAATCTTTTGCCTCTACAATTGACGCATTAGTCCACTAAGCCACCAGGCTTGGGTATAAGTGTTTACAAAACACATCTGCTCCTAACGCACCATAAATGTGTAGAGGTATTGAACACGCTATAAATCTCTACATTCAACAGTAGTGCAGTGGGATGTTGGCCATAGGGTCTAGCCCTGGGGATCCTATCCCGCAGGGCTGTTAGTTTGTAAGTCAAGCCAAGGCACACTTGTGCTTTCGCTTCGAGACATGTTGTAAACACTTTTTGGTCTTACAGCCCGCACACTGCCTTTTTGTTAATTACTTTGATTGTCCTTTAAAAAGGCTTGCTTGCTAGTGGTTAATCTTTCCTCTTTGTCCCTCCTTGATGTCATCTGTTGCTTCCCAAAGAGCAGCGCCTAACTACTGGTATCTTTCCACTTTGGTGCCTATGTGTGTAAACACACTATTTTTTTATTTTGTTTCTGGACGTGTATTCGGAAGGTCAGCTTTTCTTCCTGTACGCCTTTATCTGACAGGAGAAGCTTGTTTCTGTAAACAGGGTTGTAAATCATGTTCTTATCGTGCCACATTTGCTGAGCATTAAAAGTCTGAGATCAAATGTCAGACCCTGTGCTCGGAGGGCGCTTGTTCCATGCCTCAACCCCGTCCTGCTTGTTACTTTTGTTGTGTTCAGATTAGATCCAACGTCTGGCAGTCCCCAACCACCAAAAGCTCTCTTCTCTCACTTTTCTGCATACACTTCCTCATACCAGGCGCATAAAATACTTCCCCGGTTGGCAATCAGAGGAGTCTGGCGGAGAAAGAGCGAAAAGGAGAGAGACCATCCGAACCTTATGAAGGCAGCAGGGGTTCGCACAGCAACCACAACGAGTCACTAAAGGTAGGGTTCCTTTCTCTACGTACTATATACGGTGACGGATGTCATCAGTGCTGCCTCTAGTGCAAGACGGTCTCATTCACTGGTGCTTTCAGGGTCTGTTTCTGGTGCACATGCTTGTACTGTCTCAAGTGCATTACTGAGTATCTCTTACTAAGGCTGCCTGTGTCCGTCTCTGATGCACACTTGTTCACCTCACTGGTAGCGTCTGGTTCTGTCGCTGGTTCAAAGCTATGGTTTCCTTTGCAATGGTTGCTCAGATGGCCTCTACGTAGCTCGGATTTGGTGCTGTCTGTGTACGGGCATCTGCAGTCTGTGGCTTTATCAGCTACATGGTCATGTCTTCTCTCACTGGTGTTTATGATGTGTCGCACTAGTGCTGGCCGAGAAAAAGTGTAGCATAGGCTGCTCCTCTAACTAGTGCTGTTTGGAGAGAGGCGTATTTAGGGATTTTCACCTGCAAGGACCCCCACGCCCCATCAGGGCACCGATCTACAGATGTGCTCTGGAGCTCACTGCAACAATCTCCCCACAAATGATGTCCACAGAAAAGTGTGTTTAACACTTGTCTGACGGCTGTTAGCGCCTTTTCTGTTTTTCTGTGTTTTTTCTTTTTATGGCACATCTTAATCTTGCCCCTTCACCTTCTCCCTGCTCCTCCCAAACTTTCAATGCATAGATAATTAAAGATGATGCTTGCGAGTTGGGCCAAACATGGTATTGCACAGGGCATCTCCAAGTAGAAAAAGAGAAATTGGCTGTGTGGGAGATTGTGCAAAGCGTCCTGGCGTTAATGGACGGTGCAACAGATGCATAATAAACAGGGGTATGTGAAGCTTGTATAATATGCTTTTAAACAATTAGGCAAAAATGAGGAAAAAATATGAGCAATTCTGTGAAATAGCAAACTGGAATTTGGCACTATATTTCAGCAAGGAACGCATCTTCCTCAAAGAACAAGTTACTTACCTTCGGTAACGATATATCTGTAAGAAACATTAGTTAGTTAGATTACTCACCTTAGAATATCCCCAGGCGTCAGGCTGGATCCGGAAAGATTTTTCGTCAGCAATACCCCTTGCGCGTCGCTAGGCGTCGTCTGCGGCTCCGCGTCTGTCGTCGGAATGATGTCGTCGGAGTACTTAGACACCGCCCTCGCGCGCTGACGTCAGTTCTTGTACATAGCTTTCTGCGCCAGGAACGCAGAGCCATGCAAGAGACCGACACTGGTGCCAAAAAAGTCTAGGGTCCTGAAAAGGATAACCTTAACCCTAGATGTCGGTTCGCAGAACGGGGAGGATGGGTGGGTCGTGATGAATCTAACTAACTAATGTTTCTTACAGATACATCGTTATCGAAGATAAGTAACTTGTTTATCTGAAAGAAACACGTTAGTTAGATTCCTCACCTTAGAATAGATACCTTCGTGCCCAATTCGGAGCCACCAAGATGACTTGGGCCCGGTCGCGCCTGATCTTCTTCAGCACTCTGAGCAGAAGTGGTATAGGCGGAAAGGCGTACAACAGACCGCAACTCCACTCGCAACGAAAAGCGTCCCCGAGCGAATGCCGCCTGGGAAACTCTAACGTGCAGAACTGCTGACATTGCGCGTTCTCTTCGGTGGCGAATAGATCTAACCAAGGCTCTCCCCACAGCCGAAAGAGGCCTTGCGGCGCGTCCGAGTTGAGACGCCATTCGTGATCCATCATGCACCGGCGGCTGAGTTCGTCTGCTCTGGTGTTCAGAGAGCCTGCCAGATGTTGAACCACCAGGGTGATGCCCTGATGTTCCAGCCATGTCCAGAGGCGCAGAGCCTCCTGACAAAGGGTTCATGACCCCCACCCCGCCCTGTTTGTTGCAATACCACATGGCGGTGGTGTTGTCCGTGAACACCTGCACCACACTTCCCCGGACAACGGGAAGGAATGCCTTCAGTGCAAGTCGGATCGCTCTCAGCTCCAAAAGGTTGATATGGAGCCGAGACTCCGCCGGAGACCAGAGTCCTCTGATCTCCGCCTCCCCCATGTGGCCCCCCCATCCCAGGAGGGATGCATCCGTCACCACTACGTGCTCCGGGTGGGGTAGGGAGAGGGATCTGCCGCTGACCCAATCGCGGTTCGTGAGCCACCACTGCAACTGTTTTGCAGTGCCCTCCGAGATCAAGACATGGTCGGACAGGTTGCCCCGATGCTGGGCCCACTGAAACTTCAGGTCCCACAGCAGAGCCCGCATTCACCACCTGGCGTGATGCACTAACAGGATGCAGGAGGCCATCAGACCCAGAAGCCGCAGCACAAACCTGACCGAAACCCGGGATAGAGGCTGAAAGATGGGAATCAGAGCCTTAATATCCCGGACCCGCTGCTCCGGCGGATAAGCCCGGAACTGTGCAGAGTCCAGAACCGCCCGATGAAAAGGAGCTTCTGGGAGGGACTCAGATGCGACTTTGGCACGTTGATGGAGAACCCCAGCAAATGCAGGAGGTCGGCCGTAGTCTGGAGGTGGGAGACAACTTGCTGGGGTGAGCCCGCCTTCAAGAGCCAGTCGTCGAGATAGGGGAAGACTGGAACCCCTGATCTGCGCAGATGAGCTGCGACCACCGCCATCACTTTCGTGAACACCCGAGGGGCACTGGTGAGGCCGAAGGGGAGCACCGTGAACTGAAAATGCTCCTGACCCACCGTGAACCGCAGGTAACGCCGGTGGGCCGGCAGGACGGGAATGTGAAAATAAGCGTCCTGCAAGTCCAACGCTACCATCCAGTCTCCTGGATCCAGTGCAGCCAAAACCTGAGCTAGGGTAAGCATCTTGAACCTCTCCTTCCGGAGGAAGGCGTTGACGCTCCTGAGGTCCAAGATAGGGCGTAGGCCCTCTTTGCCCTTCTTGGGAACCAGAAAGGAGTGGGAATAGCAACCACGACCTACTTCTGGACCAGGAACGCGCTCGACAGCCCCCTTGGCCAAGAGGGCTGCAACTTCCTCCCGTAGAAGATTCAAGTGATCCCCCGACATGCGGTGGCACTGTGGTGGCATGGCTGGAGCGGTCGTCTCGAAGGGGAGGGCGTAGCCCCTTCGGACGATTTGCAGCACCCACCTGTCCGACGTGATGAAACACCAGTGGAGCAGGTGATGGTGAACTCTGCCTCGCACTGGTGTGAAATGGGCCTGAAAGCACGGACTAGGAGGGCTTTGAGGCGGATGCTGCCGGGGTTGATGTGGACTGACCGGCACGTTGACCCCCAGTACCGCCTCGGCGGAATCCACGTCCGCGACCGCGTGCAGGTTGGTTCTGCGGCCGGTGGCTAGGCGGACGTGAGGGGGTGCCCCTTCCTTGGCCACGAAAGGGACGAAAAGCAGAAGTTTGCGGTCGTGGCCCGAGAGGCCCAAGGACTTGGCCGGGAGTCCTTGAAGCGCACCAGCGCACTATCCGCCTTTTCACCAAAAGGCGAGTGCCATCAAAGGGCATGTCCATGAGAGTGCTGGACATCCCCTGAGAAAGACGTGGACCGCAGCCAGGCGTGGCGGCGGAGCGCCACAGTGGTTGACATCGCCCTACCCAGCGAGTCCGTAGAGTCTAGCCCACATCGAATAGCATGTCGCGCTGCATCCCGCCCGTCGGCAAGAGCCTGGGCGAGCCGCGTCCGGGCCTCCTCTGGACACTGGGGCAGCACGTCCTCCACCGTATCCCACAGAGAGTGAGAATAATGGTCCAAGAGGTAAGCGGTGTTCAAGGACCGCAGTCCCAAACTAAGGAAAGAGAACAGCTTCTTACCGAACTGTTCCAGCCTCTTGGAATCCCGATCCGGGGGAGCGGACGGGAAGGAGGATTGGAAAGTAGAGGCCTGGATAACCAGGCTCTCGGGCGTGGGGTGTTGGGACAGAAAACTGGGGTCGCACGGAGCAGGGCGTGGCGCCGGGCCACGTTCCGATCCACAGGAGGTACTGTGGAGGTCTTGGACCAGGTGCCCTTCAGAACGTCCACTAGTGCCTCATTGAACTGCAGCAGAGACTCAGAGGAGCTTGCTGATGGTTGAAGCACCGAAGGTTAGTCCTCACGGCCACAGCAGGCAGCTCCAGCCCAAGGGCTTCGGCCGCCTTGCGCAGCACCACGGAAAATGCAGCACCCTCCTCCGAAGCCACAGTCGAAGGAGAGATGAAACCAGTGTCCGGGGAGGTGTCCAGACCACTGGCATCCCCCAGCTCATCTGCCCAGTCCTGAGATAAGTCGGCCTGCATGGCCAGAGGGTCCTCAGACCCCTCCCAGTCGCCCCAGTCATCCGATTCCTGATAAACAGGGGGAATAATCTGAGCCGGACGGTAGATGAAATTTTCATCCATCGGAGTCGGCTGCGGTGCCGGACGGCGCTGCACCGGCGCCGGGCCCGGACCGGGGCTGAACCAGGGAACGGCGGCGTCTGGAGACGGCGCCGGGAGTGGAACCGGTGTCGGCGGAGGAGGCGTCGTGAGGTCGACCGGCACCGACTGAGATCCTGGCCTGGATCCCACGGGGACCTACGGCGTCGGGACCGAAGTCGACGACAGCGCCGGGGCCGGAGCCGCCGGCTCGCCAGGCCGCCAAGTCGAGCCGGAGGCGCGCCGGCAGGCATCGACGGCAGAGCTTGGCCCCTCATAGCCGAGAGGAAGGCACTGATCTCCGCCGGAGTCGCGTCAGTCCCAGGGACCGGTGGGTATGGGGACGGACGCGGCGCCGTGGGGGTGGTACCACCCGGACCCTCGACCGAGTCGCGCGAGGGGAGTCTGAAGAGCGGTGTCGTCTCTTGGACTTCTTACCATGCTTCGACTTACCCGAAGACTTGGAACCTGACGAGCGGTGATGGTGGCTACAGCTCCGCGACCGGTCCTTCGACCTCCTCCTGGACCGGGACATTGAACGGCGCGGAGCCGAGTGTCGGAGCTCGAGAAGCTTGCGGGACCGCTCCCACCTAGCCTTCGAAGTCAAGGCCTGGCAGTCGAGGCACGACTCCGCATCGTGGTCGGCCCCCAGGCAGTAAAGGCAATGGCGGTGGTGGTCCGTCACCGACATCAGTCGGTGACAGGAGTCACAGGCTTTAAACCCAGGCATCCTACCGGCACCAGTTCGAGTCGAGTAGACAAAAGAGTCCAAAAAGTTTTAGTCAAAAAGTGACTAAAGGGGTAAGCTCTTCCGGATCGGCGCTGTCTGGCGCGGAAAAAAAGAAGAACTGACGTCAGCGCGCAAGGGCGGCGTTTAAGTACTCCGATGACGTCATTCCGGCGCACGACGCCAACGACGAACGTGGAGCCGCAGACGATGCCTAGCGACGCGCAATGGGTATTGCTGACGAAAAATCTTTCCGGATCCAGCCTGACGTCTGGGGATATTCTAAGGTGAGGAATCTAACTAACGTGTTTCTTTCAGATTACGAGTTATCGTTTGCGCTAAACAAAAGCAAAAAAATGCAAGTGCTGCAAATAGCAGCTGCTCGCCTTGTTGCCCTCGGGCAAAACACTTTCAATGAACAGTGCATTGACAATCACACAATGTAGAGCACACCAATTTATTCCAACTTATATTTATGTCTGTTTTCATGTGGCATTTATTATTCCACACAATGCTACGTTGAGCCTATTGACCTTATTAGGTATAGGTTTGTGTTACCACTACAGGTATGTGCACAGTTTATGCTAACCAATTCACTTGGTTGATCAGTTAGTTTTTGTCTAGTCATGTAATCAGTACAATGAAACACAAGTGACAGTGCAGCAAACAACTGAACACGTGTAACAGCTCTAATGTCGGATGCCTGAGCTTGTAAGATGTGCAACCTCAGGGATAGCTCTGCCATCGGAATAATGAACTTGCATCTTCTTTGTGGGCCAAGATCTAGTTCTTCAGTCTTGACAAAGAATGCAAGTTGTATATCAGCAAAAGAACAGTTCAGCTACCTGAAGAAAACTGGTCTAAGATTTGTATAATCTATGAAACACCCTCTGCGTGCTATAAAGCTTATACATTGCGTTACTTGACGGGCTGGTGTGTTGGGTAGTAGCCTGTAAGATTTATGAAACCTGAGGCACAGCTGCAGAGTCTAGTGGGCCTGCAGCACTTATTGTGCCTCGCAGTGAAGAAGCGCTTTAAACACGTATCAAACTTGCCACTGCATCCTGTGTGTGCACTTTAAAACTGCCATTTCGAACTGACAAGGTAAACTTTTTGCAAGGCCGAAACCTCCCCTTTTAATACATTTAAGCCACCAATAATTTGCCAATGCCAATGCTTGTTTAAAGAAGTGGGGGGGGGCGAGTGGCTCCTTCGCAGAGCCTTTTTAGGCCCTGGGAACCCCACTCCCCAGGGCCATTTCAACGGAAAAAAGGGGTAGGGGGCCTTGCCACCCCAACACCCCCCTCCCTGATCCTTGTTAGGCCCTGGGGACCCCATGCCCCAGGGCCACTCTTTTAAATAACGGGGAGGTGGGTGCGTGTGGGGAGATTTTGACCCAGTGGAACTCACCGCCCAGGGTTCTTTTGAGGGAGAGGAGGCAAGCAGCCCGTCTCCTAATCTCTGGGGCCTGGCATTCTTTTGAGGGGGATGCATGAGACTCCCCTCCCCGGGCTGATTTTGGTCCCGGAGACCCCATTCCCTGGGACCCGGCATATTTTACAGAGGGAGAGGGCACGCAGCTGCCCTCCCCAGGCCGATTTTGGCTCCAGGGACCTCAAACCAAAGGGCTTGGCATAATTTTCATGGAGTGGGATCCTGAGGCTCCCATACTGGACCAACTTCGGCCCCTGGGACCCAATCTCCCAAGGCCTGGTGTTAGGTTTAGAGCGAGGGGGAGCAGGCAACACCTACCCACAAACCCCCCCTCCACAATGACTTCAGCTGCAGGTTGGGCCCTAAGACCCCCAAGGCCCCAGCCAGCTCCACGCATACATCGGGAGCCGCAATTGCTCCCGACTGCAGGGAGCAGCTTCTAATGTTCCTCTCTGTGTAAGGTAGCAATATTTTCACCTGTTTCCCTGTAGGCTTCAGTGCGGGCAGGGAAACGGATGAAAAGTCTGCTCGAAGTGGGTGGGAGCCTTTTTTAAGCTCCTGCCCGCTGGGAGAGGACTTGGTGTTTGCTCCCGCTTGCAGTTTCCCTGCCCGCACCGCTGCAGGTAGGGAAACGGCTATGCCCCTTGGTGGGCTTCCTAGGACATAGTCACTGAGCTGGGCCCAGGTGGTGGTGTCCCCGGGGCCATTAATGGCTCAGGGTGGAGGGCCACGCATCCCCCTCCCTTAAAGGAATCTGACCCGGGGGTAGACTCTACAGGGCCTTTTCTGACTCGTGGAGGGGGGCCCCCTTTCCATTTTCTTGCATTTCAGCCCTGGGTTGCAAACCCGGGGCCTTTTTCTATTTGAAACCAGCCCGGGGGTATGCTCCCTGGAGCATCAGGTATTTAAATGTGTCCCGCCCGCCATTTTTTACCCGTGAAAGTCTTGCGAGATTGCAGAATGTTTTGTCATTTTTCTTTCTTTTTTGGCCCGGGAGGTCTCTGGGTCGCACCAATGGGGCCTAGGGTTCAGGGTTTCCCTACCCTGCTACCATATACCTTTATTTTTTACAACTTCAGGACAGGGTCTCTGAGTCCTGTAATGGTTCCCAGCAACGTTTTTTTCATGTTGCTGGTAGCCAATTAGAGCACTTTCTCTTGCAGGAGTCTGACTCCCGCGGGAGCGAGAAGGTCCAAGGTAAATAAAGTTCCCTGGGTCAATCAGAACACTATTTTTAAACTGCTGCTTCGGCGAGAGTCTCGCACGCCCAACCGTCCGAATATTTCTTTTTCTTTTACCCTCAAGAACTACGGAACGAATTTACACCAAATCACAAAAAAGCACTATCAACAGACCAAGATCTAGGGGATTTTGCATTGAGACCCCCTTGTTTCTCAGCCCCGCATCACGGATTACTCCAAATCTTTCCAGGAAGGAGATGAGGTGGATGCATTTGTTTTTTGGAAAGTTTAGAGAAAATTCCTCAAACGAGGCCCAAGTAATTAGCAAACCAAAAAAAAACACTCTTTTGATGGAAAATATGGAAACGCAGACCTAACTCCAAGTACCAAGGGGATTTGGGGGGGCGCGCGTGTGTAAGATTAAAGTATGGGTGTGTTAGGGTTTGGCGTGGGTAAGTGTATAGGGTGGTAAGGGTGATTTTAGGGGTGGGTAGTGTAATTGAGTGGAAAGGGTGTTTTTAGGGTTTAGGGGTGGGCAAGGGAATTGGCTAGTAAGGGTGTTTTTAGGGTTTAGGGATGCGTAAGGGAATGGGGTGATAAGAGTATTTTTAGCAGTTGGATTTACCCTGTCAAAATTGCTAACCGAGCACTTACTTTTGACCGAAGTTCTTGGTTTTACAAAATATATCAAAAGCAGAGTTATTTTTCTGATTTGGTCTTAGATTTTTTCTTTGTGTGTGTTTCATTTATTGCCGCTGTGAGTACAACAAATGCTTGGCACTACCCTCTGCTAACCCACTGCACTCTATACACAGTGTACTTCTTTTTAGTGTACTATAAAGAGAGCCAGATTCCTACAAGGTGTTTTTAGGGTTTAGGGGTGGGTAAGGGTATAAGGTGGTGGGGGGTTCAGGGGTGGGCAAGAGTATAGGGTGGTAAGGGTTTTCTTAGGGTTTGGTGGTGGAAAAGGGAACTGGGTGGTAAGGGTGTTTTTAGGGTTTCAGGGTGGGTATATATATACATATATGTATTATAAATAGCCAGTAGGTAGTTCTAGTTAGGGCCCACTTTTCCCACTTATCCTCATGCTGGTCTATGGGAATTTTGCAATTTTTGGACATGGCTACAGCCCAAATCGCAGAACAGAATTACACCAAATTTGGCAGAAAGCTACAATTTGATCCAGAAAGATTTCTTTTTGTAATTTGGTGTAAATTTGTTCAGTAATTTGGGAATTAAGAACGAAAGAAATGTATAGATAACAAGGGGCGCAGATCCTAAGGCCAATGGGGGAAAAAACACCCTCACACACACACACCATAAGGCCGTGCGTAGCGTGGGGTTCGACCGTGCGCAGCAGTGGTTGTATTAACATATAGTAATTATATATTACTTTACATTTAACAAAAACTATAGAAATTCACTGAAAAAACCAAAGGTTATAGGAACGTTCTAGTTAGGTTCACATTTTACCCACACAAACCATAGAAATTCGGCAGTTATAGTTATACTTATTTAAAGAAACTAAAACTCATGCCATTAAGTAACTTCAGGCCCAAAGTTAAAATTTCTTAACATAAGTATACCTGGCCTCTATGGTTTTGTGTGGGGAAAACGTGAACCTAACTATAACGCTCCGTTATATAGTTCATTTATCTTGCATATACTTACCATATGCGTGGTAGAGGTTTGCGTGGTTAAGGCACTGCGTTGCAATTGATACGCGGTAAAGGCATGTGCTGTAAATGCATGCTTGTTAACGCCATACAACCTTAAAACAGCAGTCTTTACATGCAATAAGGTAGAGGAGACTGGAGGAACTGGGAGAAGTACAATAAGTGGGCAACTAAATAGTCAATGTAGTGATTAGCTGTACATAGGGGAGGGGAAATAACTGACAGCTTGAGGGAGGGTGCAGTTCATCGTAAGTTATGTCAAGGAAATTATTTTTGAATAAAAAAAAGTCTTGAAAAGCTTTCTGAAGGAGATTGTGTCATAAGCCATTTTAAATGGCTGGGATAGGAATTCTAGATTGAGGGCACAGCTCCTGAGAAAGATTGCCTTTGAGTTAGTACAGTTTTTAATTTTGGAGGTTCTAGCGGAAGGGACTCTTTACAGTGAGATATTCTCGGGTCTCTTCAAAATTTCAGCAGCTCATTAAGGTAGTTGGATCTTCCTGGGTGCAGCGCTTTGAAAGTAATTTTGAAAGTAAATTTTGAATTTGACTCAGCTTCTAAGTGAAGCCAATGTACCTCTTTCAATATGTGATCAAATTTATTTCTCGGAGATTAGGCACAAAGCGAAAAAGGGGATTTCCTACAGGCTCAAGTGAAGGGGACAGGCAGAGTCAAGGGCTTGACATGCTCGTCAGGTTAAAACGAAAACCGAGAGTGCCACCAGGCAGAGCAATACCCCCCTCCTTTGTGAAAATAAAAGAATCACCAAAGAAAATGGAGAATGGGTATGTTAGCGTATGCACATTTGAAATCTTGGTGTGCTGAGCACCGAATGGTAAAGACATACCACAGTTTTTGACCTCTCAGCCCACATCAGTTTTGGGACTAGAGCTGTCAGTTCAGTAGAGTTTCTGAAGTAGGATAGGGTTTGGTCCCAGACACAAGTCAAATTTCCCGTGTACGCTGCCAGCCCTACAAGACTGAAATAGTTTATCACGTACAGAGAGAAGCAGTTATGTGACCGAGTACATTCACCCTCCCAGGGCTTACTCATACAATTTGTTTACTGCCAGTGAGAGTGAATTCCATGTAGGGGTCGTCCTTGAACAGTCTCACAAACAGCACCTCAAACAGTTTCCACATCCACTTTCTACTAATTTAATGCAACCTCTCCCATCGAACAGGGCACCACTGCCCTGCAGACACGCCAGGCGGTTTCAGAAGAACCAAGACCCTCATATCAACAGCAGCACACCGAGCAGCAGATATGTGATTCTTCTGCACCAAACAGGAGGTAATTGGGATATGTATCGCTGTTACAACCGGTATCTTTAGTTGGCAGAGGTTTGCGCCCTGTCCACGTAGGGACCCTTGCTCTAGTCAGAGTAAGTAAGCTACACCATGGGAATAACCTGTGCTTACCCTCTTGGTTGCATGGCAAGAGCAGTCAGGCTTATCTCCAGAGTAAATGTGGAAAGTATTTGTAAACAGTAATTACAGTGAAAACACCACAAACTGACTCCACGCTAGTTTAGAAAAATAGCCAATATTTATCTGATTAAAACAAGAACAAAAACGACAAAAATCCAACATACACAAATCAGGATAAAAAAATTCAAAGGTATCAAAATTTCTAGTTCTTTGAAAATAATAGCTGTGACTGGGGCTAGTGGGTCGTGCTTGACCGGGACAAATCCACAACTTCAGTCCGACTGCGAGGACACGTGGACTGGATACAGGAGTCATGTAAACCCTAGTACAGTACCTTGGATGCATTCAAACTCAAAGATGATGCGAGGAGCAAGGGAGGTAAGGTGGTATTAAAGCAGGTGATGGGTAAGTTACTTACTGTTATGCAGGTCGTTGGTCTGGTGGCATAGTTAACTAATGCGTCCATTGTAGGGCCCTGTGCTCCACGTCACTGTCACAGGCTCAAATCCCGGCGGGTCCACTCAGCATTTCATCCTTTGGAGGTCAACAAAACGAGTACAATTGAGTTGGGTAACAATAAACATCGTATTCAGCACCAAGATACCCATGGGTGAAAGTGCGCTCTACAAATACACGTTATGTTTACGAATACACATGCTGGTGCGCTGGAGCTCGGGGACGATGTGCTGCACGATGGAGGTGATGCATCACTTGTAGCAAGTGATGCGTTGGTTCCGAGCGGCGGAGCAGGATCGGTGAGCCACTAGTGCAAAGTGACGATACGAGGCGCAGGGGGGGGTGATGCATTGGTTGCAGGTCAGGTACCTCGGTTCCCTAAGGCTGTGAAATATCGATGAAGTTGTTGAAGGCTTTGGTTTCATGGTGTCGAAATTGAACCAATGGGCAACATCTGCTGCGTTGGACTGGTGCGTCACAGACTTCAGTTGCGCTGCGTTTGGGACTCCCGCAGTGGCAGTTCTTCGGAGGAGCTGCGACGTAAATCGGGGCCTGCGTTGTAAGTTGCGTTCATTGCGTCAAGCAGGGCCCACGGCTCCTGTGCAGGCAGCAGCACGGTGTCATGAGGGTTTAGGGGTGCCAGCGGCCGTTGCTAAGTTAGCATTAGTTCGTGCTTTGCATCTCCGCCATCTTGCCACTGATGCACACGACACTACATGCCTTGGTTCCCAAAAAACCCTTTTGCTCGTGCTGCTTCACATGGGAATTGTCTGCCTTTCACTATTTCTGTTGTGCTCTGAGTTCTCGTCTGTACATCGTGTTCAAGGACAGAAAACAACTCCACTGGTTAATCGGCTTTGGTCCGTCCCACACACATATAGACATAACATGGAACACAGCTGCGCTTCTGACTTTCTGGGTGCTTTTAATATGGCACGGGATGCAAGTTACACACACTTGGAGAAAACCTTTCCAGAGGAAGAGCTGTGCTTGTCAGGAGATGTAAATCCTATCACCTAAGACTTGAGGTAGGGGGTTCCGCTGTCCAAGCCCAGAGGTCTTCCACTGATATAATAAACATAGTTTGTAGCACGGGGAGGGTGGTAAAGTGCTGTAAGGCTTCATCCCTGTCAATATAATATGCTATCCCCGTTCGTATTATATGGAATTGTAACCATGCTGATTATATTGTTTGTATGCATTTCTTTGCTAGTGTTAGCACGTGTACTGCATTACAGAGCATGTTAGTTGAAATAAACATTTTAAACTATACAGTGTCTCTGGTTACTCACATTGTGAACAGGTATGAGTGTCTAAGCGAAAGAGTGTCTTGTTCCCACGAATTCGGAGAGGCCCGAGTCACATGTTCTAGGATATCCAATCATTTGTAGCTCCGCTGCAGTACAGAGAACGAATGGGATACTATAGCTAGCCGGATAGGGGTTCTGGTCACTGAGGCGTGTTTTTGGTACACCACAATACACGAGGTCCTGGTTTCCTGTGCATAGTTCTGTGTATGTGCAGAATCCCTGCAACATGGCGCACCTAACATTTGGTCTGGTACTTATTTACGAGGCACTTGTTCACAATACCCTCGCCTCTGTTTACGGAAAACACTGGTGACAGTATAACCTGCTTAGATGGTCGCTTTTATAGGAGATTTAAGCTTGAAATTTGCAAAATGGTATTGTTAATATTTTGAATTACAACCCAACTTTTTCTTGCAGACTCTATAATTTGTGTTTTCTTTTCAAGTTTCTATATGGTTGAAGTTGACATCGCGGCGCACAGCCGCGTGGCGGTCCGAAATCATTTACAAGCATGTGGGGTGCCGGATGCTGGTGTCAATCTGATCTTTGTGGTCCAAGCCAACCTAGTATACACATATGAGATGTTTTATTACTGGGTGACATTTCCAGCAGTTGAGGGGGCGGATAATTTGTGGCAAAAATACAGCCATGCCGCCCTTACTGCTGTGTATGGGTCATATAGAACTCTAGAAGTTCCGTTGACGGCATGGCAGCATCACATTTGGTTTGATGGCGCTCTTCCCGTACCCCTGTCACCTGTCATGTTGGGCCCGTTATCGATTGATGGGCCACTTGGCCTGTGTTGGCAGGTTACACGCCGCATCCACAGTATTTAACGTGCGATGTGGCGGCTCTCCGTCTCATGCACACTACAATAGTCCGTGTGTATAGAGCACTGGTTCAATATGTAAACTGCAACATCCAGGTGGGAGCACCTGGAGTTGCACAGCAACCAGCTGGTACTGGCGGTGTTCTTATTAGCCCCGTCATGGTTAATTCGGTTATGGCAAGCCTCACCCAAATATGGAGGATTTACCTTATTGGCTTGCTGAGAAATTTGACCAGCTGGAAGCGGTGTTTCCACATACCACTCCTGTGGAGAAGCACCAAATTTTGATAATTAGCTTGCAGAAAGACTTAGTACCCGAAGTCACTGATTGTGAGAGTTGGGGTAAAATATTTGCGGAAGTTTATGCAAAGTGTTTTGGCACACCATCCATGACATTACTCCCCTCTGTCATAAAGCGTGTTCAAGATGAGCACGGACCAGCGGCGGCAGTAGAATTGGGGATGCAGTTAGTTGGAGCGTATAACGTGGTTGCTGATCTAATCCTTGCTAATCTTAAGGGTGATGCAGTCAACTTTCAAGTGTCTAATGCTTTGGCGCTTGTCCCAGACGTAGACAAGCCCCGCAAATTACCTAAGATTATAGCCCAGGCTTATAAAACGGTTGGGCGTAATAGTTTGGGTGTTAAGCCTTTTGCTAAAGTACCTGCACAACCGCAGGCTCAACGGACGTCTCAAACTGATCAAGGAGGCCGTCCACAATTCCCTAAAAAGAATTGGAAGAATAACATAGAGGGGAAAGCACAACAAAAACAAGGGGGACGGGCACCGTCCCCTACACCTCGGTCTCAGAACGCACTTATGAACACCGTGACCGCGCAAGAATTACATTTGCTGATCGATTTCAGGTTGCCGATACGCGTTCTCCTCATTCTGCACAGGAGGCATCCAACTCATATGCCGGTGGAGGTGATCGCCAGGAGTTCGAAAGAGGTCGAGGTGCCCCGCAAGGAAGTGAGCAGCCAAGGCAAGTGACGGCAAGGGTAAACAAGAAGACTTTCCTTGTCAACGCCCTCCTTTTCAAAAGAAGAAAGTGGCCTCTTTAACTGCGATGTATGCCACGGACGGTGAGAACCCAGCTCCAGAATCAAACATGGCCAATAACGCTGCTAGACAGCACAGCGGAGATTACAGTAGTGCGGCAAGCACTGCGTCCATTTCTGGAGGCGACAGCAACTGATTCTTTCATCACAGTTGAAACTGCTGACACCCGAGTGGCTCCCCCTGACAGACTATATGAAATTAGTATTCTCATAGAAGGTGACATTAAACGCATTATTAAAGGAATTTTTGGGGGGAAATCTGACTTCTTCGTATGACATCCTGTTAGCAGAGGCAGACTGGCTCCGCCTTTTGTTCTGGCAGCTCCAAGAGGGGATGAGGTAATCCTCCCTAGTTTTTCACACAGTTTCCCAAAGGAGCATGCGCAACATTTTGCAGAACAGTGGGCATCAGTGCTTGCGCCAGCTTTATACCATACTCAGGTGGGTTGGGATACAACATCTCCCCATCACGATATTCCATTACTGTCCATGCCACAGGCACAACCCCAATATCCCATCTGTAGGGAAGCAAAGGCTCCTGTAACGGAAATACTAGACCAATTGGAGTATCAAGGGGTAATTGAGACATGTGTGTCACCTATGAATAACCCTATTTTTACCGTGACTAAGCCAGACAGGTCGTACCGCATAATTTTGGATTACCGACATGTGAACTCTCATTGTCGGACTAATGCGGTACAGAATACCCATAGTTCCGCCTTAGTGGACAGTCTAGTTCGGAAAAAATATAAAAACGACGCTAGATATATCCTATGGCTTTTTTAGCCACAATCTGTCCCCCATGTCAAGTCAGTGGACAGCTTTTACACACGGCGGCAAACAAAAACAATTTACAAGATTATCGATGGGATACAAAAACAGCCCGGGTGTTTTCACCGCACGTGTGGTCTCATTGTTAGGCACAATCGACCCTGATGCATATTCGTATGTAGATGACATTTATCTTACAGACGACGAGTTATATCCGCATCTTTGTCAGGTGGACCGCATCATTGTGGAGTTTGTGGACTACGGTTATTAATTTATTTTTGCAAAATCACACATTGCTGAGTTCGCAGTGTTGTTCTTGGGCTACGAGCTCAATAATGAAGGATACGGTTTGGCACCACACGTTTGCGTCCTCCTACAACCCTGAAGAAATTACAATCCTTGCTGGGTTTTTTGAACTTTGGTCATACTTGCGTCCCAGAGTATGCCCAGCGTATCAAGCCTCTTTATGATTTGCTACAACCCACATTTGCGAAAGCATGCTGGCTTTCGGAACATACAAATATACTGCAGTCTGATTTACTTGACTCTAAACTCTTGTTAACCCGTGACAACCATACTAACCTGGTGATCAGAATCGCCCCAGGCACTGTGGGTTGCACACACTTGACGTTTACTGAAGGTGACACAGTCCCTATTGCTTATAAGTCACACTTGTACACTTCAGCAAAACTGAGGTTTTCCTCTGTCGAGAAGGTCTTGACAGCAGTCCAGATGGCGATTCTAAAAGAACGTACCCTGGCACAAGGAAAACGCATGTTAGTGGTAACACCATATCCTGCTCTGGAAGCAGTCACAAAAGCAAGGGTTCCAAATTCCAAAGCTTTACATCCACGGTGGATACAATGGGCTACATTGTTTACATCCCCGGATGTCACATTTATCTACGATTCCTCGTTACAGACTCAGGAGTCGCTGCTATATGAATTTGTTCATCCAGCTCCTCTGTCTATGCGCCCGCTCGAGGAATACCTTTGTATCATTTACACTGACGGTTCGGTGCAACCGGCGATTGGATCTAAACATTCTTATTCTGCAGTCTGCGCGATTGTGGCTGGTTCCATAGTGAACGGCGAGGTTAAGTCCAGTGTGGTTCACACACAGGCCCTCGGCGACTGTACTGCCCAATTGGCTGAGTTGCATGCTTTGGTGCTCGCACTGGAGTTTGCAGATCCTAATGTGACTACTTTAATTGTAAGCGATTCCTATTACTGTGTACAATCTTTTAATGACAATTTATTCTTTTGGTCTCAAAATGACTAACGTGATTCCAAAGGCAAGACAATTAAGCATAAAATGCTATGGGTTTGAGTGGCAGAGCTGAAGGAACGCCTGCCGCTCACACAGGTAATTCATACTCTTGGCCACCAACGTGTAGGAGTACACGCGGTTGGTAACAGCTTAGCTGATGAAGCAGCTAAGTCAGCAGTGAACAAGTGCTTAGTAGCAGCGGTTACAAGATCCATGAGTAAGATTGATGATGACATCTTGGCAGCTATTGCTGCTACGGAGAAGGGAGGTTATTATCCAAAAGGATTCAATACCAAATACTCTTATCATTTAAACCCTGATAACGTTCCCTATGTGATAATTAAGAACGTTGGTGAGAGGTTGATTCCCAACGCGGACTGCAGGCTTACCCTGATAATCGAAGCACACTAAGGGCATGGCCTCGGCACATGCGGGTGTGTCTGCTACAGTCAGTATCTTGCAACAACGTTACTGGTGGCGTGGCTTATATAATCAAACACGTACTTATGAACTTTCTTGTGAAATTTGACAGCAAATAAAGCCGTCTACTGTGACCCGGCCACCAGAAACACTGTTGTTATGCATATCCAATAGACCATTTGTTTGTGTTTATTTGGATCACTGCGGTCCATTTTCTTCTGATACTGCATATAAATACATTTTAGTTGCAGTTGATTCGTGCACATGTTTTCTATGGGTCTGGCCACAACGCAGCGCTGACGCTCGAACTGTAGTCAGGGATTTGCGTGTCTTTGTGGGAATTTTTGCAGTGGGCACCTTACATTCTGACCAGGGTCCGGCGTTCGCCTCTAAGGCGTACAAAGAATCCATGCAGTCTTTAGGGGTGCAGGTCAAATTTTCGTCTCCATACAGGCCTGAGGGCAATTCTGTTGTGGAGCGAATGAACCGCGACTTAAAGCAATCCTTAACAGCTACAGTCCTAGGCACTGGCAGGAACTGGCTCGCCCATTTGTATGGAATACAACGTGCACTTAATAATCTCCCTAGAAGACCTCTGGGTGGGCGGACCCCTTACGAATTGCTCTTTGGCATGAAAATGTTTGTGCCTGACCTTGATGGTCTAGACTTGGCGGCTCTAGCCGTCCCTTTTGACGTAGATAAACATTGTGATGTATTACAGAATCTACAAAACACAAGAGACAGTCTAGCAAAGGAACATTTACCTGCCGCCGCTGATGGTGCACTGCAGATTCCAGTGATCGGCTGGCTGCCTAAAGTTGGAGAACTGGTCAGAGAGAAGGTGGAGAGCAAAAAAGAATTCGGTCCATCCTATCGAGCTCCGGTTCCAGTGCTGGGTGTGCAGGGAACTCGTACAGTAATTTTACCACCACTTCCAGGTCGCAAAGATAACAGATACGTCTCAATTTCAATGTCAAGCTACAACATCTGGCCGATTCTGAATAGTCTGCCTCCAGCTTCATCGTATGCTTCTATTCCAGGAAATCCTGACATTGCCATGGAGAAGGACTCTGTTGCTAATCCCTTGCTGGTCCTACAGTCCTCGGCTGCTAATGAAGAACCAGAATTTACTTACCCTACAAGAGACTGGTTGCATGGGTTAAATCCTACAGGCAGGAACGAGTCATGTTTTTCCTTTGACTCTCATTCAACATCGACTTTGACCCCACCAAATTTTGCAGTTTTTATCTCCTGGTTTAAACAAACTTATTTGGTTACCCCTTGGATATACATTTGGCTGGTGCTCATCTTTATTTTTTTGTTTATGTCCATTGGGTTTGTGACAGTGTTTTTCTTTTAATCAATGGACACTATCTTAAAGAACGCTCTGCTGTAGAGTAAGTGGATGGAAATTTGGCCCCGCATTCTTAATCGCAAATCATTACAGCCTGGCCAGTTACGGATGGCATAGTTTGGGATACAGTCCCCTTTCAAATTCATGGTCCGACATAGATTATTAATGTTCCAAATGTAGTTTGTGTGTCAATGGGTGATGTGGTTAAATATAACATACATTCAGATGACTGGGAAGTGCAAGCAATACAATCTCTGTTTTCAGATTTAAAATACTATGCAGCATTTGATGCTGAAGACTTGTATTTGAATTCTGCAAATTATGCTGATTTGTTTTGCTATCAGCATTATGGCCACCATTATTTGCATAAAGCAACTACTTTTCAAGCTGTTTTTAATTACACGCAATGGAAACATTGCCCCACCCCACCGATAAGGAGTTCTAATACCATGTTGAACAAATTTACATATTTTACGAGTTGATAAATCAAACCCTGAATGTTACTATTTTAAATTGAATTCTAAATCAAATACGCAAGTTATGCTCACCCACACTAAATTGTTATACTCTGATTCCTTCATCCTTAAATTGGCGGTGGGTGGCCATGATCATTGGAAAAATACAGTTAATTTGAAATCAGTTTGGGGTTCCAAAACCTGGCAGGTGCAGGGCACAGAAGCTTTGTATCGTGCATGTCTTATACCAACACAGATACTGTTCTTAAACGATTCTATCTATCAGACTACGTGTCTGGGTTTGGCTACGGCTAAATAACTGAAGGCTCCTGCCTTTCCTTCCCTTGCAGAATATCCAGACTGGAATGTTACTACCAATCACACATTTGAGGAGTTGCAGTCTATTTACAAATGCAACATTTAATATCTCTAATATTGACTCTGTGGGGTGGTTGGTTTGGCAGACCAGTGCAGATGCATGCCAAATGCGTTTCCATAACAGGGCTCCAGGTTACACACAGGAAAGACCTGAAACACAATTTTTGACAACACATTCGGTTACAACTTATTCTGTTGGTAAATTATGTCAAACTTGGTTACAACACTCTTTCTTGTCTTCTGTTAAACAGCATTTGTCAATGTTATCGAATGATGTGGATTTATCAGATTTCATACAAGGCCCGGTTGGCCCTAGGCCTAAACGATGGATATATGCAGTTTACAATGAAATTTGGAAATTGTCTCAAATTGAAGCCGCTTCGCGTTTAAGGGCTATAGACCAAGCTAATCTTGAAAAAGTTCTTGCTGTGGTAGATAACCGTATTAATATCCTTTCTTCCAGGATATGCACATTGGACAATATTGTTTCTTCTGTGGTTGATATTGTACAGGATGATGCATCTGTGTTATATCATGGTCAGAACCAATTGCGCTCTATTATGCACTTAGCATGGACCTTGCAGACGCTTAATATGGGTCGAGTGCCATGGGACTATGTAAACGCGTCCTTTTTGTTTTTGCCTTCTAATTTGACTGAAAGACAACAGTCTATGTTCATGAAAGATGCCACTTATACCCTTTTGCAAATAGAAAAATTAGACCCTTTACCATTCTCAGTAGCGGAAACAAACTCTGCTGTTTGGCTCGTTCACGGGGTTATAAAACTGCCATTCTCATATTTAAATTTACATCATACATGAAACATTTTCCCCTAGGTCGCTATGAACCATTAGGAAACTAGTTCCTTCATGAAGTTTGGTCACTCCCCTTCACGTTTAGATGTTTGCGTGATGACACAAAGGTGTATCTGACTGGTGAATCTTGTGATTCTTCCATTGGACACTCCCTTGTGTGCAAAAATATACAATTGCACAGCGCTTGTAAATTAGAGGCACCTAATTTAGCGTGCATTTTAAATTAAAAGGAAAACCAGTGCCCTCGATGAAACCAACATTCACACTGCTGTCTAACGGCAGTTATTTACTTCTGAATAATGAAAAATGTTGCAGCATGTTGATAGGCATACCGTACATTGTGACTGTCACAACGTGTAGTTTGCTGCAAAAATGTGCTGTTTCCTCCACCTCGTGGGAGTCCCTATATCTCAATTTGGCCTTCCATTCCGACCTTGAAGGCAGAGTTTGACAAGCTGAGCCGAATAAGAGCTTTATTGTCCCAGAAAGAAGTTTCTCTCACTTCTGCCCGTGAGACCTATGTCCTGCAGGTGGCCAATACAAGAACAGAAGTTCAAGCACTTTTAAACACTGACCTCCCACAACATTTCGGTGAGCTAATTCATTCTATTTTCAATGCTTTGCATACAACGGGGCTGGCTCATTTTTTAAAATCTGTGGGCTCTCGCCTTGTAACATCTTTTCAAACTATTTTTGGTGTGATCCCGGCTTTCATTCATTCTATTTTTTCCAGCGTCTTCGACGGGTTGCCACTAATACTGGCCTTAGCTGCCGGGGTCATCCTGTTGATTTGCCTGCTCAAAAATGGCTGCTCCTCTTGTGGTCGTTCACAACCCGGCCCAGCTACAGCTGCTTCGTAACCGCATGCTTGCGTGCTACGGTACCTTGCCACTGGCCACTCTGAGCGTGCCTTATAATCTGTCTTTCCGCTTTCCATGGTACACTTGCATGCAACCAGTTTTCTCATGCTTGGAATGTCCTTTTCAGTGGGCTTTGGATCTCTACCTCACCAACACAGCGTCTCCTGACCCGGACTTTGCCTTACTGATGAGCCCTCTAGTGTCTCATGAGCAGGACTGTTCCGGTATGGGTCTGATGGCCGGTGCAGCTGCGCTCGGAGTGCTAGCTCAGTGGGATATCGGTGCGGCAGCACGTGATTTCCTGCAACGGAGTTACATCGAGTACCACGCAAGTTGCCCACCGATAGTGCTGGAAGCACCCATCATTAATGAGCATGTTTAGTCCTTTGAATTACTTAACTGGATAGCGTCTACTTTTTCAGACAATGACAATGATTTCCTGTTAAAAGCTGTCGCCACTTTTTGAGCTTACACACTGATGGATTGATAAGACAAGGCCACCCAGACATTTTAAAAAAAACTAATTTTTCCTTTTGATTATTTTTATTTTTTTTATTCACTACCAAAAGGATATTTTTCTAACGAAAAGACCTTTACCATATTTCTCACAAAATTGACATTCTTCGCTTCCAGGTCGCATAAGCTCTTGTTGCTCAGACTTTTTGATCTCTGTGTTCTACTTCGATCACTGTGCGTAGGACTGCCCAAGGGGAGGGTGTCGTGAGGGTTTAGGGGTGCCAGCGGACGTTGCAAAGTTAGCATTAGTTCGTACTTTGCATCTCCGCCATCTTGCCGCTTATGCAAATGACACTTGGTTCACGTAAACACTTTTGCTCGTGCTGCTTCACATGGAAACTGTCTGCCTTTCACTATTTCTGTTGTGCTCTGAGTTCTCGTCTGTAGATCGTGTTAAAGGGCAGAAATCAACTCCACTGGTTAATCGGCTTTGGTCCGTCCCACACACATATAGACATAACATGGAACACAGCTGCACTTCTGACTTTCTGGGTGATTTTAATATGGCACAGGAAGCAAGTTACACACACTCGGAGAAAACTTTTCTAGAGGAAGAGCTGTGCTTGTCAGGAGATGTAAATCCTATCATCTAAGACTTGAGGTAGGGGGTTCCGCTGTCCAAGCCCAGAGGTCTCCCACTGATATAATAAACATAGCTTGTAGCACGGGGAGGGTGGAAAAGTGCCGTAAGGCTTCATCCCTGTCATAGTAATATGCTATCCCCGTTCGTATTATATGGAATGGTAACCATGCTGATTATATTGTTTTTATGCATTTCTTTGCTAGTGTTAGCACGTGTACTGCATTACAGAGCATGTTAGTTGAAATAAACATTTTAAACTATACAGTGTCTCTGGTTACTCACATTGTGAACAGGTATGAGTGTCTAAGCGAAAGTGTCTTGTTCCCACGAATTATGAGAGGCCTTGAGTCACATGTTCTAGGATATCCAATCATTGGTAGCTCCACTGTAGTACGGAGAACGAATGGGATACTATAGCTAGCCGGATAGGGGTTCTGGGCACTCAGGCGTGTTTTTGGTACACCACAATACTCCGAGGTCCTGGTTTCCTGTGCATAGTTCTGTGTATGTGCAGAATCCCTGCAACAATGGCTTCACAGTTGCAGATAGGTGCCGGTTCCGAATTGCGAGTTTCGAGACACCAAACTCCAATTTTCTATCTACTCCCAATTGAAAAATACACTGGTACGCTGTCACCAGGCAGCTCCAACGCTAACCTATGAGAGAGATAGGCCTTGCTTTAGTGAACATCGAAATTAGCCATATTTCACTACCAGGACAGGTTAAATACAACTGTACATGTCCTTTTAAGTACACAGCACCCTGCCCACGGGCCTAACTTGGGCCTACCTTAGGAGTGCCATACTTGCAATAAAAGGGAAGGTTGCAGGGCTCCTCCAGGGGGTGGCACAATCCATGTTGCAGGCCCACTCGTAGCATTTGACTTACCAGCCCTGGGCACACCTAGTGCAATGTACTAGGGACTTACTAGTAAATCAACCATCATGGAGAAACCAAATATTACATTTTTAGACAGGGAGCACTCGCACTTTAGCACTGGTTAGCAGTATTAAAGTGCCTAGAGTCCTAAAGCCAGCAAAAACGAAATCCAGCACACAGTCAAAAACAGGAGGTCAGAGGCAAAGACAGGTGATACCACGCCAAAAGATGCCAGGTCTAACAATTGCCTAAACTCAGTGTCACTGCTTAAGACACCTGGGCTGAAGAGAGAAAAGAACTAGGGGTAAAAAGTAGAAGTATATTTAAGAGATACAAGTAACAGGGATGGAACCTTGTAGACAATGTCTCAGTCCATAAGAAAAAGGGGCCAGATGTACAAAAATCTTGAACTGCAATTTCCAAATCGTGATTCTAATTGAATCCCAATTTCTAACGTAAGAAAACGTACATCTTTTAAATAGCAATTCCTAGTGGATCGCAAATTGACCTACCCCATGAATATTAATGAGGTAGATCGCAGTTTGCGACCCATTAGGAATGATAGCCATCACAGGGATGGTGGCCGGCTGGGGTCAGCAGACCACTTGCCTGCGAATGCTTTTTTAGGTTGCGCCTGGCGAAAGCAGCGCATGAGCTGCTCTGGTCAGAGAGACCTTTTGGAATCGATACTCCGCCATGGGCTCATGCACACGTCTGCATGAACAAAGATGGCTGCTCTCGCCATTTGTCCAATGTAGACAGCATGCGCATGTCCGTAGGAGAGTGGACAGTCCCACGCCATTTTGTCATCCCTTCGCACACGCGCGCGTGCGTGCATGGCGGCGTGCTTTTAAATAGCGTGGCCTTAGCGCTTTCACTTTCGCGCGGCCCCGCAGTATCCTCCTTCTCCCAATGACTGTCTTGTCTCTCTTGGCAGTGTCCATCACTCTCTTGTACAGGGTCTATCTTTCCGCCTGGTTCTTGTTGTTATGGGTATCTGCTGCAGTGTCCACTTTATAAGCTATGTTGGCACCATCGGCCCATTAACAGTGGCTTGCACAAAGATTACATCAGAGGCATTAGCAGACTTAATGGAAATATTAAACACACTAGCACTGTTCCTATATACTAAGTGTGATTTGTGCATTGACTCTACGGAGTTCACCGAGATTTCTGCATTTGAACATTCACCCACTGAGCTAACTAGCTGACCCTTTGCGTGTGTTTTATTGGAAGGAACCTATGACCTGCAAGGGTACTCGCAGCTCTGTGCTGCTGGTGCATTAGCCCACTGTCGCTTTTCCGCACGCTCCCGCTATCAGAATAGTATGTCCGTTTGAAAACTGTGAGCGTCAGGGTTCTGCAAATCTTTGCATCTCTAGCGTTAGCTCACTGTTTTATTTCCGCACGCCTCAACCATTTGCACATTTTCGTGGAACCTTTAAGCTGCAGGTTACACATATTTACAGCTGGTGTTATTAGCCCAGTCCTCCACTTCGTCACGCTCCCACCATTGATATGGTTACTGGGGTTTGACCTTTAACCTTCAGAGGACATGTCAAATATGCTGTCGGAACAACAGGTAAGGTTGCAGAGGTTATGACCCGTGCGGTTGCTGAAAACTGGCATTCCAATTGCTGGATTTCACATCACAAACTTTACACCCTTAGCAGTGAGCCATAAACTTTCCCGTACACATTTCCTATAATATGCCGAAGTTCATTTTCCTAACTACTGTTTACTAGGCTTCAATTTAGGCCTGGCAGCCATGATTTAAAACGAGCATTGGCATAGCCAATAGGTTTTCGCCTTTGGGACCTTATAAGTATTTAGTTATGCAGCACAATATCCTTACTGCAACAACATTAACTGTTGCATGGCTAAACACTTATAAGGTCCCAAAGGCGAGACCTATTGGCTATGCCAATGCTTGTTAATAAAGTAATCTTTTTTTATTTCTTTAAATGCAGCCTGTTTTCCTTAAAGGAAAACTGGATGCATTTAGAAAATAGACAATTAAACTTAAGTTTCATTTTTTAAGAGTAGATTTGTGTAACCCCTGCATTTTCTTAAATAATATTTTTATTTACATTGTCAAAGGGGAAGCGGTCACTTTGGGACACCTTACCATTTGCGAATGGTTACCACAACCTTTCAGTAGTCAATAAAACATTGGTTGCAAATATTAATATATACCACTGCAATTGGGTAGTTGGAAGGGATGCCCTATAGACGTCCCTTTCAAATACCGAATCAGCATGTATTCACAATTCCGAATTGTGATTTGGTAATGTGTTACCGCATCGCAATTCAAAGTACTTTTTTGTGTCTGCAAACGGCCCAATGCATTTGCGACCGCAAAAAAAAAGTACATATGGCAGAAGGTTCCAATCTTTAGCAAGGGTATGAAAACGGAACTGCCGAAGATGAGAATCGATTTTGGGGACTATCGGAGTGAGTGTATATATCCTGTGTAGCAAGTTCATGGTACTATGAGCATAAACTTAAATGAGCAGATAAAAGCAATTTCTGGTCCTGCAACTCAGTAGAAATGTGATCCCATCAGAAGATAGGTGCATTACTGCTAATTCCGCTGATCCTGGAACAGCAACACTTGCAATGTTTCATCTTACAAAAACTTATCAATATGCCTATGTGGCTAGCCACTCAAAGTGCCATAAATTGGCTAAAAGACACAACACAATACAAAACAACTCATAGTTCAATTGCCAAGTAAACAGTCGTGCATGAAAAGAGACGGCCCATGCCTCACCTGCCCTATGTTAGCGAAGCACTCACTCTCCATGAGCTTCTCTTTCATTTTCTTGGCGCACTCCTTCGCAGCCTCCCAGCAGCGGATGGCCTTGGAGTGCTCACCATTGCGGAAGTGAATGCTCCCCAGGTTGTAGTTGGCGCGGTACAAGTCCTCGTGCAGATGTGTCTGCCTGCAAAAAGTCCTCAGTAAGTACATTGTCTTCGAAGAGCTTGAAAATTTAACCAAAATAACTCAAATGAGGGTCAATATACTCACAGACTGAACTCCAGACTAGGTGATCAATGATTGAAAATCATTACTGTTCAAACATCCACACTTCAGGCAAATGGTCACAAATCCAGACAACCTTTGTATGGTTTTCAAAACATGAATAACTAAAATGAAGGAGGAGCGCTCAATGGCCTGTCCAATCCCCTTCACCCCAAATATGAACATGCAAGTTGAGTTGTGGATTTACTCTGAGATGAAGACACTCTTTCGGATGTAGTAGCTGCACTTGGCGGGGTCCTTCATGCTGTCATACAGGAAGCCCAAGTTGAGGAAGAGGCGGGCTCGCATCTCGTTCAGCTCCCGAGAAGTCACCTTTCCTGTGAGAGACGAAACACTCCGTTCAACTGTGCAGAGGACACTCCATGGAATAATCGCTAACACTTAGAATGGTAACAATGGTCCCGCCATAAGTATGTGCTTTCCTTCCTCACAGCACGCCACTGTTTGCGCAAGAAAGTCTTGTAGCACAGTGAGCTTCATTCAGTCCTAGGAGTGATGCTGGAAAGTAAGTGCTGGCTTCTAAAAGTCTGAAAAGAGAAACTGCCTTCCTTGTAACAGGTGACCACTGCTGAAAGTGCTCAGAGAATTTAATTATTCCATTATATTTTTTGTACGCTGAAATACTATTACACGAACACATTCAGGCCAGTATCCCATCCATCTAATTGTCTGTGGCTTTTCTCTGTGACCATTGAGGTGGATATGTTTTAAATTCCTCACCTATGGGCCACATTTACACTTTTAAAAAGAAATTATTTTATAGGGCTGTTTAAGATTTTCAACACTGCCCCACAAAGACAGTAACAATCAAATAAAAGCCAAGCTTGTTTTGGTTGCAGCTGTCAAACCATCCTTGTGCACAAGTATTGCTATTCACTGTCTTAAGATGGTTCTGACGTGTCAAAAAGGAGCAGGTAGGGAGTATGCCTATCTTACTTTCATATCGCATTCAACAATTTGATTTAATCCATTATATTTTGATCTGGAGTGGTGGCTCCATGCCCAACATCCCTTCTCAAATTTGAATATCACCTACTTGGCCTTTCATGCACTACATTGCAGGTGATGGAAACTACTCCCCCCTCCTCTAAGCTAAACCTCCACTGGGCACCACCAGCGTCACCTCCACAAATAGCCTGTAGTAATCTCTAGGTCTCTCCGGGTGCCCAAGACCATAAACCAGTAGGGCACCAAACGCATCCTCATCACATGGCTCCAAATACTTTGCATCATGAGGTACATTGATAATATATGGTTGAAATTACCATCCTAACTACAATCCCACATAGGCAGTGACAGAGTAACCATTTGTTCCATGTTAAACTAGCCCAAAACCAACTTTAATGGCTCCATCCCTAGAAAAGGCCAGCGCATCTCACCAGTCAACATCATTCAAGTGCCACACATCCCTCTCTCACCGAGTCTTACATTTCACAACAGTATGTTCGCCATAGATGGTCTGCATTTTATAACTCAGAGGAACTGCATTAGCCATTATTTGACCAGCAAGCAACCAACCTTCCAATGGCTAGCATTTAAGACAGACACCCCGTCTATTTAACATATTTCCTCAAAGTGTGCCGCACTTGGAGATACGAAAGAAACTCCCTACGAGTCAATCTGATTTCTTGACTGCGAATGGGCAACACTGAATCTGTTCCTTACATCTCCACCCAATGTTGACACCCAAGAGATCCCATTCTCTGGATCCCGAGCGCTCACCATAATCCTTACTATGGATTTCCACCCCGAGCAGGCCTTCCTGTGGAATCTTTCCTTTCCAGCTAATACTTAACCTTGTCAGTGCCCATGCCCTTGTAAGGACATTCACTGGTTTCAGCAGGGAAGCTATCAACTTACTCCCATATAAATAATGCAGAACTTCTGCATCCCTCATTCCGTACCTGGACATTCTTAATAAGGGCTCGCCCTGAGCCCTAAAGGCCAATTCACTGATGATCATCAGATGTGGAGCCAAATAAAGATTTCACAAATTAGGGGCAGATTTCCCTAGACACATTGTGTTCAGACAAATCTAGGCATCCTCCTCCCACAAGAAGCTTCGAAAGACCACTTAAACCTTTAGAAAAATGACGCCCGCGACCCAGAAGAAGGTGTACAAGAGTAAGTATAGGAGCCTGCGGAGTGCAACCATCACAAAGAGTATGACTCTTCCAAGCAGCGAAAATGGAAGGCGAGCCCATCTCTCAGCCTCCTTCCTAAAACGAAGAATTCCATAAAGTGATGGATTGCTTAAATTAATCTCAGTCACTGGTAAATTGCTCACGGATGCATCAGAGTCCATAGTTTTTTGCCCATTGTGCCACCTCAGATTAGACCCAGCCATAGGCAAATCAGCCTCGCTCCTGCTCCAGCAGGAACCGTCCAGCCTGACTTGCCAATTCAGGTCACCTCTGAACCGGAACACAAGCAACCTTGTGGAAATCGCAGATAATCTCTGTTAAATGTAAATTGATACTTGTATAGCGCACTACTCACCCGCAAGGGTCTCAAGGCGCTTGTACGAATACCGCTGTGGAACCCATCCTGGCTTTCCCTGTGAGGCGTCCACTCCTGGGCACCCCCAAGGTGGAGGCCAGGCATCCTTTGCGTTGTGGGGGCCGTTGTGGAGATTAAGCAAGCTATTGCCCAGAGTTGCAGAGTGGGACTCCATGATTGGAATGGCACCGAGGCGAGAATTATCAGGTCCGTGGAATTTTTGAGTCCAAGACCTGCCGAGGCGGGGAATTGAACCCTGGTCCCGGGCTAGACCTCTGCATCAGGGTCTGCCGCTCTAATCATTGAGCCACACTTCTGTTAGCATAAGCTGAAACCATCTTGTTTGTGGCACCTAATCGATACATGTATATTACATACGGTATTTCTTCCATAATGTATAGTACACTGTGGAACAAATATACGAAAAAGGATCCTGATTTACGATGGCCTGTGAATGCGCCATTTGACTTAAAAAAGATTCAGTATGTAGAGCAGTGTCTGTTTAAAAGAAAGAGTTGACTAGATATGTTTGATTGTGTACGAATGTGGGAGAAAGAAGTGCATGAGAGAGTGAGGAAAGAAGAAGCTATAGCAGAAAAAGAACAACGAAAAACGATATATAAAAAAGCATTGGAATTGAAAAATAAGAAAATGAATGAAATAAAAGAAAAAGAGGGCGTCGTTTAGAGGTAACTGGCCAGTACCCTGTTAGGTGCCCTATTTATCCCATACTTAATAGACCTCAGGATGATTCCATTTTGTTGGATAGACCTCCACCCCCGTATAAATTCCCTAGTGCCCCTGGGAATGAGGTTTCTCACGAGGAGCATTTGTCCTCAGATGAGGAAGATATAGTTAAGCAAGATGGACGCCTGACTCGTTCTACTTTAACTACTAAATGCAAGGCCACTCTTTGATCCGCTGCTCTTAAAACAGCTGTGGGAGTGCCTCTGCTCCAGAACTTGTAGCAATGGTTCAGCAGTGGATAGATTTAGAGCAGTTATATTTTGTAGAGACATTTACTTGGGAAGTAATACTCAGTTTTAGAAAACATTCTGATGATCTAGAGCCCTCTGATATAAATTTTGATTATCAACAATTAAGTGATGGCACCTTTCTTCCTTCACAGGTGCCGGATCTAATTAGGTGAGTGGTTAAATTGCGAACTTGCCAATTCAGGTCACCTCTGAACCGGAACACAAGCAACCTTGTGGAAATCGCAGATAATCTCTGTTAAATGTAAATTGATACTTGTATAGCGCACTACTCACCCGCAAGGGTCTCAAGGCGCTTGTACGAATACCGCTGTGGAACCCATCCTGGCTTTCCCTGTGAGGCGTCCACTCCTGGGCACCCCCAAGGTGGAGGCCAGGCATCCTTTGCGTTGTGGGGGCCGTTGTGGAGATTAAGCAAGCTATTGCCCAGAGTTGCAGAGTGGGACTCCATGATTGGAATGGCACCGAGGCGAGAATTATCAGGTCCGTGGAATTTTTGAGTCCAAGACCTGCCGAGGCGGGGAATTGAACCCTGGTCCCGGGCTAGACCTCTGCATCAGGGTCTGCCGCTCTAATCATTGAGCCACACTTCTGTTAGCATAAGCTGAAACCATCTTGTTTGTGGCATCCATTTTATCAGCCATGAAATTCTCCTATCCTCTGCTGCTCGTCTTTTTCCCTGCCTGTGCTGTCTATTTTAGTTAACTTCATGACTCAGCTAAAAGCAATATGCATGCTAAAGAGTTTGTAGCTGCCAGAACACCTGGTCTCAGACTCAACTGTCAATCTCTTAGTGCTGTCATAAGCACTCCTGCTCCCCCTTCCACTTTGCTGACTAAGGGATTTCCCATTTGCCCATGTTTGTCGAAAGTTATTCCTGTGTAGGCCTATACCTTCTATTTGTAACTACATGCTTACCAGTGCAAAAAACTCTGTATAAAAGCACCATGGTCTGTGTATTCAAGCCACTACCTCCTGGAACACTTCAGGGTGTTGTATGGAAGTGGTCTCACTCATGAGTGAATAAACTTGGTATTTTGAATTTAGGCTTCAGTGCCAATCTCTTCTTTGTTGATCTAAGGACCCGTGGACAAAGATACGGGTGACCCCGTTTTGGTGCCCGACTCAAGGGGCTCATCGGAGACGCGGCCGCCCAAAGTAGTGGTCTTGAAGGAGGAATGGAATTTTACTGAGGAGACGTCCTGCACGGGGAGACCTTGTCTTCGCAGACCAAAGTGCTTTTCCGGTTTTCCCGATTTGACCCTCCAGGTGGTGGCCGGTCCCGACTGAGATTTCCTTTGGAGCAAATTTCGCAGTGACCAATAGGTCGACCAAGAGATTGGCAGTTGTAGGTTGGAGGCTTTTGTTTGGTAAGGTCGCTGAAGCGGCACTCTTGATTTTGGATTTGCTTGGCCAAGATTTTGGTTGTGTTTGTTTGTTTATTGCAATAAATAAAGGCAGGTAATGTGGAGATTTTTCACTACTTTTGAAGATTTTTGAGTAGTAATATTTTGCTATAATTTGGCAGCATGCCTGCTCCTAGCGCACTTCGTATGTTGTGTTGGTGCCTTGGAGGTACCAAAATGGATTTAGAAAGAAGTCAGCCGGCTCCCCTAGAGGGGGCACCTAATCGATACATGTATATTACATACGGTATTTCTTCCATAATGTATAGTACACTGTGGAACAAATATACGAAAAAGGATCCTGATTTACGATGGCCTGTGAATGCGCCATTTGACTTAAAAAAGATTCAGTATGTAGAGCAGTGTCTGTTTAAAAGAAAGAGTTGACTAGATATGTTTGATTGTGTACGAATGTGGGAGAAAGAAGTGCATGAGAGAGTGAGGAAAGAAGAAGCTATAGCAGAAAAAGAACAACGAAAAACGATATATAAAAAAGCATTGGAATTGAAAAATAAGAAAATGAATGAAATAAAAGAAAAAGAGGGCGTCGTTTAGAGGTAACTGGCCAGTACCCTGTTAGGTGCCCTATTTATCCCATACTTAATAGACCTCAGGATGATTCCATTTTGTTGGATAGACCTCCACCCCCGTATAAATTCCCTAGTGCCCCTGGGAATGAGGTTTCTCACGAGGAGCATTTGTCCTCAGATGAGGAAGATATAGTTAAGCAAGATGGACGCCTGACTCGTTCTACTTTAACTACTAAATGCAAGGCCACTCTTTGATCCGCTGCTCTTAAAACAGCTGTGGGAGTGCCTCTGCTCCAGAACTTGTAGCAATGGTTCAGCAGTGGATAGATTTAGAGCAGTTATATTTTGTAGAGACATTTACTTGGGAAGTAATACTCAGTTTTAGAAAACATTCTGATGATCTAGAGCCCTCTGATATAAATTTTGATTATCAACAATTAAGTGATGGCACCTTTCTTCCTTCACAGGTGCCGGATCTAATTAGGTGAGTGGTTAAATTGCGAACTGACGGATTCTGTCTGCGAGAGGAGAAAAAAGCAGCTAGCAAAGCTGCACCTGAACAAACAGTTCAGTCCCCGGCACGACAAGAAGGAGCTACAGGGACAGATAAAGGCACTAGTGATACTGTAGTTACTGTGAAACCAGTACGCGAAGCTGTGCCTCTGTATGTTCCTCCGAAGGGTGCGGGCAACGAAGACGATAAAACTTCAGATGACGCAAAGGGATATATTATTTTTAATTGGGTTTATACCCCTTGGAGTAGAGCAGAGGTTATGGCTCTTAAAGCTGCTTTACCCGACCCCCGGAAAAATCTGTCTGCTTTTTATGAAGAAGAGAAAGGAGCTATTAGCTCCTGTACTATGACTTTGCCAGATTTTGATATGTTTTTTGGACTTATTTTACCCCCCCGATATGTGGAGATCAATTCGGAAGGTAGATGATAATGTAGCCTATGGTGATACTTGGGTGCATTTAGAGGGAATAGATGCTGCTAGAGAACCTGCGCAGAAACCACAACAGGTGATATTAGACCTTCCCAAAGCTATTGTAACTAAGCTAAAAACTCTTATACCCCCTAAGAAAATAGATTGGACAACGTTATCGTCTTGTAAACAGAAAGCGGATGAGTCCATTTCTGATTTCTTTACACGATTTGAAGAGAAATTCCATGACTTTAGTGGGCAGTCATTGACAGATGACACGGGTAAGCATCTGTTTGTCGACAAATTTGTCGCTAACATGTTGCCAGAAACAGCTAGTCGCCTAAAGGCCAGCGAGAGTTCATGGACTACGTCTTCCCCAGTCTCCCTTTTGACTATGGCCCAGTATTATGAGCGTCAGGAATTGGAAGCAAAAGGAAAGGAAGATAAAAAGGTTAAGGATTTAAAAACGAAAGTTATGTTGGCTCAAGTCTATGGTCCACCATTTAGAGGTAGTGGAAGAGGTGGACGTGTGATGTATCGCCCTGGTGTACCCCCTTTCCCTCGAGCAACTTTGTCTTCTGATCAGTGTGCCTATTGTAAAGAGATTGGACATTGGCGTTCTGAGTGTCTCCTTTTGCGAGGTCAGCAGTATCAGCGAGGTAGAGGAAGCATGAGAGGCCGCCCAGGGAACATGGGAAATAGGGGAGGCATGGATAATCGTACCAGAACTGAGGCAGTTGAAAACAACCCAAATTCTTTTAATATCTTTGATAGACGAAACCAATACCAAATGTCTAATTATTTGGCTGATGGTCCTAAGGATTCAGATTATGCATAGGAATGCCTAGGATGGGGTAAGGAACCGGTTGAGGTCCCAGTAGATCTGAAGGGTCCCTATGTTGATGCAAACGTTTTGGGTTCTACTGATCAGTTTCTGGTTGATACAGGAGTTACTCGTAGTGCTATGTGCTAAACAATTGGTTCCTAGGGCTTCCCTTTCTAACGCAATGATAACATCGATAGGATTCGATGGGACACCTACAACTTAGCCCACTGTCACAGCCACTTGCATTCAGTCTTGATAAATTCACTACAGCATGTCCATTTCTGCTCTCCCCTAACACGCCGGATAACATTGTGGGTATCGATATGCTTAAACATTTCCGTGCCACAATACGTTGTTCCCCAGAAGGTGTGCGTGTTATTTTAAATGATAACCATCCAATGGTTGAGAGGTCTTGTCTCATTAAAGAGGATGTTGCTCTGGCATCGTTACCTAGTACTTTGTGGGCTACATCAGATACTGATGTAGGACACATGGTTATCTCACCAGTACATATTCAAGTGCAGGAAAGTGCTTCGTTGCCTTGAGAGACCCAATATAAAATATCTCGGGAAGGCGAAGAAGCATTAATACATATTGTTCAGGATTTGATCAAAAGACACAGACACTAGAATTTATAGATTCATCATTGACTTACGTGAAGTCAATAAAATTGTAGTGCCCCAATACCCGGTAGTTTCTGACATCACGACACGTCTTACTATGGTTCCTCCTACTGCAACTACTCGATTGCAAAAACGCAGTTTTCTCAATACCTATTCATCCTGACAGTCGTTATTTGTTCAGTTTCACTTTGAATAATCGATCCTTCAGATTCTGTAGAGCTCCACAAGGGTATACAGAGAGTCCTAGCATTTATAGCCAGGCATTGAAAAGACAGCTTGATTCCTATCCTGTACCGAAAGGGGTGGCTCTTATTCAATATGTCGATGACATCTTGTTGGCTGCCGATACCCCTGAACAGTGTGAAAAAGGTACACTGTCATTGTCTCATTCCTTGCTTCTCATCATCATAAAGTCTCTTGGAAGAAATTGCAATTTTGTAGACAACAGGTTACCTACTTAGGTCACCTCCTGTCTAAGGAGTGACGTGCACTTACATCAGACCGCATTCAAGCTATTTTAGACACGCCTGTGCCCTGTACTCAGAAAGATGTTTGTGCACTGATTGGCCTTACTTCTTTCTGTAGGCAATGGATCCCTAGTTTTTCTCACATTGTTAAACGCTTGTTGGCCCTTTTGACTAAAGATACTCCGATGTCCCTCCCATGGACCACTGAATGCCAGAATGCTTTTCAACAATTACGTCAAGCTTTTTGTTCTGCACCAGCATTAGGAACTCTAGACTACACGAAAGCCTTTACACTCTATGTACACGAGAGGGACGGTTGCGCACTCTCAGTTTTAGTACAGACATATGGTGATAAGCAGCGTCCTTGTGCATAATTCTCAGCTGTCCTTGATCCAGTCACCCGTGCACTGCCAGGGTGTTTTCGAGTGGTGGCGGCAACGGCTGTGTCCATACGTCAGAGTGAGGGAATAGTTTTGTCACATAGATTGCTTGTGCTAGTACCCCACTCAGTTGATGCTCTGCTAAATCAAACGAAAACACAACACTTGACTAGTGCCCGCTTGACAGGTTATGAATGGACACTTTTTGCTCTTCATATCACACTGAAAAGATGTTTGACTCTGAATCCTGCTACATTATTGCCATTTCCAGCCACTCAGTCTCAGTCACAGAAGTTACATGATTGTATATCCCTTACTGAAGAACAAACAAAGGGTCGTGTTGACCTACAAGTAACGCCCCTTTCTAACATTGATGGGGAACTGTGGGTTGATGGGTCCTGTCTGAAGTTGCCTGATGGCACGACTTCTGCTGCTTATGCAATTACAACACTTCAGACCGTAGTTGAGACAGCTCGCAACCCACAGAAGTCTGCTTAGGCAGCCGAGCTGACAGCATTGACAAGAGCATGTAAGCTTAGTGCAGATCTACTTGTTAACATCTACACCGATAGCCGATATGCTTTTGGAGTTGCTCATGATTTTGGGCAATTCTGGAAGGAAAGAGGCTTTCTTACTTCACATGGAACGCAAATAGTGCAAGGGGAATTAGTACACAATCTCCTTACAGCCTTGACATATCCTAAGAAAGTGGCAATTGTTAAGTGTAGTGCACACAAGAAGATGACTGATAAAATAGGAAAAGGAAATGCCTTTCAATACTACACAGCTCGTGACACTGCAATGCAACGAAGTACTACATCTATGTATGTAGTTAAGTCACAGGCTGAACGTTGGCATGATGCCAGACAGGAGGTGCTGGACATGTCTAAGGGGGGGAACACTGGATGATGAGGGCTGTTGGAGGAATAAAGAAATGACAAAATGGAAGTTACCCACAGCCTATTTACATCCTATGATTCACATGTTACATGTGCCAGCACATGTAGGAGCGTCCTCAATGGCAAAGCAACTTATGCAAGTTTGAGATCATCCAGATATTGCCGGTATTGCTAAAAAGATAGTCCAGTCTTGTCTGATTTGTCTCCAATATAATCCTGGTTTTTTTTTTTGCTGGCCCTTATGGTACATGTGAAGAGCTGCACCAAAGGGGATGATGGACGGAGCGTTTGAGCAAATCAAACACTCACCCCCAGTCAACTGATCTGGGTTTAATCCATCATCATTCTTTAGCTCACTCCACCACCCCAGTTCAGACATGGCCATATGCAAATCAGTCTGACCCCATGCCTCATGGGAACAGTCCAACCCGAACTGCCAAGCTCTGTCTTCCCTGGACCGGAAACAAGCATCCTGGGACCAGTTTCGGGTTCATAACCCTCAGCCAGGCTATCTTGAATCCAGTGGCAAAGTGAGCAAGGGACCCACGTCTGGGCATACCCTGCCAACTTAAGGCGAACAAAGCGATACCAAAGGGGATGATGGACGGAGCGTTTGAGCAAATCAAACACTCACCCCCAGTCAACTGATCTGGGTTTAATCCATCATCATTCTTTAGCTCACTCCACCATCCCAGTTCAGACATGGCCATATGCAAATCAGTCTGACCCCATGCCTCATGGGAACAGTCCAGCCCGAACTGCCAAGCCATGTCTTTCCTGGACCGGAAACAAGCATCCTGGGACCGGTTTTGGGTTCATAACCCTCATCAGCCAGGCTATCTTGAATCCAGTGGCAAAGTGATCAAGGGACCCACGTCTGGGCATACCCTGCCAACTTAGGGCAAACAAAGCGATACCAAAGGGGATGATGGACGGAGCGTTTGAGCAAATCAAACACTCACCCCCAGTCAACTGATCTGGGTTTAATCCATCATCATTCTTTAGCTCACTCCACCACCCGAGTTCAGACATGGCCATATGCAAATCAGTCTGACCCCATGCCTCATGGGAACAGTCCAGCCCGAACTGCCAAGCCATGTCTTTCCTGGACCGGAAACAAGCATCCTGGGACCGGTTTCGGGTTCATAACCCTCATCAGCCAGGCTATCTTGAATCCAGTGGCAAAGTGAGCAAGGGACCCACGTCTGGGCATACCCTGCCAACTTAGGGCGAACAAAGCGATACCAAAGGGGATGATGGATGGAGCGTTTGAGCAAATCAAACACTCACCCCCAGTCAACTGATCTGGGTTTAATCCATCATCATTCTTTAGCTCACTACACCACCCCAGTTCAGACATGGCCATGGCCATGGCCTGTTGACTGGGTGTGAGTGTTTGATTGGCTCTGATGCTCCGTCCATCACCACCCCCTTTTGTACCGCTTTGTTCGCCATAAGTTGGCAGGGTATGCTCCGACGTGAGTCCCTTGCTCACTTTGCCACTGGATTCAAGCAAGCCTGGCTGAAGACGGCTGAAATGCCAGAAACCGGTCCTAGGAAGCTTGTTTCCAGTCCAGGGAAGGCATGGCTTGGCAGTTCGGGCTGGACTGTTCCCATGAGGCACAGGGTCAGACTGATTTGCATATGGCCATGTCTAAACTGGGGTGGCAGAGTGGGCTAAAGAAAGGTGATGGATCAAACCCAGATCTGTTGACTGGGTGTGAGTGTTTGATTGGTTCTGATGCTCTGTCCATCACCACCCCCTTTTGTACCGACATGTGAAGAGCCGCGCCTGCACAGGTTTTTTCTTTAAATTGGGTGTTGTCACTGGTAGTGCTCAAACCTTAAACAGATGCTGCACCAAGGCCAGTGAAGTGAGCGAGCAGCAATATTTTCAGCCGGGTCCCGATCTTCTAACACCAGCCAGCACAGCCATCTTGGTTCGGATCCCCGTCCCTCCAGTCTCCCGAGCACCACATAGACCCTATTTATGAGGATCGAGTGTATCAGAAGCCGCCTATGAGGAGTCTCAGTCAGAGCCAGGGAGACCCACTGCAGCCAGCACATCCAGGAGCATACCGCACGAGCACAGGCCTCTGTGTTTTGGAAAGATATTAATTAATCAGAAGGAGGAAGCCGGACACCCACGCCCAGACAGACAGACAGACATCCAGCCTCGCCTCCCCTGGAGGCCCCCAAGCCATGCAGCAGCAGCAGCCGCCCCATCCCCGCAAATGAACTTTCGCTGAGCAGGAAGGGCCAGTGGCACCTTTTCAAGACGGGCTTTCGCTCTCTGTGAAGCTGGTATTACAACTCGCTGGGAACCGCAAGAAAGAGACCGGATCCAGTCCTCTTCGGGTGCAAGGAGGAGCCAGACCTGACTCTGCAACTTGAGGAAGCCAGCCACGTTCCTGGAGGAGCGTGGCTCCTCAAGGTACGTGCAAGTATCTGGTCTGCTGTCGGGTAGTGAAGCGAAAACAGAGTGCTGCCACGGGAGGAAAAGGGGGGTGGGGGGGAGTGAGAGGTTGAGTCTTGCGCTGCGCACATACGGGCGTGTAAGATAACGCAAAGTGAAAGGCAGGATAAACACTGGTGACGGATCGTGGGTGCCGACTCCCTCCACTCCTTTACCCTTATGCATGCAACTGAAAACCTTAGGACCTCCCAATCTGACCCAGTTATGTTCTGTTTGTTTTACTACCCCCCTTATTGAAGCTGAGGCAACGTGGGATCAGACGAGATACGAGAACGGATCTCCTCCACCCCTTCCCCACGCCCCCACCCCGGTCCACGGAAAAGGGAAACCCAGACCGAAGAAGAGACTCGTGAAAGGGCAACCTAAGCAATAAAGAGACCTTGCTGAACACAGGACGACGACGCCCCCTTAGTAATGGAGAACTTTGTGACACGCGGGTGCTGGTAAGAGAATACTCACTGTTGTTGGGCTGTCGGACCTACCACCGACACTGCCGTCATTGACGCGAGGATTCCGGCACTCACTGGGGCATGTGCACTGGACACAGACACTGACACTGCAAGTGCCAGGAGGCGCATAAAATCACGCCTGTCCCCCGTCAGAGACCGTAAAAGGCCAGGCAGGGCCACCATATTAATATCTGTGCCTTGCACCTATATGATTATTGGCTTTGCTAGGGGGAGCCATTGTATGCGGGCTTAGGGGTTGTCATCGTTATCAGTTGATAATTATTGTTCACCATCTGTTATAGATTGCTGCCCTTGAGTGTATCGACATAATTAACAAAAGAAAATCACTTACAGGACAGGGAGTGGTGGGGACCTTGGATGCCTTTTTGCTACGCACTGAGTCAGCTCTCATCCATGAAATCGCTTTAACAGAGCGAAGACTGTCCTTAGAACCAAAACTCCCCCAAGGGCAGCTTGACTTGCTGAAGTCCCCAGTAACACCGACTGTCAGAGTATTTCTCCAAACACGCTACCGATTAGTTACACCGCCGAAGTAAATAACAGTACTAAGCCAAAGGCTGTAATTGTAAAACCTAAAGTAATTATTAGGGGTCAGAAAAGCAAAACTAATCTGGGGAGTAGTTCCCCAACCCTATCTAGAAAAAGAAAGGGTCAGGGACCCAGCAAGCCAACACACACCCTGCATGAAAAAGAGGACGCAAAAGTAAAAATATGGTGGTGGAGCTGGAGGAGGAGGTTGAAGGGCATTTGCCAGCTACTAGTCCTGTTAACAAAGTGCTCATTACAAGTTCCCTAACTTTCATACAGAGCACTGAAAGCATGGACTTCTGGGCAAAAATTGGTGGATTGGTTACAACTCTACTAGAACCCCATTGCAAAAATGTATTTGAATAGAAACTAGTATTGATAAACTTGAATCAATGACAAGTAATGCACACATGATGCAGCAGCCTCTGTCAAGCCCGTGAGGTATTCAGATTAGCCAGCCCCAATCGATCAACCCCGGCCACTGCAACACAAGGAACATCCAAATCAATAGGGCGACAAGCTTTTGCACAATCAGAATCCTCAGGCCTTGGTCTAAGGATAGCTCCTCAAGTAGCACAATTTGATCTCCCGTCCATGTGCCAGAACAAGGCAGGTACGTCCAAAATTCACCACAAGTCACAGGTCCCAAGTACCATCCAAGAACGTTTAATAAATATCCAAAACGATCCCTTACCTAGCAGACCTAGACATGAAAGTAGAAGGGAAGCCCCATTGAAATCTGCCCAACATAAAGCACCACAGTCAGTAAGAGGCCTATCTGATATAAACACCCTGCACCTTCCACCGGAAGCAACCTCCTACACAATTGTGTTGGCTAATGTCCCCACGCTGCCTGACGGAACCAGGGAACACTGGACATCCCTTAGAAATAAAGCACTTTTTTTGCTAAGTTCGAGGTCTGGCTTATCCTCCCCACTCTTTACAGAATTCAAAATGATTAGACTGGTTGGTTGGATAGGTAGATCCAAAAAGTCCCTAGGGGGTGATTGTGTGGTGCTATCCTTTGGGTCACCTAATCTCGTCCAATCAATACTTGATAGGGCGGGGAACTGGACTGTAGAACAAACATATATATATCCTGCCATTGGGGTACTTCTATAAGCCATCTGGCTATATGCAACCTTTGCAAGGGATGGACACAGGTGGGGGGTGGAATCAACCCAGATATAATATATCATTGAATAATTACTATGCAGTACTAGGTTCCTTGGAGGACAACGACTGACTAGAGACACAGACTGTTGAGTTAATTGATAGAAGGGGCGCTACAAGAGGCGACCGACAACTCAAATCAACTAGTCCTCGTAAGGCTGAACAAGAGCCTGGAGTTCCAGAGTTTAGATTTCCAAAGTCTCTGTTTTTGCCAGATCCGAGGGTGTCCCCTGTGAATTTTACTGAGTCCAGCCCCATGGCCAATCAACGAGGTACAACTAAGCTGTTGATTATGGACCAGGTATTTCCCTCCGCTGGCAACCCCATGCCCTAAGTGCAAGGACCAGTTGAGGTCAGGGGAGTCAGAAGAGCTGAAAGGGATGAGATACTGGGAGTACCCTCCCTCCACAATAATGTAGAGCCACTGCCGCAGACTTATAATGCCCGGCAGTCGGTGAAGCCATCACTGACAACTATAGAAGTCAACCAGCCCTCAGCTAGGAACGGCCATTTGCCTTTAGATAAGGATCCCCGAAACCCTAGCAAGCCATCAAATGACTCACCGAAGCACCAAATATTATCCTGGCAGGTTGCAGGACTCCGCTCCAAAGTAGACAACCCGGAGTGTGGTGTCTTTATCCGAGATAATGACATATGCATGTTCCAGGAAACCTGGGCCAGGGAGGACATACAAAGACTTGGCTATGCAACTTTTTTTTTTTTTTAAATCTTTTTATTTGCAGAAATAAACAAATCAACAACATGGTCAATGGATTCGCATTAACGTCATGGCTATGCAACTTTTAATTCGCCTGCCACATCTGGGGGGGAAGGGTAGACCATCTGGGGGTCTCAGTATTTGGATTGCAACCCATCTGGGTTGCTCAGTGAAGCAAGTAGAGACATCCTCAAGTGACATCCTCTGTGTTATTATGAGTTTCCCATCTAGAACTAGGATGGTGCTTATCAATGCCTACTCACGACCAGTAGGGTATGGTCAAGAGTCTCCCACCCTTGACAAATTATCGTAATTTCTACCCACAGTCATCGACAACGACATAGTGATCCTGGCTGGCGATCTAAATTGCCAGTACGAACCACTGAAGGACATGGAGGCAAGCGGCCCAAATGAGGAGGACCTACACTGGGCTATCCCAATGGACAATGCCCCACCAACTCGGGCCTGGACACCATTAGTCATACAGATGAACACCCTTGCCTTGAATCATTTGTTCAGGGCGTGCAATGGGCGCTCCAAATCTGGCTGTCCAGCAAATTTTACTTATAACAGACCGAGCTGCCCCTCGATCATAGACTATATTCTGGTGAACACTAAATCTTGGCACTGGATGATTGATTTTAAGATTGCCCCCAGATATGACAGTGATCATAATGCCCTGATTTTAGAATTGCACTCTCCATATACCGGGGATGTCCTAAACGGCCAATCTCCGAAAACACTAGGCCCACCCTATGCGCATCTCAAGATAGACTGGCGTCGCTTTATCAAACAATCATACCATATCTGGAGGTTGCGAATCAATTGAGTGAGCTCGGCGACTCTACTCGTCCACTCTGTGAAATTGCAGAGAACCACCAAGACCTAATGGCGGCCCTGGCTGATAGCATTTCCTACGTATCACGACCAAAGGTAGGCAGTGCACCCAGACACCCCTGGTATAATGGCAATTGGCGAAAGGCTAAGGAAACCCTGCTCTCAGCTATAAAATCTAATGACAAGCTGGTAATAAAGGCTAATAGGCCATCTTACAAAAACTCAATTAAGCTAGCTAAAAAAGACTTGGAAGAAGAAAGGTGGGAGAGCCTGAGGCATGCCTTAAATAGTAGGGACATGAGGACCTTCTGGAAAATAATAAATACAGTTTTCAAAGAGGACAAACAAGCATTCAAACCGAATTTAGGGGCCGAGGTTTGGAGGGCCCACTTTCAGTCACTTTATTCTAAGGTGGATGGCGATTCAGGGCAAATATCATCTCATCGTCCCCAGCCACACCCAACTCGTCAGGATACCCCCGTAATTTCCCTAAAAGAGGTAACGGTTGCAATTGTCCGAGTAATACCCGCAAAGGCTTAGGGCTTAGATAAGATCCCTGGAGATCTTTATCGCACTGAACCTAGCGTTTGGGCTCCGTATCTATGGAGCGTATTCAACGCCATTCTTCAGAGAATGGAGATTCCTATAACTTGGTTAGGGGCGGAAATCATCCCGATCTTTAAGAAGGGTTCACCCCTCCATCCTGCGAATTATCAGCCCATTAGCCTTATCGATGTCGCACAATAAATCTTTGCTCGAGTGCTTCTGGACCGAGTACAGAACTGGATGGAGGAATTTTTCATTCTTAGTCCCTACCAGGCCGGTTTCAGAACAAAAGTCCACAATCGATCAAAGCCTTCAGGTTACAACTACTGCTCTGGAAATCAATAATCCTGGAGGGTGGCAGTCTCTACATGATCTTTGTGGACTTAAAATCGGCTTTCGATTTAGTTCCTAGGGAGAAACTATGGGCTATTTTATTAGACTTGGGAGCGCCCCTGTAATTATGCCACATCCTGAAAAGAATATATATATATTACCTACTGGCGGTCGCCAGTAGGTAGTTATAGTTAGGACCACGTTTCCATAGGAAAACCTCAACATTCTATTTTGAATAACTTTGGCGCCGGTCGACGAATCCTCGCGAATTTCTCAAAATAGGTGGGGCGCTACGCTCCGCTCCTACCCTGAAAGTCTCGGGGGGATCCGTCAAGCGGGGGCTGAGATAAAAGGGGGGTCCCAAAACGCGTTTTTCCCATGCATTTTTCCATAGGACCTTTAGAACGAGCTACAGCCCGAACGGCTGAACAGAATTACTCAAAATTTGGCAGAGAGGTAGTCCCTAGGTCAAGGAAGTGCCTTTTGTAGGTTTGGTGTAAATCTGTTCAGTAGATTCTGAGAAAATAGCCTTTAAATCAATATATATATCTGAGCCCGCTTACGGTACGCTTACCGTACGCTTACGGTAAGCGTACGGTGGCGTGCGCGAGCGCGATTCTGATTGGCTCTTAGATCTTAGTAAACATTCGAATCGGCCGAAACCAGGAAGCGGCGGCCGCCATTTTCTGTGTTTCACTCTGAAAAAAAAAGAGTGAAAACAAGAAAAGGGGGCAATGAGGAGAGTTACAGACCCCCTTACATTTGTGAGGGGGTCAAAGAAGGACTGTAAAGTACAAAACAAACATTTATTGATTTTTAAAAAAAATCACGGGGTACGCGTACGGTAAGCTTACGGTAAGCGTACGGAAGAAACATGGCGTGCGCGAAGGAGATTCTGATTGGCCCATAGATCTTAGTAAACATTCGAATCGGCCGAAACCAGGAAGCGGCGGCCGCCATTTTGTGTGTTTCAGTCAGAAAAAAAACAGAGAAAACAAGGAAAGGGGGCAATGAGGAGAGTTACAGACCCCCTAACATTTGTAAGGGGGTCAAAGAAGGACAGAAAAGTACAAAAAAAACATTTATTGATTTTAAAAAAAATCACGGGGTACGCGTACCGTAAGCTTACGGTAAGCGTACGGTAAAAAAAAAATAAAAAAAAAAATGAAAAGCAGATTTAAGAGTTTGCTCATCATATGTCCTCCATGTGCGCACGGTGCGCGAAGCGCATCGTGCGTTCATGGCCCATCTAGCGTAATGTGGGCACGCGGTGCGATGTGCGCGCATGGAACGAACTGCGTTAAGTGGGCGCGCACGCCACAAATGGCGTAAAGTAACTTAGCATTTAAAAAACCGTACAAATTCACTGAAAAAACCATAGGTTTCACACATGTTATAGTTAGCTGGACATTTTACTGATAAAAAACCAATGAAATTCCCCCGTTATAGTTACTGTAGGCAACTATAACTCACGCGACCGTAATCCTCTGCTGATGACATATGTGTCTTTATGAAAAAAAAATATTTGTAATATATGTATAGCTAAAATTTAATGGAAGAAGACATGGGCAAATAAGTGTCTAAATACAGTATTAGCATCAGCAGAGGATTGCGGTCGCGTGAGTTATAGTTGCCTACAGTAACTATAACGGGGGAATTTCAATGGTTTTTTATCAGTAAAATGTCCAGCTAACTATAACATGTGTGAAACCTATGGTTTTTTCAGTGAATATATATATATATATATATATATATATATATATATATATATATATATATATATAGAGAGAGAGAGAGAGAGAGAGAGAGAGAGAGAGAGAGAGAGAGAGAGAGAGAGAGAGAGAGAGAGAGAGAGAGAGAGAGAGAGAGAGAGAGAGAGAGAGAGAGAGAGAGAGAGAGAGAGAGAGAGAGAGAGAGAGAGAGAGAGAGAGAGAGAGAGGAGGGAGGGAGGGAGGGAGGGAGGTACGGCAAGGGTGTGTCCTGGCTCTGACCCTCTTTTGTATCTTCATCAATGGCTTAGTAGGAGCCCTGACAGCAGAAGGCGACATAGATACTCCTAAGTTAGCGGGCCGCAAGGTACCTGCCTTGATGTTCGCAGATGATACCCTCCTGCTGTCGAGGGTCACCGATGGGTATACAAAGGGTTTTAGACATCTTTTACTTATTTTGCAAGAACAGGGGCTTGGAAATTAATACCCAGAAAACAAAATACATGGTTTTCAATGCAGGGCGCTCGACACGACCCGATCCACAATTAGCTGGGGAATCCCTAGAGAAAGTCCCTGTATGTGAGTATTTGGGATTGTCCCTTAATGAGAAAATGGAGTGGGGCATTCAAATCAAGAAGGGTTGTCTTAAACTGGCTAAAACAACAGGGGTGCTAGCGAAACAGCAGAGGAAGTGTGTACATAAGTTTCTGGGGCCGGTGCCGGAAATATACAAGGCACAAGTAAGAGGAGCTGCCCTATATGGGGCAGAACTATGGGGTCATCGGTCACCTGAACAACTTGTTAAGACTGAAAACTCATTTCTTAGACAACTTTTGGGACTTCCCAAAAGTACACCTCTAACCCCGCTCCGAATGGATCTTGGAGTTAGCCTAATGGCACTGGAGGTTGCCCTCAGACCTCTGCTATACTGGCGCCGCTTATGGAGCACCCCAGAATTATCTATGTACAGAGAGGAACTGAGGGAAGTGGCAAACCTCAATGGTGCAAGTAAAATATCTTGGCTCACTTACATCAAGAACTCCTTGCTATACATTGGAATGGGAGATTTGTGGGATAGTGCTGAAGATAGATGCCCGTTAACACCTAGGAAGGCTTTGATTAAGAATTTTAAGGACTACAATCTCAATCTACTACTGATGGGCCCCAGGACGGGCACACTTACAATATCCTTCCTAGAAGTCAAACTGCAATATAGTTTAGAATCTAGCATAAATGATATACAGCCTTCTCTTGGCAAAAAACTTTATGTGCAGTTTAGGCACGGTGCACTTCCCTTATGTGCTGCTACTTACAAGTGGGGGGGCAGTTCCACTAAAGACTGTCCGACCTGCAAAAATTGTACGGAGACAGACCTACATGTGCTGTTTTTTGGCCCAACATATAAGGTAATAAGACATCGCTGGCTACGGCAGTTATGTAGGAACCTTGGAATCTCCCATTGCTCACAGGTCTATAGGATCCTTAAATATGATAGCAGTATGCCAATTGTTTTTTCAGTGTCCCGTTACCTGTTTTCAATGTGGTGTGTACACCGGGCGGTTTTAAAGAAAGAGCAATTCCAAACTATTCACCCTATGTCTCCACCATGACCCGGGACTCTGCTTCTTAACTTTGCCTTTTAACCTATGAGCTTGTATTACATGTCTGAGATACTCGGAGCCTTCTTAGGATATTTATATACCTTTTAATCTTTTTAATGGTCAAACCTTTTAACGTGTACGCATAATTTTTACACTGAAATAGCTGTATCGACTGTACTGTATTTTTTATATGTTTTACCTGTGCTTTTATGGCCTTATCAGGCCGAAATAAAGTATCTCTTGACTTGACTTGATAATCCTGGAAAGGGAACACGAACTCCAGCAGGAGGGTTTGCAATACCTACTGCACATTTTGAAGTCCTGCAAATGGATTATATCCAGCTTGAACGCTGTAATAATCTGAAGTATGTTCTGGTAGTGGTTTGTGCCTTCGGTAAATGGGTGGAGGCATACGCTACAGCTCTTACTACAGCAAAGGTGCTCCTAAAAGAGTTTTTCCCCAGATTCGGCATTTGTCGAGTTTTGTGGAGTGACAACGGACCCCATTTCATTGGGCAAGTTGTTGATTACTGAAGTAAGTACACCGAAGGTAAGTTGAAGGGAGACTTTATTAAGTCAAAAGTAAACAGGCACTCTTAGCAGCTGGCAGTAAAGACATCTGTGAAGGCAGTCTGTCAACATTCCAAGGCTGCCTTCACTCCAACATTCTAAGCTGTACCAATAGCGGATGAGGGGAGGGGGGAAAGCATGGAACCTACCAAGTGGCAAGTCATAACACATCTTCCCCCTTTAACATGGACATTTCAATGCGACAGTAAAACTGATAAAAAAGAGAACCAGACCTAGAGGGAAAAATGGTTAGGCATGTACATAGATCACTCCCTACTGAAGTCCTTGAGCCACCTAGGGGGGTTGCGTTGTCTGAATCCCCTTCCCTCTTGGGTTCCCCTTACTCTGGATCTTGTTCCCAGATTCCCATTGCGCCCCACCTGTACAGAGTCCTTCGGACTTGTGGCCACCCGATCCATGCTCCATTTCCGCCCATCCTCCATGATGACAACGTTTCTCTTGACTTCCCTAATCTTTTCTGGAGCATAGAACTTGTCCTCCTTACTTCCTCTTGCCACTGGTTTGCGAATGTACACTTCTTGTCCTCTGCTGAAGGTTCTTTCTTTGGCGCCCCATTTGTCGTCATAGGAATCTTTGTACTTCCTTTGCCTTGCTTCAACCTTCCTTCTAAACTCCTCCTGATCGACTACCACCGGATCCTTGGTCTTCAACCAATTAGGCGTTAATTTTGATCCTGCTTTCCTTCCTCTCAACAGTTCGAAAGGTGTGTGCCCCGTGGATAGACTAGGCGTCGTGTGGTATGACCAGAGCATGTCTCTCAATGCGGCTTCAATGTTCCCACCAGACTTAGCTGCTAGTTGGATACATTCCTTCAGCATCCGGTTGGCTCTTTCTACTTTGCCGTTGGCTCGTGGGCAGTACAATGGAGTGCGTATATGCTTTATAGATAAGTCCCTTAGGAACTCTCCCATCTCCTCTGACACTAGTTGGACTCCGTTGTCTGTGATCAATGTTGAGGGTATGCCTTCCTTTGAAAATGTGTCACTCAAAAACTCAACTATAGTCTTGGTGTTGATGCTAGTTACGAACTTGTGGGAGACCCAGTTGGAATAATAGTCAATGATTACTAAGAGGTACCATTGTTGCGGTCCCTTTGCCCTGATGGGGCCAGTGATGTCAAATCCCAACTGGTCCCATGGGGACTTTGGCACCTCCACCGGGCTAAGGGGAGATCTCCTGGTGTTCTTTGACTTGTCGCTGACTTCGCACGCATAACATTCTTTCACTCTCTCTTCCATGCTGGAATCCATGCCTGGGAACCAATAGTCTGATCTTAGTCTAGCCTTGCATAGACTTCTTCCCAGGTGACCTTCATGGGTTAGGTCAATAATTTGCTTCCTTAACTCCTCCGGGGGAACTAGTCTGCCTGCTTTAAGGAGGTACCCTCCTTCGATTGACAGTTCATTCCGTACATTCCAATAGGGTCGTAAGCTCTCCGGCAAGCCTCCGCATTTGTTGGGCCACCCTCTGACGACCCATGTTTTAACTTCTCGGAGGGTATTGTCCTGTTCCATGTGGCCATCCCACTGCTCTCTGGTCATAGCCGGGATTTTTATTTCTAAGACCCTCTCCCGGTCTTCTTCCTGTCCTTCCACTGGAGCTCTGGATAGGAAGTCTGCTACTTTGTTCTGTTGGCCCGGCACATACGTAGTTCTGAAATTGTAGCCTTGTAGCCCCAGCACCCACTTTGCAATGCGGGGAGTGATGTTCTCCAACACTTTGTTACCGAACAGATTGACCAAAGGCTTATGGTCTGTACATACTACGAATGGTAGGCCCCAGACATAAAAGCTGAAGTGTTTGATCGCCCAGTATACCGCCAGTGCCTCCTTCTCGATGGTGGAATAGTTGGATTCCGCCCCAGACAAGGTCCTTGATGCGAACGCCACAACTTTTACTGTATCATCCACTCTCTGTGACAGCATGGCCCCCACTCCTTTGCCACTTGCATCAGTGGTGATTACAGTGTCCTTGTTCACATCGAAGTTTCCGATGTAAGGTGCTGACACAATAGCCTCTTTGATCTTTTCAAAGGCTAGCTCCTGATCTCTCTCCCACTGGAATGGCGTGTTTTTTTTTAACATTTCTCTGAGTGGATGGGCTATCATTGCAAAATTTTTTATGAACCTAGCCATGTACTCGGCTAAACCCAGAAAAGAAATTACCTCTTCCTTGCAAGAAGGCATGGGCGCTTTTCTCACTGCCTCCACCAAGTCAATTTTGGGCTTTATCCCCTCCTCAGAGATGGTGTGCCCTAAATAATCCACTGTGGTGACACCTATTTTGCATTTGCTCTCCTTGGTGGTGAAGCCCACCTCCCTTAAACATCTGAGTACCCTTTTCACATTTTCGTCATGTTCAGTGTCGCTCGCCCCATAAATCAAAATATCGTCCTGAAAACACATGGACTTAGGACAATTTCTCAACACGTGCTGCATAGCCCTTTGAAACGCTGCTGCCGCTGACGCCAACCCAAAGGGCATTCTCATAAATTTAAAATTGCCAAATGGTGTAGTGAAAGCTGTCAAGGGTTGGGATTCAGGGTGCAGTCTGATTTGATGGTATGCTGAAGAGAGGTCGAGCACACTGAAGAACTTGGCTCCCTGTAAAGTACTTAACATTTCATGTATCCTTGGTAGAGGATGCCTGTCCACCACAATATTAGCGTTAAGCGCCCTCAAGTCTACGCATAACCTAATACTTGTCCCACCTTCCTTGCTTGTAATGACAATGGGCGCCAACCATGCAGAACATTCTATCTCTTGTATGACTCCTTGTTTTAATAGCTTCTCCAACTCCATTCTTAATGGCTCTCTCATTAGCAGGGGAATGGACCGTGTTTTGTGTACAATAGGTGTTGCACCTTCCTTGAGTTCAATCTTGTGCATGTAGTTTTTGAGTACCCCCAGATTCTCATTGAACACTTCTGGAAATTCTTTCACTAGATTGGACCCCATTCCCGGGGAGTCTATAAGGAGTACCTGCTCCTGGTTGTTCGGATCTAGTCTTATACCTAGTTCCTTCTGGTGTTTCCACCCTAACAGACATGATCCTTCTCTAGTAACATATACCTTCCCCACAGTATGCCTATCTTTAAAGGATATTCTCATTCTCACCATCCCATCCAACTGTATGGGTACCCTATTGTACCCTGTGGGGGCTATGTCTGCTGTCTCTAAGGTGATGTTATGTTTGGCAAATTTCTCACTGAACTCTTGCTTGTCTATTAAGGTGAACGGAGAACAAGAGTCTGCATACACCTTAAATGTCTCCCCATCTAACTTTATTTCACAAGTGGGGTACTGAGTACCTTGTTCCTTACTTTCGTCTTCAATTTGACAAATAAAATTTTTCTCTTCCCCCCCTACGTCTTCAGGGTGGTCTACCATGTGAACCTTTGAGCTCCCTACATTACATTGTTTAGCAAAATGGCCCTTTCTGTTACATCTCCTGCAAGTGACGTTCCTTGCGGGGCATCGCCAATTGTTGGCCAAGTGATTGTGGTTCCCACACCTGAAACATCTAAGACCTTCCATCTTGTTGCTCACCCCTTCTCTGGACTTGCTTTCCAGTTTGCACACAGTTTCCCCCTCCGATGCCTCTTTAGATATAGCTTTATCTTTCCTTTCTTCTGACACTTTCATCTCTCTCATACATATGGCTGTATGTTCCAGCCCCTTTGCTATGCTTATAGCTTCCTCCAGATCCGGATTCCTCGTGAGCAACTCCTCCTGCACTTTCTCTTCATTGGTGCACCTTACTAATTGGTCTCTGATCAGTGAATCCGTAAGCGCCCCAAACTCGCATGTAGCTGCCATACCTCTCAACACAGCAATGTATGAAGACACTTTCTCCTCTTTTCTTTGCACCCTTTTGAAAAACTTGTGTCTTTCTAGGACTACATTAATTTTCACTTTAAAATGTGCTTCTAACTTACGCAAGGTGTATTCATAATCCATTGTGCTTTGCACGCGTGGGTTCGGATCCCATCCTCGTCGCCAAAATGAAGTAAGTACACCGAAGGTAAGTTGAAGGGAGACTTTATTAAGTCAAAAGTAAACAGGCACTCTTAGCAGCTGGCAGTAAAGACATCTGTGAAGGCAGTCTGTCAACATTCCAAGGCTGCCTTCACTCCAACATTCTAAGCTGTACCAATAGCGGATGAGGGGAGGGGGGAAAGCATGGAACCTACCAAGTGGCAAGTCATAACAATTACCTCATGAAAGGGTTGGGAATTAAGCAGAAGATTCATGCTGCTTTTCACCCACAATCAGCAGGACTAGTGGAACGTTACAATTCTACCCTCAAACTAAAATTGCCCGAAATACAAGCTTCCACGGCTTTGAAATGGCCTGATGCACTGCCATTGGATTTACTATCTATTAGATCAGTACCACATACACGATCTGCCCTCACACCGTATGAGGTGGTTTTTGGAAGGCCAATGAATATTTGCGAGATTCCTAAGCCACGCCCTGTACATTATGCACCCTATGTATTGATGAACGACTATTTATCTCAGTTGACTGACAGTTTGTCTTCTATTTATCAACAGGTTCGGGAGACTCTTCCAGACAGGTCGCACGGTGAGGGCCACTGCTTGCGCCCTGGAGATTGGGTGCTGACGAAGTCCTGCCAGCTCCCTAGCACCCAGATTGCGAGGCCCTGAGCAGGTGCTCTTGGCTACCAGGACTGCGGTTCGAGTGACCAATCGGAAGAACTGTGTCCACACGACACACTGTCGAAAAGTGTTGCAGGACCTAGTGAGCCCAGCTGTGTTGGCAGATCACCGCGATGTCCTGGACACCGAGAAAGGACAAGCTACATCACCTAAAGAAGTCTACCCGGACACCCGGACCACACGATCCCTGGTGCCTCTCGATATCAGCTGCGACCCCGGAAGAAAGACACTTTGTTGCTGAAAAAGACTGTTTGAGCCACTGTCCTGGGTAGTGAAAGACTGAGTTACAAAGGGGGTATCTTTTAGTGGCTACTCGTCTCAACCTCAACGAAGAAACCGACGTCGGCCCAGGACCTTAGGGCACCATCTGTTTCATTGTTCAACGGCAAGATGAACATGCCTGCGGAGAAGAAATAAACTGCTGCAAAAGTTTGTGATCAAAAGAGTATGTTCATTATTGGACTCACTTAAATTATTGTTCTGATCGCTACAATAACATGGGTTGTAGAGGGAGTAGCTCCTGCTCAACAACTACTGACTGCTACTACTCCTGTCCCCATTGAGCACCGATATTTCACTCTTCCCTATCATGAAAAGAAGCACCGAATGTCATATCTCAATAACACTTTAATACAAATGTTGCATCACACCTATAATGCTACGAACATTACCAACAAGTGACTGTACTAAAGTGCTGAACATTACTGGAATAAACAATAGTAGTTTTATTGTTCTCACATAACACCTATTTCATTTGTGGACGTAAGGGTTATTACCACCTACCTATTGGGTGGTCCAGAAGCTGCTATGTGTCCTTTTGACTACCACCTGTGTTCTTGGCACCTGCATCCTACCACAAAGAATATAAACTGAATAATGATATTTCCAAGAGTCGATCTAACAGGACAATAAATCAGGATGAGGTGGATCAAACTGATATGGCACTGCAGCAGTACGTTGACTTTAATTTGGGACTATTCTTCTTTGTTGGTGTGGCCTTAAACAGCAGAAAGAGAAGGTGTTTGACACGAGTTGTAGAGGCTGTAACCAATCAGAGAGCCATGCACTTGGAAACATCACGGAAGAACTACAAATTGCGAGAATCGTGGCGCTCCAAAATAGGATGGTCCTTGACGTCATCCTGGCTGATCGTGGTGGAGCATGCCCCATTATTGGGACCAGCTGCTGTGTCTACATCCCTGACCACGCCCCTTCAGTTTTTAAAGCAATTTCTAAACTGAACAAGATAGCCACTGAAATCCATCAGGATTCAGGAACATGGACTTTGACTGGGTAGCTATGGACTATGTTTACTGTATGGGGCTGGAAATTATTGTCAGCCCTATGTATATTTCTTGCTATTCTCTTCATTTGCTGCCTCTGTATGCAATGTGGCCCGTTGCTCTGTTCCCTATGTATTTCTACTTGTACCTCATGTATTCCGACTAAACGAAATGTCACAAATGCTCACTTGGCAATGGACCAAGAAATTAATGAATTAATGCAGATAGATGTGCACGATGTTTTCCATACTCCCTCAAAAGTATAGGAAGATGTCTTCAGCATATGCTAAAAGGGCCGTCTGTGAAAATCGCAGATAATCTCTGTTAGCATAAGCTGAAACCATCTTGTTTGTGGCATCCATTTTGTCAGCTATGAAATTCTCCTGTCCTCTGCTGCTCGTCTTCTTCCCTGCCTGTGCTGTCTAATTTAGTTAACTTTCTGACTCAGCTAAAAGCAATATGCATGCTAAAGAGTTTGTAGCTGCCAGAACACCTGGTCTCAGACTCAAATCTCTTAGTGCTACCATAAGCACTCCTGCTCCCCTCCCACTTTGCTGACTAAGGTATTTCCCATTTGCTCATGTTTGTCGGAGGTTATTCCTGTGTAGGCATGTACCTTCTATTTGTAACTACATGCTTACCACTGCAGAAAACTCTGTATAAAAGCACCATGGTCTGTGTATTCAAGCCACTACCTCATGTCACACTTGAGGGTGTTGTATGGTTGTGGTCTCACTCATGAGTGAATAAACTTGGTATTTTGAATTTCAGCTTCAGTGCCAATCTTTTCTTTGTTGGTCGAAGGACCCAAGGACAAAGATAAGGGTGACTCCTGCACCGGTGTGCCCCTAAAAAGGCACATTTCCACAACCTGTTTTGGCCTATTTGGGCCTCTTCGGCGAGTGCAGCTTATTTCCTTTCCTAAAATGGTCTAGAAGTGACCCAAAGTTAAATTTGAAGTTTGAACATCTCTAGGGTTGGAGATCCCTATGTATTTGAAACCTTCCGCCTAAGTTCTAAAAGGGGTTGTGTCCCTTCATGGTGGCCAGCACTCTACTATTAGAAACGGTGTCAATTTATCACTGATAATCTTAAAACCTGAACATCGCCTATGGTGCTCAATTAGCAATCTATTACAATCCTCAGGATTCATAACAAGGAAAACATCCACTGCATGAAGGGATGATCCATCTCCCAGGTCTAAACTCCACTGACCAAAGCATCTCTACACATCCAACACACAAAGGCGCCCAACATTTAGGCAAAATATGTTTGTGAGAGAGGGCATCCTCCCAAACCCCAAGAAGTGTAGGGTAATGCCAATTTCATCTGAAACCTAACTACAGGTAATTTCCCTATGAACTCTTACTCATGAGAGCTCTCTTCTTAATATGAAAAACAAGAGTCATTCTAGATTCACATCCTTAGGCACAAGAGTGCTGAATGTTTTGCTCATCTTCGAGGAAGGAAGTTTGCCTCTGAATTTATGTCTGATACTGAAGAGGGAAAGGTTATGTAATTGTCATCTCTGTTCTACACATATGGCTGATACACAGGCGGTAATACCGTCAAAAAAAAAAGCAGCAAAAGTACATGTAGGCATCATCTCTGAAATATGAAAGATGTTGCCACGGTTCCTTCGCAATGTAAATTCGATTTAATTTGCAATAAATGTTCTAATCTACTTCCCATGCTGTGCTCTTTCTTGCTCTGCTCAACCCAGGTTGCCATGCCATGACATTCTGGTATGAGACAGAGAAAAGTGACTGTTGGAAAACCCAATTAACCTAAGCCAGTTATAAGTGCTCTGAGCACCTTTGTAGTCCATCCTTAGTTTGCAAACCCTGGCGGTCCTAACATGGAGCAACCAGGTGCACATCAACCTCTGGTCTGCTGCAGTAGCAACACGACAGCCGAGACAGCCGGGCCACATCCTCTCTGAACAGGAACACAAGCAACCCAAGACCGGTGCAAGTAGGCATAAAAGGATCAAGGGCCAAACCCAATGTCTGAGCTTGTAACTGCACAGGGGAGTGCTGGAGCATCAGGGACGTGCAGAGGCGTTAGGGACGTGCAGAGGCGTCGGGGACGTGCAGAGGCGTCGGGGAAGCGCAGAGGCGTCGGGGAAGCGCAGAGGCGTCGGGGAAGCGCAGAGGCGTCGGGGAAGCGCAGAGGCATCAGAGGCCGTCAGGGACGTGCAGGGATCGTCAGGGAAGTGCAAGGGGCATCAGGGAAGTGCAAGGGGCATCAGGGAAGTGCAAGGGGCATCAGGGAAGTGCAAGGGGCATCAGGGAAGTGCAAGGGGCATCAGGGAAGTGCAAGGGGCATCAGGGAAGTGCAGGGGCAGAGGCATCTGGGATGTGCGGAGGCGTCGGGGGACGTGCAGGGGCGTCGGGGGACGTGCAGGGGCGTCGGGGGACGTGCAGGGGCGTCGGGGGACGTGCAGGGGCGTCGGGGGACGTGCAGGGGCGTCGGGGGACGTGCAGGGGCGTCAGAGACGTGCAGGGGCTTCAGAGACGTGCAGGGGCTTCAGAGACGTGCAGGGGCTTCAGAGACGTGCAGGGGCTTCAGAGACGTGCAGGGGCTTCAGAGACGTGCAGGGGCTTCAGAGACGTGCAGGGGCTTCAGAGACGTGCAGGGGCTTCAGAGACGTGCAGGGGCTTCAGGGAGGTGCAGGGGCTTCAGGGAGGTGCAGGGGCTTCAGGGAGGTGCAGGGGCTTCAGGGAGGTGCAGGGGCTTCAGGGAGGTGCAGGGGCTTCAGGGAGGTGCAGGGGCTTCAGGGAGGTGCAGGGGCTTCAGGGAGGTGCAGGGGCTTCAGGGAGGTGCAGGGGCTTCAGGGAGGTGCAGGGGCTTCAGGGAGGTGCAGGGGCTTCAGGGAGGTGCACAGGCGTCAGGGAAATGCACAGGCGTCAGGGAAATGCACAGGCGTCAGGGAAATGCACAGGCGTCAGGGAAATGCACAGGCGTCAGGGAAATGCACAGGCGTCAGGGAAATGCAGAGGCGTCAAAGGATCAATGTTGCAAATGCAAGTCTGTCGAATTACACAGGTCGAACAGCTTGCTCTCGAGTAGGAAGAGAAGGACAGACAGGGTGGTCATTGGCATAGGCTCACATTTGAGTATTTTGAGTTTTGCTTTCTATTTCTCTTCCTCATTTTACTTTCTGCTTTTTCTGGTTTTAAGACAGAAAGGCAGAGCACTGCTCTCCTGAACAGATACTAAACCCTGAACCTTCTGACTCTTAAAAGCTGATCCTCCAGGTTCCAAAATGGGAAGCGTGTGAAGGGCCTGGTTCCAGGGGAGGGTATAGCTTGAAAGGCAATGGCCCCTATCCCCATATTAGGAAAGGTTTCTAGTGCTCCTAGGGGCACGTTTTTAGCAAGTTACAGGCCAAGGAAATTGACCTGCGCTCACGGATGGAAAGAGAAAATGAGGAAAAAAACACAGTCCCTACTAACAGTAGTCGACATCGGCTTTGGGGCGCTGCCGACAAACACCTATTAGACATTTCAAAAAATGTGTACAAGAAGGTAATTTATCAGATTCCTTGGAGGTCGGTTTGCTGCAAGATTCTCTTGTCTCCTGGATAGATCCAAGTAATACTCGCTCTTAACTGGTGTGAAGAAAGGATGCAGGAGCCACCGTCACCGAGAGTCAGCCCCATCGCGTCTGAGCTAGTTTATTCTGGCTGTGATGAGGACTCCACTCCCAAGATACAACATACTTGCCGATTAGATTGGAGAGATTGTCTATTGGTGCTGCACTTGTCTTTTCTGTTATACAGAACAAATACAAATATATATTTTTTAAATAATAATTGAGAGAAAGACAAAACACAGCAACTGAGTACGTTATGAACATTTTATAGGTTTTTGAAAAATCCAAAACTGCACACCTTTGTGAGAAAAGATGACTAAGTGTAGTTCTCATTCGTCGGGATGGGAAGAAACTGAGAAGCAAAGAACTAAACAGAGAGCAAGATCTTTCTCAGACTTCTTCAACATTATATACAGGGCTATCATTTCAGGTTCATTAACTACTTCCACATTATGTAATACTTTTTCACCAATTCTCCTCACTCACTTTACAACAGGGGGTTCGAAACCTGGGGTGCGAGATGGCAAGGGGATACGACAAAGAAGGAAAAGTATGTACTGTATGCATAATAGGAATCCGCAGAGACTTTTGTAATGTGTGAAAATTAACCAAAAATGTCCTAAGAGTGCGGAGTATAGTAAAGGTTACAAATCCTTTGTATGAACGATTAGATGGCCAACTTTCTTCCCCACCTGTTTATTTGTACATTCTGCCTCTGCTCGTGTCTTCGCGTATTTGTCCTTCACAACTTTTCTTTTGTTTAATCCTTGGTCTTCGAGGTGGGAGGGACCTGTCATGCACCCCCTACACCAGGAAAATGCCGCTAAATATTATTCAGATGTTTTTGGTGCCTTCTACACTTCAAATTTCTGAAATGTTCTATTCTTTTCATTGTTTTCCTAATGTGTGTAACAAACCATTACAATTACTTTTATCTCCTCGTTGGTTTGCCTGGACTTGCAACCTTTCCCCCTCCTTACCCTTTCTGGATGTTCCTATGGGATCACATTGCCTACACGGAATTCTACACCTCCCTCTTCATGGTACTGCAAATATCCTTACGCAACATCAAGGTAGAGGAGAACAGTTGGCATCCTGGAAACAGATGGCATCATTACAGGGATCTCTGGATCCTGTTGCAAAGCCGTCATGCAATAGCCGGGTTTAAATCTATTGCATATACTTTCTTTGTGTACATGGCATATGCTCCATGATATTCAAGGCAATGATATTTAGCCGTTCTGTAGGGTGCTGTGTAGTCAAAAGGACATGTCACTGTGCACTGCAGGGCAATGCTTGTGCCTTTGGCATCCCGTGGCTTTGGCACCCACAAAAAGGCCCACTAGGGGATGCTGGAAATGAAAGGACCACGGTGTTACTTACATCTGTGTCCCGTGTTCTATGTCACTGCTCAGCCTGCTTGAGGGATGATGCTGGCCTGGAATGGTACATGTGGAATCAGTGCTTAATTTGAGCCGGTGGTTTCCGGTTCTTGGCAGCAGCACATAATTGTCAACACCGGCTCTTATGACAGTCGTCCACATGGTGGCGCTGTTGTCTAAGTTTAAGTTGAGAACAACAATAGCGGTTTAATTATTCAATGTACTTTAAAAATTAATAATACCTGCAGCCAACACCCCTCTTGCACCTTTTGGTGGCTGGAATAGCCAGAATTGTCACACTTGTAGGAGTGTGGTGGTTAGCAGTTGTGTTGGCATGATCATTTACAGCACAGCAGGGGCCATGGGTGGTGCAGGCTGCAGAGGCCTCCTGAGAAGGGCCCTGGCACTCACTGTTTTACAGATTAAGCACAGTGAGGAATGTGGACTGTGCGCTGGAGTTGGAGTCTGGAAGGCGAGTAGACAAGCCTTTGCTACTCGTGGGGTGTCCTACTGTCATCACGCAAAGTAACTCAATAAATAAGCTTCCTTTATGAACCGGCGACTCCAGCCTCATGACTACAAAGTAACTTCCACTGCAACTAATGCATAACCTCAAGCATTGTACCAAACACACAGAAAGCTAAAGTGAAGCACAGGTGCAATTTTCAAGGCCAAAAATGCACAAGATTCTGCAAAGGGAGGGGCTTCTCAAGAGGAGTTTGCAGTATTCATTGGGCGGTTAGACAGGCTCTGTTAACTCACCTTCCAATCGCTCGTCCACAATGGCCAGGCTCTTCAGGAAGGCGTTCTGCGCCTGACGCAACGAATCGCTGGACTGGCTGGATTCGTAGATGTACAAATAGGTGCGGCCAATGGTGGCCCAGGCCCTCTGCTCCTCAATGTCATTGGAGACTGAATGGGCCAGCTCCAGGTGGCGGCGCTGATGCTGCAGTGGGAAAGGACAGAGGTGAGATTTCACAGCATGTGGATTGGACAGGACATTGGTCTTCCTGTGCCGTGTACAGCTAAGATGAAAATGGAAGGCCATTCATTGGTTTCCATTGACTGCAGCCATGAAAGTTAGCTCCGATTCCTGGCATTCACCATCCTACTAAATACACACAGACAGGGCCCGGGGAGTTTAAAGACCGGCAGGAATTGACTCACCAAATCTTAATCTAAGCCACAAAATAAACGCCTGGGTCTAATAGAGAGAGGAAAGTAAGAAAGAGAGGAAAGAGAATTGGTGTCACTCAGACATATGGAGTATTCCCTTTTAAGGACATATTCCCTCGCCCTCCAGAGGTGGCATGCTTCATCATAGGGAACCTTCTGATACCGAGTCAAGGTGTGGGCTACAACGAATTCAGAGGTACGGTAAATACCTTACTAATGAGCACAAAGCGGTGAGGGAACTACAGGGTGTGAGTGAAGGGTGTGAGTGAAGTGTGTGTGATCTAAAACTGACCACAAGCTACGCAATACGATTTATTAATGCGTCCTTGGATCAGGATTAATCAAGCAGAGGACCAGGCGGACGTGGTTACGTCTGCTGGATCTATCCAACGGGCGGGTCCTACCCTTCACTCACACCCTGCGGTTCCCTCACCACTTCGTGAGGGAATTTATCCTTAAAAAGGAATACCCATATGTTTGAGTGACACCAATTCTCTTTCCTCTCTTTCTTACTGTACAGGACAAACCCTAACATCCAGACCCCAGCCTCCCACCAAGGCCCAATTGTGGCATCCCGTGACATTTCAGAAAGTAAGACTCCAAAGAGGATTATTCTGCACCTGTGTTGTTAATAACTTACCTTCTATTTTACAATTGTACCACATTGTACTCTAAATGTTCTGCATTACTCCTTTCTTATAAATTAGGGTGACTTCGATTGTCTTTATAGCACAGCATAGCCACAGTAATAATATACATCATCATACTTTACACAATATAGAGCATCCCTAGGTAAATACTACAATAAATCAATGAATTTAGATTAAAAGCGACTGTTCAGAAGATCTTTCTCTGGTAGCATTCAGAGCTATTTTCATGGAACCAGCTGCTAAGATCAAGGTTGTGCAATGTAGGTCCAAGACAGTCATACGAGATACGTTTATCTCAATGGATCTGACTGGGAACAGGTTACATAATTGACTGGTCAACTGCATGCCTTTCTACCCATCTTGACGACATGTGTGGGCACTACCTCACCTTAAGAGCTGCTTCATAATTCCCCAGCTCTGCCAAACATTCCCCAATTTTCCTGTTGGCAACAGCAGCACCAATCACGTCATGGACCCCCTCGCAGATCTGTAGCTCCTGACGGTGTTCTTCAATCGCCTCGCGGAACTGACCTGTGGAGAAAGGAGTTCAGAGAAGTGTCAAAAGCTGGAACTAGAGGAAGGAGTTGCCATGGCAGCAAGGGATGATCCTGACTGACAATTACATCATTTAGTCTCTCAACAGTTACCAATGGAACCCTCCCCATTTTAAAATAAGTCTCTGGTCACCCACACCCATTGAGTCAAGATGAAATCTGTGGAAAGTGTGGATGAACCATCACAAAGTTCTCAGAAAGAGACGGTCACTTGTGTCTTTTCGGTCCTTCATTCATCCCTGAGGTAAATAAAAGTCTCCTTCACTTCTTCCCCCTCTGTTCTCTTATCCGCACTTCAAAAATATTCCTTGCATCTCATTTCAAAATATTTCTGGTGAATATTGGACTAACTTGGTGTCTCTTCTCTAGACTCCGTTAACTATCTTTTACAACTGACTTCCAGAACCAAACAGATTATTCAAGGAGAGGCACCCTACAAGATATAAACAGTTAGGTCTTCTGCACACCTCCATATTTCTCCAACTCGTACACTTAGTCTCACAGTTTAAAATCTTTGAGGTCACTCGACGTGCCACAATGAGGTCAGCCTCTTCTGTGATGGCCTCCAACTCTACGTCTTTTATTGCCCTTCTGAGTTTGCCTTCTCCAAACATGATGCTGAATGCATTAAACTGAAGTTGCCTCCTCAGTAACAACTCATTTTCTCAAAACTCTATGTGGTGCTTGCCTGCTGCATTATAAATCTGTTGTTCCGTCATGATGTTATACGGTCACGGGACTTTCACAGAAAGATCAAAAATCACGACTTCGAAATTTGCTGCTACTGAACATTACTTCTCCAAATAGTTGAGAGCCAATCAGTTCCCTGGAGTTGCTAGTATTAGTCAGATCTACGCGATCTCATGCCGAGGAACAAGAACACCTGTGGATTGGCCCATCAAGGACTCGCGGGCAACACCTTAATGTTGTGTCTCTGCGAATGTATCTTAAGTCCCCCTCACAGACATTGTCACTGATCCCCTGCCTACAGATCTACTTCCTCCCCTTAACTTGAAGCAAGCACTGGCACGCTCTCTGACAATATGCGGCCTATACCTGACAAGCAGCACATAGTTACCAGTTTTCTGTACAGAACCTCGAGTTCCATGTTCATGTTGAGCTGAGCTGGCAAACCTGAGCTTTTAAAGTCCCTAGGGCTTCACTGTAGGCTTTCGCTCCTCAGGAGCTAACTCTTAGCACTCCCACCAAATGGTTTCCCCCAGGATATCGCGTGTCACTTTCCTGTATGCTGCTCTCTTCAGCTTCTAGTCCAGCCCCTAGATATTATCACTGGACAGCAAACATTGTTGCTACAATGATCAATATGCTTACTAAGCTGATACACCCTGATCGACAACGGTTTAGTATTAAGATACAGTTCTTGAATTAGTGAATTGATTGGGGAAGTCAGACTTTACCAGAAGTTGGCATTTTACAAGGAGGCGTCTATTCTCCATCACATCCCTTTCACCAACACTTAAAAACAAGGAAACTGTATAATTACAATGATTTGAATGAGTTTGGAAAGACGCAAATTACTCACACCCTGGATACAGACAAAAGAACCAACCAACTCTCAAGTTTAGCGTCAAGCTTCACAATAAAATCTGCCTTGTGAGACCTTGCCATTAATCGGAACAATATTTTTACTGGCCCGATGAACAGAAACTCTTTTTCTTACACCACATGAGGCACCACCCTTTGTACCTAAAGTAAAACTATATTCAGTCCATGTAAGCTTTGCAAAGAGGGCAGATAAGGAGGCTCCATAGACAAGCATTGGCATAGCCAATAGGTCTTGCCTTTGGGACCGTATAAGTATTTAGCCATGCAACAGTTGATGTTGCTGCACCAAGGATATTATGCTGGATAACTAAACACTTATAAGGTCCCAAAGGCGAGACCTATTGGCTATGCCAATGCTTGTTTCGTGGAAGACACAGCTTCCCCCAAACACGTGGGCAGAGCCAAACCCCCTCTCCTGGTGATAATGTCATAATTGTCGTGCAACAGCTGCGCTGGTCGAGGCACACCATTAAAAAAGAAAAAGAAAAGGTGGAAGAGAGACGCCGCCCAACAACAGTCTCCCCACAAGAGTGTACGTCAATCATGCAAAGCCATGCCTCTCACTGTGTATAAATATGGCACAGCATGCCAGCGCTTACCAGCTGAACTGGGCGGGAGGCAAGCAGATGCGACAATACGGCATCGGTCAGTGCTGAAACTTAACCCCTTCAGCGCGGAGGGTTCGGGCGCGGGCGGGGCCGTGACGGAGCGGTTCCGTCATCCGCACAGCGCGACCGACGCGTATGACGGAACCGCTCCGTCACACGCATCAAAGGTGTTAAAGATAGCCAGCAGTGCATGCGCTTGCTCACCAACAGACACTCGCTGATAATTCTTCGATATTTCAGTGCGCTATGCCACAACCGGAGTGCTTTGTTAATGCGATGTGTATATTTAAGGAACACAGGGATTGGATCGACAGTACCATCAACCGCATTTTGTTGCGCCTTCCTTGCATGCTTGAGGGGAGAGGAGTGTTGTATATACGGCACGTACACCTCTAGTGAGATTGACAGACAATGGAAACATAGCACACTTGTTATGTGGTGGGAGCGTGCGAGAAACAGATTTAACGGTCCGGTCAATATGAAGCAGTCCATGCATCTTTTAAACCACTAAATACATCAGACGCGTGAGACCAACAGATGCAATGCGACGATTTATCTTTTAATTAAAAAAAGGACCGATTGCTTTGCTTGAGAGAGAGGCTGAGTAATGAGTGAGTTGGGATCATGTGAGTTATGCCATTGTTTTCAAAAGAGAGTGATTACATTGGTGCGTGCTGGGTCTGGAAATCTCCAAGCAATCTGTAAATATCCCTCCAGTGACCATTTGGGCAAAGACCTTTCCGGTGGCATGACCGTATCAGCGACAGAGGTTATCGACCGCGGACCGAGTTCAAGTTCTAAAATCACTTTTGATTAAAACAATCTAATTTAAAAGTAGGAAATTCGAATTGTTCGCCAGTGCCTGGTCGGTACTGCAGGGTCAACCCAGACTGGGGTAGAATCAAATACAAGTAATGATCGCCTTAAAGCTAACTGCTTCAGCATGAGGACCTAAGCCACTGGTCGGTTGTACTGAGATGAATGGCGAATTAATGCACCTTCCGCGGGGATCTTTATATAATCTGCAGAATCAGAAATACAATACCAGTATATTAATGAGAGAAGAAGGGATTGAAGAGAGGGCAACCACGAACGGGGAGAATGAGAGAGAATGAAAGAGGTTGAGAGAGGGAAACAGAGAAAGTGAGATAGAGACAGAGAACACAGAGGAGAATGATCTAGAGGAGATAGAGAGAGAAGTCAGTGACAAGAGAGGACGCAAAAAACAAGAAATAAGTAGATATATAGTGGGCAAGATAAAGAGAAATACAATTGGAGTAAGGAGAAGAGAGAAGGAGGGGAAGATAGGAGGGGCAGACGGAATAAAAGCACAAGATAGAAATCTAACAAGGAGGAAGCTCGGATAAGTGTTAAGTGGTTTTCTGCGTGTGCAGCTACTGCGTGCTTCCTGAATTTGTTTCTGTTGTTCGCCAAGAATGGTAGAGGGAACTCAAGAGAGAGGGGGTGGAGGAGCATGGTTCAGGCGCTGTAAGGCTTAATGAGCCATTACAAAAGCCAGATGGCTCCTGTGCACGTTCACGACGCGCGTAACCGCACGCTGGTGACCGGGAAAAGTCTTTGGCAGCACTTTGAAAAGCCACTTACTAAATGTCTCGCCTGCTCTAGGCGAGACCTAAAAACCAATACCACAAAATTATCAATAGCAGTAGCAGCTGTCTTCAAAGAGCCTGTAGAAAGTCAAGCAAACGATTGGACACAACAGTTTGATGCTAGATTTTACTAAATCTCCACCTATAATTTAAGAATTTTAAAACGTTGTGACAGAGTGTAGACAAGACATATGAGCTACTGCACACAGAAGTCACGCTAACGCAACATGGGTACTTCAAAGCTCTACAAACTGCAGCTCAGCTAAGGTCACATCTGGCTGCTTGAACAACTGACTGAGGTATGCTAAACACAGTGAATGGCTTAACTGAAAAAATTCCACCTCTGGTTAAAACACCACACATCACTCTGAACAACCTAAAGAAATTAAATAAAAGGCTGCAGCATACCCCCTAATACCGCCTAATCTGGCCTTACAAAGGATCAATAGAAGGAACCTGGAGCTCCTCTTGAAGCCCATAAAAGAATCTTATTCTTGAAATGGCCTCTCAAGTCGGAATATCAAGTGTGCTTCACCTGAAGACAACAGCCACTCATGGAAAGACATTCTCCTCAAGATGAAGGATTTCATTCAAAGCGAAGAATGAATAATTGCATATTCTTGATAAGCTTTTTTAGTCTTAGAAATACACAAATTCAATGGAAGCCCTCAATTGTGCGTTCCCAACAGACTGCAGAAGAAGTTGGCGCCAGCGGGCACAGATCCCTCCTTTCTGTGGGGCACAATCCTGGTCATGTCTGTGGCCTGTTGGAGATGCTCGGAGCCAGGGAACAGAAGGTATGAAAGAGGCAGGGATGTGCTACTGAGGACAGACCCAGGTCACAGTCATCGCAATAACCTTCCTACAGAAAGTGAGCCTAGGAGGCAAGCGAAAACTGTAAGGGAGGTGAAGAGCTGAGCAGCTAACAGAGTAAGGGTCCGGCTGTAGGGCCCTCCTTGCTGCAGGCTGGCACTGACCCCACACAAGCATGTGAAGAGGGCTGGGTGAGGCCAAGATCACAATGTGGAAACTTCTCAGTAGAAAACGAAGAAAGCAGTATTGGACACACCCATACCAGAAACGACTTGGCCTCTTTGCCGGCTCAAATGGGGTTAAAGAACGTGGCACCAAGGGACCCTGGCAGTCATGGTTATGGCATGGATACGAAAGACTACCTACCGTCTGAAATGACCTGGTTCGGCGGCGGGCTCGACTAACGCCGTAATAAAGGTATCCTCAACCCCAGCGGGAACTATGCACGAGGCCAGACAAGAAGAAAGAATCTCTCACGGTGCAAACGGAGCTCAAATACTCTTAGACTGAAGCAAAACTGGCAGCACTTCAGAGCAGGATAATTTAATGCTGCTTCGGAATAAATGGGAGTTTGGTTTGCAAAAGTGGAGGATACGCGTATAACTGGGTGGAATGTGTTCCGCAGACAAGGTTAGAGTTGGATTCAAAAGAAGTTACTAGGTCACTGTTACTACGCAGTCTTGTCCGGGCACGCTGGTGTTTAACATTGAGCCCGAGAGGCAAATAAATGTAAAACTCGTAACAGAGGTGGTCTGATGGTAGGCGTAAGAGTCTGAGGAACCCTATAAACATCTAAAATGCAAAACAGACCATCTATAAGCAAGGTCTGGTGGCTCAGTGGACAAATGCGCACTCTGTAGGGGCCTGAGTTCGACCTCATGGTCACAGTTTCATATCGCGGCAGGTCCACTCAGCCTCTCATACTTCTGAGGTCAATAAAAATGAGTACCATTGAGTTGGGTAACAATAAACATCAATTATCCGCCGCCAAGTTGATCACGGTGAACATGAGCTTTACAAATACACATTATGTTATGTTATGTTGTGGAAGAGGTGTGGCGCAGCGGCCAGGGTGCCTGACCACGGGGTTCACGGTTCGATCCTTCGATCCCTGGCGCCGGCGACAGGTCAGCCCAGCACCATGTGACTCTGGGCAATAGCTTGCTTAATCTTCCTGAGGGCCCCCAGCGCCGGGAAACCACTTCGGGGGTAGCTGTGCGCTTCACAAATTCAAGGTTATTATTATTATTATGTTATAAGGGGGCCCCTAGGAGCAATCTTAGAGCGTAATGAGATTGCTGCCTGTGGCCAACAAACGTAGGCCTTAAGGGATCTTGGGGCCTGTTCTAGAGTTTGGCAGACTGAGTGATGTCCATTAGGATGATGGAAAACACTACATTCGCTATCCTGAGGGAAACTCCGCCTGCCACGTTTAATAGATGACCGCCGGCCCTGCAGGCATGTGTTTACATTGATAGGAACCTCAGTCATGGCGGTTCCTTTCAATATACTGACAACGTTTGGTGCATGACCGCCATTTGATGCGGCGGCCGTACACCCAACTTTTAAAATTTGGGGGTTTTTCTTTCAAAAAGCAACTCGCAACGCGAGAGTTTGCTTGTGAAAAAACAAAATACTAATGGCCGACACACTCTGGTACCTTTTTTCCACGGTGTGGGTGTCAATATTGGTTTTTACCTCTCGCTGACCGTCAGGTTTGTCCTGGAGGGGACAGTGAAAAAAAGGGTATTGGGCGGAGCACCCTAAACAGGGCAGGTGGTGTCATGTCCTTTCCCAAACAACCCCTACTCAATCGGGCTGTTGGAGGAACCATTCGGTCAACGGAGCCAACGATGAAATACTTAAAGTCCACTTTAAATGAGGCAGCCAGACTGAATGTTTGATAGAAGGGAATTCAGCTGTGTTTGCGACAGAGTACCCCGTCCACCAAACTCTAAATCGGAGCCTATTACAGGAAGTGGCCTTACATGCAGGCGGGAAGAGCGGCACCACAGTCTTAGGCCGAGTCTAGGTTTATTAGACTGCAAAACGCCACTGGTGGATTGGTGAAGAGATCACTGAACGACAAACTGGGGTCAGCCAATGCCAGGCCGCTGAGAGATTAGTGGAAGAGTCCTCATCAGAGTGCGGCAAGACGAGCTCCGTGTATTCCACAGCATTTGCCTTTAAATATAAAAAGGTAGTTTATTAGACTGCCAAAGAGCCGATTTAAAACATTACATACTACAGCAACAGTTACATGTAGGTTGACATCATACCTTTAATTCTAGTAGCTTGAGGGTAGATTAGTGGGAAGTTATGGTATAAAAATGTTTTAAACTGCAATAACCACTAATAGCGCATGATTGCACCTGTGAACATTGTGCGGTGACGCGTACAGTCCCAGAACGCGTAACAGCTGGAAACAAAGTCACCTGAACCAAGTAAGTATTCAATTTCCTGAGCAAGAGTTATTCAAAATGCAATCAGTCTTTGGCAAAACAATTCAGATTTGAAAGTAAAGACGTTCAATGCATGTCTTTAGTATGCGCCTGATCTTTTGCACATGCCCAGGGTCACACAGTGAGCCATCATTGGCTCCCTAAAGTGTGCATTGGTGTGCAGTACCAGAAATGCTTCGGGCCCAGTAATCTCAATTCTCAATATTAACACGCACCAAATCCACAAACTAAATCCTCCTTAGCGCCTACAGGTGCGTTGGCTGCATGTGAGCACTACGCACAAAATATACCACTCCTAAAGGGTTTGATGAAGTGAGTACTCAATGAAATGAACTTGAACCATAACACTCGTAAGGGGAACTGAAAGTACCTCACCCATGTTGAACAAACGGCTGCATCATGCTCGACACAGGTGAAATGCGATTTTTATAATATACATTTTGGACATACTACGACATGGGGAGGGGGTTAATAAGTTACTAACAGTGCTCAGTGGTGAGCACACAGCACCCTGTCGTGCTTCCCTGATAAATGTAATCATCTGTTTTACAAAAAACATAAAAACATCTTTCCATCTTCTGAAAACGATTAAAGGAGACATGGCGAGTCGAGCAGCAGTTTTACATACCTTCGAGAGTCGAGACTCGAAGAGCCACGTAAAACACCTGGCTTTCGGCATTTGTGTACAAGTATAAAAAAGAATGGTCTTTCATAAAAAAACACGACATAGTTTTTTTGAGGACAAGTCCCGGTATCTGGACTAAGGACGCCGTGGTCTCTGTAGATGTACTGGTGAACGGCACTTGACTCAAGTGTGCTCAGTCAGCAGAAGCAGCACCGCGGGGGCCGCCGGGGGGGCACCTTCCGGCTCGCCATGAACCGCGCAGATGGACAAGCCTGTGAGCTGGCTCCAGACCTGGAGCAAGGCCGTTGCCTTTCTTCTCGACTGGTGGTTTTCAAGTTTCACACTTCCCTCTTGGCAATGATGTCCCCGGTGATTGTACAAGTCCCCGAGTGCTGTGCTCGGCTGGTATTAGTGCCCCCTTACCGCCACCCTCACAAGATGTGTGTCCATCCTGATGAACCATCCTCGCCCGCTGGCCGCCTGCTCAGAAACGCTCTGGCACCCAAAAGAGTTGGCACAATCTACTCCTCAGCAGATACCTACCTTTACCAGCTCAGTGCCTGGATACCCTTGCAGGACAGGTGACAAGGGGCGCTCTACAAATCTACCGATTGATTGATTGGAACATCTCCAGGGTGCCAAGCGATGACAAATCAATCCCTTTGCTTAAAGCTTGTCGACGAGGACTCCTCAGGCGCGGAATCACCCTGCACATCAGCCTGGGGGAGAAGGTGCCCGAGTGTGGTAGGCTTTCCCTCTGCAGCCTTTAGAATAAGGATTTTACACACTGTGCCCTCAACATTTCCCTCCGCAGCACCTTCAGGCCTTCCTTCACCGGGCGACTCTCGCACACACAGCTTCTCGCCTGCAGGCCTCAGGGGGGTCTTTTATTAGTCAGACCTCTCTTGCCCCCACCATTGGTTAAACTTGCCCCCCCGTGTGCCACCGTCTTCCGTACACCAACTCTCGGCTCACACAGGACCCTCCCACACACAGCTTCTCACCTGCAGGCCTGAGAAGGCCAGACCTCTCTTGCCCCCACCATTGGTTAAACTTGCCCCCCTTGGGCCACCGTCTTCCGTACAGCAACTCTCGGCTCACACAGCTCCCAGCTTAGACACTGCCTGGTGTGATCTTCATCAAGTGAACTTCGGAGTCAAGAGCAGGCTGCTTTGGAGAGAACAGTGTGCACCACCAGCCACGCAGCCATTTTTAAAGGGATCCTCTCGTTCTCCATGTTCGGTGTTGGAATATTAAGTTACGGTCATTACTAAGCCGGGTGGCAATTGATTTGATTATATATATATAATGAATAAAGATGGACGGGTTTAATTGAAACCACCAAAGTGAGTAACTGAAATCTCCATAATTGAATCAGGAGTGCGCAGATACAGGGAGCCGTTGATGACGCAGGCACTAGGGCTTCTGATGCGATTACTGGACCGGTTATTGAGATGGATACCGCCGGGCTCCGTCTTCCTTCGCACGTACGGGCTGGGAGAGGTTCATCTTTCTGTTTTGATGTGCGACTCTATTTCGCTTTTGGCACCGAGTCAGCTTTTCGTAGACATGCGCTCAAGTAAGTAGGGCCTGATGTAGCAATGGGTATTCATTTCGCAAACCCAGCGATTTTCAAATAACATTTGCCATTGCAGAAGCGTGGTGTGCAATGTACTCAACCGATTTTGTAAATGGGGAAAAAACATTTACGACATCAGACATGGGAGTTGCAAAGCTTGACCGACAGGACAAAGGAGGTGGCAAAGCTGTGAACCGTGTCGGGGAGCATCGGGGTGCAGAAAGTGTTTACGTGCTCATTATGCGCTCTACTCTAGAACTTGCAAAATGGGAAACTTCTTTTCTGACGCGGCATCAGTTCCTTCAAGGGACACGAACTGCACACAAAAGATTTCCTATCTGGGGACGCAAACGCAAATATGGGGGGGGCTCTGCTTCGCTTCAGGGCCACCGGCACTTTGATCATAGCCAATCAAACGGGTTGGGCATTGTGAGCTGCATAAATAATATTCATTAGGACGTTTGGACACCTCTGAAAATATAAACAGATGATGAGACCCAATAGTACATAGGTTGGCTCGCATCCCTATTCACAGTCTACGATGTGCAAATCCCTGGTTTGCGACGGGAGATCGCACACCATTTTCGTTCTTTTTTCATGGAGCTGTACTTGATGACAACTGGCATCCTCTGATCTCCATGAACGTGCGCAGTGCACTTCCACAGGCTTGGAGTGTGGCTCGATATTCCCTTTGTTTTGAAGCTTCTTTCACCATCCTGCTCATAGCACACGGTTTCACTTCTTGCTTCACTAGCAGGACCCTGGGCGATGAGAACTGGGCGGACCTCGTAGCAAGGGCTGCCACTGCAAACCCAAGAACAATATGGTCTCAGGTTTGTTTACTCCTTTGAGGGATGCGAAGATTACTTTGGTCATATCATTGAGTTAGGAGTCTCGGGAACCAATGGAAACTGACCCACCTTCAGCTTTGACCCAGGCGAGGTCTTTGATCAGGAAGACATCCCACGGGCTCTCTTTCATGGTTCTGGGCATGTGTATCAGAATATTTCCAAGTCAGCTGCCAGATTGAGTTTTTATGTTGGAGATGACCGGCCTTGATGGGTTTCACTTCAAGATGTTCCTTCCTCCGGGTCTCAATTAAATATCAGATGATCCTCGGCCTGTGGCGGGTTGACTATGGGGCGGATCTCTGGCCCACTCTTTCCTAAATAAGGATTGTTTGACACAACTACATTCATACCAACTGTCTGCACACCGCAACAACCAGATCGAAGACAGATAAGATGTCAGGGGGCAGGGGTGACTTGAATGTCATAGATGTCGCCATGCTGTGCATTTTCTCTTGACCCGTTGAGCTTGCACACAAAGTTTATGGAGTGACCCACAAAGAAAGTAGATGAACACTTCTTTTCTACTTTGGTAACAGAAAACTCTTAAACATTAACTAAAGGCAACAACCTCTGAAGTTCAGCACAAGATGTCCTCACCACAGCTGAGCGGGAGGTTCACGACTCAAAGGAGACTGAAATAACGCAGAGGTCTTCTGAAGCCGACCATTTACCATGAACGCAGTCGATAAAGGCTTCTACCATGAACGCAGTAATTGATACTTCGGTAATGCAAGGCTAAGCTGCACCCGAGCCCTTTCTGTGGATTAAAGGCCGATGCTCAGACCTTGTTCTCACAGTCCATGCAGTATTTTCAAAATGAGCAAGTAGGGATACACGTTTTTGCTTTAAACACTATTCTAAGTCACAGATGTTAGATTTTGCTAATTCCTGATTTAATATTTTGGAGATTCACAAACTAGATTATCGGCATAACATATCTCTTGCTTGCATTTTACGCAATCACCAACAGTTCTCACCACCCGCAACCTAGAATCCTACATGCGCCTTTGGCATGAGTTCTCCCTCAGGCAAGTCGGATAACAGCACCCAAAACTGAACTCTGTGTTTTTACTGCCACATCCTGTAGCCATGCCCTCACATCCGTCGCCCAGCCGCACCGTAGTCTCTTACCCCACAGTGACTCTCTAACTCTAACCAACGATTGCCTCTGTGCTCCACCCGCCACCCACGCCACTGCCTGGACTACTAGCTGTGTCGGATAAAACCCTGTGGAGGCTCCTCGGCATTGCAAATGTTGGGCTTCCCCCTCGCAAATTATCTCCAAATAATTTTTTTATTTTACCAACCAACAATTTTAATAAACCAGTTTTATCACACAAAACTAAACATTAACAATTATTAATGTCTCCAGGAGGTGGAGGGTCTTCAGCGCCAACTGTTTTGGGACGGGCGGCCGCGGATCGCTCTCGCCAAGTTGACGCTCCCTTGGTACGATGGGGGGGGTCGCCCTCCCCGATATTAAACAATACTATTGGGCGTCTCAGTTGGCGGCGGTGAACCACGGGATATACGGTCCTGCCTTGAATCCGGCCTTCGAGATGGATACATTTCTGCTCCCGGGTGGGGATTATAATAGGGCGCTGTACTCGGTGACCCCATCTACGCGGTTGACAGGACCCACGCAGGTTGCGGTACGTGTGTGGCACGCGGCGAGTGCTGCGATGGGGTGGAGGAATCGCTTGACTCGGGCGACGCCGTTGTATGCCTCCGGGCGGCTGGGCTGTTTGTGGAGATCGAAAGGCTTTGAGAAATGGGATATGATTGGTATATGTAAGGTGGGTGATCTTTGGGCGAAGGGGTCTTTCAAAACGTTTGAAATGCTTAAAACTGAATACAAATTAAATGATAGAGAGTACTTCCGGTATGCACAAGTCTACCATGCACTGTTTTCGGTTTTTCCGGACATTGCTGCTATCCCCGAGTATTCCCCGCTGGAGGATAGAGTGTTGGATGGCTACGTGCCCGACAGCACTATTTCTCTGATTTATAAAAAACTCATTAATGATCGCGCAGACTTTCTGCTCCGTCTGCGGGAGGCATGGACAGGCGATGGCTTGGAACTGGACGATGAGGACTGGGTATCGGCGGTGGCCTCCCCGAAAGAGGTGGCGATCCCGGCCCTCTAACGATTCGTACAGCTGAAGATCCTTCATAGAGTGTATGTCACGGGGCCCGGTTTGCTGCGTATGGGTTACTCGAGGGATGGACTGTGTAAGCGTGGATGTGGCCTGCCGGGTACCTTTCTTCATATCTTATGGGAATGTTCGGAGGTTGTGCGATTTTGGAACGGTATCCACACCGTAATGGAGGAGGTCACGCACGTTGCTCTGTTGCCAGAGGCTAGGAGGTGTTTGTTGAATGTCTGGGAACCGAATGATTATAATGCGGCACAGACGCAGTGGGTGACTCTGGGGTACATGGTGGCTAAGCGTAACATTGCACAGCTGTGGGGCTCCCCGAGGCCGCCCACGGTCGCGGTATGGAAGGAGAATATGGACTGGTGTATGTTTAGGGAAAAGACGGTGTATGTGGCGAGAGGCAAGCCAGAGAAATGGACTAAGGTATGGGGTCCATGGAATTTATATCGTGGAAGTATCTGCACCCCGCCTCTGCCATTAGAGGTCGATATTGCTTGGTCCCCCTAGCCACACATTCTGCGGGATTGTGTGAGGTGTGTTCCATGCTTTGTCTTCCCGTTGCCCCCCGCTACCGCTTCCAGTCAAGAACTGCTTTGGACACTGTACGTTGTTCCCCGTCCTGGGAAGAGCACGCTGCTATTTCGGACTCTCATTGCCTTGAGTGTGTTTTGTATTTAATAGAAAATGAAACTGTTTTTTCCTATTGCTCCTGGCCTATGGCCACGGCCTGTTGCATGTGCTCACGAACTACCGGGAGCTCTGCCTCTGGTTCATTTGAATGTGTGGCGTCGCATTGCGGGCCCTCGGGCTCTATAGCGGCCGGCCTTGGTGGTTGTAGGCCCTTGTATGTATTTTATCGTGTAATAAAGGTTTCTAATAAAAATAAAAAAAATAAAAAAACAAAACAATTATTAATGTCAATATACAAAAATGTATTTGAAACAATTTAAGAAGGCTTGATTGTAATTTTCTTTCAAGATCAAATCAATATTATTTTGATCCATTGTCGCGGGCCCCTAAAAGGAGTAGGGCCCATAGGCCGGTGCCTACTTGGCCTATTTGGAAATCCGGGACTGACTGCTAGGCACCAACCTGCAGGGTCAGAGCACAGGCGTGCAGGAAACCAGTGTGCCTGTTCATTGGTCCAAAAGGGAAATGTAGTGGGGCTCCCTGCCTCCCTAGCCCCTTCCAGCACTGGAGGGGCAGCAGCCGGAAGTGGGCCCGTCCCTTCAGGAGCATTTGGAGGGAAGAGAGAGAGAGAGAGGGAGAGAGAGGGAGAGAGAGAGAGAGAGAGAGAGAGAGAGAGAGAGAAGCTGTATGTGTGCTTCTCAAACTGCAATATGCTACAGATCATGCTGTAGTCTACTTACTAGCATTAACCTCACCTACCACCTGCGGTGCATCACCCTTCAGCAGGAGGCACATAATCACGCAGACATTGTCCTACACGTGCATGTAATGCGCGTGCCTGGTGAAATGGACATTTCTGAAATAAACATGTACCCTCACAAGCGCTTCAAACAATGCGTGAATTGCACACATGCAGCATTACGAGAACGCCCTGTCACTCGTGACCCTTTAACATCACACAGTATACGTGCAAAATTCCTCTGGTGAGTTTCTCTACTGTAAAGTGACCAGACCACAGAAATACCGCATCAGAAAGCGCTATATAAATTCATAATACAATAAAATACACCATATTCACTCGAAATATGCGTGCGCACTGGAGTCACGGGCCTTTCATATACGTAGCTGACACAGATGACCCTGCAATGCTCTTACAACAACCTTCATTTTAGTTACTGTCTATTATAAAACAGGAACAATTTCACAGTCCTGAAAGAGATGGTCCCAAGGGCAAGATGGCTGCAAACTTTGGTCCACACCAAATGACTCTAAGAACTGCAGTCAGAAATGCAGAATCACAAGCGCCCTATAGGAGGCTGCACCTCTTAACGCCTTCACTGCTAGGCCTCCCCCCCCCCCCCCCTCTGCTACGCCTTTTTTTTGGCTATTTGGGGTAGTTCCCCCTTAGGCCCCTGTAACATTTTGTCTGTATAAGGTATCCACACCAAATTTGCGTCCTTTTCTTTAAACGTCGTGAGAATTTTAAAGGTACCCAGGGTTTGTGGATTCCCCTAGAGTGTGCCCAGACCTTAGACAAAATACAGCAACATGTTTTATTTCTTTTTTGAAAAAATTAGGAAAAAGTGCTGCAGAAGAAAGCGTCTGTTTTTTTCCCTACAAATGGCATCAACAAAGGGTTTGTGGTGCTGAACTCACGATCTTCTCAGCTTTCAGAGACTGACAGACCTTTATCAGAAAACCTATATTTTCTAAAACAGTTTGGGCACTTTACTGGGACATGGCCTATTTGCAAAAATGTTTGTGCTTTCAATCTTCTTCCAATTAGTGGTAGAAATGGGTGTTAAAGCAATAATGGATCCCGGAAAGCTATACATTTCAGAAAAGTAGACAAGATTCTGAATACAGCACGGGGTCATTTGTGTAGATCCTTCGAGGTTTTCCTGTAGAAACTTACAGTTAAAATAAAAATAATATTGAAATTGAGTTGAAAAAAACAGCCATTTGTGCCATTGTTTTCACCTGTAACTTCTTCTAACCATGGCAGATTTTTTAAAGCAATATATTGTTAAGTCTGCTGGACCCTTCTGGTTGTGGTAATATATAGGATTTGTAGGTTGACCAAGAACCAGAGGTACCAAGAGCCAATAACTGAGCTGCGCCTTGCAATGGATTTTGGAATTGTGTACCGGGCATATAGAAATTAATTTGGTAAAATATAAAATGTGAAAAATAGGTATAAAGGACACCTATGTATTTCAGAAATGGGCAGAAAATATAGAGTTTAGAAGCAGTCGTTATTTTCACATATCCGAAGTTGTGGGTACCCATACTAGCAATTGAATTAGAGGACATTTTTCAAAGTGACTTCTTTTTTACACCATTTCTTACATTTGAAAGGCAGAAATACATAGAAAGTCAATAGGTAGTAATACTTGTTCTACAATTCTGTGTTCCCCTAAGTCTCCCGATAAAAATGGTACCTCACTTGAGTGCATAGGCCTTGTGCCTGCAACAGGAAACCGCCATAAATGCAACGTGGGCACATCACATTTTTCCAGTGAAAACTCACCCTTTTTCGCAATGTGTCTAGCTTTGTATTTTGGACCCTAGCTCAGCCGGCACCTGGGGAAAACTAGCAAACCTGTACATTTTTGAAAACTAGACATCCAGAGCAATCCAGGGTGGGGTGACTTGTGTGGCTCTCACCAGGTTCTGTTACACAGAATCCCTTGCAAATATCAAATTTGTAAAAACAAAAAATAAAAACATTTTCCTCACATTTCTGTGATGGAAAGTTCTGGAATCTGTAGGGAGCCACAAACGTCCACCCACCCAGCATTCTTCCCCTAGTCACCCGATAAAAATGGTTCCTCACTTGTGTGTGTAGGCCTAGTGCCCGCTACAGGAAACACCCCAAAACATACTGTGGAGACTTCTGAATTATCGATAGCAAAACTACCTGCGTTTTTGGTCTCGGGCTCAGCGGCCAACTAGGAAACCTACCAAACCCCAAAATTTCTTAAAACTGGACACCTACCGGAGTCCAGGGAGGTGCGATTTGCGTGGATCTCCCAAAATTTAGCTAAAAAGAATCCAGTTTTCCTCACTTTTCTGTGTGGGAAAGTTGTAGGATCACCGGGCCGCCACAAATTTCCTTCCACTCAGCGTTCCTCTAGGTCTCCCAATAAAAATGGTACCTCACTTGTGTGGGTGGGCCAAGTACCCACAACAGGGAAGGGCCCAAAACGAATTGTGGAGACATCAAAATTATCTATCACAAAACAACCTAGTTTTGCAAGGGGGGGTCCCCTACTTTTTTGGTCCCGGGCTTGGCGGCCATCTAGGGAAACCTACCAAATCCAGAGTGTTCTAAAAACTAGACACCAGGGAAGTCCAGAGAGGTGTGATTTACGTGGATCCCCATATGTTTTCCTAACCAGAATCCTCTGCAAATGTCAAATTTAGCTAAAAACAAGCATTTGCAATGCAATAGGTCTCGCATTTACGTGAGTTTGAGCTATTGACATTTAACAACACCTCCGGACAATGCCGAAACCACTCGACCCCCACATGAGATGTGCAAAACAAGAAGTTCTATTTATCTTCTCAGTGAAGTAATAATCACGAGGAAGAGGAACAAAGGGGTAATAGATCATTAACAGGCCTATTGGTACTCATAAAAATCTTTTATGGGCCTATGATGTTGATTTGCCAGCTGTATTTGGAGACGAAGATTGCTTTACTGAAGCTTCTCCTGGTTTTGCTCTGATATTTAATATGAATTACTGCATTTCACATTTAGCAGAAAGTGCATTATCATCATTAACAATTTCTAATGTTTTATTGTGTCATCAACGTATTAGCCTATCCAATCTTAAATGGTGTATGTTTGTGTATTCCTGCATTAACACTCAGAACTGAAGTTTTAAATTGTCATCAACATCATCAGCTATAGAATCCGTCTTTGAATTCATTTTTTGAGGCAAGATTATTGTACAGGGAGTGCTACTTTGCACAAAGCCCGACATTGTTTATTTGGATGAGTTCTGCTGTGTTTTACACAGAGGCCACTATTATAAGTTGAAGGGAGCAGTATCTCTGGGAGGGACACCACTTTTCCCAATTGTAACTGGTATGGTGTTTCTGCAGCCGGATACCCCAGGTGTAGAAAGACTTGGCTCATCTTTACCGGCTGGTAAAATCACGTGCGGCTCGGGCTCCAAGCACAGGCCCCCAGACTCTGCCCTACCCTCTCCTAGGGCACAGGGGAGCAAATAAATCTACAGCCTGCTAGACAGAGCCTCTCCTGCCCTCTGACGTTCCCACAACCAGGCCCACCGACTCCCCTTTACCACCAGCTTTTAGAGGTGGTAAATATGGATACTAGGCCTATGCTGTAATAACACAGAGCAGGTTTTTGGTATTTTTTTCTATAGGTTTTGTGTTCAAGAAGCTTTCTTTTTAACTGTTCCTATAAAATACCACTAGGAAGGAAATGTTGCTGATGGCTGTAAAACCAATAATTCTATTATTCCATCACCGTCCCATAGTAGCGACTTCATTAACGCATATGTTGCTCAGAAATGTGTTGTACCATAATTAATGACAATTTGTAATGGAGTGAAGCATGCCCTTGCATGAATAGAATGGGTTGGCAATACTTGCGGGAAGGTAGCGAATAAATATTATATAGTTAGCAACACATACAACAATTAGTTCCTTAAACAATCTAAAAAAAAAAAAGTCTCTTTTAAATGGCTCCCTTCATAAAGGAATTTGAAGCCTTTCAAAGGAAAAACGAACTTAAATTGCACTACCGGCAGTATCCGTATTTGGGCTAATTTTGAGTTGGTTTTGGGCTAGAGAGCGTTCCAAAAATCTTACAAGCGCTGCACGCCCCACTTCCAGCTTAGCAAAAACGTGTACGAGTTTGGATAATGGCGATGAGTGCGATGCGTAGCGCAGGACCTAGTGATGTTTTCCCGTTCGCGTTTAGTTTTTTGCGCGATAACAAGCTGCTGAGCGTCGCCCGGGAGTTTACTAAGGCTACAGGCGTGATGAGTAAAGGATTGACCATCTGAAGCAGAAATGTTCCTCAGTGAACGCAGAACCTCCGGCGTGGTGATTTAGTACAGCTAATTTAGTCGGTAGGGTAGAAATAAGGGTTATTTTGGACGATCGGCTACCTCTTTTCGAGGGGTGGGGCTCTAGTATATGTCGGATTCAGTTTCCAACCAAAACTATGGAAAGCTTACGGAGAGAACTGCTCAACATTTTGCGAGTCCGTCATTTCAGTGATAACGCTAAGATAGCAGTATCTACATAACATCTCTTTATATTATGTCACCAAATTTGCTGTTTGTTTCTCAATATTAATAGTACTTTAAGGATTCTATTTATTATTTTAAATCTGAAAATCACGGGAAAAAAGCACTGGGACGCCGCCAGCTCGGTCCATGTCATAGCACTTTGATTGTGTGGCTGGAGGGATGGGACAAGTCCTAAAACAAGCTAGGGCTCTGATTTAGAATGATTATACTGCCCTGGAGCGGGTTAGCTGCCCGGAGTCCTCTTTCCGATCATCAGCGCCCGCAGCTAAAGAGCCTTACGCAGCCCAGTGGACATTGAATCACACCATGCGTGCGCTGTGTTCACGCCGGGACAGGAGATGTGCACGCGTACGGAGTGCACATCTCCTGTCCGTACGCATGCACATCTCCTGTGCAGGCGTGCACATGATTTGTCTCCCTTCGCGCCCCAAAGCGATGACAATTGAGTCTTGCCAAGGCGAAGCAGCGCATGGGCTGCGTTCGCTAGGCTAGACCTAAAAACCAAACAATTCTCAAATTTCTGCGTGGGATCAACGCACTGGCACAAATTTCCTACCACCCAGTGTTCCCCCTTGGACTTTTTCGATAAAAATGATACCTCACTTGGGTGGGTTGTCCAATGTGGAGCTTGCCTAAAACGTGTATTAAAAAAGATAGCGCTTAGGGCTCGTGGTGCTAACCCCTCAATCTCTATGTTTTTGGCCCTTCTCAGTCGCAGGCTCTTGGCCCACCCACACAAGTGAGGTATCATTTTACTCAGGAGACTGAGGGGAACGGTTATCCCGCCCAGAAATGTGATTAAAAATTGTTTTCTTTAGCTAAATTTGAAGTTTGGAGGGGATTCTGGGTAGGAAAAAGATGGGAGATCCACGCAAGCGGCATCTCCCTGGACTTTCCTAGGTGTCTGGTTTTCAGAAATGTTTGGGTTTGGTAGGTTTCCCAATATGGCCACTGAGCCCGGGACCAAAAACACAGGTAACTGCCTTCCAAAACCAGGTAGTTTTGCGATCGATAATTTTTAAGTCTACACAGTACGTTTTGGGCCATTTCCTGTTGCAGGCACTAGAACTACCCACATAAGTGAGGTACCAATTTTATTGGGAGACCTGGGGGAATGTTGGGTGGTAGGAAATATGTGGCTGCCTGGTGATCCCACAACTTTCCCCACACAGAAAAGTGAGGAAATGTGATTTTATTAGCTAAACTTGAGGTTTGCAGGGGATTCTGGGTAGGACAATATGGGATATCCACGCAAGCCGCATCTCCCCAGACTCCCCTAGGTGTCTAGTTTTCAGAAATGTATCGGTTTGGTAGGTTTCCCTAGATGGCTGCTGAGCCCGGGACCAAAAACACAGGTGGCCCCTTGAAAAACCAGGTCATTTTGTGATAGATAGGTGGGCACCTGTGTTTTGGCCCCAGGCTTGCAGACATTTAGGGGAACCTAAAAATCCCAGACATTTCTGAAAACTAGACAGCCGTAGGAGTCCAGGGAGGCGTGGCTTGTGTTGATACCCAACATTTTCCTTCTCACAATCCGGTGCAAACCTAAAATTTAGCTAAATAGTCAAAGTTTCCTCTAATATCTGTGTGGGAAAGTTGTGGGATCACCGCATGGCATACATTTCCTACCACTCTGTGTTCCACTCAGTCTCCCCCCAAAAAAGGATACCTTACTTGTGTGGATGGGACAAGTGCCTATGACATGGAAAGGACAAAAACGTGTAAAGATTGCATATTGACATTGTCACACACAAAGAGAGGAGTACTGCAGGTGACAATTGTACAATATGTCTTGAACTGTTTGCTTGTGTTACTTGTGCCATGAGTTGGCCTTTTTTTCTCTGCAGGCTACTCTCTGGTATCTGCTATTTTGTAGGCGCACTCTTGCACGGTTTTCTCGGTTCTCCAGGGTCTGGCCAAGGGTCTGTGTATTCAGGGTTCACCATCAGTGGTCTCCTTTGGTTAAGGTCTGGGATCTAACCCCTTTCATGCAATAAAAGCAGAAGAGAAAGAGGGATAGGAATTTGAGAGAGGGAGCAGAGAAAAATTATAGAAAGGACGAGGAAGGATAGAGAGACATGGGGAGAGCAAGAGGGAAACACGAGGGAGAGAAGAGCAGACGAGAGGTGGACGAGCGATAAGAGATCGAGTGTAGAGCTCTAAGTTTGCTTGATAATCACGTCATAAAGAGAGTGTCTATTTTGGCATGGCCGCTCCTCACTGAGCTCTTGAAAGAAAAAATTGAATTAAAAAAGTCTTGATGGTAGGCTCGGCCATTTGGGCTCCGTGGTAGTTTACTTATAATGTACAGACTTCTACCACTTAATATTTATTGCAGTAATCTACACTGTGCAATTTGTCATTTTGTGTAGGCCACAGATTATAGCTCAGGGTGGTGCATCTATGTACAGATCTGTCCGAAAACGGCCTAAAATCTTGAGCAGCTGAGGTGGAGCCCCCAGCCTAGCTGGCGATTCTCGCCCATGCTCTAGTGGTCACTGCCTGCTGCAGCCAGGGCAGACTTAATTGTTAAGGATGTGACTGATACACATATAGAAAAGCGGCAGCCAGGTGTGGCCTACACGCATGATGGCTGGTAAGCGGCTTGCCCGAATTTGTACTTATTAGCAGTTCTTCACTGTCACCAGGCAATTTACCCTCACACTTCACAAATGCGAAGATAAATGTACCCTACTTCAGACACTTACATGGGCTACAAGCACATTTTTAATCATCATGTCCCTACAAAAAAAGGTTTTGCTTTGTTGTAGGTGCCCTAGCATGCAGATGCGCTATTTACTTTTCTGCTATGCTAAACAAGACATACGTGGCACGAGCAGTGGGAGGAGCCAGGAGGCGTGGCTTTAGCAAGACACAGGGAACACTTTGGGATGGCCAACCAAAAGCATCACTAGACCAATACTCCAGGGGAGGAGCAAGACACTAGAGGGTGGGACATAGAAGCAAAATAACCCACTAAAAAGCAAGCTTTTGCAAGTGAAACTCTCCATAACCAATCAGCAGCGATGGCATGAGTGAAACCCCACAAACTACATACAACAGATCATCCTGCAGTGCAAGCGCTGAAGGCTCGACCTGAAAATGCAGTTGAAAAGAAATCCCGGTCTATAGCATTTTAAGTCTACACCTTTAAATTTGGCACCACACTTTCTAAAGGACCCTGCAGGTAAGGTATTTGTAATTCTTCAGAATACTCAGAAAGTGCACAATGCCATCCAGATTTGAAGTGGAAATCTTTAAATCCGCTGTCAGTACCATGGGCAAAATTGCCACCAAAGCTAAAAACATTCCCAGAAGTCAAGGGAAAAAAGCCACCATCTAATGTCATTTCAACTTGGAAGGAAAAAACACAGACGAACTTAAAAGTTCCAAAACACTTCTACACCATGGCTAAAAAAAAAAAGTTTTGGGAGTGTAAAAAGTTAAAAAGAAAATGGTAAAAACACATTTTCCAAATCTGAAATTCAATGAAGGATTGACAAAAGTAAATCATCAAACTCAGGTAAAGTGCTCACTTAGGGCCTCATGTAGGTAGCCAAATACCGGTCGGTAACGGCCAATTTTCGGTAATTATACCGTTACCGACCGGTATTTTGGCTATTGGTATGTAGGGGGACAATTTCTGGATTCGGAATTTACCGAATCGGTAAAATTACCGAATCGGTAACGTTACCGATTTGGTAATTATACCAATTCGGTAATTTTACCGATTCGGTAAATTCCGAATCCAGAAATGAGATGTAGGGGGAGTGTGTGGGTGTTTTTAGGAGTCGGTATTTACCACCAACTAATAGTTGGTGGTAAATAATTAATGGATGTGTGTAAGCATTTTTAAGCGCTTAGCAGTGGGCAATGTGGCAGAGATACATGCCCTTAGGGCATGTATGTGTGCCACATGTGCACACATGGCCGAATCAGGGGTGCAACAGGGTGTCAATGTGACACCCTGCCACCCTTGCATGTTTTCCACCATTACCGAATCGGTATTTACCGATTCGGTAATGAGGCATACCTTCCCCTCAATGGGAAGGTATGCCTCATTACCGAATCGGTAAATACCGATTCGGTAATTACCGAATTGTAACGAATCGGTAAAAATTACCGACTCATTACCTACATACGAGTTACCACTTCTTAAATACCGATTCGGTAACGTTCGGTATTTAAGAAGTGGTAACTGGTATGCTACCTACATGAGGCCCTTAATGAGTAATTTTATGGCAAATGCTACCTTTTTTATGAAACCATTTTAACATCTCTGTTTAACATTCCTAAAGATGTAAAGTAAAATTATATTATTTCAGAAATGTAAATTCATTTGATATATTCAACCCCCCAAAAATATGGATGTCAGTCTTCATCAACATGTATCTTCTGAATAATACCATTGGTATTATTCAATACAGTGCAATTTGTTATAACTTAATTCACAATGTTTCACTTACAAAATTAATTTTCTTACAATAGAATAGTTTTTTTGTTACATTGCTGTTCGATTGGCAAGATATTGAGAACTGCACAAACAGACCGTACATATTTTACATTCAAATGCTTTAGCAGAGTTCATAAGCCCACGCTTCGAGGAAATAAACTAATTGAACTCTGATGTCCAAATGACTAGTCAGCTGATCTTATTGATCACTTGGGGATTCTTTTTTGTTTCCTTTTTTCCCCACTATTAAGATGTTAGGGCTGCTGTCTACAGAATTGACTTCATAAAATGCGATGCAATGATATATGCAGGTGCAACATAAGGAAAAAGGAGAACCACGGGCGTCACTCACCATTCTTGGCCAGGAGTTCCCCTAACTGGTTGCACACAGTTGCCTCTTCCTGGAGGTTATGGGCCTTCTGCGCTTTGATTTTGGCTTTTTCCAGCTCTGTGATGGGGGGAGAGGAAACAGGAAAAACAAACACATGAATGTAGTTAAGGCCTTCTTAATTATACCAGATCACAGTAAAGGTCAGAAGCAGGCATTATAGCACTCACAGCTTTAAACATTCAATCTACTGCATCTTCGTCTTTCACCCAACTTGCCGCCACTGACAATGCCAATGAACAGCCACACTATGCATTTGTGGATGTATGAGTTAACACTACCCTGAAATCAGCAAGAGAGGGTAAGAGACAATAAAGCTCAACTTTACGCAAGATCTGCAAAACTCTTAAAGTTAAATCGGAAAGGGATGGACCCAGCCTTGGTGCAGTTCTAGACAACTTAAAGAAGAATGACGCAAGACACAAATTCACCATCCTAGAGGAGCAGAGGCAGATGCTACAATATATTTTGGGATTCAGTCTGGGTGGAGTTTGATATTAGCAAGATGAACAATTCTAACTTTAACCAAAGCTGAGGCCGGGCCAGAAACGCAGTAATATCTAGCCATCAGTTCTGAGAACTCTGACCAGTCAGAGTTACAGCATGAACACTTAGCCATCGTTTAGTTATTTATATAGCATCATAAAGCCTCATTGGGCATCTTTCAAAGGTGGTTCACCAGTGCAGGACTGCGGAGACTCAGGAGAACGTCCACACTCCCCTCACTATCACTCACATTATAAGCTCTCCGTACAAACCCAAGACAGAACACCAGGATGTCGGAGAAATAAAAGGATGCAAGAAATTTAAAAAAAAATGAAAATCAGTGTACAATAAAGGCTCCGTTAGGTAAAATCTACAAAGCACCTGTTTGATTTGCCCGAATATCTTTCAGTGTTCAGACATACAAACACAATGTGTTAATTCGTTCCAACATTAAAATCAAACACATTAAAATTTGAATTTCAGACATGAATAGTTGGAATACGAAGACTTTAGTTACTCATGTGAATAACTACTCATTCATTGCAGTGGAGGCTCCTGCGCTAAGGGGGAGGAGAGTCGCTCCACTCCACTCCGAGCACTGCAAAGGTAAAATAAAAAGATCATAAAAGAACATGATCATCATTTTATTTTTACTATGGAGCTTGCAACCAAGGTAGGGCTGTGCTAGGTTTACATGACGTGAGGGAACAGGAGTGATTGGTGCACCATAAGTGCGCATGACGGTTTGGCCAGCTGTCTTGGGCCGGCCAAACCATCATGCACACTTAGCATGTTCTCCAACAGGCTGTCTTGCACAGTCTTAGTGAAGAACATGCACAGGCTCACACTCCCTGTCAGAGTTCCGAACCACGGCGCTCAGACCAATCACAACGCTGCTGTCATGCTGGTGACTGCAGCGTCGGGATTGGCTAAGGGAGTCTGTGAGCGTGGGGTCTGCCGGGAGCCAGGAAAACAGCAGGACAGAGGAGAGGTGGCAGCTAGCAACTGGAGACCAGCAGATAAGTCTTCTTTATTTCTAGTCCTCCCTCCCTCCCCTGGCTACCTCGCCACGACCGTTGCCTGCCAGCCGCCACTGTTTTATAGTTTAACCATTTTTTCTAGTCTCATCTGTTGCATGTACTGTCTTTATGCCAACCTTGTCCAGAAAGTTTAAAAGAAGATGTGGTCTGCAAAGTTGGATGCTCTATTTAAGGATTCATGGGTCTCATTTCAATTTTGCACAGATTTGCCTGCAATTTCAAAGTGGTAACCATTTAAGTAGTAACCATTAAGGTAGCCATATCCACGTCTGATGACTACTATAACCATTACAGCATGCATTATCATCGTGTTCACCTCTTCACAGTCCATACAGAAAGAGGAGAATTCTTACCCAAGGACAGGCAATTCACGTGCCAACATAGAAAAAAGAGAAGAAAAGTCTCCCAAAACTTGGACTCTGAGAAATGAAGATTGTTGGTAAGGAATCTAGGCAATACATGCCAGGAGTCTGAATGGGACTTATTTACACAATTAATTTAAGTACTGGAAGCAGTAAAAAAAATAGTGGGAATGAATAAACTGTATTAAACCAGTTGTACATGTGTAATTTTGGGTAATAAATATGTTTGAATTAATAAATGAACAATATAACAGTAACTTATGAATTAATGACATTGCACTTAAAACAAAATAGTAATGTTTAGAAGTGTGATTAATAGCATACCTTACATACGCCACATTTTAGTGAAGACGCCATTTTGTTAAAATGATGCAGTTTCTAGTGTTATGTTCATCCTGCTCCTGCTCATTGCCCTCCCAATCAATGCACCCTGTGAGTCTTCTTTCCCAGTTTCCGCAGAGCACAAACTGATTATTTCTTTTAGAGAGCTTGTATTGTGGATGAAGTTTTCCATCGTGTTCCTGATGTAACCTTTTGAAGGACATTTCCGCTGGAAGTTCTGATGCAGGTTTGCTACACATAAGAATATTGTCTTTGTTTGAGGATGTTTCATGTTGATTTTGGACTCCTGCCTTTGTATTCTGTATCTGAGCACTCATGGCATGTAATGCTTATTCTGTATAAAACTTTTTATTGATCTAGAACTCAGTTCTTGAGTGGTCCCAGTCACTATTTGATTTACTCTTCTAAATTGTTGGGCCTGATGTAGTGGAGGGGAGGGGGGGGGGGGCTGAATCGAAAGAGGTACATTTTGAGAATTATCAGAATATGGGGGAATTGGGGTACAGGTTTCCACAACAATGTAACCGCTGGTAAATGTTGATTGACAACATTACATTATCGAACAAGAAACTTCTTATTCAAGAGGAAAACAACCAGGTCTTCAAGATATTCCTAAAAGAATGGTGGTTCTGAATACTCCTAAAAGACCAGGGGAGTGCGTTCCTGAGGGCAGGTGCTTTAGCACGAAAAAAGTGGCCTCCTCCTTTTACTCTATTAACACGAGCAGCAGAGGCAAAGTATAGATCAGTTGAGCGCAATGGCCGAGCGGGAAAATACATAGATAGCAGATTGAACAAAACAGGAGCGGCCTGAGGGAAGAAGGTCTAGTGAGCAATGCACAAGGTCTTAAAGTGGGCACGCTTATCCACAGGGAGCCAATGCAAACTGCAAATAAGGCCAGCAACCGGTCAGTGCTTCGGGAGAGAAAACAACCTAATCGCAGCATTTTGGTCCAGATGGAGCCTTCTGATCACAGTCTTGTTAGTTCCCAGGTATAAGATGTTACAATAGTCCACCCTGGAGAGGATTGCTGCCTGCATGAAGACTTGCCAGAAGTGGGGATAAAAAAAAAAACAGAATGGGTTTGAGTCCACGTAAAAGTCCAAAGCAGATGACTACGACAGATTTCGCCTGTGCTTCAAAAGTCAACGCTCTGTCCACCCATACACCTACATTTTTAGCCACCAACTTGGGACGGGGAAGTAGGCCACCAGTGGTCACCCCAAGAGTGGGTATTTTTACCAAAAAGATACATTTCAGTTTTACTCGCATTCAGCTGCAGGCAGTTGGTAGCCATCCACTTTGCAACAGCTAACACACCTCTCTGAAAATTAGCCAGGTCCAGTGTGAGGTTGTCAGAAAAAGAAAGTACAAGCACAGTGGGAGCCCCAGGGTTTTCACCACCTGAGCCACAGGTTGCATGCCAAGATAAGGATACAACAATGCATTCCACTCACCTTATCTACAAAATCCAGCGGAAATAATCTCACCATTTGAGAGGAGAGGAGGCTCTGATGTGGGGAGGGAGGTTGTTCCATGATAGGAGAGATACACTGGAAAGCTCGACTCTGTATCTGGTTCTGTATGTGTGGTATGTGTGAGACTAGGAGTTTGGTAGAGTGGATGGTTAGTGGAAGATGCGACTGGTTCGGTAGGCGGGGTCTAAGTTGTGTAATGCCTTGAATGTGTGAGTGATAAGCTTGAACTGTGCACGTTTGTAGACTGGGAGTCAGTGGAGCTCCCCGAGGTGTTGTGTGATGTGAGATTTGTGTAGGAGGTTAAGGATGAGCCTGGCTGCTGAGTTCTGGGTGGTTTGTAGTCTTCTGGGGAGTTTAGTGATCATGGTATTGGGTGTTCCCGTAATCCAGCTTGCTGGTAACGAGGGCATGAGTGACGAGGGCATGAGTGACGGGTTTTCTGGTGTTGCTTGGGAGTCTTTTGAAGATCTTACTCAACATTTTCAGGGTGTGGTAGCAGGATGCTATGACAGTGTTGACTTGTGCGCTCAAGTCCAGTTTGCTGTTTATTAAGATCCTGGAGGTTCCTGGTGTGGCTGCTGGAAACAGGTGTGGGTAGTCGATCTTCATATATCTCATTCTGTTTCCAATCGGTCTCTAATTGCTCCTTCACAGTTACAACATGTAGGGAGACAACAAGCAGATCAACATTTTCTCCTACCTGAGTTTTATGCTATTGAAAAAACTTCTGTTCACTATCAACCAAATAAGCAGGACGCAAAATGTTGCATAACAGCCTCATGGCATTTATCAAGTTTTTCCAAATCTGGGGAACAACTATGGGTATGTGTTATAAGATTTCCTTCCCTTCCAACCCCAACAAATACTCCAGGAGACATCTCTTCCTGTCTGCTTTGAATTTGAAGCCATCAACTGCCCCCCAATAGATAAAGTTCTAAACAACTTCCCCCATATAATGGGTGGTTCACCCAAATTCTAAAATAAAAGTGGAAGTATATTTACAAGCTGCACTTTTTAAGTGAACAAAATGACCTCAGTAGTTTGCCAAAGGAATGTTGAGCTTCATAAATTATTTGTTAAACTCTCCTTCAACACAGAACACTTAGCGGCATCATTAACTTTCCTGGATGGTCAAGTCTAACATCAAATTGACATGTCAAAGGACATGTCAAAATGCAACCATGTGGTTCGAAAGCATGTTGCTACGGCTTCAAAATGAAAGCCTTCAGATCAGATGCCTCACTCAAGGCATGCAAGCATTTATGTCCAACATTGGCACCAGCTCCAAAACATTTGCTGAAGTCTAGATATTGGACTTCCGTATCTGATGTTGTTCATAGGCCAGACTCATTGCCCCAGAAATTACCAGCTCGCTATGTGAGGATGCATTGCATCAGCCTCACCTGGGTGTAATAGCAGGCCTAGAGGCCTGACCTCCACACTATCGAACGTTACACTGTGTGCAGGCTGCAACACCGGTCATGCACGTCGGTTCCGCCAGGTCTCAATGGCCACAATAATATTTATAATGATAAAAGCTCAAGACCTACTATGTCCTGGACCTGCTTCCAGAATCCTCCACTCGATTGGTCGCTCCAAAGTACCGGGTAGCCCAAATTGCATGCTCATCCTTGGTGAGAGATAGAGGACAGCATAGACTGCTTGAAACCTGAGCCATGGCATCGCCGGGGTACAGTGTGGCTCACCAGACACCAAATATTTAGTGTGGGACATGGAACCCAAGCGAGAATGAAGAAACTTTACTGAACCACACGAACTGCAGCAAGCAGCAACCATCGACTGCTGAGAACGGTCAGTTCAATGCATGACATTCCAGAACCAAAACGTCATTTTCCAATAGGGTACGAGGGAAATAAGAATGCAGGACATAAAACAGTGGTTATCCTAAAACCTGCTACTAATTCTTGTCCCAACTATTGGATAGGAGGATCTATTACACACCTTTCTTAACTGAAACCGCTCCTTGAGTAATTACATTTCTGATGCCTGCTTGTGTAGTGCACATAAACCGGTTGACATGAACACACTTACTTGCCTGTAGTTGCCGTCAAACCGAAAGGTGTACCATGGGCTTTGTTGCGAAAGACACCTGGGAATGCATCAGAGCGCAAGCCGTGTGTAGATGTTCTCATAGGTTACAATATTCAAGGCCTGCAACTGTATTTTGCTCCTTTAAAAACGACTTATGGTCTATTTTGCCTCAATAGTGCACTCCTCTTTTCCTTGTTTGTAGGGTACAGGGTGTCCACAATTTTTTAATTAAGTATGTGTTTACTAGAACATGTTATTTTATGTGGCACAATTTTTACAATGTTGCTTGCTTTATGCCATGCATCTTCGTTAGTACAGCCCTATGATACCCCCATGATACCACTGCACGCGATGTCGAGTGTGTTGCTTTTCACTATAAAATGTGCCTGTTCTGGGATGTGTGCCAGACTTGCCAGTGACTTTCTCAAGACTTTTTGCTTTACTAATTTGGATAATGCTTAGAGGCCCTTCCTTGCTTTCATGCCAAGCAGTCCCTATGCTTGATTGTTATCCGACATCACAATTAGCCCTTTCCTTGCTTTTTAACTGAAGGGTCTTGACGTTAGACTGTTTGCTGATTTATCGCTTCTCTCAGAGGCTGAATACATGTAAGCCCTCTTGTTAATTGCTCTCCCTTGACTTATGAACTGAGTAGATTTGTGCTAGTTCATTACTGAACTAGATCTGGTTACGGCTAATTTCCTAATCTTATGATCACTCGCAACTTGCTTTATTTTTATGCATTATTGGTGCCGATTTGGAATCTGATTAACTAACTAATTTTTGTATTTTGTAATTATTCTTACATTTTGAACAATCCTCATGGTTTTGACTTTAGGTTTTTCCAGCAAAGGTTTTAGTTGTTCATGGGCCCTTGTCCTCTCATGGTCCTATTCTGCGCTTCAGCACTTTACATTGAATTGTGAAAGTGTCAACAAGGGTAAGGCAAGGTGAAAGGATACAAACACAGTGAATCTGTTTGATGGATTTATGCAGATTAAGCTTACCTTCTAAATGGTAACTGTACAGGTTGCAGAAGAACCATCTGTCCCAACATTACATTCAGGGACCTCAATATCAGGGCCAGAATCTCAGTAATGACAGGGATAAAGGACAGTGTAAAAGAGGCTATCAGTACCAGTGCCTCCAGCGACCTACAAGTGAATGCAGCAGTATTTGATGAAGGAGGCCCCCACCCACCAATCAACATCCAGCACTGCCAAAGCAAAACTACAACTGAACCAGGCTGCACTCAAATATGGAATAATAACTACATTTTTGTAAAATTCAGGGTTGGTATCAGGGTGTGGATAGAAACTGGAGAAAGGCACGCCGAGCACACAGAACGCAGTTCTAACAGGATAGGAACATTGGACTGCCTGGTCATAATCTAGGCCAATGATAAATATGCTTTTTAATTAGACCCCAGTAGAACTCTGAGGCATGTGGACCGTGCAGCCAATGAGATGGAAATGTAGGCCTAGAAGGTTCAAATTATGTGCATTCGGCTGATAAAGCAAATAGGGTATTTGCATGTAATTGTGGAGAGAATTGTGAACAGCCACGTCTAGAATGTTTCCACAGTTGGAGCTTTCCACTAATCTGATTTGCGCCAAAATTGGGTACAGGGTTTTTTTCTTTGTAAGAAGCCATTCAATGAATGGACACCAGAGGATCCTGCCTTGCAACGCTGCTTGAGCTTTTAACAGCTTTAGACACAGTCCACCACAAGATCTTACTGGGTGTGTGGGACTGAGGCACAGGCTGAAATGGTTCAACTCCTACCTAATAGGAATTAAATAAAGTGTGCGATAAGGATTCCTCTTACATTAACCGGTCATATTCCTCCAGGCTTGACACTTTCAACCATCATGTCTTACCTACATATGAAACTAGTCAGTTCTCTAATTCAGGAAGTGGAAATAATTTACCAATATGACGATAATGCTTAGCTTTTTCTGAGAATGGTTTCTGTGAAAGACACTACAGAATAATGTAATTCGCTTTAGCCAACCTAAATAACAAAGTCATATCTTTATATAACATTATACCCTAAAAAACTGGATTTATACTTCTTCGTTTTGCAAAGAACCCGCCAACAATATAAAAATGGGTGCAGTCAACAGAGCCTCTAGGTATCACCCCTGGCGGAGGACTCGATAAACTCCTTATATTTCCCCAATAGACACTCAACTAAACCGTGATGAAACCATCTTGAAAATAACCCAAAGAGGCCACTGTCAACAGCAAGACCGTGAAACCAGACTTTTTCAACAAAGTGGTATAAGCCTTGATACAATCACACCTTGAAAGGGCAAGCCAACCAGGAAGGCGGAAGTACATGTTTAGCCACCCCACAGAAAACAATCCAAACAGGATAAAAGCAGCGTGGAAAGGAAAGGGTGAACTGAACGGACAAGCCACACTTATTTTTGTTTTCTTCCTTTCTCAAAGCACTATGTTTACTAGTGAACTGCTCAAGCCATCTCCTTCTACATTTTCTCGAGCTCTTTTTCCTTTGGCTCATCTCTTCTGTCTTCCTTGTCCCATCATCACTCAATTCAATTACTGTCCGACTACCTCTTCCTGCATCTTAATTTTTCATTTTAGTTTTTTCTATATTGTTCACCTCTCATTGTGTTTTATCACATTTTAAACCTCCACTTTCTAACTTTATTAACTGCTTTTACCTCTTTCTAAATAATGTATCTTTTTGTTGCCTGTTGAGCCTTCATTATTGTTAGACCTGGCACCATTGGCGTAGGTCTCTCTTTGCCGTTTATGTCTCCTTCATGGTTGCTGGCGTTAGATGTTCTGGGCGCTGTGCCACTGCCATTCAGTGACACAGCGCGAATGCTCCTTATTATAATATAACTGATAAACCGGTGTAGTCCTAGTAGTACCAAGGAACATGCTAGGGAGGTCGAATTTGGTATGCTTCCGCTCCAAATATTAACGTGCATCTGGTAGTAGTGATTGTCTTTATGTTCTGCGTGTGCAACAGCCGCTTTTGGAAAGTAGGTATCTTTTTGTCTAAGTCTTTCTGTGTGTTTCACTGGTATGTGTATTGGTTGTCTGGTTTAGAGGGCCAGGGCAGGCCGGGGCTGACCTGGGTCGAATGGAGCAATCTGCCGTTGAAGTATGGGGAGGGGTGACCCCTTTGATCTGAGCAGGGCTGTGCCTGGCAAGGTGAATGATGGCTCCACCTCCCGCTGGGTGTCTGATGGTGGGCCCCTCTTCCCCGAAAGGGAGGATGCAGCCTCGTAAATAAAGTGACCCAAATCGACACCAAACTGGTTCTGGCCGGGTCGAGTGATTTGTGACTTTCTCAAGAACAAAGACTTTTGGGGTATAAAGATCTGAGCTTAAACTCCTTCGCGGTGTGTAACTTTGGGATGCCAAGACGAACCTCTGGCCGTGTAAACGAGAGGGAGAGGGCTTTGAAACTTTCATCCATCCACTGAAGCAACTACCCAAGGGCCTGAATTGAGCTTGCCCCCTGCCGAAGTCTCAGGGACATTAGACTTCATTCCTCAGCAGCCCGGATTCCTATTGAGAGAAATCCTACTCACAGGTGAGGCCTCTGACGAGAAATCTAAGGCCTCTGGATCTACTGTGGGGAACGTCGCTTTTGCTTGCCTAAGGAAACTACTGCTATCGCCATTGTGGGCCACTCCAGCTGAGAAGCTGTGCCGCTGACTGCCCGCATTTGCCTTGCCTACGGAAACTATTGCTATCGCCATTGTGGGCCGCTGCAGCTGAGAAGCCGTGCTGCTGACTGCCCGCATTTGCTTTGTCTATGGAAACTATTGCTATCGCCATTGTGGGCCGCTGCAGCCGAGGAGCTGTGCCGCTGAGTGCCCGCAGCTGCCTTATCTACGGACTCTATTGCTATCGCCATTGTGGGCCACTGGAGCTGTGCCGCTGAGTGCCCGCATAGGCCTTGCTACGAGATCCATTGTTGACGCCATTGTGGGCCGCTGCAGCCGAGGGGCTGTGCCGCCGAGTACCTATCTTAGCCTTGCTACGAAAAACCTTGTTGTCGCTATTGTGGGCCGCTGCCGCTCAGAAGCTGCGCCGCTGGGTGTCCACATTTGCCCTACTACGAGAATCAGAACCACTGCCACTGTGGGCCACTGCAGCCGAGGAGCTGTGTCGCTGCAGGCCCGCATTGGCTTTGCTACGAGAGTCCTTACTATCACTGTTTTGGACCGCCGCCATGGAGAAGCTGTGCCGCTGAGTGCCCATCCTTACTTTGCCACAAGAATCATCGCTATCGCGGGCCGTTGCATTCTGAAGAGCTGCGCTGCTGAGTGCCCACGCTAGCCCCACATCGGGAGCCTTGTCAACTTCCATGTGCGCCGCTGGGTGCCGCTTCCACGCCCGTCCCAGGATTATCGTGAGTGCACGCTGCGGATATCCACCACCCAAGAACTGTGGCCACTGTGGGTCTGCCTGCCATCCCACACCTTCCCTGAGGAGCGGTGCGCCGTGCCCCTTTATATCCTAAGTACTTTGTACATTGTGCATCACCGGGTCGCCTAGACTCCCGTCTCGAACTAAGTTCGTTCCACCCGCACGCCCAAGTGCTTTCATCGCTCTGGAGACAAATCTGTAATTACGTGCATTGTGGTTCTTTGAGCATTCCTCAGTTTCGTGTTTAATCTATATAAAGATAACTATTTTTTATAACTGCTTGTGGTGTCTATTTTGTAGCGTCTTTCCTGCGTTATTGTGTATGGTCCTAAATGCTTCACACACTGCCTCTGAGATAGGCCTGTCCGCTCGTACTACGTTACCACAGGGTTGAGCGGGGGTTATCAAAGGGTGTAGCCCCCTTACTCTGACTTAGGAAGAAGGGTCACTGTTCGACATCGGCGCCAGCCGCTGTCGACGAGAGACCCCCATTTCTAACAATTATGCTTCCATTCCTGTTTCTATTGAGTGGTATGCTGTTTTCTTCTCTTTTTTGTCATTGCTTTCATTTCATGTTTATTTTTATCTGGTTTCCTTCTCGCTCTATTGTTTATCCTATCTTGCTTTCAGTACATAAGTGAACTGAACTGCGTTTGCCCAGGGGTGGCTCCTCCGTTGCAGTAGATGAGCGTCGCCCCACTTAAAATCCACACACAGTCACTGAGATGAAAAGTAAAATGGCGAGGCCACTGCTGTCTGACAGCAGGGAGGAGGCTCGGCTGTCTAATGCAGTGTTTAAAGTGCATATGTCTTTTTGGCCAGCCGTCTTGCGACAGCCAGCCACACATGCACGCTTTACACCTCTCAACCCAGCTGCCTTAAGACAGCTTGGTTGAGTGTAAGTGCAGGCCTCGAGTCGCTGTGGAGTGCAGAGGGGGGCAGCTCTATCCCATCAGGGAGCTGCTCACATGCTGCATAAGAGCAGCGCCAGGATTGGGCAAGGGAGTTCCAGCATCCGGTTCCAGTTTCTGCAAACAAGAGGTACGGAATGAGGACGTCACGTTGGGTAAGTTTTCTTTCTTTTTAGGTCTCGCTGAGCCAGCGCATGCGCTGCTCTGCGAGACATTTAGTGTGTGGCTCCAGAAAATGCTACCACACGCTTTTGCTTGTGGCGGCCTAGAGCTTGCGGTTACGCGCACAAGCGCGCGCGACTCGCTCCGCTTCCCCAATGCTCGCTATGCCTCTCCTTCTTCAGTGACGTTCTTGTGTCTATTATGCTTGTTCTTTTAGCGCGCGCACACACAACTCCCAGGCTTGTTTTTTTAACTTTCACTCTTTCCCTCTCATTTGTTAATCGCTCATTTCTCTATGCCATTCCCTTTTTTCCAGCTGTAACACGCTGTAAAATCATTCGTACCATTGCATTACTTGCACAGTATCATTTACAAAGTTGAATGCAGGGACTCCCCTTTCACTAATCTAAAGCATTTTATCTTGTTCCTCGTGCGTAATGCTTTGGTCCAGATGACTTGTTAACAATGACGCAAATACTTGATCCGAAAAGAAAAGAAACAGTTTAATTAGAGATTCAAATGGAGGACATTAGGCCATAAAAATATGTTTCTACGTTTTGCATCATACAAGGAAGCAATTATGTTTTCCCCGTACTGTGAATTCAACCTACTTGGAAAGTTCCTAACACATTACAACCATCAGGTGGCGTAACAGCAAAGCAGACCCGTGCTTTTTGGGTGGCTCTCAAATTCCGGAAGATTTAGCCGTGAGCATATGTATTGTAATAATTATTTTCCAGTACGAAAGAGCTTTGTAATACCACTATAAAACACGCTTAGAGGCAGCCACAGATAAGGCGAGGTCATTTTGAAGGAGGCTCATCTTAACACGTCTCTCTTTTTAAAAGTAAAAATATACAGCATATTTATTTGGCTGGAAAGAGTTTTTAATTCTTCAGGGGATTTGGAAGTGTAAACCAGTGCTTTCAGGCCGCCAACTACAGTGCATGTGCACCGGGCGCGCGCACCATTTGGCAGCCTGCGTGATCATTTCGCGGCCGCTTTGATTTTCTCAGTGAGCCGCACGGCCACTGAGAACATCAAAGCGGCCGCGAAATTGCACACCATTTTCCACCCCCTTCCTTATCCCACTTCCATGCTAACACTTATTTATTTTATTTCGCGGCCGCGCTGCGTTATTTTTACAGCCGCGCGGCCAATGCTGGTTATAATCTGTCCCTTTCCTGGAAGGGGCGGGTTTATTGAAAAGGCTCTCTGGCAGCGAAGCTGCAGTGTCTCTCGGGTCTGGCGGTGATCTCAGCGCTCTCCCGTAATCCCAGCACTCGCCGGTGATCTCAGGCAGTTCTCTGGTGATCTCAGCAGAGGGGCTGGCAGTGAAACGGGGATATATTGGTCCACGGGGCCTTCTGATTAAGCTTGCCCGCATCGGCCCCTCCGCCCTCAGCAGACAGACAGCAATAAACGACCTACAGATAGTGCTCGTGTGTTTGGGCGCGCGGGAGGGGTGGTGTGGGATTTCACTGACAGACTCTCTTTTCCACTACGATTCTTATGTTGTTACTAAATAGAAATGTAATGTTTTCGTTCTTCCTTACACCCCTATGTCCCTAGTGTACTTCTCATATCTTTGCGCCTACTGCCTTCCCTATGAGCATTAAATCAAATGGCGCTGTTAATGCGCTGAGGTGTGACTTTCTCCCCCCAACCGAGCCTATCTTGCACTAGTCCACCAATGACATCTGACAGACGCTTGACTATGCGAGCAAAGATGTCAACATACGTCCTCTGAGACCGGCTGCTTCACCCCGTTGGGTTCTCCAGAAGCATCAGGCTGTCCCACAAGTGACTGACTCCGTCCCAGCCTTATCTGCCCATGTCACTGACTCTGCCCCGATATTACCGGCTCCTTCAGAAGCCTCAAACTGTCTCATGAGAGACCGACTCTGTCCCAGCCCCACCGGCCCTTTAGAAACAAACTCTTGCCCAAGTCACTGACTCTGCCCAATATTACCGGCTCATTTTGAAGCACCTAGCTGTCTCACGAGTGACCGACTCTGTCTCAGCCCTTCAGAAACACTCTGTTTCCTAACGACCCTGTCTCAATATTACCGGCCCTTCAGAAGCACCAAACTGCCCCTCAAATGACGACTTTGTCCCAGCTCTTGTCCTTCTTACGGTGCACACATGAAGAGTTATTGCGTCGCAACAAATAATACGGCGGGAGTTGAGGTTCTGTCTCGATCCAAACCCGTGTGTTCGGTATCGCAGCACTGACACGATCTTGGTACCAGCGAACCGTAAATGATCCATATAGTATGTGACAGTGTTTTCGCTGTGCTACGAGCATGGATTCACTAAGAAATAGGGCATTCCGTTGTCACTTCATGGCATCCATCTTAGATACGGCATCCATCTTGTTTCTTGCCCTCACATAGTCAATGGACAAAGCAATGACCCTGGCCGAATCGCCTTGTTAAGGACACGTAAGCGTTAGTCCAAAGAAGCTGATGCTGCATGACTAGGCAGAAGCTACCTCCCTTGCCTGAGGCCAATCGTGCTATACTGGTTCTTGTGTTCGTTGGCCTGATCACGATTAAGAGGCCGAAGCCAGTAGCCATGCCCGTTTATGACCCACAAGCATCTCTTATCCTACTTATCAATCTTTCCCACCTGGCTCCGCTCCTCTCCTTCTGGGCTTTTACTATGGGGAGGATACAATTTTTATGATGGGGAGGATCGTCGAAGAATGGGAAACTGACATGAAGACTTGATCGAACACTGGAACCTTACAAATAATTATTGTTTGATATATGTTTATTGTTTGTTTGGGATACCGGGCTAGGCATGAAAGATATTTTTGCAACAGTGCCTGAGGACACATTTGGTGTATTTAAGGAGCGACCCACTTTATACAATTCGAACAGTCTCCTAGATTCTGCCTTTGTGTGGTTCCTACAACTTCTGTGTCCCTGCAGTAAATAAACCTTGTGTCTGACGCCACCATCGAGAAGCCCGTGTCTCTGTTTATTTGTGAACCAAGGCAGGAAGGAACTCAGGGGTCTTTTGGGTGTTGTTTCCCTGACACCTCTGGACTCTAAAAAGTCCAGAAACCTCAATTGGCGCCCAACATGGGGCGACGTCAACCGGTACCGGTCCAAAGCCTGAAGATTTCGAGGAGCTTCGTGTGAAGATTCCGGAGGGGGGTACCCCACTTCATCGATCCCTGTATGTCGTAAAAGTGGCCCGACGATCTCTTCCACGAGGGTTTCCCGCTCCCAGACGGCTACAGAGGACCGCTGCCCTGACTGTCGCCCTGTCTTGGACCCGAGGTGCAGACCTTAGTACGGCGAGACGTAGGCGGTTTCTCCTTGGTGACGTCTTCGACATCTCAGTTAAGTATTAAGTGGGTCGCGCCCAGTCTGATTGCTCTTAGTTGCTCTTGTAAGGATTTATCACTGGTTGCTCTTGTTCAGATAATCCTTTTTGCTCTCCGGGTACGTTTGTTTTGGATTTGTAGATTATCACTGGTTGCTCTTGTTAAGATAATCTTTGGTTTGGTATTGGTTCATTTGATAGGCCTAAGTTCTTTGCGCATTTTGGTTAAAATTTGTCTTCGGTTCGTAATGGCTAACCGTAGTAATTGTTTCTTGTCCTGGTTAAGTTGCAGCAGGGATTCCCGGTTGGAGGACTCGTGTCCGGTTCCTCCAATCGGAACTCCTACATATGAGCTCTATTGTAAACATGGTGTGGGTCCTATCACTCATAATGGAGTGTGGGTCCGTTACACCAGGAAAGATGGTGTCCTTAGTTGGCCACCACATGGTAGCTTTGAAACTAAAATTCTAGACAATCTAGAAGTGAAGTTGTTTAAAAAGAAAGCCCGGCTGGCAATGTTCGATTCTTTTCGCTTTTGGCGAAAAGAAGCTAGACAGAAAGAAATTAGAAAAATAAAGAAGGAACAGAAAGAGAAAGGGTTGACTTTAATGCAGTCTGCTAGGCAGTTGCATGTCAACGAAACTGAAAAAGCAATAGAGGTAGCAAATAGAGAACATAATTTGGCGATTGACAAGTGCTACCCTGCCTTGCCCTCGTGTCCTGCCAAGCCAATAGAGGACTGTGAAAAGGATCCCCTGTTGTCTTACCTATTGAGATCACCTCCACCGTACGTACAGGGTATTGCTGCGCCCCAGTTACCACCCGTTGTGCAACCGGCTGCTGGTCAGCCTGGAATAGTTGTTCCTTTTCCTCTGAATCAAGCTCCTATTCTTCCTGTGGTTAATGTTCCTTCGGCACCCCCTCTGCCCGGGTTGCCTATTCCGCCTTTGCCTGCCGTTTCGCAAACTGCTTTACCTACTACTTCTACTACTTCTACCCCTACAATTTCATCTGCTCCAGCTTCCCTGTCCCCGAACCCTGTAGACATTCTGACTCCGCTTTCTGTTCGTCGGAAAATAACCGACTCTGTAACTAATATCTTAACTCCTCTCTACAGGTCTTTAATTAAGACGCCCGTTTCTGACTCTACACAGAGACGTAGTCAGCTACCTGGTCCCCATGAGCGAGAAATATTAGATTCGAAATCTCTTAGGTGGATGTCGAAAGCTGTGAAGTATGATGCACGAAGAGTGCTGGATACATTTATGCAATGGAATGAACCAACTCAGCGTTATGTCTCTGACGTGATGTGTTCCCTTTTGCGTGAGGAATGGGATGATGATGACTTAGATTCCGTTCCCACTGACTTGATACATATTCAGAGAAGGTTCGCTGCAGGAATGGTAATAGGTTCGGAAGTAAAGGAAGCGATAGAACTGATTCTAGCATACAGGTCTGATTCTCCTCTTCGAGCACCAAGGGACTCTGATGGTTCTCAGATTACTAGGAAGAAGCAAGGTCAGTATCCGATGAGGGAAGTTCCGCCGATATGGCACGATGCAGTTCAAGCTGATGCGGCTAATAATATTTTAGCTGCTCCAGCACATTTCCATAGAGTGTGGATACACATCCCTTGGAAGCGGGCCGAAGTATTAGCAGTAAAACAGGCGTTGCCGGACCCGCGTAAGAATCCTGCTGGGTATTATAAAGAGTTAACACAGACAGTTCAAGCATGCGTCATGAATTTGGCAGACATCGAAATGCTATTTGGCAACGTAGTGCCACAGCCTATATGGGCCAAAATTCGCCAGGAGAATCACCCAGTTGCTTTAGGGGGTGATTGGCCAGCTATTGTAGCAGCAGATACACAACAAGTTGGTGGTGCTAAACCTGAGCCTCTGATTGCTGCTTTGCCTGGCAGAATAATCAATTTGATGAAAACACTGATGCCAGCGTTACGGGTCAACTGGGATAAATTATCAGCATGCAAGCAAAAGAAGGACGAAAGCGTCTCTGATTTCTTCACTAGATTTGAAGAGACCTTCGTAGACCACAGTGGGCAAGATATGAGTACTGAGGGAGGTCAGAGACTGTTTGTCGACAAGTTTGTGTTTAATTTATTGCCTGAGCTTAGTAACAAGTTGAAGGATTCTGAGAGTGCATGGGCGGTATCGACGACAGCACAGATACTCGCAACTGCTCAGTATTACGAGAATAGAGAAAAAGAAGAGAAGGAAAAGTCAGAAAAGAAGACAAAAGACTTGAAAACTAAAGTTCTTTTGCAACAGGCGTATCAGTCTCGCTCGAATCAGTCAGACTCGCAGCAACGACCTCAGTTTCAGCAACAGCCACAATTCCAGCAAGGGATGTCCCAAAGATCTGACTATGGTTTTCCCCGACAACAGTTAGCATGGAATCAATGTGCCTATTGTAAAAAGGAGGGTCACTATAAGAATGAGTGTCCAGTTCTGCACTCACAAACTAGTGGTGTCCCAGCTCAGAGAGGTCGTGGTGGGTCTATACAAGCTCTTAGAGGTAGAGGACGTGGTACTATGCCTCCACAGACGGATCGCCCATCTAATTATTTCGATCAGCGAAATGCACAATCTACCCAATCAGGTAGATCTCCCCAATACCATGTCGAGGATTACTATGAAGGTAGTGAAGAAGTTCAGCACAGTGAGTACTAGGACAGCCACAGGCAGAGAGAGGGAGTAGTATCCGTTCCAGTTGATCAGAGTGGGCCTTATGTCGCAGTAGCTACATCAGGCGTGATTGAACCGTTTCTGTTGGATACTGGTGCAGCAAAAAGTTCAATTATGCACGCGAAACTCCCTGGCGCACCTTTGTCTGGCTCAACGAACATTTCAGTAGGTTTCTCAGGCGCCCCTGTTCACAACCCCGTTTCTGGTCCTTTGTCAATTTCTGTTGGGCCATGTCAACTAGAAGCACCCCTTATCCTGACGACCGGTTGTAATGAGAATTTTCTTGGTTTAGATCTGTTGAAACGCCTGCATGCGACATTGTACTGTTCTCCTTCGGGAGTACAGCTCACGTTGGGCAAGAGAGTCATCTCTCCAATGTACTTGTCGATGGATAAGCTACCACCGGAGCTGCGTTCTCTCCCTGATAACCTTTGGGCGACTGGTCCTAATGATGTAGGCCTTCTGGAAATCCCCCCTTATGTAGTGAGTCTGAAGGCAAATGTTAGATTCCCACGAATCCCACAGTATCGGATTTCAAATGAAGGTGAACGTGCGCTTTTACTGATCGTACAAGATTTGATACAGAAAGATGTGATAGAAGAAACTAGAGGAAACGTCTGCAATAGTCCTGTTCTGCCGATTTTGAAACGCACTGACCCTTCCAAACCTCCAATCTACGGATTTGTGATTGACCTCAGAGAGGTTAATAAAATAGTGGTTCCACAGTTTCCGGTGGTCCCAGATATCACTGCATTATTGATGTTGATTCCTGCCTCAGCTACATGGTTTACAGTGATCGACTTGAAGAATGCCTTTTTCAGCATTCCGATAGCCGAGGAAAGTAGGGATATTTTTGGTTTCTCCTTAGGTGGCCGTAGTTTCAGGTTCAAGGGCGCCCACAAGGTTATTGTGAAAGCCCTTCAATTTACAGCCAAGCATTAAAAAGTCAATTAGATGCTTTTGTACTTCCACCTGGTGTTGCTCTGATCCAATATGTAGATGATCTTTTAATAGCTGCGGACGACAAGGAAACTTGCAAAATAGCTACAATTTCTTTGCTGCGTCATTTATCAGACTTGCATCATAAGGTTTCACCTTCTAACCTACAATATTGTTGCCAAGAAGTGACCTACTTAGGTCATCTCTTGTCAAAGGAGGGAAGAAGGCTGACCCCAGAGAAATCAAAGCAATTTCACAGATGACTGTACCTAGCACACAGAGAGAAGTACGGGCGTTCTTGGGTATTACGTCATATTGCAGACAATGGATCCCAAATTTTTCTCTCATGGCAAAACCATTGGTGGCTCTGACTGGAAAAGGTGTTCTGAGTCCTTTGCCATGGTCTGATGAATGTCAACAGAGTTTCTCGGAATTGCGTGATGCGTTATGCTCAGCTCCTGTGTTAGGTACTCCTGACTACGGTAAACCGTTTACACTATATGTCCATGAAAGAGAGGGTTGTGCGTTGAGTGTCTTGATGCAACAATTTGGTGGCAAACAGCGACCTTGTGTGTATTTCTCATCCACATTAGACCCGGTAGCCAGAGCGTTGCCAAGTTTTTTGAGAGCTACAGCAGCAGCTGCAGTGTCTATTCGACAGTCTGCTGGACTGGTCATGAACAACATGTTAGTAGTCATGGTCCCACATGCTGTGGATACACTCATGAATCGAACGAAAACTCAGCACCTCACCAGTGCTAGACTATCAGGCTACGAGCTGACACTTTTGGCAAGCCACATTCAGATCAAGCGATGCAGCATATTGAATCCAGCAACGCTGTTGCCGACTACTCAGGAGTCGAGTGATTCAGAGCCCCATGACTGTTGTTTTAGAACTGAGGAAGAGACAAAAGGTAGGATTGATTTAAAAGATACTCCGCTACCGGATCCAGATGGTACTTTGTATGTCGATGGATCGTGTTTCAAGCTACAGACTGGTGATGTGACGGCTGCATATGCAGTTACGACTTTGAGTACGGTTGTCGAGACTGCAAGAGTGAGTCAGAATTCTGCCCAAGCTGCAGAATTAATTGCATTGACAAGAGCGTGTATTCTAGCTGAGGGAAAGAGAGTGAATGTGTTTACTGACAGCCAGTATGCCTTCGGCGTAGCACATAGTTTCGGTCGCTTGTGGAAACAAAGAGGTTTTCTCACGTCCCATGGGACTAAGATCCAACACGGACAGTTAGTCAATGACCTGTTGGAATCTCTGACCTTACCGAATGAAGTTGCGATTGTGAAATGCAGTGCACACCGGACGATTACGGATGATGTTGGCCGTGGGAATGCGTTTGCATTCCCACGGCCTCATTGGCCTCATTGGCCAATGAGGCCAATGAGGTCGCCAAAGAGACGGCCAAGAACATGATGAGCCGAATGTACGTTGCAACGTCTGCAAGATGGATTGCTGAATCAGGAATGTGAGAGAATACGATTGAAAGTGTGAAGGCAATCCAGAATGCAGCAACTGAAAATGAGAAGAATGCATGGAGGGAGAAAACGGGTAAAATGGATTCGAGTGGATGTTGGGTTGATTTGTCTGAGCATCAGCGTTGGATGCTACCTAATGCGTATGTACTTGCGGTAGTCACTATGGCGCATGGAGCGGCGCACATCAGTTCGAAAGGGATCTGTAAGATGTTAGCTCCAGTATGGAAGAACGATGGAATTACTAAGTGCGCGGAGAGAGTGGTGAAAAATTGCATGATATGCCTGATGCATAATCCTGGCAAGGGAACCCCAACCCCAGCTAGTCACTTTGCTCCCCCTTCTTGTCCCTTTGAAGTGATTCAGTTGGATTTTATCCACATGGACAGATGTAATAATCTCAAATATGTCCTAGTGGTAGTCTGTGCTTTTTCAAGATGGATTGAAGCGTATCCGTTAAAGGATAACACTGCTATGTCCACTGCCAAAATCCTCCTCAAAGAGTACTTCCCCAGGTATGGTATGCCACGGATTGTATGGTCGGACAATGGAAGCAAGTTCGTAGGGAAAGTTATGCAGAGTGTGTGTACGGGTTTGGGAATCAAGCAAAAATTCCATAGCGCGAATCACCCACAGGCAGCAGGTTTGGTTGAGGGGTACAATGGTACCTTGAAGGGGAAACTTGCTAAAATCCAAGCTTCCACTGGGTTATCTTGGCCAGACGCACTGCCTTTGGCTTTATTGTCCACCAGAGCGACTGTACACTCTCGAGTAGGGCTTAGCCCATATGAGATTGTGTTTGGTCGCCCTGCTAATGTCTGGGGAGTCCCTAGGCCCAAGGAGTTCAAACGGATCGAATATCCAATGTTGACTGATTACCTTTTTGACCTGACAGCTAAATTGAGTCTTATTCACCAACAGGTATTTGAATCCTTGCCTAAGCTGCCAGAGTCCAGGTCACACATTGAAACCCGGTGATCTGGTTGTGGTGCGGAACTTTGGACGGACCCGGAACCTCCAGCCAAGATTCGTGGGTCCGTTTCAGGTGCTCCTGGCCACAAGAACTGCTGTACGCCTGGCTGCCAGGAAAAATTGGGTGCACGCTACCCATACGAAGCGTGTGCCTCTCCCACTCCCCTACGATAACTGGGTTAGACAGGGATGTGGTGTATCCGAAACAGAACCTGTTCCTAGGCTTATCCCGTTCAGTGATGCAGAGTGCATGACGGACAAGCGATCTGAAATACAGAACTTTGATACTGCACCGGGAACGTTTCCGTTGAACCCTGAACAGAGCGTTGTACAAAGTGAACATTTGCCACCTGCGGATTTGAACATTACTGCACCTGCGGATCCGCTGTTTCAAGATCAGACAGGACCCGGAAAGTACAGATATAACCTACGTTCTCATTCCATGAACCAATGACATAGCATAATCACCTTTTCCGTTTGAAAACTGTTTTGATCTTATCACGTTGCATTCAGTCAGGAAGTTTGCTCTATAATTTTTGTCCTTTTGTTTTTTGTTGTTCTCTCGCCTTGCCATCTGGGTTACCGTAGGGTCGTAACGTGTGCCTTGTTTTAACTTGCAGGGGGCCAGACACAAGGTCGGTCTCTTCTGTTTATTTTGGGAACTCCCAGGGTAAGCAGAGGCAATTTCTCACCAGGTACAAACCATCCGTTACGAACGGTTGTAGAAGATGGATCTTCCTGAACTGCGACGAGCTAACGTCATAAATGCTCGTAAGACAAAACTGTATAGAATTCTGCATAGCAAATGTTTCATGATGCAATGCGCTCTAACCTTTCTGATTGTTTTTTTAACTTTGGTAGGCGGAATCGTTTTTGGTACCCAACTGATTTTTGCACCTGTTACATCTACAGTGCCTCCCCCTGTTTCTGTTTCTCCAACTGTTGTTTCTCTTCATTCTTTTCACCCTTTTCCTGCCCACGAGCAAGCACGACGCTCTGAGTTTATAAATAACACTTTCATTCAGCTCTTGCACCAACACCAACTAGTAGTAAATACAACGAACTGCTGGGTGTGTGGTCTGATACCACATACTATGAACAAGGGTATCCCCTATCTGGTTCTGCCCTTTAGTTATAATGGATCATTTTGGGCATTTCAGACCATGTTCGCTTATGCTCTAGAGACCTATCCCCCGCGGCCTCCGCGTTCCACTAGGTATAACTCTGCTAATAGAGCCTTGGTAAAGGGAATTACTGACATGGTTAGAGATGTCAGTGACACTCCGTTTATTCCCAAGGATGAGTTGCGAGTTTATATGGGTTGGAATGCTACGGAGTACGGCATTAGTTTGGGTGAAAACAAGCGTAAAAGCTCGACTCCGATTTGGGTCGTACCCCACCAAGGTCAGGTCTGTTTACAAGGGAATGGGAGGAATCCGAGAGCTCGACTAGGGAAGAGTGACTGTACTGAAACATACGTTTTCCCATCACAGTCTTCCCCTGCATTTTTAGCTGCTAAGGGTACCTATTTTGTCTGCAAAGATAGAGCATATACATGGCTGCCTGCTGACTTTTCAGGCTCATGTTATATTGCCCGACTATTACCTCCGACATACACTGCCGCACCGGATTATCACAAGACTAGAGTTGTGAGAGGTGTCTTCCACAAGGAAGATACAGCTGGCCAAGAGGCAGGAGACTTTTTCAAAGGTTTCCTTCCATTCTGGGGGCCCATGGCCAACAGTAGAAACTTGCGTCAACTAACACGGGTAGTTGAATCCACCATTACTGAAACTGCTGGTGCCCTTAGTAACCTGACAGCTGAGCTTCAAGCGGATCACCTCATGACGTTGCAGAACCGTATGGTCCTTGACGTATTACTTGCAGATCAAGGTGGAGTATGTAAGATGATCCAATCGAGTTGCTGTGTCTTTATCCCAAATAATGCGCCAACAGTATATGAGGCCATTTCCAAGTTACACAAGATCACTGACTCTATTCATGTAGACAAAGGTGATTGGTCGCTGATGGGATGGTTCTGGAATCTGTTATCCGCGTGGGGATGGAAGGTTCTGATAGTCATTGGTGTTTTGTTGGTATTTCTATTTTCATGTTGTCTCATCGTTCAGTGTGGTACTGCCTTATGTGGCCTCTGCGCTGCAACCTGCGTAAGAAGACCACTGGTTTTAGGAGATACGCCACGGGATAAAATAATGCTCCAACAACATATCAGTGACCTGATGAATATAGAAATGGATTCTGACTAGAGCAAGTTATTGCCTATGTAAGGGCAAAAGGACGGTCTTAGGTTCTGTCTCGATCCAAACCTGTGTGTTCGGTATCGCAGCACTGACACGCGATACCAGCGAACCGTAAATGATCCATATAGTATGTGACAGTGTTTTCGCTGTGCTACGAGCATGGATTCACTAAGAAATAGGGCATTCCGTTGTCACTTCATGGCATCCATCTTAGATACGGCATCCATCTTGTTTCTTGCCCTCACATAGTCAATGGACAAAGCAATGACCCTGGCCGAATCGCCTTGTTAAGGACACGTAAGCGTTAGTCCAAAGAAGCTGATGCTGCATGACTAGGAAGAAGCTACCTCCCTTGCCTGAGGCCAATCGTGCTATACTGGTTCTTGTGTTCGTTGGCCTGATCACGATTAAGAGGCCGAAGCCAGTAGCCATGCCCGTTTATGACCCACAAGCATCTCTTATCCTACTTATCAATCTTTCCCACCTGGCTCCGCTCCTCTCCTTCTGGGCTTTTACTATGGGGAGGATACAATTTTTATGATGGGGAGGATCGTCGAAGAATGGGAAACTGACATGAAGACTTGATCGAACACTGGAACCTTACAAATAATTATTGTTTGATATATGTTTATTGTTTGTTTGGGATACCGGGCTAGGCATGAAAGATATTTTTGCAACATTGCCTGAGGACACATTTGGTGTATTTAAGGAGCGACCCACTTTATACAATTCGAACAGTCTCCTAGATTCTGCCTTTGTGTGGTTCCTACGACTTCTGTGTCCCTGCAGTAAATAAACCTTGTGTCTGACGCCACCATCGAGAAGCCCGTGTCTCTGTTTATTTGTGCACCAAGGCAGGAAGGAACTCAGGGGTCTTTTGGGTGTTGTTTCCCTGACACCTCTGGACTCTAAAAAGTCCAGAAACCTCAGAGTGGGCAGTAAAGGCAATGATTCCCAGTCGTTTTAGTTTGGTTTTATTGAAGAATAGTTTTGGGCTTCCAGAGGAAAAAAAATAAAACTATAAAGAAAGCATGGCAAAAGAGTGGCTTTACTTCTCTAGCGCTTGGGGCTGAACAACTCGCCTCTATGCGCTATGAGCAGACATAATTGGGTCGGTCCTTGTGTTTCTTGGACTTGGTGTGGACAGTGGCCCCTTCCGTCTTCAAGTGCAGCTACAACAGACTGTGCACATACAATGCGCTCACTTCTCACCTGAGCATACTGTAGAAACCTAACCAGGAGTACAAAACTATAAACTGTGCAGGGGACCTCAGTAGCTCATGTGAACACCCCTTAGCTATGCCCCCCCTTACACACACCTTATCTCTGATCGGGACAACCTCCCGTGTAGTTGCAATAAACTCTCGCAGCACTCTGGGCTCCATGGGGCGAGAAGCCGCCAGCGCATTTGGCCCATTTGGTAGCTTTGCGGAGCTTTGAAAACAAGCATTTGCAATGCAATAGGTCTCGCATTTACGAGAGTTTAAGCCATTGGCATTGTAAATGACAAATGTCTTTTATTTATGTTTTAAAAACCAAAACATAAATAAAAGGAATTGTCATTTACAATGCGAATAGCTCAAACTCGCGAAATGCGAGACCTATTTCATTGCAAATGCTTGTTCTACTTCCTTCCTTTCTTCCTTCCATTATCGTCTCCCTTGTGTACCATCTCCTCCCTCTTTCACCCCTTCCATCATTTTCTTTCTTTTAGTCTCTTTCCTACTCCTCTATCCACTTGTTTGTCCTTCGATCCTCTCTCTTCTCCTTCATTTCCTCCTGTCACCCCCTTTCCCATCTCACTCTATCAGTCAGCCTCCTCTCACTTTTCCCCCTTCAGTGTCCCTCCCTCTCATCTGTTTAATAATTTCCGTTTGCATCCTCTATTTTCTGTCTTTACCCCGCTTCAATCCTTCTCCTACCTTCTTTTCTCTCTCCTTTTTCCCCTTCTTTTCTTTCATTCTCTCCCGCTTATTCCTTTCACTTACTTCTGCTTTGCACCCTCTCTCTTCTGTCGCTTTCCTCCTGTCACTTCCCCTCTCTCATTCCCCCTTTCTCTCTCTCTTGCCACCCTTTTACTCTCCCTATCTAGCCTTTCTTCTTCCTTGCCTTCCATTCTTTCATTGCCTCTTCCTCTCTTTCTCTATCCGCCAATGTCTGCATGTCCTCCTCTCCCTTCTGTCTCCTTCACCTCTCATTATACTCTCCCCAGTCACCCTCCTCTCTCCCTGCCTTGTAGGGCTTTTAAAAGCCTATAAATTGCCCTGACAGGTGCATTTGCCTGACACTGGGAATACCCTTGGCTTTAGCTGTTCACCTTTGATCTCCGTTGAAAGCTTTTTAGATTTGGCAATGCCAAGACCTTTTTTTCTGCTAAGTCTCAGGTGTGATTACATTATATTTGTAGCAAGTCCTGAATGCATGAGCTGTCTGCAGCATGTGTGCTTTTTTGTTGTTTTTTGGAGGCCGCCGGTGAATCACAGGCAGGTTTTCCCAAGCTGGCCATTCATTTTGGATTGATTTACATCTGTTAATGAATTGCATCACATGCCCCTCGCACAGAGAAGCTACCAGCTCCTAAATCACAGACCCAAGATTGTTATAGTATTTTTTGGGGGGGGGGGGGTGGAGGAGGGGAGGAGCATATTTATTGAGCCTGGCGTCGAGGCATTCTTTCTCAATAATTTGTTTTAGTCTACATTTTTAGCCATTAAGACTTTGCAGGCTGGGATTTTCAAAACACACGCATTAATGGTAAATACCAAACAGCCGGTCCCACTTAAAAAGCAGTACTGACTACAAAACAAAGCATTGGTAATGCCAGTGGGTCTGGCTTATGAATGAAAGTGTATTTTATGTCTGTTGATGGATTCAGACACTCAGCAAGTCCTCATGTATGTCCTCAGTGACTCATCTTTGCATTTATGCATCCATTTATATATCCATTTCTTCCATTCACGCAGATACAACTGCAATGAAAAACAAACAACAACATATGCAAGATCATTTAACCCCTTGCGTGCGGGTTTATTTCTCCCGCTGTGCGGGAGAAATAAACGGCGTTCGGGAACACGACGTCTCCCGGCCGTCGTGCGGACACGCCCACGGCCGGGAGACGTTGTGCGCACGCAAGGGGTTAAAGGAATACAAGTAAAAAGGCATGCTAAAGTCTAAACACAACAGACAAATGCTTCCAATAACGGAACTAAACATAGAAAAGGGAGTCCATTTTGCAAGGGATTGCAAATAGTTTAAAGTTCAAGCTTGGCTTCCACATTCAGAACCAAATTGCTGGCCATCTTGGAATGGTAAAACAATCATACACTATGAACAACACCATTTCATAATTGTCTTTTGGTTTAGGAGCAGTGGTCAAATGGGATGTGGCGCACTGCAGATGAAATGAGCAGCAAACGAGTGATCCGTTAGCACTGCCTAGAGAGTTGTAGTATACTCCTAAGAAACATCAAAATAAAAAAAGAGGAGATGCAAATGAAAAGAGAACTATAAAGGAAAATTCCAAATTAAAGGAGGACTGTCCAACTAACCCAGATACTGAAACATACTCATTTTCAGGTGGATGTATACATCGAATCAGAAAATGCTGTCATTTATAGTGCAAGAGGACCAATGACTGGTGTGGACTGAACCATTACCCTGTGCATTATGCAGTCAAGGATGAAAACAGAGTGTAAAGGAAACTCAGACAGCCCAACGGCAGAAGAGAGCTGACCCAAATACCCTCTATGTTCCTATACTGATATGAAGTTCTATATATGGATGATTAATTATTTAATGATTTGTATTATCACAAGATCCTAGCAGAAAGATAAGAAGATATTCTACACAAATTATTACAGTGTAAATATTCTCCCCCTAGGAGTTGTCAGAGGCAATAACCAACACCAAACTCATTCCTTATGAAGGTAACTAAACTCATAACAAAACAAATATCTGTAAACTTTTACTGAGAGTAATAACAATACAACCTTAAATACCTACTGCTTTTATCACGTGTTTTTCACAATCAATATATTAGGCCTACTTCCTTTACCATAACTGTTCAAAATAAACACCCAGACATATAGCCTTTGTGTTATGCTCCTCCCCCCCCGAACATCACACGAACCACGTAGCCCCTTGAACTTACCGAGCTGTGGTGGGGGCATCCGACAGGAAGCTAAAGCGAAGGCCCTTTGGGGGTGGTTGACCGGGTGGTGGGGGCGACTCAATAACACAACGGAGACAGGAAGCACGGACGCGGACAGGCGCCACATAGCCGAAACCACATTTCCCAGGTTTCCCTGCACCTCCGCTACTGACTCCGATCACGTGGGTGTAACCCGGAAGTAGCAACAGTTCAAAACGCCGCTCGGCGTTTCACTCGCTGCTGGTTATTCTTCGAAGCAGCCGATGATTTCTAAGCAGCCGATGATTCCGAAATCTGCAGTTCGCCCGTGTAGAGTAAGGGTGCACCTGCACCATTGGGAACCTTGAGAGCCGCTCAGCTCTCGTGATTGTGGACGCGGAGTACCGCGCTTGCTCTTGGCATTTCCTACGCGTCAAGCGTTGTCCCGCATTTATGTACTTAAGAAACCTGAACCTTGTATTCCAGTCTGAATTACTGATGCAAACCTTGAGAGTTATTAGGTGATTAGGATTGCCCGTATCTTGCAGCAGCATCGTGGCATCCAAAACTGTTTGACATTTGCTACGTTTCACGGAGTTAAAAGACGTATTTTAACTCCCTTTCCTTTGTGTATTAACAGGGGGTTTAAGAGGCGGCCTTCTGCTCTTCCCCTGTGAAGTGAAGCACGACAAATATTATGGTGTGTATGGTTACATGGTGAGGCTGAGTATTTTGTCGCATGGTTACCGTGTGAAGGGAGCGTGTTTTCATGATGCCTTCCTTTTATCCTTAGAAGCCAAAGTGGCACTCAGAACAGGGTATTGCTTGTGTGAAGTCCAGGATGATTACACCTGGAGAACACGAGTTTTAAGTGATTTACAGGTGCGACAGGTGCGACACCCCCACAGACTTGAGTTAACCCGCAGTGTTCATGTGAAGCTAATGTGTTGAGTGTCTCTTTCCTTTCAGATCTCCCTCCCTGCTGTTTCCATACTTTCCTTCCCCCGCTTGACCATCCCACTCTCCTGTGCTTTAACAGCACTCAGGGTTGGGGCTGTCGAGAGGTGGACCCCTTTTGGCATCGATCTGCTCCCGAGGAATCTTCGAGTCAACACTTTGTCATCGGTTCGTCCCAATAACCAACCCACGCCCACTGCACAAGGCATCAGCTTTCCACGTGGCAACCATCGGGCATACAGTCATTAACCTCTTGAGTGCCCATGACGAGCTGGTCTCGTCATGGGCCGCGGTTGCGCTGTGCCCATGACGAGACCAGCTCGTCATAAACCCCGCCCGCTAATGCAACGGCCGGCACAGGGCGGGGAAAGGGGCGGGCACTCAAGGGGTTAAAGAACAAATGTACACAAAAATACAGTTAGCAGAGCAAAATACTATCTCTTCCCCACAGAGCATATAAAGGAATATTGTAGTGCATAACGTCTATCCCCACAGTTTGCTTGGATGGAACCCCAGCACCAAAACCTTTTCTACTACGGTAAGCTATGAAATTACTTGAATAAAATGCCTACTTTCTGGCGTTAGCACAGTGTAATAAAAATCCATCCTTAAAACTCTATTGTTTTTAACACAATAAGTAGGTCCGGTGTACTGGCTCTGTCATAACGTTTCATAATAAACAGAACAAACCTATGAAATCTGGCATGGTTTTCCCAATGAACTGATAAAGTCTTTACCCTTTAACATTGGCTTTACAGTTTAGCCAACACAGCCCATTCAAGAACACATAAACTGGCAACCATCATGCACATAGTTAGAAAGTTTCAAAGATATAGGTTGAAATCAATTATTATAAATAGGGACAATTTAAAAAAATGATATAACCATTCATTATAATACATCAATTGATGCAACAGAAAATGGGTCTAAAAAGCTCCTTGCCAGAGTTGGATTGGCCAACAGGGCAATCAGGCTGTGCCCAACGGGCCCGTCTGACAGATCAGTGTGTCGAACATTTTTCTGGCTGTCTGTAGGCCTGTTGTGTGGTGTGCTTGATTGGTTTTTATTACTGTTGGTTTCCCCGATATTAAAAAAAAAACACTGCCCGCAGCAAGTTCAAATCCAAGCAGTCTTCCATATCTTGAAAAAACACTTATATCACTTGTGTTTAAAAGTTCAAAACAACTCCCATTTGGAAACATGGGACATTTTTTTAGCTATCTAATACGGATTTATTTATTTAATGAGACCAATTTCATTTTAATGCCCATGTCTATTTTCTGTCCTAGTCCAACCTTGCTCCTTGTAGTCTGCCCGGAACAAGACATTTTAATTCACATATAATTTAAGTTCACCTTTGTAGTTTGGTCTAGCAGCTGATATAATAAGTCGAGAAACTTTAATAATTTACTAATAAAAGACTTAGTATTGACTCCTTGATTGTTTCTCGTTTGCTTCAATAAATGATATTCGCAGATATTTTCTTCATAAGCCTTGAACTTTTTGTCAGCGACATATTTATTATGTGCTACAGGGTTCAAATATCTTTATTCGATTGTATTTTTTTACAATCATAAAAGTTCATATCACAAATATATATACATAGAACAAATTTCACAAATAGACAATTAAAAAGTTCATATCATAAACATACAATCATGGGCAAGATTACACAGTTAAAGAGGTAAGTCCTCCAGTTCCCTTTTTTTTTTTTTTTTTTTGATCAGCAAGAATATGAGACAAAATATGTTGCGAAACTGTTTTAAAACCAGAGCAGCAGACAAAACGAACCAGTTAAAAATATAAATAAGAATACAAGTTTAAAATGAAGGAGAAGTACAATATTAGATACAGCATAATTAACCCTCCATACTATTCCTGAAAATGATAGCTAGTTTCAGGAAGCTGCAAATGTATAAAGTGCAGTCACTATTTAAAAGTTGAAGGTAAAAAAGTGCTGGTTTGATCTGTGTGAAATTGAGTTTTTTTAAGCAAGGCTTTAGGTATAACTTCCGCGGTACTGTATAATAAGGGCAAATAAATAAAAAATGCACCAAATCTTGCGGAGACTTCCCGTCGCAGCCGCAAGCAGGGAGCACTTGACCTCGGTGTGCCCCTTTCGGGGTTGCTAACAGGAGGTGGAATAAATCAAAGCGGAACCTTATCAGTAGAAAGCGCTCATAGCCGGACATAGGCCAAGTTAGATAAGGTTCCATACTTAGGGTTGTTTGAAGTAAAGCATGTTTCCTAATGCTAGCTTTCAGCAATTCACCCTCCTCCCGGGCAAAGTACCTAGTGAGTGAGAATGTTTTTTTCACAAAGGATACATCGGCTCTAGTTATAGTCTCTGGGGCTGAGAACAAGTCAGGTCGTCCTAATTCCGTAAGACGGTCGTTTATGTACCTCAACCATGGTACCTTAAACCTGCCGTCCCAGGTTAAGGCTTCCTTTAAGATGTCATGAGTGAGTGGTATATCTTTATTTAGCGAGGAGGTCAGCCAACATAACAGGGGACTTGCTGCTAATCTATCACTTAGAAAGGGTACCCCTAACTCCTCATGCACCGAGAAGTTTCCAGTTCCCCTTGGCAGCCTCAAAACCTTCTTTAAAAAGTTATTTTCTGCAATCTCCAGGGCTTGTGTTTGGCTGTAGCCCCAGAGCTCGCTGCCGTAACAGGCAATGGCAACGCTTTTGGCTTGGTAAAGTTTAAGTAAAGCAGCCACCGGGCTATTACCCATTTTTCTGGCGAACCCGAGTATGGCTGCATTAGTTCGTGTTACCTCACCCTTCTTTTTAACAACAGCTGGGCCCCAAGTTAATTGATTGTCAAGTAGGACACCAAGATAAGAGAAGGTTTTAGAGTTTGGGATTTTTCCACCGTTTATGGATAAAAAATTAGGCTTTCGCATTCCTTGGCCTATTTTCATCACATATGACTTTGAGTTATTAATACTCAAGCCTCGAGAGCACATAAAATCTTGAAATGAGTTTAAAAGTAACTGGAGACCATTTGCCGTCCTAGAAATAAGGACGGCATCGTCCGCGTATAGCAGAACCGGGACGCCTTTTCGGCCGACATAGGGGTAATCAGCTCCTGTTTTTATCAGGTAATCTTCTAGCTCATTAATGTATAAATTGAACAAAAATGGGGCTAGGATACACCCTTGACGGACTCCCCGATTAATTCTAATGTCACTTGTTACTTTCAGATCTTGCGTGTAACGTACATTAGCTCTAGTGTCTGAGTGCAGGTCAGCCAAAATATGAATTAGGTTCTGCTCAACGCCCATCTTGGACATGATGTCCCACAGTTTACCTCTATCGACGCAATCAAAAGCGGACGATAGGTCCATGAAGGCCAAGTGAATCGTTCCCTGCCGGGCCAGGGTGTATTTGCCCACTATTAAATATAGATTCAGACATTGGGTTATTGTAGAATGACCAGGTCTGAAGCCATATTGTATAGGGGATATAATTTTATTCTCTGATGCCCATATTGATAACCTATTCAAGATTGCACCACCTATTACTTTAGCTACAGAATTAATTAGCGATATTGGCCTGTAGCATAGTGGACTACCACGGTCGCCCTTTTTGAATACAGGAACTATAGTTGATTGTCCCCAGGACTTTGGACAACCAGAGATTATAGCTGCATTTATCACCCTGGTAAGGACAGGTGCCCATACCGAGGTACAAGATTTAAAAAGATCCGGTGGTGTGCTACAGGGATTAAGTTTTGTATTCACACAATCTACATGTTCTTGAAGAGCAATTTTATGTTTTTCATGATCCTTCCATCTGACATATTGAAATTTAAAGATAATAGGTGAAAGCGTAAGAATTTCTGCTTTTTTACTGCCTCCAGATTGGAATCAATATATGGCTGTTTATTAGGAGATAAGAATCTAAGGAAGGTGCCGTGTATTTATAATCCAATAAAGTTATTACGTCTTTTTCGCGGGTCCACCACCGTTTTTGTTATCTTTTTGCGCTTGAGTCTTGTCATCGTTGTCAGTGCGTACACTGTAGCAAATTGGTTTCATAGATCATTTTATTTCCCCAGCAGGTAGATTGAAGTCAAGGTTATTTCTGGGATTTGACTTCAATGCATCAAAAATTAACTATTTCAAAGTCTACTCACCCACCCTGCTACCATCATAAACATCCTGATCATGGATGAGATGTGTAGTGTTTTACTGATTTTAGGTTGAGTTCCAGGCGAACTTTAGCATGTGGTGTTCAAAACCGTAAATTGAGCGGTGCTCTAATATCTTGTATGTGGGTGGTGTTGAGCTCTTGCACGTTTGTTTCTAACTTAAATTAGTTCAGTCTCAAGGACGTTTTTCCAAGCCGGGTGGTGTCTGCGAGAAAATTGCCAAATCATCATTATAAACCAGATGACTAATTATTTGGTTATTAAATTTAGGAGGAAAGCTAACTGAGGCGTTTATGTAATTCGGCAGGACTGAAATGTATAAGGAGAAGAGAAGTGGTGCAAGTGCACACCCTTGTTTGACACCATTTCAGAGTACAACCTGTGGGAGAGCCCTATGTTAATTGGGAGTTTGATTCTTACCCAAGTTTCTTTATGTAAGGATATTATGAGATCTGATAGTGCTTGATCAGTCCTTTATTTGATTGTTTCTCCCATAGTTAATTACGGTTTACCAAGCTGAATGCTCTGCTGTAGTCACTGTACCACATGTAGCATCTTGTTTTTTTAGTGCACAAATATGTAGAAAATACAGCTTGCAAAACAATATACAAAGCCTCAACAGGGCCTAACAAGAGACATCACAGTGAAAACCCCCAGGGTTTGTTAGAGTGGGTGACCAACGCCAAAACCCTTACCTACCACATAATCTCTCAGATTACATCTAACAAAATACTGGTCTATATCCTGTAAAACAATGTTATAATAACCAACTGTTAGCTCCTTTACCGCTGCGGGAGTTCTGAAGAGTGGGCGGGGCCGCGTCGGCCAACGGACGTGCGCAGCACTATTGAGGTAGTGCTCGCAACGGCCGTTGGCTGACGCGTGCAGCGAAGGGGTTAAAGTCTTGCTGTCTATAAAGTGCTTTCCACAATAAATAAGCTAGACCAACTGTCTTAGTCATAATGTTACATGATAAGCAGACCAGACCTATTGCATCGGACATAACATTTCCCGTGCAACAAACAGTCAAGTAGCTTGTCATCAATGTTCTCTCTAATTTATTTCCTCTGTGTGGGGCAGTGCAAGATCCCTGCGCACTGCAGCCTAGGCTTTGTGCACCAAGCATGCGAGCACAGCACTTGCGTATATAAATTTCTGGCAATTACCACTCAAAAATGTTCTTTGCAATGAGAGCGGCAACAGGTGTATTTCACATATATAGCTCCATTTAATAGTCTTGAGACAGTTTTGCAATCTAGCTACAGATCATCATGACATGATTTGTTTACTCTAGTGGCGCCTACATCCCATGTTTAGAACGTAGCACCTTAATAAGATTTTACTGAATATTCCCAATTGGAGCATCGCTCATTTGGCGGGGGAATGTTGGGAGACTATACAAGGGTAGCAAGTTGACAATTACATTACACATCAACATGTTGATGTACCACCTAACAATTTGTATCCCTGCTAAGAGGCAGTCTGTAAAATGTGCACATCCAGGCCAAACATAGACTGTGACAAAGGGCGGCTCAGACAAGTCAAGTGCTGTCACGAGATGTGTGAAATGTCTACGTCTCTCACCGATCCTTACCCTTCTTCCACTGCTGATAACCTCGATCAAGGTCAACTTCGCCACTCAAAAGGAAGGCTTTTGTTCTCATCAGCATGTCCAAGTGATTCTCCTCATTACTTTTTCTCAATTAAGACTTCATAGTGACCATGAGGCTGAATCCACATTCACAGTCTGCACTTGATGCTCAAAATGTTGTCCAGACTTCTACTAGTTGAGTTGTCACATTATACTGAGTAGCATTCCGTCAAGTGAAATTCACTATGTTTTGAAAGATTGTTAACAACCCATGTTCTGCCACAACATAATTATATTTTCTGTACTGTAACATTGTCAGGTGTTTCGCAATCACTCAGGACCAAGATATTCTTACACGTTTACACAAGTCTCTGTACATTCTCAGTCCCAAAGTCAAATTGTGATTATGTTGCTATTACCTGGAGTTCTAAGCTTGCCATCTCATTCAGTTCATCCATAGGAGACAATTTTGCATATACTCAGAAGAAGTGAAACAAAAGACAAAATAGGCCCACTGTCGGTCGAATCCAGCGCCCAGTCGTAAAGCATAGTTTTATTTTTAGCTGCCTTGCCCAGAGGCCCATTGCGTACCTGAATTGGTGGGGTGGGAAGGAACAAGGGGAGGGAGAAAGAGAATATAGCCTGTAGTGTGGAAACCAGAGACTAGTGTAATACAAGACATTTTTTACAGCACACAGTGCTTTAAATGGATAAAAATAAGTGCAGGTACCCAACCCCCTGAACTGTGGACTAGAGGTGGTTTTGTTCCTAGCCCAGCAGACATTTCCGGGGCCTGGGTCGTTGAAGGGCTCTACAGTTGTTTCAGCCCTGTCCCTTTGCAAACGGGAGAGAGGGACAAGTGCTGTACATGACATTTCGTAGTTCCAGTTCAGTACGCATTTCCAGCTCTCCCCCTTTTCAGTGGTCATGCAAAGCTGTGATTGCAGACCAATCACTTAATTTCCCTGTGGATAACAAAAACATCAATGTGTCCTTGTGTAACTTGACTGGTGCTCATGTAAAGAGCTACAAATTCCTTTGGGTCAAGTTCCCGCTAATAAAACATCATTTACTTAGAATCACAGGATTGCCTTACTGGCAGACTGACAGGCAGTTCTGACAACGCGAGTGCTGCTCACAGAACACTCTAATAATTTTATGTGCATAAGCTACTGCAGGGTTGTCACGCAAGCCCAAGTTCCATAATGTTCAAGAAAGGAACAATGGGAGAGTACATATCTGCACCCAATGCACAAATCCACCTCGCTCACACCCTACCCTCCTCCACCACTATCAACAACTCTTCCTCTGCGGCTTACACGTGCAGCCATCAGCACCTTGACAAGCTGTTGCACGAATGAGGAAAAGAGCGCCATTCACCTGAGAGGGGTTATATGATACTTAGAAGGTACTCGGGGACTGGGAAGGATTTCATGGTGTAGGCAACAGCAGAATGAGGTGGTAAACGTTCTTCAGCTTACTCAATAGGTCATGGCAGAGGTGGCTGTGTCAAGCTTGGCACTCCAACAATTGAGGCTTTACAGTGCGACTGACATGTTAGTAGGGCATGGCAGTAAAAATTGGAATGTGCACCTACTCTGCCACGTCAATATTAATGGATGGCTATGTATTGATTTTTCTTGAGCATCTGTGCTTCCAGGATCGTTACTGGCTACAGAAAATGCATGTTGCTTGGCAATTTTGGTACAACTAATGACAATTAAAAGCACTGAGAACACATTCTGAATGCAATCAATTAAAATGTGCTCATATGGGATAAAGAAAAAACAGGAAACACGAACTTGGTGAAATAAAGTATTTGTGCGGTATCACACTACACTTTATTTTTGAGCACTTTTAAAAAGATGCAAACCTTGGGCAGATTTGCAGATATTAACAGCATGTTTAACTGCCGCCTGCTCCGGGCTCTGTTATGACATTCCACAAGCCCATGGCAGGGAAGGACTACCGTTCTCAAAGTCTTGTTGCAGCTAACCTTCATCCCACCTTGTAAACGCACCAGAATTTCTCCCTGCACTTCAGCACCAGGAAAAGACAGTTTTTTTTCACATCACTCGTATTTTAAAGGCTGTGGTCAGCAAAATGTCTCTTAATTTTACATGAAACCTGTTTTTTTCACAGCACTCGTATTTTTAAGGCTGTGGGCAGCAAACTGTCTCTTAATTTTACATGAAGCAGTGGCATGGGCGCTGTGCAAGATTGTGCGCGCGCTGGGGAAAGACTGCGTGCACGTAGGCGCACATGCTACAAGGAACAGTACTTGTCATCATAACCAACTCAAGCATATAGTTTTGAGCTTAAGCTTTTCCACAAGCCAACCATCAGACAAACAATCATAACATTACAAAATTACAGTTGACTAAGCAAAATACGATCTCTTCTTAGATGGCCTAACAAGAATTCTCGCAAAGCAAACCTTCTGCAACAGCAGTTTGTCACACTGGCTGACTAGAACCAAAACCACTGCCGCTGACCGCGGACCCCGCAGGGGGCCAATAGGCGGTCGGCGCCTTAGTGGCCCCGGGGCCCCGGTCACCCCTCCCCACTCTTTCCTCCGGGGGGTGGGGGCAGAGACACTGATTGGTGCCACCCCTTCCGTTTCAGGGGCCGGAAGGACGCGCAATGCGCGTCACTTCCGGGCCCAGGGGTGAGGGGGAGGCTATTTAGCCTTCCCCCACCCTCACTGGCGACCTCTTTGTCGCCCACCTCGCTTTTGGTCGCCCACCTCGCTTTTGTCGGACGCCGAGCCGTCTCGCGGGGATCGTCGTCGCCGTCGCCTATCGTGCAGGAACTGCGAATACTCGGTGAGTTGCCGTCTTGCCCCCTCGCCCCGGCCCTGTCCCTGGGCAGTACCAGGATACGGGGCCCTGTGGTCGGAGTACCACGGGCGGGGGGGGGGCCGTGCACAGAGCTCGTTATTTTAATGTGTCGCGGAACGTGTTATGTCGAGGGCTGGCTATGCGGCGTGCTTTTCGCCGCCACTGAGGCTATCGAAGGTGGGCGGGCGCAAGGAGTCGAGGTCGGGGCGCACCCGCCGACCATCCCTCCCCCCGTAGCTGACTTCCATCCTAGGTGTGGGGCGCACTTTGAACTACATGTTGCACCCGGGTTCCCTGATTTAGTTATTCCTGTAGGCGGCGGGTAGGGGAGATCGTACCGGGGTTGCACCGGGTTGTAGGCCCACGTCAGGCGCCATAATTTAAGGGGAGGCGGGTTTCACTGATTGACCGTGCGTCTCGCTCCGGCCGATGTAATCCGGGTACTGCTGGCGGTATGAGGGCTTTGCGGAGCGAGCAGAGTGTTCCCCGATAGTCTGCCCGCGCGGGGTCGGTGGGAGTCCCGTTTTCCGGCGGGTGGGACCCAGGGAGCTCGCTGCATGGGGGGCGGTGCAACGAACGTGAACGCAATCGCATCACCTTGCCAACTCTCACCAGCGCGGGTGATTTTAGAGCAGGATTTATATGCGGCCCCCTGCTCCTCGTACCTGAATATATAATGTTGAGGCCGCGCTTTATTCATTAAATACGCGGGGGTAATTTTACGCTACATGCGCCCATAAGGGATTACGTTCCCGCGTTTCCTCGAGCTGTTGCCCTCCGTGCACGAATGCGTTCGGTAATGCGCGCCAAGAATTGGGATCGTATGGTGGCATTACGTGTAACGCTTGAGTTGCTGCCACCCCCCCGTGCCTGAAGGCGTACGGTCAGCGCGCCAAGAGTTTTCGTTGGCGAGTGCGCGCGGTACCTTTCGTTTAAATGTGGTAATTCGCTAAGTACTTCCCCGGGTTGGGTGCCTCTGGTTTGCACATAAATTGTTGAGCTCTGTTGGCATCTGGACATCGAGTCTAGACCCGTGTCCAAGGGTACTGCTCCCCGAGCCGGAATGCGTAATGTAAAGCGCTGAAGCGCGCCCAATATTCGCTTGTTTCTCCCGCGAATACAACAAATTATGGCGCCATGTGGCTGGCTATGTTCGAGGTGGGGGTAGGGGTAGAGGCGACCGGGTGTGTGGGGTTGGAAGTGTCCGGTAATGACATGCGCCCCCCTGTTTCATGTCTGCCTCTTTGGTGCTTACGCTGGTTTTCTCTTTCAGTACATTCGTCCGCTACGGCGTTTGGAGGTTTATTAAGTGGCAACAGGGAGACACGAGCCAAAACATCCCCCCGTATTTGGGGCTCGGACGGGAGTAAGTACGGGCAGGTGGGGGAAGGGGGTCCTGTTCGGAGTGGCATGTGGCACTCTGGAGCAACGAATCGGCCTCAAAAGGGGACGAACAGGTGGTAATTGTCTCTCTTTCCCAATTGCAGATAAGAGAGAGCAACGGTTAAGAGATGGACAGTCAAGGATTATCCCCCCCCCTTTTCACACCAGGGACACAGGTTGAGGAGTCTGTGCCGGGCACTTCGGAGGAAGCCCGGATCGCCGCCTTCTTGGAGCTGACAAGGGCCAAGGGTTTAGCCTGGGCAACGGAACTATTGAAAGCCAGTACCCCCCCAGACTCTGGGATAGCGATGGACGTTCCGTCTGCAGATAAGGATTTGGGGGAGGGTGCGGGCCCGTCACGGTCCAAGAGAATTCGCCGCCCCACGAGCAAAGAGTTTCCGGTGGAGCAACCGCCGGCACGAAATAGAGCGGCTCCCCCACACAGGGCCCCATTGACCCCCCAGGCGGCGGTTGGTTCGGGGATGGGGACGAATATCGGACTGCCTTGCCCCCCCCAGGCGACATTTGCTTCAGCGGAGGAGCTGGGTAAGCTTTCAGATACTTTAAAAGACTTCATGGCTGAGGTCAGATCTGGTCTGTTGCTCGCCAGGTCCCCCCTGGCGGGCGGCCCGCCTGCCCATGCTCCACCGAGTGTACCCGCAGCGCCGGGGGGCTTCACGCATGTCTGGGGTCAGCAGATGGCTGCGGTGGAACTCCCACGGCCCCCACCTCCAGCTGCTGTTGTGGCTGAGAACGCGACAAGTGCGGTCACTCCCGCAGTAGTGGTTCCCCCGGTGGTACCCATGCCGGCACCAACACTAGCCGTTGTGCCTAAGCCTCTAGTTACTACGGCCCCGCTAGTATCGGGCCGCTGCTCACTCGCTTGGATGGTCCCTCTAGTGGCCAAAGAGGGGATTTGGCGCAGGGAATTTATTGATATCTTCACCCTTCTCATGCATGGGGCTGAGGGGGTGGATACCAGGAGGATGGGCAATAAGGAAGAGGACAAGAGGGTGCGGTATCAGTTATATCCCGCAAAAAATATTGTGACATGGGGTCAGGCCTTTGCCATCTTTGCGGCAGTAATAGTGGAGAAATTCCCAGACGAAGGGCCAGGTCTTTTTCACTATGCAAGCGTGATTACAGAGGAGGCTGCTAAGGGTGGGGGCATGGGATGGTACCACTACGACTGTGACTTCCGCAGACAGAGAGCAATCTGCCCAGATCTTGAGTGGGACCAGTTGGAAGTCCGTTTATGGGTAAAACACATGGGCAAGCATACTGAGGAGTCTGCGACAAAGTCAGGTACAGAGAGCGGCGTAAAGAATAAAGAGAAAGAGGAGAAACAGGAGGGGAAATGGCAGAACAGGAAGTCCTTTCGGGGCGGTCGCGGGGGGGGTCGCAGGCCTGGCTTTCGGGCACGATCTTCCGGAACCTGTAGGCTCTTCAATGCAGGGTTCTGTTCCTGGGACAAGTCATGCCGTTTCTCACACAATTGCAGCATGTGCGGGGCATCCCATGCCGCCACCGCATGCTCCAAGCGCGATACCCCCGACAAGCCTTCATCGAGCAAGTAGCCCGGGAGGGTTCCCCCCTCCTGCGCTTTGGCCTCCTGCGTACATAGCTGCCAGCGCGCATGACCTAGCCCCACACGACCATGTGAAAGGGCCCTCTCCCATCTGCGTAAAGAACCTCCTCAGCGCACTCCGCGGTTACACTAGCAAGGAAGGGTCCCTCATTGCAGAGGGTTTCTTAGATGGTTTCCGCATTCCTTATCAAGGTCCCTTAGTGAGCAGGGATGCAAGAAATCAGAAATCAGCTAGGGAACACCCGGAGGTAGTGCGTGATAAAATAGCAAAGGAGGTGTCTTTGGGCAGGGTGGCGGGCCCATTTTCCTCACCCCCTATGCCCCACTTTGTGATTTCTCCCCTGGGGGTGGTACCAAAAAAGGAGCCAGGGGCTTTCCGACTTATCCACAACCTATCACACCCAGAAGGGGACTCCGTGAATTCCTGGTTGGACGAGGGTAAATGCTCAGTGTCTTACTGCTCCCTAGACCTGGCAGTCGACATGATGAGGAGGGCAGGGAAGGGAGCCTGGTTGGCCAAGTCTGATATCGAATCGGCCTTCAGGCTCCTGCCAGTACACCCGGACAGCCAACACCTTCTGGGCTTCAAGTGGGGGGACCAGGTCTTTTATGATAGGTGTATGCCCATGGGATGTTCGGTGTCTTGTGCGTACTTTGAGGCGTTCAGCTCCTTCCTACAGTGGGCCTTAACAAACAGGTATGGCATTGAGGGAGTGACCCACTACCTGGATGATTTCCTTTTCATCGGGGGAGCTGACTCGCAAGATTGTGCACGGGCGCTGCAATGTTTCAAGGAATTGGCAGGACACTTGGGCGTACCTTTAGCTCCTGGTAAGACCGAGGGTCCGGCGCAGGTTTTGGTATTCTTGGGCATCGAGTTGGACACGGTAAAGGGCGTGTCCCGACTCCCTGCGGATAAGGTACAGGCCTTGCGTCAGGAGATCTGCGATCTACTGGGTAGGGACAAGGCTACTCTAGGTGAGATCCAATGCCTGCTAGGGACCCTGAATTTTGCGCTAAAGGTCATACCCATGGGGAGGGTCTTTGCACGCAGGCTAGCTAGGGCGACTGCTGGTATAAAAAAGAAACATCACTGGGTCAAGCTTGGGACAGGACTGAAGCAGGATCTGGTGGTATGGAGCGAATTCCTCGCCTACTTTAACGGGACGGTGATTTGGAAGCAGCCCTGGATTGATAGTCAGGAACTTTGTCTTTTCACAGATGCCTCAGGCAGGGAAGGTTTTGGGGCTATCCTGGGCGAAGAATGGTGCGCGCAGGGATGGCCCAATGTTTGGCGCAGGCGTAGGATCACCAAAAATGTTACTGTGTTGGAGCTCTTCCCGATTGTTGTTGCATTGCACCTATGGCCGGCGGCATTGTCAGACAGAAAGGTGGTTTTTTGGTCTGACAACATGGCGGTCGTTCAGGCAATTAACAACCAGTCCGCCAGGTGCCGGCTGGTGCTGTGCTTACTAAGGGAGTTGGTCCGGGCTTGCCTGCGCATCAATGTGGAGTTTAAGGCCAGGCACATTGAGGGGATTCAAAATGTGGCAGCTGACGCTCTTTCTCGTTTTCAGTGGCTCCGATTCAGGGAGGCCTGGCCGCGGGCGAGAGCGCAGATGACCCCATTCCCGGACCATCTATGGAGGATCCTGCAGTGGGACTGAGCCTGAAAGCGATGGGAGAAAGAGCTCTGGCCCCAGGTACCAGAAGGCGTTACAGCGCCCACATGGCAACATTCAGAGCAACGTCTGTGGCACTGGGTACTTCAGGGGCTGCGTTGGTGTCCCAGGTCCGAGCATTTCTGGTGTGGGCCAGGGGACAAGGGAAGAGCCGTTCATGGGTGGGCAGTCATTTGGCAGCCGTAAGCCACGACACTAGGTTGTCTGGCGGGGCGGATCCCACTAACTCCTATCCCATCCGGGCCGCCTTGAAGGGTTGGGCTAGGGAGGAGCCCAGGGCTCCTGATAACAGAGCGCCCATTGATTTCGAAATCCTAAAAGGCATGCTAGGGGCTCTCGAGTTAGTTACCTACTCTCATTACGAGGCCACGCTGTTTTCAGCCACATTCTGCTTAGCATTCTTCGGGGCTTTCAGAGTCAGTGAGTTAGTGGCTAGGTCCAAGGTCGACTTTTCAGGGGATGCGCTGGCACTGTCAGACGTGTCTATTTCCGGGGCACTGACCATTCTTTTACGCAAGTCTAAGACTGATCAGGCGGGGCGGGGGATCAGGGTGGTGCTCCAGCCCCTAGGCGACCCCAGGTTCTGCCCTGTACAATGGGTAAAGGCTTTTTAGAACACAGACCGCCTGGCCCGGGTTATCTCCTGTTGCATTCAAATGGTACCCCTGTAACTAGATACCAGTTCGAGCAGGTAATCAGGGCCAGTTTAGCCAGGGCGGGGCTCGCCCGGCCGGACAGAAGGTATTCCAGCCACTCCTTCCGCATTGGCGCTGCCACCGCCGCTCACCTGGCGGGATTAGAGGCCGCGCAGGTGAAGAAATTGGGGCGTTGGGAATCTGATTGCTATAAGATATATGTTCGCCCGTGAGGCAGCTGTTAGTATTGTGTTTGTGATTTATGGTGTGTATCGTTGAAATCACCCTTTCTTATTAAATAACTTGTGTGTACACCATGTCTCCTCTTTATTAGGACGAGTGGTGTGGGTGATCGGGCATTCATTTGTCGCTCGGGCGGCCCAATGGGCATCGCATCGGAATTGGATGCGACACTTCTCTCAGACCAAAGTGGAATGGATGGGGGTGCCGGGGATGAGATGGTTCGAACTCAGGAATAAGATCGAGCAGAGACTAAGAGCACTCGGATCCACCTTACCCCACCTGCTGGTGATCCATCTGGGAGGGAACAACCTTGTTACCCTAGGGAGACGATTGTTGTTATTAGCCATGAAAAGAGACTTAGGTGAAATCTGCAAACGTCTGGGCGAGTGTGAGATCGTGTGGTCAGAGATCATCCCCCGCAGGTCTTGGCGGGGAGCTAAATCCTTAGAAGCGGTAGAGCACTCCAGGAGGCGCATTAATGGAGCAATGCGTAAATTCACAGCCCAAAGGGGTTTGGGCTTTATTCGCCATGAGATGATTCGGGGGAATGTAAAGGGGTACTTCGACTTGGATGGAGTACACCTCTCCCAAATAGGCATGGACCTGTTCTTATTGGATCTAAGCGAAGCATTGGTGAATAGAGGGTGCAGGTAAAGAGCTAGGTTGGTGGGGGGCCCTGGCTGCGACGGTTAGCCGCTTCCAGGGCTGTGGCGGAGTTACAGGGCGATCTGGATGCAGGCCGGTACAAAGGGTACCTCTGCGCGGCACACGTGGTGCCTGAGCCAAATCGAGGAGCCTCCAGAGAGGTCCCGGAAGCCGGTCGGCGCCCCGCTAGGCCTGCGGGCGGTTGTGGGCCTGAACAACCGGGGGCTTGCTATGCGACGCTCCGCCCCGAGAGGGGGGGCGTGAGTAATTTTCAACGGCACGTGATCGAAAGAATCACTTGGGGGGCAGCATTTGCGGGTCGACCCCGTGCTGCCCGGCTCATCAGGCGGGCAGGTGAAGTAGATGGCCACCTGCCCTTGGATCGCCCGTAAGATAACCCACCTATTACATATCCTGGAATTATGTAATAAACCTGCAGCATTTGTTACCCACTTACAACTGTTTCTTGTGTTTTCATTGGGTAACCTAATTTGGGGGAAGGGGGGTGAGCGGGGTGCCCCTGGGGGTACTATGCCGCTGACCGCGGACCCCGCAGGGGGCCAATAGGCGGTCGGCGCCTTAGTGGCCCCGGGGCCCCGGTCACCCCTCCCCACTCTTTCCTCCGGGGGGTGGGGGCAGAGACACTGATTGGTGCCACCCCTTCCGTTTCAGGGGCCGGAAGGACGCGCAATGCGCGTCACTTCCGGGCCCAGGGGTGAGGGGGAGGCTATTTAGCCTTCCCCCACCCTCACTGGCGACCTCTTTGTCGCCCACCTCGCTTTTCCCTCCCTACCGCTTACCCGGCATAGGTGTGTTTGGGTGGGGGGGGGGTTTTCTGAGCGTTGTAATATTTTCATTTTTCGTTGCAGGCGGAGTTACAGGGCGATCTGGATGCAGGCCGGTACAAAGGGTACCTCTGCGCGGCACACGTGGTGCCTGAGCCAAATCGAGGAGCCTCCAGAGAGGTCCCGGAAGCCGGTCGGCGCCCCGCTAGGCCTGCGGGCGGTTGTGGGCCTGAACAACCGGGGGCTTGCTATGCGACGCTCCGCCCCGAGAGGGGGGGCGTGAGTAATTTTCAACGGCACGTGATCGAAAGAATCACTTGGGGGGCAGCATTTGCGGGTCGACCCCGTGCTGCCCGGCTCATCAGGCGGGCAGGTGAAGTAGATGGCCACCTGCCCTTGGATCGCCCGTAAGATAACCCACCTATTACATATCCTGGAATTATGTAATAAACCTGCAGCATTTGTTACCCACTTACAACTGTTTCTTGTGTTTTCATTGGGTAACCTAATTTGGGGGAAGGGGGGTGAGCGGGGTGCCCCTGGGGGTACTATGTCTACTACCATAATTTGTGATATTCCGTGTAACCAAATAACCATCTATAGACTTTAACACATAGTAATAGCAATCCACTCAAATGCCTATCAATTTTAGCATATACTTTTCACAATAAATGTGTCAGGCCTAGTTCCTTTCTCATAACATTTCATAATAAACAAGCCAGTCCTATAGCCATGATCACTGGCTGACCGCCATTACAAACTCAGTCCTGCTGTATCAAAAATAAACTTTGCTACAAGCCAAAAAATGCAAACAATGAAGTATTTTAAGTGGAAGCACACAAATGTGGCACAATCAAATCCTGTACTCAGAAAAACAAACATGTTGGTTGAGCCTATGCCGCTTTCTCTGTTGGACTCTTTTGAAGTATTTTTTTGTTGATCGCATAAGATCAGGCGACAGCTGCACTGTGAAGACAGATCTAAAAATGTTTGTGGATTACTGTAGCTCTGTGCTCTCAAAAACAAAACTCCACACTGAAATATAAAGCTAATGACTGCACTACTCTCATCAGTGCTGCTGCCAGAGCAAAAAAAAAACGTAAACTAGGTAGTTATATGGGACACTTTAATAGCATTGCATTGCCATGTGTTTGAAAGTTCAAGCTTAGGCAACTGGATAAAAATACAAAATGATCACGGCAGCATGGAGGGTAAGAACTTATTTGTGGAAGCACCCAACTTCTGCCCAGTCAAACCACTTTATCCTGACTACCAACATGTGGTTGGAGCCAAAGCCCATCTATTGACACTGCCTGCTCTTTCCGGTTAATCCCATAATGTCTAGTTAGAGCTGCTCTGTTGAGCTAGACTTAAAAATAAGACTAGTTGCAGTTCCACACATGACACGAGACCAGTTCTATTTTGTTGTTCTTGGTAAGGGGTTCTGGTTTCCTATTCCCTCCTGGGTTGACATTCTGTTCACCATCTTTTTCTGTGTGCGTGGATCTTGTCTATATGGCTTTCCCAGTTGTCACTCTTATTTTTTGCGTTCCAACCTCCGATCTGCTGTTTTAACAAATAGTCCTTTTTTCACTTTTAAGAATTTTTCCATCAGCTGTTTCCCCGTCAAACGACTGCGTTAACAGGGCACGCGCAACAAAATTATGGGCGGACTAATGGCACTCTCTCTGGCAAAGGCTGTGCTTACGGCGCATGCGCAAGGCTTTGTTACATGCACCTCGGTTCACGGGATCTATTACAGTAAGTCATGCCGCTTGGATCTAGGTACTCACGGCGAATCTCCCTGTTTGGTCCGCTCATCTTCCACTTGCGATCACTGCCGCCACGATCGGGGCACGCTACCCTAGATAGGGCACACTACCGCTGCCTGCTTCGCTGTCAACACTCCCGCGAAGAACCAACTACTCCATCCCGCTCGCCGTTTGTATACACCCCGCCCACACTGCACATTCATTGGTCGGAAGAAAACCAGTGGACGCATTTTCGGCTGTTCTATTGGACATGGCCTTTGACAAGTAAATCTTTATTGCCAATCAAAGCGATAACCTCATTGCACACGGAAAAACAAGCAAACTATATCCTTATTGGTAGTGCAGCAAAATAAATCGCATGCGCATTCCCCAAATAGTGTCCTTTTGGCTCACTACCGCAGTGATTGGTCACAAGCAGCCACGAGCTGTGGAATGTCATTAGTGAGGGCTAATGACGTACACGGAAGCAGATGGATCCTCTCGTATCAGCAGTCGCATTAAGAACAGAAAGCACACCGGCTAGGAAAGGTGACATTCCAAATGCGGAAATTGGTAAACAATAGAACACGAGGGTGCAATTTTGTGTTCTCCCCGATCTGCTCCTTTCAAACCTCCAAGGTAAACGTTCCATGTAGCCATTATGGTTTTACCCTTAGACTCCTCACGGGTGCTCCCATTTTCGTGTATTCTAGTTCCATTTATGTAGCGCTTACTACCATTTATGCGACGTTAAAGCATTTGCTTTTCTTCATTTCCTTATATTTCCTGCTGTCGTTCCTATCTTGTTGGTTACCTCTCTTCATCCGTCCACTGGTTGGGGGTGATTTTTACCATGTTGTCACTTGTCACCCACCAATGTCTTCGCACCAACTCCCATACAGTGCACCTGTCCCTCAAAATTCTCTCCCGAGAAAAGGTGAGAGAACGGTAGACACCACATCAGTGTTTGGTATGCTACTTGTTTTGTTTATCAGTATGTGGTACTTATTTTCTGCTCATCTGTAAAGCGATGTACAGGTAAATGTATATATCTAGCGTTTACTACCCCTAACGAGACGTTGAAGCGCTTTACACCAGGCAGCAATACATCTGTGTTTGATATGCTACTAGTTTTGGTCATCAATATTTGGTCATTTTTTTTTATTCCTCTGTAGAGCGCTGTAATGCAATGTGGACAGTTTCGTAGCATAGATAACAGATCAAATACACCTGTTGGATCTTAAATGCCCGCTATCCCATTAAAGTGACATTCTATTTGGTGTGTTATGTATACTTTGTATCCATTGTGTGTGTTTTTGTAATGGTATTATTTTACCGATGTCCTGTCGTCTTTCTCTCCCTTGGTTTCGCCGGATTTAGACTCGAAACTAAGAGCGATGAGAAGGGAAAATACCATAAAAACAACACACAGTGGAAACTAAAGTATATTCAACAGTGTGACGGACTAACATGCAGAACTTTATATGGAACCAGCAACGTGTTGTGATTTTGCACACTTAAGGTATAGCGTTCATGCTTATCCAAAAGTTTTATCCTAGATAAAGTCTTTGCACTCGCCTGTAGGCTGGCACAGATAATGTTCAGGGCCAATCTGCAAGGGAATGCAAAGACAGCTTATGGAGTAAAACTGTTAGATTAACATTTTCATAGTGTGTCGTACTATGTCGTGAATTAAGCCATCTGGTCTTTGCACTGAGAATGTTAATATGTATTCAAGAAGTGTTTCCTCTAGTTATTTTTAGTTAGAACTCATCCGTCGCCAGTTATGATTGTACACAAACGACATAACCACGTAGCATTGCTTTCATCCACTTCTTTAGTCAATTGTTTTGTTAGGCTCAAGCTTGAGACAATTGCCGCTTTGTAGCACTGGTGATGTAGTGAAAGATTGCAGGTTGGGTTAAAGCTAAGTTCATGATAACTGGGCTGTGGGGCTATGAATTATTCACTCAACTCTAGCGACTGGCAGGATTCATACTCCATGTTTTTTAAATTTTTTATATATAAGAAGAGGACAAGAGGGAGGAGTTTGGGCAGACTATTCCCCACTTTAAACCCATACATTTTCAGATTTTCTTGAAGTCAGTCAGATTTGGTTGGGACATCAGGTCCTCCATTCGAAACCCTATCACTTGGATTCGCCTGCCTCTGTACTACATTAAACTGAACGTGCTGTACATGATCGGATTTGCATTGCTGGACCTCAGGATATGGTTGGGTGCATGGTTTGGGGAAAAACATCTATTTAAGCATTTTGGGCCATAGGCTTCCCATACTTTAAAATGGTTTAGAGAAGTTTGGACTATATTCTGTGGGCCTGGGTGAGACAGTGAATGCCCACGAGAGCTAGGTGATGTGCGGCAACACCTTTGGGTTGAGGCCAAGCTTGGCTGCCTGCTTTGTAATTCGCTATCTCTTTCTTTTGATCTCCTGCATGGACAATGTTGCAGTAATTCGCTATCTCTTTCTTTTGATCTCCTGCATGGACAATGTTGCAGTAATGCATTCTCAACACCACCAAGGCCTTGGTCCTCTTGAGACAATGCGATAATAGCAACAACAAAGGACTGTTCTTACCAACATAATGTAATAACAGGTTTTTAGAACTAGAGTAGTGATTTGATGGCCCAACAAGAGATTGCATCAACCCACACTCTAAAATTCTTAACGAATGCAGCTGGGTTCACTGGTTTGTTTCTTCCAGCCAGTTGAACAGTGCACTGTCATCTAATGATTCTTAGTTTTACCATTTACGTCTCTAAAACATTCAAGCAAATGTAACTCCCCTTCTTCTAGACGTGTGCATTGTTCAGACATCTCAGTAGGACGCCCCACAAATGAGCTTTCAATTTCTGAATATGCACAATCCATTCTAATATTCTGGCTAAGGGTATATACAAAAGACTGGTTCAAGTGAGTGAACACATCCAATTTTCTGAGCATTCTCATAACATTTTATGATTTACAGTATCATGCTGCCAACAGTTCGAGAACAATTAGGATTTCAGTTTGCACATTGTCAAGTCAAGAAATCCAGAGGTTTTTTCTTTTGAATATTGATTATTACTCTTTCTGTGCCTCTCTTGGTATGAAACATGATTATCTGTTGTTTGAGTTTACCTATGCAAACAAATGTGAGGGAGAGGAAAGCAGGAGTAAAGACCTGTTCACCTTCTCAACCAATCATTACTATAACCAAAGTAGAACAAGTTTGCTATCTATTTGACTAATGTTCCATAAGACCAGTTTCTCATAATCTTCAATGCTGGGGTACCTTGGAACCCACAGGGTGTTTTAAAAGAACCCTCACTCACCTGCTTAGTTGGTGACATACTTCATCGTTTGGTTCCCACCCTGGTCACCGAATGCTTCCAGGGTGTGCTATGACGCCAGATTACAGCAGAGCAGATTTTTTGGGTGATCTTTGACTGTGTGTTAGGAAATCTTGAGCCAATTTGAACATCACCTTTCACTGTCACAATTCGTCAGTTTTTAATAGTGGAAGTCTCGGTCAATGTTGAAAACAATGGTGGATAGATGTGGAATTTTAGTTGATCCCACTTATCCAAAGTAGGGTCAACATGTTTCAGCCATCTTTTTTCATGCCTCTAAGGGTCAGTGGGACTTTATCAGGATCAAAATTATGCATGCGCTCAATGGCATGCAAAAAGTTGCATGTGGTTTGTACTTACACACCCAAGTAGTTGTGGAGATAATCACCTCTTGCAATTCATCTTTTAATGTATTTGTTTTCCGCTACATGGGATGCTCCGATGGGGTGGACCCTGTTGTCATACTTTCCTCAAGGTGTCACACCCTCCATTGTACCTGCACATCCTTGGTAGTCCAGCGTGACATGTTGACCACACTTAAAATAAGTAGGATCAATTAAAATCCCACATCTATCCAGCATTGTTTTTAACATGGGCCGAGATTTCCACTATTAAAAACACCTGAATAGGGATCAGAAAGCTTGAGCCAATTTGAACATCACCTTCACAGCCATATATAACTCAAAAAAAATCTCCGCTGTAATCGGGCGTCGTAGCACACCCTGGAAGCATTCAGCAACCAGGGTGGGAACCCAATGATGAAGCATGTCACCTACCATGTAGGGGAGTGATGGTTCTCTTAAAACACCCTGTGGGTTCCAAGGCACCTCAGCCTTGAAAATTATGAGAAATTGGTCTTTGGAATATTAGTAAAATAGGTAGGAAACTCGTTCATCTTTGGTTATAGTACTGTTTGAGTTTACACCTTCTTGTGACCAGTGAATTCACACTCCACAATTTTGCTAGTGAAGGCTAAGATAGAGGTGGACCGTATTTACAGAATCCCAGTGATCTAACAATTAGTTTCTATAACAAGGTGAACAGTTCTGCTTGTTTTATAGCATTAAGCAGAGATCCGTGTTGGGTTGGAGCAAAGAGTTTGATTTTTGTTATGTTCAGGCCAAACATTTGAAGATGATTTTTTTATTATTATCAAGTGGAATTTATGAGCCTTCTAACTTCATGGTAGCTTTGTAAACATGCTCAGGAATCAGTGCTGCAAAGATTGAAAACAAATATTTGAGTAGTTGCTAGACAGGGTCTAATTCAATTTCACAAAGATCTCATATACTTTGGATGTCATTCTCAAAGTTTTCTCCTAAACCAAGTGGTAGGAAAGATTGAAAATGTTGTACAAATCTAGATCCCAGCCACACAGAGCTGCTTCTCCTTATGAATATACACTTAGGAGTCTGGTTTCTTCCCCTTTTGTCAGTTTGGATACTCTAAATCAAAAAGGGGAGAAGGTTAGCTAAGGGTTGGCACTTTTCCATTGCCTATAGGATATCAGAAGAGACTCAAACCATTTATTTCCTATGTGAAATCATCCTGATTTCACTCAAGTAAAAACTTCATTTTTCATCGAGGGGCTATTAAAAGGGCGGGGAGCCTCATTGTAAATTGTTTTCCATTTGTTGAGGGTGTAGTGAGTTGCCTTTGGGCCCACTTTGTTTCTTCCTTAGTTTGGAGTTTCTTGCCTTTGCTCTGCATGGCTACATATAATACACTTGTTTTCGCGACCTTGTTCTGGGACTATGCTCTGCACATTGCTTGTTATTCGGGGACTCTTCTTGGGATTTAGTCAGACCATCTCGTACAAGGTTGCTTCCAGTACATAACATACGGTACTATTTTTTGATTCTGCTTGTTCAGCAGCAGTTCCTAACATTGGACACAACGCAATTGTTTCTGTGCCCTGTCCCCTTGGGTGCTAAAGAGGATTCCGGCAGAGAAGACTGTTCTGGAGCAACAGCAGTGTCTGACTTGCAGCCTTGCATAAAGCAAGTTTACACTTATGATGCAGACCGTCTAACTACTAACACCAGGTATGAGGTCTTAGACGAGTCCTAGAGATCACCACTATATCCCTGTGCTCACACAGTAGGCGTAGATTTAGCCAGATAAATAATTTGCCATGGTTGGGATGTTTGTCCTATACACCCTGTTAGTAATGCTGATTACTTATTTAGTTGCTTCTGCCTAATGATCGCAACACATTTGCTTCATATTGGACTACAAAAAGTTTCAATAAATAAATTATAAACCTTTAGTGTCTTTCTAGTATCTACCGTGGGTTGGCATGCATGAGTGAGCAAGTAACCAAGTCAGTTTCCACAGTTCTTCGAGGAGTAGAGGGTCATGTTTGAGGTTCTCAAAATCACTTGCTACTCTGAGAAGGTTAGGAGTTCAAGTGAGGCACTGTGAGCTAGCCAGGATTTGGACCAACAGGTACTGGCGTAGAGTGACTCAGTCCCTACATTCTGACGTCCTGTCATCCTAATGTCTTGACCCTGTGCCTGATGGGAACAGTCCAGCCCAAACTGCCAAGTCAGGTCCTCCCTGGACTGGAAACCAAGTCAAAGTCATCGAGAAGACCGTCAACAAGCAGATGGCCGCCTTCCTCGAGACAAACGGATCCCTCGACCCCTCTCAGTCCGGCTTCCGAGCCAATCACAGCACCGAGACCGCCCTCATCGCCGCCACCGATGACATCCGAGCCCTGATGGACAATGGAGAAACAGCGGCCCTCATCCTCCTAGACCTCTCCGCGGCTTTCGACACGGTCTGCCACCGCACCCTAGTACGGCGCCTCAGCAACGTCGGAATCCAGGACAAGGCGCTAGAATGGATCATCTCCTTCCTCGGCGGTAGAACACAGAGAGTCCGCCTACCACCATACAAGTCAGAGGCCTCCGAAGTCATCTGCGGCGTCCCCCAAGGATCTTCTCTGAGCCCCACCCTCTTCAACGTCTACATGAGCCCCCTCGCGGCCATCGTACGCAAACACAACCTCAGCATAATCTCCTACGCCGACGACACCCAGCTGATCCTCTCCCTGACCAACGACCCCGCCGCCGCCAAAGCCAACCTACAAGAAGGGATGAAAGAGGTAGCCGAGTGGATGACGACCAGCCGCCTGAAGCTGAACTCAGACAAGACGGAGGTCCTCATCCTGGGCTCCTCACCCTCCGCCTGGGACGACTCCTGGTGGCCTCCCGCCCTGGGCACCGCACCCAAACCGACAGACCATGCACGCAACCTGGGCTTCATCCTGGACTCCTCCCTCTCCATGACCAGGCAAGTCAACGCCGTCTCCTCATCATGCTTCAACATCCTACGCATGCTACGGAAGATCTTCTGGTGGATCCCCACAGAGACCAGGAAGACCGTCACCCAGGCCCTCGTCACCAGCCGACTGGACTACGGCAACGCCCTCTACGCCGGCACCACCGCCAAGCTCCAGAAGAGACTCCAGCGGATCCAAAACGCCTCAGCCAGACTCATCCTCGACATCCCACGAACCAGCCACATCTCCGGACATCTGAGAGACCTCCACTGGCTCCCCGTCAGCAAGAGAGTCTCCTTCCGCCTCCTCACCCACGCACACAAAGCCCTACACGACCAAGGCCCGAGCTACCTCAACAGCCGAGTCAACTTCTACGCTCCCAAACGCCACCTCCGATCTGCCAGCCACGCCCTCGCCGCCGTCCCCCGCATCCGAAGAGCGACCACAGGAGGAAGGTCCTTCTCCTACCTGGCCGCCAAGACCTGGAACTCCCTCCCGACCGGCCTGCGCCTGACCCAAGACCACCTCTCCTTCAGGAAGAAGCTGAAGACCTGGCTGTTCGAGCAGTAGCGGCACCCCCCCCCCCCCCCCAGCGCCTTGAGACCCTACGGGTAGGTAGCGCGCTCTAGAAATGTCTTTGATTGATTGATTGATTGATTGATTGAAACAAGCATCCTAGGACCGGTTTCGGGGTTTCACCCCTCTCCAGCTAGCTTGATTCCAGTGGCATGCAGAGCACAGGACCCACGTCTGGGCATACCTGTCCCACTCGGGGTGACAAATGCAAAAACAACAGTTGATGGACAGAATGCAGAACAATGTCATACATTTACCCCAGTACAGAGAGCTGGGCCTAAATCCATCCACTGTTTCTTTTCCTCCGGACCAGTCCCAGAGCCCATAACTTCCCAATGTCACAGTCTGTTTGTTACAGCACATTTCACCCAATCATACTCATGACATACTCATACAGATTGAAGAGAGGAGTGGGATATGTGTGCAACAGTTCTCTGACCTGCATTCCTGCCTGGATTTGGCACATGTGAAAAGTTCACAGTCGAATAAGAATCTAAACAGATGATTTATTGATTTTACTCCCCCCACCCCCCTTTTCTCGGTTGGTAGGAGGGCATATTGTATCAGTAGGCAAAATGCACTCGGACAAATAGATTATGACTTACAAATTTGGGGATCTAGGTCTGGTCTTGATGAAAGCCACAAGGCTAGACTTCTAGCACCTGAAGTAGCAGAAACAAATGGACCATAGACGCTAGATCAACTTGAACTTGTGAGCATTCCCTCCTGCTTTTAACCTCGCCAAGTGGACCATCATTAAAGTCACAGACTTGGGTTGCCATATATGGTGGAAGTCACAAGACCAGACTTCTAGCACCTGAAGTGGCTGAAACATATAGACCATAGACGCTAGATCAATGTGAACTTGTGAGCATTGCCTTCTGCTTTTAACCTCGCCAAGTGGACCATCATTAAAGTCACAGACTTGGGTTGTCATACATGGTGGGTGGGCAACACTTAGATGCCCGCCCACCCACCCACCATATTGGTGCTCCAGCGAGGGTTGAGGTTAAAACCACGCCTCGATACAGCATGTATTGCAGAGAACTCAATGATTAGGCACTACTGGGCGAGAGTTTGTTTAAAAAAGGAACTTTTCTCTTGGGTGAAACATGGGAGATGTCACTTAGGAAAGGAGCCCTGATACTCCCTCACTGCTCATTTGCCTATAACTGACACAAGCCAACCGTGGGAGGAGACCACAGGTATGCCTCATTTGTCCCATTGTCGATCCACAAAACAGGAGGCTTCATCAGACATAGCACTGAACTGCCAAATATTTCAGGAGAGGGACTTCAGAAAACTTTGGAAAAACTGAGGAACCAGGCGCTACTGGAGCAGACTGAAAGGTGCTGGTAAAGAGGCGGCTGCTAAATGTAAGAATAGCAGGCGTGCTGCTGTATCAAGCAAGAAAGTAGCAAGGTGGAGGTCAAGGTTGCTGTTGCATAGTGGGAGAAAAGGGGTGCCTGTGAAAGAGGTGTTGGGGGGGGGGGGGGGGTACTGCAGCCCTGGCCAAAAATGAGGTGACTCGGAAAGCAGAGAGAGGGACGCTTAGTTTTTATGAAAGGAAGGACTATGGAATAGCTGCTGTGGGAGACTCACTTGAAGTGAGTGAAGCTTTGCCTGGTGGAAGCAGGAAGATGAATGCTTGTGAAAGTACAGAGCCCTACATCTACTAGGCTGTCTCAATATGTTGGCCTCTAACTTATCCAGGTCTTCTGTGAACAGGACACCCTACAAGTCCTTTTCCCACAAACTCTAGAGTTTCTGGTGGACTAGTAAAACTTGCATATCCTTCCTTGCTAAATCATTGTGTTTTCATTGAACCTGAAATTACCATTCCTTGTGCTGGGAGATGCTTGGCAACCCAAGGCCCTTGCTTCAGAATGTATAGGAACAGTCCTAAACCACCGTAAGCAATTGGAACCAACCTTTCCCTGAATGCCAGCTGGAAAAGATGGATAAGACTATCAAATGAACTAGTTACTTGCCTTTAGTTCTGTTGTTTTTGATGGCTATGATTACTACCGCAGCCAGTTCACTTGTACATCTTCTCCAGCCCCAAAATGGATTTTTTTTATTCATAGCACTTACCATCACTAGAGTACTGGATTTAGCACTAGCATCTTGTGACCCAAAATTACATGCTAATTGCTATATAAGGTGCTACCTGCATCTGTAATACCAGTTCTCCCCAACTTAAACATCGTGGAAATGAAACCACAAAAATAGGGTAATACTAAATGACTCATGAGAGGAGGGTGGCAGTGTGTGTGTAATCTACAGAAGTAATGATATCCTTCAGAAAGAACATTACTAAAGGTCAGTAACTTTCTCTCCTAATGCATGTTAACTCATACAAAATACTCACTTGAACGCTCTCAAAGTCATACTCCCTAATGCAGAGGAGAAGGAATGCGAACAGTTATACCAAAAAGAACTACAAAACTTCCGCACAAAACTCTGAATGAGATCGGCTGTATCTCTAGACAACAGTTTGAGAAAAAATGAAAAGAAGATCAAGTAGCAGCATTACTAAAAGGCATCGCTAAAGAGTGGCAAAGTCACAGCCACATCCCTCATGGAATGAGCCAGCAACCCTCCAAGAGGCAGAGATTTCCCATGTAGCTTACAGCATTTCTTCAATATTACCAAGATCCATCAAGAAATAGTCTAATTCCTAACCACAGAGCCCATCCTGTACCCTAGAAAAGAAACCAATAGTTATTCTTCTGAAATGCAAAATTCAGTTCAGTTTAAAAATTCAGGGCTTTCTTAGGGTCGACACACTGCAGTTCTTTGTCATCCTTTCGCATTTGGGGAGGATGAAATAATTCAAATAAAGAACCAGAAAGAACAGACATGTAAAATACAAACACAGCCTTAGGCAAAAAAAAAAAAGAAGGCGTAGCTTGCAAAACCATGGTATCTTTTTGAGAAAGAGTATAGGGTGAAGAACCAGACCCGGCCTGCAATTTACTAGTTTTCTTGGTCAAAGTCATTGCAACCAAACGTCTACATTTCACGAAATAAATGTAACATGAATGCAATGCCTCAGCATTTGAAGCCATGAGATAAAACCACAATAAATCTAAATCCTGAATTGAACAGTACATGATTTTAGAAACAGCTGTTGTGTAAGCTTATAAGAAACCCAACCACTACAGGAAGCTCAAAAAACAAGCCCTTCTTGGGTTAAAGTAAACAAGCCAATATCACAACAAAATAACTCTTAACCGCATTCACAATAAGACCATTTTATGCAAGGCTAACTCCATAAAATGAAGAGTCAGCGCCTGCATAGAATCAATATAACAATCTCTACACCAAACGAAATGACCTTCAACCAGAATATGCTACTCCCATATATGTGTCAGTAACAAAACTTTCAAAACATCCTGAGGAAGGTGATCAGAGTATTCTTCGGCAACAGGGGCTAAGAAAAACCTCTTAATTCTGAAGATGATCAGCAAACTTCTACTTCTGCATCTATTTTATTATTAGAGGACCGATGACTATATTGTTCTTCTCTGATCGTGCACTGAAGTGCCTGCATTCACAACAAGCCTCTGGAAAAATGAACAGGCAAGAAGCCATCAGGCTAAACGGTTAAAACACCAACCCAGCTGGCCAAATTGGGTTGTCTTCTAACTGTCATGCTTGCCGAACACAGACCACGGAAGATCGCGATCACCTTCAACATGGCCGCTCGCGAATGCGCATGCGCACTGAAGTCAGGCGAGTAGAAAAGCCTGACTTCCGGTGAGCTCGAGGCTTCGCGTTCAGTGTTGCTCCCCAGGCTGTGTAGTGACTTCCTGTTGTTCCGACCCGTCCTTGGATATTCGTAAGACTCTCGGAGTCTTTGTACTTTGCCTTTCGTGACCCTTTTCAATTCATAGGCATATGTGCTGAAACGTTTCAAATTCAGCCATACGTCAGAGCTCTGACTTCCCGAGTCCTTCTCACTCTGCTCGGGACATCTTGATTTACGCGCGTAAAGCGCTTTTCCTTCCCTGGTTTCAAGTATTTGGAGGGAAATCTCGGGTAGCGGTGTGCTCCGCCCGCCTTACCGGATTTTGACCCGTGGGCCGGCCGGGTTTAACCGCTCCCGCCCCCTATTTCTGGACTCTCTAGAACCTGCAATTCCCTTTACTCTCCTCCCTTCCAGTACAGTTTTCCTTGGTCTCCCAGAGAAGAGCCGTTTCCACCGCATTTGGGAGAAGTCTGGATCTGGTGTGAACCTACGCATCTGCAGACGGTGGTGTTGCTGATGTATTACAGAGTTATTCCCTTCAAAACAAAGGTACTGTGCAGGGGTTGCCAGAGGGTGCAGTATACCATTAATTTTGTACTAACTCACCAATGTCCCTGTTTTTTTACCTCTAGTTATATGTCAGATGGAAGACGCTGTAGGACAAGGGTGCATTCCTTAAATCGTACCAGTGCCTTTCCTGTTAAATTCCTTAGGACTCTCCATTTCGATCATCACTGTTCCTAAGCTAGGTATTCAAGACTCCTATCGTGCCCCTTGTTAATGTTGTGGGGGTCAGGGTATATCTTCATATACTATCTAGGTACTCACTCACTCTTTGTGCCTTTCTAGATTTACGAGTTCCCAGACCACAGATGAGGTGAAGACTGCCGTTCTCTGGATATTACCCCTCTTTCCTTGTTTTGTTTCCCCTCTTTCCCCAATCACCTGTGTATGCTAGGGTTGGATAGATACACTAGGTGAGGGTGGAAAGTTGGGAACTAGCAACAGCATCATTGAAACTCAGTGGCGCTCCTGCAGAACCTTTATCCGGTAAGATCCTGACACTAACAAAATAATCATGTCCCATCCAAGGTGATAATACTCTATGGAGGAAGAATCCCTGTCATAAGATACATGTCCTACACCACCACCATGTAATAGGTAGACTGAAATAAAGCTATGAAAGATTTCTTTCAGTTAATCAAAACACTTAAACATCTGAACAAGGGTGGTTGTGACTAATAGACATTTGGATTTCTGAGGAGAGCTACTACCCCTATTATTTTCAGAAATGCTGAGGACAGCCCTAAAGGCACCTTCTTGAACTGCTAATGTTCATCTCCCACTGTGAATCTCTCAAACTGCCTATAATATTGGACATTCAGAATATAGAAGTTGGCCTCCTGAATGTCCTTGGTGCCGATGATGGCATCCCAGAGGGAGGAGAAGAGAACATTTTCATCGTCATTGCCTCCTTAAATTCCTCCTCAATTTGCTGAGCAGATGCACCCACAGTTGGAAAATTCACCTCTCTGAGATATTTACCCGAAGAACTGACTGAATAGTAGGCAATGGCTCTGAAGAGGAAGCAGAACAGCCAGGAGCTCTTTTGTTTTAGCATGATGCTTGCTCTCTTGTGCCAGCAATACAGAGACCATGGCCTTGTCCTGAGCTTGATCCTCGACCTGGATTTGATCATTGATCCTCCCTGAGATATTTACATCGGGGCTAAACTAATTTGAATTTCCTCTCTCCAAGTGCCTCAAGGTGGATATTACTCTTCTTTTACTTTGCACTGCACCCTCAGGGCAGCAGTTCCTGGCAATGCAAAATTACAACTTTAATACTTTTTATAACCTTATGGACTATTTTGGGGACAGTGAACTTTCTTCCAATATTCTAGGACCAGAGTTAGAATAGTATATTTGCCTTCAAGTCGGCCACAAAGTTTTGAGGAATCTATGGAAATCGCAAATAATCTCTGTTAGCATAAGCTGAAACCATCTTGTTTGTGGCATCCATTTTGTCAGCTATGTAATTGTTCCATCCTCTGCTGCTAGTCTTTTTCCCTGCCTGTGCTGTCTATTTTAGTTAAACCCCGGACTCGGCTAAAAGCAATATGCATGCTAAAGAGTTTGAACACCTGGTCTCAGACTCAACTGTTGACCTCTTAGCGCTGCCATAAGCACTCCTGCTCTCCCTCCTACTTTGGCGACTAAGTGATTTCTCATTTGCCCATGTTTGTCGGTAGTTATTCTTGTGTAGGCCTGTACCTTCTATTTGTAAATACATGCTTACCAGTGCAGAAAACTCAGTATAAAAGGCCCATGGTCTGTGTATTCAAGTCACTACCTCCTGGATCACTTGAGGGTGTTGTATGGACATGGTCTCACTCATGAGTGAATAAACTTATTCTTTGAGTTCCACCTTTAGTGCCAGTCTCTTCTTTGCTGGTTTAAGGACCCGTGGACAGATAAGGGTGAACCCTGCACCGGTGGTCTCCTAAAAAGGCTAATTTCCACAGTTTGGCGCCCGACTCGTGGGGCTCATCGGAGACGCAGCCTTTCAAAGGAGTGGTCTTGACGGAGGACAGGAATTTTACTGAGGAGGTACCCTGCTCGAGGAGACCCTTTGTCTTTGCAGACTGAAGTGCTTTTCCGGTTTTCCTAATCTGACCCTCCAGGTGGTGGCCGGTCCCGACTGAGATCTCCTTTGGCGTAAGTATTGCAGTGACCATTAGGTCGACCAAGAGCTTGGCAGGTGGAGGTTGGAGACTTTGGTTGGAAAGGTCGCTGAAGCAACACTCTTGTTTTGGATTTGCTTCGCCAAGATTCTGGTTTTGTTTGTTTGTTTATTTCAATAAACTAAGGCAGGTAATGAGAAGATTTTTCTCTACTATTGATATATTTGGGATAAATACTATTTGACTATAATATTATATTTGATTATAATATTTTTGGCATGCCTGCTCCAAGCACACTTTGTAGAATGTGTTGCTGTCTTGGAGGTACCAATATGGATCTAGAAAGTAGTCAGCCGGCTCCCCTAGAGGGGACACCCAATAGGTTTATGTATATTAAATATGGTATTTCTTCCATAATGTATAGTACACTGTGGAACAAATATACGAAAAAGGATCCTGATCTACAATGGCCAGTAAATGGGTCATTTGATTTTAAAAAGATTCAGTATGTTGAGCAGTGTCTGTTTAAACGAAAGAGTCGACACGATATGTTTTTGTACGAGTGTGGGAGAAAGAAGTGAACGAGAGAGTGAGGAGAGAAGAAGCTATAGCAGAAAAAGAAACCCGTAAATCGATTTATGAAAGAGCATTGCAATTAGAAAATAAGGAAATTAAAGAAATAAAAGAAGATAGGGAGTGTCATTTAGAGGTAACTGGCCCAGTACCCTGTTAGGCGCCCCATTTATCCCATACAGAATAGACCACAAGATGATTCCATTTTGTTAGACAGACCTCCACCCCGTATAAATTCCCTAGCGCCCCTGAGAATGAAGGTTCTGATGAGGAGCATTTTCCTTCAGAAGAAAAAGATGAAGCTAAGGAAGTCGGGCGGACAACTCTCTCTACTTTAACTACTGAACGCAAGGCCCGTAAAGCAATGGACAGATTTAGATCAGTTCTATTTTGTAGAGATGTTTACTTGGGAAGTAATACTCCGCTTTAAAAAACATTCTGGTGCTCTAGAGCCCTCTGATATAAATTCTGATTATAAACAGTTAAGTGATGGAACCTTTCTTTCTTCACAGGTGTCTGATCTAATTAGGTGAGTGGTTAAATTGCACGTTGATGCATTCCGTCTGTGAGAGGAGAAAAAGGCAGCTGGTAAAGCTATGGCTGAACAAGCAGTTCAGACCCCAGCGCGACAAGAAGGAGCTACAGGGACAGATAAAGACACTGGTGATATTGTAGTTACTGTGAAGCCGATGTGTGAAGCTGCGCCTTTGTATGTTCCTCCAAAGGGAGCAGGAACAAGTGACGATAAAACTTCAGATAATGCGAAGGGATATTTTATTTATAATTGGGTCTATACCCCTTGGAGTAGAGCAGACGTTATGGTTCTTAAAGCTGCTTTGCCTGATCTGCGCAAAAATCCAGCCGCTTTTTATGAAGCAGTAGAAGGAGCTATTAGCTCCTGCACTATGACGTTGCCTGATATTGACATGTTTTTTGGCCTTATTTTACCCCCGATATGTGGAGATCAATTCGGAAGGTAGATGATAATGTAGCTTATGCTGATACTTGGGTGCATTTAGAGGAAATAGATGCTGCTAGAGAGCCTGCGCAGAAACCACAACAGGTGATATTAGATCTTCCCAAAGCCATTGTAACTAAGTTGAAAACTCTTATACCCCCCTAAAAAAATAGATTGGACTACATTAGTGTCTTGTAAGCATAAAGCGGATGAGTCAGTTTCGGATTTCTTTACACGATTTGAAGAGACATTCCATGAATTTAGTGGGCAGTCGTTGACAGATAACACGGGTAAGCATCTGTTCGTCGACAAATTTGTGGCTAACATGTTGCCAGAAATAGCTAGTTGCCTAAAGGCCAGTGAGAGTTCATGGACTAAGTCTTCCCCGGTCTCTCTCTTGACTATGGCCCAGTACTATGAGCGACAGGAATTGGAAACAAAAGGCAAGGAGGATAAAAAGGTTAAGGACTTAAAAACAAAAGTTATGTTGGTTCAAGTCTATGGTCCCTCATTTAGAGGTGGTGGTAGAGGTGGCCGTGCGATGTATCGCCCTGGTGTACCCCCTTTCCCTCAAGCAATTTTGTCTTCTGATCATTGTGCGTATTGTAAAGAGATTGGACATTGGCGTTCTGAGTGCCCCCATTTGCGAGGTCAGCACTATTAGCGGGGTGGAGGAACTATGAGTGGCCGCCCGAGGAACACAGAAAATAGGGGAGGCATGGATAATCGTACCAGAATTGAGGCAGTTGAAAACAATCCTAATTCTTTTAATACCTTGGATAGGCGAAACCAATACCAAATGTCTGATTATTCGGCCGATGGTCCTAAGGATTCTGATTATGCATAGAATGCCTAGGATGCGGTAAGGAACTGGTTGAGGTCCTAGAAGATCAGAGGGGTCCCTATGTCTATGCAAACGTCTTGGGTTCTACTGATCGCTTTCTGGTTGACAGGAGCTAGTCGTAGTGCTCTGTCTAAACAATTGATTCCTAGGGCTCCCCTGTCTGGCACAACGATAATTTTGATGGGACACCTTCCCTTAGTATAATGTCACAACCACTTGCATTTAGTCTTGATAAATTTACTGCAACATGTCCATTTCTGCTTTCCCCTAACACGCCGGATAACATTGTGGGTATTTGTGCTACAATACGTTGTTTCCCAGAAGGTGTGCGTATCATTTTCAACAATAACTATCCAATGGTTGAGAGGTCTTTCCTTATTAAAGAGGATATTGCTTTTGCATCGCTACCTAGTACCTTGTGGGCTACATCAGATACCGATGCGGCTCAAATGGTTATCCCACCAGTACATATTCAAGTGAAGGAAGGAGCTTCGTTGCCCCGACTGCCCCAATATAAAATCTCTCGAGAAGGTGATGAAGCATTGATACATATTGTTCAGGACTTGATCAGAGTGGGGGTTGAGGAAGAAGTTCCTTACAATACCTGTAATAGCCCTATTCTTCCCATTTTGAAACAAGCATTGAAAATGCAATAGGTCTCGCCTTTAATTAAGTTAAAGCCATTTGCTATACAATACCATTAGCAAAGCAAATGGCTTTAACTTAATCAGGGCAAGACTTATTGCATTTTTCAATGCTTGTTTAATCTAGCCACTCTTCCTTCTTACCATGCATTCATCCATCCTTCCTTCCTTCCATCCATCCATCATTCTATTAATTATTCTCTACCATCCACTCTTTTCTACATCTGTCTCTACATCTATCCTTCTCCCAGTAAGTCTATTTCTTCATGCGTCCCTCCATCCATCCATCCACCCACCCACCCACCAATCCATCCATCCATCCTACTCTCTAGCCACACATCTCTGAATTCACCAGTGATATATCCGCCATCCAGGAGGGTCACTCATCCGAGAACAATTGTTCTGAAAAAAAATGTGAGACTCAAGCACCCCTTGGCAATGGAAAAAATGAAATAGATGTTTAAAAGGTAGATATCAAAAGTGGAATGGCGGGAGAATACATTAAAACTGCACACGTAACATTTATAGATGCTTGTCCTTGTGTCCTGAGTGCCGCACACAGACTCGTCGAGTAATGCAAACAGATGCGCTGTTTGTCCGAGCTTTAATCCCCCGAGCTCTGTTAATCGGATAGGGTGCGAGTGAACAGCGCAGACAGACACAAGACAAAGCGGCATCCCAGGAGTAAACATGGAGGGTGCATGGGCTTGAGATAAGCAAGAGTGGGGGTTGCAAAGGGGTAGTAAACAATTAATAAAGAAAGATAGGGTATGAGTAAATGTCTAAAGCAGGAGTGGTAAGTGCAGGGACCGGGGCAGACTAAAATATGTGGTGTAACAAGATCCTGCATTCTTGTGTTAGACAAATGATGAGAAGGTACCCACTGGAGTTTATTTAAGAAGATATGATCGACGGGAAAGTCTACTTTCAAAGACGAATATCTACCTCTCACAAGTTGTGTAAGGCGATGTAACACAGACTCACAAGATTCAAAATTGCACACACATTCCCAAATTAAATGAAAACGCCTGTACTAGACGGACCATGGTAGCACTGCAGTTATTCTAACTCTAACATTGAAAAAAATGACAGTTTAAAATATAACGCACACATTCATAAGTCTCTAAGACGCCGGCGTGCGTCAACCCAAACTAGAACTTACCTGCGATAACCGGTTTCCATTCAATTCGTACATAATCCTTTTGTAAAGACTACTTAGATGAAATGCACGTATTATTCTAACAAACACGAACGACGGCCTCCACGTAAAATTAAAAACAAACAAATTAGTTGGCACGTTCACATATACGCTCACATGTATTCCGCATCCGCTAAATCATAACTGGGCGGAGCAATGACAGGGAAAGTAGGAGAAACACGGCCATCTCATGCGCGCGCGCACAGTGGGATCACCCTCGAGATGAATTGGGTTTTGTGCCACAGGGTTTAAACCGCATGTTCACAGCAACCACAAACAAATATCCTCGAGCAGTCTTCTCATACTTATGGAAGTGATTTAAATAAACAGCATGTGATATGACCAAATAAGTGACAATACTACTCGCCGAAATAGCGCTTCGACGACTCGTCAGGAGTAGTAAGCTCTATAGAAATACAATGCCGCGTGCTAATATAAACAACACAGAGTCATGCGTCCTTACTCCTATTAATAACAGTAATTAAATGAACAGTGGTAAGCCGTACTTACCATAGAGCAGCTAAAAATTCTCGTAGTTTCTGAAAATCCTGGTATAACTGGCACGAGTATCAACAACAAGAACCCAGGCGTGGGCACGTCCAGGCAGTCGTCCGTCCTAGTCTATGCAAAGTTATCCAAACCTCCGGCGCTAGATCAAATACCGAAACCATAAGCGCATCACTCTACCGTAGCCAAGTATCACCAAGCAAGTTAAGTCAAGTTCTGCTGCTTTCACAGAGTTTCCACAGATCTCAACAACAAAAAACCCTTCCGTATCCACCATCCTGGAATTCACGAACAACCGCTGTATCACGTAACGAGGTTTGTAAAGGGCAGCCTCATTCTCGCTCAAGTGCTCACACCTGCATGGATCCGCACAACCAGAAAGCGGCCGTGAAAGAATGAAAGTGAAACCGTACGGCCAAAAAAATACGCATGTGTGTGCACATCCCTACGCTAATTAAAGCAAACTTAGATGGCGTCGAGTTGTCCACATGCACGTGCATTTTTTGTCCGTACACGATTGCTAGAGCAGCCGTCTTTGTCCATCTGGACGTGCGTGCATTCAGCTTTGGCTGAATTGATCACAAAAGGTCCTCACATGGCGAGTGCAGCACTTGCGTGCTTCTAACGCCAGGCTAGACCTAAAAAGACACGGATTCTAAAGTTTATAGATCTATCATTGACTTGAGAGAGGTCAACAAGATAGTAGTGCTCCAATGTCCGGTATTTTCTGACATCACAACACTTCTCACTATGGTTCCTCCTACTGCAACTACATTTAGTGTGATAGATTTGAGGAATGCATTTTTTTCAATACCTATTCATCTTGACAGCCGTTATTTGTTTGGCTTCACTTTGAAAAATCGCTCATTCAGATTCTGTAGAGCTCCACAAGGGTATACAGAGAGTCCTAGCATTTATAGCCAGGCATTGAAGAGGCCGCTTGATTATTTCCCTGTAACAAAAGGGGTGGCTCTTATTCAATATGTCAATGACATCTTGTTGGCTGCTGAAACCCCTGAACAGTGTGAAGAAGGAACACTATTATTATTATCATTCCTTGCCTCTCATCGTCGCAAAGTCTCTTGGAAGAAATTGCAATATTGTAGACAGCAGGTTACCTATTTAGGTCACCTCCTGTCTAAGGAGGGACGTGCACTCACACCAGACCTCATTCAAGCTATTTTAGACACACATGTGCCCTGTACTCAGAAGGATGTTCGTGTACTGATTGGTCTTACTTCTTTCTGTAGGCAGTGGATCCCTAGCTTTTCTTACATTGTTAAACCCTTGTTGGCCCTTTTGACTAAAGACACTATGGACTACTGAATGCCAGAATGCTTTTCAAGAGTTACGTCAAGCTCTTTGTTCTGCACCAATACTAGGAACTCCAGACTACACTAAGGCCTTCACACTCTATGTACACGAGAGGGACAGTTGCGCTATCTCGGTTTTAACCCAGATACATGGTGATAAGCAGCGTCCTTGTGCCTATTTTTCAGCTGTCCTTGATCCAGTCGCTCGTGCGTTAGCTGGGTGTTTTCGATCGGTGGCAGCGCCAGCTGTGTCCATACGTCAAAGTGAGGGAATAGTCTTGTCACATAGATTGCTTGTGTTAGTGCTCCATTCACATGACGCCATGTTAAACCAAACGAAAACACAGCATTTGACTAGTGCTCGCTTGACAGGCTATGAATTGACACTTTTGGCCCCTCATATCACACTGAAAAGATGTTCAGCTTTCCAGCTGCTCAGCCTCAGTCACAAGAGTCACATGCTTGTATAGCCCTTACTGAAGAACAAACAAATGGTGTGTTGACCTACAGGATACATCCCTTTCTAGTGTTTTTTTTTTTTTTAAACAGACTTTATTAGGTCACAAAACAAAATGCAGTCAATCCCCTTCCCCCGTACTCCAGCCAAATCAGAACGTGGTGCACTGACCAGTCAACCAAACTGATCACAACTGTACAACATTCACCCCAACAGCGTCTATGCTACGAGGTAGTTCATCCAATCCCTTTCTAGTGTTGATGGGGAATTGTGGGTCGAAAGGTCCTGCTTGAAATTGCCCGATTGCAAGACATCTGCTGCCTACACAATTGCAACACTTCAGACAGTTGAGACAGCTCGTATCCCACAGAAGTCAGCTTAGGCAGCTGAGTTGATAGCGCTAACAAGAGCATGGAGGCTTAGTACTGATCTGTTCGTTAACATCTACACCGACAGACGATATACTTTTGGACTGGCTCATGATTTTGGGCTACTCTGGAAGAAAAGAGGCTTCCTTACATCACACGGGACACAAATAGTGCATGGGGAATTAGTACATAATCTCCTTACTGCCATGACATATCCTAAGAAAGTAGCGATTGTTAAGTGTAGCACACACAAGTGACTGATAAAATAGGACAGGGCAATGCCTTTGCAGATCACACAGCCCTTGAGACTGCAATGCAGGGAAGTATTACATCTATGTATGTGGTGAACTCACAGGCTGAACGTTGGCATGATGCCAGGCAAGAGGTGCTGGACATGCAACAATCTGCCTCTGCTGATGAATTAGACCAATGGTCTAAGGAGGGGACATTGGATGATGAGGGCTGTTGGAGGAATAAAGAAAAGGCCAAGTTGAAATTGCCTACAGCCTATTTATATCCTATAAGTCACATGGCCCAGCACATGTTGGAGCATCCTCAATAGCTAAACTACTTATGCAAATTTGGGATCATCCAGATATTGCCGGCACAGCTAAAAGGATAGTCCAGTCTTGTCTGATTTGTCCCCAGTATAATCCTGGAAAGGGAACACAAACTCCAACAGGAGGGTTTGCAATACCAACTGCACCTTTTGAGGTTCTGTAAATGGATTATATCCAGCTTGAACACTGCAATAATCTAAAATATGTCTTAGTGGTGGTATGTGCCTTCAGTAAATGGATAGATGCATACGCTACGAAAGATAATACAGCTCTTACTACAGCAAAGGTGCTCCTAAAGGAGTTTTTCCCTCGATTTGGCATTTGCAGAGTTTTGTGGAATGACAACGGACCCCATTTCATTGGGCAAGTTGTTGATTACCTCATGAAAGGATTGGGAATCGAGCAGAAGTTACATGCTGCTTTTCACCCACAATCAGCAGGGCTAGTGGAATGATACAACTCAACCCTCAAACTTAAGTTGGCCAAAATACAAGCTTCCGCATCTCTGAAATGCCCTTGGCATTGCTATCCATTAGATCGATACCACATACACGATCTGGCCTCACACCATATGAGGTGGTTTTTGGGAGACCAATAAATATTTGGGGGATTCCTAAGCCACGCCCTATACACGATGTACCTTATGTATTGATGAATGACTATTTGTCTCAGTTGACTGATAGTTTGTCTTCTATTTAGCAACAGGTTCGGGAAACGCTTCCAGACTGGTCGCAGGGTGAGGGCCATGATCTACGGCCTTGAGTCTACGTGGTGACAAAGTCCTTCCAGAGAGCCAGCTCCCTAGCCACTCGTCTCAACCTCAGTGAAGAAACCAACATCTGCCCAGGACCTTAGTGTGTTATCTGTTCTGTTGTTCAACGTCAAGATGAGAAATCGGAGGAGAAATCAACTGCTGCAAGACTTTGTGATCGAAAGAGTATGTTTATTATTAGATCACTTCAATTATTGTTCTGATTGCTACAATCACATAGTATTGTGTCGATTTAGATACCATATATAGGTTTCCCGATTTATGTCCTTATATAGGCACAATTCGCATTGCCCATATTTAGGCATAGAAATCCTACCCTTATTTAGGCATTATCCATGCTAACCAAATACAGGCATGGCCACCTACATCTGTTCATCTACATCACAACAAGTTCTTGGAAAACCAGACTCTTAAGCCTTTAGGACTTCCCCTTGCTTGGATATTGATTTCTCCAAGAACTCATTTATTATGCATAAACATCTATTCCTTAGGGGTTCATTCATGACGTTCTTCTGCCCGACTTTTACGTCAATACTGGCATTCCTGGACACCTTCAAGGTATAAATATACCTTCACTTACCATGGCAAACCACAGTTCGGCTGCCTACTTGCACAACGCGGCTCGCCACGGCAAGTTCGGAAGGAAGTCAAGTCCCCGCCTGAAGCACTGACCAGACGCTGTCATCCTCCTCGCAGAGAATCCCCTTGCGGGGTGTTAGAGATCGAGACTCGGAAAGAGATTCCAACCTCACTTATTCTAAGGTATGGAGCGGACTAGAACCTAGAGGGACTTTTGGCAACTATAGCTAAACTAGACTATAGACAAACAGCACCTACTTCTTACCTCGTACTACACTTAGGTTAGGTACACTGGGGTAGAACTAGCTAGAAGCATCAGGTGAGTATTAACATTTTAGCCTGTGTTATTTATGTATGTATTTTTATGAATATCTGTCATAGCTACAAACCATGCTGTTGCAGTATTATTTTATCTTACTGCTAAAGCTGTACATAATATACTTCTCATTCTGTCTTACGATTGTAGCAGTTCATAGCTCTTGCACGTGAAATAAGACTGTTCAATAAACCCCTTTTTATTGAAACGCCCGTCTTTCTATTTCTGTGTAACTCTGAAGAAACGAAGCATGCACGATTGACTGAGTGAAACTGTTATCTATTGTTTCCTCGATTCTGAGATTGTTACGATTCTAAGAGAAACAAAGTTGTCATATTTATGCGGTTGTCAGAAACTAATCCCTTCTTGATTATTCGAGAAGTTTTCTAGTTACCTCTGAGCTAGCTGGCACACACAAGTAATTAAGTTTAATGTACTCTATAGAGACATACTGACCTCAGTCCTATGTCAAAACTATAGTGTATATTATTCCAATGTGCAGAGCCTATCAAGGATATAGGAACTACACTACAATGGGTTGTAGAGGGAGTAACTCCTGCTCGAAACCTACTGACCGCTACTACTCCTGTCCCCCTTTGAGCACCACTATTTTACTCTTCTCTATCATGAGCAGCAGCACAGGATGTCCTACCTCAACAATACGTTCATTCAAATGTTGCTTCACACCCACAATGCTACGAACATCACCAACTGTTGGGTGTGTGTGGAATGATGCCAGCTCATCAAAAGAAGGGAGGAACGCCTTTAATTTCCTTGCCATTTTCACATAACAGCTCCTGCAGAGCCTGGTGCGCACTGTTATGGGCTTCTCAAATTGCTAATATCACTGATGCCGGTGTAGGAGGACTCAATGCTCAGCTAAATAAAGTCTGCTATCCTGATGAGTAAGGAGATCTGCAAGCTTTATGAACTAAATGGGAAATTGTCAAGGGTAATGGACCTTCTGTCATTGCTGTTACTAGAGCTCAAGCAGATCTTTGTGTAAGCAGCATTGGTAGCATCCCTGTGCAAAAAGTGACTGTATTAGAACATTACTGCAATAAACAATAGCAGTTTTTTGTCATCACATTACACCTATTTCATTTGTGGAAGTAATGGGTATTACCACCAACCTATTGGGTGGTCCGTAAGCTGTTACGTGTCCTTTTTGCTACCACCTGTGTTTTTGGCTCCTGATTCCTACCACAAAGAATATAAACTGTACAATGACATTTCCAAGAGCCGATTTAAGAGGACAATAGATCACAATGAGGTGGATCAGACTGATACTGCACTGCAGCAATATGTTGACTTTAATTTGGGGCTGTTCTTTGTTGGTGCAGCCTTAAACAGTAGGAAACTTAGGCACTTGACGTGTTGTAGAGTCTATAATCAATCAGACAGCTATGGCCCTTGGGAATATCACAGAAGAACTGCAAATTGCGAGGATTGTGGCGCTCCAAAACCAGACGGTCCTCGACATCCTTGCGGACCGTGATGGAGCATGCTGCATCATTGCAAGTAGTTGCTGTGTCTCTATCCCTGACCACACCCCTTCAGTTTTTGAAGCAATTTCTAAACTGCACAAAATAGCCACTGAAATCCATCAGGATTCAGGAACATGGACTTTGACTGGATGGAGAAGGACTATGTTTACTGCTTGGGGCTGGAAGTTGTCACCTCTATGTATATTTGTTGCGATCCTTTTTTCCTGCTGCTTATGTATCCAATGTGGCCCAATGCTCTGTTCCCTTTGTGCTCCCACATGTACCTCATGTATACCAGCTAAACGAAATGTCACAAATGTAAATGCTCGCTTGGCAATGGACCAAGAAATTACTGAATTAATGCAGATAGATGTGCACAATGTTTTCCGTACTCCCTCGAAAGTATAGGATGATGTCTTCAGCATATGCTAAAAGGGTCGTCTGTGGAAATCGCAAATAATCTGTTAGCATCAGCTGAAACCACCTTGTTTGTGGCATCCATTTTGTCAGCTATGTAATTCTTCCATCCTCTGCTGCTAGTCTTTTTCCCTGCCTGTGCTGTCTATTTTAGTTCAACTCCGGACTCTGCTAAAAGCAATATGCATGCTAAAGAGTTTGTAGCTGCCAGAACACCTGGTCTCAGACTCAACTGTCAATCTTAGTGCTGCCATAAGCACTCCTGATCCCCCCTCCCACTTTGCTAAGTGATTTCCCAATGTTAGTCGGTAGTTATTCTTGTGTAGGCCTGTACCTTCTATTTGTAACTACATGCTTACCAGTGCAGAAAACTCAGTATAAAAGGCCCATGATCTGTGTATTTAAGTCAGTACCTCCGGGAACATTTGAGGGTGTTGTATGGATGTGGTTTCACTCATGAGTGGATAAACTTGTTCTTTGAATTCCAGCTTCAGTGCCAATCTCTTCTTTGTTGGTTCAAGGACCCGTGGACAGATAAGGGTGAACCCCTGCACCGGTGGGCCCCTAAACAGGCTCATTTCCACAAATCCAGGGCTGGCGGGGATTGTAAGTGCTGTAAGTGTTAAATTCTGGATTCACTTTGACACCTCAGAAGAAGTTCAAGTGAGTAGTCTGTGGGACTTAATATCTATTAGAAACACTGCATCTTACATTGAGATTTGTCTAAACATTTAGTTTTTACCTGGTTTCCATTAGTGGCTACGACTATTGGTGTCTCGTTAGAGTATGAGATGACAATAGCTCCCATTAGCACAGAGAACACTTTACCAGAAAGAGAATCCTCTTGTCATTCTCCGGTTCTCGGACAAAACAGTAGAATAGAAAGAAGCTCTACTGCACCCTTTTTGGAAGCAGCAGAAGCAAAGAACTTACAACAGCACTGTCACAACATTGTGCTAAAGCAATAATATCTTGGTCATCACAGGAGCTACCCATCCCTTCCCTAATACCACTTGTGCACACCTATCCTAGCCACAAAATGATCGAAAGTAATGTTCCAGTAACAGACATAAGAGATGAAACGCACACCTGTGTAAAAGATTAAACTGTGCATAGATTGTTCACATAAGGTGTCAATCTGCTATATCGGCCCAGTCTCCACGTTGCACAAGTCCATAGTGGGCCCTTAACTATATTTGGCTCTTGAAGAGGCATCTTAATTAAAGGTAGCAATGTCTTTCAACCAGTCACCCAATTACGGCGATGTCCCCTTCATTCATGTCATCGACATGGAGCATCCCACAAACAGCAGCAATGCTTTGAGCTTTCTAATTGATATAGGTAGTGCAGGCCAGTGAAGTCTGTCTGCAGAGTAAGACATCTGCAGCTTGCGGGAATCAGAATGGAGTCAAATCCTAACTTCTTACGCAATAAGAGTAGAATATATACAGTGTAGGAATATCAAATGTATCAATCTTTGCCCGTTATTCAAAGATACTTGTGATGTAGGGGCACACCAATATTGCCAGCAATTATCAGTGAGTTCCTTTCCCACATAACAGGCACTGATAGATCAGTCCTTGAACTGAACAGCAAGGTATACAGTTTTGATACCTATTTCTACAGTCCAGGCTACATGTGGATTACGCTAAAGGCACAAATTCTGAGTCTTCCTCAGGATACCTTGAGCAGTTCATTTGCAAGGTATGTCTTAGTCAGAAGTATGTGACCATGTAAACTGGTGTGGCATTCCATCCTTTCTTGTACTGTGCAGAAGATATTAATTTTTCTCTCTGTGTACATGCCCCAACAGTATTAAACACATTTTCAAGGACAAATGAAATGAATTTTCTGCCGTCAGATGAGGTAGAGGATTATTCACCAGTGGAAATACAGGCGAATAATTTGCTAGCTTACTCGGCTCATAACAGGAACACTTAGTAGAGCCAACTGTATCAGTAGGTCTAGTTTACGTCTAAGCTGGGTCGCTAGTATAGTTAAGTGTACCTCTTTGTGCTTGGCCTGTCTCAAAAACTAAATAGTGCAAGGAGAAGATAATACAAAAAATTATGATACCAAAAGATCGCAAAATGGACCTATGCAGCATAAAAGTACAACTGGGACAGAGAACCACCCAATGTTATCCAGGAACTCACAACCGAACCACTCACACAACTCCGGTTGAAATGGGAGAAGGAATTCAGGCATTCCCTACATGACAAGGAATGGCAGACTGCCTTAGAATATCACAAACAGGTGTCACCTAACCCACGCTTTAAAAACATACAATTTAATATATTACACCAAGCATATTTAACACCAGCGAAACTCCAATGCTTCTACCCAGAGACACAATTTCTCTGTCCGCGATGCCAGCTTCCCGGTGCAACATTTCAACATATGGTTTGGAATTGCCATGCCCTACAACCCTATTGGGGCGTAATGCACAATACAAGAGACCACAGGACCCACGGACATTGACACATGTAAGTGCACTAGGGATATCCTCACATAGGAAAGACCGTAAAGTAGAGAGACTATTTGCATTGTTGGTCCTCCTTCTGGCAAAGCGATGCATTGGCGCGCGCCCACAGGGCCCCAGCTGGTGGCCTGGAGAGGGGCAGTAATAAAATGGGCACATCAGAAAAAGACACGATTCAACAGGAGGAGGCACGGGGGATACGATGCCACCACATCTCTACGGAGTGGACAACACTCCTTCAAAATTTCCGACAACAGAAGACATCTGCACACTCACCCATAAAACCACCTATCATGAATGGGATACCAGACTAAGAACCATCGACCTTAAACACTAATGAGCATCCCCACCCTTCGTCCCCCCACACAGATGCCCAATTGGACTCTCCATGAAGACGCACTACAAAATAAACAGATGCTCCACATAACGGCCAATATAGATTCTCACACGCACACACACACACCCCACATCCCTACCCCTACCCCTAACCACTCACCCTCAATTAATTCCCCAGTCAGCTAATTCCATCCACCCATCGAAGATGGGACCGATACTTAAGCCTCCTAAACGAGGACAAAGTATTCAGACTCACTACAGCTCCATCTAGACTTCGCAACATTCGGCCCACCCTAACACACCCACAATCCTATAGGGTCATTCTTCAGAGTTAAAATATACCTTATCGTGTGCAACCTGACAAAGATGTTGATTGTAATTTGAAAAATGAAAAACCTAATAAAACGGTTTAAACAAAAAAAAAACAGGACAGAGAACCACCCCCTTTCATAGGACAGATTCATAATATCCCAGTGCAGCCAAAACCAGATAATTGAGCACAGCTTGGAAAGTAGATCACCGGACAATGATATTAGCAGAATGGTATAGAAACTAAGGAAGCATTAAGATTGGGAAAGCCTAACAGCTATGGCAGTGGTAGTGCGAGACTTCAATCCTCTGCATCCAATAGTTACTTTGATCCTCTATGGACCTTAATTCCTAAATATTTAACAAATGCATTGGGCCATATTAGTGAGTAATCTAGTCGCAGCTGTGTCATTTGTTGTGGTCAGCAGAAATACATCAGACTCGTCCCAGTTTATTTTATCCCTAGTAAATATTTCCAAATGTGTTAACTGATAACCTTGACAAAAGAATTTCATCGATGAACATGGAACCCAACAGCCTTCTATTGCCAAAAGCATGATCAACATGCTCCAGCCGCACACAATTTCATTATGACTCAATCACTTGCCGCACCTCATCCAGACTATGTTGTCCAGTATCTACCTGAAGCTATACATCACAAAACATTTCTGCTATTGGCAAAGAAAAAACACAAGCAACAATCAGTTGGGTGAGGGGAGGGGGTGGCAGAGCTAAAAGCCTATGAAGTGAGAGGTACAGCTCTCGATCTTTGCCGCCTGCCACTCTAGGAGAGAACCCAGCTTGGACCCATGGTGTCCCAGCATAAAATGGACCACACTTGATGCATTGAAGCAACAGGATTGAAAGGGCCCCTACAACATCTCTCAACTGTCAAGAATGGAAGTTCGGCTGGCGTGAGGCATACAGTGCTGATGTGCTGCCTGGGAAGACGCAATGGAGTCTGCATGCCATTAACTGCAGACTGGACATTATGCATGTCACTGGTTGTCTGGTCCCCCCCATCTGGAGACCACAGCTGTTGAGTACCACAGACTGGACAACTTGCCACAGGCCTCAGCAAGTGCTGCAGCCTTTGTGAGATCTAAGTGATAAGCTACCGCCATCATGGGTGGCAGAACAAAAATATGCTTGACAACGCTGTAATGATGATTCAACCCACTGAGCCCACAACACATTAATACTGGTATACGAGCGGGCAAGATAGGGTGAACACATCCAGTTTGGAAGGATGCAAGTTCCTCGCCTTCCCACTTGGAGTGGGACAGGGTGCCAGACTGCCCCTTTTTTTGTGGTAGAAATGTGATTATGTGCTCTGCTCAGTGCCGTCTGTGGACATGCATGGACTAAGGAGCACAAATATGTTCAAATGAGCGCCTGCTGCAATTGTGTGCAACCGGTACCCTGCTTTAATTTAATCAAACTACACTAGAGGTTTAGGGCTGCTGCTGCCTTTAGACTAAAGGCTTGTGCAATGCTGGAGGAAGCCTGGATTCCCCATTAGGCCACCAGAGCTGTCCGCGATAAAACCATAACTGAACACTGAACGAATGTGACATGTGTAATCTCAAGCAACACAAATCGCCACTGCTGCAGGTTGTGGTGCAGCCTCATAAGAACTGAGGTGCACCTTCCTATCTCCAATTTGAGTCAATAGCGGAATGATCTTTTATATGAAACAACCAGCTAACAAGCTGGACATCTTGCTAACAAGCTGGACATCTTCCTAAATGCTACACCCGATATGCGCAAGGTGCTTGAACACACGATAGACATGATTTGGGATTACTGGGGGATGGACAAATCTAAATTAGCAGACATGTATCTGAAACTGAAGTAAGCCTAACAGCTATTAAACCCAAGGTGGCAGAGTTGCAAGGACAAGTAATGGAACTACTTGAAAGGATTCAAACCTTAGAATACAGAGCAATGGACACCAAATAACATCTTGCAGCAAAATTCAAGTCTTTGGCCCAGTGTATTCAACTTACGTGAGGGGTACTCTTTACATAGGTCAGATTGGGTGTCCCATTTACACTACTACAGCACAACAGACTCTTGGTAGATGCTTGTTGGCAAGATGCTTAGTTACCAACCCAATAGGTATTCTAAACGTTTATGCAAGACCACTGACTTATTGTCAGTGAAACTGCTCTACCACCCTCGCAGCTCCACCATTAAGTGAGCCCCTACACTCCCGTAGTGTTGGTGTTAGAGGCTCTCCTCCACCCGCAGGTTATACCTGCACCTCATCCCTGGTGGTCCAGTGGACCTCTGACTCCTTTCTCTCGCTCCGCTTTCTGCCCCTTTCTACTCAGTTTTTCACCCTTTAGCTCTTTCACCCTTCTTAGCACTCTTCTTCAGCTTTCTGCTTAGGTTTCACCCTTTATTCTTCCCACACTTTTACTCTTCATATATTTTCTTTTACACCCTTCTTACTCTTTACTTTTTTTCCTCTTTCCTATAGCTTGCTTTCCCCTGTTTTTTCCCCGCTGCTGCTGCCCCCGTGGCCCCTCCCCCCAGCACGAACATCCCAAGCCAGTTCCCCTTCCCGCTCCTGCCTCCCAGCTGTCCAGATCTCCCTGACCCCTACTTAATGGTGGCCGCACAGCGGCTGTGCCGCTGGCGCGCCAAAGGCAAGCCCGTCTGCGCCCGACCAGTGCCAGGAACCCTGGACATCTGCACCGCCAACGCTACAACCCAGCGGTAGTCCACGCACTCAACCCAGGCCGCAACAACAACTGCAAGCTAGCGTCACTAGCCGACACCCACAGAGCCTTCAGATGTCAACGCTGCTAGCATACCTGCAGCACCGACAGGAACACGGACCCAGCACAGCCGCCCACAAGAACACAACCGAACCGAAGACCTTGCAATGCATCCTCCTCAACATCCGTTCACTCCACAAACACACCACCGAAATCTGGGACCTCCTCGACAGCACCACCCCGGACGTAGCATTCTTCACTGAAACCTGGACCAACACTACCTCGGGACCGGACATCCCCAAGGATACAAGATCTCCCGGAAGGACCGCCCCACCCACCCGGGAGGAGGAATCACCATTGTTCACAAATCTACCCTCCGCCTGAGCACATTCCCCGACGAGCCCATGGAACACTGACACTTCAAGATACAGGCCAGCCCTACCACCACCCTCCGAGGAACTCATCTCCCAACCCTGTGGACTTTTCACCAACTCCATCACGGACATCATCGCATCCACCTACTACACCCTGCTGGGAGATCTCAACTTCCACCTAGACCCCAACACAGCATCCCTCCTGGACAACCTCAGACTCTGCCAGATCGTGACCGAACCCACGCACTCAGCAGGACACACCCTCGACCCCCTGTTCACATCAGGAAACTCCATCACTTTCAGCCACACCACCGAACTCCTGTGTACAGACCATCGATGCATCCACTTGACCTTCAGAACACCCACCATCCACAGACCCCAGCACCTGCTCCCATGAAGAAACTGGACCAAAATCTCTGACGACCAGCTAAACTCCTCAATCGGCAACTCTACCCCAACCACCGTGGAAGACTACCCCAGCCCGAACTCTGCACAGATGAATCTCCTACAGCGCCAAAACCATAGCCCCCCTCAAGAAGAAGAACACACACGCCAAGAAAGCCAGATGGTTTACCACTGAACATCGAGAGTCCAAACGCACATTCCGCCGCCTCGAAAAGGCCTGGAGGAACTCCAATTCCACAGAAGCCCACAACAACTTCAGAACCGCCACCAACACCCACCACCAACTCATCAGAAAGATGAGAAAAACAGCGATCAAAGACAGAATCTCCACACAAGCACGCAACAGCAAAGAACTCTTCCACATCATCAAGGAGTTCGCCCAACCCACCAGTAAGTCTACTGACATTCCTCCCTCACAAGACCTCTGCAGCAAACTCAGCGCCTTCTTCCACCACAAAACCAAGAACATCGACGACAACTTTGACGAAGACAACCAACACACTGAACCCTCACCAGCCACCCCCGACACCCTGAAACCAAAGATTGGCAGCTGGACAGCCCTCACCACCGAAGATACACTGAAGATATTGAAGTCAATCCACTCCGGGGCCCCCACTGACCCCTGCCCCCTCCACATCTTCAACAGAGCCGGCGACACCATCGCACCCAAGCTTCGCCACACCATCAACCGCTCTCTGGCGACTGCATCCTTCCCAGACGACTGGAAACACGCAGAGGTCAACCCCCTCCTGAAGATGCCCTCGGCAGACCCCACCGACCTCAAAAACAACAGACCCATCTCACTGCTACCGTTCCCAGCGAAAGTCCTTGAGAAAGCCATCAACAGCCAACTTGCCACCTTCATCGAAGAGCCCAACATCCTCAACTCCTCCCAATCCGGCTTCAGAAAAAACCACTGCACAGAAACCGCCCTCCTCGCCGCAACAGACGACATCCTCTCCCTACTGGACAAAGGAGAAACAGTAGCCCTCATACTCCTCGACCTCTCAGCGGTCTTCAACCCAGTCTCCCACCGCACCCTAACACGCAGACTCCACGATGCAGGAATCCGGGACAAAGGCCCTCGACTGGATCCACTCTTTCCTCTCCGGCAGAACGCAGCGGGTCAGACTCCCTACTTTCTCTCGTACCCTACACCAACCACCTGCGAAGTCCGCCAGGGGTCCTCCCTCAGCCCCAAGCTCTTAGTCTACATGGCTCCGCTCGCCCCCATCGTCAGAACCCAAGGACTCAACATTGTTTCATACGCAGACGACACCCAACTCATCCTCTCCCTATGCAATGAACCCAACGCAGCCAAACATAACTTTCAAGAAGGTATGGAAGCTGTCCCCAAATGGTGAAAAGCAGCTGCCTACAACTCAACACCTACAAAACAGAAGTACTCATCAAGGGCCCACACCCCGATGCCTGGAACAACACTTGGTGGCCCCAGCCCTCGGAAGCCCACCCACCCCCACGGACCATGCACACAACCTTGGAATCATCCTGGACTCCAAGCTCAAAAATGGACCGCCAGATCAACTCAGTCGCTTCCTTCTGCTTCCACACCCTCCGCCTCCTACGCAAGACCTTCAAATGGATCCCCCTCGAGCACAGAAAGACAGTCACTCACGCTCTCGACACCAGTAGAGTAGGCAACGCACTCTACGCCGGAATAAACAAAAACCTCACTTGCAGGCTACAAAACATCCAGAACACCGCAAGACTGGTCCTCAACCTGCCAAGACACTGCCATATCTCCCTGCACCTGTGCACACTCCACTGGCTCCCCATTGAGACTAGAACCACCTTCAAAATCCTCACCTATGCACACAAAGCCCTCCACAACACCGGACCAGCATACCTGAACAGCCGACTCAAATTCCACGCACCCCAAAGGACCGTACGATCAGCCCAGCTCTCCTACGCCGTGGTCCCCCTCGCCAGAAAGACCAGATCAGGAGGCCGCTCCTTCTCCTTCCTCGCGGCCAGAGCCTGGAACGCCCTACCAGTCCACCTCAGACAGACATCACTCCCCATCTTCACGAGGAACCTCAAACCGTGGCTCTTCAACAGACCGTCTCCTAGATGGCCTGGAACCTGCACCTCCACCACCCCCCTCAGCGCCTTGAGACCATTACAGGCGAGTAGTCGCGCTTAACAAACACGTGATTTTTCTTATTTTATTTCTAACAATTCCCATCACTAATTCCTATACAGTGCAACACCCCTCTTGATATTGATCGACTACACAGCACAAATAGGAAGCAACTGTAATTTTGAGGTTGACAAAGTAATAGTTAGGTCTAAACTCAGAGAACAGGGCTGTATCTCAAAGGACTGCAGGTCACTTACAAAGATTCTTGGGTGACTTGCCTCCTGCGGCCATATGGCGTAAGTGCCACACACATGCCAGGAAGCAATATTAATTTGCATCCAGGTATGATGTATACACCGGACTGGATATGGTTCTTTGTTCTCACTGTTTGAGCCCTAAATGTAACATAATTTTAAGTGTATTTGAAAAGCGCACGTTCACTCATGGGCATCTTGGCACTAAACAACAGAGGTTTATTGTTACCGAACACCTTGGTACTCATTTCATCGACCTCAGGAGGGTGAAAAGGCCGAGTGAACCTGCCGGGATTTGAGCCTGTGGCCATGAGGTTAAACACAGGCCCCTACAGTGGACGCATTAGTCCACTAAGCCACCAGATCCAACATGTTTAAAGTTAAACATGCTTTGTATTTGGGGTAAGACTATCTCTGATCATAACCCATTGTGCTTACCGAACAAAGAATCTAGGCCACCGCCTTGAATAAAAGGGAATTCAGAAGAAAGATATGAGATTCAATTGCATTTTATTTCCAAACCAACAGTGACAAGAGTGGGAGAGGTGGGACACTGGTGGGGGTGTTTTTAGTTATTTCGTGAAAGACAGGAATGAAGGGGGGCAGGCTCAGATGAATTGCCAGTTTTATTTAGATATCAAGGGCATAGCAGACAGCCTGTTTTATCATTTTTTCATTTCAGATTTCCAGTTTCATTACTTTACACGGTTGCGTAAATGCAGCCACAGAGGAACAGCTGTCCAGATAGTAATTCATCTTTCTAATATGGATAGTCTTTAAGTGATGCAATTAGATTGGTACTGGCATGTTTTTAGGGGGAAAAAACTAAGAACTTCAGTGGTGGGGATGGCGTGGTTGTGTTTAAACTGATAGGTGATGGGGGCTGCATGGAGTGAGAATGGAGTCCAAGAAGCTTGAGAGCACAGCACTGATTCAGTGTGCCACTGGAAAAGAATTTGCCCTGTGGAGCCAAAGATATGGTAGGGACGAAATACGAAGCAAAGACTGAAATCACCTAAAGGGCTGATTCTGTTATTCTACAGATCTCGAACACATCTTTCATCTTGAGCTTCTTAAGATGTTCCTCAAATGAATGAGACATGACAGCCAGAATGGATTGACAAAATATTTATCTGCTTTCTTTGTTCTTCTCTACATTTACATAAACTATTGTTAAACAAAACATGAATCACAAAAATAAACAGGAGGAAACATTCCAGACAGGTCTGAAGAGAACAAACAGTTCTACATTTATAAACTTCTAGAGAACAGACAAATAAAATTTCAATAATATCAAATCAGTAAGAGAAAGGGCGCTGGGTCCCAGATAGATTGTATTGTTAATGCATTTCTTCAATCTACATTCATCGGTTACATAAAGTAGCTACAGTCCAAATACTGGCAGTCTGGAGTTCTGCCATGCAGGTAGAAAGAGCCATATTACAGTTTGAATGTGTCCAGTTATGTTGCTCCAGAGACACAGGGTTCACAGTATCTCAAGAAGACCTGGTCAACTGAGAGAAAAATGCAGCGGAATTATGGAGCCTGCAAACCGCCATGAAGGAAAAACACAAAATGGAAATCACTGTTTGTACCCATGTATTTTAACTGCCTTTTCAAAGAAACAACACTGTTTGGAGTTAATGATCTAGTAATATGAGGATAGTGAGCTACAGCATGCTAAGACTGTTGTGTGTTTCCAAAGGGCGAATGTGCTGTAGCTGCTCCATTGAATTTCTTTGCAAGGTGTAATTCTAATAAAACCTTTGTACAACACTTTTAGTGAATTAAAAATACTTTCTTTTCTCAACTGGCGCAAACAAACTTGTGTTGACTGCCATAAACAACCTCCATCTTAATGCCAATTTAAGCAGAAGCACTGAATTAGCGCCGATTGCTGCTAGAACACAGAGAAACCAAAAGTAGGAAAGGTTGAGACAAGACTCATTGTTAGGAAATTATAAATACTTTAGCTGTGTCTTTCTTTACATATAAGAACTTAAAGATCTTTTAGTTTATGATATAAGATACAATCTCAAGTTTCTGCCATCTTCATAGCTCGCAGGAGACCAGATTTCAAGAGGTCCTAAGGCCGAGTCCGCGGTACCTCCAGGAATTGGGTTCCCATACATCAAAACTCCAAAAATATACCTTATAATGTCAGTTTAAAGAGGGCAACATCTACAAAGGTAAAATGAAAATGGTTTACACAACATTTTCATTTGGGCTTTAATGCTCTTCAGTATAAGAACACTAAAAGCATCAGTTTTCAAATCCAGCAAATTAGGCAATTCTACCACTACTGATTGCGTGCCTGCCACGGTGAAGCTCATTTTCTATCATGAAGTTGATGAAGTCTTAGCTTCACACAGCTATGGTGAGAGATTACAATATCTGATATGAAACATATCAAAACCTAAACTGTTCAATTTAAAAGAAGGAAAAACAGCCTGGAGATATGCATGTGCATTTTAAATGTCCCCCCCCTATATATCGTCTCATTTACTATCTGATAAAGCAAACACCAACTAAGGTAATGTTATAATTTCTCACTTCGGAAAATAATAAAAACATTCTAGTACCAAAGAGATCAATACTGGTCAAATGTCACCAATGCTGAATAGCAACTTGAATCCTGCAATATTAGTCTGCTTCAAGTCAAACATGATGACACTGATAAACAGAAACAAACTTTGTCATCTAAGGATACTGGAAAAAGTCCACATTTTCATACTCCAATGAAACTTGGAAAGGGGGAAGCGATGCAAGTTTCTCCAAAAAGAATGTTTCTTTATAACTTGTTTAATAACCTTAGGAAAAGAAGCCAAGGAATAATCATAAAATAGTTTGTGAGGTGAATGACAGTGTGTGCTGAGTGTTTTGAGAACGGCACCAGCTTTGAATTGTAAAAGAAATTAGTGCAGGTGTGGACAAACTCTGGAAGCACACAAGATATAAGGACAACTGGCCTTGTTCAGTCACCACTAGCTGCTGAACTTGTTCAAGCTGTGCTATTGGGCTTACCGCCTGATGACGGATCATCAATATTCTACAAAATGCTCTGATATTTGAGATGACAAAACAATAAATAGATTGTAGCTTGAAGTTTAACTAGTAATTTATATTTTCGTAAACGTAAATACTGGTATCGGGTCCCATCACACAAAATGGAAATAACAAACTGGTTTGTTGGACCTTACATACTGCAGTAGAAACAGTATTCCCAGTGGTGGTCCAGAAAATGGCTCACAATTTGACATGTACTATGCTCTAGGAGACTGCAGCTTCTACCAGTCATCACCACACCTTTGTATCTGCAGAGGACACAAAATGCTATGTATTTGGGAGAAGAGAATTTAAAACCTCTACCACCCATTTCTGATCATTGTTATGAGTCCTGCGCTAATAGACACTCACCAGAGAACTCCAAGAGCATGTATAGCGCTCTTTTTCATTTGGACTAGAAAAAAAATAAAAAGGATAAATCAATATCAGGCACTGGTGGCTGACAACCGATTGTGGCAGGGTGGGTTTGGGTAATAAATGACTCCTAGGAATGCATATTTGTACCTAAGCAAAATCCAACAAATGTACATATCTTTGTCAGGAGAGACAGGCACAGAGGAGCCCTGCTTCATTACAATTACAGCAGCAGGAGACAGGTTATAATGGTTATAGGAAACGTGCACTTAATGTAAGTGAATGGAAGAACAGGTCGTAGAACCATCACCTGATTCTGAAGCTCAGAAGAAACAAAAGGCAACAATGGAACAACCTCTAACCTAAATCAATTCCTCAATACAAAAAAGACATAATTGCTTTCAGATTACTTGTTTACAAAAACATCCCACAAGTATCGTGTCAGCCGTATCCTTTAGACAGAACACAGATTGAAATATGGAAAACAAAAACATCTAAACTGCACACCAGATTCTAAATGCACAATTACACATCTAATTTGATAATTTATAGTAACACATTTGTTGCGTTTGACCTCAAGGAACAGCGTCCCTACAAATGAAGCGATTGCCAGGTGAGATCCTCATTTTGCAATAGCTACACACACTGGTGATATCAGATGCAATATTTTCTAATACTGGATACGTCAAAGAATAAAGCTAAGTAAGCAGGCATTAACTTTTACATGTGCCCTTCTGCTCATGTGATGGCCTAAATAAAAAAACAAGCACTTTGTAAATCAGATTCAATGGAGCAGTTACATGTAGGTGGCACATTCCCCTGAACAACCCAACCCATCCCTTTGATTTCTATCCAAATTCTTCTTCAATGTAAGCTTGATGTTCACTAAGACTTGTGCCCGCCTCTCTAGAAGAGTTTTATCCATCAAATAAGAAATTCACAATTTCAGGGGCTCCCATGGAAACTCTCTTGTGCTGCAGACATCAGACTATCCAGCAGAACCCATTTGTTTTCATTCTCATTAGTAGGGCTTCCACTAATACAAGTAGTGCGGACCATGATGTTCATATTGTCTCCCAGCTTTCGAACTGCAAAGTGAGATACCGTGAAGTTGGCCGTAAAAACAAGTGGTACATTAAAGGCTTGTCAGAAAACAAAAGGTATTAAACACACGCAAATCACAAACAATTGTTTAAATTTAGTTGGCAAAACCTAAGCCTTTAATCGAGCAAATCCTAGAAGTCTGTTAGTAGCTTTTTGACCAATGTAGAGATAAAAACAAACGCAATAACCTAACAAATGAATAGTTAAACAAAACTAGGAAAGTACAAATGGACAAATAGCATATTGGACTCCATCACATTTCTCATTATTAATGATACAAGCATTAATTATGCTACTCAAAATTGCAGAAATGCAGTTCACTACACAACACCCCTTATCATAAAGAACACTGGCTCTCGCAAAACGTGCAGGCAAGTCAAACAGAAGAGAACATATTTAATTCGTGGTAGTAGTGTAATGCTCTGGGCCTGGAAATATCAGTCATAAACTGAATTAAAAGTGCTTTTATCATCACTTGAGCTTGCGCCATTAAAAGAGTATTGGACGACCAAATCCTGCCCTTGAAACTCGAGAACTTTCAATACCCACAAAAATCATAAAGCTGCAGTTATCTACCAGATGGCACTAAAGAGAAGCTGCTATCTAAGGTATTCCTGATATCACCAAATAACAGATAACAATCTACATACAGCAGATAGCCTATTAATGACTGACATATGCAGGATTACATGTTTATAACAGATAATCATATGTGTAACATTTACACTCCGATTCAACATGAGTTCTGCCTGCTCCCCCCACTTTATGCACCTATGGGCAAAGAACAATGCACATTCCCCACTTATTTCTTGCAGTATATTACCCATTAGTTCAGCACAATCGGTTGATAAACTTTACAGAGAATGTTAAAATGACCATAAAAATCTAAAGTAATAAAAATACAAAACTACATGAAATCCTACATAAAATAATCGAAAGCTGAACGGGTACATTTCCTCTACTCCATGTGTATTCGGTGCTTCTAACACAATATTCCTACCCAAACTTGGCCCAGCAGCCACAGATGTAAGTAATGACAGGCGACAAGTAAGAGTCTGGTACAAAGGGACAGGCCATGTAGTTGGTACACAAGGAGGTGCACAAGTGCGTTTTAAGGAGCGCATGCGTCTGGAACCACTGCATTTGGGTGAAGTTCAGGAATCAAGTGCCGTTAACAAATGATAGATGGCTTGGAGCCTTTCCCAAAGGATGTAAATCAAAACGTTTAAAGGTTAGGACTAAATAAATAAAGAAATACATTTTTAATGCAGGGCGGCAATTTAGTTAAGACTATCGGTCGTAACTGTAAGGGCTAACTCTCAGTTTCCCCAACCCTGAAAAGAATTTCAAAAAAGCTTTCACTCTGCATGTTTTTAGTGTTTGGTCTCAGCTACATAACCTGTTCAGCAACTACACCTTTTCATGTTCGCTTTCTCCGTGATTACATTTAAGCAACATGAATCACCCCAAAATGTATGAATATGGAGATGATTTCTTTTTACCAAACTACTTATTTCTAAGTGAAACAAAAGTATTGGGTCTTGTCTTTAGAGAGTTTTTATTTTAAAAACTGAAGCTCTTCCATCCTACGAGATGGGAGCTCCCATATATAGTTTTGAAAGTTCTGTGCACTCTTTAAATCGTTTTTTGGATTGGTCTGGGGTATGACCTTTGTGTTATTGCCAGATTTTTCACTACATATTACTCCGACATCTATTCTGGGATCTCTTTCCAGCTCAGTGTTATTTTCCTGGCCCAGACCACCTAAAAGTGAGCAACATGCTCAGCAGCCAAAGCAAGACACCCTTAAGGCCTAAATACTCGCTCTAGGTACAGAGCGGAAATCAGAGTGAAAGATGAGCTCAGCCTCCCAAACGAAGCAAAGGTGGAAACTCCATATCAAAGAGGCTGCTTAGGAGCTTCATTTGTAATAATGACACTGGTCAAAAAAAGACCATCCAGTCAGATTCCATGGTGCCCTTCCAGCAGGGGAAACCAATCTTTGGATGAGTTACTGTTCGCAAGTAAGCAAGAGTATGTTTTAATAGCCTCTCTTGTTGATGGGGTGCCATCGGGCAAATTATCATGTGTACATTGTACATATCTTCATTCGAGTTACTCGTTTTCATATAGGCTAAATAACGCTGTGGGCCACAACAATGGATCCCTACTCTTATAGATTAGAATGGGGACACGTTTCCTTCACAAAAGGTCTTTCCCACATCTTCTGCTTAAAGTACTCAATTTGCATCACATCTAAAGAAGCATGATGGCTAACAGCTGAAGAGTTGACATTACTTCTCATCTTCGTCTCACTGCATGCTCAAAACAGAATGACTGAACGGTAGGGTCTCAATCAGCCTTCTTCTGGAGGAATCACATTCTCTCCTCAACTCTACTACGCTGGTACTGCATGAAAAAATGAAAGGCTTGTGAATGGGAGACTGCACGAGACAATCTAGTACAGACCAGCAGAAGTGTGGAAAAGGGGATGCCGAGATGGTCAGACTGCTTCTGCTGTGGCATACACATGCAAATCGTACGACAATGGATTCATCCCACCTCTCCACCATTGGCACAGGCGGTCTGACGAGGTAACTATGGTTCAGTGGTGCTTTGTGGAGGTCATAGCGCTCCATTTTAGCCTACTTCTGGATCTGGAATATAAAGAGCCGTAGGTTGATGTTCTTGGCTGCCAGCAGTTTGTTACATTCCACAGAGTCTGTGATAGGCAGCGGCACATAGTCAGTCTCATTGTTTTCATTGGTGAACACAAAGTGGTAGATTACAGGGTGGATCTTCACGTCGTCATAGGGCCCCTTAAGCAGCAGGAAAGAGCACTCCATCTGCGAGTTGATCTTGCTCTTCAGGATGAGCTGGAAAGATAGTGTGCGCTTGCAGGATAGGTTTGGGTTGCGCTCAGAGTCGTTCACCCTGGCTTTCAGGACCCAGGTCTGGTTCAGCACTGTGAAGCGGGGTGTCTCATAGTACAGCCGGGTGATGAAGTCATCTGTTCTGTATGGGCGAAACTGCACTTCTGCAAGACAACGCGTTGGGATAGAGGAACAGAGAAAAGGAAACAAAAACAAAAAAAGAAAACACAGAGTTAAACACTAGCTTTGTATTCAGAGATTCTCAATACAAGATCACTTTACCTGTGGCAATGGAGGAAGCACACCGTCTTGGGAAACTTCAAAGCAACTGGAAGAGATTTGACATGCAGGTCGGACACAAGTCCAAATGCATGATTTTAGTTTAACAAGAATATTTGCCTTTATAAATGTTCACTAATAAAAATAGATGTAATGGTACATCAACATAAGAGTAGTAATACTAGGTTATGCAGTGTAGTTCAGAAACAAACATATAATATTAGATCTCATTTTTAAACAAATCAAACTCACCAGGAAATAAAATTATTATTTTAAGGTAGGCAAAACTAACAGGAAGCACTTTCTGATTGCATGAGCTTCAAAAATAAAATAACAAGATTAGTTGGTCAAGTCTAAACATACCTCTTGAAACAGTTAAGCAACAGGCATGGCAAGACATTCAAGCTTTTGGCCACTCAGTCGCTGTGCGGTTTGATCTGTAGTATGATATGAGGGCTGAACCTCACTAAATTAAGGCGATGGTGTGATTACGCCACTGACGTATAAGCACATTCAATATGTCAATTACCGAGCACAAGCTATGTGTTGGGATTGGTTTGATAGGAAATTGCAAGAAGTGGGTAAGGCATCAGAATTTGTAAATGTCTGAAATACTTTGGCAAATACATCACTCTACTGTCGTGTGAATCCAAGTTTTTTTGGGCACTGATACAATGCCCATCACAAGCCCCACCACCCAGCTCCTGCTACACCCCATGTTCTCACTACTTGTGTGCTTAGTTCAAACTGATTGCCTAACAAACATCTTGAAAGTAGAAGATCAAGCCTGCAAGAGACATTGCCGTTCCATATTGAATCACAACACCATGCTCATGGTTCCTGGAATCCTCTCCCTCACTTTTATTGTATACGGTCTTCCGGCATTGAGATATAGGTGTGGAAATGGAGGTTTCTAACATCGATGTACCAAAGACGTTAATAGCTGTTGAAAGGTAAGGGCTGCCACATCAGGAGGATATAGATTGGACCCTTTTGTTATACATGTAAAAAAATGAACATCCATGGGAACAAGCACCAGACGCACACACAATGCAGTTCAAAGAGTAAGGGTAACTTTATTCAAATCAATAGTAACACTCCTGTAGTACAAGAGTGGAAAACAACACAGTATAGAACTCTGTGCGAATTAAGACAGCATTCAGTAATACACAAAAAGATAGGACTTGATAATTACACAGCCATTAGAGTTTCAAGAAAGCAAACAGCATAAAAAAGGACTTTATTCCATAAATGATGTTAAAGAATGTAGTCAAAAAAGAGAAATTATTTTATGCCCAACAGCTATGAGATCAGCTTTTGCAAACTACATTGGAAAACTAGTCTACCCTGTGAGGGCGCAGAGGTCATCTGAAGTCTTTGAGGGGCCTGATCTTAAGGGCCCTTTATATAATGGAGATTAAATACTGCAGGGGCTCACACAGTTCTTCCACCAACTCCTCCACCTGCATGAACCAGAATCATTTCCAATTAGTACTTGCAAACATTACTGTACAAGTTGCAGCATTTGATGCAATTAGAATCAAACCTACAAAAGGAGAGGTAGGGTTAACGTTTAATTCACAAGCAGGATCACAAGAATTTGGATACAACTGCAGATACAGATATTTGCGTCGCAATGGGGCGAAATTTGCAAGATCTACTGTAAGCGCAATGCAGCTGTGAGTTAATCTGTTGCAAGAAATCAGTTAATTGCTGGCACACTGGCCAAAGCAAATACTATGCAATAGACTTATTGATCTAAGGACCACAGTAACTCCAGCATAAAGAATTTAGGGCGCCCTTGCCTAGCTCAGAAGATCCTTCCACAAAAGGGATTGGGCGAGTTAGGGGGATTTCTTAAAAAACACCTTTAACATTCCGAACGGTGAGCAGCGAATATTTATGCAGTTCTCATTGGAACTACTTCACTGAAGCAACTATCTTTTAAAAGGAATTGAATTCACTTGGTGGCAGCAAGTAATTCAGTAGGGATCTTACGTGGCACATCATGTGCCAATGTGATGCAATATGGCTTCACTTGGCACAACAAATACCTAGGCAATGGGAAAGTGGGTTCTCAACTGTAGCTCGCAACTGTAGTACGTACTCAAGCTGGGACAGTGAATCTGCACACATAACATGAACAACAAATATAGGGCTGGTAAAGCTTCAGCAGCAGACATTAGCTGAAGGATGAGTTAATCAGAAACACAGTTGAGGAGAGGACTGGGCTAGCTGCCTCTTTAGCAGAAATGAACATTCCAGACACCGTCATGTTACAATGTTTCAGGATAGTCAACCCATTCAAACCCACATCTCTTATGCCCCTGTAAAGATGGCCACCTAGTGACATTTGCCCTCTACAAAATGAACAAATCAAGAAATGGGACCTAATTAGGCTCTTTCTAGAAATCCATGAATTCATCTACCATGTATATGGGTTCCTTGCAATCTGCATTTCTCTTTACATGATCTTCGTAACTTCTCTTTATATGCGGCACTTACAAACCCCAGCACAGAGTGACGTAGGACTTTAGACCACCGTGTGGACTTACCTGTGTATTTGGACGTGCCAGAGTTGTAATAATACTGCCCCCACCCAGGCCTAACTTTACCGATGATCTTGATTCAGAAAGTGATTACAGGCCCATTTAGAAGAATGCTTAACATTCCTTTCATGTTTTTAGCACGAAGGACATGTATACTCACCGAGTGACACATTATGCTCATTTGTTTGACTGCATTTCTTCGGGACTCCCCTGCCCCTTAAAAGTGGCATCATGGAAACTGTAACACCAAGTTTAAAAGTGGCAAACCCCATGATGAGACATGCAAGGTCACCAGCAGTTCAGTTACCTTGCTTTCAAGAATCCTGCTCCTCAAAACCGAAGAGCTTTCTTTTGATTTGAAACTCACAAGTTCTGTTGCAGTTTCTGCTTCCTTCTCTGTGGGCCATCACTATACACAAACTCCTGTAACTGAAAGTCTTCATCAAGGTGCAGGTTTTTCTGGGTCTGTGCTTCTCAAAGAACGCGAGATGACCCAGAGCACCTCTCGAGGAAGAGGAGATGTGCACTTCTGAGTCTTAAGAATCCATAAACCATGCAGCCTTTTGGCCTAAGACACAATGAACATGTTTTGCGGTGAGTTTAGGAGATCCTTGGTTGCGCTTTTTTGGTACAAATAAATACCGTGACGTCGAACTCTAAAGAAACTGTCATTGAGGGTTGAAATCAAAACTATATGCAAGTAAACATCACCCAATGTGCCCAACAAAGACATGACAGGCTTATTGTTCATGGATTCAAACACGTCTTCCGCATTTCCATATCCTCTTCGACTGCCAAAAGCAAAGCCAGGTTATAAGTAATAATCCCAGTAACACTCTGATTACTCATGTGTATAGTCTCCAGGGCAGCAAGAGGAGTGTTACCTGCTAATGGTTTTTGAGGTATTTTCTTCAGGTTTATTCATGTATTACATTTGGTTTCCCTTCCACATTTCCCTTGACAATTTAAGCCATTTACATGACAAAAGGTTTCTAATTGCTTTTACCCTCCTGCCCTGCATGGCCAGAAGCGAAACAAGACAATGTTTTAGGTCGAGCCATCTCAATCGCTGTGGATTTTCAATAAATGATGGTGTTAGGTTCAAGCAGGAAAACCTTTCAGAGACATTGGACTTTAAATAGAAAAGGGCAAGACTAACAAATAATTTTGCGTTTGACCATATACAGTAGGCATTTCTCTTTGTGCAGCCCTGGGATGCAACTACAACTGTTTATTAGCACACAACGAAAGGGCCAAGTCTTTATTTGTTTCAACAAATACACAAATCAACAAAAGATACACAGCTTTAAAAAAAGTTCCTACTCAAACGACATGACATGAGCGTAAGGATAGAATAAATTTGATGTGCAAACAAACAAACTTTCCTGATGATAATAACATTGAAAAAGTGGAATCAGAGAAGGAATAACGAAGCGGGAGCTGGGATGACAAAGGGTGTAAAGAAAAAAAGCGGGCACAAATTGGAAGCAATGAAGATAAGAGACAATATGCGGGAGGAACAAACTGGAGAAGGTGACATGTAATGGTTTTTGCACGCATATTTCTATGTGATGAAGGAGTAGGAGCTAAGATATTTAAAATGTGAGGTAAAACTAGCGCAAAGCGTTGAAAGAATAGTGGTGAACAGATGTAAAATGGGGTGAAGGATTAGAGACCAACATTTAAAATGTGGTGAACACTGGGGACGTTAAAAGGGTGAAATGGAAGCACAATTACAAATGCACAACATGCTGAAATATGCACACAAAAAACTAAGCACAAAGTGTGATTGTATATAAAAATGAAACCTAGGGTAAATAAGCAGATAAAACATGCTCCAGCAAGGCTCGATTAAGGCAAAAGGGGAAGCTAACACAAAGTCATAGCAATAAAGTCCACCCACACTATTCACCGACTTACACCTGTATCTACACGTCTCTCCACCAGGATGGTTATGAAGTCTTTACTAATACTACAAGAACTTCAAAGATCCTACAGTTATATTTCTCTCTCTGATCTGTCTACATGAGTTAGTTCTTCTCAGCAAGCTATTCCTTTGGTGTGTCTCCAGTGAATGCAACAAAAAGATCCTCAAACAAACAAAACCTTCTAGCTTTACGATCACCGTTTGAGTGCAGTTAAAAAGATTCTCTTCTTGGAAAGCCTTGGGTTGCTTTGTTTTAGACTTTTTATTTAGACTTCTTCTCAAATGAAAAATGCTGTAAGGAAAAACTGAGAACATGCCACAGTTGGATGTCACCAGAGTGTCTTACCTGCTCTAAAGTCATAAAATTTACCATAAGTACCCAAAGTATCTTGGAGAGATCATGTTCACAGGAAAATCTTTCCACTTCCCAAGTCTGTAAATCAGTTGCCATTTGAGAACGTCTTGTTGTTGTGGCGACTGTAGGGTTAGTGCCAGGATTCTCATTACATCACCCAAACCCCGCCAACTTCAGTATATTTCATACTGAAGCACAATTTACACCCAGTCCTACCTCAAACATCCCCATCCCACCCACGCACAACACACCAAGGGAGTGCTCTTCCATGGAAATGGACCGCCGGTGGAAATCGTCGATGCTGGTTCGATACTGCGGATGAGTTCCCTGAAAAGCTCACTACAAAACAATTAATTCAATACACTCAAGTACTAATGAATGGGATGCACAGGTTCAGAGAGAAATCAGAGAAAATCACATAATCCTTACCATGAAATGTACACATGAAAAAGAGGAAAATAAATAAATTCACCCCACAAGCATTTGTGATGGGCTGCAAGCAATCAGGCCAGCTGTTACCCCACATCTGCTTGCAGGGCGCAGTCACTTTTACCTGTGTAGCCAATCTTCTCAAAGCTCAGGAGGCCAAAGATGCTGTTGTACAGCTGCATTTCCTTCTTGTGACTTTGGTCCATTTCATCCAAGATATCCATGAGCTCATTCCCAGTCTTGGTGGGGTGACTGCATTCGGACTCGTGCACGGTCAGCTCATGGAAAGGCCCCTGCCATGGACAACCGATCCTCTTGTACTTACACTGGGTCACCCTATTATTAAAGATAATGGGAATAGTGTCACTCCTTGACTCAGTGGAGCGTAGTTACGTGAAAAGGACAACAAGGTTAGTCAGAGCAATGAATCACAAGTAACACTGAGGTGAGAGCAGGCCTAAGTCATGCTACAACAATTTCCACACATACCACCAGCTCTGACGAAATTTACAGTCTTGCATCGGAATGAGCAAGTACATACATAAGCTCAGTTTCCTTTGCTTATTCTCAAAGGATATCCCAGTCGAAATCCCCACGAATTCACCAACAGAAGATGTACTTATAGCAGACTGTGCCAACACCCAGATTTCTTAATTTGTACAGAGTTTATTTTTCAAATTTATATTATTTTCTTCATTACGGATCATAGCAATATGAATGAATGTTGATTAAATAAACATCAAACCCTGCCCTACTCCGCAACCTACTTCCTGTGACCCACTAGCTTGTTTATCCTCATAAGTGTGGTGATCATGAACTCACGAGTGCAAGAGCTTCTTTAAAATGAGCAGCCAACATGAATTGAAGAAAATGGCAAAGATCTTCTGGCTGCTTGTTCATTTACATAGTCTTCCATTTCGAGCTATACCTCAAATGTTGCATTGGGGGGTAGCCAGAGCGCCACAAGATGGCCGCCCTTTGCAACTGCTCCAATATACGGAGCAAATAGCCAAATATATCCACTCACAGAACACATCAGGACCCAAAAGGGCACTGGCTAGATGTTGGTGAACACCATAGCCGTGATGTATGGTAAGGCAACCTACTAGCATGCTGAAGGTCACAGTGTGAACCACAGGAAGAACACCCCTGCCAAAAGGCCTGCTGACTCAGAGGTTAGTCTAGGACTCCAGATGACAGCAGGAGGTCACAGTCCACTTGTGATCTGAAGGAGCTGGACACCATGCTGCACTTGCCTGTAGCTATGCAGTGTAGCAGCGATGTCCAGCGCTCCATCTTTGCCCTGCACTTGCTATGGCAGGAAAAACAGCCCTTTGATATGCTGCACTGCTTGACCGCATGACGCAGCATACAGGCCGTCTGCCGCCCAATCGTAGTCAACAGAAGATCTGTATTTGCATCCACCCTACAGCACTGAGAGAGATTTGGGACCCCCACTGACGACGGCGCAAAAATATTTTTGCCCCTGCTGTGCCACTTACCAGTTGCATGGAATTGCCACTGTGCCCTCTTGTGCTATATTGGTGATTGCTGTCTGACTTCTCTTTGAGACTGAGTGTGTGGAACTTGTTTCCCTGGGGCATTACGGTGGTACCTGCAATATAGAGACCCTAGGGTTGTTAAGCCCTCATGCAGACCAGTGGGCTGAGGTCTTGAGTGGCAAATGGTGCTTGGAGTGCTTTGGTGGCCCCCCACATGTTGCTACGTAAGAGGTGCACTGCAAGTGAACGAGTGGTTGTGGTGTGGCATATCCCCCATGAGCAGCCATGAGATTGGCAAATTGGAGGAGAGGCAGGCAAAATTATCCAAAACAAAAAAAAAAAAGCGCACAGTCACAGGAGCGTCCTGGTGACCAAGATCCTGTAGCAGGGGCATCTTAGGGTGGAAGGCAAAAGGACGACATGGAGGTGAGAGGGCTCTTTTTGGAGACGAAAGGCAGACTGAAAACCCGCTTAGGCACTATAAGGGACAGTTTGGACAAACATGTATCGACATGGCAGAAAATCAGATTTCAGATACTAAAGCAGAAACAGGTGTCCAATCTAAGCAGCAAAAAAGTTGTTGGTGGCGACTGAGAAGATTAAAATGAAGAACAAAGACTTGGAGGCACACTCCAGCAGGAACAATTTGCGCATAGTTGGCAATCCTGAATCCCTGGGTATGGGTTGTATTGAAGATTACAGTGAACAAATGCTAACAGCCATATTTGGCCATGATAACCTATCCCCTGTTTTTGTGGCGTAGCATGCTCACCACACCCTGGCCTCTAGTCCTGTTCCGGTTGCCCTGCCCTAGCTTTGCAAACTTTTTTAACAATTGCAATTTTACTCAGAGTGTACAAGAGGCCAGGAGGAAATGCATCCCGATAAAGAAAACGCTCTCCTAACAGGGGGATCTAAAACGCCATGCTCTACATAGCCAAACTTCGTGTCCCCTTGTGAGGCAAAGCATATGGGCTTTCCAATCCTAAAGACGCTACAACTTTCATGAATAATACGTCTCCAACACATTGAAAGTGGCAGGAGATGGAGAGTTGTAATCTGGAAACACAGCGATGTTGAATGAAGAACAAAACTTTATTAACCCGGTAGTTAAAGGTAGACGTTGTAATGGAGCCCTTAATTGGGTTGAGCCAGAATTCAGTTCCCAGACTTTTCTAGTGACACATTCCCTTGTTTAACCTATTGGCTAAATTCAGATTTCTATAGGCTGTTCCTTATTGCTTGTTTCACTGTTTGGGAATTTCTGCAATGCGCTTAATATTGAATATGAAGAAGCAGGGGATCTCCCTGGTTTCAAATAGACAAAACCAGTAGGTCGGACACATTTGATATTTCTGCCCTGGCCACCACTAGCGTTGAGCTAGTTAGATGACCTTGTTAGCTGCTGTCAGCCGAGTGGTATTTAGAGTTGCACTTCTGTCATACAATAGTTTGAGATTGCCACAGAGAAGTTTAAGTTCAGTGTGGGTGGGTGTGAGAAGGAGTTGGGCATTAACTGCAAAATAATAATAAAAATAAAATCAGTCTGTAATGTGCATTAAAGCACAGTTATGTTTTCTACAGCATCATAGTGCAATGGAATTAGACATTGGTAGCACCTTTAGTAGTATAGGGTAAGACTGAGCTGGCAATCAGCATGATGACACGGAACACAAGGAGGCTGAATGCTCATCGCAAATCTTGTCAAATAATTGACTACCTAAATAGACACAAAGCAGAAATGTAGATTCTGGTTTTCTACAAGAGACATGTTGCTACCTGTAGCCTTACTCAGGGCTTTTTAGGACATCAGATGTCCTCCTCTTATTTCACATGTTCTAGGGGAGTGGCCATCCTGATAAAACAGAACATAAAATTCAGGCTCTTTAACACTATATCAGACCCAGATTAGCAATTTAAAGGATTTTTGGTATATTGCATGTCACAGTCATGGATTTGTATGGCCAACATTAGGATGAGCCTGAATTACTTTCCAGTGTAATAAAGAAATGTTCTACCCTCTCATTACAGACAATGGGGTGGGAACTTCAACCTCGCTTTACAAGCTAAATTGGATAGTAATGGGAGCGGAGCTAGAAAGCAAAAGTACAGCAAGGGACATGCTGCATAATATTATGCAACAGCATCATCTAGTAGACTTGCTGCATACCAAAACTCCATCTGCTAGCAAGTTTACATTTCACTCTACAGTAAATGATCCTCATCTAGAATACACTTTTGGCCGAGTCCTAGGGATATGGTGGAATGGGTTACCTCCATAAACCATATCCCCAGAACACTGCCTGATCACTCTCCAGTCATGCGCTGCCAGCGGCCTTACTTGATCCAATGTTTAAAGAAGAGATTAGAAATAAAATAAAGTCTTAATTTGAAATAAATCAGGATTCTAAAATCACTAGTGGCATGCTATGGGAGGGGTTGACAGTGGTTATTTGAGGAGAATGCATCATTCAGTGTCCCAGAGTTCTCAAATTAATCCATTATAGGCTAAGCTCACTAGAAAAATAAATTGCATCACTGGAGCATACCTAATGCATTTCTGCAAACCCTGGCTATATAACTCACACACTAATCTTCCTGATTTCCGATATTAAGCCGAAAGGGAAATTAGATGAATGGGCTAGTACATCCCTGCTTGTTGTTATGTAGAGGGCAAACAGCCGTGTCTCACTCTGGCGGGATGCATTTGTCCAAAGCCGACATTATTTGACTAGAAACAGAAGGAGGTGGACTCTTGCAACGCCAGACTGAAATACTAAAAACATTTTTGAATACTACTCCGAATTATATTCCATAAGGTCAGACTAAGGTACCACGGTCACACCTGGCTTTTTTGATTGAGCCACTTTGACATGACTAGAAGCTGAGGAACATGACCCAATGTGCTGCCACATCATTCTAGAGGAAATTAAGAGTGATGAGGAACATGAGGAACGGGAGCGCCTTTGGCGGGGACAGACTGGCAACTGAATTCTACAAAGAATAGGAGGGAGAATTAGCCCTGTTCCTGCTGGTGGTTTACGAGGCGGCGAATAAGAGTGGAATACTGCTCAAGGCTGGCAAACCCCCACAACAATGCAACTCATGAAGACCTTTATCATTGACTAATGTGAATAGACTACTGCCTCTACTGCCGTTCTTCATCAAACCAGATCCATCGGATTTCATACCAGGCAGAGCCATAGCAGCACACTATTTGCTGTTACCCGCCAAATAAATACACCTATATCAGCAGTTGCTCAGTTCTTAGATGCAGCTAGGGCATTTGATTCAATAAAATGGCCGTACCTTTTCACGATCATGGAGAAGTTGCACAAGGGCAAGGCCATGCTCTAACGGATTAAACTTCTAGTTAGTCAGAATTAAAATAAACCATCGGCGAATTCAGACGTCATTGGGCCTCCAGGAGCTGGACTTTAGCGCTGAGACACTTCTCGAGGTAGTAGCCATATGCTCTAAACGTTTTACTATTATTGCTATCCTCTCTACCTGAAATAGGCAGAGCAATAGGCAGAGAGGTCCCCTTGTCACCGATTTATTTCGAGAACGCTACAATTTTCACAGGCTGATGTACAAGTAACCAGGAGCTGTGTGAAAAGCAGGTAGATGGCTCTGCTCAACATGACTTGGTTTGTAGGACTGATCACAAGCAAAGGAATGGTTTTGAAAGATTAGTGGCTTCACCACAAAATTTCGCAATTCAATTGCCTGCTGACATTTGTAACCAATTGATGTTCCAAAAAACTATCTGAGAAGGTTTGCTGTTCATACCACAATCTTTACTGGAGGTAAAAGTAAATACACAAAAGCAATAATGTTCTGCTCATCTCTCTCTTATCAGAGTACATAGCATTCCAAAGTATTTGTAATGCACATTTCCAACTATCGTTTGTATGGTATTACTTTGAATCCAAATAGATCAGACAATGAAGGAAAAGATGGTGGATAGGGCAAGCACTCAACACTACTGGATGCAATGTGTATGATTCTAGAAATACAGAGGTATGCTGTTCCTCAAAGAGTGATGTAGAAAAGGTTTATAATGATATTTGAGATGTACGAGTCTGCAAAATCAGGAGGAATTTCCTCCTTTAGGAAAAAGACCCTCACACATCCAGCAGACTAGCTGTAATGTTTCGTCAGCATATGGCCTAGATGTCATGTTTCATCATCAGGTCTGCTCCGAATCGGGGCGGCGCTGCAATCCCCGATCGGCAACCTTTGTGGTGCCTTTTAATGGAGATCTTTTTTCCTTTAACTGCCGGTTGGTGTAGTGCAGGTGAGGGCCCTAAAGTGAAGTGTGTGTTGGAAAAGGTGTGCTTAAAATAAGTAGTGGAGATCCTAAGTAACTAAGTTTAATAAGAGGTCCCACTCTTAATTAAAAACAACAACGTGCGTAATCCTACAGTAAAGGTGTTTGTTTTACGCTCTAGTGGTCTATGGTCAACATGTTTCTTGCATAGGTTGATTTAACCGCAATTCATCAGGACCAAAAAGTTCACACACTTATTGGTAGTGGTAGCAACTGTTAAAGCACTTACCACTGATACAGCACCCTAATAAGTGGTTACTTATGTGGATAAGGTAAAAAACGCCCTGAAGTGCAATGTTTCAGGTTCCAACGAGTAAGCGCTGGATTCCGACACTGAATAGTGCAGTGTCATCTGTCCTCAATACGGGACGCCTCGAATCCTACCCTGTGTCCGCGCCAGCTCCCGAGAAATTCCTCTTGATTTTGCAGACTCATACATCTCAAATATCATTATAAACCTTTTCTACATCACTCTTTGAGGAACAGCATACCGCTGTATTTCTAGATTTGTGACTGGGCTACGTATGCTGGACCTGCCCAAAATAGCCCTTTGTTCCTTCCTGTTTTGTAATGCAATGTGTATGATGTCACTGTTAAGAGGAACGCCGAAAATGAAAGCTGCATGCAAACATGCAGAAGGATCTCAGCATGAATGAAACTGGGGCTCGCCTCTAGACAATAGGCTTCAATTGTTGTTTAGTTTATTCTAGTGTTACAAGCTGAACTCAACAAATCCTTCACCTGTCAGGCTGAATCACCTGTTGGGACCAAGAGGTATTTGTTAAAAGATTATTAATTCAAATCAAATACTGGCTAATTCTATATATTCGGTGTGGACTGGATGTTGTAGATCTCGAACACATTCAACAGACCGGCAATTGCTGTATAATATACATGGCTAGTAAGCAATCATCCAAACACAATAATACCTTTCTTCATATGTAGGCTGTTACAACTCACTTGAACGTCATGTTATGTTACAAGATTTTACTAAGCGCACGTCACCCAGGGGTCTCACAGCGCTAGTCAAAACCATAGAAGGGAGGTGGAAAACAACAGCGGGGAAGAAAAAGTGATAAGAATAACCAGGTTTTTAGCATTTTTGCGAAACTGGAGATGGTCGGTGACCATGCGTAAATGCAAGGGGAGAGAGTTCCACAGATTTGGTGCAAGATGTGAGAAAGATTTCCCACCATACCTGACGGTGCATATCCTAAGTGGAGTTGGGAAGATACTTGGTTCCTGATTTAAGAGTTCTACTGGTCTGGTACCAGTTGAATTTTTTTGATAAGTAACTAGGCCCATTCCCAAAGATGGTTTTATGTACCGGGGGGATTTTTAAAAAATGAATCAGTTTCCTGATGGGAAGCCAGTGGAGGGCTCTTGGGTCCGACGTACATCCCGACGGTAGTTTTTGAACAAGTTTGCCAGCAGTGTTTTGTAGCACCTGAAGTTTGGTGAGGAGCTCTTCATTAATGGAAGCCATAAAAGCATTCCCGTAATCGAGCAGACTGATAATTGGGCCCTGCACAAGCGTTTTTCTCGATTCAGGTGGAATCCATAGGAAAACCTTGCGAAGGCTCCGCATTAATCCATAGCAGGTGCCTGCTACCTGATTAACATGGTCTCTCATGGACAATTACTTGTCAATTATCATTCCCAGATTGCGAACTACATGTTTGGGGGACGGATAGGGGCCAAGCTTCTGAGGGCACCAGTCATTGGACCAGAGTTCATTGGCCTTCCTGAAATGAATGATCTCGGTTTTACTTGTGTTTAACTGAAGGTGATTAGTTTGCATCCAGGTACTGATCTGGACCATGCAGTTTATGAATCTAAGCTTGGTGTCGGATGGATCAGTATCCAAGGTGATCAATATTTGCGTGTCGTTAGCATACGACACTGTGTCGAACCCATAGGATTTGATCACCTTTCCCAGGGGGGCCTCAAAGATTAAAACGAGTGGGGCTAAGGATAGATCTCTGAGGCACTCCTTTATCTACCTTCCCACTTTGAGAAACAAAAGGTACCAGTTTGGACCCTCGAGGTTCGGTCTGTTAGGTAGTTCCTGAACCAGTTTAGGGCATTTCCCCTGATCCCTTATTCTCCCACAGTAGGTGTATCAGCGTACTGTGGGAGATGGTATCAAACGCCGCTGACAGATCAATTAGGACAAGCATAGCTGACTGTCTGTTATCCTGGGCTAGTCTTATATTGTCAACTACCTGTTTTCACACCATCCACGAGGGAAGTAGCACATGCCCTTTTCATACGCGTACAGAAATGGGTATACCGCATTGGAAGTCATATCACAGGGCTGAATGACGATATACCCTGGTCAGCCTTGGGGAAAAAGTAAGAATTTAGATTCCATCCCCTTCATACTATCTGCCATACATTAGGTTGATGGACTATTATACAGGCGTCAGATTGAGGATGAGCATGTGTATTTTGTTCGTTGGCCCCATACCAATAGGGATAGGTCCTTTGTTTCCTTTATAAATGCTCCTAATTAGCATCCATTATTATACTCTCGAGGATGCTATGTAGATCAATACTAGGAGATCTTGATAATATTGATCAGCTATATACATCATGGAGATTAGGAAGTATTTTATATCATTCCCACATGATATGGAACATTAAGATCTTCCGCCGGGGCATTTGGATGAATATATGGTGGAGTGATAAGCCCTCCATTGGCTCAATTTGGTTATGGGAGCGGTTGGAACCATTATGCTGGAATGTAGGTTAGCGCTCTAGTATTTCCTGCATTCAAACACGTAGCACGTAGACGCAGGCAGCACGTGATCGGAAATGAGGAGATGTAAGGAGCGGGGTAGAGACGCTCCTTGCTTCTACGCGGCACTGAGAGAGATGAACTGTATGGGCAGCGAACCACCCTTGACGAAGTAAGGCGCAGCGGGCTACCATTGGGGTGTGTGGGCGATAAACACGCTTACGTTATACATCCCACGAGAATTATATGCAGGATGTTTTGAATATTTATCGGGACTGGCTCACTTTACACACCTGTATACCTATATTTCTATATATCTGTATGACGATGAAGATTTAGGTATAAGAAATATGACTCTGTATATGACTCTGTCCTTGAATTAAAACGATGAAAAAAGTCGGGCATGACGTCGCTATTTTGAATAAGGAGGTATAGTGTACCTCAAAGCATATAACTTTACTCTAGAGGATATGTGCATAATAACAAGTAGGGACATCGTATTTTCTGTAGGACTCTTGTTCTGATTGAGCTGGAAATTTCTGTGTTTGATGTCATTATTTTTAAATATTTGTTTCAACTGTGTGTGACTACAGGGGGTCGCCCTCTTCTCCACTGCCAGTTTTCGCGTCTGACTCAAACTCGGTAAGAGGTGATTCGGAGTGTACCGAGTTAGACGCTTTTAAACCAGAATAATTGTTATAACAGGAATCATGTATTTGAGTGGGGGTAGGAATCCCCTATAATATTTTAATTGGCCTGATTGATAGCGGACATTTGCACGTTTCCCTGCACGCTTTTACTTGTTTTGCACAATATGCAACTGGCATCTGATGTGTGGTTCACATAAATTATGTGATACACATCAGGTGGTGAGCCATTGTTACTCTGTTCTTTTGTGGGTGTAGTGACACTCGTGATTTATGGAACACCGAAGTCACACCTAATGGGTTGTTTGAGGACGCACATCTTTTGGGATTGTGGATATATGGGATGTTGGTAAAGTTTGACAGTGGGCTTTTATTTCTTTCTCTTCTTTCCCCCCCCCCCCCACAGTTCAAAATTGAAGAGTAAAGTTACCAACAACTCCAAATCTCCAGGTGGAGTAATAACCCAAATTGTGGGTAGATTAGAGGGGTTAGTTAGAAAAAGAGCATAGGGATCCTTTTAGTCCTGATGAAGGCCGGATAAAGGTTCTATAACCGGCTGAAACATGTCGACCTCTATGCAGAAGGGGGTTGGGGAGTACTTAATTAACTCACACCACCATCATCCGTAAATCTTTTTAGCTCTGACTAGGGAATCTACGAATACTGATATCTCTCTAAGTCAGTTTTAAAATCACGAGTTTCTGCACCTTTATAGGATCCTTTCTTTTTTCTTTGTGTCTTTATCAATGTTGTATTGTCTACCCCTCCCTATTGCTCCGTCTCTAGCGTTGGTCTGCGCAGAGATGTTAGTAGCAGCCCTATGATGAAGCATGCCACAACTTGTTGTGGGTGAGGGCAGTTTTAACAAATGTGTTGAGCTCCCCCGTTTGACGACGTCCAGATAAACAAAACTTAGACGACAGTGGAATTACCCTACCTACCAGGTAGGGTGTATCCTTCTCCCCCTCTTTGTTATATTGTGTGGACCCTGTTATCAATTGTCATAGTCCCAGTGATTCAAAAGTAGAAATCAGGGCGTGGCTAGCTGCCTAGAGAGGCTCCGAGATCTACGCCGCATCCCCATCAATCCGGAGATTAATCCAACGACGAACATAAGTTTGAAGAAATGGGCAAAGCGTTGAAAAAAACTGGCCACCGGCTGAGCCTGTCGTGAGCCCCAGATGTCAGACAATAGAGAACTTATGTTGCGTTGAAGAGACACGGCCTGCGAAGTGTGCCAAAGCCGGGGTCTCGCGTGACATTGATGCCGAGCGACGGAGAGCCTGCGAGACCCAGATCCGCAGAGCGATTTTGAGATGGTCGCACACTGAGAACTGAAATGTGTGCCGATCCAGGTCAGTCAATTGAGCGCTGCTGCACTACTCTCTGGATTTACCCTACGCAGTGCAGACTAGGGTGACGTGTGAGGGGCCTGACGTAGTGTACTACGTCAATTTCGAAATGCGCCAGCCCACACCCTCATACGCATAATATTGCCGGTAAATGAGATTTGGAGTATAGCGGGAGCGCAGCGTGAGCACGTTCTCCACTGCGAGCAGTCTCTGAAGTGACATATCCCGCAGCAGCATTTACTGAACTCGGCAGCTACGAGACTCAAAACAACGTGGCATGCCTATGCTCAACATAGTTACTTCAGCACTATAACACTGACCTGGTAAAGAACTCCCAGCAACAGAAAGCATGCAAATACAACCCGCCAGGCGAAGAGACTAACCCCCCCCCCCCTCACTGGCGACCACAACTATAACCAGAAAACAGAACCTGCAGCGCTTGAGGTGTGGAGACTGGTTTGCATATGGCCATGTCTGAACTGGGGTGGCAGAGTGGGCTAAAGAACGGTGATGGATTAAACCCAGATCTGTTGACTGGGTGTGAGTGTTTGATTCGTTCTGATGCTCCGTCCATCACCACCCCCTTTTGTACCGCTTTGTTCGCCATAAATTGGCAGGGTATGCTCAGACGTTGAGTCCCTTGCTCACTTTGCCACTGGATTCAAGCAAGCCTGGCTGAAGACGGCTGAAATGCCAGAAACCGGTCCTAGGAAGCTTGTTTCCGGTCCAGGGAAGACATGGCTTGGCAGTTCGGGCTAGACTGTTCCCATAAGGCACAGGGTCAGACTGATTTGCATATGGCCATGTCTGAACTGGGGTAGCAGAGTGGGCTAAAGAACAGTGATGGATCAAACCCAGATCTGTTGACTGGGTGTGAGTGTTTGATTGGTTCTGATGCTCCGTCCATCACCACCCCCTTTTGTACCGCTGAGGTGTGGAGAGGGCAGCACTAGAACGCCGGTATACATAAGGACAGTCTGTTGCACCAGTGACACGATTCTTAGGGTGGAGATATGGACGACCTGAAATACCGGTGTGCCGCAACCACATTGAACCTCCACTGGGGCAACAACCGGATATCGCTACAGAGGGTCGGAGGCAGGAAACCCGAAAGGCCGTGTGTGGCTAACCATCACACAGACAGGCAGCGGTGAATACTGCCACCCACCCGCACTACTCCGCATGAAGTTCCTGAAGATTGGCTGCAATGGGGGGCCGGAGCCAACGCAACACACAGCACCCGAAACTGGATAAATATGCCTACAATAAAGATCAACCGGAACAGTCAGAACAAAACACCACACGAGTGGCGGGCCCCACGACCTCGGAACCAGCGGAGGTCACATTGCACGACATTATTACCACACTGAACAATGTCCATACTTCTTCACACTCCCGCATAGGGTTGATCTCCACTGAAATCTATTTGATACGTGTAGACTTCAAGAAAATGGCCATGAGGGTGACAGAGGTCGAAACTATAACAGCAACCTTATCCACAGATACGACTACTCTTCAACGCCAAGTACGTCAACTGGAAGCAGACAACAGGCATATGGCTGCAAAGCTCAAAGACCAAGAAGGCCGCTCGAGATGCAACAATGTCAGAATTATTGGAGTGCCTGAGGGTGTGGGGGCCCAGCACTGGATCGGTTTGTTGAAGACCTCATCAAGAATCAGCTACAGCCACGGGAACTGTCTGGCTACTTCTCAGTGGAGAGGGCTCACCGAGTGCCGGGGGGCAGGCCCAGACCTGGGAGCCCCCCCCTCACCCTCCCAGGCCTATACTCGCCCACATCTCCAATTTTCGCGATCATGACGCGATCCTGCAGACGGCACGAGTTACTCCTCCAATACGTCTTGAGAACTCTACAGTGACATTCTTTCCAGACTACACGGCAGAGGTAACCAAACAATGACGCAGCTTCCTTGAAGTGAAAGAAAGAACGGAGAGCCCGCAAACTAAAATACTCCATGCTATTCCCGGCAAGGTTGAGGGTAGAGTCTGTGGGTAAGACTTGGTTCTTTTTCTTTTTTTTTTTTTTTTTGAAAACCTTTATTGATATTTCAATCAATTACACGTATGGGCCTACAACCCCCGGGGCCGGCCGCTAAACAGTCAGAATAACATAAAGCAAGTCTATCACAGTCAGCACCTCGGGGTGCAAAATCTCGACGTTAGCATACTCTCAGTCTCTGAACGGCCCAAGTAGGAGACAAGGATAATAAAGGTTTACATTTTATAATAGAAGAGGATGGAAGGATCAGGCGCCAAACAGTTTCCCAGCAGCGAAAAATGGCAGGCAGAATGATGAACGTAAACAATAAACAGCAGTCTATCTAGGCAATGGCACTGAAACAGGAAGTTCAGGATGTGAAGGATTGACACGGCCATTTGCGCCTGCAACCCCCCTGCCCCAAGACCCAGGAAACTCCACGGAAATTATGGCACTCCGGAAACAGCAGTGATTAACAACAAAGGAGTTCTACCATGCTGATCCCAGAAAAAGACAGAGAAGAATAAGAGAAGAAAAGGAGGCCATAGAAAAAAGGGGTTAAAGACTAAAGAATCCCCCCCCCCCAACCCCCCACCCTGCACCTCTGCAGATGAGTACGCCCCCCCCCCCCCCCAGCAGTGTGCCTGTCGCCCCTGAACCAAACCCGAAATATAGAAGAAACAGAGAAAAAGAGTAGGAAAAGAACCCCCACCAGACGGGGGGGTAGAAAGAATATTAATAAACTGGAGGAGGGCCTGTAAAACACGCCCCCGGCTTCTCCCTCCCGCACCATACGTTTTCCCGCAAAGCATACAATAAAGAACACGAAATCGACCCTGTCAAAGTGAAGTAAGGAGCATTAAGCACTTGGTACACTAACAGGTATGCCGTGAGAGCACACAACGCCCGAGCCCGCCCGCCTAGTAGATGACCATCTCTAAAGGGTCAGCCTCATCCTTGGCCACTCTTTGCAAACCCACCCATGCATACCCCTCGTCCCAGTGCCATGTCCAGTGTTACCAGGAAGAAAAGCGTCCAATAAAGATCAGGAAGCGACACACACAAGTAGGGTAGAGGGCTCTGAAGGTCGACACAACCAGCTCTATGGAGGGTCGTCTTTCCCAGTGCTGAGCCAGGATTTACACTGCACACCAGGCCCAGGAAGGCGGAATCAGGCAGAGTAGGCGACCGTTGCTTGGATGTTGCCTGAGTCGTCGGAGGCCGCGCACGGGACAAGGCCACCACCCCCCACTCAGGTCCGAGACCTCCGGAACAGACCAGATCCACAGCCACCTGATCGCACGTTAATATACTGTCCGGAGAGTCCAGGCGTGCACTATTCACAGGGGCGGCCACCACACTGTCCCCTCGTGCGCGGTGTAAGAAGTCCCAGTGTACCTGGGGATAGGCAGGCGGCAACTGTTCCAATGCTGATGTCACTCCATCGAGCTTGCTCCCCAACACCCAGGCGCCGTGAACCAAGGTGGAATGAAGGGCACCGAGGGCCTCGAGAAGGTCACCGTACCCCAGTACAGCTCCCGGCGCTTGCTCCGCTACGCTCCTCAGAGGCGCACCCTCCCAATCCTGCTGCAACCCAGTGTACAGGATAGTGGACACTGTCCTACCAAAATGGCCGCTGGGTAGATCCAACCCAGATCGGGACCGGGACTCAGGCCCAAGCGCCTCGGGTTCCATGTCGCTGGAAACAGGGTTCCGGGGGCAGGCAAATGATGTGTCCGGTGTGTGGTCGCGGGCCACAGTCGTCCCCACCACGGACCAGCGCCCGTGAAAATCCGGGAGCAGCCCGCGAGAATCGGGGCGAGTTACGGGCGGCGTCCGGGCAGCTCACCGGCAAAGGCTGAGGCAATCACTGGAGAGTCTTGGAGTTGCCACCTCGGGCACGCACCCGTTCCGCTACGCTTAGCGGTAGGAACGACCACGGCGAAACGCAGGCCGACATTCGCACCACTCCGGCAGTCCGACTCCACCCAGCCACCGAAGGCCGCTGTTGTTGCACTGCCGTCCGGCCACGGCGTCCACTCGAGGTCCCGGCTCCAGGGCTGCACAGGCCGCAAACTTCAGACGGACATTTCTCCGGCGGTACCGCTGCCAGAAACTTCGGGGTCACACGGTCGGTTGCCGCTCGCGTTCACCAACACGGGCAGATGGCGCAGGCTAAGGATCTCGTGCAGGATATCTGTGCAGGGTGCGGAGGTTCACGGAGCCGGGAGCCTACGCTGCCATCCCGGTCGCCATCTTGGCTCCTCCAAGACTTGGTTCTTTACGACACCTGAAGAAACCCACGACTGGTTGGAGGGATGGCGCCGGGCCCCGGGCTCTAGAAAGACTGGCAGGAAACAACAGCAACAAATACTGGAAACGACATCACCAGAATCGAGGGAGTCAGGTTCAACAGAGGACTTAACGCAGGCGACGGGTGAGGAATGAAGAAACTTCTCGGCCACGAGATTTCAGGACTGGAAGCAAAAGTGCAACGCCATAGACGACGGGAAGGCACACAGAATAGTCGACACTTCCGAAACGGACCAACAATTATGAATTGAATTCTAGTGAACTCTGAGTCGCCTGATGCTGTCTATGCTGCAAAATTGGCTATATAATGTAAATGACAAGCAGCCAGTATACTATGTCCTGAATATGGGGATGCTCAAGGAGATCGTTTGATCACTCTGCCCCCTCACGCAAGTAAAAGTTATGGGAAATAAGCACTCTGCGAAGTTGGGGAGGTGGGTAGTTTTGTGCCCGCCATGCAGGGAGGGTGGTGGGGGAAGGGGAACAGTTGAATGTGATGTTATTTTTAATTGTACAAGTTTGCCACAAGATTATTATGTATGTACAATGCTTCCACGCAGTGTTCCTACCACAATATTATACTTATTCTCCTTCTAACATTAAAATACATGACACAAGCAGAAACACTGACCGATCTGTCAATCGCACAGTCCATGACTCCTAGTATGGATGGCCCTCCTTTCTCAGTTATATTGTGGAATGTAAACAGCCTTGGTGACAAAATAAAGAGAGGACTGGTCTTACAAGATTTTAAACGACAAGCGCCAGCAGTGGCCCTGATCCAAGAATCACATCTATTAGGTTTCGCTTGTAAGGCTCTAGACAGATGGGGTTTTAAAATGGTGGCACACTCTGAATTTACTTCAGGTTCATGTGGGGTGGGTGTCCTGGTTTGAAAACACTTGCCACTTATTATTAACAGGTCCTGGACAGACTATCAGGGATGATTCGCAGCCATAGCATGCCAATGGGAGGGACGTGCATATTATATAGTCTCAGTATATATTTCTCCGGCATTGCACCAGATGGCCTTCCCAGCCCTCGGTGACTTTCTACTCCCACTTCCACAGGGAGAACTAATAATAGGGGGCGACTTCACCACCACTCTAGATGCTACTATGGATCGTAGACCCCCTAGGGAACACTGCGGTACAAACCTCCGCTTAACGGAGTTCCTAGACGCATTTGGTCTCATAGATGTTTGGCGTTTGCGCTTTTTGCAGAAACAGCAGTACACCTTCCACTCCAGGGCACACAGTAGCCTCTCGAGAATAAATTACATATTCACATTAGCGAATGGCCTAGAGAGAATAGCGGAGATATCACACCTACCCAGGGGTATCTTCGATCATTCCACGGTTTTGATCAAATGTACATCTCATGTACAGGGCCACGTCGCGTATTCCCCATCTATCCAGGATTTCCTAAAAATCTCAAGATCTGGAAAGGTCTAGCTACAACCACGCGACAGTACTTCGCCAAAAATGAGCACTCGGTAACATCCCCGACAACTTTATGGAAAGCGTCAAAGACAGTACTGAGAGACCAGAGAATTTCATTAATCACGTCATAAAAAGGAAAAATTAAAACAGCTGGAGGCCCTGGAGCGGGAGGTGTGCCAGGCTGAGGACGAACACTCTTCAGATCCTAATGTCACTACGGCCTATAAGTTAAATCGGAAAAAACAGGATTACAGAGACTAAGTGGGAGGAGGCGAGGGCCAGGCTCACTGCCACTCAGCATAATAATTATTCACCGCAGAGGTTCAGCAGCTCAGCTCACCTGCGGCCCGTGCACCGCGGCTTTGCTGCATCCATTCTTCGTCGCTGGTATCCGCTGTACCTGTGCCTGCGCGGTGTATCCCGCTACCCCAACCGCTACTGCCGCTGTTGCCGTTACTATCGGCTCCCGGTCCCCCCCGCAACCAAGAGGGTGTCGCTGCGAGAGCGGAGGAGCGGTGGCGGCGGCGGAGCGGAGGAAAGCCGGGGGGAAAGCCGCGAGGGCAGTGGAAAGGCTGCCCGGACCCCACCTGACCCCGTCTGGACCCACGTGAGTGTTTCGGCAGCGTGAGTGTCCCAAAGGGGTAGGGGGCAGGGGGCTACGAGAGCCACAGAAGCAACGTGAGTCTCCCTATACTGGGGGCCCGGTGCTACTACGTGGAAACATTTCTGAGTGCTGTTGCACTTACCTGCTGTGCATCCTGATCCCTGGGGCAGCCTTCCCTTTTGACGCCTGAATCTCCCTCCCGCCGTCGCAGGACAAACGCGACCGCTGTGTGGGGGGAGACGCTTGGGAAGACTACATCTCCCATGATCCTTGGCACCCCGGAAGTGCCGCATTTTCGCGCCTGAAGGCGCTACAAAACTGACACCGAGTCAAGAACCTGTCATGCACCTGAGTGGACTTGGGTCCCTTTGCGCTTCGGACTCCTCGCTGGCTGTGGTGTCTCCCTCCCGCCGTCGCCTGCCTTCCGCCGCGACCGCTGTGTGGGGGGAGCACCCGACGAAAACTACATTACCCAGGATCCCCTGCTAACGGAAGCAGGAAACACGCTTCCAGCGCGCCCGGAGGCGCTACATAACGGACCCTCCCCCCCGCGACGCGGGAAGCGCGCGGGCAGCGCCGGGAGAAGCCCGGGACAAGGGCGGGACCATCTTTGGCCATCAGTGGCCAGAAGAGGCCGGGCCGGGCCACATCTCTTGGCCCTGCTAAGTGGGTACAAGCAAGACGGGAGTATGGCTACAGGTACTAGAACTAGAGCTAGTAAATCTAGGAATGCTGTGGGAAATACAGTCATAGGCACAATGGACCAATTTATTTCCCGGGCAGTCTCCATTGTAGAAAAGGAGATAGTTTTAGCGGAACGAAGACTATCCCGGGACTCTATGGGCCTGACACACAAGCGCTCTTCTTTGGGCGCCCTCGCCCTAGCCCCTAGCCCAGTTAATGCACCACCCACATCACTTGTAGTAGTCGACTCACCGGCCACTATCGAGAGGGAGAGTCGGATTAGGGTAAGCTCTGAAACGGTAATGACCATCGTACCAGACATTGCCCACGACCCAACACATTCTAACCTACCCGACTCATGTAATCCCTTGCTGGGGACCCATTACGACCCATTACGATGACCCTGAACCTGAGATCAACTACGCCCAAAGCCCTCTTGCTACATCTAACAAGGCTTTACACCTCCCCCTTACAGCTGCACCTCCCGAAGTTGGTACCTCTTTAGCAGCGGCTTTTGCGACTGTTCCATCTGGGAAACCACTCTCAGGTTCTGCAGTACCCAGGAAAAGAAAGCGCCCTGTTAGCCCATATAGGGGGGGTTCTCTGAAACCACGCAGTAAATTAAGTAGGCATAATGCGACCAAAGGAGGTATCCCTAAAACAACTAACGCTCATACTAGAGCTTTATTATCCAGGGGCCTGTTTTGTCCGTTAGGCACACCTGTCCCGCCAGTGTCTCCTGGCACCACCCCAGTTCCACAGGCAGCGCACACTGACACTGTCCTCCGATCTTTAGACGTTGAGGGCCTACTTAGGTCTGTGGTGATGCCCCTTGCAGACAAGATTGATTGTCTCACACGGAAATTAGCCACCCTTGAGCAATCAATGTTGGATAACTTCTATGCTGTGAAATCACTGGTCAAATTCCACTCCAAGAGGCGGGGAGAAGACAACGGAGGGCCAAGGTGTGGTACAGTAACACCAGTAACGTTGGCACCCTCGGAGCCAACATCTTGTCATACAGTTCCCGTACCTGGGAAGGCCCTACAGTCACTGCAACCTAATACAGGTATCAGTCCTGCTCCACAAACTTCTCAACCTATACCTAAACTGGGCCCCCCAAGGAAAAAATTAAATAATCAAGCAGCGATGACCTCTAAAGTTAAAGTTAACTTTGCACCCAATCCAGAGGTCATAGCGACAACCCCCAAGGTAGCTGAAAATACGCCAACCGCGCCAGAAGGAAATATAATTGCACCTAATCCCATCTCTGGCAGTCAGGTTGTGCTTAAACCTCTAGCTAAACCCCTAGCCAAATTACCACCGGGCAGGCCAAAAATTAGCACCCCCAATGTTAGCCTTCCCCCTGGGTGCCAACCGTATGTGGTAATCCTCACGGGGGTCCCGGAGCTTGAAGAGGGTTCTTGTGAGTTGTACTCTGATCTCAAACACAAGACCCTGTCCTGGCTCAGATTAAACAGACCTCTTCCAGGGCATATTGATGGTAGGTTAGCCCATGTCCGCCGTGTGGGTTGGATTGGAAATAGACGCAAGGACTTAACCGGGGACTGCATACTAATTAACTTTAGTGATCCCAGAGCAGCAGGTATGATCTGCAGCCAGCAGTCGCCACACAATTTTTGTAACATACAAACCAGGGACTTGGGGTATTTCTATCGTCCCCCCCCGTCATCCGGGTTTGAGAAGCCTTTGCCGGATGAGGGCAGAGGTGCATGGTATCCCCACTACCCAACCTTGGATGCCAGAGTAAGGGCAAGGACGCCGACCCAAGCGGCTCCACCCCATGGATGGGGTTGGTGACTCGATAATCAAGTTGCACTAAAAGCCCCTCCACCCAAGGCAAAGGGGTTGCATAAAGCAGTGAGTGTCCCCTCGTTATTAATAACCCCCCTCACGCTCCAGCCAACATCCTTCACCACCATCTCCTCCCCTTCCGACAGTAGATTTGAGTCTACTGAGCCCATGGATGGAGTAGGAAACACGGGGTCCCCAAGCAGGGTTGCTGGATGTGCAGGGCCACTGATTCGTCCTATCCTGAAGGCTATCAGTTGGAATGTGGCAGGCCTGAATAACAAGTTGGACGCCCCGGATTGGGTGGCGCTTATAGAAACTCACGCCGTCTGCGCCTTTCAAGAAACGTGGTGCGTGGAACCAAGGCATAGAGTAGGATATGCTTCCTTCTCTGTCCCGGCAGGTATTCCAGCATCAGGAAGAGGGCGCCCATTTGGTGGTCTGTTAGTCTGGGTCGATATATCATTAGGTTGGCGAGTGTATCACCATCCCCAAAAATCACCAGATTTGATGCGGCTCACCGTAACATGCCCAAATATGGTTGAGCAGTTGGAGATTTTTAACATTTACACACGAGGGGCTTCTGGGAGGGCCTCGTCACCAACCCTCCTGGCTCTAGAGGCAGCCTTGGGGGGAGTGTCGTGGCAACTCATTAATTTTGGTGATGGGGGATTTTAACTGTACTTTTGAGCCTTTGATGGCCGACGAATCCTTGGACCTGTCCGACGAAGACTCGAGGAGAGGCGTTCCACCCCTCGATCTTCCAATCGTCCAAAGGTGGACTCCTAGAATTGTCCAACTGAATTCCCTCACACTCGAGTTCGGTTTAAGAGCAGCAAATGGGAGAACACGGTCAGACCCGGCGGGTGCACACACGTACAATAGGGTGGGCCACTCATCTAGGATAGATTATATCCTCTTAAACTTTTCCTTGTGGGCACACTTGGAGGATATGGTAGTCTTGCCCTCCCTGGAAAGTGATCACAATGCACTGTCATTATCCCTAACATATTGGTGGAGGTCCAGTGGCTCATTAAATGGAGCTCCTGCGGCACTCGTACAGAGGTCATTGGGGGGGGTGGTCCCTTCCAATTGCCTCAGACGCTTAAAATGGGACAAGGTGGCAATTGATGAAGAAAAACTATCTTGCATCAGAGCCGTCATTGCCGCAGCCTCTGAGATCCTGGAAAATCAATCTCCTAGCCCGCATAAGATAGCAGCCATGTTCAGTGAGGTTTCGACAGCGATAGGGGACCTGTTCCTGGTCAAACCAAATTCCAAGGCAAACGAAAACCAGGTTAAGCGACAGGGCAAATTTGGCTGGTACTCACAGGCGTGCCGTGCTGGAAAAAGAGCTCTAATCATGGCAGTAAAGACTGGTGATGCCCTAGCAATAGCTGCTAAACGTAAGTCCTACAAATCCATTATTAATTTAGCCAGGAGAGACTGGGAAGACAACTTCTGGCAGGAGCTTCGCGCAGCAAGCATAGAAAAAAATGCGAAAGGTTTCTGGGATCTGTTACGAAAAAAACATAGACCCCTGGACACTGTTATTACATGCAATATAACCGAGGACCAGTGGCACTCACACTTTACGAAGCTGTATACTGCACCTGCTACAGAAGCGATGGTCTTCCCCTTACCTCAGATTCTTCAAGGTGCCGGCAATTATGAGGAGAGTCTATTTTCCAGGAAAGAGGCTGAAATTGCCATAAAATCCCTGGTTCCTCGCAAGGCAGCTGGACCCGATGGCTTACCTGGCGACCTTATCCGAATGGACATAAGCGAATGGGCTATGATGATTGCCTCGCTATTGAACGCAGTCATGGCAGGCGCCCCCCTCCCTGCTTCTTGGATGGCAGCTGAGGTGGTTCCCCTGCACAAGAAAGGTTCAAGAGATGACCCAGCTAATTACAGACCGATTAGCTTAATAGACTGTTCCCAAAAAGTGGCGGGCAAGGTCCTTTTATCTAGGATCCAGCAGTGGGCTGACGAGAATAAGATACTCTCGGATTTTCAGGCTGGGTTCAGATCCGGGACAGGAACGATAGAACAATCGCTAAGGCTACTTATGATCCACTGGAAGGTCGTCACAATTGGAAAGGGTACCTTATATCTGGCCTTCATCGACCTCCGCACGGCCTTCGATTTGGTGCCTAGAAACAACTTGTGGAAAGTGCTGTGTGACCTGGGCATGCCACCCTACTTGCTCCATTTGATCATGAGATTCCATGAAAATAACTACGCCCAAATACGTTGGGGATCAAATGGTCAAAAGACATCAAGAATTGAGGTGAACAGAGGTGTACGACAAGGTTGCGTACTTGCTCCAACCCTGTTCTCCTTATACGTAAATGGAGTGGTGGATTTTCTGACTCAGACTCCAGCAGATGCTCCACGTTTGGCAGGTCGCTTAATTCCCACCTTACTCTTTGCCGATGATACCTTACTTTTGTCAAAATCCCCGATGGGCCTCCAGCGGCTTCTTTCTGGATTTGACACCTTCTGTAAGCAGCGAGGCCTTTGTATTAATACAGACAAAACTAAGTATCTCATTTTGAATCCCCCACGCAAGCTTGGCCCCCCTCCCACACTGGGGCATGTTGCCCTTGAAAGAACTAAAACGTTTGACTATCTGGGCATTCGCTTGGTGGATACAATGAAATGGGACTGCCACTTGACCAAAATGTTGTTGAGCTTAAAAAGAGTGACTGGGGCCCTGCTGAAAGAACAGAGAGCAGCATCCACAAGACCGATAGCGGCAGTAATGGATATTTACTCCGCCAGAGGAACAAGTGCAGCACTTTACGGAGCGGAGCTCTGGGGGATGTCAAATGTGAAAGTGCTAACTCTAGCTGAGAACGCCTTCCAGAGAAGCCTAATGTCTCTCGGCCCTTCTGTTCCCATTTTACCCCTGCAATTGGACATGGGTTGCCGGGCGATTGAAGATCAAGCAAAACTTCGCCCCCTGTTACTATGGGCCCGCATCTGGAGAGTGCCAGAGCTCTCAAGTTATGCGGAAGGCTTACGGGAGATAATTAACTGCCCCGGCTGGGCAAAAATAAAATGGCTAAGGGACATCAAAGCTCTACTTATAAATCTGGGTCTGGAAGAAGCATGGCACCAACAGTCAGCCCCGCCCAAATCCATGTTAAAACAAATCTATTGGACATGGGTAGCAAATAACAGGAATTCTTCCTCAACAATTTGCAAATCTACCAGAAATTTCTTGGAGCACAAAGATGCACCTATCAGAGAACTGTACCTGGACATTGTTACTGCCCCATGGGATAGATCTCTGTATTTCAAATTTAGAACAGGTCTCCTCCCGGTCATGGAGCTCACATGCCACTGGAAAATACCACACCAGACAGCGCCATGGTGTCCATTTTGCCCTCAGCGTCATGAATCTGTCCCCCATTTGTTATTTGAGTGCCCCGCCTATAAGGTCCCCCGAATGAAATGGTTAAAACCGATGTGCCTTACTTTGGGCACTAGACATTGTAACGTGGCATTACGTATTTTACTCACAGACACTCGCCCATTCTTTGCATGCGCCACCTCGAAGTATCTAGGTTGGGCATGGCGAATACGGTCAAAAAGACTTAGGCAAATTGTTTAATCATGATTTTAATTCTTTTTAGCTAATTTAAATAACCTTCCTTTTAGTCAAATGTAGAAAAATGATGAATTTTAGATTATCTAGGGTTTTTTACGTTTTTTATCTTGTATATGCTCTAAATGATCTCCAATGTATGTACGCTTTTTAAGATATTTTATGTCGAAATAAAGCCTATTTGACTGACTGACAAAATAATTATGAAGTTGGAGACAAGGTGGGCAAACTCCTAGCCTAGTTGGCTAATCAGGAACAAGCTAGTCGCTGGGTGGCACAATTGAGTTTAGACACCGGAGATACCATCACAGACCCACAGCAAATAGGAAACACGTTAGCACTCCATAATGAGAATCTACACCTCTACAGCCATATCCACGCTAAAAGAAAATCTAGCGTTTCTCAAAGATATCCAGATACCCACGCTTGCACCCAACGATATCCACGCGCTGGAAGCAGATTTTAAACCAGAGAACTGACATTAGCCATAGGTGCAATACAATATGGGAAAGCTCTAGGACCCAACGGCATACCTATCGAACTCTACAAAAAAGCAGCAACCAAGCTTGCGCCACACTTGCTTAAAATGTATGAAGCTAGCCTAGAAGCAGGAGAATTTCCCAGGGATCAGTGCCTAGCGACTATAGTAGCAATTCATAAACCTGGCAAGCGGCCGCAGAAATGCGCATCTTACCGCCCAATATCACTACTAAATACAGAAGTCAAAATACTGGCAAAAACACTGGCCGCCAGGTTACAACCACACCACACAACATTGGTACATCCGGACAAAGCTGGTTTTATGCCAGGCCGCAACACGGCACTCAACCTAAGGCGCCTACATAGTGTAATAGCCCGCATACCCATCATCCAAAAAGATGCTGTCATTCTATCCTTAGATGCACATATGGCTTTCGATTTAGTCGAATGGCCTTTCCTTTTCACAGTCCTTAGAAACATGGGTTTCGGCCCCAAAGTTTTGCACCAGTCTCCAGGTGTTGTATACAAAACCTCTGGCACACATGTTGGTAAATGGGCGGATTTCGTTAGATTTCCCTCTGGGACATGGAACAAGACAGGGCTGCCCCTTATCACCGGTCCCATTCGCCCTAGTGCTTGAGCCGTTGGCATCATGGATAAGAAGGGACCTGATCATCCGTGAGCTCAAGTGGACAGAGGGATGGGAGGATCGCATTTTCTTATATGCGGATGATGTTCTACTATACATGGCATCCCCCACATGTTCGATCAGCAGACTCCTGGATATCTGCGACGCATATGGCAGATTCTCAGGATATACTATTAATTGGACCAAATCTCTTCTTTACGTGCTGAGTGGTCCCCCTCCACAACTACTCTCTTTATTGTTGAATTCCAGAGTCCCTCTTGCCCAAGGATGAGCACACACAAGAAACCCACACCATAGATGTAGAAAAAGATTAAGAGTGCCCTAATTTAGTCCAGATTATAGGAATGGATGTTCCTATAAAAATAAACACAATAGTTGTAAATTAGCAGGCAGTTAATATGTTTAAAAAAATGCAACTAATTAAATGGTATGTATATTGTGTTCAATAAATCAAAGCAGTGAGCAATGAAAGCAGCCAACTGTAAAACACGTCCCTAGCTACTACCCAAATCATTCTTAGCATCACTAGACCCATGTGGGTTCCTCGATGGCCTCGAACGCACACCCTTTGCTACATAATAAAGTTGTTTTCGATCACCAACTGTGGCTTGTAATATCGTATGTTGGCTCTGTTACGTTGTTCCAAACTGCGTAAAGCACAGCTAAGGCCCGCTTTGCCAGCCCGTGAAATTTAGCTAAAATGACTATGGCATGTACCTTGCTCAAGCTCCCAGTTATGAAAAAGCCATACGGAGCGAATAATGCAAGATTGCAGTTAGTGTGAAAAAGAATGTGTATGGTAACATACAAATTCTGTTGCACACTGACTGAATCTGCTGCATATTTTAATATTGATACATGCCATATGTGAATGTGTGTACTATCAACCTAAAGTAAAGATTTTATGATCGACGGAGTAGATCCACCAGAAGGTCTTGCAAAGGATGCAGAGGGCGTTGGAGCACGTGGAGGAGACGGCGTTAATCTGTTGGGTCATGGTGAGGGAGGAGTGGAGTATGATGCTGATGATCCGGGCGTGGTCCATGGGAGTGGGGCATTGCCGAGGACAGTGGATCACCAGGAGTTGTCCCATGCAGAGGGGGTGGGTCCAAGGACAAGGACTTCTGTCTTCTTCGAGTTGAGCTTCAGACAGCTGCTGCTCATCCAGGATGCAACGTCCTTCATTTCTTCCTGGAAGCGGAGTCTGGTGGTGTTGGGTTCCTTTGTGAGGGAGAGGATGAGCTAGGTGTCATCGGCATAGGATACTATCCTGAGTCTGTGCTGTCTGACTATGGCGGCATGGGGGCCATGTAGATGTTGAAGAGAGTGGGGCTGAGCGATGATCCTTGGAGTACTCCTCAGTTGATCTCTGTGGGTACGGAGAGGAAAGGCAGGAGCCTGATTCTTTGGGTTCGGCCAGTGAGGAGAGAGCGGATCCAGTCGAGGGCTGTTCCCTGTATGCCGGCATCGTGGGGTCTGGCAGTGAGAGTGCAGTGGAAGACTGTGTCAAAGGCTGCAGAGAGGTCTAGTAGGATGAGGGCCGCGGTGTGGCCTTGGTCGATGAGAGTGCAGATGTCGTCTGTGGCAGCGAGGAGAGTGGTCTCGGTGCTGTGGTTGCGGCGGAATCCGGATTGGGAGGAGTCGAGGATGGAGTTGGCTTCGATGAAGTTCGTGAGCTGGATGTTCACGATCTTCTCGGTGACTTTAGTAGAGAGAGATGGATCAGTGGTTTCTGAGATCCGGTCGGTCTGCGGAGGACTTCTTGAGGAGGGTCTTGACTTCTGCGCGTTTCCAGTCATCGGGGAATGTGCCGGATTCGAAGGTGGCGTTGATGGTGTGTCGTAGCTCGGGTGCTATGGCAGCGGCTCTGTGGAAGATGTGCGGCAGGCCAGGGTCCGTGGGGGCTGCTGAGTGAATGCTCATCATGTTCGTGGCAGTGTCTTCGGTGGTGACCGGGGTCCAGGTGGAGATGGTAGACAGGCTGGTGTTGATGGGGGTAGGGGTGGTTTCGGTGTCTGGAGTCTGTTCATTGAAATGGTCGTAGAGGGACTTAATCTTGAGATGGAAGTAAGAGCAGAGTTTGTTGCAGAGGTCCTGGGAAGGTGTGACATCTGAGGCTTCGCTGGGAGGTTTGGTGGATTCCTGGATGATACTAAAAAGTTCCTTTGAGTTGCTGGAGTTGGCAAGGATTTTGTCCAGGATGAAGGTCCTTTTGGTGGATCTGATGCGTTGGCGGTAGTCTGTCTTGGTGTTCTTGTAGGCAGTCCAAGCTTCTGGGGTTTTGCGGTTTCTCCCCGATTTCTCGAGACGTCTGCAGGTGCATCTGGAATCTCAGAGGTCGTGGTGAATCAGGTGGATTTCATGGGGCGCCATCTGTCAGAGTTGCGGAAGGGGCGAGCTCGTCGGTGTAGTTGGTGATCCATCTGTGAAGTTCATTGGCTGCAGAGTTGACATCTGTCGTGGCGGGAGGGGGATCGTGGTTGAGGATGGAGTGGAGGTGCTCTTTGGCGACCTTGCTCCAGTTCCTTCACTGGGGTGTGGTGTGGGTTTGTGAGCACTGGTTTTGTCGAAGGAGAAGTGTACGCAGTGGTGGTCCCACCCGATTTCTTGCCGAGGTTCTCTGAGATATTCAATGTTGGATGATCGCCTTCATTATTACAAGCTAAATAATATTTTTTTAAAATGTTCCTTCAGATCCAACCCCCGCATACAAATTTGACCCAGAGCAATGCTGAACTTCAGCATTTCTATGGTTGAATGCACTAAGCCCTTAAGATTTATTTTAAAGAAGAATTTAGATCTCAAAGAGCTACTGACTCTGTCTAAAAGAACACACTGCCATTTTAGGATCTTATATAGAATAATCATTAATTTATGTAGAAGAGTTCAAGAGAAAGTGATACAATTCACTGTATTAGGTAAGTAGACTGTGAGAACTCCTTATTCCTAGGAATTCCCACAGTATAGCTGGCCCCTCTCAAGGCACTTCACACGGCTGCCAGTCTACACGAAGCCACAGGCTTGAGAAAGCACGACCACATCACTCCTGTGTCGCCCCCTTGCAAAAGGCTCATTATTGAAGTGTTTTTATCAATAAATCATCTTTAAAGTTCTGCAGTTTGGAAATCCAAACTACCTTGCTCACCAAATAGTCAACTCAACCCCTATACTCGGTGAATACCTTCTTCTCAGAATTACATTGTTTAATGTAAAAAAACAATTCTTTTTGAGGACTGCACCGAATGTTTAGAAATGGTTCGCAGGGCAATCTCATCCTCTCATTGAATATCTGCAAGGTTTCAATAGTTTATCTCTACTGCAATGAGGATTTTACACTCTTCTAGTGTGCGAGGTATCAAATGATTACACTATTCAAATGGTACCTAAAATAATGTACTGAATAAAGTGACCAAGCAAGATTTACAAACTAGTTTGTGAGAACAGTCCTATTTAAATGTACTGTACCCAAGATCGGTGTGCATTAAGAGTTTTTGCAAGCTATTGCCATGAAGACAAAGTAATCACATAGCAAAAACACAGATCAGTGTGAATTAGATTGGTTTCCTTTCAGCAGGATAGTGCAGAGTATTTCTGGGACCAACTGAGAGGACGGCGATTCAGTCAGTCCACTCAAAGGTAGCTAAACCTGGTGCACTGAGTTTTCTAGACCAGACTAACATGACCATGACCATGACCACAACACACATTCTGCTCGACAATAGGAGGAACAGTTGTAATTTGTCGAGAAAGAATTGCCTTTTATGGTTCTTTCGCTAAGAAAATGGAACTCTTTATACAGCATTTTAAGAAGCAACCAGCGGAGCAATAAGACCACAACTGAATGAAAAGAAGCTTACACACTGACTCTTTTTGTACTGACCCAAAGATATGAAACTATAAAGAATGGTTTAAAACTCATAATGGCATGAAAAGTAGAATGGTCTGGTAAACCTTCTGACTTTGGAATCCAGAGAGGTGGATTTTGAGCCAGGTTTCATCAACTGGGCAGGAACTGTATTTCTTGTTTATTACTATTTTCCTATTCCTCAGATTGTAAGTATGTGTAATACTCACACGTACACCCAACTGCACAGTTTGTTGAACAAATTAGTTATAATCCTCACAAATTATTCATTGACAAATTCTAATGTTCGCAGGTGGACCCCCTGGCAAAATACTGCTCCATGCATGCACAGTGCTTAATTTAGGACACTGAGTTATAACATAAACATCCTTTGAAAAGGATTATGCTTGTCGCTGGAGCAATACCTGCTCTATTTTACATTTAACAAAAAATAAAAATCAGTAGAAAAACAGCACAAGTCACACCAAGCAAACATAAGCACACTACCCTTGCATGGTGTTATTTGCAGTTTTAGGTGGGTGAGCAGATATTTCATGCTCTCAGTGGAAGGAGACTGGTTTCAAGAGAGAAGTAAAGAAACCAGCGATTGCAATGCAATAGGTCTAGCATTCACGCAAGTTTGAGCTATTGGCATAGTAAATTTTAGGTTTTAAAACATAAATATAAGGCATTGTCATTTACAATACTAAACTCTCGCAAATGCACAAATGACTTACTTCGCTAATCATTTCTAAATCTATTGAAGGGGGGGCAGGGGGGTTGAAACAGACACGAGATACTGCCGGGGTTAAAGTGATTGAAATCAGGCGCCTGTGTTACGGGGCGACCCTGCTGCTTGAAAAAACAAGCGGTTTCAGCTGAACCCTTTTTTGAGGGTGCATCGGGAGAGCCTTATGACCCCCTGGTACCCTTGCAATTGCATTAGCAATTTGCGATTACTTATTTGGTAATCGCAAATTGCGAATGCCTTACCATTCATTCCTATGGGCCTTGAGGCCCATAGGAATGAATGGGAATGCAGTCCTTAATAGCTAATCGCAATTTGCGATTCGCTATTTAGGAATATATAGAAATCGCTTTTTCTGCAAAGCCTACATACATCGCATTTTGCGATTCTAAAATAGCGAAGCGCTAAAATTCGCTATATTAGAATCTTAAAATGCAATGTTGATACATCTGGCCCATAGTGCTTAGAGACTAAATAACCGGTCCCGTGTAACAGCCGAAGTAAAAGGGCCAGTCGCCATGGGAGGGTACAAACGAAGAGATGGCCGTACTTAGGAGGGACTAACAAACCTATTAACGAATCCGAAGGCGGCATTTACAAAAGACAATGACACAAGCTAATGAAAAATATGGGAGGAGAGTGGGCGAAGCTTCTCTCCTATACTCTACTACAGCAGTCTCACAGCGCGAGTAGCGCATGCGCGCTGCTATTAGGCTCAACCTAAAAACTGGGAGTAGGAAGAGGCTACTGAGGTTTGGATTTAGGTTTTGGTGGGAAATGGTTGTTCTTGAAGGTTACTGGGCAGAAAAAGGGCTAGCGGCAGAGGTCCATCAAAGAGTTGGGGCAGGTTGTGACGACACAATAGAATGTAGTCGTTTTGAGACACAGTGAATGATAAAATATAGCCTACGGTGAGGAGTAAGTGAAAAAACGCTTGCCTATTACCTGTCCTGGCATTCCTCTTTCTTATGTCTCTCCAGCAGGGAGCGAGGAAACTGCTTCATGCAAAAGCCACATTCAGAGGGCAGCTCGCTCACGGCCTTTTCAACCGCCAGGTTTCGGCAACATAGACTTTTAGTAATCTCGCAGCGACAGTTGGGGCACGTGGCTTGCTCCTCCTTCAGCCGGGCATCCGCTAGTAGGTGGATGAAGCAGCCAGCGCACATCAAGTGACCATTAGTACACTGTAAAGAAGGAAAGGAAAGTAAGCCTCAGAGAAACATACAAAGCAAAGCAGGGCCAGAGGGGAAAAGAACGTGATGCTTAAGGGTTACGTGCTGTCCTACTAATCTTTTTACTGCCAACACTTCTACTGGTGCTGGTCTCTCAAGACAGGATAGTAAGACAACTGCTGGTCAATTAAGAGGTTCCAGGCAATTACTGCGTGCACAAATAAAGCTGTACTTGATAATGGCACAGAAAGGAATATATATATATACACCGGCAATTACTGCGTGCACAAATAAAGCTGTACTTGATAATGGCACAGAAAGGAATATATATATATATATATATATATATATATATATATATTTGCACCAAACATGTTTTTTAACTAGACAAGGGAGCAGTCCACTCAAAGGAAGTCTTCCTCTGTGCTGGCATGTTAAAAATAACCAGTTTATTTAGCCTAACAGTGGATTGTTCGCTTACATTTTGCTATAAATCTCACTCTAAAGGCTATGACTGAGTACCGAGCATTGCTCACTAGACTTCAAACAATGAACATTCTGTGCCTTATTAAATTTTTTACATAAAGCATGACCCAACCACAAACTAAGAGCCGGAACACTACATGAAAACAAATTAAGTGCTACCCTAAACAAAGTGCAAGGCTATGTTACTGCTCAGTACAGGGCCCAGCCTGCAGCACATTCCACAATGAGGAAACTCGGGTTTCCTTCACCCTTCATTCCCCTATAGTTTCGTGTAGTTATCAGATAGCACGCTTTTGGATAGAAAATGGGAGGGCACTTAAGGATTCCTTGGGTGGATTACATTCTAATGCGCCTGATTTTATTTACAAATTCTAGAAACCAAATGAAGAAGATTTGAAAGCTAAAATGAGTACAGCGTTAGCCCATAACAGGGGCGGCCTTAGGCATGTGCAAGCTGTGCACCTGCACAGGGGCGCCAAACCCCAGGGGCCGCCACGAGGAATCGGATACAATACATATTTGTGGCGGCCCCTGGCAGGGATTTGGCGGCCTCCGGCTGAGCCGGAGGCCGCCAAATCCCTGCCGGGGCCCCGTACCTACGCTCCCTGCACAGGGCCACCATGAGCCTAGAGCCGCCCCTGCACGTAATTAAGCTGTGACACCGATTCTCTGATGGGTCGCCAGCCATCCCCAACGAGCTCATGGATGCTACCTTGATGGAACAGAAGCTCGTGTAAGCTTGCATCTTTATGTGTTCTATGTAACCAACTGACAGTGGGTCATTTAACTGAAAGTTTCTTTCTGGCGCTTCTGGTTTTCCCCTCTCCGTCGGATCTCACTCACCGGGGTCCTTCAGTAGTAACAGCTATCATTCTCCACCTAATTCAGGGTTCACTAGGGACTGATTTCAAAATTCATTATCGTTTTCAAGGCATCACATATAGCACTAGTCAGAGTCACAATATGACCTTTGACAAGGTACTAACTCCACAGGCATCCGTAGTTTTTATAAATAGAAAGTTGAGGAGCACTGTTGATTATTCTAGCAGTTCCATAAAACAGCAGTCTCTCGTGCCCCTCTAATCACGCCTCTATACCCGAGGAACAATATAAACCTCAATGAAACATTTAGTGGATATCGAACACTCTTGTATCATGAAGAAACAACAAGACGCATGTTCTATCCGCGTTTTCTTTTTTCGTTTTAATTTCTCTCCACATAAAACACATCAGAAACTACAGCCAACTCGTTTCATGATGTGCAATATGAAAAGCCCCAGGTCCATTACGGACTGCCACCAGAGGACCACATCCGGCGCACCACCTGTACCCATCCACAACCCTGACACGGAGGTCTACAGTCCATCCAACAGATCATATCTAAAGGTACATTTCAAAACAGCCCCATGGAAGCTCATATTTACAGCCCATCACATCAGTTAACTCCAGAAACACACTAACAAAGGTAAACTCTTCTTTCCAAGGCAACTTTTTCACCAACTACACCACATTGCATGGAGCTAGCTTTTCATCAGGCATTAGATTGAACTTGCATGGGGGGATGCCGAGCTCCTCCTGCACAGCAGACCTCCCTGTTAAATTAAGAAGTGCTGAAACTCCACACAAACCTGTGCTGCGACTGATATACTATTCGCAGAGCTGGCAGAAAGGCTTTCAGGGCTACAACAAACACCTGTCAACACCGAGACCATTTCATCCAATCGCCTCTTTTCAGCCCCATGTGACCCATATTATTTTCATGAATGAGCCCATAGGGAAAACACGAGGAAAACAACACTACACGCCGGTAATCCTACACTGCTGCAACTAGATACTGCCACAAGCAAACGGCAGCCTACATCTGTCACCACATTCGTGCCGTTCAGTGATGGCTGCAAACGACAACTGGTAGAAAAGGCCTACCACCTCACAATCCAGAATTCACTGTATAATCTGCGAGACCTCAAGAAAGACAGCTGTTGGAAATTAACTTATTGACGACCAACTTTCCATTTCCGTCTGCCTTCCAACAACAAAGCCCTAAGACTACTGGACTACTCTCTGGAATCCAGTGGCTTCTCTACTGTTTACACTTTAGGTGCGCTTGAGTCCCTTAAGTAGAAAGAGCAGAATTACTTTGCCAACAAATACATCCTTGGAAAATATACATAGACCAGAGTCCCGTTTACTCACCATATGCCCTAGTCCTTTTGAAGTATCCTTCTATCCACCAATTGTGTTGGGATGAAACACTTTGATCCTCACCGCTCCACAACAGGCAGCAACCTCAATCGGTAGAGACAAACCCAAGAACATAATCGGATTTGATAAAATACCAATACCCGGGGAGAGAGTCTACAGAAGCAAGAGCCATGAGATCCCACGGTTACATGGACCTAGGACATTAGAGCCAAAACTCAATGGTCGGATCCAAGGCGCTGAACCAAACTTTGTTCTGAACAACAGAAACGTATACATTGTGTGTGTTAGGAGTCATTTTTCTCTACCAAGCAGCTTTCTGCCAAGTTTGTTGCAAGTCAGGAGGAGTGGGAGCTGTAATTGAATCTTCTTTCCTCCTGGGCCAGGCTGAGGTCTGCTCTAGAGACATTGAACACACTTTTATTTCCAATATCAGACTACCCCCCCACTTAGGACCAGTGGCCCATCTTCCATATGGATCTAGAATGCCACTTTCCCACCAATGGGGGTAAAGCCCTAAATTAAGAACGTTAACGAAGCGAGGACGAGGAACCAAGCATTCTTGGTCTATGCACGTGGTCAAACCCCACAATGCTTCAAGGACCCTGGAACCACCTTCAGCCATTACCTCTCTCAACCCAACAGGCTTTATGTCCGTTAACCTCAGTGCCATTTGCCAATGGGCTCCTTCTCCCTGCATCACTGCCAGGGAAATATAACCTGCTGTGCCAACACAACGCCAAACTCGAACTCAGCAAAGTATAGAGCCTCGCTGTTGCAGCGTAACCTAGAGTACAAGGGCTCAATATATAGGGCCTGTTACTGTGCATATTGCACCGCTGCCCTCTACAACCAGACTTTTACTAAAAGTAACCTCGGCCAAGGAGAACATGTACTTGAAGGAAGCCTGGCTACTTGCCCCGTCCCCTGGGGCACCTGCCAACACCTACTTTCTCCTCCCTGGAAACTCAAGGGCGGTATGTTAAGTACTGTTAGATGTATGCGTATACGTCACGGAAGTGTTGCAAAATAAACGACACCCTAGGCCGTTATTTTTAGATTTCCCTGAACAGCTCATCAGGGGCTTGAAAGGGATATGAATTGGCACGACGGGGGCGGGGAAGGGAGTGGGGGGCAAGAAATGAATGACAGGCAGCAGGGCGTAACTCTGGCCTACTGAAAATAAAACCACTGTGAGCTGCAGGATGAAACTCATTAATGGAAGATGGCGCCTCGACTTTCAAAGCGCTAATTTTCACAGAAAAACAATAATAACATTTTGTCATATTTACCCTCTATGGCTGAGTGATACCCTACGCCGAGGTAAAAGTAGAGGCACTCAACTGCTCACCAGTTTATAAACAGAATCTAGATAAACTAAAAAAAAAATAGGTTTTTCAACTGGTTTTATTGCATTTTTAAAGAGAAGAACATGCATTTCCCTAAAAGAAGCACAGATATAAGAGTGACAGACACGAATGTCTCTAGGAGACTTCTCAATTGATTCAATGCTATGACTGGAAAACATTCACGCTGAAAACCGACATTCTGGGGATAGATTTAAAAAGGGCCAGGACAGGAGAAGCAGAGTTCAAACAGTACATGCACATTAATTGACAGAAGGTGAAATGTGACAGAAAAATTGTTCTGTACTACTTCGTGTGTCACAAAAACAACACATTGAGGCCACTGTACAAGGTAAAGCACCACCTGTAGAAATCTATGTTTATCCCAGTTTCGGGGTATACCAGCAAGCCATCTCAAGAAGTTAATGCACCTGATGCAGAGTTCAATGAGTAACCAGCAAGTCAGACGTTTGTATCCTAGGAAAATAGTTTGTAGATCAGTCATTTGCTGCCGAGAGGTGGGAAGCAACGCAGTGGGATAGGGAAGAGAAGCAGGCGGGAGAGGAGGGCTTGTCTGGGGAGAAGCAAAATGGAGACCAGAGGTGAGGAGATAAGCAATGGGCAAGTCAATTTAGGGAATAGGAAATCGCACAAGGGATAGAGACATGAAAAACATGTACACTCTGATGGAGTGCTTAAAGAAAAAGAAAAAAACGGATTCTCTGTAAGCAAGCATGAAAAACACGCAATCAAACATATTGTAAAGAGGCAATACTACACGAGAAGGTCAAACGCAAGATTGAAGGAAACAAAATCAAATAAGAAGCAGGAAAATAAGAGTAATGTGACAGGTAGCACATGCGCGGTCTAGTAGGCTCGATCTTAAAATTAAAGAGGTGCTACAGGGAAATACACTGGATTAGCAGGGCCATCTTAACAGCATTATAGCCCACCAGGCAAAGCAGTACACTGGACCCTGCCTACAGAGCCACTCACAGGAATAAAAATGTTTAATGGAAAATTAGTGTTAAACTTTGGTCTGTATGGGGCCCCTATGCTCGTGGGTGGCACCCGTGGGAAACTGCCCAGTGTGCCTATGCACTAAGATGGCACTGTGGATGAGTAGACAGTAGCCAACAAAGCCGAAGCCGGCCTGGGCCTGCTTGGGTTTCCTTCTGGAGCGGGCCTCATCTGCCAGTTTGGGATGGACTGTTCCCAGGAGGAGAAGGGTCAGTACTGATCTTGAGGGGGCTAGTGTCTATAGTGGCCAAGTGGGAATAAACACTGGGTGGGAATGATTACCAGAGAAAACGACAGCAGTTTATACTATTTTGCAAGCATCCCTCCCATCATTTTTGCGTATCCTAGCTAGGTGCCCAAGAAATCTGTAGCTAATGACATTCCATTAACTTAGTAACCAAAGGCCCTGTAACAGTGGTGTCAGCTGTTCAGCATTCCCCAACAGAGACTGCACAGCAACATGAAGAGAATCCTGTAATACTGCAATGTCTGTTTATGGCCTCAACACGCACGCTTCTTTCTCCACAAACACATGCATGATACCCCCTTAACGAGTGAAGCTGAAAATGCACTAGAAATAATTTAATACAAATAGACTTAAATGTAAACCGAGCCAGATCCCACCTCTAACCTTGATGGAAAGAGTCCACCACTCATGGGACTAAAAGAGCTCAAGACAATCACCACAGAGCCATGGGCAGACCTAGAGGAAGCGATGAAACCCGGAACTCAGCTCCACACAAAGACACTCTGTAGTGTGTTGTTGGCACAGGGCCGGCATAACACTAAGGACTGACTCAAAGAGGGGCACCGCTGCTTAAGCTCTGGCATGTGATTCAAAGCAACCAAGCTCTCCCCGCCTCCACACCCCCACTGTAAACACACATCTGCAGCAGTACACACAATTTGGACAAGGAGGGTGCTGAGAGTGTGGAGGAAGCCAGCCATCTTTGGTGCAAGAATCTACTAAGCCGCTACACCATCAGCAAATGTGTTGTTTCCAAATCTCTGCTATGCAGTGCGGATTCTGGCCTGGCGGGAACAGGCTGATCTAATCCAATACAGATTAAAATATCCATACATGCAGACCACCTCGATGATGAGCTTGTGAAACAGGTAGTGCACCAAATGCTCAGGACCAGAAAGTTTTTAACAAAATATCTCAGATAAGAGCAGCCAGTGCAGTAACCATCTACGTGGTCTATGAGCGAAAGAAACACTCTAAAAGGGACCCGGAAAGCTGCTCCAAGGTGCCAGCCTATTTAAAACCTCTAAGTGAGCACCTCTCGCTTCTCACACTCCATCCATCAAACTGCTAAGCGCGGCGTACCATAACATGACAACTGCACCTTGGTGGTCAACACACGACATGGAAACACTTCCCACATACGATCAAAAACCAAAGACAACATCTTCTCAACCACGCATCCTACACGGTGTGGCATGCTGCTGATGTAGGCAGATGCTTCAATGCTCCACATAGGGGTAGGAAGTACTATATAAATGTTGCAATACAATACTTGGAGCACAGGAATTTGTAATGCTGCACCATGTCCACAACCACCCCCCAAACCCCACTCACACACGCACTGAGAGGGAGCGTGAAAAGAGACCAGAGGTCAAAATAGGCAGAAGTGCACAAGAAGTGAGGGTGATAGAAGAAAGAAAACATGAAATCAACTTGAAACCAACAGCAACCTTTTTATGCAGTCCTGCCAAGTACCATGCATCAAGCGTTAGACTAACGCATTTCAGTGTGGTGCTCCGCATCACCACACTGAAATGCATTGTCACGCATATTTGCATGATAAGATTGGGGTCACTGAAGCATGCAAACCTGTGTGTAGCAGCTGTCAGCGCACCGCCTGTGGTTGTGCGCGCTGTAGGCTTGAGACGCACTGTGTTACAATGTATTATATTTATTTAATTTGATTTCCCCGTTGCCGAGCTGCCTGCACAGCTCTGAGTCACTTGACGCAGCTCCGAGACAGCCTGACATCACTGCCGGACCAGCAGTATGCCCAATAGCTGCTAATACTACTGAGACTATCAGCTTGTTTGAATACATTAGCTGTGGCGCTGCAAGGGAACGTCACGTTCAGTCTCCTCCTAGAAAGTGCGCTGTGGGGTCCAGGATTATGTAGGGCAGCAGATCAGCGGTTTACGGTGGTTTCGTCAGCCACGGCCATTATGGCGCTCCCGGCTCTGCTCGCATCGGGCCGGTGCGGTTTACAGCAGTGCTGAGTGTAGTGCAAGCACAGGCCAAACCACTCACAAACAATTCAGTATTGCCGAGATCAAATGGGAGAGTGCAGTGCAGGCCGTGGTCAGAGTGATGACCAGGCAATGACCGACCGTCACATATATGGTTTGGTTGCTGCAGCTACCAGGAGAGGACTCAGACAGGCTGCCTGAATTCACCGGGCACCAGTGGCAAACCAAAAACAAGCATTTGCAATGCAATAGGTCTCGCATTTAAGCGTGTTTAAGCTATTGGCACTGTGAAAACATAAATAAAATGCTCTGTCATTTAAAGCCAAAACATAAATAAAAGGCAGGGTCATTTCCAATGGCAATAGCTCAAACTCGCGTACATGCGAGACCTATTGCATTGCAAATGCTTGTTTGTCTGTTTGTGGCCCCGATTTATAGTCTGCTGGGACAGTTTATACTGCTGATTTCCCCGATAATAAAACAAACATTGACTGCAACAAGCTCAAAACCATGCAGTCTAACATACAGTGCTAAATACATAATAAGCTTTAACCACTTTATAATACAAGGGTCGCCCTGTATTTACTGTGGCTTAATACCGGTGTGCACAGACTATAGCAGAGCTTTCCAAACTATGTGTCACGACACACCACTGTGTCGCTTGCCATGTGTGGGTGTGTCACGAGTGTGTTCATATTTTTGTATTATTTAAAAATACAACGTTGATCTATTATTCATGCAGGATGGTACTGCTCATGTTAGTGATGCAGTACCTGTTCCTGCGCGCCTCATGGTATATAGGGGTGCAGGCACGATCAGTCATCGCCTGCCGCACGCCGCTGTGAGCGAGGAGGGATGCGGCGGATCCGTGGCCCAGGCTGCAGGAGAGTTGGCCACGAGTGCGGGAGCTGTGGAGGAGACCCCCTAGGAGAGCCCTGTGGGTCACCGGAGCTGCGTCGAACTGCCAGCCCAACTTTTATAAAATGGTAGCTGGTTCACTGCTGTGCAGGGGGCGGGCCTGAACAGTGGAGATACTGGGGCGCTGCAGCCTAGCACACTCAGCACGTGAGTGACCAGGGCTCTGCCGAAGGGACTGACGAGGAAGTTTGTGAACATTATCCATGCTGTGTGGAGTGGAGGAAAAAGTGAGGAACTCAGCCCAAAAGTGGGAGTAACAGGTCAGGGAGTGGTCAAGTGGTACATGAGTGTTTTGTTGTTTGCATGTTTCTGCCTCGGTACATGTTTCTGTGTTTGTCGGTGGTCATGTGTGTGCCCATGCTTGTGTATGTGTGTGTGTGTGACAGAGACATTTCCTGCTGATGAGTCCCCCCATGGTATATGGTGTCACCACCTCTTGTATAGTGTCTTTCCCTGGCATATTAGGTCCCCCCATGGCATTTGAAGCTACTCACGGACTCTGGTGACTGTCCCGTTCATATGGGTCACATCATGTATACGATCAACCTTCATGGCAGCCATAGATAGACCATCCCTCCTAGGCAATGGTGAAAAACCAGCACACCTTTGCAACACCAGGCATCTTGTAACGGACCACTGGCATACAGAGACCATTCAAGCTGTAAATTGGCTCTCAGTTGAACCTGGGGGAAGATGCCTAGCATAGGGTCCGCATCCTCAGCACAATGCAGCCTTTGCTGACATTTTGTGATTAACCCTGGTAGAATGTGCGCACCCCTGAAATTCAGTATCTCTCACTGGCAGAAAAGGGGCGCCCTCAACATCTGGTGGCCAACCCTGGGATCTGGTAACCACAACATTCACTCTTAAAGGACAACATGTTGTCAAACTGTATGTGTCTTATCTTACAAATCATATATTTTAAAAAATATCAATGAAAGGTTTTCGTGAGCTATGTTGCGTCCCCATACATTTAGTTACTTGCAATTTCTATGACATATGTACTTGTCCTTATCTCTTATATGCAGTTAATTTAACCTCCGGTTTGCTAGTAAATCTGAATTACTGTGTCGCAAACTGATGCTTGTCTAAGAAGTGTGTCACCAACATGAAAATGTTATAAAGCACTGGACTATAGTAACATGCCTGAGAGTCATCCAACAAACATCTTGTATCACTCACATCCCTACCAAACCCTACTGTCACTATTAGCTCCACCACCATCCCATCTGCAAACACCGCTTTCACCTATGCCATGGACGCCCAATGTACGTTCAGGAGGGCCAGATTCATGCCAGTTACAGAATATCTAGGTATGATGCACTTACATACACTGAATGTATGTGGATTTTATTCGCATAATTAGTAGGTCCTATGAAAATGTTGCATGGATCCTACCATCTAGGGCAGAATTTGAAGACCCCTGACAAAGCGATCATCCCCAGGACTACATATCCATCCTGTCATTACCACCTCCACCAGCCCTTGAGAGTTGCTTATCAATGTACTTTATTTACTTTATCCTCCGCTGCACTCATCAGCCATGTAGTCACTCTCTCAACCACACTCTGCCGCACTTCTCATAGAAGCATAATGCAAGATCACAAGAGAGCCAGCAGTGTATGTCAACTCAAGATGCACTAAATCTTTATGGCCTGCAGCATCACCCTAGCTTTCTCTCTACAATGGAGAGTTATTAAATACACAGTTCACATATTGTCGTGTAGTTCCTACAAATCTATTTAGGATCTGCGTGTTTAGACAACATAAACTAAGGGATTGGTGTCCAGGCTGATTCCAGGCCCTACCAAAGGATATGTTGGTCTGTAGACCAGCTAGCTCACAGTGCCACTATAAGACCCACAACCTTACCAAGGAGCGAATAGTTTCGGGCAACTATCGAACATGACAACCCTGACCTCTCAAGGACCGTGGAAACAGTACAGTACTTTTCGCTTAGTCACTCGTGCTCACTCGGTCTCAGAGAGATATAAAGAATCAACAGTGGATACGTTTTTAATAAGCATGTATTGAACCAGCGTCATTCTAGTATAAAATACGTGTGCTGCAACAACCATTAGACAGTAACAGATATACACGGTTACAAGCACCAACAGACTAAATAAAAGGTAGAGTTCTACCATGGTGCTATAACAATGAATATATGCACGCATATAGATATATGGCAGTAATTATGAATACTCCTACGATGCAAACCCTAACTATTTTTTAATTTATTTTTATGTTCTAGTTTTATAGAGCGCGAACCAGACCCGTGAGGGTATCAGAGCGCTTTACAGGATTAAGGGTGGTATGCAAAGCGTTAGGAAGGGAGGGATCAATTGGGTAAAATATGTACTTAGATGTATCTAGCATGTATGTAGTAGGTGTATAGCTAAGAATCCCCCTAGGAAAGAGCCAACCCCATTATCTGATGGGAGAGAACGAAAGACTCAGTCTTGGTCTCGGGTTAGACAACCCGCAAGGGATGTCGGACCACTGCGTACTGGAGTGTCTGTGGGCAAAGACTTCAGCTTCTCGTGTCAGCATGGAAGCTTTTTCTCTTCTGGTTTGCCCAATGAAAATGTGGTACTTATATACCCAAAAAGGTACCCTCAGGGGTTCTACCTAGATGTGGCATAGTACTGTGGGCATGTCGGCTAAGGATGACAATAGCGATGACTCTTATACAGAGTTATAAAGGGGAAGATGGTAATCCTGCTGCGATACCAAGATTCCTCATGCATAATAAATGAGGCAAGTTTTCGGAGAAAACCAAACATGTATTCGGCACCTAACTAGGTAAAAGGTCAGCACCGGAACCGTTATGTAGAGCAAAGTAGGATTAATGTAGGTAAAAGGTTGTGCAACTACCTAGGCCTATTTTGGGCTACATTGGGGATCATAACACCCACTACTCATCCGACTGGATGACAATATTAACAAATGCTAACATATGGCTCGTTAAAAAGCATAAAAAATATTGTTAAAATAAGAGTGTGTGCTAAAAAATGATGTAGAAGTTAAAAAAAGCTCTACAAGTCCTGTAAATATTCAATGTACTGTTAGACCAACTGAGCACACTGAAAGCCATAGTGCTCAGTGAGAGCAAAAGGGAAAAATAAAACAAAAAAGAAGAAGAAGATGTTGCTGAATTCCAATTTGGGTTGTTTTGGAAAAAGGCCGAATTGTTCAACATCACTGCTGCTTGCCTTTGCAGACGACGGTCCCTGTAACACCTCTTGGATCATGTCAGTAGAGCAAATGTGATCTTCTGCAGTTCTCACAGCCGTTGCTGAGGAAGTACTCAAAGCCTGTGAGCCTGTGGTAGAGCATGTGTCCATTTTGACAGGAGCTGAAGCATCCTGTGGTTGCTCTAAGAATGCCGACATTAACACTGGAATACGTTGAGGACATTGCACTACGTGTGCCTTTAATGGGTCCAGCAGTACATCAACGTCCTGAGGCGCAACCAACGGAAGTGTTAGACATATGTCCAACACGCATTTGTATCCGCAGTGTAGGCAGCGGAGCACAGGCAAAGAGCAGTCAACCGAGACTGATCTGAACGATAGGAACCAATGCTCGCTTAGCTCCCGGAGCAGAGGTGTGCCCAGATGGAGTACCATGCGTTCACAGCATTGTCACACAAGGAGTGCTTTATCCAGCTATTTGGAAGCTAGGACGTTCGTTGCGTAGCAGGAAAATTAAAAACAGGATACCCACTACCAGTAGTAGGATCAGCGGAAGCCCTAATACGAAGTGTATGGATGCTGGAATCACTCAGAAAACTGACTGAAAGGTGTTTAACAGTCTAGAAACTATGCTCCTTATTAGGTGCACTATCCCACTCGTATCAGATATTTTAAAGATTCGATGTACCATTTCTCTGAAATGGAGCAGAAGTTAGTTTGTACTAGTGCCTGCATCTCAGCTGAGGACCTTGCAACCTGAAGATCAAAATTCTCGCAGGCTGAGGTTAAGTCACATCCTTCTGCAAAAGCATGGCTTTCAGTCTGTTCAGAGAATCAAACCGTATAAACGAAACATTCAACGAAGGCCATAGCGGCACCTCCCTGACTGTGTGGGTCGGATGAAACAATACTTGCATACAAGTAACCCTGGAACTTACTGTGACAAGATAGGAGATACCTGGCAGCATCCCACAACAACCTTGATCATTCAACATCAAATAAATCCCATTCGAGAGTACTTTGAACAACGGATGAATCACGGCAGCTGGGGATCCTTTCAAGTGACATGATAGGCTTGCAACCGAAGCATTACAAGCTTTGTGAAGCATAATATCCTGACAAATTAGACCCACTTAACGAATTCTCACAGTCTGAACTGCTGAGAAAGACTTCAGTGTCCCCATTCCTGCATCTAAATCTGTACAGCAATTCCCAAGATTCATGAATGTATTCCTTACCCAATGCTTCATACCTGCCTACTTGGTGATACTGTAGACAATATTGAAATTGGAATGTCGTGACCGGCAGTGTAATATGGCCATGATATAACCATTCTGTGGAGGGTGACTCACACAGTGAATGGTAATTGGTCTAATTCTTCAATGTGCAAAATTGTATATTTTGCATCTCTTCGTGCCATTGTCGCCTGCTTTTCTGTTAGATTGTATGCAGAAAACAGAGACGTGCTGTTGATATACCGCCAAGGTACGTGACCAGAGCGCAGTGATTGTAGCGTCCAGCTTAATAAAATGGATCGCACTTGCAATTGCCCATGTTGAAGAATAGAGAAATCCTGTTCTATTATATCTATCACAGAAGACACAATGTTGCTCAGTGAATAAATCCTGGATGTTAATGTGGTCATACCATTGTCGACCACTGCCAAAGTCTTTTCTTAGATTAATCCCGTCAATCTCACGCAATCTCCCTGCAACTTCCTGTTGAGAGAGTTTCCATACTTCATTATAAATAGCGTATAAGAAGCACTTCTAACATTGTTTCCGGGGACCAAACAAGAAATCTCCAAGATCCATGTCATCCGATAGCAAAGGCAAGTGTTGTTTCACCTGGGACAGTATTGAGGTTTTCTCGCTGTACGTAGCCCTGGTCAGGCCTTTGGATACTAAACCCTTTGGTGGTACCCCTGAATCTCGATTGACACCTATTTGTGTTGATAGGCCAAACCAATCATCCCTTCCAATTGGGGGCTGATGAATTGTATGGACCATCATATAAAATGTCATTCAGTGTATCCTCGCTATTTTGTGTATAAGTTTGCCTTCCCTTAAAGTGTGTAAGCATATCTAAGCACTACAAAAGGACACAACACCAGTTTAGAAAAATATCCAATATTTTGATATACTTAAGACCAAATACGATAAGAATCTACAATACAGTACTTCAAAAATAGTTACTTCGAGAGGAGGAGCCTAGCGCGCATCCAAGATGGTCGCGTGAGCACAGGGCTCCCCGGACCCTTTCTGCTCCTCGGAACATATCCTGAGACTATCCTGATTTGGTGTATGGAATCTGGGAGATGAAGACCAGCTGATCATATATCTCTTTTCAAAACTCTAATCGGACCTGGGAATCCTGAGTTGTCGTCGTCGGAACTTTTGGGACCCACCCGGCGGAGGTGGCCGGGGTGAAGGTGACCCGTGGGGCCGGGCTGCAATTGAACAACAGCGGCCTCAGCGCGGTGCCAGTTACCGATTCAGCACTTTCGGTTTCGGTTTTGGCCTTCAGGAGATCAGCTGGCGTGCGTGCTCAAGGTGGCGAGGGGCCTCCTGGGCCTCTGCCCTAGGCTTGCTTCTATCTGCTACTGGTGGGCCTCACGCCTCCGACCCCTACACCGACATTTTGTGGTCCTTTCGCTGGCGCCCGCACACCCCTTGATCGGAGGTCCCATTGAGAGACTGCGCTCACATGGCGGGCAAAGGGGGTCCGGAGGGGCGCAAGACCAAGGCTTCACTGCGCGGGGGAGCGGTCCAGAGCAACAACATGGACCGCTATACCCAGGGCAGGGGGTCCCCTGGCGCTGCTGGCCTCTCCCCGGATGCTGCAGGGGGAGGCACGACCGTCTCTGCGGAACCTTCCCTACAGGACATTATGGGCGCCATCGAGGGCATCAGGGAAACTATCGCGACGCAATATGAGGCCTTGGCCCGTAAGATCGACACGGTCGCGATCGACGTCACCCTGATTCGGGCCGACCTCTCTAAAACCAACGAGAAGGTCCAGGCCCTTGATACACGGACCTCCACCCTGGGTGCGGAGGTGTCGGATCTGCGGGCCGCGCTTGGGGACATTAGAGTGGTCAACGACCATATGGCCCGGCGGCTTGAGGACTTCGAGGGACGGGCCCGACGCAACAATATCCGCATCATTGGGGTACCGGAGTCCTCCGACAGCCGCCCGGTGGATCTTGTGGTCGAGGAACTTATCCTGCAACAGCTGTCCCCGGTTGGCCTCAGCAAATTCTTCGCTGTGGAGCGGGCCCATCGAGTTCCGGGCGGCCGGCCGCGGCCGGGGGCCCCCCCGAGGCCTATCGTGGCTAAACTGTTCCACTACAGGGACCGCGATGCTATTCTGCAGGCTTCACGGACCCGTGGCCCGGTCCGCTACGAGAACTCGACCATCAACTTTTATCCGGACTTCACGCAACTGGTCCAGAAACAGCGGATGGGATTCCAAGGGGTGAAGCGCCGTCTCCGCGAGCTAGGCCTGAAGTATTCGATGATCTACCCGGCGAAACTTCGAGTGGAGCATGGAGAGCGGACAGTCTTTCTTGACTCTCCTGTGGCCGCAAGTGACTGGCTGGACTCGCTGCCGGACGGGGGTGGCCGGCCCGGGCCCTCTGGGGGTACCGCAGGTGACGGGTCCCCTTAGACTGACCTTTGGTCCTTGCTTTTGCGTTTTTTGCACTGTACAGTTGGGTCTTACTTCTTTTGCATACTGTGTTTTACCAGGACCCGTGAGGGGTGCGGGCGGGTTCGGGTCCCTTTCCTCCTCCGGGGTCTTCTTGTAGAATGGGGTTAGTGGGGCGACAGGCACACTGCAAGTTGGGGGGGGTCTTTGGCCCGCAGGGGTGCAGGGTCGGGGGCGTTGGACTTGGGGTGGGGTTGGGGGGGAAGAGGGGTTGTTTAGTTGTGTGTTTTTTGTTTACAGGGCGAGGTATTGACTTTTATCCATATTTGGGAGCAGTGCTGCGGGCTGGGGGCCTCTTGATCTATTGGAGGGGATGGGGGGAGACGGGTTGAGGCTTATGTCATGGAACGTCAATGGGTTGGGGGACCGTATTAAGCGGGGTGTTGTACTGCAATATTTGCGTCGTTTGACTCCTGATGTGGTGTTTCTCCAGGAGACGCATTTGGTCGGCAATGTCTGCCATGCGATGAACAGGGGGGGATACCGCCTCGTAGCCCATTCTGGTTTCACAACTGGCTCCAGGGGGGTGGGCATTCTCCTGCGAACCTCCCTTCCGGTGGAGATCACGAGGATAGTCTCGGATGACAGAGGGCGCTATGTGTGTTTGATTGGGAGGTGGGAGGGGCAGCCCCTTACCCTGGTTTCAGTCTACGTCCCCCCGGGCCTCCAGAACTCCACCTTTACTGACTTGGGTCGAATGCTGCTTGACCTTCCGGACGGCCTCCTGCTCATGGGCGGGGACTTTAATTCTGTGGTTTCGGGTGAACTGGATCGTCACCCACCGAGGACCCTCCCCGCTGCCCAGTCATGGCTGGGTGGGATGTTGGAGACCTTCGGCTTGGTGGATAGTTGGAGACTAATGCATCCGACCCAGTGCCAGTTCACCTTTCATTCGGGGGCGCATGGGAGTCTCTCCAGGTTAGACTACTTCCTTATGCCCGCGGCGCAGACTGGTCGGATTCGAGAGGTCAGACACCTGGCGCGTGGTATCTCCGACCATTCTCCGCTGTGGCTTCTCTTTGACACCGGGTCGCGGTCCGCAGGGCGGATAGCTCCCATTAACCCCTGGTACCTGCGGGACCCTGTGACTCGTGACAGCCTGGTTAAGGCCATGGACCAATACTTCAGTGAAAACGAGGGGTCGGTGTCGTCTGCGTTGTCCCTTTGGGAAGCCTTTAAAACTGTTATACGCGGACACGCCCTCGCCCAGATAGTGGTGGCCAAGAAGGTCAGGAGCGAGGCGGTGGTGAAGCTGGAGACTGACATCTCGGGGCTGGAGTCGGCCTTGGAGGCGAATGTTACTCAGGACGGGCTACATGCCCTTAGCCTGAAACAGTTCGAATATAGGTCCCTGGTCACTGACGCGGCCAAAACCATGTATAGGGAGCAGCAGGGCCGATTGTATGACGCGGGGGACAAGGCGGGAAAGTTGATTGTGTGGCTGGACAAAAAGGAGAGAGTGAATCGTGTGGTCCCCGAGTTGCGTGCCGCGGATGGTGTGTGTGTGACTGAGCCGGATGAGATTGTGGAATGCTTCGCTGACCACCTCCGGGCGGTGTACTCCCCGGTGACTGACAGGGATGAGGATGATTCTTGCCTCCTACTGAGAGATATTGCTCTGCCCGGCCTGTCCGTTGAGGACCGGGAGCGGCTGGACGCCCCCTTATCGTCGGATGAAATAGCGACCGCGATTCGTTCCCTTCGCTCGGGCAAGGCTATGGGTCCTAACGGTCTGCCCATTGAACTATACAAATTGCGTCCTGATAAACTTGCGCCCTTCCTCTGCCGCATGTTCCGCGACTCTCTTGCGGCGGGTTCCCTTCCGGCTGACCAGCGCTTGGCCACTATAGTCGTTATCCCCAAGGAGGGCAAGCCGCGTGACCGCTGTACTTCTTACCGGCCTATTTCACTGCTCAATGCGGAGCCTAAAATCCTGGCGAAAGTCCTGGCCAATCGATTGTTGAGTGTCGTGTGCGACCTTATTCATCCGGACCAATGCGGCTTTATCCCGCACCGCAACACCGCTCTTAACTTGCGGCGTCTGCACGGTGTCCTCGCCAGGGCGGAGTTCCTCTCCGAACCGGCCGTGCTGGTTTCTTTGGATGCCACGATGGCATTTGACACTATTGAGTGGCCATTCCTCTGGGCCGTCTTGGATAAATTCGGCTTTGGAGAGGGATTTATTGGCTGGGTGAGGCTCCTTTACACGGGACCCATGGCTCAAGTGGTGGTGAATGGGCGGGTCTCTCGGCCCTTTGCCCTCGGCAGGGGCACGAGGCAGGGGTGCCCGTTGTCCCCGTTGCTTTTTGCTCTCGCCCTGGAGCCACTCGCTGCCTGGCTCCGTTGGGAGCCCTCGCTTAGAGGGATCCGGTGGGGCCCGGGCCTCGAAGATCGGGTCTCGCTGTATGCGGACGACATTCTCCTGTATCTCACCTCACCGCGGCAGTCACTCAACGTCCTCTTTGACGTTCTGACCTCCTTTGGGAACAATTCGGGTCTCACGATCAATTGGTCTAAATCCTGCGTTTATCCCATCTCTGGTGGTCCTCCTCTCCTGCCGCCTCGGCTCCCGATTCAAATATTTCTGAGCGGCTTTAAGTACCTGGGGATATACGTTTCGCTGGACCCGGTGGCTCGCTATGAGCAGAATCTCCTGCGTCCACTTCGGCGACTGCGTGAGGACACGGCCCGGTGGGGCAGGCTGCCCCTGTCCCCGCTGGGTCGGGCCGCGCTGTTTAAAATGATGTCCCTTCCCAGGTTCCTCTATGCACTCCAGAACTCCTTCGACGTTATCCCAGTGGCCTACTTTCGGGAGGTGGAGAGCCTGCAGAGGAGACTGGTGTGGAACGGACGGGCGCGTATTGCTCTTGCCAAGCTCACTCTCCCCTGGTATGACGGGGGCATCGCGCTTCCGGACATTCGCAGGTACTATTGGGCCTCGCAGCTATCTGCCATTAACCACGCCACGTATGCGCCCGGCTTGAATCCGGCGTATGAGATGGACAAGTTCCTGCTTCCCGGCGGGAACTACAACAGGGCACTTTATTCCCGCCTGGCTGGCCGGACCCTTACGGGTCCTACTAAGATTGCTGTGCGGACCTGGAGGGCTGCCACTGCGGCCATGGGCTGGAGTGAGCGAATGACATGTGCTACTCCCTTGTTTGCCTCTGACCGCCTGGGCAGCTTGTGGACCACCAAGGGGTTTGACCAGTGGGACACGATTGGTATCAGCAAAGTGGGAGACCTGTGGCACAAGGGCGCGGTCAAGACTTTCGCGGTGCTCCAGGCCGAATACGAGCTGACCGACAGGGAGTTCTTCCGCTACGCCCAGGTTCGACACGCCCTGCTCTCGGTCTTCGGGGAGGGGACCAAGATCCCTGTTTCCTCGCCCCTCGAGGACCGCATACTTGACGGACATGTCCCTGATAGTACTATTTCTTTAATTTATAAAAAATTGATTAATCACCGGGCGGATCTCCTGGTGCGCCTTCGGGAGGCTTGGACTGGGGATGGGGTCGAATTGGACGACGAAGACTGGCAGTCTGCACTGTCTTCCCCCAAGGAGGTGGCCATTCCGGCTCGTCTCCGGTTGGTACAGCTCAAGATTCTCCACCGGGTGTATGTGACGGGTCCGCGCTTGGTCTCGATGGGATTTTCCGACGACGGGCTCTGTAAGCGAGGCTGTGGGCTCAGCGCCACCTTTCTTCATATCCTTTGGGAGTGCCGCGAGGTGGCGGACTACTGGCGCCGGGTCCACACGGTTATGGGACAGGTCACCGGGGTTGTGCTGCTGCCGGAGGTGCGTCGCTGTGTCCTGAATGTGTGGGAGCCCAATGACTACAGCGCGGCTCAGACTCGGTGGGCGGCCCTAGGGAACATGATTGCCAAGAGGGATATAGCGCAACTTTGGGGCGCTCAACGGCCGCCCACCGTGTCAGTATGGAAGGAGAATATGGACTGGTGTATGTTTCGGGAGAAGACAGTGTATGTGGCCCGTGGCAAGCCGGGGGCATGGGGTAGAATTTGGGGTCAATGGAATGCGTATCGCGGAGGCATCTGTACGCCCCCCCTGGTAGACACTGATATCGCCATGTCCCCCTGACCCTTGATGGCTCCTGGCGCTTTTTGTAACAACCACATATGGACGTTCATCTCCCTTGACCCCCTTCCCCCCCCCCCCTCCGTCCCCGGCCTCCCGGTACTCCTTTCTTTAGCGGATTGCTCAAATATTCTGACTGGAGTTTCCCGGGGGGAGCCTGATCCGCACTGGTATCCCTCATAACTCGCCTTTTGTTTTTATTGTTTTTCCTTTTGTTTCTGTTATTGTTGGACTGACGCTTGCTGTTCTTCGAGAACTATCTTGAGCCACTGCGGGGCAGTGCCCTGGGAACTGATTGTAGCCTTGATATGTGTATATTTCCTTATGTACCTAGCGGCCGGCCCGGGTGGTTGTAGGCCCATACTTGTAACCGAATTATTGTTCAATAAAAACTTTTTCAAAAAAAAAAAAAAAAAAATAGTTACTTCTCAAGATGTCTTTAAGTTGCAAAAATACATTGAAAACAAAGTTTGTGTGAGTCGGTAGCTCGGTCCAAGCCTACCGCGATGCTGAAAACAACAGAGCCAGCAACAGCGTGAACACTCGTTAACAGTACCCGGGCGTGAGAGTCGGTCTTGGCATCTGTCGCAGTTGCGATGCAAAAGGGGAAGCGGTCCAAGGCGCGGTGTCCCTCGATACAGTGCGAGCAGCGGCTCGGGGAAGATTTTCCAGATGGCGTCGGTGAGAGCAAGGCTTACCGGTGCAGGGCGAGACGGTGCTCGATGCGGTGCAGGTGACAGAGCCGGTTGTGGTGGCCATCGCAGTTATGATGCAAAGTGGAAGTGGTGCATGGTGCGGTGCCTCTTGATGCGGTGCGAGCAGCGGCTCGGTGACGATCGTCCAGACGGCGTCGGCGAGACCAAGGCGTGCGGTGCAGGGCGAGACGGTGCTCGATGCGGTGCTGCCAGGTTGCGATGCAAGCGACAGAGCCGGTTGGCGGGAACGGGTACTGGCGGAGCCGGACAGCTGTGCGTGACGAGGCGGTCACGGGTGTCGAGCCAGCGGCGATCGTGTTGGTGAGACCTGGCCAGTGAAGTGAAGAGAGGTGGTGTGGGCTACGGTGCCTCTCCATGCGGTGCAGGAAGCGGCTGGGTGATGATCGTGCAGACGGCGTCGGTGAGACTAAGGCGTGCGGTGCAGGGCGAGACGGTGCGGCGCCTTCAGGACACAAGGCCAGCGACTGAGTTGGTGACAGAGTTGGTCACGGTTCTCTCTTCTCTGTGGCAACTTCAACAGCGGTTCCAGGAGCGGTACCCAGAGGTTGGTGAAGTCTTTGCAGTCCCTGAGACTTCTTAACAGGAGGCCAGCTCGGTTTCAGGCCCTTGGAGATACTCAGCACAAGTAGAGAAAGTTCAGTCCAGTCATTTCACTGCCCAAGGCAGAAGCAGCAGCTGCAGGCCAACCCAACAAAGCAACAACACAGCAAAAGGCCAGTTCTCCTCCTGGCAGCTCTTCCAGCTCTTCTTCTTGGCAGGGTCCTTGATTCCAGCGAGTTCTAAAATTCTGGGGTTTGGGTCCCCCTTTTTATCCTCAATTTCTCTTTGTTCTCTGAAGGCAGAGAGGCCTTTGCCTAGTCCAAACCAGTTCTGGTCAGTCCTGGAGCACTTTGTTGACAAGACTCCTTCTTTCCTTTCACAGTGAAGGCCAGGGACATCAGACGCACCACAGGAGGTGGAGCCAGCATTGTGGAGGGAAGGCACAGCCCTATTCAGGTCCCAGGTGCAACTACTCCCATCCATCTACATGTAGATCTTGCTATTCAGCCCTGTGCTGACTCACCCTGTCTCCTGGAATCCCCCAGCCCCTGTCACTCTAACTCCAGACAAAGAATACACAACCTAGCAGAGGCCGGCTTGGATGGTTAGACAAGAAAATGCCTACTTTCTAAAAGTGGTATTTTCCAACACAGAATGTTAAAACCAACTTCACTAAAAGATGCATTTTATCATTCTGATTTCAGGCATACTAAACTTGACTTTCTACCATGTTTCCTGGGTCCGTTCGGATTATAGGATGTAATAATCAAACTGCCCATTCTGGCCTATGAGGAACAGGTAGCCTTGCAATAGTGAAAAAACGAAGTAGGCTGTAATTCACTATCAGGACATGCCACGCACACCAGGGCATGTCCTACCATTCACATACAATGCACCCTGTCCACGGGGGTACCTTGGGCCTACCTTAGGGGTGACTAACATGTAGAAAAGGGAAGGTTTAGGGACTTGGAAGTGGGTGCACCTGCCAAGTCGACATGGAAGCCCCAGGCTGCGCACAGGCTCTGCAATGGCAGGCCAGAGTTACACTTTACGGGCTGTTTGCATGAGTGGCACAATCCAGTGAGGCAGCCCACCAACAGCATTCGATTTATAGGCCCTGGCACTCGCAGTGCACTTTACTAGGGACTGGCACATAAATCAAATAGGCCAATCGTGGAAACACCAATCCATAACACATTTTTATACAGAAGCACTTGCACTTTCGCACTGGACAGCAGTGAGGAAAGTGCGCAGAATCATTACACCAGTAAAAACAGAGTCAACAAGCATTGGCGTAGCCAATAGGTCTCGCTTTTGGGACCTTATAAGTATTTAGTTATGCAGCACAATATCCTTGGTGCAACAACATCAACTGTTGCATGGCTAAACACTTAAAAAGTCCCAAAGGCGAGACCTATTTGGCTATGCCAATGCTGGTTTAAGATGTCCTTTTTTTAAGTCCTCATTTGCCTCTAAAATCGCAATTCCATTTGCACCAGTGAATGGAATTATCATGCCCTTCTGTGCTGGAAGCAGGGAAAGGGGAAAAAAGGGAGACACCTGCTTTAACCTTTACCGCCCTGGTTTACTTAAAGCACCGTCTTCCATCTTCCACTCCCTCACAATCACTCCCCTGCTTTCCCCCATGAGCCGAAGTACAGAATGGGAAACATTTAGGGGAGAACCAGATAGCCAGACGAGGCAGAGAAGGCATAATCATTGGATTTCATTATTCGTTTGTTGCTCGCACCACTCCAATAGGGGAGACCAAAAACTATGCTTTTTAAAAGCCTTCATATCAAAACTGGCAACATATTTAATAGAGGTCAACCAATCAAAAAATCTAGGAGGAGATATGGCTATCCACTGCTTACAAATTTCTCTGCGTGCAAACATCATAGAATAACAAGCATTTACAATGCAATGGTCTCGGCATTGTTAAAGTTAGAGCTATTGGCATTGCTCATGACATTATTTTTGTTTATGTTTTTGTTTTTAAAACATTAAAAGAAACGGCATTGTTATTTACAATGTCAATAGCTTAATCACTCTCAAATGCGAGACCTATTGCATTTTCACCCCCACACAGAGCCACACACACAAAGCCACCCACACCCAAATAGAGCCACCCACAGAGCCACCTACACACACACACACAGTTACCCACACACAGACAGAGCCACCACGCTTAGAGCCACCTACAAAAAGAGCCACCCACACACCATGTTAAGCAAATATTCATTTTGGAATTCTGAACATATGTTATATGTTTGCATGAAGTTTATTTCACGATTTAGGTGTCAAACATTTTCTTGATTCAACTCCACGCCAGACCCTTGGCTGAGCTCTGGTGCGACTCTCCCTGTTAACTGGTTGCCTCGTCCGCCTCTACTACACACACACACACACACACACACACACACACACACACCCCCCCCCCCCATGGCAGATTATTGCGGTACACATGTCTAGTGACTGTGTGCTGCTACACACATGACAATACACTTACTCCCTATCCTAGAGTTGACAATGCGTAGGTTACACTACGCAGACACACACGGTGGGCGCGCACACGATGCTGCCACGAGAGTTCAGCGCAGGGCTACAAGCGGATATTAACTACAGTCCCCCGGCAACTCCAGCACCGGAGGGAAACAAAGTAAAGACGCCAGAAGAGTGCGAGTCCGGGGAGGCAGCAGGCAAGGGCAGTCCTGCTGTGCGCCAGCGTGCCCAGGGATGCCAGTGGTGGCTCCGAAGGAGTGAGCTTAGATAGTTGTAGGACAGATTTTTGTTGTTTCTGTTTTACATAGCACTATATCGACATCGGAGCGCATTACAGACGTACACATTCATGTTTTTCAGGCAAGGTGAGATAACGTGATTTGCCCAGAATCACAGGATGTTTGAGCCTCCACCAGACTCGAACCTGGTTTCCCAGGGTCAAAGTCGGCCGCTCTAGCTGTTAATTCACACCCTCAGTGTGGTGAGTGGAGGTGTACGGTAACCGGTGGCTACATGGCAGTAAGGAGAATAAGGACTGTGTGTCAGTGAACTGATTGATGATTGCGTGGCTGTGAGGTGAATGCTCCGCCGGAGTAGTGGGGTGAATGTTAGCCGTGTGTCAGTTAAGTGAGTGGCGGCTGTGTGTCAGATAGGTGAGTGGCGACTGTGTGACAGTGAGGTGAGTGGCGGTGAGGGGCGACTGTGTGACAGTGAGGTGAGTGGCGGCTGTGTGTCAGATAGGTGAGTGGCGACTGTGTGACAGTGAGGTGAGTGGCGGCTGTGTGTCAGATAGGTGAGGGGCGACTGTGTGACAGTGAGGTGAGTGGCGGCTGTGTGTCAGATAGGTGAGAGGCGACTGTGTGATAGTGAGGTGAGTGGCGGCCGGGCAGTGCTCATCTGTGTACGGAGCTTCGCATCTGCTTTGCTGGGGCTGCTGGTCCTTGGCAATCCGCATCTAGGGGTACACAGTGCCGTGCGAACACTGCGTGCCAGGGTCAGAGGCATAGCCGGAGGCTGTGGAGTGGGAGGCCGCGAGCCAAGTGTCAGCTTATAGCGTCCCTGCCCCCGCTGACGCAGGCTGCCCCCAGAGGCACTCCCCCGCAGATGGGCTGTGTCTGCGCGTACAGACAGGCTGGGGGTCTCTGCCGGAAGCAATCCAGCTCGTCTCCACGAGTTCCATAGCCATTCAGAAAGTAAACCCCCAGGCTCTCGATCATGCCCTCAGCACGTATAACACATAAATGTAGGTTTAAACAAAACCTAGGGTGCGCCTCACCTCTCGTTTAAACAAAACCTAGGGTGCGCCTCACCTCTCAGTGCCAGCCGCTCTAAAGTCTGTCACTCTCTTTTCCCGGCTTGCTTCTCCAGACTGCCCCAGCTCTGGTGCCTCTGCTCTCGCTCTGCGCCCAGAATTCTGTCCCGGAAGTTCCTCTGCAGTGAGCGCAACCAGTCCGACTGGAAACAGCGACACAGTCATGTAAGTTCCGGTCTTGAACAAAGGTTCCGTCCTGCGATAGAGTGACCTTCTTATGTTGCCACACAAATGGAATATCGAGTAACCCTCGATTCCAATTCAATTTTATTAATTCTATATGCCTCAGTGCTGACGAGGTTCACCACACCGGCAAAATGGGCATAAAAACAGCATAAGCATTAGTCGGCGCCCCCCGCCCCCTCCTCCGAGTGCTGACATCAGACAGCCCGCAAGGTTTCTAGCCCCATGCCTCTGAACCTAGTCCTGGCAATGTTTCACATAGCATTCTGTGATTTATAGTCTCGTATATGCCAATGTAAAATAAGGAGCACACATCCTACCATACAAAACAACAAGGCAGAGCAAAAGGCACACCACCGCCTTTCTCCGAGGCACAGCAGAAAATGCCTCGGAGAAACGCCACGTCATTTTCGGATTTGGGGGCGTGTTTAGCTGTTGTCTCCTCCCTGAGACTTCTCGCAAAAAACACGCCCCCCGATCCGAAAAGGACGGGGCTTCAACGGAGTGACTGGACCTCTTCTCCAGTGGCTGGCCAGCATTTAAGAGGCCAGCCAATGGAGAACAGGAGAGAAGAGGGGCGGGTGCAAGCCCCTCTTCTCAAAGTCACTCAAAGTCATTAAATCTCGCGAGCGAGACTGCGCAAGCGCAGCCTTCGCTAGCCGAGACCTAAAAAAGCAGCCTTGCCTTATTATCTTTGATTAAGATGTCCTTGTTGCTGTTGATTCAAAGGCTTCTCAAAAGATTCCAACTGGAGGGCGTGGTGTGGCCTATGCTTGCATTGTGTAATCCTGTGTGTATCTCGGAACGTCAGCCGATATGAAAGAAGCTTGTTCTGGGGGAGGGGTGACGAGGAGTCTCTTAGGTACAGACTGAGGGAAAGGCAACACAGCACTGATTTCATTTACCTAAATAAGTCTCATCAAGCAGCAAAAAAGGTAATGGGTATGTCACTAACACCCAACTTTAACAGCTCGAGCAAGAAGTGGTTGTCACTCGGCAGTTCATTGTAACATGAAACATTTAAGTTGTTGTTTACGGCTCCTTTCACTTTGATATTGGGGAGAAGGACGCATGATGGATGGATAGTGAAAAGATGACTAGATAGATAGAAAAGAGAGTGGCGGATGGAAGGAAGATAAGATGATGGCTGGTTAGATATATGGATGAAATGAAAATAAATTTTTTAAAAGTAATGAAAGGATAGAGAGAATGTAGGGTGGATAGAAAGATGAAGAGGAGGGATGGATGGAAAAGGCAGAATGATAGGTGGATGTGTGGAAGCGCAGAAAGGATGGAAAGAATGAATGAAGCAAGATGGACGAATCCCGGAAGAATTTCAAGGGGAGCAATTTCCCAAACACCTGCGGGTTCACTTGCCTCACCAGCTCTCCTCACGCAGAGATATTTGGCTCGTGGTTCAAAGTGGGAGGGGCGGAGAGACATTTTATTTTCCTGGCTACTTTCTTGGTACTCACCGCACTGCTCAGCGACACGAATAAGAAATGTCGCCATGTTCTCGTGATGCCAGCAGAGCATTCCAAACTAAACAGAAAATGAAGAAAGTGCTCGTGTACGTGGCATTTAATGGAGGCATATTGTTTCACGCGTGTCAGAGACTAGCTAACACCCTGATCCGAGTAGCATAAATCTCGCCACAGCGTCCAGGCACGCCGCTTTCACAATGCATAAGACTCCTGCTGACCAGACCAGAGCGAAGACGTGAACTTGTGTCATCTGCCCGGCCACAGGGCCTGCCCCGCGCTGTAAATCTCTTTTATTGAGCAGCCTCGCAGCAGCTTGCTTCTATGTTTTACTGCCTTGCCATGGCACTCAGATCGTTCATGTCCTGTGAAGGTGCTGAGAGAGATATTAACTATGTTGCACGAAACACAGAAGAACGTTCCCTTTCATCCCCAAGCAGGGAATTTGTATATGTTCTATTTGCAGCGATAGCTTTACAGAACAGGCTGGTGTAGGTAATAAATACACAATAACTTGGGAAGTCCAGAAAAAACATGGCCCAAGAAAAATTCTGGAAAAACATCGGAGGAATGCAGTGTAGCGGCGGCAAAAGTGCAAGTTAAAAAAACAAGCCCGGGAATTGTGCACGCGCGCGCTAAAAGAAAATTAAAAAAGCACGCCAGTGGTGCGCGCACGGCAAAAGTGGAAGCAAGGGAGGGGATAATAAAAGTGATTCACGCACTGTAAGGCTTAATGAGCCATAACAGAAAGCCAGATGGCGGCTGCGCTTGCACGTGCGCGTAACCGCAAGCTTGAGTCTCGCAAATGCTTGTGGCAGCACTTTGAAAAACCCACTTACTATATGTCTTGCAATGCAGCGCATGCGCTGGCTCAGGCGAGACCCAAAAATGGGAGGTCAGAAAGCAAATAAGTCAGGGGAACACACCAAAAGATGCGAAGTCTAACACAGATTATACCTCCTCTGAAGATGAAATTATTGATGAATATAAATTTTCTGTAAAGCAATTGGAGAATATTTTTTGAGGGCATGGTCAATTTGGTGGTACGAAGACATACGTTTTTCACTAGAGTACAAGCACCATCAGAATCTATCGACCCGTATGTTACAGCCCTGGAGATTTTAGCATCTTATTGCAAATTTGAGAATTTTACAACTCAGTTGATTCGTTATCAGATTGTAGCCAGGTACTAGTCAAAGAAAATTCAGGAGAGGTTATTAGTTTGCAAAAACCCTACATTAGATTAAGCCATTAAAATAGCTAAAAGTATTGAGTCTTCAAGAGGAGATTCCAAACACTTGGAAAATGCAGTGAATCATGTGTCTGTGGTGAACAGCATTAACAATAAAAGTTAATCAGTGTCATCCTCTTTCAATTCATCTGGCAGCAAAAGGTCATGGTGAAGTTTTAGGACACAGTGTTTCAGAAGTGGGTCACTTACGTACGTGTCGAATCTTAAAAACTGTCAAGCAGTAGCACAAGAATGTTGGAAAGGCAATAAAGTTGGACACTTTTGAAAAGTGTGAAGAGATGGTTAACAGACTGCTTCTGTTAGGAGTACTTCCATCAGGGTTGCTCAAGACCAAGTCATCAATGAGAATGTTGGTGAATTGGGGGGAGTTGAAAAATTTGCCCTTTCGGAGGGGGTACGTGGAGGTGCGAGCAATGCGAGTGGGACAACTGATTGGTGGAAGTGGGAGAGCAAGATTAGGCGGAGGTAGTGCGATCACAGGGAGTTGGGGGGGGGGGGGGGGGGAGTTTAGGGAGGGGAAACTAAGTGTTCTCGCATATACAATTGTCATTGGCCTGCATGTAAATGTATAAGAGATATGGCAGACGTCTCTGGAGAACAGAGCCCTGCTTTGTGATAGTCAAATTGACAAAATAAAATATGTTTTGAAAAAAAAAATATTAGCCCTTTCTATAGAAGTGGGCAGTGTTACAGAGATCCACCAGTACACTTTTTTTGATTGATGGGCACATAATGCCTCTTCTAGTGGATTCTGGTGCAAGAATTACCATAACAATACATTTAACAAGAATTAGGTGGATAAGGCCTTGTTTCCACCAGATGTTATTACCATAGCTTTAGAAGGGAGTAGAATTGATTTGGTAGGATACTCCTGGGCAAACACTGCAGTTTGCAAAAAGGAAATTAAGGGTAAAGTGTATGTGGCGAAGAAAAGGATTAATGTAATGGGTTGGTGGCATAAAGCAGACTTAGATATGGTAATTCGGCCAGGGAAGGAATGCCCTGTGACGCCAGAGAATAAATCAATGTGTTGGGGCTGTTTCGTTCATGTCCAAGCTCTAAAGTGTTTCTGATTTTGAGAAGATGTTGGGGTAATCAGAAATTTTAAAGAGCTGATCAAAGTCAAAGAGGGATGCATACCGGTCAAAAATAAGTAACACAATGTGCAGTTTGGTGTGAGGGGGTCAAATGTCCCAAATTTTGCGTAAAATTCAGGAGGAAGAGATCAAAAAGCCTCTGGTTGAACCTTCACAGTTATCCTCAATTGTCTTAGCTAATAAAAGAAATCAGGTGAACTTTGTTTGTGTGTTGACTTGCGGAGTCTTAACGCTATTTGGGTGGAAAATGTCCTCATACTTTATATTGAGGCTCTGATAACTGCTGTGGGTCAGGCTAAATTATTTACTAAGTTGGATCTTAAAACAGCTTACCATCCGGTAGTACCGGATGAAGAGGCTCATCATCTAACTGCCTTTGTTACATCTAATTGCACATTTCAGTTATGCAGGATGCCATTTGAACTGGCCTCAGCTGCCTCCGTTTTTCAAAAAGTCACAACAAAGGTTTTGCATGGCATTCATAATGTCGCGGTTTTCCGGGATGAGATTTTAATATTTGCTGACACATTGGAAATCCATGATCTGTATTTGAAATAAGTTTTGACTGTGTTATCTGACTGTGGTGTCACACTCAGGAAGGAGAAATGTATTTTTGCTGTGAATGGAGTGGAATATCTGGGGCATGTTTTGTCTGCCGATAGTGTGAAACCTAAACCTGGGTTGGTTGATGGGATCGTGAAAGCTTCTTATCCTACGACAAAGATAAAGTAAGGACTTTTTAGGCATGTGTGAATTTTATTTGAAAGTCATTAAAAACTACTCTGATTTGAGTGAATGTTTTAGAAATCTTCAAAAGAAATATATTTATTTTGCCTAGTCTCGATCAAGTCAGCAGAATTTTGACCTCCTTAAACAGAGCACTGTATCTGCACCTGCTTTGCAACCGTATTCAGGACAACATTATTTACAGTTGATGCAAGAGTTTACGGAGTGGGTGCTGTACTAACACAGTAGGATGGTTCCAAGGAGGTTACTTTTTGTTTTGCCTCTCCTAGATTGAAGGAGGTCGAGACTAGGTACTTTTTATTGGAGGAGGAAATGCCTGCATGCACGTGGGGGTGAGGAGAAACTCAAATCCTATTTGTGGGAAAGAAGGTTTGGTTGAGAACAGATCATTTACCTTTAGTTGACATCTTCTAGGGAGGAAAATATAGAAATCTACTCCAGAGAGTCTGTGAAACTGCTGGGAGTTTAATTTCGAAGTATCACACATTGCTGGGGGAAGGGAGGGAGTTCAAGCCGATTGCTTGTCTAGATTACTGGTGGATGACCAATTGGATTCTCTGGACGAAATGCCTGAGCAATATATCTTTGTGAGGGTGGAAAATCATGTCGAATGTGACAGTTTGCAGGATTGGTGGAAAGATTTGTAGGCGGAAATTGAGTTACAAGACGTTATTACTTTTTCCACCAAGGGTGGGTGTCGTGACAAGAGTGTGATGGTCAATTCGCAACCTTTTTAGGTCTCGACCTTGCGATCGCAAAGCGAGACTATAGAGAGCGGGTTTGAAAAGTGCTCCCAAAAAGCGGATTGCATGGCTAGCACGCGCACAATCACGCGCATCGTGCCGCCATGCAATCTGCCTTTTGGGAGCACTTCAAAGGGTCCGCTCCCCCGCCTGGAATGCGCTCCCCCGCCCCCAAGCGCGCGCGCGCGCCACGCTCCGCCGTGCTTGCCTCAGCACAAAAGAAGCCTTCATGTACACACCTCTTGTAATAAAAGACGTGCCACATTTATTTAGTCTGTGCTTCCAAGTTATGCTGTTTGGAGTGCGCACTGGTCCCCCCTCGTTGTTACCATGTAAACAAACGATATTCATTCACGAGTACTTCCGCACAGACCATGTTCAAGAGGACACAGGCTACAAGCGGCATTCCAGCCCTCGCCTTTGAACAAGCACCGCGCTGCATGCACTGCAGCGTTCCTTCAGCCCATTTACACCCCTTGGCTGGGCAACAGTGCATTTTCTCTTTGGTCGAGTAATTGGATGCTCAATTTTTAGTGTGCAGTGACCGATCAAAGATGTGCGCTATCGCTGCTGCAAAGTACTCGACAGGACCTCGCACTTGTATGAGGAATACCCCTACCCTCCCCCCACCCCCGCTAATGGGTAAAAGTGACGAGAGGTTCTCTCAAAAATATAGCCGGCTGTGTTAAATAAGTGTGAAAAATTGACCCGAGTGCATTTCAATAACACGCATGTTTTACTAGAGCACTCACTGACCCCTCCTCACCTCGGTATTTAATTGGATCTCCTGGTTCGAGCTCGTGTTAAGCCGCCTGCCCTGTCCCGTGTCCCACCCCGACTCCCCCGCCCCCAAGCGCGCGCGCGCCACGCTCCGCCGGGCTTGCCTAGGCACAAAAGAAGCCTTCATGTACACACCTCTTGTAATAAAAGACGTGCCACATTTATTTAGTCTGTGCTTCCAAGTTATGCTGTTTGGAGTGCGCACTGGTCCCCCCTCGTTGTTACTATGTAAACAAACGATATTCATTCACGAGTACTTCCGCACAGACCATGTTCAAGAGGACACAGGCAACAAGCGACATTCCAGCCCTCGCCTTTGAACAAGCACCGCGCTGTATGCACTGCAGCGTTCCTTCAGCCCATTTACACCCCTTGGCTGGGCAACAGTGCACTCTCTCTTTGGTCGAGTAATTGGATGCTCAGTTTATAGTGTGCAGTGACCGATCAAAGATGTGCGCTATCGCTGCTGCAAAGTACTCGACAGGACCTCGCACTTGTATGAGGAATACCCCTACCCTCCCCCCCACATGGGTAAAAGTGACGAGAGGTTCTCTCAAAAATATAGCCGGCTGTGTTAAATAAGTGTGAAACATTGACCCGAGTGCATTTCGATAACACGCATGTTTTACTAGAGCACTCACTGACCCCTCCTCACCTCGGTATTTAATTGGATCTCCTGGCTCGAGCTCGTGTTAAGCCGCCTGCCCTGTCCCCTGTCCCACCCCGACCCTCCCTGCTTCTGCCCTCCCTTGGCTCCGCAGACTCTCTGATGCTCCCCGTGTGTCCGCTCCCTTTCATCAAAACCACACCCATTACACAACGAGGCGGCTGTGGCAGTGACACACATCGCCCCTCCCCCACCGTCGTGGTGCAGGCTGGCAGCTAGTTCGCGTATCTTGCCTTGAACCGTGCCCTCAGGGCAGCAGTGGGCGTGGCGGACTCTCATAGGCGGCCTTTGCTCACAGAGCGACCTGGGCGGAAACAAATCTGGCATCATTCCAGACTGCTGATAGTACCTAAAGCTATAAGGAACCGGGTGCTGTTGCTACTTCACTGCAGTGATTGTCTCTTAACGCAAACATTTCGCCTCCTCCCCAACGCACCTTAATTATCCACATTACCTCCTTCACTCTAACAAGCATTTGCAATGCAATAGGTCTCGTATTTACGAGAGTTTGAGCTATTGACATTGCAAATGATAATGCATTTATCTGTTTTTAAAACTTAAATAAAAGGCAGTCATTTGCAATGTCAATAGCTCAAACTCGCGTAAATTCGAGACCTATTGCCTTGCAAATGCTTGTTGGAAGATTGCTGATGAGTTTTCTTTGGAATGTGATGTGTTGGTTGAAGGAGATCAATTGACTACCCCACGTAGACGTAGGATTTTTGAGAGAATGCATTCTGGTCAATTTGGGAGGACAGCCACCAAATAACAAGTATGTTGTGATTACTGGTGGCTGGGAATGGATGATGATATAGGGGATTTAGCCCATCGGTGTTACCATCGTGATAAACATTTGGTCACTTAGGTTTCGACACCCAGTATGACTCACAGACCGGAAAAGGTGCGCACAAGGTGGCAATTGACTTTTTGGGTCCTATTAATGTTTTTTATTCTCGCATGAGGTGCTTGATTGATCATCTTTTGAGGTGGGCTGAGGTGAAGGGTATGGCTGAACCCAATATGTGCAGTGTTATTCAATGTTTCAAGGAAGTGTTTGCCAGAGAAGGAACACCTTCTGAAATGTTGTCAGATAACGGTGTGCAGTTTACCTCTGTTGACATGCATGAGCTTATAAAGAAAAATGGCATCACACATTTGTGCACTCCATTATATTCACCCCAATTCATTGGTATGGTAGACGGTTCAATAAAGTACTGGCAGAGTATATCCAAAGTGCACTTAAAGCTGGCAAAGACTGTGCTGAAGCTATTAGAGAGCTACTGTAGGACTACTGCACAAGACCACATTCGGTAACAAAACATACCTTTTGAGTTGCTGAGGGGGAGGCGAGTGGTGTCAAGTATTTTTCCAATGTGTATGGTGGATATTGGTGACGTAATAAAAAAAAAAATCCAGACAAGGGAATCTTGCTGGATCTAAAGGGTTGAGAGGGCCCTTTGAATACGAAGGGGGTGGAGGGATACGTGGTGACTCTCCAATGTTGATGTCCAAAGTGAAGCGTGCCAGTGACGATGTTAGCGGGTCTAGATAGATGCATGAATGTAGGTCAAAGAAAATGTGCAAGAATGTTGGATCTGTGGGAGTGGGAGATCGGGCCTGCATTAAAGATCCGTTGTTGCTGAGAAAAGGTTTATCGAAGTTCAGGGATCAGATTCAAGTGGCGGATGTATGTGGGTACTCTGTTCAAGTTTCCAATGGTGGAACATGTCACATGTGGCAAAGTCGGTTGTGCCGGACATTGTTAAAGTCAAGTATGGGGAACATCTGGGGGTCTGTTCAACTGGCTTGGTGGCCAGTTAAGTAGGAGCTCCCATGCAAACAGAGTATCTGGTAGGTTTATTGATTATCTTTTGTTTTTGTCAGTGTGTATTGTCTTGCCTGTTGGGTTAGGTTAGGGTGTGTGGAAGTGTCAGTGGGGTTATTGTGTTTGTTTACTGGTTGTGAGTGAAGAGAGAGATATGTGGCATCTGTGTAGCTCTAGGCAACCGTTTCATTTTATGGATTGTTTATATAAGCTATGCATTTTAACATTCTATGTATTGCGTAAAGAAGCCATGTTATTTTTGGATCGTTCAGTGTCCTGTTTTGGAATGTACTGTGTTGATTAAATATCCAGAGTAGTTGGAGGAATTGCTCAATCTTTTTACATCTGTACTAATGATGATCCTGTTACTTTAAAAGCAACTATTTCTGGATATCTACATTGTGTTCCAGAGTGTAGCTGACACTTCACATTTGTTAGTGTTCTGTGGAATTAAAAAAACGAAACTGTGGCTTTGCACAGTCCGCAGTCTACAATAGTTTAAGATTGTCAAGAGGATTATTAATCAAGGAGTTCACACACTGGTTGATTCAGGCTTGAAAGAGAACAGGATTTCAAGAGAAAATATATGGGTTTGAAATACTAAAGACAATTGTACTACAACAGTTCCAGCTTTTAGACTATTCCGTTATTAAACTTGGTTCAGGAGTGTGAAGAATTTTTGTAACACTGAAAAGGAGTGATTAGATTCAAGTTAGGTAAGAATTAGAATAAATGATTAACAGAAGAGAAGTAAACCATAGATCAGGAATAGGCATTTGACTAATGTGGATACATCTGTGGGAGATTGGATAAAGATCAAGAAGCCCGAAATCGCAAGTAAGATTTGTTCAAAATATACCACAACTAACCAGGTTATGAAGGTGTTCAGATATTCTGCGTGTGTGTGCGCATCAGTAAAGGGGATAGGATAACGTAAGTAATATTGTGATACTAAAATTAAACAGGGTTGAAGTTAAAAGGTTTGCTGCAGTAAGTTTTGTTTACGACATCCATTTGGGGATGCTGAATGATCATATCTCTTGTTCACCAGTGCAATTGTGGTGAGAATTTGCCAAGCCTGATTGAACAGATGTAGAAGCAGTTGTGGGCAATGCAGGTTTTTGTGAGCAATGAGAAGATTCTGAGTGAAGTGTTCACTAATAGCAAGCAGTAAGTAGGTTTTCAGGAGGCACTACCTTGCGCCAGTGTACCTAAGCACGCACCCAGGTTAAAGGAACTGGTATCAGAAAGAGGGCAAGCAGCACACCTACATATCTGGAAGATTAGGTGTACTTTTACCTTTTAGCTGGGTTTCTCTTTCAGGTCTCTTGATTTTTTTTTTATATCAAAAGGTGAAGATGTCTCCTACTTCGGTTTCAACAAGGTTCACTATGTATATTTCATGTTAAAATATGTGAGTGAACTAAAGTGTTCTTGACATGCTGCTTCAGGTCTGTTCTTACCGGAGGCAGCACGTGCCGTCACTTGCAAGATCTTTTGTTAACTGAAAAGGGGCTTACCGCCCGCTCATTACTGACCACTGCCTGGCTTCATCGTCACTCTTATTTCCTTTCTTCTCATTGGTCAGAGCATGCCAGTTTCACTTTCTCTTTGTTTGCTTGGCCCTCCCCTGGAGCATAGACCAAGTACTGATTTATTTATTTATTGTTGTCCTTCGGCTCCTCGTGCTATTATCATAGCATACCCGTCATCGTTACTGCTTGACCGTCATTGCTTGCCTGTTGTCATTGCCCAGTTCCCATAGTCATTGCTTGCCTCATTTCCCCCACTAAGTTTCTGCTTGCCCCCACCAGCCCCTCGAGTACTCTCACACCAGAAAAAAGCACTAGGATGCTGCCGGTGCTGGGCATGTCATAGTGCTTTTTTCCCAATACAGTTTTTTTTTTTACGTGACATGTACAAATCAGCATTTAGTTTGCTTCTAAGCACTCCCGACATGGTCTTACAAAGGAGACTTAAACACAGAAAGAGATGCAATTTGCTCAGGATCACGTAATGTGTACACGTGGGGAGCCGACATTATAGCTTTTCTGTCACCTGGGATAAAGTCCAGACTCAACAACATTACACAGTCCAACATACATTGAGGGGCCAGCCCAGAGAGAGAAAGAGAGGGATACCTCCACCCATCTGCCTCTAGAAAGGCCACTCAAGCACCCACTGGGCCGATGGCGGCATCCTAACAGCACAGACAGCCCCCGGGCTGCCCAAAAAGGCACTCAACAGCTAGAACTCGGCTACCCGCCCTTCGGTCATTTCCCCCGAGTGCCCGAGTTACCAATCTGACCCCGTCTGTTGTTACTTGAAACATTACTTCAAGTAGGATTCATTGGACCAAAGTCATAAGGGGGGCTGCTGCAGGGAGCTCCAGCGTCCCAGGCATGGCCCCTGTTCGCACATGCTAAAGACCGGCCTTTGCTACGCTAACATGGCATCCTGACACAGACGGTTCCTGGTGTCCAATGTCAGGTGGGAGTAGTTCACAAACCCTGTACTCTGTATTCTGGCACTTTTTATCTCAAATAAATGAAGAACTCAAAGTCTCAGACCGCAAAGAAAATAGGACTGGAAGGACTGTTTAATGATACTGTTGGACACGTTAATATGTCTTCTTCCAGACTCTATAAGCTCTTCAAACAAGCTGATAAACTCTGAGCATTCAACCTCGAAGAAGAAGTATTCAAAGTCTGCAAGCAAGGCAATCAGAAGCTTCAGAAGTGAATGATATTAGCTTATGGCCATCACTTCCCTAACACTCGAGCAACTCGAGACGCTCTCCATGAGAGCTGGTTTTAAATTCCCTTATGTTACGTGCTATTGTGTGTCACATTCTGCAAAATTCTTGTCATAAATATGAAACAAGCATTGGCAAAGCCAATAGGTCTCTCCTACACATGACCCATTGGCATTTGCTGTGAAAGAATACACGTTTGCTTCATTAAGTCTTCACAGAGTTTAATGGCAGTAAACAGCAGTCTGTAATGCCAGACACCTTCTTAATGCCCATTAATCAACGGACATGGAATGCCGTGATGTTACTACCCAAAGCCCCTGGCAGTGCCTGTGACATGAACAGGATTCCACAGACCCACATTCCAAAGGCCTATGGCATATACCCAGTTCTACAGTGAGCCCACAATACTACACATCCCCTTTCTTTTCAACAACATCACAAGCACAGATAACTACTCCTCTAGCCAAGCTCGACGAGAGGCATCGACCCACCCCAGACATACAGTACATTTAACAAACATCTAACAAATGCTACATAACTAAAAACGATCGTCCCACCAAGCAGGGGGTCTTCTCACCCTAACTCCTTGCAGACCGGTGTCTTCACCAGTCACTGCAGCTCCCAGGACCCCTCTTCGATCACTCGCTTGAGAACTAACAAACTCATTGTCAATCACTAACAACCAGCCAGAGCATTTCTACTTCTTCTCAGGCGATGGGACAATACACTGCCCATCCTTCTGAAACAACGCCACCCTCCTAAGATTTCATGTCTGTCCATTTTCCAAGTTTACCCAATTACCTCCAACTTCTTTAACTTTATATAGAACACAAAATTTGGATTAGCCTTCACTCACACCACCAGTTTCACCTTTACCCAATCATTAGTTTCAATCAAACTTGCACCCTTATCAACAGTTCTGACTTTTTCCACCAATTTGGAGTTACTCTCATGCACCCATGACGGAACTAGCTCAGTTCCCGGTTTTCTGCCCCATATCAATTCAAAAAGTGTTTTTCCAGCTGTACAATACACTAAAATTACAGTAAACAATAACTCAGGAAACAAATGATAAAATAGTCAAATATATATATTAAAAAAAAATTAATGGGAGGGCTGGAGCATTTCTCATGGTCCATACTATATTCTGTTGGATGCACTAACACTACTCCCGCAAATCAAACTGAAGATAATAACTTCGTTTTTGGCCTCCAATTTCAAGTTTCTTTATTTATGTGCTCTTTATAAATCGGTTATTTCATTCACTAAGCAGTTGCAGTCCCCCCCCCGAGTAGGCTTTGCCGACCCCCATGGGTCCACGGACCTCAGGTTACGAATCACTGGCCTATTTGATTTACAGGAGCCTACATTCCTCTCAGTGAGGCATAGTTTAGAATTTACTGCCACAGCTATGCATCTCATGGGAACAAAGTACAGTTCATTCTGTTTCGGTGAAATATCCAAAAGTATTTGGTTTATTTTCACAATTCGTATACATTATTCTCCATGTGCAATACCTATCATAAAATGTATTTGATCAATAGCCCTTTGAAGCCAATGCAAAACCTAGAACACCTCTCTTGAACACTAAACCTTTCCCCTCAATAGCTCAGCCAAGCATACACTGGGTCATGCGTAAGGAGGGTGGGGTAGCAGAGATTACATATGCAGCCTCTTTTTGGGTTCTTCTGGAAGGCCTGCTGAGCTGGAGTGGAATCAGCTATGCTGGACCAGTGCCTCGAAAGGGTGGGCACATTTGTGGCTCTCCTCCAAGTGCTACATGCCAAACATCCGAGTGGCACATAGTCAAAGGGTCCTCAAAGAACAGAAGTAAACATGTCAATGATGATGCTGCTAGATAGAAGTAGAATCAACCAGCTGTCAAGGTAATGTCAGGAAAGATGAATGGAATAAGATTGGGGTTACATTTATGCCACTTGGAAGCCCACAGGCCTTAAGTGCAATCTTTTATTAAGTAAGCAGCTTCAGTCACCCAGCAAGGCTGGGGAAGAGTCAGTCAAATGATAGGCAAAGTCTTCTGGATGCAGCATGGAGTTAGGACACACTTAATTGCATTATGTCATGAGTGATGTAATATGCGACGTCATCAGCAGTGCACTGCGGGGGCATGAGTTAACGGCTGCATTTCTCTGCTTTTGTACAAGTGAAACAGCCTAACTATAATGTCCCTGAAACTGTTTTTTTCAGTGAATATCTAAGGTTTATTAAATGCTAATTCCCAACTTTAACGTCCCTGAAACCTGTTGTTTTTTCATTTAATTTCTAAGGTTTTTTTAAATGCTAATACTAACTATAACATCCCTGAAACTTATGGTTTTTTCAGTTAATTTTTCAGTTTTTTTTAAATGCTAATTTCTAACTATGCCTACATAGGTAGGACATATACAGAAAGCGGAAGAAAGGCGCAGAAAGAAGCAACAGAAGTCCAGAACCAGGCCTACTTCGACTGTAACTTTCCACAGACTCATACAAAGTAGCCTAAAAACTAATCCTTCTCCCAAGATGTCTTAAACATCACTTTTCTCTTGAAGGTTCACTATTCATCGACTGCTCAGAATGTTAGGCCTACCAAATGTAAAACAGCAATCCTAACCATATCACTGTGTAAGGTGCGGAAAGAGGTAAGGAAAGAGGCAAGAGAGGTGCACAAAGAGGAAATAAGGGTTCAGAAAGAGGTAAGAGGGGTGCAGAAACAGGCAAAAGAGGTGCAGAAAGAGAGAACAGGGGTGCAGACAGAAGCAAGAGGGGTGCAGAAATTTGCAAGAGAACTGTAGAAAGAACCAACAGAGGCGCAGAAAGAGGCAAGAGGGGTGCCAACTAGCCCTCTTGTTATCTCTAGTAAGCCCCACACAACTGGATTGCTGAGAGTAGTCAGAGGCCATGCACCCTTTGTACAACACTCTGCAAACGTGCCTCCTGGCTCACTGCTGCTTGGGTGATAAAGTCCACTTTAGTCCTGAGGTCCTCAGGACACAAGAGGACCTCATCGCACCACCAGCAGTGCGCCAAGAGGCGCGTTTGCAGAGTGGTGTAAAAAGGTGCATGGCCTCAGACCACCTCTCAGCAATCCCACTGTGTGGGGCTTACTGGAGGTACCTGGTGCCCTAGTTGGCCACTGGGGCCCCTTGGGATTCAGGGAGACTTAATCCCCCAACCCAGAACGTGCCAGGAGGCGCATTTGCATAGTGGTGCAGGGAGGGAGCGGGGTCTCCGGCGAGTTGCCAATTTTTTCTTTTAGGAAGAGGGGCTGTGTGGTACCTTTGGGCCCCAGGGATCCCATCCATCGGGGCCTTAGCCATTCTTTTAAAAAAATAAAATAAATTGAAATGGGAGAGGGGCGCGCGCCGCCCCCTCAAGGCTGATTACGGCCCTAGGGACCAGTAAAACCTTTTTTATTTTTGTTTAATAGAAGGGGGGGCCACTTTTGGCCTCGCGGACCCCAACCCCTGGGGACCTCCTGGCCTGCCTGATTTTTTTAAGCATTTTGGAGGGGGGAGCAGAGTGGCCCCCACTGGAGGCCATTTTTGGCCCCCACTGGAGGTCATTTTTGGCCCCGGGGATCCCACCAGGACTTTGCCTCTTTTTAAAAATATATACATTTAATTTTGAGAGAGCGGGCCACGTGGCCCCCTCCCAGGCCATTTTCGGCCCTGGGAACACCATCCTCCGAGTCTTGGCCATTTATTTATTTTTTAACCTTTCCAAAGGAGGGGGGCCGCGCGGCCCCCCTCCCCAGACTGATTTCGTCCTTGGGGCCCCTGGCGCCTAGCCATTTTTTTTAATTAAGTAAAGGGAGGTGGGGCGAGTGGCCCCCCTCCCAGGCCATTTTTAGCCCCGGGTACACCATCCCCCCGGGGCATGGCCCCAAGACTTTCAAGACAGAAGCTGACCTGAGCACGGCATTAGTTTTGAAACGTTTGCGAAGATTCATCAAACGGCGCCAAAGATATTAGCAAATCAAAAAACGCTTTTCCTATTGAAACTAGATCCTAACTATAACTACCTACTGGAGACTGTCAGTAGGATAGTAGGACAAACAATCCTGTAGTGCTGCACTGTCAACATGTTACAGAAGGCTTACTATCCTGGAAAAAATATATATTTTATGGCACCCAATGAGATATTGTTCAACACTTTATGTCTTGATTTTTGTAATGCTTAACCACAGGATTACTAGAAGTAATGACACTAAAAAGCGAAAAGGCTCGGATTGCGAAGTATACACACAGAAGAAGTGGCCTGAAATTAATACTGGTAGTCATGTGTACAAGGTGCTGTTGCGATTGTCTGTCTCATGACTTCCTCGAGCCCCGCTGACTTAATGCCATGAATTATTCAAACCGTCCAAGCGAGTATGGCAGCTCAGCCGTTACTAGGTAATGGTGAACACGGATAATCTGGGCAAGTTACAAGTAGAATATGGAGCCTTTTCAGGCAATTGTATGCGGTGTGTTATAACTGGGGGTCTCTAGTTGGCAGAGGTAGGTACCTTTGACCAAATAGGGACCCTTGCTTCTAGTCAGAGTAAGGGGGTACACTCCTAAAATAACCCCTGCTCACCCCCTTGGTAGCTTGGCACGAACAGACAGGCTTATCTCAGAGGCAGTGTGTAAAGCATTTGTGAACACACAGTAATCCAGTGACAACACTACAGATGGACACCACACAGGTTTTATATCAAAAATAAGTATTCTTTATATAGACTTATCACAAGACCACAAACGACAAAAATCCACAATACTGTACTTTAAAAATGGTAGAAATAGCTTAGTTCTCTTAAGATGGTAAATGCGTCACTTTAAGTTCAATGTACCTTTGGATGCGTAACGCTATACAACTAAAGTGTTGCAGGGAAGGTGATGTGTCAGTTCCTTACACGCAAGAACGGTTATGCGTCGGGTCCCTACTGATACGTAGGGGATGCGTCAGTTCTTCTCGGCGTGGGGAGGTGATGCATCGGTTTCTTACTGCGCTTCCGTGGCGATACGACCAGCAGCGCCGTGGTGCGATGAAGATCCGGTGCAATGAAACAAAAATGCCGTCTTCGTGTTGCAACACGATGCGTGCACGCCCGGCGGCGACTCAACGATTCTTCTGAGCCGCGACAGGCACTACGACACGCTTCTCCGGTGATGCGACGGAGTGTGCTGTGACGGCGACACTTCTCCGGTGATGCGAGACGCTTCGGCGATGCGATGCGACAGCTGCAGCGGCAACACACTTCTTCAGTGATGCGACGACAGCAGCGGCGACACGCTTCTCCAATGATGTGACAGCGTCTGATGCGACGGCGACCCTCTTCTCCGGCGAGGCGCTTCTGCGAAGCGACAGCGGCGACACCCTCTTCAGTGATGTGACAACAGCAGCTGCGACACGCTTCTTCTTCGTGAGTCGCGCTTCCAGCTGATTGCGACACACAGTCCTCAGAAGGCCCAACACAACAGCAGGCACTTCAAAGGAACTCTTGGGGAGCTGGTGGGTGAAGTCTGTTGTCCCTGAGACTTCAGCAGGAGGCAAGCTCTATCTCAAGCCCTTGGAGATCCTTCACAAGTTGATTTGAAAGTAGCACAAAGTCCTTTCTCCTTTCTTTGGCAGTCAGGCAAACACTGCAGGCCAATCCCCTAAACAGCACTCAGCTAGGGATAGTCTCTTCCTCAGTTTCTCGGGTTCCTTTTCTCAGCAAAGGTTCTTCTTGTTTCCCAAAGTGATCTAAAGTTCTGGGGTTTGGGTCCCCCCTTTTATACTCATTTTCTCTTTGTTCTCTGAAGGCAGAGGCCTTTGCCTAGTGCAAACTAGTTCTGGTCTGTCCTGAAGCACTTTGACAAGACTCCTTTCCTTTCACAGTGTAGGCAAGGGACATCAGATGCACCACAGGAAGTGGAGCCAGCATTGTTGAGGTAAAGCACAACCCTATTCAGGTCCCAGGTGCAACTCCTCCCACCCATCTACATGCAGATCCCTCTATTCAGCCCTGTGCTGACTCACCCTGTCTCCTGTAATCCCCCGGGCCCCTGTCACTCAAACTCCAGACAAGGAATACACAACCTAGCAGAGGCAGGCTTGGATAGTTAAGCAAAAAAATACCTACTTTCTAAAAAGTGGTATTTTCAAACACAGAATGTTAAAATAAACTTCACTAAAAGATGTATTTTATCATTGTGAGTTCAGGCATATTAAACTCGAATTTCCTGGGTCAGTTAGGATTATAAAATGTTATAGTCAAACTGCCCATTCTGGCCTAACAGGTAGCCTTGCAATAGTGAAAAACGAAAATGGCTGTAATTCACTACCAGGACATGCCACACACACCAGGGCATGTCCTACCTTATACTTACAATGCACCCTGCCCATGGGCCTACCATAGGGGTGTCTGATATGAAAAAAGGGAAGGTTTAGGGACTTGCAAGTGGGTGCACTTGGCCAGTCAACATGGCAGTAACAGACTGCACGCAGGCTCTGCAATGGCAGGCCCGAGACACACTTTACAGGATGCTTCTGTGGGTGGCACATCCAGAGCTGCAAGCCCACTAGCAGCATTTGATTTACAAGCCCTGGGCACCCATGGTGCACTGTACTAGTGTCTGACCAGTAAATCAAATAATCCAATCATGGAGTCACTAATCCATACATCAATTTACATAGGGAGCACTTGCACTGTGGCACTGAATAGCAGTGGCACAGTGCCCAAAGCATCTAACACCAGCAAAAACACATGAGGCAACAGCAAAAAATGGAAGGGAGACCCACGCCAATGGTGCCAGGTCTAACACGGTGGTTAGGAATAATTGTGGCATTCAGACGACAAGAGCGAGATCAGCTGGACAACAACCCTTTGCTTCTCGTTGTTAAACACAATCAATAAAGATTCTTTACATCTCATTTAGAATAGCAATGTGTCCACCACAATACTGTGTCCTCAAGGGGCCACCAGGTGCCGTGCAATCTATACTGAATGACTCCTTTGTGTGAAAAGCACCAAGGCGTCACAAAGAACAGACACAACCAGCAAACACCAGGGTCATACCGATTAAAATCCATAGCCCTACATCACAGATACTTCAGTTTGGTGTACAGCGCTCGATTGAACTGCCCGGTGAGCTCACCCAGAATCGCAGCCAACGGCAGGAATAGGCCGCAGATAAAATGTGTTAGAGAAAATATATGTGAGAAGAGATGTTCGAAAGCGCCTGAAGGCCAAACAGTACAACGCTTGAGGCTCCCCGCTCCAGGATCTACAAGATTTCTTACTCTACCGAGTCATACTAAATACAGACGCTGTGCTAAGGGTAAACACAGCGCAACGGTTCCACCCCACCCGCTGGCTTTAATAAACAAGCCATGACATACGTCGAGGAGACAAAAACATACTCTCCCAGTTATCTGCCAGTGTAAAGGGATGCTCTATCAAAGAGCCCAAGTTTGCGTCGGGCATTCTCCATTGGATCTCAGTACTGTACATTCAACCATTTTTCTGCTGCAACTCTTGTAACCAACACACTGTATCAGGCACTGACCGCCCCAAACTGAAGCCAGGGGGCGTTACCGCCACCATCATAAATTAACTCGTCATTTACATTAGGCGGTCGCTCCCTGCAAAGATTCAACATCCATTATGGCAAAAAGTAACCGAGCATCAAAAAAAAAAAGGTCCAAGTGTTTGATAATAACTCGAAGTTAAACGAAGAGGTGGGAAAACCCACAGTAACTGGGGATCGGGTGGGATAATGGCAGATTAAGAAGGCGTTAAAGGCAATATTCTGGAAAGGGACCAGGTGGTAGAGGCTCTTGGGGTCGATAGCGGTTGGAGGGGGCTAAGTACATGAGGGCTGTAAAGGTTCGGGGAAGAAGTGGGTGAGTACCTATGGAGAGCCATCAGTGCCTGAAGTAGTGTTTCAGGAGGACTCAGTAACAGGGATAGTATGACTCTAGGGTGGGGCGGCAAATACCTGTTGATAGTAACGGTTGAGGTGGGGGCAGTAACTGACGGCAGTAACTGGGGGTAAGGCATGCACTTTGTGGAGGTGGTTAGGGTTCAGAGAGGCATAACTTGGGGTGGTGAGCGGGAGTACCATGTGGTGGTACTAGTTAAGTATGGGGACGAGTACACAATGATAGAACATCTTTGAGAGGTGGCAGTACCCCTCGATGATAACGTAAGAGACTAAATACCTTTTGGTGATATGGGTAAAGTGGTCATTACCTCCCTGTAGAAATAGTAAAGGGTTCAGTATCTCTGGGCAGAAATGGTAAAGGGGTCTGCGTCTCTGAGTGGTAACGGTTAAAAGGGTTCAGTGCCTCTGGGTGGTAAAAGTAAAGGGTCAGTGCATTTAGGCGGTAAAGGGATCAGGGCATTTAGGTGGTAAAGGGATCAGGGCATTTAGGTGGTAAAGGGTACAGTGCCTCTGAGTGGTAAAGGGATCAGTGCATTTAGGCGGTAAAGGGATCAGGGCATTTAGGTGGTAAAGGGGTCAGTGCCTCTGGGTGGTAACGGTAAAGGCTCAGTGCCTCTGGGTGTTAATTGTTACGGAGTCAGTTACAGTGCCTTCGAGTAGAAATGATAAAAAGGGTCAGAGCCTCTGTGTGGTAACGGTTCGGGAAGAAGGATGTGAGCAGCTGGCAACAGTTGGGAAGGGAGCTCGGTACCTGGTAGACGGAGGCCTTGGGCAGGTCCAGGCAGACAGTGCAGCACAGCACTGAGTAGAGCCGTTCCTCCAGCTTGACGCTGCCCGCGGCCCCGATTCTAAGCCGCTTCTTGAGGGGCGCATCGGGGTCTCCGTCCTGCAGGTGCAGAACCCGTGTCCCCAGCAGAGTGCCCCCCACCTCTTCCTGCGCCCCGCCTGCCGGGCCCGCCGCCTCACCCAGTCCCGCCGAGGAGGAGCCCGAGGACCCCTGGCCGACCCCGGCCTCCCTGTCTTCCACTCCGGACATATTCGACAACGTAAGACTCCAGACAACCGATAGCCGAGACACCACCGACACTTCAAGCCGCCATCTTTGTTTTCCCTACTGTCTCTCGCGTGACCCACCCCCATGCCTGGCCGTCACATTGCTAGCCAATCAGTATACAACAAAATGAGGAACGGCGGATCAAGTCACCAATCACGGTGCGGTTGGAGTGTCAGTGTGCAAAGCTGTCAAAACAGCTTAAGGTGAGAAAAGAGGCGGGGCTTCGGCTGGATGTTTTGTCGGCACAGTATGGAGGGGGGCACTCTACGTCACCCCTTCGTTCACGGGATATCGGGGCCTCCTGGGCCAGCTATATCTAGCTTTGTGTCGTCACTGGTGCCCTGAGTACAGCTCTCGCTGGAATTATGAAATTACCATATTTTAAAATGTTTGTTTTTTTACTTTCCACAAAATATTCCAGGACTGCAGTTAGAATGATAAATAACTTTCCTGGAGTAGTCTTTCTTTTCTGTCTGTTGCCCTCCCCCATTTAGAAACAAAAGAAAGGCCATAATAGCAGTCAGAACTCTAATAATATTGATTTACCTTATGCTGTTCTGCTGCAGAGCTGTCACCTTTCATAGTGCAATTTGTGAGCATTTCGTCTAGTCTAGGCATTTTCATTGTATATTTTTTTGAATTTGTGGTCCTGCATAACCCTTTTACAATTAGGGCCTCAAGTCTCAGAATGCAAAGAAAATAAATAGACTGGCTGACGTACTAAGTAAGACCTGGAATGGGGAACATTGAGAGCTCTGCGTGGTACTAGTGGGATGGCAATGTGGACGAGCAGACCTGAACATACAAAAAATGTAGTGTCTACTGTTGCTTGCTGTGATGATCTCATTAAATACTTGTCATTTTTTCGATTGGATAAAGAGGGTGATAGCAAGTTCTTTATATATGTATAATTGCATTAACACAATGTGATCGAGGGCGTAGCTTCAGGGGGTGGGGGTGTTTGGGGTGTTACACGCTCCTAATAAATATATTCTCTGCTAAATAGTTGGGTTCAGGTGCGTTCAGTTGGTATGGTGAGGCACGCATTTATTGCTCTTTCCATTGTCCCTTTAGCTCCTCTCAGGCACCCTGCTTCTCATATATTGTATTTAAACATTGTATGCCAGCTCCATTGTTGGAAAATCTGAAGCTCACCCCACCCCCACCCTCACCCCCCACCTTACTGACCAAGCTACACCTCTGAATGTGATAAACACATACTGAAATCAAGATATTCAGTTTGCTTAGGCTAACATCAGATCATGTAGGCCTCAATTTCAAAAGGGCTGGTGGTGTCTGCAACCATCTTCCAGCATGTAATTGTTTATTATTGCTCCTGTCTCACTCTGCACACCCATGAGCGGAGCCTTTCTTCTTTTACATGCCAGCACGCCAGCACTTTTTTGGGGGAGGACTCCATACCCCACACGGCAACGCAGCAGGAGCCGCCAACGCAATCGATTTGCGCCAGGGGGCCCATAAAAAGCAGCCCAGGCTCAGCAGCACAGAAGCCTTTCTTCTTTTGCATGCCAGCATTTTGTTGGGGGAGGACTCCATACCCCGCACATCAATGCAGCAGGAGCCGCCAACGCAATCGGTTCGCGCTAGGAGGCGCATACAAGGCAGCTCAGGCTCCCTCAGCGCCGGACGCGCGCGGGCATGCCTAGCCCGGGCCCGTCAGAGCCCAGAGAAGACTGGGCTGGGCCACCCCTACGAGGCCTGCTGGTGGAGATTCCTGGTTGAGATCCATCAACCCATCGCGGGACTCAAGGTTAGTGCCACTACACCCTGATTACACACACATTACCGTTGAGACCACGCAGCTGTCTTTTATTCTTCGGTGACTCGTGCAAGCCGTGTTTAACTCTGGGCCCTGCTAACTCACCCCTGTCTGTATAGGGTTGTAACTTACATCTGGAGCTAGCGGGAGGGCAGAAAGTGGCTAATAGATGTTAAAGAGTTTTGATTTATCTTAACGTGTTGTCCTTAAAAATGGGGAAGCGTACCTGTGCCGGGAAAAAACAAACGCTACCCCTGCAATCTACAACAACTCATCAACTGACTTCAATTGCAGGATGCTCCAGAGGGCTATAGGGGTGGTGGCCACCGAAATTGAATTAACCGAAAGACGTTTATTGTTAACCCCGGATCTAGCCTTTCCCTTGACCAATCATGATACATCATCGTCATCACCAGTCTTGGCCTCTGACTCTCCAAAGCCTCAGCCAAGGACTCGTGCAATGGTACGTGAATTATCCTGCGCAGACTTGCAGCCGGAGGTCGTTCTTCTAGGCCCCTCTAAAAAAGGGAAATCCAAGCCTGCTGCGAGAGTGGGGACCAAACGCAAGAAGTGTGCCTCAGAGCCTACAGCAAATGATTACTCTGGGGAGGGAGGGTCAGGTGGCTTCTCACCCGTAGGCATAGAGCAGCCAACTTGGGTGACTAACCTGGTGGTGGATCTACAGGTTTAAATAGGGGTTATTGTTAAGGATGAACTCAACTCTCTGCTGGCACGGGTGGATAAGCTTGCATCCTTGGTTGAGACCTGGGTAGGTAAGACAGAAGCAATCCAAAGGGGGGCGAGTCTGCAAATCACCAGATATTGCATGCTGCTCCTCCCCATTCCAGGTTGGATCCCATTCCTACAAAAATACTGACCCCCCATCATAAACCCCAAGCCAGACTAACCAGGAGGTTGCAAATAGAAGTAAAAATAACCCAGTAAAGTCGACAGGAAATGATAGCACACAGCGTCTGGGGCCTAGCCGTGGGTGCTGGTAATGAACTCAGGGCCTACCCAGCAATGCCAGTAGCTTGTGATAATGCGCCTCGACAGGGAACCAGTCATAGGGCTGATGAGGGGTTTGTTTCACAAGCAGAAGCCACGGAGGAGAGGCCAGCTTTGTCATGTATCAATCTTCCCCCGGCCTCAACCCCATATGTCATGATCCTAACTGGAGTAGCAGAGCTGTACAAGGAGCAAAGGGAATTATACTTTGAATTAAAGAACAAATGCATTTTTTGGCTGGCCAAGCAGCGGCTATTTTCTTACAAAGATGTAGGCGAAATCCTCTTTACACGCAGGGTGGGATGTATGGGCTGGAGGCTGAAAGATGTACCTGGGGACTGCATCATGTTCACCTTCAGAAACCCACTGGTTGTACAGGCCCTCCTTGACCGGAACCACCAAAGGCAGGAGGGGGGCATACGGTCTTTTCCGCTGGGCTATTTTTACCCCTTAGGGCTTGACCCACAAAATAGAAAGCGGGGTGGCCACGAGGTGGGAACGTGGAATCAGAACAAGCAAAACACTATTTGGCGCAAGGATCAATCAAGCCCGCTCTTTTTCAATTTACCACTATCAAATAGATTTGCAACCCTAGAGTCAGTAGATTGACTCGATCCTGCACGACCCCCGATAGTGAAATTCAATCACCAGAAGGAGCCCTTGCGGAGTCTCACACAATGGGGGGAGCTTTCTAAGCGTTATGGGTATCTTAGGCAGGAAGTGGAACAGGCGAAGGCGTGTGCTGTTGGAGCGGGAGGAGTTCAAATTGACGGTTGGCAAGGGGCCCTCACCAACCGACCCTTGCCTGATCCACCCCACGAGTCCATACAGGTACTTTACCACCAACTGTGGGTGACTTTACGATCCCCATTCTCCACATCTGACCACTCTGTTGCCGGCAACGGTTCAAGGTCAATGGGTGGAGAGTCGACTGGTTCTCTTCAACAAGAACATGGCACACCGATGATAGGTGACCAGTCTCAAATCATAGATAATTGGAACATTGCTGGTCTCACCACTAAATTGAACAACCCAGAGTGGGGGGCATTCATAAAACAAAATGAGATCTGCATGTTCCAGGAAACCTGGGCTAGGGTGGACACACATAGACTAGACTATGCGTCTTTTAGCGGCCACTTTTGGGGGAAGGCCCTCTGGGGGACTTTGTACCTGGGTCGCTGTGCACTTGGGCTGCGTAGCCAAACAGATAGAGACATCTCCATTCAATATCCTTTGTATCTTTTTGATCTTTCCTACAAAGGTCAGAATTGCCCTGATAAATGTCTATTCTCGAACAGTTGGCTACAGTCAAGAGTCAACTACTCTTGATCAATTGACAGCCTTTCTGCTCACCATTCCTGATAATTTTTTGGTGATTCTCGGTGGTGATTTCAATTGCCAGTTCGAGCCCCTGAATGGCCTGAATACAGGCAACCCCAGTGATGAGGGCCTACACTGGGCCATTCCAGAGCCCAACATCCCGCCAACTCGGGCTTGGACCCTATTGGTGCTTCAGATGAACACCCTCACATTGAATCATTCATTAAGGGCATGTAAAGGGTGCACAAAAATCTGACACACCGGGGAACCACACCTTCAATAGATTAGGACATGCCTCTATATTAGATTATATTCTGGTAAATACAAAATCTTGGCATAGGGTAATAGATTTTAAGATTGACCCCGTCTAGATAGTGACCATAATGCTCTTATTTTAGTGGCGGTCTCGCCTTGTGTCTAGAGTGCATCTGAATCAAAATCTCCACCTGACTCCCATTTAACATTGACTAATTGCAGGAGGAGAGTTAGATGGGGAGAAATCTGTCGATCTCAGGAAAAGCTGTCCTCTCTATATCAAACCATCATTCCATTCCTTATGGCTTCAAACCAACTCATTTTAACCAACGGCATCTCTAGTTCCCAAGCCAAAATCATTGATAACCATCAAGTCCTAATATCTACTATGGCTAATATCTTTTATCCCAGTAAAAGAACAAGGGAAAATATAAGATCACTGCACCCCTGGTATAGCGATAACTGCCGTAAGGCCAAGCTAGCTCTCATCTCTGCTATCAAATTTAAGGACAGGCTATTAATAAGAGAGAAAAGGGCAGCCTACAAAATCCTCATTGAGGAGGCAAAAAGAAGTTGGGAATGTGACAAGTGGGACTCCCTGAGAGGCGCCCTAATCACCCATGACATGAGGACCTTTTGGAATCTGGTAAATACAGGCCGCAGAAGGCAAACTGGTTAAAGAACCCAATATAGGGGCGGATGTATGGAAGCCTCATTTTGAATCTCTATATCTAAGGGTAGAGGACGAGGATGGGCTAGTTGGCAACGGATTCTCCCCTTTCCAGTCAATCTGCTCTGATGCTCCCACAATTTCTCTCAAGGAGAAAACTGATGCCCTGAGCAGGGTAGCACCATCTAAGGCTCCAGGGTTAGATAAGATCCCCGGGGACCTCCTCCGCAGCGAACCCACTATCTGGGCACCCTACCTGTGGGCTCTTTTCAATGCTATTCTGCAGGGAATGTCAATCCCTACCACCTGGGCGGGGCCGGAAATTATACCAATTTATAAAAAGGGTTCTCCACTCCTCCCTCTTAATTATCGACCCAGTAGCCTCATCGACGTTAACCAAAAGATATTTGCTCGCATACTACTGGGATGACTCCAGAGCTTGAGGGAAGAGTATACCGTCCTTAGTCCCTTCCAAGCCCAGTTCAGAGCAAAGATGTCCACAATAGATCAAATTGTTAGGTTACAACTATTACATTAGAAGACAGTGTGCATAGAGGGTGGCAGCCTTGATTTAATTTTTGTGGACCTAAAATCCGCATTTGACTTGGTGCCGAGGGACATACTGTGGGCTATTTTATTGGACTTTGGGGGGCTCCACCTTATCTTTGCCACCAGCTGAAAGGACTTCATGAAGGCAATTTTGACCAAATCAGGTACGGCAAAAATGGTGAACTTACCGCTGCCATACGTGTAGACAGAAGTGTATGCCAGGGTTGTGTCCTAGCCAGACTCTTTTTTGCCTTTTTATTAATGGCCTAGTAGAGGCTTTGATTGCTGGGAAGGATATTGATGCCCCCAAGCTGGCGAACCGTAAAGTACCTGCCATGATGTTCGCCGACGATACCCTCCTGTTCTCAAAGTAACCAATGGAAATTCAAAGGGCCCTAGACAGCTTTTATGTTTTTTGCAAAAATAGGGGGTTGGAGATCAATTTGCCGAAAACCAAATACATGGTATTTATTGCAGGCAATAGTGTTCGGCCAAGTCCTCGCCTAGATGGGAAACCCCTTGAGAGAGTGACCGTCTTTGAATATCTTGGAATCGCGGTCACTGAAAAAATGGACTTGGGTGCCCAAATCAAGAAAGCAAGCTTAAAGCTGGCCCAGACATTTGGGGCAGCTAGGCTGACAAAGGTATACAGGAGTCTGTTGGGCCGGTGGTGGAATTCTATAAAGCACAAGCAAGGGGTGTTGCCCTGTATGGGGCTGGAATTTGTGGTCACCATCCATCTGGCTCTGTAGGAAAAATTGAGAATTCCTGTGCCAGGCAATTAGTGGGCTTCCCTCCAAGCTCTCCGCTTACACCGTTTCGCATGGACCTTGGTATTAGTCCAATTGCAGATGAAGCCGCTCTTAGACTGCTTTTATTTTGGCGATGTCTGTGGAGTACCCCAGAATTGGCTGCATACAGGGAAGAGCTGAGTGAAGTGTTGAGCTTACAGGGTGCGAGCAGACTACCATGGCTGTCTTTCATCAAGAACACTTTCGAGGCCATAGGAAGGGGCAATTTGTGGAATAATGCAGAAGAAATCTGCTCAATAACATCTAGCTCTACGTCTGGCCCACTGACTGCAGTGTTCTTAGAAATAAATAAAAAAGTACAGATTAGAGCTTGCCCTGGATGATACTCATCCGGCCCTTGCCAAGAAGTTATACCTGCAGTTTAGGCATGGGGTACTCCCGTTGCGTGCTCTCACAAATACATTGGTGGTTTCATCTAATTTGGGATGTCCGGCATGTTGCAATGCAGCATGAACAGAATATCATGTAATATTTTTCTGCCAAGGGTATAAGAAGGCGAGACAACAATGGCTATTACAGCTATGCAGAAATCTGGGAACTAAGCACTGTACTGAGGTTTTTAGGATTTTGAAATATGACACCCACATGTCCATTGTGGATTCAATATCACGTTTCTTATTCTCCATGTGGTGTGCACTCAGAGCTATCCTGAAGACGAGCGTATAGGGTCTGCCTGATCATTTTATCAGATATTATCAACTGGGCTTGTGTCACGGGGCCAGGGTTCCGAGGGAGGGACTGACATCAACAAGGGACTGGTGGGAGGTACAAGATGTCACCGCACCTCTTCTTTCCCCACAACAGGAGGACTGGTTCTGTCCCTCGCAAGTTAGCTATGAGGCGCTGGCAGAAATGGGACATGGTCCCTTTAATTGGACATTGCTGTAGAGGACCCCGCCCACAGAGACGACGTCACAGGCCGCGGACCAACAAATGAGGACAAGACCCGGAAGAGGGTGTGTTCGGACACCGGAGGACGAGGACAGCGAGAGACAGAGAACGCGGAGGGAGAAGAAGACCAGAGGCTGGCGAGAAGGATGAAGAGCAGAGGAGAGGCCACGGAAAGCACAAAGACCACAGGAAAGCCAGGAGGCTATCGGGAACACGCTTCACCCAGCCACGCTCCAGGAGGAGCGTGGCTAAAGCAGGTACGGGAGCGGTTCACGGGCTGTGTAGAGAGGTGGGAGAGGCCGGACGGCTAAACATGTCAGCCCCCTACCGGTGCTTGTGTTGGTTAATTTCCCACCCCTGCACCACCACTCCTCAGAAGAGAAGTGCGTCACTTGCTTGGGGTTGTTCCCTTACTCCCCTTCCCTACTACATGAGCACTCATACAGATATTATTTTGTTTACTTTGCTTGGGTTCCTGAGAACACCTTGGCGCCTGCCCCATTCCGCGATCCAGGAAAACAGGAGGGAGGACATCCGGAGGTCACCCAGCGAAGAGCCTAAAGACCCGGAACCAAGACAGAGACAATACCATAGTGATATTACCATTCTATACTGGAATCAAGAAGGAGACGGGTGCTCCATAAAATAAAGCCTTCACTAAGTCGGTCTGTTGTCCTGGCCATTCTTTCAGGCCCGCTACAACTGGTGGAGAATGCGAGCATAGAACAGTCCGTCTGCACAACAACGATGGACGCGCTAATCCAACACCTCATGAAAGGCCAGGACAAACTCGGATGGGCCGTCGAGCGGCAGATGACGTCGACGCAGGCCGACCGCGACATCTTTTTTTATAGCAATCATTTTTATTGATTTTCAGAACAACAGTATCATTGCACATGTGTAGTCATACAATAACAAGTAACTGCCGGGTGTCCCCCGGCCATAGGTATCTACAGAATGCCCCATAGGTGGTTCAGATGCTCCATGTGCGGCCCAGGGGAACCCCTCCTCAGACTCCTCTGGTACCCCGTCCCACCCCCCACCCCCCCCCCCACTACCCCCCTCCCGCCACCCCCCCCCCAGAGGCTGCTGCAAAGCGTCCGAAAAAAAAAAAAAAAAAAAGGGGAAACAGTTTCAGTCTGTGGAGTGCCAGGTCCGGAAGATACGCATCGTCCTCCACGCTGGCGGGAAGACGGCTGCCGGGAGGCCCCTAGATAAGTAGGTCAGCAACGAGCCCCAAGACTCCTCAAAGGCTGTGGGATCATCCCTAAAGCACATCGCCAAGCGCTCCATCGAGAGCAGGCGCCACAGGCGGGCATGCCACAGTGACATAGCGGGAGCAGCCTGTTTCTTCCACGCCGCTGCCACCGTGAGCTTAGCTGCCCCCACGCAGAGCCACCATATAGCTTTATCTCCTCTGGACACCCCCTCCCAGTCCTCTCCCCGAAGACCCAGGATGACATGAGCAAGGTCCCCGGGGGGTTCAAAGCCCAAAATCTCTTTAATCTGCGCTAAAATTTCTGCCCAGAAAGGTTGAATACTAGGGCAGTCCCACCAGATATGTTTGAAATCCCCGAGGAGACCACATCCCCGCCAGCAGAGTGCAGAAGTCCCCGGGAAGATCCTAGCCAATTTTGTGGGGTATAGGTACCAATCAAAGATGGTCTTGTAGTGAGCCTCCCGTAAGCCTACCGACAAGTTATGCCTGGGAATGTCCCGCCACAAGTCCCTCCACTCAGCTTCAGTTATCTCTCTCCCCAGGAGTTGCTCCCAGAATTCCATATGTCTGGCCCTGGGTGTATGTAGTGTAGTCAGCAGCATCCCATAGAGAGACGAGATTGCCCCCTTCATCGAGCCCGCCCGCGACAAAACCAGTTTCTCCATATCCGTAAGGCTCCGGCAGCCCACCTCCCTGAACGGTGGCGCCGTGGCCCAGTGTTTGAGCTGCAAATAATGGAACTGCTCACTGTTGGGGACCCCAAATTCACTCTTACAGTTCTGAAACGAGCGGAACGCCCCCTTGTCGAATAGGTCCGCCAGCTTTAGACACCCTCCCTCTCGCCACCCATCAAAGGGACCCTCCTCTCTGGCTGGGGCGAAGGCCGGATTAAAGTGTATCGGGGTGTATGGTGAAGGGAATGTCGTCCACCCCTCCCTCCGCGTGACCCTATCCCAAACCTCCAATGTAGTGCGCGTTGGCGTGCTAAGATATGCATTCGGCGGTCTATCTCTCCTCGGTTTCCACAGCAGATCCCAGATGGATCTGCCGGCTATCGCGCGGTCCATATGAAGCCAATGCTTCTCTGATTCCCGTACCGTCCATTCCAACACGACCCGCAATTGGGCCGCTTGATAGTAAAGCTCAAAGTCCGGCAGCCCCATCCCTCCATCCGCCCTGTGTTTCCGAAGCACCGTGAAAGGGAGCCGGGCCCTCCCTCCTTGCCATACAAACTGAGTGATCAACGTCTTCAGCTGCGGAAGAAATGCCTTCTCCAGCGGGATCGGCAAGGCCTGAAACAAGTAAAGGACCCGGGGCAGCACCATCATCTTCACCGCATTGATTCGCCCCAACCAAGATATGTACAAGGGCGTCCACCGCCGCAACTCCTGCCGCAAGTGTGGCAAAACTGTGGTGTAGTTGGCCCCATACAGTCCCGAAACCGTCGGTGTCAGCTGCACCCCTAGATATTGTAGCGAGTGTTGGGCCCATGAGAGCGTCGTCTGGGATTTGAGCAAGGCCACCTCTGCTCTCGAGAGTGTGAGATTGAGTATGTAGGATTTGGTCATGTTGACCTTGAACCCTGCCACTCTCTCAAAGTCCCTCAATTCCCCCTGCACCGCGGGCAGAGAGACATGTGGCTCCCCCAGAGTCAGCAGAATATCATCCGCGAAGAGGGAGATTTTGTGGTCTTCCCCTCCAAATCGGATCCCTTTAATGGAAGCATTCTCCCTCACCCGAATGGCTAGTGGCTCAATGCTGAGGGCAAAAAGCAGAGGGGACAGCGGGCACCCCTGTCTAGTACCTCTAGTCAGCTGGAAGGGCTCGGAAGGTGTCCCGTTGACCACCACTCTCGCGGAGGGATGGCTGTAGTTAGCTCGCACCATCTCCATGAAAGCGTCCCCGAACCCAAATTTTTGCAAGGTCAAGAAGAGGAAGGGCCAATCCACGCGGTCGAACGCTTTTTCAGCGTCCAATCCTACTAGCACCGCTGGAATCTTAAATCTGGATGATTTCTCGATAAGGTGGATGGTACGCCGTATATTATCGTGCGTCTGGCGCCCTTTAATGAAGCCCGATTGGTCCGGGTGGATCAATCGAGGCAGCAGGTCATCCAGGCGGCTAGCTAGGATCATGGAGTAGAGCTTGGCATCTAGGTTCAGAAGTGCTATGGGGCGGTATGATGCACACACCAGCGGGTCCTTGCCCGGTTTAGGCAGGACCGTAATCACCGCCTCTGCCATTGACTTGGACACTCTCGCCTCCTTCGCCACCGCCCGAAACAGAGCCGTCAGATGCGGGGCGAGCTCGTCTACAAAGTGTTTATAAAAGTGGGCGGTATAGCCGTCGGGCCCAGGTGCCTTGTGGAGCTTGAGACGCTTTATGGCATTCCGCACTTCCTCCCCGGAAATAGGTTCGTCCAGCCGTTCCCGGTCCAGCGCTGATAGCTGGGGGCACTCCACCCCATCGAGATATGCCGTTTGCGCGTCGTGCGCCAGCGTGCTCCCCCCATATAGCTCGCCATAGAAATCCCTAAAGGCTCTGGTCTTCGCTGCCTCCTCGTGTGTGACTCGGTCTGGCCCTACCCGAATGCCTTCCACATAGGATTTTGCCCGCTGAATGCGAAGCTTTCGAGCCAACTGAGAACCCACCTTGTCCCCCTGTTCATACCCCGCGCGGCGCAGCCTCAGCAAGGTATATTCCGCCCTGGCGCTGTAAATCGCCCGCAATTTACCCCTCACCGCCGTGAGTTGTCGTTGCAGGTCGCGAGTGGGTTTATCTTTATGTCTGCCCTCCAACCCCCTAAGTTCCTCCTCCAGTGCCTCCCGTTCCAATGCTTGTTGTCGCCGCAGCGACGCCTGTAGTTGGATGCATTTGCCCCTCATCACCGCCTTGAAGGCGTCCCACGTATTCTGATGTGAGGTGTCTTCAGGCGGGTTGTCCTGGAAGTACTCCCCTATGGCCTCGGTCAGCTCCACCCTCCGCACTTGGTCTCGCAGGAGGGCCCCCGGAAAGTACCATCTGCCACGACCCCGCGCCCCCCACTGAAGCTCCAATAGGACCATCCCGTGGTCTGAGACCGAAATGGGGAGAATCTGCGCCCCTGTCGCCTTCCCCACTAATGCCTGACTAATGAAGATGTAATCTATTCGAGTGTAAGTCCGGTGAACATGGGAATAGAAAGTGTAGTCTTTTGCCGTCTCGTGGAGAGCCCGCCACCCATCCCGCAGACCAAGGGAATCGAAGCGGTCCTTGACTCGCTTGGAAAACACTGATGATCTGGCCCCCGCAACGTGAGAGCCGTCCAGGACACCATCCCACAGGCAGTTAAAGTCCCCCAGCAGAATGATGGGGCCCTCCGCGAATCCGCCCAGGGACCCCAACATGCGGGCTGTGAACACCGCCTGGCCCGTGTTCGGAGCATACACGACCGCAATGGTGCATAGTTGGCCCTGAAGCCGCCCCTTGAGCATGAGCCACCTCCCCTCCTTATCTCTCTGTGAATCCACTACTTGGAAGGGCATCGAGCTGTGGAACAATATCGCCACTCCATTATGTTTGGTGGTGGCCGCTGAGTGAAAAATCTGCGGGAATGCCCTATGCTTGAGCCTACCCACATCCTCCCTTGTAAGGTGCGTTTCCTGCAGAGCAACTACCTTGACCTGCCGATCCACAATGTACTTCAGGACCTGCTGTCTCTTCTGGGGCGAGTTCAGGCCCTTGACGTTCCATGTAGCCCACGTCACCATCTTAAGTGAGTGTAGACCCCCCACTCCACCCCGTGTTGTGGGATCCGCCGATACCAGACCTCAGCGCCTGTCCTCCTCCCCCTCCCGGGTCCCCCTTCTAATATCTCGCTGTCCCTCCCCGGTCCCTCTCCACGTCTTCGTTGCAGCCTACCCCTGTCACCCTCCCCCCCGCCCAGACCCTCCCACATCCCCCCCCCCCTCCCGCACCCCCCCACCACAAGCACCCAGCCATGGAACCCCTCATGCCTGGGGTAGTTCCAGGGAAAGTAACCAAGACCCCGCCCCATCGAACTCCTAACCTCATCAACTTGCTCCGCAACCGGCAGAGCATCAACAACATGTGTGCCAGACAAAGGGCTCATAGAGAAAAAACAAAAACCTCAGTGTCCATGTAACCTCAGTGTCTCTGTGGAGACTGCCGCATCTCTCCGCTGGGCCTTCACAGACTCGTCGCCAGCCACCTGGCTTCGCCGCTCGGGCTCCCGGGTCCCTCCCGGCCGGAGGACCCCCCGCGGTCGTTCTTGAACTGCATCCCGGAGAATCCCGTTCTTCCAGCTCGCGACCACTACTCACGGTGAGGCCCTCCTCGCTGGCGTTGCGCCCTGCACCACTGCTCCCCCTGAGAGCCGACTGCCACTGTTCCGGATGGCCCCGGGCCGCCTCCTTCCTCCGGTTCCGTCGGGAGGCCCAGGATACGCAGCCCATCTCCCAAGTCTGTGATGTGGTGTCGTTTATTTTGCCATTCGAAGCTGAGCCCAAAGGGATAGGTCCAACGGTAGCGCACATTGTCCTCTCTGAGTTTGCTGGTCACTGGGCGGAGCTGCTGCCTCCGAACAAGGGTGGCCTGCGACAAGTCCTGGTAAAGAGAGCAACTGTGGCCCTGGAACGAGACTTCCTTCTTCTTCCTGGCCGCTTCCAGGATGGCCTCCTTGACTGGGAAGGCGTGCAGCTTTGCTAGGACATCCCTAGGTCTCCGGCGTTCGCCGTGAACCGGTGGTCCGACCCTGTGCACCCGATCCACTTTTATTTTTAGGTCTGGCTTGTTCACCACCTCTCCAAAGAGGCCTATAATAAACGCCTCCAGGTCCGGACCCTCTGCGCCTTCTTCCAAGTCTCTCACCCGTATATTCTCCCTCCGGGAACGATCCTCCAAGTCCTCCAGCTTCAGAGCAGATTGCGCCAGCTGAGCGCGAAGCCCCGCGCACTCCGACCGGGAAGCCTGAGCTGTACTCTCCAGGGATTGCACCTTCTCCTCCACCTCCAGGATTCGCGACCCCACGGCGTCCACATCACTGCGCAGATCACCAAGCTTCTCCGTCAGGTCCCCACGCAATTGGTCCAGGCTGGCGTGGAGGTCCCTTTTAAGTTCACCACATAAATCCCTCTTGAAGTCCCGGAGCGTAGCCACCAGGTCATCCTTCGTCAAGGCCATGCTTTCCCCTCCGCCTGGACCTCCCTCGTCCGCAGTGCTGGAGAGCGCCTGGAAGTACTTCGCCACGCGGTTTTCCTGAGGCTTCGGCGCCTTTTTTGTCGGGGGCGCACGGGACGACCTCCCCATCAGACCATCCCCTCCGTGCCACACGACGTCGCCTCCACCGGGTCTATGGTCTTGTCGCGTCCGACCACCACCGCTCAGCCACTGGGACCCCGGAAATCAGAGCAGGGACCGATTCGGCTCCGCTCGCCGCCTCAGGCACTCAGCCAGGCCCACGTGTTGTGCCTCAGAGAGTCCTCACCAGCGCCAACCCGCACCTATATGTCACAGCATCCTTCCCATCCAGCGTGCCAGAGAACCAGTGCTGCGGAGGCTCCCCCGGTCCCGGCGCCGGCAGGTGTCTTTCTTGGCCGCCATCTTGGAGTCAGGCATCGTCTCTCGCCCGGGCGCGCGGTGATTGCCCCCTGCGCCCCTGCTCCCTCCAGCCTGGCTCGGTCTCCGTCAGGGCGGATCACTTATCTCCTGTTGGCCCTCCGCCCTTCCTCATGGGCTCCGTGATGGCCGCAATCTCTGCCTCCTCATGCACGTCCCACGGTGAGGTGTCCCCTTGTGTTGTCCCGCTCACCGGCGCCGGCAGAATCCGGTGCAGCCTCTCTCCAGCCGCGGCGGTCCCTCCCGTTGCGCGGTCACCGCGACCAGCCTCCGGTCACTCTCCTGAGTCCGGGGAACCGCCGCTCGGCGAGCGATCGTGGCCTTCCGCCGCCATTTTGCTTGGTCATCGCTCCCGAGTCAGTGCTCGCTTCCTAGCCGCACCGGAGCCGCCTCATCCTCGCCGCCGGTCCATTCGCCTCCACAGGTGTCCCGCGAGTGTTTTCCCCGAAGAGCGCCAGTCTAGAGCCCCCGTTTAGCCGCTCACAGGAGTCCGTGGGGCCGGAGCTCACTCGGTGCACTACCAGTCAGCCATCTTACTTGGCCACGCCCCCGACCGCGACATCTTTAAGGACACCAGCACTGCCCAGATAGAAGGGCTACAGAAAATGGTTATGGAGCAACCCTCACCCGGTCTTCAAGAGCCCCGAAGCACCCATCAAACCTCGTCAGGTGTCTCCTTACAAAAGTATGTATCCAGTGAGGACTCTGATGCATTCTTATTAAACTTTGAGAGGGTAGCAAGGGCATGTGGTTGGCCCCTAGACAAAGGGCCATTTTTCTTAGCTCAACTATTGACCGGGGAGGCTCAGGCCGCATACCAGGTGGCAAACGCCACCAGGGACACTCCTTATGTGGTTATAAAAACAATAATCCTCCATCTGGGCCTTGATTCTGAAGCCTATAGGGTGCGGTTTCGTAAGGAGAAAGGCTCAACGGGAGAAAATCCCAAAACCCTATATTTCCGATTGAAGATGGCCGCGGACAAATGGCTGACTCTGGCCGTTAGCACCAAAGAGGAGGTTATGGAAAATATTTACTTGGAGCAGTACCTGGAGGCCCTCCCTATTAGTACTCAGAAATGACTGCGCCAACATGCGCACTTAACTGCAGAGCAAGCCATAGAAATGGCCACGACTTATTCTCGCGCACAGCCTCGACCGGTACCATGGGAAACTGAGGAAACGCGACAACCAACAATAAAAAGAGAGAGAAAGTTTAAACCCCCACTGGAGCACTGGAAACCAAGACTGAAGAAACCAGAACTGCCAAGTTTCAAAGGCCCCCAATGTTTTGAGTGTGGGGATCGGGACACATACCCCGTGTCGTGCCTTCCAAATCCGAGTCCTCAGGGCTGTGTCGATGCTCTATGGGGGCCCACCTCTGAATCGACCCAAGTCTGGCGCATGTAGAATACACAGACTCTTGGGGCAATTGAGCGGGGGAAGGAAAGGATGGGGACTGCTGGGAGGGAGACCTGTAAAGAAAAGAAAGGCAACGTGCAACATACACATAGGCAAATGAAGAAAAAATGAGAAAACACAACTACTGCACAATAAAGTGCTCCACCATGGAACACATATCGGAACACGTTGTTGCCTGTAGAATGCCCCACCTGGAGCAACAGTTAAATAAGTGAACTCTGAGGTTGCCTCCTCAGATCACAACAGTTGCGTGGCTAAGGACCCCGCACCCTCTTTCTATATACTCAAAGTCAAAGTGAGGAGGACGGAAAAATATGGAGGTGTGTTTAATCCTCCCTCAAGTCAATTCACACACCCACACTCACTGCGATGAGCGTTCGCTCTGTTGTGTACTGTACTTCCCAAAGTACGAAAGGCACCGCACACTGCACGCTCTCCAAACAACTGTTTATACTTGACTGCGTGTCTCTTTCAAAAGTACGAAAGACACTGCACACTGCACGCTCTCCAACAACTGCTTATGCGAGACTGCGTGTCTCTTTCAAAAGTACGAAAGACACGGCACACAGCACGCTCTCCAACAACTGCTTAGACGTGACTGAAAGTTAGCTCGCGGGCACTATACCCTCCCTGCAATAAAGGACCACGAGTCGGCCTTTTTCCAACAGGGAGCAGGTAACCCACGCGCCACTACGGGCGACGACTCCCCTCTGCATGTAACGGCTGGGAAGCACGTTACGGCCAACAGAGGAGATCCCAGGACTTGGGTTGTCCGAATGACGGACCAAGGCTATGGAATGGCGGTTCCGTGAGTAAAGACTCCAGAACCCTCTTACCGCTACCACGGAGGCGAAGACTTTCTCTCCGCCACTGGAGCAGACCACAATGGAGGAATAATCGGCAACGCCGCCCGGGGCTCTGCCGCTTTGTATCCTGCTTCTTGGTTCCGGCTCCGCCCTTGCTGGCGCACGTCGCGTCACTCTGGGCATTCTGGGGAATGTAGTTCCTGGCCGGCAATACGAGCGTACAGCTAGCATAACACCCGGCCAGGAATCGTGACACCCCGGTTGTGTCCCCGGAGGAAACCAACTGTCACGGTTCCACGAGTCTCCTTCAGGATCTGGGCGATGCTTAAAGGGGTCCCCCTCCAGACATCCCCACACTCTGATTGAATAAGGCTACAGAGTGTTGAGGCGATCAGGTGAGGGAAAGGAAAGGGTAGGATCTGCGTGGGAAGGGACACCTGCAAAACAAAGAACATGTGATTACTATCTTCTCTCACTGTTCCCTACTCTCATAAGGTCTCACTAGTGGATTCTCATACCTGCCACTGTGGCTCCCTGAACTCCAGTCTTCTCTCAGAAATGGCAGGGCACTATATATACAAACAACTCCTCCCCACACGCCTGGTAATTATGAACCAAAGAAAAAATAACAGAACAGTGTTTTGGAGAACCCTTTTTGTCAGGGCTTCTCTCTGGCTTCTCTCTCACACCAATAGGTCTCGAATCCTCGATGTCGAACCCAGCTCCCACTCCGTGGTTTTACTGCAGGCTCCAGATATTCATCAAACAAAAAGAAAGCACTGGGCCGGCTCCACCCACATGGCTGCCCGGTGGCCCCTAACAAGAACACAGCTATAACAAAGAACTCCACCAACGGTTTAGTTCGCCGTGTGCTCGTCCCTGGTTTACCTGACACGGTGTGCGGGTTTCCTGGCGAGCTGCTCCGGAGAAGCTGAGAGAGAGGGAGGAACTCCCCGTCAGTTGAGCCTCAACGGCGCCTTGCCGCGAACCACGCCGTTATCCGGAAGTGTTCCGTTGAAGAGTCCTGGGAACCTCGGCCGATAACCCACGGCGGTTCCCAAACGGTTTTCACGAAAGTCTCCTCCTGGCAGTGGAGGCTTGAAATAGTTGAGCCGCAGCAGCTCACAACTCCGCTGCTGCCTCCTGGTTCCAGAATCACGAACAACGCGTCCGGGCGTTGTTCGTGTCTATAAAGTCATTAGCCCCTCCCCTCCTCTGGGGTTGCTGGGACTTGTAGTTCCGTCGGAAAGATACTCGAAACAATGTAGGCGCCCTGGCTCTCAAACCCTGACAGTACGCCCCCCTCCCCAGCGCCTCCTTGACCCTGGCTTCTCCGGATTGCGGGCATGAAACCTACGGACCGCCTGAGGGGCATGCACGTTTGTACTCGGTTCCCATGAATCATCCTCGGACGGGTACCCCTTCCAAGAGACCAGGTACCACAAACGACCGTGCCTGTATTTCGAGTCACGAATGCGGCGTACTTCATACTCCAGCTGGCCGTCCCGTACCATCGGCGGCGGCGTTCGGCTCCTGACATTCCTCGCTGGTTTCAGAAGGCTACAGTGAAACACCGGATGTATTCGTAAGGAGGCAGGCAGTTTCAACTGATACGCCACAGGGTTAATCTTTCGTACCACCGCATACGGGCCAATGTACCGGGGATGAAAGACACTGCGCCACCGAAAGCGGATGTTCTTCGTGGAGAGCCACACTCGGTCTCCCACCCGGTAAACCGGCCCCTCTTGTCTGTGACGATCGGCCCATTTCTTGTACTGTTGCTTGGCTCGTCTCAGGGTGGTCTGGAGTTTTGTATGGAGCAGGAGGAGTCTGTCCACTTGTTCCTTTACCGCGGGCTGATTTCGTACGTCGCGAGGGATCACCACAGGCAGCGTTGAGGCATGAAAACCATGATTAGCTCGGAAAGGCGTTTCTTGAATAGAGCTGTGCCAGGTGTTGTTGTACGACAGCTCCGCCAACCACAACAAGGAAACCCACGAGTCTGTCGCTTCCTCTGAAAAACAGCGCAAGTATTTCTTGAGAGTTTGATTGAGGCGCTCTGTCTGCCCATCAGTTTGCGGGTGAAAACTGGTGGACAGAGCGGCCTCCACCTGAAGTGCTTTGCACCACATGCGCCAGAATCTTGCCACGAACTGGGGGCCCCTGTCGGAAATGATCACACGCGGTAGGCCATGCAAACGCACCACCTGTGCCAAGAGCATCTGTGCTGTTTGCCCTGCCGTGGGAAGGTTCTTGCAAGGAATAAAATGTCCCATCTTAGTTAGGCTATCTACCACCACCAAGATGGTGGTAAATCCTTGATCCTGGGGCAGGCCTAGAACAAAATCCACACTGATTGTGTGCCATGGTTGGGGCGGTGTCGGCAACGGCAACAGTTTCCCGCTAGCCTTGCCGTGTCCTCCTTTAGCCCGGGCACAGGTCTCACAGTGAGACACCCAGCGCTTGACATCTGCCACCATACTCTCCCACCAAAAATGTCTACGTACCAGGTGCAGCGTTTTCTGGTTCCCAGGGTGTCCGGCCAGCATCGTATTATGACACCAATTGAAAGCCTGTATCTGTAGCTCTTGTGTGGGCAGAAACAGCCTGTCCTTGTGGAGCGGAATGCCGTGTTTCAGGACCCGACAGGGGTCTTGTTTCACCCAACGCTGCCACCTCGTCGGGGATCTACTGGCTTTGACTTGATCCACGAACTTCTCCGCTGTGACCACACACACGACCTTCTCCGGAGAAACTATGGCTTCCAAGGGTTGTTGAGGCACTGCCTCGCTTTCTCCGATCCTCGACAGGGTGTCTGCTTTTCGGTTATCCGAGCCGGGACGAAAAGTCACCACAAACTCGTATTCAGCAAAAAACAACATCCAGCGGAGCTGTCTCTGCGATAGAAGCCTTGCCGTTTTCATATATTGCAGGTTCTTGTGATCTGTATATACGGTGACCGGATGAAGAGCCCCCCATAAGTAGTGTCTCCACTCCTGGAAGGCCCTCTTGATTGCCAACAGTTCTTTCTCGGCGACTGAGTAATTGATTTCCGCAGGACCTAGCTTTTTTGACAAGAACGCCACCGGATGTAACTGGCCTGTCTCCTTGTCTCGTTGAGACAACACTGCCCCCACAGCAACGTTGGAGGCGTCCGCCTCTACAATGAATGGAACGTCGATTTGGGGGTGTCGCAAAATGGGGGCTGTACAGAAGGCTACTTTCAGTTGATTAAAGGCTTCCATGGCTTCGGGTGTCCAAATGAAGACGGCCCCCTTTCTCAACAACCTTGTGATGGGAGAAGCTAGTTGAGAGAAATGGGAGATGAACCTCCGATAATAATTGGAGAACCCAAGGAAGCACTGTACTTCTCTCACACAGCTAGGCACAGGCCACTCCTGAACCGCTTTCACCTTCCTCTCAGCCATCCTAAACCCCCACGGACTGAGATTCACTCCCAGGAACTCCACTTCCTTAACTCCAAACTCGCACTTGCTAATCTTGCAATAGAGCCGCTGTTCTTGTAAGCGTTGGAGAACTAATAGAACATGACTCACGTGTTGTGCAGGTGACACTGAGAAGACCAGAATGTCATCGATATAAACGATGACAAATCTGTCTATGTACTCTTTCAAGACATCATTTACGAAATATTGAAATGCCGCCGGGGCATTACACAGCCCGAACGGCATCACAAGATATTCGAAAAGACCGAACCTGGTTTTGAACGCTGTTTTCCACTCATCCCCCTGGCGGACTCGGACCAAATGATAGGCCCCTCGGAGATCGAGCCGGGTGTAAATGGTGGCCTCTTTCACCTGGTCCAGCAACACGGGGATGAGTGGCAACGGGTACCGATTCCTGATGGTGTTTTTATTCAACATGCGATAATCTATGCACGTTCGAAGATCGCCGTTCGCCTTCGATATAAAGAAAAGGGGGGATGCGGCGGGCGAGCGGGAAGGGCGAATGAACCCCAGGGCACAGAATTTGTCTATATATTCCCGCAGGTGTTTGGTCTCGGGCTCCGATAAGGCATACACCCTACAAGAGGGCATTGCCGCCCCATCCACCAGGTCGATCCTGCAATCGTACTCGCGATGAGGCGGCAGGCTCTCCGCTTCCTTTTCGCTAAATACACTCCGATATCGGGCGTATTCCGGCGGTAACTCGGTCTCTTTTTCAACTGCCGTGGCCACTTGCCAAATCGGGGCCAGGGCAAGCGTATGTGAGACAGACACCCTATCCCTCATACACTGCTCTAGGCACTCTGTTGAGTTGAAGCAAATGGTTTTGTTTCTCCAATCCATGGTCGGATTATGTCGCCATAACCAAGGCATCCCCAAAATTATTTCGTATTGAGGGGCCTCAATGATGTTCAACCGGATATCTTCCACGTGATCTTGTTTCTCACCGTGGAGAACCAGTTCTATCTCCTCCGTCTGTTCGGTGATGGGACCAGAGGCCAGAGGAGTCCCATCCACTGCTAACACTTTCTCAGGCTTGAGAACTGGAACCCTACCCAAACTCAACTTGCGTACCATCCCTTCATCCATAAAGTTGCCCGTGGCTCCTGAATCAATCATAGCCAGAACCGGATGTGAGGTTGATCCGTTCTTCAGGAGCATGGGCAGCACGATATGGGTTTCTGTCGTCTTGTTCTCACCCCCCGCTAGTGAAGGCAATCTCCACTCTGTCGCGCCGGCTTCGCTATCGGCTTTTTCTGACGGAGCGACTTCTCCCCTGGCAGTGACGGCCACCCTTTTTCCCATGAAACCGGTAGGTCTTTTCTTGGGCTTATGGGGGCACTCCCTCACATAGAGGCCCTTCTTCCCACAGTACATGCAGAGTCCCAGGGCTCTGCGGCTTTCTCTCTCGGTTTTTGATAACGGAGGCCGAAGTGCTCCCACTTCCATAGGTTCAGGTACGGTCTCCCGAACTGCCTGCGGGGCCCGCCTGTCGGGCTCCCATCCTCCTGAGACCCTCTCACCTTTTCTCCGATCTCCCCCTCTCTCTGTGATCCTATGATCGAGACGTAGCGTTAGGTTAATTAAATCCGTACAGGTCCTGGGTTGGGGATCTATCTGCGCCAGTACGTCTTTAAGGTCATCCGTCAACCCTTGATAGTACAAGGCCATTCTTTTTTCCTCGGGCCATGCTGTCTCCCCCACTAGTCTGTTGAACATCGTCATATACGTTACCAAGTCTTTCTTGCCCTGGCGCAATTCCAACAGCTCTCTGTCTGCACTAAGAGTGGTAGCCCTTCGGTCGAACACCCGTTCGAACTCCGTACGGAAGGCGTCCCAGTCGGTCAGTAATGGATCATCGTTCCTAACCAAAGGAACAGCCCAATTGGCGGCGTCCCCCGACAGGTACGATACCGCAAACGCTACCCTTGAATGATTCGTTGGGAACGACGAAGGACGACACGAGAAGTGAAGCGTGATTTGTGTGAGAAAGGCCTGTATTTTTAAAGGATCTCCCGCATACCTCTCGGGACTAGCTAAAGGAATGGGCGGGGGTACTGTGACCTGAATTGGTAGCTGACCAGCCCCCACATCAAAAGGGTTCCTAGCCTGTCTATCCACCCTGTCTCGTAAGGCTGCCGTCTCTGCTCGGGAGGTTACCAACTCTTGTTGCACGGCCGCTAAGGCTTGCAGCACAGTTTCTAATGTGGCCATCTAAGCTATGAGCCCAGACCGGGAGGAGAAACTATCTTGGGTTCGTGATTCTGTCACGGCTCCACGAGTCTCCTTCAGGATCTGGGCGATGCTTAAAGGGGTCCCCCTCCAGACATCCCCACACTCTGATTGAATAAGGCTACAGAGTGTTGAGGCGATCAGGTGAGGGAAAGGAAAGGGTAGGATCTGCGTGGGAAGGGACACCTGCAAAACAAAGAACATGTGATTACTATCTTCTCTCACTGTTCCCTACTCTCATAAGGTCTCACTAGTGGATTCTCATACCTGCCACTGTGGCTCCCTGAACTCCAGTCTTCTCTCAGAAATGGCAGGGCACTATATATACAAACAACTCCTCCCCACACGCCTGGTAATTATGAACCAAAGAAAAAATAACAGAACAGTGTTTTGGAGAACCCTTTTTGTCAGGGCTTCTCTCTGGCTTCTCTCTCACACCAATAGGTCTCGAATCCTCGATGTCGAACCCAGCTCCCACTCCGTGGTTTTACTGCAGGCTCCAGATATTCATCAAACAAAAAGAAAGCACTGGGCCGGCTCCACCCACATGGCTGCCCGGTGGCCCCTAACAAGAACACAGCTATAACAAAGAACTCCAGCAACGGTTTAGTTCGCCGTGTGCTCGTCCCCGGTTTACCTGACACGGTGTGCGGGTTTCCTGGCGAGCTGAGAGAGAGGGAGGAACTCCCCGTCAGTTGAGCCTCAACGGCGCCTTGCCGCGAACCACGCCGTTATCCGGAAGTGTTCCGTTGAAGAGTCCTGGGAACCTCGGCCGATAACCCACGGCGGTTCCCAAACGGTTTTCACGAAAGTCTCCTCCTGGCAGTGGAGGCTTGAAATAGTTGAGCCGCAGCAGCTCACAACTCCGCTGCTGCCTCCTGGTTCCAGAATCACGAACAACGCGTCCGGGCGTTGTTCGTGTCTATAAAGTCATTAGCCCCTCCCCTCCTCTGGGGTTGCTGGGACTTGTAGTTCCGTCGGAAAGATACTCGAAACAATGTAGGCGCCCTTGCTCTCAAACCCTGACACCAACGGAGGAGCTCATGGAAGTGGGATATATACCAAAGTCCATTTTATACACAGCAGAAATGGGGAGCGCTTTCCATGTAAGTGTAAGGGTGAATGGAAAAACGGCGAAAGCCCTCCTAGACTCAGGATGTAAACAGTCAGTGATACAGGGGGCTATAGTCCGTCCTAATCAAATTCTGCCCAAGACTAGGGTACACATTTGGTGTGTCCACTGGGACGTCAAACCCTACCCTCTGGCAGTAATACCTCTTACCCATACCAGTGGGGAAACATATCACATCAAGTTAGGGGTACTGGAGTGTCTTCCTGAGGACCTCATTATAGGAACAGATAACACAGAGTTTTTACAACTGTTTTTACAGGTAGTACAGGCCCAGAAAGCGGAAAACAAGTATCGACATGAGAACACTGTACCAGCTCTAGTGAGACCTGAGCCATGGCTCCTAGATAGTAGCTTCAAGTTTGCCCAAGCCAATGACGCTACTCTCTACAATGCATGGGAACAGGCACATAGCTCTCAAGACACCAATCCCCCTGTATTTCCCTGGTTCCTTATCAAAGAAGGGTTGCTATACCGACAGGGTTCCCTCGATGACCCCCATCAACTGTTGGTCCCTCAGTCCTTTCGGGACCAAATACTATTCTTCTCACACTCCCACTTCACCGCAGGACACACAGGGGCTGAGAAGACCACACAGGCATTTCTTCTGGCCAGGGGTTTATAGGGATATTAAAACCCACTGTCAATCCTGTGAGGTGTCCCAAAAAGGAATACACACAGACCCCCAGCAGTTCCCCTCTAACCCCTACCCATCATCGGGACACCCTTTCAGAGAGTAGGGATGGATCTGATCGGGCCACTACCCGCACCAAGAAGGGAAACACATATGCCCTGGTAATAGTAGACTACGCTACCCGCTTTCCGGAGGCGTTCCCGTTCTGGACGCCCACATCCCACAACATATCAGAGAAACTTCTGGAGCTCTTCTCCCGAGTTGGATTCCCGCAAGAGATCCTGACAGACCAGGGAACACCGTTCGTTTCACACCTCATGAGGAAAGTGTGCCAAGTACTTGACTTAAGCCACATCAAGACGTCGGTCTACTACCCCCAGACCGACGGACTAGTTGAACGATATAACGGAACGCTGAAGACTACACTGAGGAAAATGTTAACTGTGAATGGGAAAGAGTGGGACCAGCTATTACCACTCGCTTTGTACATGATCAGAAGCCAAGTACAGAGCAGCCTAGGCTGCTCATCCTTCGAGATGCTTTATGGAAGATAACCCAGAAGTCTCCTCGAGATGACCAAGGAAGCCTGGGAGAAGGAAGAAGCGGTAGAGACCAGAAATATGTTGGAGTACACCCAAGGACTCAAGGCCAAGATAGGAAAGCTCAGAGACCTAGCCTACTCCCACCTGGAGAAGAAACAGGAAAGACAGAAAACCTTTTATGATCGAGGAAAGAAATGGAGGACATTGAACATCAATGATTGGGTGCTGGTGCTGATGCTGCTGCCTTCCTCCACGAAGTAGTTCCAACCCAAATGGAAGGCACCCTATAAAGTTATCGGGACCATGGGAAAAACCACATACAAACTACAAATGTCTCCCAATCGTATCCAGACGTTTCACATCAACCTTCTGAATAAATGGTTGGAACCCTTGCCTAAAAATAACCACCTCTTTTTACCTGCCCTGGACCCGTCCACCAGCACATTGAAACACCTGGTGGTTAACGAAGAACTCAGCCAAGAAGAAAAGACCTCTCTGAAGGCAACCCTCGCCCCATTCGCCACTATATTTTCAGATAACCCCGGGAAGACGTCCTTGACTGAACACTGAATCGAGACACCGCCCGGAAAAGTGGTAAAGCAGCGACCGTACCGAATCCCTGCCACCAGAAGGAAGTACAGGACATGTTGAAGATAGGGGTGATCCGACCCTCGAGAACCGAATGGTCGTCTCCGATCGTTATGGTGCCCAAGCCCGATGGCAGTATACGTTTTTGCATGGACTTTAGGGCCCTCAATGAGATCTCTTCTTTCGATGCCTATCCCATTCCACGCATCAACGAGTTGATAGAAAAATAAGGGGAAGCCAGCTACATAACTACGCTGGACCTTACTAAAGGTTATTGGCAAGTGCCTCTAAGGGAAGAAGACAGGAAGAAAACGACCTTTTCCATGCCCGATGGGTTATATGAGTTTACGGTGCTCCCATTTGGATTACATGGAGCACCAGCAACATTTCAACAACTTATGAACGCCGTACTACACGAGTACCACTCTTTCTCATCTGCTTACCTCGATGATATTGTGGTTTCCAGTCCCGATTGAGACACCCACCTGAAACACCTACAAACCATTCTTCACGCCCTACAAGAAACAGGACTACACGTAAACGCAAAACAATCCAGAGTGGGATACCAAAAAGTGAAATACTTAGGGTATTTGTTAGGGCATTGATTGATCGCCCCCCAAACCGAAAAAGTCAGAGCCATAACCGAGACCCCGTCTCCGAGCACGAAAAAGGAGATGAGAGCCTTTCTGGGACTGATAGGCTACTACAGATGTTTTATCCCCAGGTTCTCGGAGGTAGCGGCCCATTTAACAGACACCCTTCAGAAAAATGTAAAGTCAAAAGTTTTATTGTCCCCCACAGCTCCTATGTTAGAAGCATTCCATACTTTGAAAAAGGCCAAAACTACCTGCCCCGTCTTGTCTTCCCCTATTTTTCACAGCCTTTTATCCTTTACACAGACGCCTCCAACCACGGGATTGGTGCTGTACTCTCCCAGCTCTCTCCGGATGGAGTAGACCATCCCATCCTATATATCAGTAGGAAACTGTTCCCTAGGGAAAAAATATACCCCACTATAGAAATAGAGGGGCAGATTTATGTTCCCTGGCGCATCCCTGCAAATCAGCATGGATGCGCCAGGGAAGATGCGTCACGCAAGTTTGCCCTTGCGCCACCGCAGATGCGCCGCATTTACAATGCGGTGCATCGTGGCGCAAGGACAAGCAGATACGTGACGCATCTGCCGGCGTAAGGTTGGCGCAGTGCTGAAGTTGCGTCGCAAGCGCAACGCAACTCCAGCACTGTTCCAACCTACCCTATCCCTAACATGGTGCGTCAAGCCTTACGCCTGCTTCAAGCAGGCGCAGGGTTTTGACGCATTAGCGTTGGGAAAGTGACTCAGTGAAATCTTATAGATTTCTGTGAGAAGTTGGCCTGGTATATGATGTTCACTAGTTAAAGTGACCACCTTGTACCATGCCAAGCAACCCTTATGGTGTGGTTGTAAGTCAACCTTTTCGGACCAGCTGCCCTAGTGGTAGCGTAGGCTAAGCAGTCTTTGAGGCTAAACTCGTGAAACGTGTTAAGCAGGCTGTTTTACCAAATGTAACCCCCTTTTATACCAATGAAAGGACACCACACAGATATATATTGAAAATATATATGTATTTATTTCTCAAAGTAACCCCTAGACTCTTTATGAGCACAGGAGCACAAATCGTTAAACAAGAATACGTTAGAATACACAGAAGTTGCACTTTATATGGATAGGCCCTGGTGGCCGCTCAAACCATATACTAAAATAGTGGTATAAGTACCACGAACAGAAAAGGGAAAAGGCCTAGGGCCTCTAGAATCGCTGGGCCTACAAGGAGCTAACTTTAGTTAGTGACCAGGAGGTCCACGGGTTGCGTGTGAAGAGCAAATAGTCACACGCGAGCTCCCATAGGTTTTCAATGGGTGCGTAAAAGTTACAAAGTTACTGCAAAAAGGATCTTCCGGGTGGACTATGAACTCAAGATTGGAAACACAGACACTAGAGATGTTACTCTACACTTGGGCACCGGAGTGCCAGCTTTACCTCACCCACAGGAAGCGGGTGCATAGGTCTCGAAGTGCGTCGGGTTTCTTCTATCTGTTCAATGGAGCCTAAAGACAAAGATGCTGCAGGCGGTCGGTCCAGAAGAGATGCGGTGGATCCAAGGGTGGATCAGAGTTGTAGAAGACCTGTAAGCAGAGGGGACAGTGTTCACAGTCACTAGCCAGTGACCAGCGTGGCACCAGGTGGGTACCAGGCGATGTCGGGTGCAAACAGGAAGGAAGGTGCAGCTTGTCTCTGCAGCCACGTGGTCCCTGAAGGTCGACGACGTCCAGGAGTCGGTTCACGAGCTGTCCTACGCAGGCTCTCGCTGTCGGCGGTGTCGGCGACTTGATCGAAGCAAACAAGCCTTGGCAAAAGCAATTGTTGTGGAAAACGAAATAAGCTGATGGTTCTGACCAGCAAGGTCAGAGGAACTGCTCCTTTGGAGGGGAGCAAGGGCCAGTCTGGAGCAACCAGACCAGCGGTGTATTTCTTGAAGTTCGTCGCCAAGATGGCCACTAGCCAACGGGCCAGCAACCGGTTAGGCGCGTCGAGTGGCAAAAATGCAGAAGGGCCCCACGCAGATCGTGGAGATGCTGGGGGGCTCACCTTTGGTGCAGATGCTGCTCGGGTGTTGGGCTTCTCAGATCCCAAAGCACAACTTGGAGGGAGCCTCGGTTGTCACGCTTGCAGCTTGTCGTGGTCGTTTCAAGATGGCTGGCTCCACGTGTCTCGGTGCCTCCACGGGTCTCCTCTTTTCAGGGACTGTGGATCGGGCGGTGAGAGGTCTGGAGGTCCAGGTCTTGTCAGTCTCTGGGCTCCGGCTCCGGCGGGAGGCGGCGGCAAAGCAGACGTTGATTCGCTGGATGGTGCTTGCGTTAGCAAGGTTGTCACTCCCTGACCACAGGGGAGATTGACTTCAGTCCTCTGTGCGGCAGAGCGTCGAAGTTCCCGTCTTCTTCTTAGTTTCAAGTTGATTCCAGGATGTCTAAAGTCTTAGGACACAGCTCCTACCTTTATTCGGATTCTAGGGGCCGGACTACCTGCTAGGTCCCTCCCTATGGGTGGGACCAGGAAGGGGGGTGCTTACACCCCCAATCCTTTGTCCAGCTCGCCCCAGGTCCAGGGCTGGTGTGCCCCAGGACCGGTTTGAACTGGCATATGCACCGAGGCTCCTTGTGAGCCTCAGGCATGTCTAGTTCTATTCAAGCCCTACCTGACCAATACACAAAATCCTGTCTGGGGTGGTGCACGCACCTCCCCTGGCAGGAAACCCTTTGTCCACACCTCCCAAGCTGGAAGGACTCCCAGCAGCAGGAGGGCAGACTTGTGTCTGTGGTGGCAGCATCCATTTTGTGGAGCTGAGGCTATGTCTGATTTTACCCGGGTTTCAGGTACTGTACATGTCGTGTCCCTCTAGAAGGGTGGAATGCTAACCCCGTCGCCAGAATTTGCGAGGGGTTAGTATTCCAATTCGTATGACACCTTACTCGACATGTTTTGATAAAGCCAAACCAAAGTTAGCATGTAACCGCGAGCTTCATAATGCACTTAAGAGTATATGGTATGACGATATCTGGAAACAGTAGAAGGAAGTGGTTCCGACCACTGCAGACAGGCTCAGCTCATGCCAGAGCACCATCTCACATGGAACCAAGCACTCTGCCTTCAGGATTGTCAAGGCCTGCCATAGGAGTGACTTATAGGTTAACATGTGTCCCATTTAAGGTTAGGTATAGGTATACTACACCTAAGTAAGAGGTGATTACACCAACTTACCCCAGCTGAGTGATCAGCCAGTTGTGTCAAATTTGTTAGGCCAAGCCTGTGGTGGCATAATACATGCTTCAGCCCCTGGCAGGCCTTAGATACACCAATGCCCTGGGTACCTAGTGTACACTGGTACAGGGGCTCACAGGGTGATCCACTTCCAATTGGTTATGCACCTATGGTGCATAGTGTAAATTTAGTAGAGAGAACAGCAGGCTGGGGGTCTGATTGGCAGGCCCACAGCCTCAATATGTCAAAAACCAGTGAAGCAAAAAGCAAAAATTTGGGGTGACCATAGGATAGCAGACCCTACTCTCCTACATAACCCCCCCCCCAAACGCAGGGACATTAAACTAGCCTTGACCAGTCTCGTCTTCATGTCCTAAGTGGAAGTACCTGGAGAGACCATCTGCATTCCCATGGTCAGTACCTGGCCGGTGCTCCACTGTAAAGTCCATCCCCTGTAGGGAAATGGACCACCTAAGCAGTTTGGGGTTTTCACCCTTCATCTGATTTAGCCACAAGAGGGGCTTATGGTCGGTCTAAATCTTGAAGTGAGTGCCAAACAAGTATGGCCTCAGCTTCTTCAGGGCCCACACGACAGCAAAGGCCTCCCTCTCAATAGCTGACCAATTCTTCTCTCTGGGGGTCAACCTTCTGCTAATAAAAGCAATGGGTTGGTCTTGACCATCTACATTAAGTTGTGACAGCACAGCTCCCACACCCAACTCAGAAGCATCTGTTTGGACAATAAACTCTTTGGAGTAGTCAGGACTTTTCAGGATAGGTGCAGAGCACATGGCCTCCTTCAGGTCATCAAATGCCTTTTGACAGCTTACTGTCCACTGAACCTTTTTGGGCATCTTCTTGGATGTCAGATCATTAAGAGGAGTCACAATGGACCCATAGTTCTCAACAAACTTCCTGTAGTACCCAGTCAAGCCCAAGAAAGCTCGAACTTGAGTCTGGGTGGTTGGAGGAGACCAGTCCTTGATGGATTGTATCTTACTCTCCAGTGGTTGAACTTGGCCTCCACCTACAAGGTGGCCCAAATACACAACCTTACTCTGCCCTATCTGGCACTTAGTAGCCTTGATAGTGAGGCCTGCCCTTTGCAGAGCCTCAAGAGCCTTCTTCAGGTGGATCAGGTGATCCTCCCAGGTGGAGCTAAAGACAGCAATGTCATCAAGATATGCTGCACAAAAGTCATCCAACCCAGTAAGGACTTGATTCACCAACCTTTGGAAGGTGGCAGGTGCATTCTTCAGACCAAAGGGCATCACCACAAATTGGTAGTGCCCACCTGGGGTTGAGAATGCTGTTTTGGCCTTAGACTCCTCAGCTAATCTGATTTGCCAATAGCCAGCTGTCAAGTCAAATGTGCTCAAAAACTTAGCAGAAGCTAGTTTGTCTATGAGCTCATCTGCCCTTGGAATAGGGTGTGCATCTGTCCTGGTGACAGCATTGAGACCCCTGTAGTCCACACAGAACCTCATCTCTCTCTTGCCATCTTTGGTGTGAGGTTTGGGGACCAGAACCACTGGGCTAGCCCAGGGGCTCTCTGAGGGTTCAATGACACCTAATTCCAGCATTTTATGTACCTCAGCCTTTATACAGTCCCTGACGTGGTCAGGTTGTCTGTAAAGCTTGTTCTTTACAGGCAGACTGTCACCAGTGTCCACCACAAGGGTACACCAGTCAGTTTGGCTAGGTATTAGGGAAAACAGATGTTGAAATGATTGTAGAACTTGTCTACATTCAGTCTGCTGATGGGCAGTGAGGTTGCCTCCAAGGGTCACTCCTTCAACTGAGCCATCTTCAGGGTTCTGAGACAACAGGTCTGGGAGAGGGTCACTCTCTTCCTCCTGTCCCTCATCTGTAGCCATGAGCAAGCCCATGTCTGCCCTGTCAACATATGCTTTTAACCTGTTAACATGGAGTACCCTGGGGGGACTCCTGGGAGTTCCTAGGTCCACCAAGTAGGTAACCTCTCCCTTCTTTTCCAGGATTGTATGGGGTCCAGACCATTTGTTTTGGAGTGCTGCTGGGGCCACTGGCTCCAACACCCATACCTTCTGTCCTGGCTGAAACTCAACCAAGACAGCCTTTTGGTCATGCCAAGCTTTCTGTAAGGCCTGGCTTGCCTCAAGGTTTTTGGATGCCTTCTCCATATACTCAGCCATCCTGGAGCGGAGACCAAGTACATAGTCCACTATGTCTTGCTTAGGCTTTTTGAGAGGTAACTCCCATCCTTCCTTCACCAAACACAGTGGGCCTCTTACAGGGTGCCCAAACAACAATTCAAAGGGGCTGTAGCCAACTCCTTTTTGTGGGACCTCTCTGTAAGCAAACAGAAGGCAGGGTAGAAGGATGTCCCATCTTCGCCTGAGCTTTTCAGGTAATCCTTTGATCATACCCTTTAGAGTCTTGTTGAATCTCTCAACAAGCCCATTGCATTGTGGGTGATAAGGGGTGGTGAACTTGTAGTTGACACCACACTCCTTCCACATAGCTGTCAAGTATCCTGACATGAAGTTGGTACCTCTGTCAGAAACTACCTCCTTAGGAAACCCCACTCTGGAGAATACTCCCAGCAGGGCCCTGGCCACAACAGGTGCTGTAGTGGTCCTAAGGGGAATTGCCTCTGGATACCTGGTGGCATGATCCACTACCACCAGTATAAATCTGTGCCCAGATGCAGTGGGAGGATCCATGGGACCCACTATATCTATTCCCACTCTTTCAAAGGGGACCCCCACCACAGGTAGTGGTATCAGGAGGGCCTTTGTTGTGCCACCTGATTTGCCACTGGCTTGGCAGGTCACACAGGAGCGACAAAACTCCTTTGTATCTTCATTCATATGAGGCCAGTGAAAGTGAGGGACAAGCCTGTCCCAAGTCTTGTTCTGGCCTAAGTGTCCTGCTAAAGGAATATCATGGGCCAAGGTAAGAAGGAAGCCCCTAAATTGCAGAGGTATAACCAACCTCCTGGTTGCACCAGGCTTGGGGTCTTTAGCCTCTGAATAAAGGAGCCCTTCATCCCAATACACTTTATGGGTACCTTGAGCATTCCCAGCAGCCTCAGCAGCAGCCAGCTGTCTGAGGGGTTCAAGAGAGGGACAGGATAACTGAGCCTGCCACAAGTCAGCCCTTGAAGGTCCACCTGTCCCCAGAAACTCAACCTGATCAGGTTCAAGCTCTTCAGGGACAGTTCCTTCAGGGTTCTCTAGATCAGCTTCCTGGGAAGGTTGATCATCACTCTGAGGCAGGGGGGAAGGCACAGCCTTGACCCTCCTGTTCTTCTTCTTGGTAGGTGCTTGGTCCATTGTTCCAGGATCCAAGACCTGAGGTTCAGTAAGGCACTTTTTGGCCTGTGACCTGGTCACAGCAAGGACATGTGGTGATATACCTAACATCTCTGCATGTGTCCTGTACTCCACTTCAGACCATAGAGAACTCTCTAGGTCATTGCCCAACAAACATTCTACTGGGAGGTCTGCACTAACCACAACCCTTTTGAGGCCAGTTACCCCTCCCCATGAGAAGTTAACAACTGCCACACTATGTGAAGTAGTGGCATTGCTGGCATTGGTCACCAGGTAATTCTCACCTGGTATGTACTGTCCAGGGTCCACAAAGCCTGGTGTCACCATAGTGACACTGGCACATGTGTCCCTGTAGGCTTGAGCCACTTTTTCATTAATTAAAGGAGTCTGTCTGTACTTGCCCAGGTTACTGGGGCTCACAGTCAGGGACAAATCAATGTCCCCATCACAGATCAGGACTGCCTGTGTCAGGGTTCTGTCTAAGTCAGAATCTCCTTCAGTTCCCATAGTGATTCCCACTACACCCTTTGTCTGGGGACCAACACTGCTAACAGTAGTACTGGGAGCAGGTGCCTTAGGGGCAACAGTGTTGGGGGCTTCACCCTTCTTACAATCACTAGTCCAGTGAGTTGTATTCTTGCAATGATTGCACCAGGGTTTCTTTTGACCTTCTTTCTTCTTTCCCTTGGATTGTTGTTGGGACCCACCCTCCTTGGCAGTAGTTTGGGGCCCTGTTGAAGACTTCTGGTCTTTAGATTTCTGATCTCCACCCTTCTGGTCTGTTTTCTTCTGATCACCCCCTTGGCCCTGGTTCTGGTTCTTTTGCTTAACCCTGGTTCTGACCCATTTGTCTGCCTTCTTTCCCAATTCTTGGGGAGAGGTCAGATCAGAGTCAACCAAGTGTTGATGCAGTTGCTGGTTTTGACAGTTATTTAAAATCTGTTCTCTCATCATCAAATTGTACAATCCTGTATAATCAGATACCTTACTTCCCAGCAACCAACCCTCCAAAGCCTTAGTGGCACATTCAATGTATTCAGACCAGTCCTGAGTCTGTGTCTTCTGGGTGTCTCTGAACATTAACCTGTACTGTTCAGTGGTTAAGCCTAACCCATCAACTAGGACACTCTTCAGGACTCTGTAATTTCTGACATCCTCTTCTCTAACAGTGAGGAGTCTATCTCTGCCTCTTCCTTCAAAGGAGAGCCAGAGGATTGCTGCCCACTGGTCTTCAGGAACCTGCTGCACTTTGCAGGCTCTCTCAAGAGCAGTCATCCATTTGTGGATGTCATCCCCACTTTTGTAGGGGGGCACAACCTTAGACAGGTTCCTATTATCAAAGACCCTATCTTTGTCCTTAGGGACAATGCTGCCACCAGTGGGTATAGACCCACTCTCCCTAGGTTGCCTAGCCTTGTTCAGTTTCTCTTCCATCAGGGCTACTTCTAGCTCCTGTTTCCTGATTCTCAGCTGAGCTTCCTGCATTCTGGCCTCATGTTCCCTCCTCTGAGGGGTGGTCATCCTTCTCCTGGAGTGACCTTGAGAGCCTCTAGAGGCATGAGAAGCATTAGAGTCACCTGAGTGATTCCTTTGCCTCCCAAGCCCCTTGTTAAGTCCACTGGGGAGATCCAATGGGGTGATCCCATTGTCAGTCCCCAATAGCCTTAGTTTAGCTGGGCCAAGTATAACACTTGGCACTGGGCTAGTTCTCCCTTCATCCTCACTACTTTCTGTATCCTCCCCACTTTCCTCCTCTGTAGTATGATTCTCATCTAAGGGATGGCTATTGGAAAGGGGTACTTCAGTAGCAACTTCAGAAGGGGGGCCTCCTGTTCCAGTCCCTAAGGGGCCTAACTGGGAAGCTTTCTTGAGCTCTCTCTGATTTTCATCATTTTGCAAGAGTTCTCTGAGCTCAGCAGAGGTAGGGTTCTTGGGCTGTTTAAGGCCTCTAAGAGTTGCCAAATGCCTGAGCTCATTCTGGGTAAGGGTAGCAAAGATGGATGGTGCCCTCTGGGGGTCACTCTCAACAGAGATGGGTACATTGGACCCCTCTGCCCCAGCCATTGCTCTTAAGTGTGGGTGGATGTGTTGCAATCTACCTACACTTGGGTTTACCTACTAAACCTATCTAGTAGTTGTAGTCAGGGTGTGCTACTCCCTTTGCTCTACAACAACTAAGTTCAGTAGAACTTAAGTATATCTATTCTTGTTTTATATGTACCTAAAGGTACCTGTATGATCTTTCAATTGGTAACAAAGAGATTACAGAGGTAAAACACAGCAAGCTCAAATCCAACCGCTGCTCACCAATGTGAGAAGTTGGCCTGGTATATGATGTTCACTAGTTAAAGTGACCACCTTGTACCATGCCAAGCAACCCTTATGGTGTGGTTGTAAGTCAACCTTTTCGGACCAGCTGCCCTAGTGGTAGCGTAGGCTAAGCAGTCTTTGAGGCTAAACTCGTGAAAAGTGTTAAGCAGGCTGTTTTACCAAATGTAACCCCCTTTTATACCAATGAAAGGACACCACACAGATATATATTGAAAATATATATGTATTTATTTCTCAAAGTAACCCCTAGACTCTTTATGAGCACAGGAGCACAAGTCGTTAAACAAGAATACGTTAGAATACACAGAAGTTGCACTTTATATGGATAGGCCCTGGTGGCCGCTCAAACCATATACTAAAATAGTGGTATAAGTACCACGAACAGAAAAGGGAAAAGGCCTAGGGCCTCTAGAATCGCTGGGCCTACAAGGAGCTAACTTTAGTTAGTGACCAGGAGGTCCACGGGTTGCGTGTGCAGAGCAAATAGTCACACGCGAGCTCCCATAGGTTTTCAATGGGTGCGTAAAAGTTACAAAGTTACTGCAAAAAGGATCTCCCGGATGGACTATGAACTCAAGATTGGAAACACAGACACTAGAGATGTTACTCTACACTTGGGCACCGGAGTGCCAGCTTTACCTCACCCACAGGAAGCGGGTGCATAGGTCTCGAAGTGCGTCGGGTTTCTTCTATCTGTTCAATGGAGCCTGAAGACAAAGATGCTGCAGGCGGTCGGTCCGGAAGAGATGCGGTGGATCCAAGGGTGGATCGGAGTTGTAGAAGACCTGTAAGCAGAGGGGACAGTGTTCACAGTCACTAGCCAGTGACCAGCGTGGCACCAGGTGGGTACCAGGCGATGTCGGGTGCAAACAGGAAGGAAGGTGCAGCTTGTCTCTGCAGCCACGTGGTCCCTGAAGGTCGACGACGTCCAGGAGTCGGTTCACGAGCTGTCCCACGCAGGCTCTCGCTGTCGGCGGTGTCGGCGTCTTGATCGAAGCAAACAAGCCTTGGCAAAAGCAATTGTTGTGGAAAACGAAATAAGCTGATGGTTCTGACCAGCAAGGTCAGAGGAACTGCTCCTTTGGAGGGGAGCAAGGGCCAGTCTGGAGCAACCAGACCAGCGGTGTATTTCTTGAAGTTCGTCGCCAAGATGGCCACTAGCCAACGGGCCAGCAACCGGTTAGGCGCGTCGAGTGGCAAAAATGCAGAAGGGCCCCACGCAGATCGTGGAGATGCTGGGGGGCTCACCTTTGGTGCAGATGCTGCTCGGGTGTTGGGCTTCTCAGATCCCAAAGCACAACTTGGAGGGAGCCTCGGTTGTCGCGCTTGCAGCTTGTCGTGGTCGTTTCAAGATGGCTGGCTCCACGTGTCTCGGTGCCTCCACGGGTCTCCTCTTTTCAGGGACTGTGGATCGGGCGGTGAGAGGTCTGGAGGTCCAGGTCTTGTCAGTCTCTGGGCTCGGGCTCCGGCGGGAGGCGGCGGCAAAGCAGACGTTGATTCGCTGGATGGTGCTTGCGTTAGCAAGGTGGTCACTCCCTGACCACAGGGGAGATTGGCTTCAGTCCTCTGTGCGGCAGAGCGCCGAAGTTCCCGTCTTCTTCTTAGTTTCAAGTTGATTCCAGGATGTCTAAAGTCTTAGGACACAGCTCCTACCTTTATTCGGATTCTAGGGGCCGGACTACCTGCTAGGTCCCTCCCTATGGGTGGGACCAGGAAGGGGGGTGGTTACACCCCCAATCCTTTGTCCAGCTCGCCCCAGGTCCAGGGCTGGTGTGCCCCAGGACCGGTTTGAACTGGCATATGCACCGAGGCTCCTTGTGAGCCTCAGGCATGTCTAGTTCTATTCAAGCCCTACCTGACCAATACACAAAATCCTGTCTGGGGTGGTGCACGCACCTCCCCTGGCAGGAAACCCTTTGTCCACACCTCCCAAGCTGGAAGGACTCCCAGCAGCAGGAGGGCAGACTTGTGTCTGTGGTGGCAGCATCCATTTTGTGGAGCTGAGGCTATGTCTGATTTTACCCGGGTTTCAGGTACTGTACATGTCGTGTCCCTCTAGAAGGGTGGAATGCTAACCCCGTCGCCAGAATTGGCGAGGGGTTAGTATTCCAATTCGTATGACACCTTACTCGACATATTTTGATAAAGCCAAACCAAAGTTAGCATTTAACCGCGAGGTTCATAATGCACTTAAGAGTATATGGTATGACGATATCTGGAAACAGTAGAAGGAAGTGGTTCCGACCACTGCAGACAGGCTCAGCTCATGCCAGAGCACCATCTCACATGGAACCAAGCACTCTGCCTTCAGGATTGTCAAGGCCTGCCATAGGAGTGACTTATAGGTTAACATGTGTCCCATTTAAGGTTAGGTATAGGTATACTACACCTAAGTAAGAGGTGATTACACCAACTTACCCCAGCTGAGTGATCAGCCAGTTGTGTCAAATTTGTTAGGCCAAGCCTGGGGTGGCATAATACATGCTTCAGCCCCTGGCAGGCCTTAGATACACCAATGCCCTGGGTACCTAGTGTACACTGGTACAGGGGCTCACAGGGTGATCCACTTCCAATTGGTTATGCACCTATGGTGCATAGTGTAAATTTAGTAGAGAGAACAGCAGGCTGGGGGTCTGATTGGCAGGCCCACAGCCTCAATATGTCAAAAACCAGTGAAGCAAAAAGCAAAAATTTGGGGTGACCATAGGATAGCAGACCCTACTCTCCTACAATTTCCCTGAGTCACTTTTCAGGGGCGGTCCTGCGACGGAACGCCCCCCCCCCTGAGTTGAAATGCCCACATGAAACCTGACGCAGGATTCATGTGGTGCAGGGCTTTACACCGTGACGCATCTCCATAGATGCGTCACGATGTAAATGGGGCGCAACATGGCGCAGGGTTTACGCCGCCGCTGCGTCACAAAAGTGACGCAACGGCGGTGTAAAAGGGGCGCAAGTCAGATATAAATCTGCCCCAGAGTGTCTGGCTGTAAAGTGGGCCATAGATAAATTGCGCTACTACCTGGAGGGTCACCCTTGCACCTTATACACTGACCATGCACCCTTCCAATGGATGAGCTGTAAAATCGCTCATAACTCCAGGGTACTCTGTTGGTTTCTATCCCTCCAGCCTTTCACCTTCACCATAAAGCACCGTAAAGGAGAAGACAACGGCAGTGCTGACTATCTGTCAAGAGTATTTCCACTCCCCAATCAGGAGAATCCAGGGGAGGAGGTGTGTCACGGGTCCAGGGTTCCGAGGGAGGGACTGACATCAACGAGGGACTGGTGGGAGGTACAAGATGTCACCGCACCTCTTCTTTCCCCACAACAGGAGGACTGGTTCTTTCCCCCGCAAGTTAGCTATGAGGCGCTGGCAGAAATGGGACATGCTCCCTTTAACTGGGACATTGCTTTTAGAGGACCCCACCCACAGAGACGACGTCACGGTCGGCGGACCAACAAATGAGGACGAGACCCGGAAGAGGGTGTGTTCGGACACCGGAGGACGAGGAGAGCGAGAGACGGAGAACGCGGAGGGGGAAGGAGACCAGAGGCTGGCGAGAAGGACGACGAGCAGAGTAGAGGCCGCGGAAAGCGCGAAGACCACAGAAAAGCCAGGAAGCTATCGGGAACACGCTTCACCCAGCCACGCTCCAGGAGGAGCGTGGCTAAAGCAGGTACGGGAGCGGTTCACAAGCTGGGTAGGGAGGTGGGAGAGGCCGGACGGCTAAACGTGTCAGCCCCCTACCAGTCCTTGTGTTGGTTAATTCCCCACCCCTGTACCACCACTCTTCAGAATAGAAGTGTGTCACTTGCTTGGGGTTGTACCCTCACTCCCCTTCCCTACTACATGAGTATTCACAAGCACTCATACAGATATTCTTTTGTTTAGTTTGCTTGGGTTCCTGAGAACACCTTGGCACCTGCCCCATTCCGCGATCCAGGAAAACATGAGGGAGGACATCCGGAGGTCGCCCAGCGAAGAGCCTAACGACACGGAACCAAGACAGAGACAATACCATAGTGATATTACCATTCTATACTGGCATCAAGAAGGAGACGGGTGCTCCATAAAATAAAGCCTTCACTAAGTCGGTCTGTTGTCCTGCCCATTCTTTCGGACCCGCTATAGCTTGGTATTTTTTAAGCTTAAAATGTGCATAGTTCCCATCTTCTACCTTTTTTTATCTGTATATTCTTTTTAACTTGTGATCATGTGACGGCTGTGATGTTAGCAACATGAACCCTGGTTTGTTGGAAAATTTGATAAGGCCTAATATTGCTTATGTATTGCAAACCCATTTTTTTGGAATCTTATAACCATAGGTCAATTTTAGGACCTCTGAGGCTAGCATGCTGGATAGTAAAGTGTTTTATGAAATAACAATGTAATGCACATGCACTTTTTGAGTAACTCTACCCCTCAGTTTTTTACCTTCTTGAAAGGACAATTCAATCAAATGGAATGTACTGTATTTTTATTTGTGCTTTTATGGTCATATTGACCAAAGTAACGAATTCTTGATGATTCATGCATAAGCAACCTCGTAAACACTGCTTTGAGATGTAATGTCACTTTCCCAGGTACAGAATAAACATTCTGTTTTAGGGCTCTGTAACACAAGGTTCTACTCAGAGTAAATTGTTTTAAGGCTCACCTATTGGGGCCACGGTGTGGTTCTCATGAGAACTTGTCTTTGTATATTAAGTAACAATATTTGTACTGACTACTAAGGTGCCTGAAGAGCACCAGGGATAGGAACTGCATTATGTGATTCTGTGGGATAGTGCTGAACTATGAGATTTCAGAAATTATATTGTTATTCTTTAACCTGATTGGTCTAAATAAGGTGATTTTAATATAATTGTATTCATGTATGGTTTTCATTGTATTTCGCATTACAAAAAAAGCACATACTTGAGGGTATTAGGCTCACACACCTCTGGTTTTTAGGGGACAACCCTATGTCAGTCGGACCCCTTATTTATGACTTATTTTGGTAAAATGTAAATGTAAATTGATACTTGTATAACGCACTACTCACCCGCAAGGGTCTCAAGGCGCTTGTACGAATACTGCTGTGGAACCCATCCTGGCTTTCCCTGTGAGGCATCCACTCCTGGGCACCCCCAAGGTGGAGGCCAGGCATCCTTAGCGTTGTGGGGGCCGTTGTGGAGATTAAGCAAGCTATTGCCCAGAGTTGCAGAGTAGGACTCCATGATTGGAATAGGCACCGAGGCGAGAATTATCAGATCCGTGGAATGTTTGAGCCCAAGACCCGCCAAGGTGGGGAATTGAACCCTGGTCCCAGGCTAGACCTCTGCATCAGGGTCTGCCGCTCTAATCATTGCGCCACACTTCTCCACTCATTGCGCCACACTACACTGAACTACATTTTGTTCTGCTACTTTATTATTTGCATTTTATTCAGACCATCAAGCTATTTCTTGATTTAAATGACTAATTGACTGACTTCTAACTATTTAATTTTGCCTTCTTTAATAATATGAATCCTTTAATAAACCTTCATGGTTTCATAGTTAATATTTGTTACATTTTCATTGTAAAGCCGGATGTGCTTTACTATTTACATTGCAATTTGCATTGAAATCAGTTGGACAGATCTAGTTGATGAACAACACAATCCTTAAGAGATTAACACCATTCCTGGTCCATCAGAAGCACTTTTCATTTTACATTATTAAAAAAAAGCACGCACCAAGGTAAAATAAAAACTTTAGCTTACACCTTAGGAGTGTGAGCCTGTGAACATAAATGGAGATAATGTACAAGGGTGCATACATGTAAAGTTAAATTGTCCAGACAAGGCATAAAAAATAACAATTGAAACAACTTCTTACAGCTGAATGCCTGAAAGACTGAAATTATGCTCTTTGGAGAGGTCCCACTATTGTGGACACCAGACTGGTGGCCAACAGAGCTAGGAATAGCTCCAGCACCAAAAACAGTGGTAAAAAACATAGGGGTGTGTCTCGAACAGACTTTAACTATGAAAGAGCATGTACCACACATCGTTGGCTCATGCTTTCATGTTTTGGGCCTGATCAGAAGAGTTTTTCCTTATCTCCCCGACTCCTTGAGAAAGACCCTCATCCAAACCTTGGTGTTCAGTAAATAAGATTATTGTAACGCCTTATTGCTCGCGGCACAAAACATTGCAGCACCTTTAGTGTTAAACGCCCCTTACGGATCAGCTTCACTCCCTCTTTTACAACAACTCCACTGGTTACCTGTGCGTAAACGAGTGAAGTTTAAGATCTGCTGCCTGACACACAAGGCAATATGGGGAAAGGGACCCACCTATTTAGCGGAGAGGCTCCATCACTATATTCCCCAAAGAGACCTTCGATCCAGCTCAAAATCTTTGCTCAAAATCCCCATGGTCAAGAAAGCACGGACAGGAGGAAAGGCCTTTTCATTTCAGGTGCCCTCCGTATGGAATCAACTTCCCATAGCTTTAAGGCAATGCCCAGACCACTTGAAATTTAGGAAGGCTTTGAAAACTGCCCTCTTCTAAGACCTGCCCACCGTGACAACTCTCTTTTGCAAGTCCATGAGCGCAGAGATACCCCTCATATCCCTTGCATAAACAGGTTTAGGAGGGTGATGCAGATTGCAAAATAGGATAACTATACTGATGTATTTGTTAGGAGGGTGACACCCTCTAAATGAGGATGTGTTGACAGGTTTTCATTAAAGTCTGTAAGTGACTTCTTCACATTTTTGTAAATGGTCATACTCAGATCTTTCTAGATCTGCCTCACGAATGCCTACACACCAACATTTTAAAACAGGAAAGTGGGAGATTTTGAACAAAAAAAACAGAAGTCGGGAGAATACATTTTCTACATTTACATATATTGACGCAAAAGCAATTTTAGGTGGGCAACAGCTAAAATAAAGCCATCTTCAGCTTGAAAAATCATGAGTCTCCTGCCTGAATTGGACACGTATACGAATGGCATGCAGCATTCATATGCCAAACTCTATTGAAGGTGCAAAATTGCTGTGTTTGACTAGTGATCTGCCTGCTTCCTCTTCAAGAATGGATTGCAACTTCAAGTGCCATAGGCATGGCATTTTGCTGATGTGAGGAAAAATCTAGTCTTCAAAGAAGTTTACAAGTAAGTCAGTGCTTTGCCTGACTGGGTTTCAGGGAGTCTGCTATTTCTCACACATCTCTCTAGAAACCACCACGGACCACGCACGCAACCTAGGAATCATTCTGGGCTCCGAGCTCAGAATGGACCACCAGATCAACGCAGTCATGTCCTCCTGCTTCCACACCCTCCCTCCGCCTCCTTTGTAAGACCTTCAGATGGATCCCCCTTGAACACAGAAAAACAGTCACTGACGCCCCGATCACCAGCAGACTGGACTACGGCAACACACTCTACGCCGGAATAAACAAGACCCTCACCCGCAAACTACAGAACATCCAGAACGCCGCCGCAAGACTGGTCCTCAACCTGCCTAAACACAGCCACATCTCCCAGCACCTACGCACACTGCACTGGCTCCCCATCGAGGCAAGAATCACCTTCAAGATGCTCATCCACACACACAAGGCCCTCCACAACACCCGACCAGCATACCTGAACAGCCAACTCCAATTCCACGTTCCCCAGAGAACCCTGCGATCAACCCACCTCTCCTACGCCTTGATCCCACGCACCAGAAGAACCAGATTGGGAGGCCGCTCCTTCTCCTCCCTAGCGGCCAAAGCCTGGAACGCCCTTCCGCTCCACCTCAGGCAGACAGCAGAGCTTCCCATCTTCGTAAGGAAACCTCAAGACCTGGCTCTTCGACGGACCCTCTCCCTGATGGACTGGAACCTGCAACCCCCCACCCACAGCGCCTTGAGACCCTTACGGGTGAGTAGCCGCGCTTAACAAACGCCTGATTGACTGATTGACTATAAAGACTTATTCCATGAGATGTTTTGTGCCTAGGCTAAGATATAAACAGTGCTAATAAAAAATGTTGTAAGGACCAGGATAAATGACCCTTTTTTTGTTCAGATTGCAGTTGCTTATACTGGGGCTTCCGCTCATCCATTGAACTTCAGGTCGTTATCATCCGACTACCGGAGCTGGACCTGACAACATATGCCGGCACGCAAAGGAAAACCGCGTGGGACCAGAGGATGTTGTCGAGGGCATATTTTGACATACAGAAGACAGATTCAGCAATGACCTCGTTTTACGGTGAGCTCTGCGTGAAGGCAAGATGGGCCGCCGGAGACATACTGCATTGCTGAGAAGAGTGGAGATGTCACAGAGAACCAGAGGAACAGCACAAATAAAACCTCACACAGCCTTGGAGTAGGACCATTTACCCGAGTCAATGACATGGGTAGAAATAGGTGAGCTCTGTAGCATTCTATGATACATAAAGAGATACTCTGCTGCAATTCCATATCTGAGCATACCTCAGGCACCATCTGTAGTTAAAATGGCTACCTGTTACATACTGGCACGTTAAAGAGAAAAAACACAGAGCATAGAAAAACATTGCAAGCCATACCCTATGCAACCAAGTCAAGGAACAATGTAACAATCGCCATTTCACTGAACTATCACAGAAGCAAGACTGAGTCAGTTCTGAGCTATTCATATTGCCTAATACAACTGCAGATCAGACATGAGTCAATAACTAGCGGTCGTAAACATTATTAACCTGAAGCTAATTAACATTCTGGTACACATTTCAAATTATTTGTTTAAAAAAACAAAAACAACAGTGTATCCTCTTACCCAAAATGGCAGTTTCCAAAGATAAAGAATTTAAAAAAGAGTTAAAAGATAATAAAACTGTTCAGAAAAATAGAAAACCTACTGACAGCAGACACTAAAGCCAAAACAAAATCTGAACACTAACATTGACATAATCCTGCAAAGAGTTACATTCTTACATGACTTAGCTCAGAGCATGAATACTAACAGTTATATATTACAAAATGAGAATTTTGGTATTAGATAGGTCTTCAGACATGCAGAAGGGAGGATAAGTCGTATTGAAGATGAGAAATCCTCCTTCCAGACGCGAACAAAGTTTGTATCTACAAAAGATACATCACATGAAAAAGACCTCACCATACAAGAATCATAGAGGATACCTGAGAATACAAGAAAAAACGATTAACCACTGCTACAAACTTAAGAGTGATATAATTCTATTGCAAGAAGCTTGCATTGGTGACAGGGAAGCACATCCGAAGGGCTCAAATTGGTTAGAAGAATCCTTATTCACCCCAGCCCAGAAAAAAAAGGATGGCAAAATACTATTTTTTAAAAGAAAATCTGGCCTAACAGTGCTGTCAACTTTGAAAATGCAGAACAAAGATGGGTTATCACAAAATTAAAAAGGGACAACACGGATCTGTTCATAATCAAGGTCAAACCCTAAAAAAAGCTATATCAGACCTTCCAAAAACTATCCTAGAGGGAGGCTATTTTCTCCCATCATTGGACAGTATGCTTGAGAGGATGTCAAACTCCAACTTTAGGGCTGATAGGTTGCACACGTAGATGCTGTACCTTTGCAGATATCTTCATTTTAGACATCTGGCGGTTCTGTAACCCAACCAGTAGAGATTAGACATTCTGTTTTCACTCACATAACACCTTTTCAAGAATCAATTATGTTTCACACAATAGCTCACAAACTTCTAATTAATCAAATCCCAAGATTGAACCACATGTCATTTTGGACCATCTCGCTTGATTATACACAGTCTGTTATAAACCCATCATGAAGGAAGAGAGGATGAATGATTGCTTCATGGTTGAGGAAGAAAGTAAAAATCAAATAATAAAAACCATCCATCCCTTCATTGACGAAAACAAAAATGAGGAGATTACACCATAGTCACTGTGGGAGTCATTAAACGCTACTAATAGAGGTACTATGATCATGATTGCATAGGACATATCTTACACCGCACTGCCTCAATAGCATACACCTCAATGCACAACTTTCTTGTCCTAGATGTCAGGAGGCAGATGCAGACCTACTCCATATGTTGTGGGGGTGCCCGCGTCTACGAGTATTCTGGCAAACAGTCAGTTATAGAGTGCAGGAGGTCACTGGTACGGCTGCTTAGTCAACGGCGGACAGTTGCTTACTGGGCCTGCATAAACGTCCCAAGAGACAGAAGGTCCAGTATAGATTTGCGGACATGGCTGTGCTCATAGCGAAACATGCCATCACAATGAGGTGGAAATCTGCTTCTCCTCCTACACCCCTTTGTTGGCAAACAGAAATGATCCGGTGGGGTACTGCAGAGAGTGCAACTATTAGGCAAGAAGAATTTTGAGGACTGCGTAGGATCCCTATCTCAATGGAATGGGATTAAATGCTAGAAGCATTCTAAGCCATTGATTCAGTAACTCCCCTGACATCTCAGGTCGGACCCATTACACCCACATCTCCCACGCCTTCATTAGTTCATCCGATCGAGCCTGTATAACACCACACTACTACATTTCTCTTATTGCCTAGGAGTGTATAAATGTATATATAGATGTATATGCTTTGTACTTAACTGATTTTAACCAAGTGAATACAATCTTCTAATACGTTACTGTATAAAATAGTGGACCAGAGAACCAGGGGGGGAGGAGTTTAATTTTTTTTGTTTGCTTTTGTTTTAGTATTGTAGCGAGTACATTATTAGATAATCACAATTTTTTTCAAATATCTGTTTGTTTACATATACAGATGATACAAATGCTTTCTTTTTCCCCCTCCTTCTCTTACACTACAAGGCACTGTAATACCTGGGGTTAATATGTATGTGTATCCATTCTGCCACCAATTATTTGGTTGTACTTTATGATCTCAGGATTGCTATTCACTTATTTTATTTTTTTCCACTTCTGTTATAATATGTGCCATATGTGTAATAACGATTGGAAAAACTCAATAAAATTGTGTTTTTAAAAACAAATGATCAATATCATGGCTGAAAAACACAACAATAGCCTAGTATTAAACAATATAGAGAGAAATATGTCTAAAACACAATTTATATCACAGAAGTCATCTGATAATAAACAACACAAGAAAGCTAAGAAATAACAACCAAGTAATGCAACCTATCCGTATTACACAGATCTTGAAAAGGTAAGAACTTGCCCCAGATTACAACTTTATTGCAAATGAAATCATCAAACCTGTTCAGCAGTTTAATATTATATTTAGGGCGATTTTGAACATACTCACTCTTGAACTCATTCACATCCAACCCCTCTGAAGGAACAGGATCAACCCAACCAGAAGTATTTGAGACCTCATGTATTCCTGGATTAACGTAGAAGATGTTGGTGTCTTTGGACACGGGACAGTTCCCAACATTATCTTCAGGCACACCAGAGATGGGACCACCCATTGCACTGTACTCAGGCATATTAACAGAACTATCCTCAGGATTGCCCCAGTCAAGTCTGCAACTGCCGGACCCACCTCATCCAAATAAAAGTGATAATCGAGTTGTTTGACCTCACCACACAAGTCTACACCGTCTTGGACATCTGCATTCTAAAGTTGATCACAAAGCACACCTTCACTCAGATGCCAACACCTCCTACCATCTAATCTTACAGAGATCCTCATAACTTGATCAACGCAATATGGCTCTCAGAAGTCATTCATAGCCTTTGGTGCCCTTCCTGGTTTCTAAACATGGACCCAATGTTACCCTTTTATATTATTAATACAACACTCCATGTTTCTTGCCAAAATATCTTTTGTATCCATCATGTGCACTTCTCAGTCTCTCCCTCACTTCAGTCTTAGACCGACTGATCTTCTTAGAATCAAACAACCATCTAGGATTGCACTTTGACCTGAGATATTGACCCCTTATAATTTCAAATAGAGAAAACCGTGCAGCTTCAACTTTAGCGGTTCTATAAGACAAAGCATTTTTTCAGCTTGCAACTCCCAGTCTACACTACCCTTCATAGCAAGCTGGACAACACCCTTCAAAAACCTATTAAAGCACTCTACCATGTCATTAACCTTGGGATTATAGAGTGAAGGAGTGAAGTTGTTCTGTGTCTGATGCCAGCATCAACCTTGCACTTTTTTGCCTTAGCTGAGGTAAACAGCACTCCTTTGTCACATAGAATAACCTAAGGTGTACTTTTGCAATGAAAAATCTCATCCAAAACCTCCAGAATATTATCAGTGTCAGCTCTGTTTGTAATTTTATCACAAGGCCATTTAGAAAACATATTGTAGGAAAGTGGGATCTGATTTCATGGTTACCCCCAAGTTTTGCTGGTGTTATTATGTTCTTTTGACTAGTCTGACTGGGATCCTGCTAATCCGGACAGCAGTCACTGTGCCCTCTCCCTAAATTTGACTATGGTAAGTACTTGGGTACCTGCCCGATTGGCTACTGCTGTACCCATGTACGTTCCTAGTATATGGTAGTAAGGTACCCAGGGCACGGGTACACCAGGGGTATCCCATGGGCTGCAGCATGTATTATGCCACCCACGAGAGACCGCTCAAATGGTGACTACATGCCTGCCATTGCAGCCTGTGTGAGTTGGTCTCCAGCTCTTGGAGACCAAGATTAAAGCCCCAGAGATCAATCGCGCCATTAGAGAGCTAGCACATAACGAAGCCCCAGGGATGGACGGCATTCCGCTCGAATATTACAGCACATTCTCCGCACACCTTGTCCCCAGGACAGTTGCCATGTATGAAGACACACTAAACAGAAAGGAGCTCCCAGGTTCACTCCGAGAATCCATTATAATGACATTCCCCAAACCTCACAGGGACCCCACTCTCCCAGCCTCATACAGGCCAATAACACTGCTAAATGCAGACTGTAAACTGTTGGGGAAGCTTCTAGCAGACCAATACAATCAAATCCTAACACCGCTGGTACACCCGGACCAAAATGGTTTTATACCAAGGCGTAACACCTTGCTTAACATACGTAGGTTATTCCATGTCCAAGACAGAGCACAAGCGCACTTCCCGAATGCAGCATGCCTGATTTTGGACCTCGAAAAAGCCTACGATACCCTATCATGGCCGTATCTATTTGCTGTGCTTCGCAGGATTAGGGTGGGCCCCACACTGATGGAATATACGAAGCTTCTCTACAAGGGCCTAACGTCAAGAGTGAGAATAGGCAAATACATCTCCGCTCCCTTCCCAGTAGAAAGGGGAACCAGACAGGGTTGCCCCCTATCCCCCCTCCTCTTCGCCTTAGCGAAAGAACCCCTAGCAATACGGCTACGGCAGGATGGCGGGGCGTGGGGTATACCACTAGCGGACACAATTCATTGTGTGTCCTTGTACGCCGACGACCTCCTGATCTATGTCAGGGATATCAACAGTGACCTCACCCCCATCTGGTCGGTGCTGAACGACTTCGCGGTAGCATCAGGCCTCCAGGTTAATTGGGCCAAGTCAACGATATTCCCACTGAACCCGCATACGCCCCCACGACACATAACGATAGGAGCCCACACCCTCACCTGGAGCACCACGGTGCCACGATACCTCGGGGTACAACTGTTTCACTCTCCCACAGATCTGTATGAGGGAAATCAACGCAAGGTAGTAGCCGGACTACGCGCATCAGTAAACTTCTGGAAGATACTACCTCTGGACGCAGAAAAGACTCGGGAAGCGGCGCAAGGAGAGAGATCCCTGACGTCTGGCGGTGCCGGGACCCCTGCAGTGGGAGAGAGACCGGGAAGCAGTGCGGCCGCCTTGCTTGTTGGAGAAGACGTCGGCAAAGACCGACCCGCGCCATAACCCGCCACCCCCCAGGAGGAGGGTGGCTCGAACAGGTACCGGGACGACTCTGGGGGATTTTAAACACATCGGGAGGGAATGCCTAACAGAGGGTGGTCACTGCTACAAATTCTAACCGGGAATCACTCTCTGTAGTTGCGGTGTCATCTCCCCCAAGGTCTGTCTTTCCCTTCCCATGCTCTCATCGGCGAAACCGCCATTCTGATTCTTGGTTTCCTTTTCTTTTTCTGTTTTCTTTTTCGGCTTCCCCTGCAACTGAGACGTCCGTCTAGAACCCCGTTAAGAACTCTGAAGTAAGAGTTCCTATCCAAAGTGCCTTGAGATGACGGAAGCAACTAAGTCTCCCCACCGCTGATAAAGAAATCAGACACTTTTCAGCAGAGAGACATTGCAAAGTTGTATAGAAATAAAACTACTTCAAACGATCACACAGAGTGTCTTTTCTGTCACGTAAGGCTGCCTGCCTTCCCTGGTAGCATGACAGAAGTGGTGGAGAATGCGGGCATCTCTCCTCTGACACAAGATGGAGCAAATAATAGCCCAGATGCGTGAAGCCCAAACCAAGCTGTAGTGGGCTATGAAGAAAAGCTCCAATCAAGCGGAAATGGACAATACAGTGTTTACTGCTGCCATTCAGTTACAGGCTGATAACTTGACCAAGCTGGCGGAAGGACAAACCCAGCTCCTGCAGGCGCTAGGACAGGGCAGAGCACCTGCCTTACCAGGGACTGTCGTTCCCCTTCAGAAGTCCGTCCCTGGGGACGATCCTGTCTCTTTTTTCCTGAATTTTGAGAGGGCTGCAAGGGTGAGTGGTTGGCCGGGGGATCACTGGCCTTTTTACCTAGCCCCCTTCTCACGGGTGAAGCCCAGGCAGCATATCAAATTGCCAACCGCGATGGTACGGCAGCATATGGACATGTCAAGCAGTATATCCTTGACCGACTCGGCATAGACGACGAAGCTCATTGTCTTCGCTTTCGGCAGGAGAGAGGAGTCACTGGTGATACCCCCAAGACTTTCTTCTATAAAATCAAGGATGTTGCAGATAGATGGCTCAAGATCTTGGGAGTCCACTCGCGAAGCCATAATGGAGAAGATCCATATGGAACAATATTTAGAAGCTCTTCCCTATTAGACCCAACAGTGGCTACGTCAGCATGCAGGCCTCACCCTGGAACATGCAGTCGAAATGGCCGCCTCCTATGTAAGGGCCCAGAATCGAGGGATCCCAAAGGAACCAGAGAAGAATCAGAAATCGCTCCTCCTGGAGAGGATAGAGAGAAAACCCGCTAAGCCGTTCTACGAACAGCCAAGACCTCGAGTGGGGCAAGCCGAGACGACTCCATCGACGGGCCCACAATGTTATGAATGTGGGGAGTGGGGCCACATCGCCAAATTCTGTCGAAGACGGAAGGAGAGACCAGACGATGAACCAATGGACGTCAGCTACCTACCACATTCCATCTTCTTTGTACAAGAAACTGGTCCCGTGTATTACGTGAGTCTACTTCTGAACAACCAGTCCATAACCGCCCTGTTAGACTCCAGGTTCAAGCACTCGGTTATACGGGAGAAATTTGTACCTCCTGCTTCTTTGTTACCTGGAAGGCATGTGTGTATAAGGTGCGTGCATGGTGATATAAAAGTGTATCCCCTAGCCGGGATCAACCTCCAAAACCAAAAAGGCCTGAACGTAGTGGTTGACGTAGGGGTCTTACCTGAGCTCCCTGAGCCTCTCATTATCGGTATCGACAACCCCTGGTTCTTTGACATGTTATGGGGGGGGGGGCGTTAAAACGAGGGCCTCAGATTGCTCTTCTGGCCTCTGAACCTTGGGCCATAGATACACACTTCAGGACTGCCCAACTTAACGACAGCAGCCTCAGCAATGCCTGGCAGAGCGCTAGAGATTCCCTTCAACATCCCCATAGAGTGTACCCCTGTTTTATCGAGCAAAAAGGGTTGTTGTATAGAATAGGCAAGGAGGAGGAGGAACCACAACTACTAGTCCCTGTGGCTTTTAGGGATCAGGTCCTTTTTTTTGCCCATGCCCACCTTCTGGCAGGACACTGCGGAGTAGAAAAAACATCCCACTCCATACTCCGTAATTTCTTTTGGCCAGGTGTGCATGCACAAATAAATAAATATTGCCAAGAATGTGCCATTTGTCAGAGAAAAAACCCGTACATCCCACCAAAAGCCCCCTTGTGCCCCTTACCTATAATTAGCAAGCCTTTCAATCGTGTTGGAATGTGCCTCATAGGTCCCCTCCCCAAATCCAGTAAGGGCCATCAGTATGTACTGGTAATTGTCGATTACTCCACCAGGTACCCTGAAGCCTTGCCTTTACATACAGCGAACACCACTACGATAGCACAGAGGTTGGTAGAGGTATTCTCTAGAATGGGGTTTCCAAGAGAAATTATAACACCCCTTCGTTTCCCGCTTGATGAAGCAGGTCTGTCAACAACTAGGCATTAGACACATAAGAACATCTGTATATCATCCCCAGACCGATGGTCTGGTGGAAAGATACAACGGTAACCTTGACTAACCCTGAAAAAGTTACAGGTGATGGGAAAAGCTGGTATCAGCTTCTCCCCTTAGCCCTGTTTTAGCTTCGTAGCCAGGTCCAGAGCAGTTTGGGCACATCTCCCTTTGAATTACTTTTCGGAAGGAAGCCACAAATCCTTCTTGAAATAACGAAAGAAAGCTGGGAAGCCGAGGGCGCACAAGAAGCTCAGGTCCTACTGGAATACGCCAACCAGGTCAAAAGCCGCCTCCGCAAATTAAGAACCCTTGCCCACACCTCTCTGGAAAAGGCCCAAGAAAAACAGAAGCAAACCCACGATAAGGGAAAGAAACTACGAGAACTGAAGGTTGGAGATTTGGCCTTAGATTTGCTCCCATCATCTTCTCATAAATTACAAAAAGAATGGCAGGGCCCTTTTCCTGTGGTACGCTAAATAGGTAACACTACCTACCTGTTACAGCTTGGCACAAACAAAACACAGATGTACCGCATAAACCTTCTGAAAAAATGGTTAGTCCCCCCCAAAGCCAGCACAAACGGTGTCCTTGGTGGCCCCTGGCTCTTCCACCATCGAGTCCACCATCCTTAATAAAGAGCTAACACCTGAGTACGCCAAAGACATCCATGCAGTACTTGATTCCTTTCAAGACATCTTCTCAGACCAGCCTGGTAGAACCAATCTTGCCCTACATTCAATTCCCACACAGGAAGGCGTCGCTGTCAAACAACGACCCTACCGGGTCCCCGAGGCCAGACGTCTGGCCCTCCGACAGGAAGTAAAACAGATGTTGGAGTCTGGGATAATCGTTCCCTCCCACAGTAATTGGTGTTCACCAATCGTTCTCCTGCCCAAACCGGATGGCAGCATCCGGTTTTGCATCGACTTTAGGGCAGTGAACCGCATTTCCAAACAAGACGGCTACCCCCTCCCCAGAGTGGACGAGCTGATAGAACGCCTTGGTGAGGCCCGATACATCTCTACCATCGACCTAACCAAGGGCTATTGGCAGATCCCTCTGAACCCCCAGGACCAGGAAAAAAATGGCATTTCCACCCCGGACAGGCTTTTTCACTTCACCATTCTACCATTTGGTCTACACGGTGCCCCAGCCACCTTTCAAAGGTTGATGGAAACCGTCCTGCTAAAGCATACAGGGTATTCGTCAGCGCACCTCGACCAGCCATATTCCAGGAGATCCGTTTTGCACGCCTACACATAAATGCCAACAAATCCCGTTTTGCCTTCCAAAAAGTCAAATATTTGCGGTACCTACTGGGGAGGGTATGATTGAACCACAAACGAAGAAGGTGAGGACCATTCAGTAAACTGTGTTTCCTTCGTCTAGGAGGGACTTGCAAGCCTTTTTGGGGTTAGTGGGGTATTATAGGCGTTTCATTCCCCAATTTGCAGAGAAGGTGGCCCGTCTCACTGACCTCTTAAAGAAAACAGTTACCTCCTCAAGACTGGCCTTCCCTACCCCCCTAGAACGAAGTGCCTTTGAAAACCTAAAAACTGCTCTAACATCTTCTCCGGTGCTAAAGACCCCTGATTTCCAAAAACCTTTCATTCTCCAGACCGACACCTCGGGGGTGGGCTTGGGTGCTGTCCTCTCCCAACATGGTAGCGAGGGTAGAGAGAGACCTGTCCTTTACATAAGCCGCAAGCTCTTCCCACATGAAAAGGTCTATCCCACCATAGAAAAAGAATGCCTGGTGGTTAAATGGGGTATTGAAAAACTGAGATATTACCTGGAGGGTAGACCTTTTCTCTTATACACGGGTCATGCCCCCCTTACCTGGTTGCAGAGAAATAAAGGTTGTAACGACCGGGTGCTCCGCTGGTTCTTGTCCCTACAGCCCTTTCAGTTCGAGGTTCGCCATCGAAAAGGGGCTGAACAATGCAATGCCGATTTTTTGTCCCGCTTCCCTATTTCCCCCGATCTGGGAAATCCTGAGGGAAGGGTGTGTTGGGAGGAGCTGGGAATACCAGACCCGGAATTCCCCTCTGACCTCCATGTCATGGCCATGCAGGTGCGGGACGAAGACGGTCCCTTTAATTCGGTCCGACAACAGGAGGAGGCGGGATTGACACTGGTGACGCCGCACCTCGAGGACGTATCAGGAGGGGAGGAGGAGTGGAGAGTCGGAAGCATCCACGAAGAAGAAGCGGGAAAGACCCGGGAAGCGGCGCAAGGAGAGACATCCCTGACGTCTGGCGGTGCCAGGACCCCTGCAGCGGGAGAGAGACCGGGAAGCAGCACGGCCATCCTGCTTGTTGGAGAAGATGTCGGCAAAGACCGACACCGCGCCATCGCCCGCCACCCCCCAGGAGGAGGGTGGCTCGAACAGGTACGGGGACGACTCCGAGGGATTTAAAACACACCGGGAGGGAATGCCTAACAGAGGGCGGTCACTGCTACTAATTCTAACCGGGAATTACTCTCTGTAGTTGCAGTGTCATCTCCCCCACGGTCTGTCTTCCCCTTCTCATGCTCTCATCGGCGAAACCGCCATTCTGATCCTTGGTTTCCTTTTATTTTCTGGGGTTTTTTTTCGGCTTACCCTGCAATTGAGACGTCCGTCGAGAACCCCGTTAAGAACTCTGACGTAAGAGTTCCTATCCAAAGTGCCTTGAGACGACGGAAGCAACGAAGTCTCCCCACCGCTGATACAGAAATCGGACACTGTTCAGCAGAGAGACATTGTAAAGTTGTATAGAAATAAAACCACTTCAAACGATCACACGGAGTGTCTTTTCTGTCACGTAAGGCTTCCTGCCTTCCCTGGTAGCATGACACTTGGTCTTCTTTATTCCTAAATGTCCTTCATGGCACACAGAAATGTTCTTACCCCTCAAGGAGTTTGGTGGCAATAACCTGTTGCCTCTCATCAATGATTTTTTTTTTAACACACTTTATTGGTGACCGCTGTATATCATGTACTTTCAAAATATAAACATTCAAATACAGTCTTTTGGTTTTCTCCCATCGTATACATCTCCATGCATTTGTATCAATCTAGTTTCTCCTATCTTGCATTAGAGGGGAGTCCTATAAAGGGCTTTGTTAACTTGAAATAGTGCATTGTTTAAGTTCAACCCCCAACTATTCCCCCTCCCGCTCTCCTGCCTCTCATCAATGATAATGCTACACATGACAAGTCATTACATACTTTCTAAAATGCTCTGACACCCTCCAGGTTTACTTTTACACATCACAACACCTTCTGTAAATGCAAGCATTCTTTCCATAATCTTTCACCCATACATTTTTGCTAAATGTCCACTCGCCATCATTGCATCCTAGATGTAACTCATTTTCATTCTCCCGCAGAGTTGATAGCATTCTTTATACAAAATGGGCAATGACATTCTGTTTCCTATAATGTATTCACGTTTATAAAAAATATCCTATAGTCATATGGAGATTTAAGCCAATAGCGTCGGATCATTAGCAGAACCAAGTGCCATCAAACACCTTGTTAGAGGGTTATGATCACAGCTGATTATTGCCTCCGTACTCCACACAAAGGTTTGGAAATGTCAAGGGCCTATTCACATGCTAAAGCCAAGCAATCAATAACGCAAAAAGAACAATTGATAGACAGAATGCAGAACAATGTCATTCATTCACCCCAGTACAGAGATCTAGATCTAAATCCATCGTTGTTGTGCTCACCATGCCATTCCAGTTTGAACCAAGCCATATGCAAGTCAGTCTTGACTCTGTGCCTCATGGGAACAGTCCAGCCCGAACTGCCTGGCCGGGTCCTCCCTGGACAGGAAACAAGCATCCTAAGACCGGTTTCAGGGTTTCACCCCTCATCAGTCAGGATAGCTTGACTCCAGTGGCATGGAGAGCACAGGACCCACATCTGGATATAATCATCCCACTCCGGGTGACAAATGCAAAAAGAACAATTGATGGACAGAATGCAGAACAATGTCATACATTCACCCCAGCACAGAGCTCTGGGCCTAAATCCATCATTTTTTTAACTGGGGGTGAATGTTTTGATTTGTTCTGCATTCCGTCCATCAATTGTGTGTCTTTTGCTTTCTCGCCCTAATTGCGCCGGGTATGCCCAGACGTGGGTCCCGGGCTCACTGTGCTACTGGATTCAAGCTATCCTGGCTGATGAGGGGTGAAGCCCTGAAACCGGTCCTAGGAGGCTTGTTTCCGGTCCAGGTAGGACCTGGCTTGGCAGTTTGGTCTGGACTGTACCCATGCGGCACAGGATCAATCCTGATTTGCATATGGCCAGGTCTAAACTGGGGGGGCATGGTGAGCAAAAGAATGATGAATTTAACCCAGATCTCTTGCCTGGGGTGAATGTTTTGATTTGTTCTGCATTCCGACCATCAATTGTGCGTCTTAAGCATTCAATAACAGCATATTTTTCTCCACACAGTGCTAAAGATCTTGTGGCAAAAGCTATTATAACTTCTCTGTCCTGGCATCGGTGGTGATGTTATTCAAACACAAAGGATCAAAACCCCATAGAGCAGGTGAAGCACACATTGCTTGCTTTTTTTGCGATATTATATTTTGTATATTGGCTGGAGTTCCCAGTTTGGCTGTTCACCTATAAAGAAGATATGTAGTGTTGATCTTGTTATCAATGTGTGCTTCTTCCACTGAGCATTCTAAGTTTTAGAATGTAAGTATGTGAGGCAGATTATGCTCAGTCTGCTGGATAAGAGGAGCACATTAAGGAGAGTGGGGGAGGTCTGGCAAAGAGAAGGAGGCAGCTGGGGGGAATTATAAACTGGGGTGATGTGCCCTAGTGAATAGTTCTACGCTTAAAGTCAATGGTATGGAGACAGTGTCTAAAAGGCCAGCATTGCGAAGACTGCTGTGGAACAGTGGGAAGAGACTGGAAATGTCCTTTACGGTAAGCATAACGCAATGCTCCAGGCAGCAATACAGTAAATGGTGAGACTGACATAAGGAGAAGCGTTAGTGAGTGTGCAGTATGGCTTCTCAATTAAGCGGAATGTAGCACAGGCTAGTACATGACTTTTAGAGAATTCTGTGTGCTCCACTGTTGTTATTGTGCTGCATCAGTTTCACATTGGTCCATTTGTAGTCAAGTATCACGTGTTGGGCTCAAACGTAACTCATGAGCCGGGTGCATTGTAAGAGGGTTGTATGCTTCATGACAAGCAAGAACCTTGGTAAGCGCATGAGGTCTGATGCTGACTAAACATCATAGAGTAACAAACAGCACAGTATGAATTCTCCTGGGAGGGATTCCGGATGCTGTCTAAACATCATAGAGTAACAGACAGCACAGTATGAATTCTCCTGGGAGGGATTCCGGATGCTGTATAAACATTATAGAGTAACAAACAGCACAGTATGAATTCTCCTGGGAGGGATTCCGGATGCTGTCTAAACATCATAGAGTAACAGACAGCACAGTATGAATTCTCCTGGGAGGGATTCCGGATGCTGTATAAACATTATAGAGTAACAAACAGCACAGTATGAATTCTCCTGGGAGGGATTCCGGAGGCTGTCTAAACATCATAGAGTAACAGACAGCACAGTATGAATTCTCCTGGGAGGGATTCCGGATGCTGTATAGACATCTTAGAGTAACAAACAGCACAGTATGAATTCACCTGGGAGGGATTCCGGATGCTGTATAGACATCTTAGAGTAACAAACAGCACAGTATGAAATTTCCTGGGAGGGATTCCGGATGCTGTATAAACATTATAGAGTAACAAACAGCACAGTATGAATTCTCCTGGGAGGGATTCCGGATGCTGTATAGACATCTTAGAGTAACAAGCAGCACAGTATGAATTCTCCTGGGAGGGATTCCGGATGCTGTCTAAACATCATAGAGTAACAGACAGCACAGTATGAATTCTCCTGGGAGGGATTCCGGATGCTGTATAGACATCTTAGAGTAACAAACAGCACAGTATGAATTCTCCTGGGAGGGATTCAGGATGCTGCATAGACACCATAGAATAACTAACAGTACAGTACAAATTCAGTAACCGCAAAGCTGTCAGTGGTCCATCCCAGACAACTGCAGACAGTGGATCCTTTTTTCATTCGAAAGGAATTTCAGTTAAATGTTATTAGATCATAACTTTAATAGAAGCGCAGGCGATCTTTCATTCGGCTCTGTGGCAATATGGTCACTGCAAAGGTGATGTCAGCATAACCTTAGGTATGTGTGCAAACACCACACACTCCGTATCACACGTTTAGACGCTGAAACGCGCAGCGCCGCTCCACGTCGTAGCTCTAATCCATGAGTTGACTGCTGCAGAGAGGCTTCTGCGCGAGGAGCCTTCCTTGCGCACTGAGACCAGTGGTCGACTCTTAACAGAAGGGGGTTCCCAATCTGGAGGAGTCAATTCCATCAAAGATCCTTTTACGCGTACAGCTCCATGTTTGAGTGAACACCAACACACCCAACAACCAAGAGCAGCAATGGCGGCGATATCCAACAGCGCCTGGACACTGTGTAGGTGGAGAGTCGGAGAGCCTGGATGTGACACGCAGGTTCGGACCCTACACCCCTTGCCCAGTTGAAGTAAGTCCGCATCACCAAAATTGTGTAGTAAAGCACAATACAAGTAAGAGTAGTAAGCGCCTTTAATAATGACTGGGTTGACCAACAGCCGTTTCTTTACAGAGCGCAAGTTACGCAATATACTCACATTGTAGAGCTTATAATGTTCAATGGAGAAAGCACACATTAATAACAAGATCAACACTACAGCGAGTGTCAGAAAACAAATAAAAGAGGCTAAGCGAGAGAAGCAAGGCAGGCAAAACTACTTAAAGTTCAAGAAGAAGAATTTAACTATGTCCAAACTTCAAGTACGAACATCTTAAATGCCTTCCACTCTTTCTATGAGAACTTATACAACTCAAATAAGGAACTCTCACGGGAAAAGTTAAAAAATATTTGGTAAAAACACCATTACCCCCACTCCATGAGGAAGAAAGGAAAATACAAAATGAACATTACTATGCTCATAAATTACAAAAGCCAGGCCTTCAATAAAGTTAGGCAAGGCTCCAGGGCCCGAATGCACAGCTGGGAGACCTATAATGAATGCTTACAAAACATACTTAAGCCTCCTGAGGCCCTGTTTACCCACAGAAAAAACAGAAGGCTCCCCCGCTAAGGCCAGTATACCAATTATATCCAAAGAAGAGAGGAATTGTCTAGAAATGAAAAACTATCAGCCCATTTCACTCATAAATATTGAATGCAAGAATTACCCGACAATATTAGCAACACTATTAGAAAAACTGCCACAGCTTCTAAAATATTCTGCGCAAACAGGGTTCTCAAAAAGGAAGAATGTTTGTGACAGTATAAGTCTATTATGCCATGTTCTGGAAAAGGTCAAACTTGTACACATCTTTTCAGCTGCAATAGAATTGGATGCCGAAAAGACCCTTGATAATGTTTCCTGTTCTTTCGGAATGCAGACTCAAATACATTTGAACTAGGAGAGACATTTATACAAATGTCACTGGCCTTTTACCCCTAAACAATCTTCTTCCTCCATACGAGGCTCCACTGGTGTAAAATGGCAACATTCTTACTTGATGAAAATACTAACAACAGCTAAAGTGCACTCAAATATCACTTTTCAACCAAATATATCTGATACTCGATTGTAACCTCACTTGGTGGGCACTCCCTGAGGTGGTTCCACCCTACCACCAATTCTGAAAGAAAAACCAAACTAGAGCAAGAATGTTCTAGACAGAGTGAGCCCTACCTTAGAACACTCAAGAGTGAGTGTACAGAAACAATTCTACAATGCTAATAATTTTCACAAAAAGAAAAAACAGTGTTTGACGCAATTATCAACACAATTATGTCATAAATTAATCACAATAAACCAAGAACTGCATCCGTCGTGTGCTTCTTTTTATTTTGAGCTTGAGGTGTGGATCCAAATCCAAACCTGTTTCAAGAGGTCCATTCAGTACAACATGAAAAACGTGGATGGACTCATTCCCCAATCCCAAAGCATTTGGGGTGTATCCTACACCCTTCATCAGGGGAATATCTACAAACAAATACATCACATTATAAACCAATATTTAATAATTAAAACATATGTATAACTGGTTAATAGACCCATATTATCCGGGAAGGTTCATAGAGAGCAGCGTGAAATGAGATGATCGATAGATTGCGATATGCATAGCCAGTATGCATGGTGGTCAAGGTCCATAAAGTGTCACATGAAATGCGATGATCGATAGGTTGCAATATATATAGTAGGTGAGGCGTAAAGCGATACTAGAACACCAAAGCCAATAAAAAAAGAAGAAAAATAATAGGTAAAGATCCCAATTTCACCAGTGCACTTTTCAAAAACTGTGTGACTAGTGCGATAATTATCTAAGTTAAGTGTGACACACATCAGTGAAAGTGGCTGATGCAGAGTCCGTAAAAATTACATAAATCTACCTTCGAAAAGTACACCTGGGACCTGTAACCAGACCCAGAGGAAGTCAATCACTGCGCAGTGTAATCAAAGCCTGTCAAAACAGATACGCGAAAAAACCTTAATAACGGGTACAGGATATCCAAAGACATGAAAAAAACGAAGCCGCAATGTAAGGAATGCATGAATGCATGAATGGAAACAAGACTCACCAGGCGTCTAAATACGCCAACAACGAGCAGAATCCTTCTATGTAAATGGTTCAATACAATGTGCCAATCTGGCAAAATCCGTCATTCTGTAAATAATACACGTCAACGAGTGTAAACCATAATGTGAAAATTGCACAAATGTCTGAAGATAAGTCAAACGAAACTCACCAGGCGTTCCGATACGCCGGAAACAACCCTAGTTCTGTGCAAGTAATTTGGTGGAACATGCCCAACCGGCAATAAGAGAGAATGAAAAATTTCCTAGCTTACGAGAAGGAAAGTTTCAATTCTATTAAGGACTAGGAGGCGAGGATTATGCATATCTTCCTTCACTTTATTTTGCATAGCAGGTTAAAAGAACATCGTATAAAAAACACAATAAACACAATAGACTACAAATCCCATGAACCATAGGGGTAGTCTCCATGGTAACAACAGTCCAATCCTGTGACAGTCCACAATACATATTCCCATGACGTCCCTTCCGCTTCCTCTTCTTCACTGGAGGATGTTAAGCTGGTATTACTGCCTCATTCGAACTTTTGATCATTCCCTGAAATAGAGAAATAATCTAGTTACCCAGTTCCGGTATAGACCCTGACCGTCACAATATCCATGAGAAGCATAATCAAAACAGAGAACAGCATAGTAAATGCATTAAATGAAATGACATGGGTCATGAATCAACAACAATACATGTAAGTACTTAAACAACAGTAATCCATGGTTACTAATGACGAAAAAGTCTTCAGGGTGGGAAGATAATGAAATTAATCTCAGGGAGGGATAATCCTCGCCTCCTAGTCCTTAATAGAATTGAAACTTTCCCTCTCGTAAACTAGGAAATTTTTCATTCTATGGCAGGACGGAGGCGAGGATTATGCAAGTGCAAAGCTTACTTACAACCCAGGACGCCGCCTCCGAGATAGGTTTAAAGTAAAACCTCTTAAATGTAGAATCAGACAACCAATCAGCCACAATCATAATATCTTCCAATCTATAACCTACCTGGATAGCCTTCGAAGCCATGGGCCCCCCTCGTGGAATGTGCACCAAACCTACTCACATCCACTCCTGCCTCAGACATAACCCATCGTACCCACCTGGCGATGCAGGGGAAGAAATCGCTTTGAAAGGTTTCTGCAAGGCAATAGCAACTACCTCTCTCCGGGTGGACAAAGTTCCGAGGTCATTTCCTCATATGCCTTAATGGATCTCACCACACACAACTTAGGATGGTCCGGAAAGGAGGGATACAATACTGACCTGGTATTGGTTTTCGTCCTCCGTGTAATGGTAAAGGTAACTCCTTCTGGAGTAAAAACCCTAGCCGTGATGTCTAGAGCCCTGACATCTGACACTCTTTTACATGAGATGAGACATAAGAGAATAGCTAACTTAGCGGACAGCTCCTTGCGGGACAGATATTGATTATCCTGCCAACCCAACAGGAATCTCAGAACCTGGTTGACATCCCACAGGCCTGAATATCTAGGCTCAGGAGGATTAACCAACCATATGCCCCGCATCAGTTTACAAACCCAGGAGTGTTCCCCCGCTGGTCTGCCCTCGATCTCACAGTGTCCTGCGGAAATGGCCGAACGAAAAGAGTTAACCGTCCGGTATGCCAAGCATTCTTGAGACAATTCTGCCAAGAAATTTAAAATATGGGTAACTGGTGCCCCCATGGAATCCACGTGTCTCTCCAGACACCAACTGTGCCATCGTCATCAAGCCGAGCGATATCTCTTGATCGTTCCTGATGCCCATGCCTGCTGGATGAGGTTTGCAGCGTCTGCAGAAAGTTGGTCGTCTTTCCAACGTTCCCTGAAATCTTCCACGCCATGAGTTGCAAATGGCCCTGAAGCACTAGAGGATGAAGGCCCCCCTGGGGATCTTGGAGAATTGAAGGGAATGAGGGCAGTTGAATCGGACAATCCCACGACAACTCCATTAGTGTAGGAAACCAGGCCTGCGCTCTCCAGACTGGTGTAATCAACACCATGTACGCTACTTGACTACGAACCTGGGCCGCCACCCTGGGTATCATCATGAAAGGTGGTAAAGCGTAAGGGTACTCCTTCGACCAGTCCTACAGAAAAGCATCCACCGCTGTGGCCTCCGGATCCGGTCTCCAGCTGACAAAGCGCGGACGTTGGTGGTTCAGCCGTGAGGCAAAAAGATTCAGAGTGCAAGGGCCCCATCTGGCCATCAAAGCCAGGAAGACGGCATGATCGAGTTGCCAATCACTGGAATCCAAGAAATTCCTGGAGTTCCAATCCGCCACTGTGTTCTGCAAGCCGGGAAGGTACTCCGCCGTCACTGAGATCTGCTTCTGGAGGCAATAGTGCCAGAAGTCCCTCGCCAGGTTGGATAAGGCCTGAGATCGACGACCGCCCAGGCGATTGATGTACTGCACCGCTGACATGTTGTCCATCCTCAAGAGGATGCAACAAGAGATCCTGTCCTTGGTCAGGGACTTCACCGCAAAGGATCCCGCCAGCAGTTCCAGACAATTGATGTGCAAATGGAGTTCCTCCTCCGACCATCTGCTTCCCATCAATATGTCGCCACACCGCGCTCCCCAGCCTACTCTGCTGGCATCCGGAACTGCAGGAAAGTCCGGGGACGACCCGAAGATCGCCCGACCATTCCAGGCCGACATGTGGTCGATCCACCACTGAAGTTCGGTCCTGGCCTCCTCCGTTAATGAGATGATCTCCAAATAGGTCAGACCTCGCCGTAGATGCTGAGCCTTCAATATCTGAAGAGCCCTGTAGTGCAACTGGCCGGGAAATATGGCTTGAATTGAAGAGGAGAGCAGGCCCACTATTCTGGCGAGCTTGCGCAGTGAAATCCGGTCTCTCCGTAGAACCTGTGACAGTTCCTTCTGTATCTTGTTCACCTTTGACTCAAGGAAGCTGAGACGGAGTCTATCAGAAAACCCAAGAAGACCATCTGCTGTGCTGTACGCAGTTCCTACTTTTGAGTGTTGATGACAAAACCCAGATCCTGAAGTAATGCAATAATCATGGTCACGTTCTGGGTGAGATGCACCAGAGACTGATCTAAAATCAGGATATCGTCCAGATAGATAATCATTCTTACTCCCCTTTGGTGGAGCGTCTCCACCACGGGGCGCAACAGCTTCGTGAGCTGGAGAAAGGCCGAAGGGCAATGCTTGATACTCGAAAACCTATCCTTTCCCGGCAAACTGGAGAAAACGCCTGTGAGGGGGAAAAATGGGAACCGTCAGGTAAGCATCCTTCAGGTCGATTCAGACCATCCAATCCCCCTGAAGGAGGATATCCCGAAGTAAATGTATCCCCTCCATCTTGAAGTGGCGGTAAACCAGCCACTCGTTGAACTCTCTTAAATTGATAACCGGTCTGAAGCCCTTGTCCTTTTTCTCTACCAGGAAAAGGTTGCTGAGAAAACCCTTCGAATGAAGTACTGACCTGCAAACAGCTCCTTTCCTTAGAAGATCTGAAATCTCGGTCTCTATCAAACTCTCCTCTTCTGCTGAGAAATGTAAAGGTCTGGGGCGTATCGTCTGAACAGGGGTGCCATAGAACTCTATGTGGAAACCCCTTACTGTCTGCAACACCCACGGGTCTGATGTGATCTTTCCCCAATTGTGAGAGACGAGTAGGAGCCTCTCCCCTAGATCTTGAGGGGAAGAAAGGGTAATCCTTACCAGAGGGACCTCCGGGGGCGTTCACACCACCTCTGTTGTTCCGACCTTTCCCTCTTCCGGAACCTCTACTGGGATAGAAGGTTCCCTGGCGACCGTCGTTCCAGCCGTTATTCCGTCGTTGTTGACCTCTACCGGAGGGGCCTTGCTGCTGGGAATGGCCAGAGGAGTGACCCCTGCCTCTTCCGGCCCCGGCAAAAACACGCCCAGGAAAAATCTTTTTTATAGAGGCCTGGGCCTTGTCCAGGGCTGAAAAAGTGGTGACTCCTTACAAACGGTTCGCCAAACAGCTTACCCTGAGCCACGGGCCCGCCTCAGAGGTAGCTAAGTCCCCTAGCTTCGGATCAACCTTTATAAGGAGGGATCTTCTCCTCTCTGCTGCCAGGGCACAGTTTGCATTTTCAAGAAGGCAAATCGCTCGCTACGCCCAACCCGCGACTATATCCGTCGACAAAGGGTCTCCAGATTCTTTTGAGCGTTCCGCCAGCTAGATGATCTGGGTCAAGGGCCCCACCACGTCTAGGAGTTTATCTTGACAATTTCTCCAGGATCTATCTATACCCTTTTTGGGATCTCGCATATAATTGGAAAAAAAGGTCCAAAGCTTTTCATCAATCTCTGGAGTGTGCGCTACCTTCCCTTTGAGCGAAGGCCGGGGACATTCTCCCCTCATCCGAGCTCTAACATCCCTCTCCAGAGGCTGGCAAATCTTAGCCGCCACGTACTCCGCCACCTTGGCGTCAGGGAACCATTCGGACGACCTGGGATGGTAAATCTGTGTGGGTTCAAACATGTCCGAATGTCCCCCGTCCCCGTCCTGGGACTCAGAGGAACGGGAACCTGGGCGCCATGGACGACACAAGTCCTTATCCTCGTCGGAGGAGATGTCCCCCTCCGACACACCCTCCCCTTCAAGGGAAAGACCACCATCAGGGTCCAACTTTGGGGAGACAGAGTCGCAACTTTCTCCGGGCTCCTCTTCCTCCCGGCAGGGTGCGTGTTTGAGCGTTCGCGCACTCTTCAGGAAGGTTTCTCTCAACCTGTAAAACCCTTCCAAGTGCCCCGCGTGACACTTCATGACCTTCCTTCCCTCCCCTTGAGAGCCACTGGGACCTGCCCCCGCCGAACTAGGGTCACCAAACATCCCTGGGATACTTCTGGCTAACTGATCCACCCTATCCTACAGGGGGGCCAGCGCCCTAGAGATGGCTTGCGAGAGGGCATAGTCCACTGCAGGGGGGAGGCATTGAGGAGGCCATTCCTCTTCTGCCTCCTGAATGGAGGAGTAAAAGTGGTCTTCAGAAGAAGACATAGTCAATAGGGTGAAGAAAGAGCACAAAAAACGCCTTACAGATAAGCTAGGGAGCCCCCTCTCCAGTGCTCAATACAGCTAGGGAAAAACCCAAGCTGTCGCAGACACTCTCGAACGAGAGAAAATCCCACCAGCAGGTGGCCCTGTGAAGCGTGTGGGGAAGAAAGCACCGCAAGCGGTGTCAAGGAGAGAGTTGGTCGGGAAAACGGGCCGGCCACAAGCTCAGCGCCCATGCTCCCGATCGCGCCTCATAGCCGGTTTAGCGCTCGACAGAGCTTCCTCCAACGGCAATGACGCACGCTACGGGAACCCCTCAGCGCGCAAAGCGCACACCGCGAGGTCCGCGTATGAAAGGGAATAAAGCACTCAGGCAAGAGCCTACTGCGCTAGACAAATAAATAAAGACACAAGCAATACTGATGCAAAACGCCAATAACCGCTATACCACAAGACCAATAACCGTCAGATAAGCGAGGAATGAAAAGAATGCCACTTAACTGACGAGCAGTGAAGAAAGAGGAAGCGGAAGGGACGTCATGGGAATATGGAAACGGGTGGAATTCATCCGGAAACGGGTGGAATTCAAGATTTGCTGTGTGGTGCACAGGAGTCTTCACAACCTCGGTCCACACTACCTGGCCGAGAAATTTGTATACCACCGCCCTTCCCGCATTCTTAGGTCCAGCAATCAGCTATTACTCCAGGTTCCTAGACATAACAAGACCAGACAGGGAGGTCGCGCCCTTTCCATTATGGGCCCGCGTCTGTGGAACAGTCTTCCCCTTTCCCTCAGAGATTGCCCGAGCTATCTAGCTTTCAGGAAACGCCTAAAGACAACCCTGTTCTAGTTGGAGCGCTGCCCTACCTGTTTCTTCACAGCACCGCGCGGAGATACACCTTCGGGTGTGATGCCGGCGCGTTACAAGCCCATAAATAAATAAATAAATAAATATGTATTGTGGACTGTCACAGGATTGGACTGTTGTTACCATGGAGACTACCCCTTTGGTTCATGGGATTTGTAGTCTATTGTGTTTATTGCGTTTTTTATACGATGTTCTTTTAACCTGCTATGCAAAATAAAGTGAAGGAAGATATGCATAATCCTCGCCTCCATCCTGCCATAGAATCTGTAAATAATATGTACCAGTCACTAAAGCTCAGTAATAACAATGTGCCCGCTCTGTTAGCTGGTTCCTCAAATGAGAATACTCACTATTAATGCCTGCTCAACCGGACTCCATGAATGCAGCCCTTCTCCATTAACAGCGGACACCAAAATACAACCGCGCCACTTTTGAGTCACTGACTCGTAATCGCCGTATCACGGCGAAGTTGAAACACATGACGTACAGAATCGGAAAATGAGAAAAGACTCCTGTCTACAAGAATCCTTGTGAAACAATGGCGGCCATATTAGAAAAATGAATATTAAAAAAATTAATAATATTAAAAATATTAAATATTTGAGTACTTTTTTAATATTAGTTTTTATAACTTCATTAAACCAGAGCCACCCTAATTGAAATGTGGAGAACACACAGATCAGATTTACCCACTTTACGTTTGTAAAATCAGGTCATGTAGCGCCTACAGCATACAATGTTTTAGCATTGATTAAATCCCCTCTAAACCGTGCAACAACAAACAAATGGTAAACCTACTAAATTGAAGCTAATCTACCACCAATTTCTACAACCAAATGACCTAACATCTGGAACTCTTCTTTTATAGCCAAACTTACCTCCATTTGCTCAATCTAGATTCTGGAGCCCAATAAACTAAACAAATTGGGCCTATTGAAACCAACAAATGCTGGAACTGTGGGGAAGCGAAAGCTGGCTTAAGCCGTACGCTATACAAATGAGTCCAAGTTAACCCATTCTGAGATGAAGTACAACGCTTGATGCAACAAATCTTTCACATAAAACGTGGGTTAAACTATATTGCAGTAGCTCTAGGTATATTTGCAACAACACATACCCAACTTTAAAACCACTACACCTTCTCCTAACTGATATATATATTCCTTGCCTCGGTTTAAATAAAACCCATAACTGTCCGAATTGAAGAAATTACCAGTCCACACTTGGCTGACCTGGCTTTGCTTTACAAGGAATACTGACAATACTCTCCCACTGCGAAAACGCACTTGATTCACTCATCTAGACAACTCTGGAACAAACTCGACCTATATCTACCGAAGAATAAACCACCGTGAATACATCATGAATCAGATGCATTTACACCGTTCAGAGAAAAGAATTCACTCCTATCCAGCCAAACACCTTTTCCTACACCCAGCTCTTCTATTGAATCGAATGAGGATCTCATGGTGGCCCTAGAAGGGACTCCTTTCGCTGTCAATGCAGATCTAGACCTTGCGGCATCTCAATCCTACAAGGGGCTCATAACCACCCTGGATAGTATTGTTCCCTTGAAATCGGTTCAGGCCCATAGAAATAAACCCCCAGCCCCTTGGACCTCTGAAAATATCAGGTTAGTGCAGCAGCAAAGCCATAAACAGGAACCCCAGTGGCGCTTTGAGCTGGATCTGTTTGGAAAGACTTTGTTACTGGCTCCCCTACTCCCCCGACATCTCACCTTGCCCAGATGAGTATCAAGACTAAAGCTCTCAGTCTGCTGGAGTCATTTTTCGGTGATAGACATCAGATAGTTAGGTGTGGACAGTTAACTGCAGAATCTTTTAATCTTCCCTAAGCCCCGCACTCTGTATTTGTCGTCCCTAGCTAAACTGATTCAATCGTTTGGTTTTTGGGTGTTATCATGCTGACAACACACAGATTATTGTTACCATCACAGATGATTTCTTGTCAATTTCTGCCGGTTTCAGATCTTGCCTGCCACAAGATAGCAGGTAGATGAAGAACAACTGCCTGAAGTTGAATGCTGATACAACCAAGGTTCTTGTCTTCGGCACTCACCACTCAGTTTGGACTTCATTATGGTGGCGGGAAGAGCTGGGTCATCTTCCATCTCCAGTCCACTCAGCCAGGAATCTTGGGGTGACCTGGATGATCAGCTCGTCTTTGATAAGTTTGCCGGACCAGCAACTCTTATTTCAATATTAATTAGATCTTTTAAAAGGTGTTTCCTTTAATTCTGGTTGATCTGCTGAAAGTTGTTCTCACCTTTGTATTCTCACGTCTGAAATACTGCAACCTGTTGTGTCTCGGAATCAACCAGGTCTCCCTTAATAGATTACAGGTAACACAGAATGAGGTGGCCCGACTCATTTTGAGCATTCCAAAATTTCAATCATGTTTAAAGTCCTTTGCATAGCCCATAAGGCTCTTTAGAAGCTAGGCCCCTGCTTTCTTAAAGCTAAGTTCTACTGGCATGTACTTCAAAGGGTGCTGCGATCTATCAATAACAGATCAGTTGTGCCCAAAATTCAGAAAGGTAGATGGGGTTGCAGATCTTTCCCCTATACCACAGCTGGACTGTAGAACACGCTGCCCATCACATTGCAGGGTTTGAAGATCATTACCTATTTCAAAGGAATCTGAAGACATATCTCTTTTCCGTTGATTCCGTGAAGGGTTTTTCTCATTTACACTTTTATTATCCTTCCCTCTGCTTCCACTCATTGCTTGTTTTTTGGACTTTTTAGCACCTGGACACCTTCGGGTATTGTGCACTTTATAAAAATTCCATTTGTTCTGTAACACCACACTAACACTAATTTACTACTGTCAGAGAAGCACCAGATCTTCTTCCTTTTCTCTCTTCCCATTTCCATCTTTAACTCTACAGTACTATCAGAGCTATCTTTCTCCCTTTTGCGGACCACCACCTGTGTTGCTGAAACTTTTGTAGAGTTTAGGAACAGCAGGCCGGTCAGCTTCGTTGAGGCGCCTGCAGATGCAGGGGAGTGACTCCTCCACTCCAAGGGAGATTCCTTCTGGTGTCTTGGATGTCCACAGGCCTTATGAAGAACCTGTATTGAGAACAGGCACAGATATTGCAAAAGACTGGCAGGAAGACTAGACCAGGAGCAGCAGGAGTCTTCCCAGTTGCAGTCTCGGTTCCCAAAGTGAAGTCCAGCGAAGTCCAAAGTGCCTAAATGGTTGAAGTTGAAATGATCTCAGATCTGAATCTTGTCCCACAACGAATCTAGGTACACACCCAGAGGTAGGCCCTTAAATACCTTAAGGAAAGGGTTGGGATGATTCAAGGGTCCCTCCCAGAGGGGAGGGGCGGACAGTGGGGAGGATACTCCCATGTCCTTTGTCCACTTTCACGCCAGAGCGGGAGCCAATAAATCCCTGAACTGGTTCCAACTGGAGTATGCAAGGAGGGCACAAAATGTGCCCTTCAAAGCAGTCTAGTAGCGCTGGCAAGCGCCTCCACCCTGTCTCAATACAGTAAGTTCTGTCTGGGAGGTGTTCACACCTCCCTATGACAGGAAACCTATTGTCCTGCCTTTCCCTGCTCGAGCTTGGCTCAGCAGCAGGAGGGCATGATCGTGTCTCTAGTCGGCAGCAGCCATAGTTTACTGTCCGGGTCTAGAAGACTGGTACCACTGAGGGCCTCCCAGTGGAGGTTTACAGTGCATGGAATCACAAGGTATGATTCCAACATGTTTGATACCGAACACGACAGGGTTTGTTACAGCCAGTTTAGAGATAGCCATTGTGTAATGACGCATGGCCACTATGTATCGTAATGGCTGATGAACTTACAACCCGCTAGAATGAGCTCTGAGGGTTGTAGGGGCTGTCCAATTCTTGCAGGGGCACCCTCACACTTAGAACGGAACATGCTGCCTTCAGGATCGAAAGGCCTGCCTTAGGGGTGACTTCTAGCTTTTTAGTGCAGTGACCTCAGATATAAGGAAACTTATATCTGTCATAAGTGGTGCTTGCACCAGCTTACACAGGCTGCAATGGCAAGCCTGTAGTCTCAATTTGAGTGGTCTATCATGGGTGGCATACTACATGCTTCAATTGACCCATCAACAGGGTTCTGAGAGAGGATATCAGGGAGAGGGTCACTCTCTTCCTCCTGTCCCTCATCAGTGGCCATCACCAAGCACAGGTCAGCCTCGACTACAAAAGGGTTTAGGCGGTTCACATGTGGGGGACTTCATCTACGTCCACGAAGTTGATGACCTCACCTTTCTTTTCAAGGGTTGTGTGGGGGGCACTCCGTTTGTCCTGGAGAGCTGCTGGGGGCACAGGCTGCAACATCCACACTTTCTGCCCTGGCTGGTAAACAGGCAGGACAGCCTTTTGGTCATGCCAAGATTTCTGAAGCTCTTGGCTGGCCTCAAGGTTTTTACTTGCCTTCTTCATATACTCAGCCATACGTGAACTCAGGTCATGTACATAGTCCACAATATCCAGTTTAGAAGGTTTGAGAGGTTGCTCCCAGCCCTCCTTAACTAGACACAATGGACCCCTAATTGGATGTCCAAACGGAAGTTCAAATGAACTGTAGCCAACCCCATCCTGAGAAATCTCTCTGTAGTCAATGAGAAGGCAGGGTAGTGAGACATTCCATTTTTGTCTGAGCTTTTCCAGGAGTCCTATGATCATACCCTTTAGGGTCTTGTTGAACCTTTCAACAAGCCCATTGCACTCAGGATGGTAGGGTGTGGTAAATGTATAGTTTACTCCACACTCTTTCCGCATTACGGTGATATAACTAGACATGAAGTTGGTACCTCTGTCTTTTGAAACCTCCTTAGGGAAGCCCACTCTGGAAAAGATTCCCAGAAGGGCCCTGGCCACTACAGAAGCTGTAGTGGTTCTAAGGGAAATTGCCTCTGGATACCTAGTGGCGTGGTCTACCACCACTAGGATGTAACTTTGTCCAGATGAAGTTGGAGGGTTCAAGGGACCAACAATGTCAATCCCTGCCCTCTCAAAGGGAACCCTAGCCACTTGGAGTAGAATTAAGGGGGCATTTGCAGTACCACCTACCTTACCACTTGCTTGGCAAGTGACACAGGAGAAACAAAACTCCTTGGTGTCCTCAGACATATGGGGCCAGTGAAAATGAGGGACAATCCTGCCCCAGGTCTTACTTTGCCCAAGGTGTCCTGCACGGGAATGTCATGTGCCAGAGAGAGAAGAAAACCTCTGAACTTCTGGGGTATTACCAACCTCCTGGTGGCAACAGATTAGGGGTTCCTACCATCAGAATAAAGAATTCCCATCTTCCCAATAGATCCTATGGGATCCACTGACATTCCCTGCCTCCTCAGCAGCAGCTTGCTGTCTGAGCTGTTCAAGAGAGGGGCAGGACTGCTGCTCAACACTCAAGTCTGCCCTGGAAGGGCCCTCTGCCCCCAAGAACTCTGCCTGGTAAGGCCCAAGTTCCTCTGGGACAGTTCCTTCACAGGGACTGAGATCATCTCCCTCAGGAGACTGATCCTCACTGGGAGTTTGGGAGGAGGATAATTCCTTACCCTTCCTGCTCCTTCTCTTGGGAGCAAACTGGCCTATTTTTTCAGGATCAGGCCTGAGATCTAGTTACAGCAAATGAACTGGCAGAGATACCCATCATTTCTGCATGAGTCCTGAACTCTACTGCAGACCAGGCTGAAGTTTCTAAATTATTGCCCAACAGACAATCCACAGGTAGGTCTGTAGACACCACAACTCTCTTAGATCCAGTTACCCCTCCCCAGCTGAGATTCACAACTGCTAAGGAATGACCAGTCGTGACATTGCTGGCGTTGGTTACTTGGTACCTCTGTCCAAGTATGATCTGTCCAGGGGACACGAGTTTCTCTGTCACAATGGTGACACTGGCCCCTGTGTCTCTGAAAGCTATTGCTTCCTTTCCATTTATTAAAGGCTGTTGCCTGCACTTGCCCAAGTTAGTGGAACTTACTAGTAAAGTGGCAAGATCAATGCACCCATAACAGACTAGAACAGCCTGAGTTGGAGATCTGACTAGGCCAGAACCCACCGCAGAACCCAAGGGTAACCCAACAAATCCCATGGTTGCTCTACTACAACTTGTAATGGTGCTAGACAGTGGTAGCAGGTTCATTGGCCTTTGGACAATCAGCATCTCTTGTCCAATGGGTCTTTACTTTACATAAATAACACTAAGGTTTCTTTTTACCCTTCTTGGAGTTTTGGGAGTCAACCCCAGATGCAGGTTTCTGGAGACCTTGTAAAGACTCCTTTTTATATTTACCCTTGTCCCCACATTTATGCTGGGATTTAGAAGAATCTTGCTTCTTCAGGTCACCTCCACCACCATCGGTTTTCTGCTTAACCCTGGCACAGACTCATTTGTCTGCCTTCTTTACAAATTATTGGTGAAAGGTGAGATCAGAGTCCACCAGGTAATGGTGCAGTAGTTGGTTGTGACAGTTATTACGGATGTGCTCCCTCATTATCAAATTAAACAATCCTTCATAGTCCTGAATGTTGCATCCATGAAGCCAGCCTTCAAGAGTCTTAACACTGTCAATTAAATCTACCCAGTACTGGGTGTGTGCCTTCTGGGTGTCTCTCAACTTAATCCTGTATTGTTCAGTGGTTACGCCAAACCTATCTATGAGTGCGCTCTTCAGGGCTGAATCATTGTCAGCATCCTCTTATCTAACAGTGAGGCGCTTATCTCTCCCTTTGTTAGCAAAAAGAGCCACAGGATAGCTGCCCACTGCCCTTGAGGGACCTTTTGAACTTTGCAGGCCCTCTCCAAAGCGGGGATGCATTTATGCATGTCATTCCCCTCCTGGTATGGCGGGACTATCCTGCTCTCCTGGTATGGCGGGACTATCCTGCTCTCCTGGTATGGCGGGACTATCCTGCTCAGGTTGCTGGTGTCAAAGGATGTTTCCCTGATCCCAGGGATACTATTGCTGCCACCATTGGAGTCTAGTCCCAGTTTCTTCCTAGCTTTCTGTACTTCCATGGTCTCTTTCTCAAGGTCCAACTGATCTTGCCTGAGTCTTACTCTCTCAAGTTTGATCAGGTGGTATTCCCTCTCCAAGGAGTCCTCCCTCTTGCTAGATACGGAGGTCCCTATGGAATTATCTGAAGCATTGGATTTGACAGAAGGGGACCTAGACCTCCTCTGCCTGCTCTGAACCATCCTGGGAAGAATAAAGGGGACACCCGCTGTGCAATCAGCACCATTCCCTTGGGATCTGAGTTTGTCAATGTGGAGTCAGTAGACTCCTCTTGGCCATACTCTGAATTGAGGTCATGAGGGGGAACCCTTGGTGCCCCCTCTTCTGGAGCATCCCCACCCACGCTGTCCTGTTCTTCTGCCCCTCCAGCATTCTTGTCATCCTGATGAAGTAGCTCTAAGAGCAGCTTAGTAGTGGGGTTGTTACTTGCCTTTATTCTTCTAAGGCTACACAGAACTTCAGACCACTGTACTTAGTAGTCTGGGGTACACTGGTATCCCCACCTAAAGACATGGTCACAAGGTGTAGTGTGGTGTTGAACCTACCTAGCCTAGTGTAAAATAAACTTCCTGAGATTGGAGAAAGGGTTGTGCTATATACCCTTAACAACCAATCTAAAAGTTCAGTAGAACTTACTTAGTCTGTCTAAATATTATATGTGCCTAATGCTAGTGATGGTTTTTCAATTAATTCATACTTAGATTAGCTGGTAAAACAATGCAGGCCTGAATCCCAATAGTTGCAAACCCATGTAGGAGGCTGACTTAGTATATGGTGCTCACTTATGTAAGTGTAGCACCCCGCACTAATCCAGACAACCCTTATGGTGATTTTAGTGTCCTTAGACAACCATAGAAAGCTCCTTAAGCTCTCTAAGTGGTAGCTGTGGAGTGCAGCCTTCAGGCTTAGACAAGAAGGAGTGTAAAGCAGCTTGTTTTACCAGTGCTTCAACTTATGGTATAGGTTAAGTGAAAAAGAACCACACAGTGTATTTATAAAAATATGTATTTATTATAAACAATCACTAACACATTGCAGTATCTCCTACCAGGAGATATTACCACAATACTTTCAAATAGAACACTTAAGTAGCACAAATACACAGTGGCCTCCAGGGGGAGACCAAACCATGGACTAAAATAGTGGAATGCGAACAATGACCTAAGTTGAGAATGGACCCAGTAGACGTAGAAGAGCCAGGGCCCCAAGGAACCACCCAAGGTATCTAGGAACCCCAGGGAGGACGTGTGGGAACACGACGCAGGCTCAATGCAAGTCAATGGGTAACACGTGATTGCAGTTTTAAAGAAAAAGGACCCTTCCCTGTGGACCCTAAAGACACCCCTTGCAAGATGGAAGGTTGGAGAGTCACCCCACCCATGGATACCCCAGGAACCAGGATACCTACTGCAGGGAAGCCGGGTGAGTAGGTGCGAAGTGGCATCGGAAACCACTGCAGGCCACAATAGAGGACTTCAGCAAAGATGCCTCTGGCGAAGAAGGTGAAAGAGTCCGGCGGAACCCAAAGGTGGATTCAAGATTAGTGGTACCTGCAAGCAGAGGGGACAGAGTCTATGCCACTCAGGATGTCGGGATGCAGGAGAGTTGACGGTGCCTTCAAAGTTGCAGCTGTGCGGACCAGGCGACGCTGTAGAAGACCAGGAGCCATTCACGAGCTGTCCCACGTTGGATGTCGAGAGCCAAGGGGTCAGTGTTTGGCAGGGGCACCAAAAAGCCTTGGCAACGGTAACCAACATAGTTGTTCAAGAAGGTGCAGTGTCAGAACCAGCAAGGTCCAAGTGACTCACCACGAGCAGGTAAGTCTGAGCAGGCCCCAAGCAAGCAGGGGAGTACACTGGAGCCAAAGAAGACCCTCGAGAGGACCCACGTGCCGAAGGTACAGGAGTCGCAAGGGGACTTCGAGGAGCTCACCAAAGGATGAAGGCCCATGGAGCAAAGGATGCCGTGCAGGCAAACATCTTGGCTGCAGGAGATGCTTGAGGCTGAAGCTTCTTGGAGCCCAAAGATCTCTGCAGGAGAGAGTCAACAAGCCTTGGCAACAGCAAGTCAATGTGGTGCAATGGGATACTGCTCCAGCGGTTCTGACGAGGGATACTGGTTTCAAACTTACTGTGAAGACAGTGCAGGCATCGAGGGAGTTGCAGAACCACCACCTGTGTTGCTGAACCTTTCTGAGTCCGTAAGAGCTCAGAAACAGCAGACCGGTCAGCTTTGTTGCGGTGCCTGCAGATACAGGGGAGTGACTCCTTCACTCCAAGAGAGATTTCTTCGGGTGTCTTGGATGTCCACAGGCCTTGTGAAGAACCAGGATGGAGTACAGGCACAGATGTTGCAGAGGACTGGCAGGACGATGAGACCAGGAGCAGCAGGAGTCATCCCAGTTGCAGTCTTGGTTCTCAAAGCGAAGTCCAAAGTGCCCAGACGGTTAAAGTTGAAGGGGTTTTGGATCTAAATCTTGTTCCACGACAAATCTAGGTACCCACTCACAGGTAAGCCCTTAAGTACCCTAGGTAAAGGGTTGGGACGATTCAGGGGTCCCTCCCAGAGGAGGGGCTGGACAGTGGGAGGATACTCCCATGTCCTTTGTCCAGTTTCGTGCCAGAGCAGGAGCCAACAGCTCCCTGAACTGGTTCCAACTGGGGTATGCAAGGAGGGCACCAAATGTGCACTTCAAAGCCACTGGCAAATGCCCCACCTTGTCCCAATACACTAAGTCCTGTCTGGGAAGTGGTGACACCTCCCTGTGACAGGAAACTTACTATCCTGCCTTCCCCTGCTCGAGCTTGGCTCAGCAGCAGGAGGGTAGAATCATGTGTCTAGTCGGCAGCAGCCATAGTTTGCTGTACGGATCTAAAAGACTGGTACCGGGAGCACTGAGGGCCTTCCGGAACAGCTTTACAGTGCATTGAATCATACCTCTCACACAGTGGTGGCTGGTGAGCTCTGAAAGTGGTGAGGCGTAAACTTTCTGTAGGAGTGCACCGTGGCGAGCGAGCGGAGCGAGCGAGCGCAAACATCTTAAGGATGGGTTCGGGGGGCTTCTCCCCCGCGAAAATTTTGAAAAAAGAGTGGGTAAATGGTGCATTTTCAAGCTAATTTGAGAAGCAAGAAGGTTAATAAAGCAATTGTGAAAGTGCAGTTATTACATTAATAAAGGGATGTCATATAACAACATGTAGATACTGCCACAAAGTTGGTTTTAAAAAAATGGGTCTAATTGGTAAAAATTATAGCACAATTAATCAAATACATTGACTTGAAGCCATACAATAGTCACTCAGGTCTATGGGGGACAGCATGTAATATTGCAATAATTCAGGGTCTGCCACATTACCTAGGAGCTATATATTTCCAAAGCGGAAAATCATCTGCTTATAAAAATGTTGTGCCAAATACAAAAACAGATGCAAAGTGGTGGAGCATCGGTGCCACAGAAAATGCCTTGCCAGGCTGATACAGTCGGCCTAGTTGCATCTCAAAAGTTGAAAACTTTGTGCCAGTATCGAATGCCCAACATTTTACATGTGTATTAATAACGTGGTTTGCTTCTAGTAGTATGATGATACACCAGAATACCACAGAACAGCCCATGTGACATCACAGACCGAATGTTCACTGATGCTCAATGTGACAGAAGACAGCTCACTGTGCCAATCAGCCACTCAAGCTGCCTGCTTTGCAGTTCGTGATGTAATGACAGGTGCAGGTAACCAAATATACAGGTTCCAGTTTCACACATTATTAGCATTCAGTAACTACACATACTGCTATGAAGCCAGCACCCACATTGCTAAAATTAGAAAAAAAAAGATTGCCATTGCAGATTCTACAATTTAACATGTGTAGTAACGGCAGCGGCCCTCGTCTCTGGGCCCCAGCGGCCCCCGCAGTTCTGCTCAGGTGCTCACCAGCAGGTGCCTGTTCCAGTGACCTGGAGCTAGGCCAGCACTCCCTCCCAGACTGAGCTTTGTGTAATATTTAACTATCTGCAGAATGCAAGCAATGCGCTCCACGGGGCTGCGCTCTGATTGGCCAGGGCGCTCGTAAGAAGTTACAGCAATCCGTGGGAACCCTCGCTGAAGTATTAACCCTCACAAAGTGCGGACCATATCCCTCGACCAAGTAACACCGTGCCCTCAGCCTTCTCTCACTCACTACAGCACCAACTCTGCCCATTCCAGGGTCACCTCACACCCCAGGCCCCTCTTGCACCAATACTGCCCGCTCTCACTCCACTCAGCAGTATCTTTATCTTATCTTTACAGGTCTGACAGTTCAGCGTCATACGGGGTTGACACGGCCTTTCATGGTTCTAGGGAAGATAACATGAGTACCAATGAGCCCCGCCATGAAAACACTTATTGTTAATGCCCAAAACCAAACACTTTCTAGTCTGCGAAATGTAAATCTTTATAAAAACAGCTACTAGGCGTCCATGCTAGCAACATTGTATTATTATTATTATTATTGGTGTTGATATTTTTAGCATTGTTATTAGAATGCTATTATTAGCATAATGATTCTCTCTGTTGTTGTTGATGTTATTGGTTTCGCTGTTCGTATTATGATGTACTATTATTTCGATACGTTTTACTGCTGTGGTTGTTCTGTTTCTTTCCCACCCTGTAAAAATCCCGAAGCACAATTTGCAAACACACTACAATTGTGCTCCAGCGCCTTGAGTCAGACACTGGAGCTAATGCCATCTGTCAAGCATGCATGATCAAAGACAGATAATATTCGGGATTTAGAGGTGACAGTTTAGAATTTTTCACAAAGTACAATCCTATTCATAGAAACTCACATCACACGCACATACTAGTCAGCACATGTATGCCTTGTATTGTGACTAAGAGGTACAGTTCAGGCGTGTTGTGGCCTAGATACTGTAGTGAGTTGCGGCTCCCTGCAGCAACATGAAATAATTCACTCTTATTTATTTATAAATCTGTTTATTGAGTTTGCAGACAAAAGCACACATTACAGCATAATAAATCAGTGAGCATCGTGATATATAACTATGAGCTGAGTTTCTGTGCATAGCATATACATTCTAGCCACATGACATTATCAGGAAAGGGAGTGACAGTGTCCTCTTGTACAACCAGCTAGGCTCTGAAGCACGCTATCACCACGCATGATGCCAGGGCCGCAGATCTAGTGGAGAGCATCCGCCCCACCTTCTCCTGGATCAGGTATGTGCTAATCCCGGTGCATCCCCAAACAGGTATACAAACAGTGCTAAACTCCCCGTTCAGTAACTGGGTGGCCGTTTTCTCGACAGCCTAGCAACTAAGATAACTACCAACAGCAGCTCGCAAGTTCTAGTCTAGACGGCCCCTCCCTTCTGATCCCCCGCCCCGCCACGTTCCAACTTCTCCAGTCCCCCCCACCAGGACCGGCTCTATGAAATAATTCACTCTTACCTTATTTCCACAGCATCATACATACAAAGAGAATTACCCACTGGACTCTATCTTTGACCCAGGTGTACTGTTTGTGCTGTAGCTATTGTGCAGACAGCTGCCGGACAAAGCTCCTTAGTGCGGGTAAAAACAAAATGACGGTCCCTCGAATGGTCAAAAATGAGACCTGGTCACAACACACTGTGCAATCATGATAAGGGGTGTAATGGGAGAGCAGATGACACCAAAAAGACTATCTTAGTAGAAGGTAAAAATCTGCTGCTTCTACAAGAACACATAGTGCCGTAAATACTGTAGTACACAAGCTATAGCGTGCTGCTACCACCTTTAATCCTTACAAATAAACATTATTTTAGCGTGCCGTGATATAATCTGCACAGGTTTTGAACCAACACAATGAATCTTCTTCAGCTCTGACATCCATCGCCAGGGGTTGTGCGTCTTAGAATCCACTGTGTCCCTTCTTCATCTTCCACTATAGGGAGGAGTGGTCATAGAGTTGTTAACCAATGCCTGTTGTCCTTGTAGACCGTGAATACATTCTATAATCTCTATGGTTACCTGGGCAGGTCCACAGTAGAGAAGCTTCTGCAAGCTGCGACCTTCCGGCTCATAGATGCCTAGAACGGTTGTTTTCGATCTTCCAACCCCTGGAAGTCATCGTGGCTAATGTGCAGGTAAAAGCCTGAGGAATACCTGTTGCAGGTAACTCTCCATGTCGGCCAGCGTGAAGCACAGTCAGGGAGATCAGCGATGAGTAACAGAGCTTTGCTCACCAAAGCCTACGCCTCCGACTACTAACTTCGGAACGCTCTGCTCCCCACTCCACACATGTTTCAACTGCAGCCAATTGTACTGTCAGCATTTTATTTGTAAGTTTTTCCACCCTACAGAATTAAAGTGGATGTATGTCCCCCCCCCACCCCCCCCACCCCCGCTGTAGAAAGGCGTGCCTGATAATTGGATCTTGGACTGTAAATTGTCGGCTTGTAGTGATTGAACGTTGCTCTGCCAACACATGTACGTATCCAGCCTCGTAGTCTGTCAGATTCCGATGCTCGGACCTCCCACCAGAGAAGGACTCCTCCATGGAAAGAGGTACCGCGCTGGGACAAGTCAAGGAGTGGAAGAGCGAGACGAGCATCCAAGGGGACTGCAGAGGGCTGTGAGTTCATTAGGTGGGGTTCAGTGGGTGAAAGGAAGGAGGTCGTTAGGCGGAAGCCATCTTCATTTATTTCAGTTGAAATGGACGTTCGGGCTGATATTTGCCAGCTAAATGCTGGTCATCTGAGTTCTCGTCCATTCCAAGCCGCATTTTTGGAGCAAATTAAAGCCAGCTCTCGGCCCCTAAACGCAGTTGGGGCTCTCAATTCTCGCGGAAGGGGGGCGACTGCGGGAGTGGTCCCGCACCGCCTCTGCTGCACTGCTCCAGTAGGGAGGCCATTTTCTCTATGTAGGCTGCATGCAGCCAACATAGAGAAAATGTAGAGTGCGCATGACTACTTTGGTCGGCCCCAGGGCCCGTTCCAACCAGGCACACCTTCCCACCCGCCCCAACCATGCATACCCCTGCTTTCTACTTTCTTGCAGCGCGAGAAGCAGAAAATAAAATGGTATTTAAAATACCATTTTATTTTCTGCTTCTCGCACTGCGAGAAAGCAGTGGGGCGGCGCTCCAACGCCCTAGTGGAGTGGCCGCCCCTACTCTCACACCATTTACGGTGTGGGGGCATGATTCCAACATGTTTGATACTAAACACTACAGGCTTCGCTACAGCCAGTTTAGAGATAGCCATCGCGTAATGAATAATGACGCATGGCCACTATTTATCGTAATGGCTGATGCACTTACAACCGGGTAGAATAGACTCGGAGGGTCGTAGAGGTGTCCTGCTCCTGCAGGGGCACCCTCACACTTAGAACCGAGCACCCTGCCATCCAGATTGTAAGGCCTGCCTTAGGGGTGACTTATAGGTTTTAAGGGCAGTGTCCTCAGCTATAAGGAAACCTATCCCTGTGATAAGTGGTGCTAGCACAAGCTTACAATGGCAGGCCTGTTGTGTTAATTTGAGTGGTCTCTCATGGGTGGCATAATACATGCTTCAGCCCATGGCACAGTGCTGGTGTACCTATCCCCTGGGTACCATATACTAGTGACTTACAAGGGTACCCCAGTAGCCAATCCGGAATGTACCCAAGTACTCACCATGCCCAATTTAGGGAGGAAGCACAGAGACTGTGGTCCTGGTTAGCAGGATCCCAGTTAGACTACTCAGTAAAACATAGTGACCCCAGCAAAAAGTGGGGGTAACCACGAAAGCAGATCATACTTTACTACAAACAGTTTAAATACAATTTCATGTTGTTACATTCCATGTTACTGGTGATATATTTAATGTTACAAGTTACAATCCAGCAGGTTCCATTACTTTCAGGCAGCTTCACTATTTTCCATGCCGTTTCTTCTAAGTCTTCGGCCTCTCCATAGTAAACCAGGCGGTTCGTCCAGATTTGACACAAACTCTGACAGTCTGTAGGTTATACAGTGTATAAAACTGCAACAACAAAAAACAAAAAAACACAAATAACATGTTTTTGCTCAAAGCAAAATGTACTTGCCAGTCAATAAGTAGTTGACAGCCAGATCACATGTATTGCCTCCTTCCATGCCTAGTTCAATAAAGTTACCTCTATCTTCCTCCCAAATGAAGTGCACTCAGGATGGGAATCAAAGCTTCCATATAGAGTGCTAGAGCCCCTCCATTTGAGCCTACTTCCTCTCACCCCAGCTTTACAAGCCAGTAAAATTCAGAGCTGCAAAGGGCTCTTAAATAAATCCTAGGCTGTATTACCTCTAATGATGTAACATGCAGAGGAGAATTTAATTAGACAAATGATTGCATTACTTGGAAATATTGCCTCACAGCGAGGGGGTGGTTTTGTCCTTCCTACACCTGCTGCTTCAAGTAACAAAAGCATAACCACGTGACTTGATTCTAGAAGCTTCCAATAAGATCTATAAAATGTGTTTGCTGCTGAGTCTCAGTGAGCGGCTCTGGGGGGAAAGGAGGACAGACAAATCTCAAATTTCACATTAAGCGTCGTCCTGTCCAAAATGCAGTTTTTGATTCCTGGGTCACATCGTAACTTCTTCATCATGATTCGTTAAGGGTCCCGGCAAGAGAAGTGATCTTAGCTTAGAAACATAGCGCTATGCTCATCATGGGCTCGGGACAGGAACATGTGGGAAGTCTCTGCCTGGGCTCTTTATGACATCAAATGTTACAAGGCTGGGTTCACCAGAGCGCGCGCCTTCTTCATGCCGTGTGTGAATGGGTCTGTGTGTCCCTTCTTGCTATCATCGGCAAGCTTTAGAAGGCGGACATTTTTGTACCTAGAACGGTTTACCGTATCCCACAGCTCATTTGTCTCCGACACCATTTCTGACATCTTCCCCTTTCCAGAGTGTGTGCTGCCTTTTCTGGGTCACTGGTCCTCTCACACACCTTCATCATCTTCCTCTTCCCTCGTACTACAATTCAGACTCTTTGACAGAGTGCTTATGATGGCCCTCAGCATCTTCTTATGATACAAAATGATTTGCTGTAGTTGAGGCAGCGCATGTCCATCCTCTGCAGCTCCTTTGGATCCAAGGATCTCCCCACCGGTGATGCTGCTGGCTCTTGCAGCTTGGCCACCGAGTCCTTGCTTTCACTGCTGCGAAGCTGGCGGGCACTGTTCGTTTCTGAGTCTGGGAAGCAGCAAGCTGGCATCATTTACTTCAACACCAGCAAGAGTGAGCTACTGAGCTGAAGAGCTTCTGTTGATGCACCCGCGCCCAGTGAGTGGTACAGACACCAGAGGAGACTTTGGGCCTCATATCCAGCACTCCCAAAATGACTCGTTGTGCTCTACTGATGAAGGAGTGAATCCAGACATACTTGTCTAGAGTTACACAGTACCGGCCCCACCAACAAGGGTGGAAATTAAAGACTACTACTGAAGCAAGTGTTTCCATGCACTGCATTTACCATGATACATCGGGGCAAATTGAGTGCTGGGATGTGAGACCGTGTGCTCCCACCCTCCTTCTACCAGCAAGAGTATAGTGTTGATGAATCCTCAAGATACAAGTTGTATTAGAAGATTTATTCAATGCAACCTGGGCGCCCGTCCAGATGTGAGCCTAATGCCCAACTGACCTTTGAACATACCAAACACAAAATAAAGTGCACACAACAAAGAACATGGAAGAGAGCGAGGTTTAAGAAGGCAGGTTAAGGTGGAACTCGCAAAGCTTCAAAAACACACCGCAACATCATCCTCCTTAAAGGAACAAGAATGTTAAAAGAACATAAAAAATAAACATGGTATGCCAAGAATTCCAAACAGTAAAGAGGCAATGCAATTACAAAAAACTCTGTAGAGTATAGGTCAATCTAATTACATAAAAGAAGAGAGAAGATAATACACACAGAATTACCATGAATTAAAAAAAACTAGATTAGATAGGTAAATAACTATATACGTTCAGGAAGAAATATACTTACAATGAGGAATGTCTGTAAATGGCGTCTAGAACTGCTAGGTATGCTTAATCACACACAATCATCAAATCTTTTGGGCGCCTTATCATTGTCTCACAATCAACCATCCATTCTGTATCACAATTCAATGTATTGTTACTCTCATCCTCCTCCTACTGAACTATACCACCAGACACAAAATCTTCATCCGCAGCATCACCCCCACCAGTACCAAGTTCACTATTCCCATGTATATCCTACGCTTGACATCCTTCCCCACATTTCAGCAGCACTCTTAAACCACTGTCAGTATTAACTACCTCACTTTTAACCATTTCTCTCACTAGTTAACTATAGTTGTTACTCTTTTATTCTCCTGTTGGATGTACATTCAAAATCCTCATTGTTAATAGTTACATGGTTGCACAAGATAATGTGATTCAAGTGCCAACTTTTACCATCATTTAACTGCAGAGTATTCCACCAAATCTTGCAAGGTCTATAGAACTTACTTTTATCCTCAGGCACCATCCTGGCTTTCTTCACCCATTGGCCAACTATAAAGGCCACATCCTAAGTCTTGATTCTTGTATCAAAGTAGCTTTCAACAGCCTGGCGCTTCCAAAAGTACAAATGACACACACACACTGGAAAAAACCTCTCCGCTCATCAAGGTGGTGATATCTTTTTTGTTTTTTCAAAACTAACCCCCTACTTAGCCATCTTCCTAAAATGGTTTCTCTCATGATCCAATCGGAGCACAGGTGTGAGGGTCACAGCTCTAGCGTTCCAACAGTCCACAGCAGGGGTTACATTGTTGCGAGCTGACAACCAACAATAGCTTACCCTGGGCGAGCACACGTAAACCATGGTGCTTCTCACAAACAGGGCACCTAGCAAGGAACTGCATTGTTTGCACTATACATAGAACCCTTCATAATACACTGAAGCAAGTACTGCGCAAAGTAATACAACACTTTCCTGCAAGATTATAAAGATGCAGATAAATCTATAAGTGGTGCCAAAGCCGCTTTCTCTATCCTATTATTTTCTCCTTTTCTCTGTTATGCTTTCAGCAACAGTTAGAGATGTCTCTAGCCAAACCTTAAAAGAGTGTGTGAGGGGCAGCTGGACCTCCCACAAGTGTAAAAAAAAAAAACACAAAGAGTGGGGTGGAAAAAGCTAAAAGGTAACCCAAATGAGGGGAAACAAATCATGGCCCCTCTCAGCAGACTGCTCTGAATTTTGTATAACCACCACATTGGTAGATGTACAGGAGTGATGGCGGACCCTCCCAGGCAGGCTGGATCTCATGATATGGCAGGTGGTTCTCTGGCAGGAGACTGAGGCCGGGGCATCTGGTTACTTGGTGAGCTGGCAGCTGCCCGTCGAGGTCTAAATTACCTCAAACTTGGCAAAAGCTGCTAATCGATCAAAAGATCAAGGCGGCAACATTAGATGGCAGATTCTGAAGAGCGTGCAGGGCAATAGCACAGGAAAAGGTGAGCCCTTATTGTATCACTGCAGTGTAATTAAGTGTGCAGCAATACCTTGTAAAACTTGATTTAAGTGATAGCAACTCCACAGCGGTATATATATATATATATATGCTTGTAAACCTGTTAGTAGAGTAATGGCAGCAGATCTAGCATGAGTGCTTCAGAATATGAGTGTGCATATCGATAGAATCGGCAGCAAGCCCCTCAAATACAACTTTAATGGCAGAAGAACCATTAAAAAAAAATATATTTTTTTATTGATTGTATACAAAGGAAACAATTTATATGGTTCACATCCTCATAGTTAGATACAAGTACATTCCAATAAACTTATGACTTTCGCATTCCGATTTTACATTTAACCGAACTCCAAATTCAATTACCATACTTAAATTATTATCACATGTCTACACATTTTCTTCCTCAGATGTTTCCCCAGATCGTGCCTTAGGAGGCTCACAAATATATCCTCTAAATTTATTCCATCTTCCCCATACTTTAGTCCATTTACTCGGGCATCCACGGTTACTGTATACTGTTTTTTCAGTTATCATAACCCCATCCATATCACTACACCAAGTTGTTATCGTCAGTATTTCCTCCGACCCCCATCTCTGTGCAATGTTCCGCTTTGCAATCATTATTCCCAGTGTAACCCACACCTGAGCCGTGAGCATAAGATCATTTGACTCCCAGATGTTCAACAAGCAACTCTTGGGTTCTGCCAGCAGCGATATCCCCTCAACCTGCGATATCGTCCTCATAACCCTTGTCCAGTATTCTGCAATTCTTGGGCATTGCCTTAGGGTATGAAAAAAGGTTCCCTCATTTCCACACCCTCTCAAACTGTACAGGTGAGAAGTTTTCCCAATTTTGCAGAGGAGGACTCTGGTGTAATAGACACGATGTAGGATTTTTAGCTGTACCAGCTTGAGCCTCGAAGCTATGCCTACTTCCCGCGGGGATGCTGTTGCATCTTGCCAATCCGCATCATCCAGTTCTCCCACATCTTTGGACCACTTTTCCCTAAGTGCCTCAGTGGGGTCTGCCAAATTATTAACTAGTTAGAAGAGCCATTTAAAGCAAATATAATGAATAGTGTTCTATCACAGAACTAGCATGTGGTACCTTATGAATCCCTTTTTGATCTTAGATTAGGCATCTAGAGACACGTGTTGCATCTTTATGCAGGTGGCCATCTTGGGTGAGGGGAGTTGCTTCCTTACCCACTAGGAACTGTCCACTGACTTTTTGCAACCAGTCTAAATTTGCAATGGGGTCTATGTACTAATAGGTCACATCACAAAAAAAGAACATTCCAAATTAATATTAATTTGGGAGGTATCTATTTGCTACCTTCTGCGACAAACACGGGTATGGTGCTTTGCAAGGAGCAGTAACCCGCCATCCCTATGTTTGCATTCCCAATTGGGATACTTTTTTTTTCTTTAAACAGTCCTATGCGCTGCATTTGGGGAAAAAACCTTTTTCTTTTGGGCTCATAAAATGAGTTTAGAACATGAAAAAAGCCATTTGTGGTTGGTATTTGTGATTTTGTGAATCAATGGGTTTCCAACTGCAGAATGCCTCTGTATATCTGCCACTATATCAGCCAACCCACTTGTCACCTTCTCTGGTGACAAATCACTGTGCAAGCACAGGAAGATTTCCTCCTCACCCAAATGGATTAAATAACAAGCTTGGCTTCATAATTGTGTATTACCATCTCTACATGCCTGTCCCGCCAATGGCAAACGCAAGCAGGGTCATAGCAGGACATCCACGGTCCTTCTTCCGTTACCCCTAGGTCTTCTTGAGGTTGTTTTCATGAAGACCAGATTTTCCAATCCAATCCACTTTTCTGCTGGACCTCAGTAAATCAAAAGTGGCGGCCCTCACAGGTCACTGGTGGCTACACAGGGGCTGCTGCATCACAACTTTAAAATCAGTCACCAACAGTGCAATGTCACCAATAACTCAGCTCACAGTGGTTTACTGCTTGTTCTTTGGCTTGGTAGCTCTAATAAGTATTTAGTAGGCCGACTCCACGTCACCGTATTGTGTGGACTGTCATCGGTGCGGCGGTGTATTTGTTATTTACATAATATAAAAAAATGAAATTTGTTTATTACAATAAATAGAGATACTTACTGAGAAAAGAAATATCAAGAGAGTAAAACAATGTATGAAAATAGAAGTCCAAATTAGAAGTAAATCAAATATGAAGCATGCATGAGGCACATTCATCAACACAGTCTGATGACAGTGTTTAGGAGATTTCCATAGAGTACAGATATAGCAGGGTAGGAACACTTAATCCATCGAGGAGGATGTATCACTCACGCACTCCACTCTGAAGCCAAACTTTACCGCACACTCCGAAATAGGTTTATGGGCGACCAAGAGAACAAATGCTCAGGGGACTTCATTTAGCCATCTACAGAGGGCTGGCTCCCTTGTTTTTCACCCTAGAAACACTGTTTTTACCCACACCAGGTCTCCCATGGAGACTCAGTGGCTGACCCTTCCACGTCTGACCGCCCTTTAACACATAATTTATGCGAGCATTATAGCCCTGCAGTGAATGCCAGCTGACCTTGAAAGGTTCTCCCATGTGTAAACATTAGTGTAATGAGCATTCTGCAGTCACTGACCTAAATAGATTTTGTTGCTCAAACTGAGGTGGTTACTACTATGTAGAATTACTTTAGCACAGGTGTTTTGGCTGGCACCACAGTCTGAGTGAATACAACTGTCTGACTCCCATTTGTCGGAGGCTGCATGGTTGTGGGTTAAGAAAGTGCAACACCCCATCCGGATGAAGGTGCATGTGGGGGTCGCAGCTCATACCCAGTAAGTGACTAAACCTGTGCCATGCACACGACGAAGTATACCTTCATGAGCAATGTGCAGACATTTAGGCCCTTGATCACGGCTCAGTTTGCTCAAGTTGGGCTATAACCAAGGACTTCGAGACAGAAGCCTTGGTTCTGTGGTGGTCCTATTTAAGATACTGATGCAAGAGGGTTCCATTAGCCACCAATGCAACATGGGCTACTACAGAGGTCACATATATGCTTGCTGTGGCGTCTAAATAGAAATAACTGCCCACATTTTTACTGAGTGGATCTAACGAATGGCTACGCGATGCCGGTGTCAACAATTTCGTGATTGATAGATGAAATGATGTCACTTTTTCAATATTGTCATATCTCTGCAGTAAAAATCACAAAGCACAACAGGTGGATGCAGTGTCTTCGAGCCAGGCCTGTGCTTGTGCCAACAAGACAGGATTCCTCAAACTCTCTGCAGACAAAATGTAATGTAGAGACACTGGAGGACACAAGCAAGCACCTGGTGATCATTATCAACTCTGGTGTTCACACGCTACTCTGGACGCACTATCAAGTCTGGAGGACACACAACTCTGGTGAACACTAGAAAGGTTGGTGGAAACACTCAAGTATGGAGGATTCTACCAGGTGTATGATGTCCAAGCAAGTCTGGTGTTTGCACACTAACCTGGAGGGCATGAGCAACTTTGGTGGACACACGCACATAGAGGACATTACTAAGTGTATGATGGCAAGCAAGTCTGGTGGAGCAAGTCTGATCTTCACAAGCAAATATGATGTTTATATGAATGTCCAGAGGGCACTAGCAAGGTTGGTGGACACACACATCTCCGGAGGGCACTAGTAAGTCGGAAGGACACACCCAAGTTTTGAGGACCCTACCAAATGTATGATGGACAAGTACGTCAGGTTGAGCAAGTATGGTCTTCACAAGCAAGACTGGTGTTTACATGGAAGTCTGGGGGGCACTGCCCCGCTGTCGCTGCCATCCCGATGGCGATACTCCTGTGTCGGGGCTTGAGCTGCGGCCCTCTGTCTCCTCCTCCGGAATGGTGACCGCTAGAAGTTTGCTAGCTTCCGACAGAGAGCGCAGCTGGTACCGTTTCCCATCTAGCCGGAAAATCAATAGGAACGAGTGGCCCCATGAGTAGGGAATGTCGCGTAGGCAAAGATGGGACGTGATGAGACGAAAGTGCCTGCGTTTCTGCAGCGTGATTGCAGAGAGGTTCTGGTATAGAGTGGGAGTTTTGCCTAGGTAAATGAAAAGATGCATAGCTTTGGCCTTACGGAGGATCTCTTCCTTGGTGCGAAAGTCTTGGACACAGGCCAGGATGTCAGCCGGAGCAGCCCTGTCCACACTGGGGGGCCCCACCCGGTGTGCTCTGTCGATCTTAATGTCAAGTTACGGTGGATTCCCCAGGATGTGATTGAACAGGCCCCTGATATACGCAAAAATGTCTCCCGTCCCCGCATTGGTAGGGACACCCCGGACTCTGATGTTATGTCTCCGAGAACGATTCTCCAGGTCTTCGAGGTGTGTTTGAAGGTCAACCTGCTGTTCGTGGATACGTTTGACCTCTTGCTGGAGCGCAGAGAGTTCCGAGTCTCTAGTATCTTCCTTGTCGCCACCCGCTCTCCGATACCATCAACGTCCCTGCGGATGTCCTTTATCTCTGCGGTAAGGTCTCCCTTCACTGTCTGCAAATCCTCTTGTAGCGTCGTGAAGAGGGACTCAAGAAAGGCGCAGGTCACCGGTTCATCCTGTGCCCCATCCGTCTAAGGTTGGGCAGCGGCACCCTGGGTTGAGTGGGCCATCTTGAGAGGTCCTTGTGCGGCCGTGGGAGCGCGAGAGAAGAGGTCCTTCAGTGTCACGTCCGGTTTGGCGTCTTTCAGGTTTTTGTCCCTCTTGGCTCGGGTAGAGGTTATAGCCCAAGCTGGCGCTGTGGGGAGCACAGAAAGCAGGCCCACTCCCTCCAGGTGCCCAAGGATAGCTGCACCAGACCAGGGCCTACCAAGCCCAGCATGTGACAAGCCCGCGTCTCCCTCTCGAAGGACCACGCACCGCAGTCAGAGCAGGCCCTCACAACCTCTAGCTCCCTCGCGCTCACCTGGGCCCCCAGACCGGCTGTTCTGGCCAGTTTCTTTTGCTGTGGTAGAAGGCATCGCCACGGGTGGCTCGCCCCTCGCCTCCCGTTCCCACCGCTCTGTCGTGCTCCAACCCCGGCTCAGCGGAGGTCACTGATGGGGGCTGGGTCCACGCTCCTCGTGGGGCCCGTTATTTGTGTAGGTTCCGTTTAGTACAGTCCGTCGTTGGGGTCGGGCCGGCGCAGCAGAGTCAGGAGCCACTGCCCACGGCAGGCCTCAGGTCGGATGGGGTGCGAGTATCCAGTTGCGGCTGGTTCCGCAGCGCTGCTGTACCCCTAAAGATCAAGCCGCAAACGTTGCATTGGAGGCCCAAAGTACCCAAGGCCCGCCGGAGGTCTGCTCCAAATTTTAAGTGGCGCTCCTTCATTCTTCTCCGCTGAGGCGCGGTCAGCCCAGCCAGACAACCGGGCCCTGGCGCACGCTCTCTCCCCTGCAGGGGTCGCCTGCGACAGCCCGGCAACTCCCACCACCGCCCGCTCCTCCGGCACCAGTGGCAACAGGCCAGGCATCGCTGCAGGGGGTGGCGGGCCCGGCAAGGCGGTCACAAAGGAGGCTGCTACTGGCTCTGACATCACCCCGTCGGGCCCTGAATTGCAATGGGGCGGTCGTTGGAAGCGGAGCGGTCCGACGAGCTAGCACGGTGCAGCGGCAGATGGATGTAGACCGCACACTGCCGAAGGAACGCCAGCACCGGACGCTGAATCTCACCGGCTACTGGAACAGGGGAGCCTCAATTCCCTGGAACCCTCACCATCTGGGGACCGCCGCTCTCAGTCCCGGCGCCATTAAGTCAGGTCCTGGCGATCTCTCTCTCCACTGCTGGGGCCACCCACGGCGGCCCGGCAACTCCCGTCTCTGCCCTGGGTTGCTAGGAGGTGATCGCTTGGAGTGGGATGGCTCGGTGAGCGAGCGCGGCGGCCGAAGGATGAAGGCTGCACTGCCGCCAAAGTAACACCGGCTCCGGGTGCTGGGCCTCACCACCAGCTGGGTTTGGGGAAGCCGCCCCTACCCCACTCCCCCCAGGGACACCTCAGGGTGCACACGATGTCTGGAGGCTACCGCCGTCCACCTAGGTGCCGTGGAGGGCCGTTAACCCGGTGTTGGTATGCGGCAGTCGTCGGAGAGATAGCAAGGCACTTCTTACCTCGTCACCATCAGATGCTTTTAAAAATGTTAAGTTATTGCTAAACACAATGCCCCACCTCAGGTCAGAGCCCCCCTTCAGGTCCACAACCAGTGCGGCCGCACCAGTCGCACTGCCCTAAAGCCGGTCCTGGCTGTGTCAGTGGTCCCAAAGGGCAAATAAGGGTTGCAGCTGCTATGTCTATAGTTACTACTATTCTTGCTATGTTTCATGTGATTCCTCTTATAAACAGCATCTATATGGAATTGTTCTAAGAACAAGGCACGTACAGTTTTGCTGTGTTCTAATCTTGAACCCTTCTCGTCATTGCTAGAATGTATATTGGTATTCCAGCTGGACTCTAACTCTACAATGATTAATGATGGGTAATCGTTATTGCAAAATAAATTTGGCAACAGGTACAGGATTGGGAGTACCTTCCAGACGTTTTCCAGCTCTGGCACCAGCAACTGTACTGTTTGTTTGTTCTAACACTGATTGAGTCAACCTAATCAGTGCCTGAGAAATGGTAAAACCAAACATAGCTGTGTTGAAGTAGCACTAGACGGGGGGATCACCCTAGCTTCTGCGCTCTGGTCAGACCCCAGTGCCTGCTGCTCACCATGGTTGTATTGCATGCAGTGGGCACAGAGAGAAATGCATCTGCATTCCAAGTAGTTCCAAGCACATATGCTGATGAGGGTCCAAGGAGAACATCAGTGAATAGACATGTGCATGCAGAGGCTTGCATGAGTGATGCGGGACCCTCTGACAGTGGTACTTAAAAGAGCCCGCATGAGCATGCAGATGTTTGCATGAGTAATGCGGGACCCTCTCTGACCATGGTATTTAGCCCACATGCGTATGCAGATGCTTGCATGTGTGATGCCGGACCGTCTCCAACAGTGGTATTTGTAAGAGCTTGCACGTGCATGCAGATGCTTGCATGAGTGATGCAGGACCCTCTCAGACAAAGGTATTTGTAAGAGCTTGCATGTGCATGCAGATGCTTGTATGAGTGATGCGGGACCCTCTTTCACAGTGGTACTTGTAAGAACCTGCATGCGCATGCTGATGTTTGCATGAGTGATGATGCGGGATCTCTCTCACAGTGGTATTTGTAAGAGCTTCCATGTGCATGCAGATGTTTGCATGAGTGATGCAGGACCCTCTCTGGCAGTGGTATTTGTAAGAGCTCACATGTGCATGCAGATGTTTGCATGAGTAATGCGGGACCCTATGACAGTGGTATTTGTAAGAGCTCACATGTGCATGCAGATGTTTGCATGAGTGATGCAGGACCCTCTCTGGCAGTGGTATTTGTAAGAGCTTCCATGTGCATGCAGATTATTTGCATGAGTGATGCAGAACCCTCTCTGACAGTGGTATTTGTAAGAGCTCGCATGCTCATGTAGATGCTTGCATGAGTGATGCGGGACCCTCTCGGACAGTGGTATTTGTAAGAGCCCGCATGCAGATGCCTGCATGAGTGATGCGGGACCCTTTCCGACAGTGGTATTTGTAAGAGCTCGCAGGCGCATGCAGATGCCTGCATGAGTGATGCGGGTCCTCTCTGATAGTGGTATTTGGAAGAGCCTGCATGCAAATGCTTGCATGAGTGTTTTGGGAGCCTCTCACACAGTGGTATTTGGAAGAGCTCACATGTGCATGGAGATGCTTGCATGAGTGATGCGGGTCCTCTCTGATAGTGGTATTTGGAAGAGCCTGCATGCAAATGCTTGCATGAGTGTTTTGGGAGCCTCTCACACAGTGGTATTTGGAAGAGCTCACATGTGCATGGAGATGCTTGCATGAGTGATGCGGGACCCTCCGACAGTGGTATTTGTGCGAACTTGCATGCACATGTTTGCATGAGTGATGCAGGACCCTCCCTGACTTTGGTATTTGTAAGAGCTCACATGTGCATGCAGATGTTTGCATGAGTAATGCGGGACCCTATGACAGTGGTATTTGTAAGAGCTCACATGTGCATGCAGATGTTTGCATGAGTGATGCGGGAGCCATCCATCGACCACCGAAGAAGAATAGGACTGACTGAAGGAGTAGTGACAACACTACTGGGTGTCCACGTAGATTAAAACTTTACAGTAGTATTCTTAGTGACTGTTTGAAAAAATATACCAAAAACAAATTTTTATTTAAACAGACATACAACAGGCTGATCTAAAGGGGAAATATTGTATCTGCAGCACAACATACTTAAAAGGAAAGGCACTTTACTCCTGATGTCCCAGGGTCCGACTTACTATGGATCTTGAGTAATTGGGTCAAGTGTTCCTTCTGTACTTGACTTTCAGGGCATGTGTGGCTCGAGCAGTCCAAGGCTCCCTTGGCGAGGAGGAAAGGATACAGATTAGTGAACACGTGCGCACAGCTCGAAATGCACCCTGCAGCAATAAATCGTTGTCAAGCCAAATGCTCACTTTTATGAAAAAAGAGAAGAATTTAATTTCTAACTCTACCTACACAAAGGAAGAATATGGCCTTCACAAACAATAAACACAGTCTTTCCCGGAGGTCGGGGCTCTAGTGTTATTGTGTAGTTCCTAAAAATACATAGGCTCTGCGCGTTTGTAGGGAACATAAATTTAGGGATTGGTGTCTAGAATGATCTCAGACACCCCCAAAGGATATGTCAGCCTATAGACCAGCTAGCTCACAGTGCCACCATAAGCCCCCTAACCTTACCAAGGAGCGAATCGTTTCTGGCAACGATCGAACATGACAACCCTTGACCCTTCAGGGATGGCGGAAACAGAACAGTACTGGCGATTCCCTGTCCCACCCACTTCTCACGTTGGCAATCATGGTTATTCTCCATTCACTACTGGTAACATTAAGGTCATGCCCCACTAGTCGTCCAAATTTCAAGAGTCCATTATGACTCTGATTCAAAGTAAATAATGTTTAAGTGCACATGCACTCAAATTAGCAGAAAGTTCTCCTGTGGCAGTCAGGCCTGAAACAAGTCTTACCAGCACCAGCAGAAGAGAAGCGTTTTGAGTCTTAAAGTGTGCCCCATCAGTGCACGCTCGCAACGGCTCCAGCCCAAGTCAGGTGAGTCGGCTGTAAATGGACTCAACAGCTACACTCGAAGGGAGCAGGCTCTCTCCCTTGTGGTAATGCTACTGTAACGATCAGAGATTTCTTGAGTATTTTCCTGTGGGGTAAGTGTCCTTCTGTCCTCTCCCATGGGGGAGTTGGCTCAGACGATCCTGTTCTGGGCTCTACCCTTGGGTGACGGTGCCTATGACACCCAGGGTCACCACCGCTCACTGTCCACAGACTCTGGCCACAGCAAAGTTATGCACGGCTGCCCCTCATGGTATACGGGGTTGCCGCATTGCTATTGCATAAGGCTTCCACACTAACAGCACAGCAGTCTCTCACTATGACAGCTCCATCTGGCATTCGGAGTGCCATACCTCCACCGAAAAAGGTGTCAGCTCCTTACTGCATGACAATCTTTATCACAGTGCCCTCCTTGCATACGGAGTTGCTGCACCGTTATCGCACATGGCTTCGCCCATACCGCATGGCAATCTTTCACATGCCATCTCCTGGCATATGAGGGTCGCAGACTCAGTCCTGCATATGAACACCAACCAGATCGGTGCAGCGGGCGTTTCTTCACACCTTCTACAGGGGTCCACTCAACAGGGCTCTCCACTGGACCAAGCTCCCTTCAACGCTTTTCTCTTTTCATAAGGCACACTGGTATTGGCAAGCAGGCAGGAGATCTTGGATTCCCTGGGTGATGTCCCCTCTTCCAGCAAGGAGAGTAGCAGGCCTTGGGTCCTCATTCAGCCCTCCGCTTGTCTGGCTGCTTGCCAGATTACACTTTTTGGGTCTCCATCTCCCCGTCTTATAGTCCATTTCCAGACACCAAATGTGATTTAAAGTCTGAGTCTTTCAAGTTTTATGCTAGGGTTCTGCTTCTTTTGTACAGCATACTCATCTGCAGCCTGTCACAGCAGGGATGTTTCTAAAGCTGATAATCCCACCACACAGGCCTGGATGTCAGCCACAATAATATAATATACATCAAAAGGTTATAGCACAGGGCCCCAGATCTACTCTTAATGACTCTCTTATTAGCCCCATCTCCTTCCTGAAATGTGCCCAGGCCCCTTCCTTGTAGCCTCTAACTGAATCAAAGAGCATCCTTCGAAGTGTAGGCCTGGTCCTCCCCTCCAGTAATCCACCAAACTGCCGGGGGGATCTCTTTACCTCCACTCCATGTTTCACCATGGAGGCCTGGGTCTCCCAAAATGGAATTCAGGGCCCTCCAAGTACTGTACCATTCACAGGCACACATACGTCCAGCACATGCATTCAACATGCATGCACTGCCCAGCACCGTATCCTTTATGTATTTTACCACTCATAGGCACACATACACCCAACACTTGCACTTATCATGCAGGCACTGCATTCTTCCAAGTATTGCACCTCTCACAATACACACATACACCCACACCCTGCACAGCACTACAGTTCAGGTACTGTACTATTCTCAGGCACATGTACCATCAGCACACGCATACACCATGCAAGCACTACTCATTACTGCATTATTCCTCTATGCCACCCTCCCCAAGCACACATACACCCAGTGCAGATGCACTATTTCTGGGTTGTGCAGCACTTCACACCAACCCGATGTACGCCACGGGGTGAGCTACGCAAACAGCAGTGGAACTTTAAAAAATGAGTGAGCCTGTAGGCCTCACTCCGGTGACATGGGTTTACAAGGTCCTGTTCACTACTACTGATCAATATGCGGTATGCAGCCACCATCGCACTCTTGCTGCTTAACTACTGGGGTAGGTTGTAGCCTTCCACCACTATAAGGTTAGCGCTCTAAGCGCCCCTCCTGTTCCAAAAACTCTGAGACAAACCTATGTCATGGCACACATTCATGATGTGTGTTTATCTACTACAACAAAAATCAGCATAAAGGATCCAGACATCAGTATAGCTAGGCACTCAGGGCAGAGGTGCACGTCCGTTACCATACAGAATACTTTTCGGCCCCAGCATCAGTTGTTTTCCACTCTCTTTCTTGGTATTATCTTTACATCGTAATTTTGTATTTCTATCAAACATGTGGGATCCGGTCATGGCAAGCGTAAACCACCCACTAAACCTGAACCACTATTTTTGGAAGGACCTGAAGAGTCACTGGCCAGAAGGAAACCATGATTTACCACATTCTATACATATTTCAGAGCAATGGGTGGTCTTAGACACAGCGCAGAAAGGCAATAATGTATGCTATACCAAGTTGAGGGAACTTAAATTTTTGTAAAACCAACATTGTGGTTATCTGCTTTAGTAGTGGCACAGAAGAAGATGGGGGACTTGAGGTTTTGTATTCACTTGAGTAATCAAGAGACATAAAACATGAGTTAATACAGACTGTCTCCCCAGGATTGTTGATCTCATTGCCAAGTTAGGAGAGTCAATGTTTTCATGAAGCTTGAGTTCTCAGCAGCAGACTATTTATCAGAACAGGATGAACAGTCCTGATATTACACTGCTCCTGTTGCTTGGAACAGGACTTATCAGCTTAGGAGGATGCTGTTTGGGTTTGCCTCAGCAGTATTCCTGGTCTAGAGGATTGTGGATCTCAGGAAAGTTACCGGGTTAAACATTTAAAAGGATGACATCCTCAGCCGAGTAACATGATGTCATTTTAAGCAGCAAGATGTGTAATAATGATGGGGTTGCGGAATGAGGTAAATGTAAGTTTGAAAAAGTGTTAAATACTTGGGCCACATAATATCTGACAAAGGGGTAGAACTTGAGAGCAGGTTTTCTTCAAGCGATTGTCAAGGCATGGATGAACAAGAATAAGCTGAAATCGTTTTAATGATCTGTGAGTTCTATGCTAAGATTTCCAAGATTTTAGCACCCAGAAAATGTTTGAAGAAACTAGAGATTAAACATACTGAGTATGTGTGGTATGTAAAATGTAAGACGAGATTCTGTTGCAAAGGATTTGCATACAGTTAATCCACTGGTGACCTGTTACATCATTAGATTGTTCATGGATTGATCATAGGCCTTTGGTGGACATACTGAGAGGTGAAGTTGTTAAGAATGGCACCCCAAGGATAGCACGTATAGCTGCAAAGTTACTGCAGATTCAACTTGAGGCAGATTACATTCCAAGGGGATGAAACTGTAGGACGTTCTGCTTGTTGGTTCTACATGTGATGAAGAAGAGGGCAATCAGTATGAGAATGAAGACAAGGAACCTATGACTGCTGATTTTTGGTGGCCCTCTATAGATTTGCAGGTTCAACATCTTGTCTTAGTCATTTGTGCACCAATGCTGACAGACAGATGCAAACTTCACTAAACTCATGATCCATTTCCTAGGACCATTATTGAGTCAGCCGTGCAAACAGTGATATGCAGTAGTCCTGAATGACTATTAGAGTGAGTGGACAGATGAGGGGTAATTTCATGAACTCAGTTCACAGGAGGTTGTGAAATCCATGGAAGGTATTATTTCATAGCAAGGATTTAGTAGATACGTAGTAGCAAATATATTCCCAATGAAAAAGACAAAGGAATTTCTAAGAGGATCAACCATCAAAAGATTGCTATCACCCACAAGTCATTATGTTAGTCGACAGAATGAGCTGAGCGCAGAGTAATTCAATGGGTAAGAAGCAGGGGAAAAGGAAATGAGAAGTCAGGCAAAAGTATGTTGTTGGCATGTATAATCACAGCACATTTAGCCATGGCACACCCCATTACAGATGTTGTGAGAAAGAATATCACCTACTCAACTATGCCCATAGAGGATGAGAGAGGGGTCTGTACGGAGTGTTGATAAGTCCAGGTTAGATGCTAATATTAGAAAGAAAGCGAGTGAGACCCAAAAGAAACATGAAGGAGAGGTTAGCCTGAGGAATTTGAAAGAAAAGGGGATGGGTGATATGGTATGCATCAAGAATAACAGGAAAGGTAAAAAAAAAAAAAAAATAATAATAAAGGGGGGAGGGATTGTATAAAAGGATCCAGTTAATGTTTTTGGGAAGGCAGTAATTGTGTGGTAAAATTGGTGGAATATGAAGAGGGTGATGAAAGGAAGAGGAAGCTCTAGCTTTGATGCTGGGCATGAGGTGAATGAATTGCGTTCAAGCGGAGATAGAGGTATGGACCCATTAAGCTCGCAGATGGTGCTGAAGAAAAAGATGCTAGTTTCAGAAGGAGCACTAGAGTTCAAAAGTGCCTGATGTGGTTCCCAATATGCGTTTTATACGGTGGGAGCTTCTCTAGGTTTCTTTGAATACCGTTCTCAACTTTCTGCATCTCTGGTCCAACATGCAGTGGGATTTTTCTTCCTTGGTCTTGTATAAAGGGGAAATATGTTGCAGTGAATTATTTTCTTGATACGTGTGAGCTTGCACCTGCCTAGCCAAGGAAATCTCTGCAGTTACAATTTTTAATCAAACTTAGTAAATCAAAGTTCATTTTATTGAACAGTCACTCATGGTCCAAAACCAACGACCTGATGTCCCTCTAAAATCATGCCAGACCCTCATGAGGTTTATGAAGTGCTATATAAATGCAATGCAATGACATCTGTACATCTCAGAAAACTAACTCCATTCATCGCCATTCGACCAGCGACTGGGGAATCAATAGGCCTGAATGCCCACTGCAGTGTCTCCTACATGCATAAAGGAAAACACTAATTTTCTGCAAAAGATGGATACAAATATTTGATTCCCACACATCATATCCCATGTACTACAGTAGGTTATACTGAAGGCAACACATAGGAAATTAACTCAGTTTAACTACTCTGTCGACCCCACAATATAATAAAACTTACAACCATAGGGATTCACTTTGTCATCTAAAGGGGACTTGTCAAGTAGACTGCTTCTGGGGGGCGGTCCAGAACATGTTTCGGCTCAGTTCAGGGTATCCAGACCAGCAACTGTGTGTTTCCACTGACATAATATTATCCTAGATAGTGCAACCATCTTAATTACAGGGAAAAAAACTGTTCAACATAAGAATCTAGAGAAGAACAAGAACTGACAAAGCAAATAGACCTGGCTTTGAATTTGTATTTGGACAATGGGATGTAAAGGCACAATGGGAGTGCTGCATGATGACACCTACTAGTAATCAACACCAATCATTAAGTGGCAAACAAAGTTCATTTTGCAGTCAGCTCAAAATGTTATGCACTTGCGACTGACATCTGATGTACCTGCAGGCCACACGTTTGTATCCTGAAGTGCCAACTCAGCCTTTTCGCCTTCTGGGGTCAGCAAACTGAGTAACTTTAAATGTACTGGTTATCGCTTTATCACAGCTCCTGTTCCGAAAATAAAGAGCTTTGCTTCTCCTTAGAGTGAGATCTGCCCTACATCAAAAACCTAGATGTGTAAAACAAGATGAGGATTTAGTAGGGGTATCGTTTTACAAACGTGTTCCCAAAATCTGCAAAAATCCTAAACAAAGAAACTGAAAGATAATACAGCAGCAACAGCAGTGTGTAAACCGCAGTATACAAGTTAGAAGGGTAAATATGTATGTGAACTTACAACTGCACAGAGATGAGAAAGAGGAGAGATTCTGGAAGAGAGATCCCAAACATATTTATATTAGCCATACATGCAAATTGAGGAGAGAAGGGATCACAGTTGAGGAGCCTTGTAAATATTATGCAAAAGACACACAGATGATGGACGGAATGCAGAGCAAATCCAACATTCACCCCCAGTCAAGAGATCTGGGTTAAATCCATTGTTCTTTTGCTCACCTTGCCACCCCAGTTTAGACCTGGCCATGGCATGGCGAGCAAAAGAACGATGGATTTAACCCAGATCTCTTGACTGGGGGTGAATGTTTGATTTGCTCTGCATTCCGTCCATCATCTGTGTGTCTTTTGCTTGTAAATATTAGGGCCATGATAGAATACAGCGTGCATATACTGCAAACTATTGACTGAAACAGGATCAATTAGTATGAAGAGCAACCAATTTAAGAGAGGTTTATTTTTATCCACAATTTCTTCAACCCAAGCATTCACTTCAACTTGTAGACTACTCGGAATGGAATTTCGTTGTTCTATGTGTTTGGGACTTTCTTGGACCCATTTCCTATAAATCAAACCTGAAGTCTTTCTATCAGTCCCAGGCAGGCAACAAAACCTATCATCACTCATACAACTCTTCTGCACCACCTCTTTCTTCAGAGCACACAACCATGATGCAAATACAGATAGAGGCAAACAAAGTGTTAGCTCATAGAGGATGCTGCGGAGGTCAATTTGTGCTCACAATGCCCATATATAAACATATATGTTCCCTGCTGGATCCTTCCAGACATTAGCTATTCTCACAATAATACTGATAAACTTTACACTGAAATACTTCTATTTACAAGCTCTGCACAGGTCCATGATCACTGCTGAGTTGAGACATGATTATGAAGACCATTGGTCAACCGAGACATCAATGGTCTGGAATACACCGAAGCACCCATTTATCCTTGATTTCGGACAATGTCAATGGTTACACAACTAAACCAGGTCCAGGTGGAGCGTCCTGAAGGATTTCTGAAATGCCAACATTCCTATCAGCATGATGTAGTTCAACGCATCCTCTTTCCGTAGTAAGAGCAACCAATCATTCCTCATTGCAGAGATAAATCCAGCCGCGCTTATGGTAACACTGCCCAAGACCCCATAGAGGTTCCCAACAAGAACGGAGATGATCAGAATCCCAACTGAGACAGCCAAAGTCATGGAATGGGCCACCATGTGCCGGCTCTCTGGGGTGAAGTAATCGAAGAGTGTGGCCAGCAATAACCCGCATCCAAGGAAGAGATTGGCAGTGGAATGGTCGCCAGTCAGCCAGTGGAATCCAAAGGCAAGGAGCGGAAGGCCGATGACAGATGACATCCAAGCGCCAGACTCGATAAGACTCTCAAGGTTCAGCCCTAGAGGAACGAGGAGAAAGCCGGCTGCTCCCAGGGCTGAGGTGATGGCTTGCAGGAGGAATCCTGCCGCAGCCCCTCGATTGACCTACATGGGAAAGATAAGGAGAGAGTTGGGATCGATTGTAGGGTACCAGGCAACCCAGAAATATTTACAAATCACTTGAGTATAAAGTGACATTGCTCCTCTGGGCAGGCATGAAAAATATACTTTGGAGCTCAACGTCCACCAGGAACAAAAAATGCAACTATTCATCTCAATTTATGGACAAGGGAGACAGAAATATGTATTCTCTTCATTTGGATTAAGCAACAAGACTAGAAATACATGTCATTCACTCTTCACTTGTGAGCACAACAGTGTAACCTCAATATCCGTGCATACATCACCCTACATGCACATGCCAACAGAAGGACGTGGGTGCCATTTTGTTTTACTTTTCATTCACCGATCTCAGATGGCAGGCGCCAGAAGACAAAATACCAACGTGCTTTTGTGGAGGGCCGGCAGAAATTTGCCGCCTGCCCCCCGCCTCCCCCCCCAAAAAATAGAAGTTTAAAAAAGAATCTCAGGTGTGGGGTGGCAGCCAACGGAGGACCGGGCAAAGGGTGGGGGCGGGAGATACATTTAAGATGCCGTGGAAAAGAGCGTGCAACACTGGGGAGACACCAACATGCAGCACGGGGGACAGTGTGGGGCAGCACACGGGGATAGAAGCATGTAAGAGAGCACATGGGGAGCAAGGGAAGAAGCAAAAGAGGGAGAAAGCTGGAAAACACATGCACTCTGATGCTGTCCTTACCCAAAAAATGAAAAGAAGATCTGCAAAAGTGAGCAGTGGAAGAAAACAGGCCAGCCTGTCAAGTTGATGTTAAAGGTGCTATGCTGCAGGTGAGGGACAAACACAAGCTGGAAAAGGAAAGCCACAAAATAAGAAGCAATGAAATAAGAATACAAAAAGGCAACCAATGGTAAGCAATGAGTGGTTCCTAAGTCCGTATAGGTTCTTATTAAGTTCACCATAGGTCAAAAAGCTTGACCTGTCTGATCGGCTACAATGGATCGCCATTGGAGTAAAGTTCTACGTTCATGTCAAGCTTGGTGTAAATCCGTTTCAGCTGTTTGGGCTGTAGATGGAAGCAACATTTCTTATGGGAAGTGACGTATGAAGTACAAGGGGAACGAGAAGTAGGTCCGGTGTACAAGACGGAGTGAACGCCGAGTCCGGTTCTCCCCTCCGAGTCTCCAAAGCCGAACCAAACGTCATTAAGGTGAGCAAACCTCACACAATCTGAGGCTAACTTTAACTTTGATCTAATGGTAGCGGTTTGTACGTTAATACGCTCCTCCGTATGAGACACATGTTTGATTTGTTATTAACCTATACCGAGGATCTCGAGTAACGAGTGTTTCGTTTCATACTTACTATTGGAACTGAGTTGCAACAGCGAGCCATACTATTTAAGATTCACTACTTATTACCAAAAACAGAATCTATTATGAAATATCAATCGAGTGAAACAATACTGCAAGTTATAAACGATATACATAAAAGATATACATATAGATTGAGAGCTAACATGGCCATTGTTGTGTATTCTCGTTCCCCATGTACCCAAGAACACAGTACGAAAACACATATAGTAACAGATAAGGTTTATGATCACAGTTGGTATATTGGGAGTGATAATATTACCAGGTGACATTACAACATAGTAGTAGTCAGAATGCCTGTTATAATGATCCACTTTAGATCTTTATGTGTTCCAAGTTCTTTGGTGTCTGCTTTATGAGTTATGATTTTAACAAGTACTTACATTTCCTAATAGCATATTTGACGTGGTGTGAGACTCGGCAGATGGTTGAGTAGACACATAAACTATATGCTATAGGTAAGAAGAAAATTTTAAATTTGGTCACTGAATTTGGGTTGTGGTGCACTTGGGTGTACGGCGAATCCTTTTAAGATATGGTTTCATTAGTTTTTTACAGAGCCTTCAGATCCATCGCATAGATTGACACTGCGATTGATGATCAAGAGATTAAAGGCCTAAGTATTTTATTATGATTTAAGCACCTTATTAGCAGAGTGACTCTTCTATGATCCTGATGAATGCCTTGAACAATTCAGTCACCTGGGCAGAAACATGTTGATCACTAGATAGGGTATTTTTTTCAACCCTACATTCACTTGCATTTTAATATACTACTACTTAGGCAGGAAGAATAAAAGTGTTGCCCCTAGGTAGATCGTTTTTTAGTCACATTATTTCTTTTTTGCACTCTGCCCCTCCTTACCATTTCGAGTTGGTAGTACCAACACGTGCTGTGCACTCCTGCTCCTTCCCTCTTTGGGTAAAGTCGTAGCCCACACGGGGTACCTAGCGGTCCCCGTGTGCTGGAGGAACCCAATGATGAAGCATGTCACCCTCGGGTGAGTGAGGGTTTTCGTCCATAACATTGGTTATGCCCAACCCCGATTAGTGTACCGTTATTCACAAGTTTGAGCAGCGCTACCCTATATTTAGTGTGAGTACTATATACGTGGGAAGACATATAGGATAGAACTTTCTATCTAGTAGCGTAATTCTTCCTTTGACCCTCTCGTGTGAGATTACAAGTGATGTATGAACACACATCTTATTTCACCCCGCCTTTAAGTTTTCCTTCCGTGGATGGATCTGTATGAAGCTTTAGACCAAGGGACAGCAAACAGAGAGGAAAAAGCAAGGATAAAGAGTTACAATCAAGATGAGGGAGAGCTACCACGGTTCAAAACTGGATAATGACGTGTCCCGGCAGCCAGGGTCTAGTCATAAGAGGTAAACCTGACTGCTTAACCTAGGCCATACCATGCCCTGCAGAGAAATTATCTAAGAAATTAGTTTAAAAACAGGTGTAATAGGTTTGTGTGACATCTGTCTCAAATAACAGGCAAAAATGAGTGGCCAATATAACAGGTGAAGTTTGAAGCATCATCAAAGATGCACTGCTTGAATACCGTTTAATTGCTGAATCAAATTAATTCAATTAATCCTTTAAAAATGTTCATTCTCTTTTAGTAACTTCATATAAGCGTCCATTTGAAATTGTATCCAATACGTCAATACATATGATGTAGATTGCTGTTCATCAAAAAATATCTTAATAATTTTCCACTGTTAATCATGTATTTCAGTCAGCACAATGTATTTCTGAAAGGGTCCTTCATCAGGGGTAAACTTGAAGTTTCTTTTAGTGGAATTTTAGCCGTAAAATTAAAATATATGGACAAAACAAGAAGCCTTAAATATAATAACGAGTAAATCAAAGTTGGTACATGTTAAATCCACCCGCTCTTTCACTTGTACGGAGCCCTACCATTTAATTTGCTGTACACTGTAGTGATGCTGAGTCACAAATGAGTCACTATATAGTTGCATGGTGGAATAAACGTCTTCTACCATGAAACACAGCCACTTCCATCTATTTACTAACTTCAGATGAGTGGAAGTTGTTAAGTAAGGATGTCACCCTTTCTACAAAAGAAAGGATCCGAACTGATTTGTGAATGACAACTTTTTTTTTTTTAAATGAGTATTCTAAATAAGAACCAAAGCCTGTAACGACTCAGGAGTGATCACAAGCTCCTCGTCATACTCCAGCCCATACGTAAACTCCTCTTTACGCATTGGTCGAACTTCGAGCTTCGAGGTATTTAACGCATCCGATAAGTATCAGATATGTTGAATAACTCAACCCTCGCTCAATTGTAGCGGATCAAACCTTTCAAAATTTAACAGCGGGAAAATTCTGGTATTTACTGTATCATATGTGTTTTGGTGCTTTAAAACACCAAAATCGACGTTATTCCCCATAAACTCGTAACTGGTGTTATTTATGCACTTGATAAATAACATACCCTGTGGTATCATCAGCTGTCAGGAGTGATACATAACAACGTAGCTCGTAATAAGGGCATCATTATGGCGCTGACTCCAAAAATGCTCATATCCACAGCAGTGTGTACCATTCAGGACTTAACATTTATTAGGGACATTGACATGAAGTGAAGTGAATTAAAAAGAATTACAGTTTTCAAGGATTAATGGAACTAATTTGATTCAGGAATTGAGTTGTCAGCAAGCAGAGCATCTCTCTTGTTGAAACTATTTGTGCCACAAAACAGGAGCTCAAAAACCAATCAGTAAAACTGTTAATATTAATAATACAACGCGACATTGTAAAGCACTCTCCTGCCCCGCGCCCAGGGTCTTGGAGTGGTAGGTAAGTATGCCAAAAATATATAAATAGGGTCCTAAAAAAACAACGTGTTTTCCTTATGACTACAAAATCCAGTCTCTATTTCTGGTGATAGGACGATGGTGGACCCAGACCCCATGAGAGGTCCCACACAATACGAAGGAGCGGGCAGTGCAGGTGGTTAAGGTACAGTTTGCTGCTGAGTGTGATGGAAAAGGCGTAGAGATGGAGAGCCAGCGGGTTAGGGTGAAGGAGAAACACGAGAGAGAGAGAAGAGAGAGAGAAGAGAGAGAGAGAGAGAGAGAGAGAGACAAGGCCTGTGTAGTTGGGTTTCAAACGGAAATGCTAATGGTGAGACAGCAGAACCAGGGAGCAGGCGATGCAGTAGAGCTGTAGACAGAGGGGAGCACAGAGGGGAGTACAAGTATAAACAAAATAAAGAAAGAGCAGAAGAGAGGTTAACAGTGTGTTTATGTGTGTGCCCACGTGAAATAATGGGTGAACAACGCATTTAATATATTTAAAAAGTACTTTGTAAAACGTGGCAAACATAAACAGTAAGAATTATGCAAATATAAAATTTGTGATTTTACGCATTTGTTGTACTGAATTTATTATTTGGTTATCTCGTTATGAATGGAATTGAGGTTTCAGAATACACCCTCCTTTAGTAAACTCAGGCAGTTGGCATCGAAGAAGTGAAATCTGGAATCATTCCACCAATACTGTGCGCGTATGAGGCGCAAGTGGAATTATTTAAAACATTTCAGATCCATCTTTTCAAGATCTGTCATAACTATGAAAATCTATTACTCTTTATACAATGCTTCACCTGCCTAGTAATCCAACTGTCACCTCAACCCTACATGTTTACCTTAGTTTCCTCCTTAATGTTACTTCATTGTTAAGTGAGAAGTAATCTGGTGCCCAGGTAGCCAAGTCTATATAAATACCTGTAGTGCATAAAATAATAAAATATGACTCCACACAAGAAACAATATTGGAAGTGGATCTGATCGCAAGAATAAAATGCAGCTCCATGGAAATTACCTCATTTCTTTTACTCGATTTGCAATTATTAATGTGAATATTAACAATACATGGAGTAGTAGATTGAGCAAAGGACATGAGCCGAGGTGGCGAGGCGATCATTAAAAGAACAAGGAGTCACTCAGACTCAAGCTCTAGTACAGAAATGTGAAGTTTTTTTGCCTTCTTTGGCACTAGTGACTCTCGTAAGCTTAGCAGAGACTGTGCTGACTCCCATTTTACGCAAAAGCCTGGAGTTTGTTTCCTGGTAAAGACTAAACCAGAAAAAAAAATTGGTGTAAAATGAGTCTATCTAATTTTAGGTCTCTCCTACCAGACGGCACAAGTGAAAAGACCTATTTTCAGCTTAAAGCAGACTTAGAGCCGGCCCATTGCTCACAACTGGTTGGCTTTATTTCCACTCTCAATTTTTATTTTTTTATTTGTTGCCCTGTCTCATCTTTCTTGTCTCTTCTTGTATTTACCCCTTCCTTACAGCATGGCCTCATTACTTGTGCCTTTCAACTGATTAAGTTTCAAGCACTATTTTCCTTCTTTTTGTTTAAGCACTCCATGAGAGTGCATGTGTTTTCCAGCTGTCCCCCTTGGGTTCTTCACTTGGGCTTGTTTCTCTCTCTCACCTGTGTGGTTCTCCACCCCAATTCTATGTTGCTCGCTTTCAACCCCCTGCTATTTGTTGCTCTCTCTGTGCCACTTCCCAAGACCCAAGCCCTCCGTGATGCTTCTTCAACAACCCCACCTGCTTTACCTAAAAAACTTGCTTATTAACTACTTCTTTTCTTTTTATTTACCGATCCATCTCAGGGCGTACTGTGTCATAGGCTTTTATTTCTTTACCCATGCTGCACATCATCGGAGATGCCCTACAGAATGGCTAAAAACCATTGGCAAAGCCAACTGGTCTCAAAGGCACGAACTATTGGCTTTGCCATTGCTTGTTTACACCAACATGTGCTACTGGGAAGCAATCCCCGTGCTTTGCACCGTGCACAGAGTGCCAATGGTGCCAGCACTCAGGGTGAACTGGTGGCGCTAGCCGCATACGTCATCACCTGAAAACTCAAGGCAGTCTGAGGGTGAAAAGAATTACCTGCTTAAATCTTTATGTTTATTTAAGTGATTGATGTTGAAGACGAATTCAAAAACAATCTACTCATTTCATTAATTATATTTATTTTGACATTTCTCCTTTTGTACCAAGTCAAACTCGCTCGCGGTTGGCATCGAAAAAGTGAAATCTGGAATCAATCCACAGCATTAATTAAGGTGGAAAATGTTGTTGAAAAACAATTATTTTTCCCCTTGCTATATGTTCTCAATTTCGTTACCAGTCTTTAAATTTCCAAGAAGAGAGTTTTGTGCGTGGTACGAACGCCTCTTGGCACCTAACACACAAGTCAGAAAGTAGCTCCCAGTAGTTCCTATTTGTAACTTCCGGTTTCAAAGATTGACAGGGGCATATGGCCATTCCAATAGGTCCCGCCTATAAGACCTTTCAGATTGAAAAAATAATTGTAGTAATTATGTACAGCTTTATGGCTGCTGTGCTACAGAGCTAAAAAAACAGAACAAAAAGGTGCAATGACATGGCCACATTGTCATTTTGTGTATGCAAGCATTCAACACAGGCTTTTTTTTAATTGACCGAACTGAGAGGGATAGGTAAATAAAAAATATAAAAAATGAAGCGTGAAAATGCTGTTTTCAAACATAGGCCAAAAATAATCAGTTGAGCGGTATAGAGTTGGGGAGTGGTTGGGGGTGAAGTGACATGGGGGGCGAGGGATTACCAAAATGGGTACTTTGAGGTATCAAATTCCTCGTGTCATTAAACCCGACTTGATGCCCAAGTTGAATTCAATGTTACTTTTATGAAAAGGAACTTTTAGAAAGTTGCCCCTCTGTAGCCCAGTCTGTCCAGGTGCCTCACACGGTTGCTGACCACCAGACAGCTTTCTACCAGCCTGGGAAGTTCTGTGAACAACTCCCAGGCTAAGGAAAAATGGTAGCCTGCTACAGAGAGAGATGTCACCTCCCCTTTGCAGGAGGCCACTCAGGGTGTTGGCCCAAAGGCCGAGCTTCAAAGGCCAAGCTGGCTTTGGCGGCCAAATGGCGATTGTGAGGGGTTCAGGTAGACAGACTGGCAGCCGGTGCCCAAATCGGTTTTCCTGTGGGCATGTAGTCCTCTAGGGTGGGCTACCAATTTTTCTAATATGCAAGGAAGGTTTCAGACATCTTGGGAGTGGGCAGAATAGTGCAACATGGGATTGCTAGATGCCAAACATAGCTGGAAGTCGTCACAGGATGGGAGAGATCCAGGTAGACCATTGGCTGGTGACCGCATTATCCCAGGGCACTTTCTGAGTATAAATATGATACCCCAGGCACCCTGAAACTCAGATCATGATGGGACATGAGAAAGGACTGAAGGAGGGCTGCTCTGCTAACCCTGCACCTGGCAAGAGAGGCTGCACCGCCTGCGAGTCTGCAAATGTTGTACCTTGGGCTATAGAAGAGAGGACTGGGCCTGTTGCTCCTGGCTCAAGAAAAGACCCTCCTGAGCCCAAAACTAAAAAAGTGACTCCAAGGGTTAGTCAATTGACCCCATGGAACCAGCACCAGGGCCATCACAACTGAAGAAGCCCCATTCTGCAAGATAGTAGCCACATACCTGGAATTGTTAAGACCCACTGCTAGGCTTCTGAGCGATCGTTCCTCGGCGGCCAAAAGTTGCACCAGTCTGCTGGATCTGGAAATGTCTGAGACCAGATTAGTCACCCCCAAGGGACACGATCTTCCACCATAGGATACCGCTTGAACCACTGTGTATGGAGACAGGTAGCACAGCATCAGCTGGCCTTCTACTGGCTCCAAGATGACTTCGAGGGACCCCAGACTTCTATGTGCAAAGTCACCCTACCTCATCCGTGGACAGAGGAATAACCGCAAGGACACCACCGTTGACGGCACAGCACCCAGAGCATCTTCAGCATCCTGCATCCCCAGCATCAGGACCACTCCGTTATAGCCTATGGCAGTTTTGATGTAAAGCGTGGAACTGGACTTGAGACTGCTTTGGTGAGGAGTTAACTGCCCAAATGCTGCTTAGTGGACCTGCGGACCCTCTCCCTGCCAGACCTGGTCACCCTACTCGAGCCAGAGTATTTAAACACAACTCTTTCAAACTTTTCAAGTTTCTAAACTTTACAGTTAGAAACGCTTGTATGCGCTTTGGATTAATAGGCTGAGATTTATGTTTTACTTTAAAGGCTATGCCTTCTGAATCTTCCAGGGTATTTGGCTCCTCTTGGTGTCTACAAATTCATATAAATAGAATATATTTGTAAATTTGTGTCAGATTTCTTTCGTGTTGTGTGGCTTTCTTATTTTGTTGTTTGGTGCTTCTAAATGCTTTACACCAGTTTTTTTGTTTAAGCCCTGCTGCTCGAAGCCACAGCTACTCAGGGTTGAGCTAAAGGTTTTTGCAAACAAGCCTGACTGGACACGACCGTTTTGCAAATGTATTACTAGATAAGGTTGTACGACCATACCATAGAATACACCACAATCCTCACAACCTCTGCTCGCATTGAGGCACAGTCTCTCAATTCCTGCAGACACAGTACTACTTTACCTGTTCAATGACATGAGTATCATCACACTCTGGAGCTCTGGCGCCACGGTGGGAAACCACTGATGCCGATCTAGCTCCCTTCAGGATAAGAGGCGCTGAGCAACACACTTGGCAGACTTGTCGGGGGTTGCAGCTTAAGCCCAACATATTGGGGCCTTTGTCTTCAGCAATGGCCCAAGAGGTAATGTAGCAGCTTGTCTCAGGTGGGCAGCTAAGGTGGCAGTGGCAGTGGCAGTATTAGGGACTCTGGGTTGATGGTGGAAGGCCGGACTGCACGGTGACAACTTGGTGAATATTTAGTTGTGCAGCTCATGGTAGGAGCTGCAACGGGGGAGCGGGAACCCTGCAGACTCTGGGTCCGGTACAAATGGGTGACACCCATCCTGTGATCAAGCTGGGCTTCTCCTTCTCCTCCTTGACAGTCTCTACACTAGGGGTGGACGATAAATTCCACTCCTCCGGCAGAGTCCGCACAGTTTTAGCCACTTCATGTTATGCTTGTAATGTGGAGTTCCGGCCAAACTCCCTAAACTGCTGGTTGGCGGATTGTTTTCATGCGCACGGCTTGCCAATGGCAACTTAGTGCGCGAGAACTGCTGACATCCCACCACCGTTTTCGGGGCTCTAGGATGGCATCCCAGCAAGATTTTCTCAATGAGGGCAGTCACAATTGTTTGTGGTGAGAAAGCTGCTGCTTAAGTAGAAAATCTACTCAAGTGGCACCAAAGAAGCAGCGTCCTCTGCTGAGCCGCATGGTGCCGTTCATGCTGATTTTGCAAAGCAGAACAAGCACCCGGTGCAAAAAAATATCTGCCGGTGTACCCCATCTCGCAGAACACCGAGGAATCTCGTAGAGTTTTCATGTAACTCCGTGTTATTTCACAGATTGAAACTCTGTGAATTCCCCCCACCCCTACTCTACTCCTGCAGTACCAGTCACTCTTTTTTTTTTTTTTGTTTAAAACAATTTTTATTAGCACAAACAAAAAACAAAAGTACACCTTTCGTCATTACATAGCGTATCCGAGCAGTACCTCTGCTGGCATATTGGCAATTCCTGACATTTATTAAGACTATCATTCATGCACACCCCAGCCGCTATATCCACCACCCGCTGCCCCCCGCACGCACACCCACCCTTCATCAAGTCGCACCCCAAGTGAAGAGGATGTCTCAGCTTCCGTCGCTCAGCTCGGACTCTGAGTCCGCTACCGGGGGTTCACAGATATTGCCTCTAAATGCGTTCCACTTTCCCCAGATTCTTTGCCATCTCCTGGGGCAGCCTCTGTTCGCGCACACCACCCTCTCCGCCGTCATGGCACTATCCATGTCCCGGCCCCACCTCCCGTGTGAGGGGGCTGCCTGTGCCCCCAGTATTGCGCAATGAAACTCTTTGCTAATGCTAGTCCGACGGTCACCCAGGTTTGATCAGCCTGGTTAAGATCAGTAGTATCCCACACATATAGTAAACACATTCGGGGTTCTAGTGGGACAACATGACCGGTAACCCGTGATATCGTTGCCATGACCTCCCCCCAATATGCAGCAGGGCAGTCCCAGACAGTGTGGAAGAAAGTGCCCCGTAGTCCACAACCCCGCAGACAGAGCGGGGTAAGTGCCCTCCCCATTTTATGGAGTGTATTTCTAGTGTAGTATATCCGGTGCAGTATTTTAAGCTGCACCAGTTTTATTTTGGATGGGATGGCCACCTCTCGGGGAGACGCCAGCGCTTCAAACCATTCTAGTTCGTCCATGGGCCCCACTGCTGCCTCCCATTTTCTTTTGAGGATCTCCGTGGGGTCTTTTTGATGATTCACCAGTTTACGGTAGGTCAATGATATAGCTTTCTTGGTGAGGTGGTCTGTGAGCAGCCGGTCCTCCAGCGGGAAAGACTCTGGTAGGGTGGTCCCCATGGGTATAGCTTTCTGTAGTGCATGCTGTATTTGTAAGAATTTAAAGTGCTCGGTCCGGCTCATCTAATAGTCTGCTTGCAGCGTCTCAAACGGTATCACCCCACCCTTCCTCCAGAGGTCGCCGACCTTGGAGATGCCTATGCGATCCCACCCCTCAAATTCTATACGCAGATGACCTATACCAATCTTAGGGGAGATCCATAGCGGCGTCTGCTGCGTAATCACCCCCTCCCATCCCAACCTGCGCGGTGCCGTGCGCCAGATCTGTACTGTGTGCGCTGTGGGGCCTTGTAGCCTATTCGTCCCTGATTTAACATATAGGGCTTGGAGGACTCCGTGCAGTCCCAGCATCGCCCTGTCCATTCGCAAAGCGGGTTCATCTTGCGCTGCGTGTATCCATTGATTGACTATTATAAGTTGGGACGCCCAATAATATAAACGTATGTTGGGCAGCGAAATACCCCCATCATACCAACTCCGCATAAGTTTGCAGAGAGCTATTCTATGAGGTTTACCCTCCCACAGCAGATAACCCACCTCTGCGTTGCGTACCAGTCACTCTTCTTCCCTCTCTGAGTAGGCAGGTAGGCTTCTAGGAGCTCAGGAAGTCCCTCTGCTTCTACAGTAATTTGTAGACTTCATGTGATGTCTCCTGCCCCCAGGGAGAGTGGCTGTTATGCAGACACTTGCACTGGTCACACAGCAGTCCTGTAAGTACTCTGTGAAGCACCACCTTCCCTGGCCACAAAGAACTTGGAAATGGAACAAAGTGGGAGGTTTGGATCCCCCTTTTATAAACATTTTCCAGAGAGGGGATGTGGATCCACTGCCTCAGGATACAGAACCGGTTTGAGCCATTTCCATTCCTGCTACCTTACATGTACTACACACAGTACACCTACACACACCTACACACACGCCCACACACACTCACTCAATATGCACATGGAATGTCAGCTCAAGATTCTGGGTTTCAAATAGCAGAACTTTACACTAGAGGGATCAGTGGATCCCGCTCTCACTGACACAGTGGTAAAGGTCTGATCACACTATAAATTCCCAGAGTGCTGTCACCCCACTTCACGTGATGTACCCAAAGCAACAGCAGTAGCAGACTGTCAAATATAAGGGTATACTTGGAGGGCTCCTCCAGGTCACCGGACAGGTCCTGGACTACACACTGTCAGCACCCGCTAGATTAGCACAACCTCAGGGCCAAAATGAAACTCAGTAAACTAGCTTCACAAGCAGTAGAGAACTCAGAGTAGGGGCACACGATTGTATACCAGGCAGGGCACATTCAAGTCCGAAGGCCAATTAACTGCTTTTTCCAAACATAGATATTAAACTTATTATTCTTTTGTTTACTCCCAAAGCTTCAACTGTAGGAATGTTAGAGTTTTTGCGCATTTACAGCTTTGTGCATCATCAATAATGTACAGAATGTAGTTTTACTCTCCATTTCATATGTACACACCGATATTTTGCTATTGTCTTTGTGTTTTTCTGACTCTTGTCAACTTAGCCTAAATTTAGGCCTGGTAACCATCTTTTTTCAAAATGGATGCTTATCCCTGCACATTTCTCAGTTTGCTATTTTTGCAGCACACACTACAGCAGAGCCATGTTTATTTATTTCCATTGACACTGTTAATGATGAAATCTTCCTAGCCTGGCCACGATACATTATCTTTCCCAAGGACCTTCCACAAGCTCACTGTTCCCTATTCATTCATAAGAGCTTGCTGATGTTTCTGTAACCAGTTTGTCCTGCTATTTCCAGATGACATTTAACAGAGAGTGGGCAGAATCAATATTCATGCAGTGGGATCGTACTTAGGTGTCAAAGCAATATAATAATTACTTTGAACTCCTTAGCACACTAAAAAATTCAATTTACAAAGAAAATGACGGCAGTAGCAATAGTATGTCAACACAATTATATATACAGATCACAGTTGTATCGTCATTCTTTCATTCTTATTTGCAGAATCTTCATATGCGGTTTGTAAGCCAGATCGAAAGCCAACACGTGTTTCGTCACCTCAGTTTATATATACGCGTGTCTTTTTCAAGGCTTCACGGTCTTCAATTGCAATTATTATCGAGTGGTGATAATTCCAACCCGCACGGTCCTCCGGCATGGGGAAAATGTAAGTGGCAAGGTCCGAAATCACGACGCTCCCTCTTCAGGATACGCGTTAAATCACGTTCAAATTTCCTTTACTGGTCCAGAGCCCTCACGCCGTATCCTCGAGTACCATTAATTTTGTGTGCTAGGGAGTTAAAGGTACTAGAGCTGTAGCGTGGGCCGCAGGATTTGGGGAGGCAGGTGGTTCTCTCCACCTTTTAGCACCGTACCTACATAGATAGAGCAAAATATACTCAGTGAACATACCCTGTGGGCGCCGGTTCCCTATAAACAATACCACCACTTCTCTTTGCACCACAATATAACAATTAAGAAAACTGTGCCCTGATTTGCTGAGAGTGTAAATTATTGGATCATACCACGATGATTCTGCAGTTTTAGGGATTTAGTATGTGAAAAAGGGTACATAAACCCTAAACTTAGGAGTGGGCAAGAAGACATTCCTGAAGATTTGAATGCTGCTTCGGAAGCGGTGTGTTTCTCCATTCGTTTTATGTCCATTTGATTGGCACTGATCTGTGATGCTCGATTTGCTGAGAGCCTTCATGGCAATGGCTCCAAGCATTTGCATTCACTAATTCTGTGTCGCATCTTTTTAACTTTTGTAATAAATCCTTAAAATGTATTCGGCTTATCGAGAACTTAAGTATCGAGTGGGCCCTTACTTGACAGTATTTTTAATGCATTGGGAGGTGTCTTACCTCAGGGACAATTTGCCTCATGAAATGAAGGTTTAACACCGTCTTCAATTCGTCAACCTCTGGGCGGTAAATTTAAGGGGTGTAACATTTTCGTGGTTCCTGAAAGGAAGCAGCTGCGGATTCCAGCTATGACCAGGGTAACGCAAGATATTAAAATTGCATTCATATAGCGCTATAAAGCAAAACTACCAAAGGCCTCCACATCGAGACTTCCATTCCTAAAGCACCACAATACTTGCCAATGACCAGAAAAACAGATGTCAGACTTCTAGAGTCAAGAAATCTCTTGGCGGCTCTGTGCTGTAGCCGACACACAACTTACATTTGCCTCTGGAAAATGCCGTCAAGTTCCAGTTTATCTCACCAACAAAGATGCCTCATACAACCTTGTTTGCTCAGGGCCGAGCCAATATCACACCTTTTCCCTGTCCCTGCCCTGAAAGCAAACTCTAAACGGGGACAGAGGTCTGTCGACTAAGTCACTGAAATGGGGAACTAGTGTTCTTTTGACCCTTCACACCGTTGGATATGTATGGAAGCAAAAGAAGCAAGTCTGGGCGTTTCAAAGACATTATTGGGCACCAGAAAAGAGAGTGGCCATAGGGCATATATGACATGATTTTACTGAGATACAAATTATGGATAGAACGAATTTCATTAATAAGAGCCTCTAGCTGTAGACCATTGAGAGGAGGTAACCACAGTAAAATAGTAGGCAGGGTTGTTCTGTAAGAGGTTGGATATACAACTGAAGGCTTGCAAGATACAGCTCCAAACGTTTGCCAGTGAAACTGAAGGTGGACTAAGAGAGAGGAGAAAAACTATTTTTCTGTTATCAAGGCCAGCAAATCAGACATTGACCGAGAGCAACAGAGGAAAAACAAACAGCGGAAAGAAGGAGGAATAAAAAGATGGTAAACAGAGACAAAGGGAGAAAGCAGGAACGAAGCAAGCAAGAGAGATAAAGAGGCAGAACGTGTCTGGCAGATGGTTAAAGAGAACTGAGGTGGATTCTAGACTACACAACCTTGGTATTCATCGCGCTGACATTTAATAACACCGGTCATGCGGTTCTGAGCAGCCCTTTGGGCACCAGCGCTCAATCTTTTACAAACGAAGCACTGGTTAGGAGCTACATAAATTCAATAAATGCGGACGTGTGCATCATAATAAAAATATATTGTGGGAACAAAGAGTAAAGGCTTTTGTTAAGTATATTATTTGGATGTTTCTCCTCTGCATTTCTAATGACCTTGTAGATGGCCTGCACCACTGCTTTTCGGCTTGTTTCCATATTCAAGACTCGCAGGATCTCCCCAATCAAATCAACAAATTGATTGAACATGGCAGACCACAGATCAGCAGCTTGAAAGGGCGCTGTTCAAGGAATTGGCAGAGGGTTTAATGTCCTTCGGCATTTTACAAATGCTCAGTACCTGCAGGGTTGGAGAGGACAGCAGGAACCACTTGGAAGCATGCTTAGAGACTGGGGAAAAGCGAGGGGGACTTCAGAGGGGGTGCGGAGGGGCAGGTTCTTACTGGTTACCCATTACAGGTTAAATAACTCTTATTTGTCGGTCTGATGACCGCACGCTATCAGAACAGTGACACACTTTAAACAAGCATTTGCAATGCAACAGGTCTCGTATTTGCGAGAGTTTAAGCTATTGGCATTGTAAAAGATAATGCCAATAGCTTAAACTCTCTCAAAAGCGAGACCTATTGCATTGCAAATGCAATTTTTGGAAAGCGCCCCATGCCGATTTCATTGCAAAGAAGTAGCCACGATTGTCGCGGGCTGCTTTGAAAGTGAAAGCGCACATGGCGCTCTGAATGTTGCAGGATTGGAGTGTGGGAGGAACTTCAAGTCCATACTTGAATACAGCATGCCTTGCAGAGCAACGCATGCGCTGCCCAGAATCGACCTAAAAAGCGCTTCATTTGTGCTTTCCTGTTTCTGATATATATAGATTTACACAGTTCATTTATAGACATTTAAAATCTGTTGTGCGCTCGAAAAATAGCATCATACAGCCATTCCTCTCACATGGGTAACCAGCAGGAATGTCACATACATCTTCTGTGAGAATTTGGCCTGGTATATGATGTTCACTAGTTAAAGTGACCACCTTGTACCATGCCAAGCAACCCTTATGGTGTGGTTGTAAGTCAACCTTTTTCGGACTAGCTGCCCTAGTGGTAGCGTAGGCTAAGCAGTCTTTGAGGCTAAACTCGTGAAACGTGTTAAGCAAGCTGTTTTACCAAAGGCAACCCCCTTTTATACCAATGAAAGGACACCACACAGATATATATTGAAAATATATATGTATTTATTTCTCAAAGTATCCCCTAGACTCTTTATGAGCACAGGAGCACAAATCGTTAAACAAGAATACGTTAGAATACACAGAAGTTGCACTTTATATGGATAGGCCCTGGTGGCCACTCAAACCATATACTAAAATAGTGGTATAAGTACCACGAACAGAAAAGGGAAAAGGCCTAGGGCCTCTAGAATCGCTGGGCCTACAAGGAGCTAACTTCAGTTAGTGACCAGGAGGTCCACGGGTTGCGTGTGCAGAGCAAATAGTCACACGCGAGCTCCCATAGGTTTTCAATGGGTGCGTAAAAGTTACAAAGTTACTGCAAAAAGGATCTTCCGGATGGACTATGAACTCAAGATTGGAAACACAGACACTAGAGATGATACTCTACACTTGGGCACCGGAGTGCCAGCTTTACCTCACCCACAGGAAGCGGGTGCATAGGTCTTGAAGTGCGTCGGGTTTCTTCTATCTGTTCAATGGAGCCTGAAGACAAAGATGCTGCAGGCGATCGGTCCGGAAGAGATGCGGTGGATCCAAGAGTGGATCGGAGTTGTAGAAGACCTGTAAGCAGAGGGGACAGTGTTCACAGTCACTAGCCAGTGACCAGCGTGGCACCAGGTGGGTACCAGGCGATGTCGGTGCAAACAGGAAGAAAGGTGTAGCTTGTCTCTGCAGCCACGTGGTCCCTGAAGGTCGACGACGTCCAGGAGTCGGTTCACGAGCTGTCCCACGCAGGCTCTCGCTGTCGGCGGTGTCGGCGACTTGATCGAAGCAAACAAGCCTTGGCAAAAGCAATTGTTGTGGAAAACGAAATAAGCTGATGGTTCTGACCAGCAAGGTCAGAGGGGCTGCTCCTTTGGAGGGGAGCAAGGGCCAGTCTGGAGCAACCAGACCAGCGGTGTAGTTCTTGAAGTTCGTCGCCAAGATGGCCACTAGCCAGCGGGCCAGCAACCGGTTAGGCGCGTCGAGTGGCAAAATGCAGAAGGGCCCCACGCAGATCGTGGAGATGCTGGAGGGCTCACCTTTGGTGCAGATGCTGCTCGGGTGTTGGGCTTCTCAGATCCCAAAGCACAACGTGGAGGGAGCCTCGGTTGTTGCGCTTGCAGCTTGTCGTGGTCTTTTCAAGATGGCTGGCTCCACGTGTCTCGGTGCCTCCACGGGTTCCTTCTTTTCAGGGACTGTGGATCGGGCGGTGAGAGGTCTGGAGGTCCAGGTCTTGTCAGTCTCTGGGCTCGGGCTCCGGCGGGAGGCGGCGGCAAAGCAGACGTTGATTCGCTGGATGGTGCTTGCGTTAGCAAGGTGGTCACTCCCTGACCACAGGGGAGATTGGCTTCAGTCCTCTGTGCGGCAGAGCGTCGAAGTTCCCGTCTTCTTCTTGTAGTTAAGTTGATTCCAGGATGTCTGAAGTCTTAGGACACAGCTCCTACCTTTAAGCGGATTCTAGGGGCCGGACTACCTGCTAGGTCCCTCCCTAAGGGTGGGACCAGGAAGGGGGGTGGTTACACCCCCAATCCTTTGTCCAGCTCGCCCCAGGCCCGGGACTGGTGTGCCCCAGGACCGGATTGAACTGGCATATGCACCGAGGCTCCTTGTGAGCCTCAGGCATGTCTGGTTTCTTTCAAGCCCTACCTGACCAATACACAAAATCCTGTCTGGGGTGGTGCACGCACCTCCCCTGGCAGGAAACCCTTTGTCCACACCTCCCAAGCTGGAAGGACTCCCAGCAGCAGGAGGGCAGACTTGTGTCTGTGGTGGCAGCATCCATTTTGTGGAGCTGAGGCTATGTCTGATTTTACCCGGGTTTCAGGTACTGTACATGTCGTGTCCCTCTAGAAGGGTGGAATGCTAACCCCGTCGCCAGAATTGGCGAGGGGTTAGTATTCCAATTCGTATGACACCTTACTCGACATGTTTTGATAAAGCCAAACCAAAGTTAGCATTTAACCGCGAGGTTCATAATGCACTTAAGAGTATATGGTATGACGATATCTGGAAACAGTAGAAGGAAGTTGTTCCGACCACTGCAGACAGGCTCAGCTCATGCCAGAGCACCATCTCACATGGAACCAAGCATTCTGCCTTCAGGATTGTCAAGGCCTGCCATAGGAGTGACTTATAGGTTAACATGTGTCCCACTTAAGGTTAGGTATAGGTATACTACACCTAAGTAAGAGGTGGTTACACCAACTTACCCCAGCTGAGTGATCAGCCAGTTGTGTCAAATTTGTTAGGCCAAGCCTGGGGTGGCATAATACATGCTTCAGCCCCTGGCAAGCCTTAGATACACCAATGCCCTGGGTACCTAGTGTACACTGGTACAGGGGCTCACAGGGTGATCCACTTCCAATTGGTTATGCACCTAGGGTGCATAGTGTAAATTTAGTAGAGAGAACAGCAGGCTGGGGGTCTGATTGGCAGGCCCACAGCCTCAATATGTCAAGTGAAGCAAAAAGTGAAGCAAAAAGCAAACATTTGGGGTGACCATAGGATAGCAGACCCTACTCTCCTACATCTTCTCACTTTGTAGTCGGAGAAAGAAAAAGTAAACACCAAGCTCCCTTGGAAGACACACCCTCACACTTGCCCTCTAGCTTTGAATGCACAGTAAATGTGACAAGAGAAGAACAAAATTAAAAGGCCGGTTTACAGAAAGCAAGCACTTGTGGAAGAATACGGTAAATAGGCTATGCTTCACAGGAGGAAAGAAACTCAAGCTGGAAAGAACTCAAGCTGGACAGCCTAAACAAAAAAAAAAGCCAGCAAGCAAATCTTAGTTAGAAAACAGAAAGGCAATTGTAAGCAATGGGTGGAGTGCATTCCCAGGTAACAACTGTAATCTCTGATAAGTTTTGACCTAAAAAAGTACCTCAATCATATTGACGCAATTCCATAGAGCCCGGACTGCGCTGAGAGAACTATTGGGTGAGGAATATCTCGAACTGCCGGAGCTACTAGCTTTAACGCACATTATACGCGCACCATCCCCAAAGCGTATGGTGGCCAACCTTTACAACATATCCATGGCATACAGGGCGAATCATCATACAAAGTCTCGTTTAGCTTGGCAGAGAGATTTGAGTATAGAAATAACGGACGCAATGTGGGCCTACTGCTGCACCAGTACCAAGAGGATCTCACTCAATGGCAGGTACAGACTGATACATTTTAAATACTTAAACCGAGTATATTATACGCCGGCGAGGATGCATAGATACGGACTAAGGGATAACATGTTGTGTAATAGATACCATGCTCCCTTGCCGACTTCCTGCATCTGGCATGGACTTGCCCTGGCATTGCGGCCTTCTGGGTCTTAGTATTTGGTGAATTAGGCAAAATAATTAAGCAAGCCTTAGAGTCTGACCCAGTAGTGGCACTTTTCAGTTATTCTAAACCTATTCCCAAAGGGGTCCGTCACCTGGTAGATATGGGTTTGCTGATGGCGAAACGCAGGGTAGCCATCAACTGGTCTCGAGCTCCGCTCTCTACGATCACGCAATGGAAGAATGACATGGCATTTTGCAGCACGCAAACGGAACTTTTAAGCGAGCTACTTCACCCACGTAACAGGCCCACTACAGCAGGTGGGGAAAACGTATCTTCTGATTAATCACAGTATTAGTAAGCTTATAGAGTTGGTGTCACTATCTTCCACATTACATGGGGGTTTGTATGGTCTCCCTGCACATCAGGATTTACGAGAGCTGTAATAGCAGAACTGTGTACAGGTATATGTGTGTTCAAGTGATAAGGCTATGTCCAAATCGGTGGTTCTGGACCTCTGTAATGTTGTCATTTGTCGACACCGATCGCCTGCTAACGTGGAGAACTTTGTGTAATGTATCATTGCATTGCTGAGTCTCACTGTTGTTTGTTTTAAGAAAATCAATAAAATAAATTAAAAAAAAAAAAGTACCTCAATCCGAGTGAAGGCTTTGGATGGATAGTGACTTCAAAAAACCCAAAATGAAACAATCAGTACTTGGTACATGGAAGGGTCAAACAAAGAGAAAGTTTAACTGCATTTGCTGACTAATCAGGAGCCAGCATATAAGTGTGACAGTGAATCCAACACCTGGTATGCAATGAGCAGGCTCCAAGCTCCATATATGTAGACAACATTTCTACAAGTCAACAGTGCATGCACTGCCTCAGGCGAGACCTAGAAAAAGAGAAACTAACACATGCATGGATCAACGCTACAAAATCCTTACAGTCATTCAACAAATGTCATTTCCATACACTTGCACACAAAAGGTTGGCCAACTTTTAATGAGATGACGAATTGACTTCACAAAGACCCACCAACCGGTCTTGGAAAATAATCAATTAACTTCAAATTAAAGTCCACACAGGACAGCTGGCATAAAAGGGGCAGTATGTACAGAAGTGGCAGCAACCTTGAATGGTAAATGGTAGACAGTGAAAATAAAGAGAAGCAGATACCCTAAACGATTAGCAGAAACCACAACTGGAGCACAAACCACACATGACATACAGCAGACACTACAAACGGAGGGGGAGGGGCGTGGTGGGCAACAGCAGAGAGCAAACACACGGAGCAGAGAGCAGTCAAATAAAAAGGACGAATCCTTCGGTGACCTGTACCAGCTAAACCTCTGTTCCCTCTCTCACCACAAAGCACTTCATGGCACTCTAGGAGCGACATTAAATACATATCTTAACTGCAAAAAAATCCTACTTTTTAGAATTGAATAAACTCTGGGCGGCCTAAACATTTATTAAAGTTATGTCCCTTTAATGTCAGCCCCTGAAAATGTTTCTTTGTATCCGCGAGTCAACCCAGACCCAGGAGCTGAAAACAAAAACCTCCAGCATACAACCTGCAAAGAAAATAAAGAAATATACACACATGCATGGAAGCAAACTCGGGTACAATTCGGTGACCATGACACACTAAGCAATGGTTCTCATTCACAAATGCACTGTATATTTAGATATTTTAGATAAGGAAACATTGCACAACAGTGTACCGGAGTGATTGCGCATGCTACAGAAGGACAAAAAGGCCAATAAAAAAAACCCACTAAGGACCCAAGCCAGCTCAGACCTTGTTAATAATTGAAGTGTCAGAACAATAGTATTTGCGTGATCGATATACTGCAAATAATTGGACAGTGAGCGAACTGTGACCCAATTAACAGCCGCAGCAGTTGTTTTTTGGTTTTGTTTAACCCTACCCGATACATTAAGCCCATCTACTCTGGGCCACAGCCATGGGGGAGGGAGTGGTGAGACTTTGAGGTTTCACCCCTGACAAACACTGTATTGTGGCACTGGTTTCTAAAGCTATTTATTGCTCATGATGTTTGTTACAACGGAAGTTTCTCATTACTAGATGGCCGAATGTACAGATAGGTAAATTTGCCCCTACGTAATTTAATGCTGCACCTTGCAGTATTGCCACTGGGTGAAATTACCATTTCATATTTCAGAGGGCAGAATAAGCCACAAGTGCATGATATCTGACATCTATTCCCCAAACACAAACGTCACCGGAAATTACCCAACAAAATCTGCAAAGAGTGCGGTATTACAGCAATACCGGAACTTGGAGCAAACACTGGGTTCAATTCCTTTGTGTTTCGGTACAAATCGCTGCATGGGATTTCTATACTTTAGGGAGGGGGGGGGGGGCGAACAAAGCGCTGGAAACAAGGGTTAATTTGCTGTGCACACTCACAATATTAGCCTTTATCGAGTAACAGTCAAGGTCAGTCACATCCAGGTTTTTTAATGTTCTCTTTTGTGGCCCAACTTCCCCAAACCATAAAAGTCAGTCCTGCCCCCAGAATGTCAATAACAGGCCCTCTGACATGGGGTGGCAAAGTGAGCTAAAGAATGATGATGGATTCAACCCAGATCTGTGGCTGGGAGTGAGTGTTTGAAAAGTTTCAGCGCTCCGTCCATCATCTCGAAGCATTGTGGCATCTAGCAGGTTTCCTCGTTAGTAGCCACTGCAAGGAAAAAACAAGAGTTTAAGCTATTGGCATTGTAAATGGCCATGCTTTTCATCCATGTTTTAAAAACCAAAACATAAATAAAAGGCATTGTCATTTACAATGTCAATAGTTCAAACTCGTGTAAATGCGAGACCTCCTGCATTGCAGATGCTTCTTTGATTTGGAGTGGAGGCATAACATTTTTTATTTAAAGTGCGGCGCCCGTGTTATTAATATGAAGTGGGTGCTGTGCTGCAGAATAAAGTTTCATAAAGTTTATACTTTAGCACGGCACCAGATTTGTATTATCAGTACAGATGCCGTGCTTTATTGACTGTGTTGATAACATGAAAGAGTGCGCCGTGCTGAAGTACAAACTTTATAAAAGCACGGCGCCTGCATTCATATTATCAACACGGATGGCCGTGCTTTATTTAAGTGTGGCGAAACAAAAGTTACCCAAGCACTGACGAGCGGTGGCGACAGCGGAAAGTTACAATTTAAAAAAAAAAAAGAGAAAAAGAGTTCTCCCACACAACAACTGAAGACTCAAAGCATAAGTAAAATGTACTTTACCGGTGTGCCTCTGTCTTCAAGGGAAGTGACATATCGGAAAAGACAATGAATTAGGAGGTAGCAAAGAAGGAGGACTGTGGAGTGAACCAATTCGAAAGTAGCAGACGGGGAAAAGTCAGATTCTGGACTACAGCAGGTCTTGCAGACAGCGCATGCGCGCTGTAGCCGACTAAAATCTGCCTCTTTAGGTCTGGTTAGAGAAAGCTTCAGCTATTTTACAGACCTTATATCATTACAATATAGGGCAATAGGTCTGAATTTTACTGGATGCTTTTCTCCTGGTCAAAGGAGGAAGAATATGAACACAGAAAAGGGGCTGGAATGGCGAACCACATGTGATAATGGATCTGGTCTTTCCAGGTTCTGTGTTTTAGTCCCTATTCTAGGCCTGAGATACTAATTCAAAATGGTAACTCTGACCACAGAACGTCCTGCTTCAGTTAGGCCCATCTCAGAATCTGCCCCTTAGAGTTTGGGACTGGTATGGTCTCATTGCGTGAGCCACTGAGAATACAGAAGTCTCCCGAACTGTGATCAGGGGGCTCCACTCTGGTTCAGAAGACCCCACAGAACACACTAATGTTGAACAAAAAGAGAGAAGGTGCAATTGAAATCGGCTCCTCCAACCACCCTTTAAACATGGTGGCGGCATTATAAAAGAAACAAAACCACAAAAAATAGGGAACTTGAAATTGGATAAACATACTGCTGTGGCCCACAGCTAAACTCAGAGATTATATGAAAGACTGATAAATTCTATAAAACAGAACCCTTACTAGAAGTGTTAAGGACAGAGTTTTGTGTTTGCTCAAAGAATGTTTACTAACACGCTGCAGAAAAAAAGGGTAGAGTTCATAGCAATGACTTGCTATATAAAGGTAGCTTTCAATGTAGCATGAAATCAAAGACAGGCTACCTAAAATGTAGCTTCATATCCTATGGAGAATGCTATTTACTGAAACTGTACATACCATCACATAGATCAGCTTTGAGTAGCAGGATATTTCCAATAAATTCAATGTGTTTCAGAACTGTCAGACATGTCACTAAGAAAGGCCAAAATGCTAGATTTGATCCATCTGGACAACTTTGAATAAATGCTGCCCGTAGTACAACAGGTCTTCGTAGGACAATAGGACTGAAACTTTTAAATCAAACCAGAAAAGCATAAGGCATCAGAGCAAAGAACTACTGAAGGAAGCTTCAAGAAAATGAACACAGAGGATTGAGAATTATTCAATTAAACATTCCAAATAGCAATAGGGGAGTCAAAGATCCCTGCCTGAAGGCATTTATGACACGCTGGCAGAAGAAGCAACTTAAGTTTGGAGTATGAAGACATGCATGTTTACATGCCAGGGTCCAACCGATTGAAAGAGGTTTAGCGCAAGAAGGCGGTGCAAAACCTAAAGAGTGCATCATTGCTGATGGGCCAGTATACAGAATGGCTATCTGGGCAATAATTCGAAAAACTGGGCCGAACTTATTATTTTTTAAATACCCAGCAGGGTATTTCTGGTTCACTTCTCTTACATGGCGCTTCCACCACTAAGTGGCTACTGGTGTGCCTACAGGAACATTAAAGGAGTGAGTAAACAGAGGAGTCTTGCAGTGGGTTGGGGCCCGTCAACAGGCGGAGCACATGAAATACACAGTTGGATCACTTCACTAAAGGCCATTATGGACACTTTCTCCAGTTCTGAACGTTTCATCTACAAATCACTGATTTTAGGTATGCAAGTCGAATAAAATCAGTGGAAACAAAACAAAACAAGACCACAGCACGCAGAATGCATACATTAGGCTATCACACCAAAGTCCAGGAGTGGAAACAGTGTCCTTATTGACCTACAGGGGGGTGTTCACCCTAAAAATACATGATCTACAAATTGGATGTTGACCATGACAGATACACTCATACTCTCCTGAACCTCAAGGAATCAGGTTTGAGGCAAGGATGCAGTTGGTGAGAGTTTTAGAGCAAAAAACCTCAGTAATAAATAATATAACTATCTACACACAAAACGGGCACTGCTCAACTGGGGGACTGACAGGAGGAATTAAGAGGGCATGTGTGTAGTGTGAAGGTCGCATGGTGTTGTTTTGTCAGAAACCAGAGTAATACCTTCGTGCAGGGCGTGCGTGTTGTCTGACTTCTGTAAACCAAAGATAAAGCGAGCTGCGTAGTTTTGGGCACATTGAAACTTGCTCTCAATTTTGGGGGTGAACATGTATATACTGTTACAGTAGCCAAGTACGGGCACGGTAACTGCCAATATAAGTTTCATCCCAAGGCATCGATACGGGGGAGGGGGAGGTGATGGGTAGGCACAACGGAGAGATTTTCTTCGAAGGTGACTTTCAAATTGCCAACTTGGTGCCCATTGGCTACTTGAGCGGCCAGTGCCTGGGGCCACTGTCAGTCTGCAGTGATGTAATGCCCATTAGCTCTATCAATTAGTTTGAGCTATATCTGAATGGCATTGGCATGCATATGGAAGACACGCTCAGATCAACAGTGAATTTAGTCATGTGAAGCTATAAATAATTATAATTCATGAGAATGGTCTGCCCACGACGTGCAATGTAGAGTCAAGAGCAGATCACTAGCCCAGAGGCGAGGATTGGACAGGCACAGAGAATGCGTACTTATTGTTCAACGACACTTTTTATTTTATTGGAAGCATTTCAGAAGTGCAAACCTGTCCCCAGAGAGCAGTGAAGTGCTGTCATTGCAGGGAGATACATAGGCAACAATTTACCATGGATATGATATGAGTAAGTATTTGTGTAGCGCAACTGTCAAGAGAGCATCCTGGCGCTGTGCTAAACTACTACAGGTTCCTAGGATCCTAAGGATAGGCTAGTGGAATTAAATTAACGAGCTACAGAGAGAGTCTGCAGGTCGGAAGAGCCAAGTTCTGTTTTGAAAGTTGCTCCAGATCCAATGGACCTGAGGCAGGTTCCATGCTTTAGAGCCTAAAACTGCAAATGACTTTCCAAGTCGAGATTTCAGATGGAACTAGGGTGGTTTCTGAAAGTTCTCAGACAATGATCTTAGGGTTCGTCGGGGCAGGTCGTGGCAGAGCCGGTCATTAAGGTATTTAGGTCCAGATTGTTTAAAAGCTCTATAAACAAACAGAAGTATTTTTAAAAGGACTTTTTATGAATTGGAAGCCAGTGCAGCCTAGCATCTCCCGGCTCATTAATCTGGGCTAGCGTCACCGGGATCTGCTTTCTGGCCATTGCGGAGTGCCGCCTACTGCTAGAGCGCCGGGACACCTCTGTCGAGGTAGCTGTTCGCGCTTTATAAATGTTGGTATTGTGAGAATTGGCAATTTTCTGAATCCGCTGCTAGAGAATGGCACGCAAGATGGTTTGCAAATGCAGCGGATGAGTCGAATAGTATCAGCACAGCATTATTTCCTGTGCCCAGGGTCATTTTGATTGTTTCTGAGACTTCAAGGAGTGCTGACTCACTTGAATGTTTCGGCTTGAATCCCGATTGTAAGGTGTGGGATAAATTGGAATTCTCAAGGTAGGTCATAAGCTGTTGATTGACAATTGTTTTCAAAATGTTTTCTTTGCATTTGAAGAAGAAAGATGGGCCTTCTATTGGACAGAGTCATTGGGTCTGTCAAGGGTTACTTTTGTAGAGGCTTGGCAATCGCCAGATTCCACTCAGAAGGAACTACTGGTTCCACTAGTGAAGTGTTTAGGATATGATTAATAATTAGATTTACCACATCAATTGCTGCATGTAATATAGATGGAGGGCATGGGTGGAGCAGAGATCCTGATTAACATGTCAAGCTGGCTTAACGAGAGTGCACGAAAGAGATCTCCTGAAATTAGGTTAGTCCCACCTTTGGGATAATATTGACAACAGCTGTGGGTGGATCTTTTGAGAAGTCAATATTTAAAACTGGACTAAAGCCCTATTGGATGGTGGATCTCTATTCTTTAAAAAAAAAAGACTAGATTTGGTCACAAAGAGCCCGAGGGGAAGGAATATCTCTGGCAAATGTTTTTGGTTGAAGAAATATATTTGCAACATTAAAGATGGCTTTTGAAACAAACCAGGCCTCTTCAATTTTGGAAGTGTAGTAGCATTTTTTGCTTCCTTGATCGACTTGTAATATGCTTTTTTGGGCAGCCGTAAACTGATCAAGATCATCTTGTTTATAGGCTAAATGCCATCTTCGCTATAGTGATTTGCAGTACCGCTTTGACTCAGCTAGTGCTGAAGAAAACTAAGGGGAATGACACTCCGGAGCAACATTTCCTGGAACGAGTGACTGGAGATAATTTCGCGGCAGAGTTTAGGATCCAGTTGTTAAATGAGTCAAGGTTCTCACCAAGTTTTTCCATCAGCGTGGGGCTGGTGCGGATAAGGCCAGAGATTAAACTAGGGTTAGATTTCAATGCTCCCAACTTGCAAATCTTAAGGTTCATATCATTTTGATGCGTGTGTGAGTTATGTACGATAATAGCCAATTTGAATAAAATTAGGCTGTGATTTGACCCGGGTTGAACAATGGGGACTTCGACGGATAGCACAGGGTAATTTGAGTAATTACCATCTAGAGTGTGGCCTAACAAACGGGTGGGAGCAGTTACCCTCGTATTCTAAAGGTATCTGACAAGTTGATAACTTCAGGGCTAGATGAATCATTGAAATTAAAATTAAAATCTCCTAGAACAATAAAGTTGGCGTAATGAACTACGGAAGAAGCCAATGCTTCCTCTACCGGGGTGAAGAAAGATGTTCCGGGTCTAGAGGGATAACAGAGCAGGCAACCCGCAATCGACTGAGAAGGGTTGACTTCAAGGCGAAAGCCTAAGTTCTCAGCTCCTTTAAGGAGGACAAGGTCAAAGGCGCTACGGTGCCATGTGTCCCCAAAAATATTAGTTATTCTGCCCCCACGGCCTTCCTCTGCATCATGCCGGATCACTGTAAATCCCAGGGGGAGAGCAGTTACAATACCAGGATTAGCCCAGAGCTTTGACCATGTTTCAGTAATGAACACAACTTCGAGTTGGTTGTCAATGATGAAGTCGTGCACTTCCTGTGCGTGCTTACTTAAGGAGCGAACATTAATTAAACCTCCCTGAAGAGATAAGGGTGCTCGCTTATAAAGAAATCTCAGGACAATCAAAGTGCACAAATGAAAAACACATCACAGTGAGGTGAGCTGGGGGCGTGGGGGTACAGTCTAGGAGGACAGGCAGATTAGGAAGAGGCGGGTTTTGAGACTTGTACTGAATTGCACCAAGGAACAAGCATGCTGCACAAAAACCATAATGGGACCTCAACAATAAGCCCAAGGTGTCTTCCAAAACTTCAGAGACGACACCTCGAGGCCCAAACTCTCGATGTAAACCATTGAGTACACCAATCTGTTAGCGCACAGAACAACTGTTGTCATCAGCAGATGCTCCCCAAGGCCGGGGGGGGGACACTCCAATAAATCACTGAACTAACAGCCCTCCCATCAGCTGAGCATGTTGTTTCAGTAACCGTGGCAAGAGGCGAGTTAGTCTAAAGTAGTGTTACTGGAGTCACAAGTCTCAGCTGGTGGGGGATGGTGCTCACCTGATGCCAAGACAGGACTTCCATCGAACCAGGGAAAGACTGTTCTCCTGATGGATTCAGAACTCTAAGCTTCCAAGACTCTCATTTCATTTCCATTTCGAGCCTTGCTTAGGTCTACACTGAGCTGTTCTCCGTGGAGGAGCTCCATCGCTTTGAGCAAAACACGCGTCAAGAGATACCACTGCACTGCTTCAGATGACCCACAAAGCCACAGAAAAGGCATCCGTGCTCTTTTATGTCATTCACTGGTCCACATGGATGTATTTCTACCATTAAAAAAATATATATATTTGCCTGGCTGGATTCGTGTCTTTGAAGCATTGATCCTTGGCACTTTGTATACTTAAAATTGGAGCAGCCTCAGCTTTCTTCTTTATTATTCATGTTTAGATTTTTTTTTTTTATTCTTTATATTGAACATAAAAACAAGCTTCAGATAATCATCATATGCATGGAGATTGTACAGGATAAACATTTGTCGCCGGTAATCCAAGGCGTAACATACATCTAGATCAATTACTAGCTGACATCAGCTATACACTCGAGGGGTATGTAAACATCTGATCATTATGCCAGTTTCTATAACCTTCTCATGTTTAGATTTTTAAGCACAAATGTTGCCCACAAAGTAGGTATCCGAGCGCTGAGAGAAGAACGACAGCACTAAAGGTGTGGAAAATAAAGGTGCAGTGAAAAGCCCAGTTTTGAGATTCTTTTTAAACAGATAAGGGAGGAAGCCTTCTTGATGTCAGAGGGGGAGCGTTGCAGGCCTTAGCTGGCAGGAGGGTGACGGTGCAGCCTCTGGCACATGCGCGGACGGATGACCAGAATAACGACAGAGGTGGATCTCAGTGGTCTACCTAGCAAGTTAAAGACAAACCAATCTACAAGATCAGACAGACCAGAGTTGCTTAAGGCTTTAATCACCAGACACAGATTTAACAAGCATTGGCAAAGCCAAAAGGTCCCGCCATTCCAAGAACTATTGGTTTTGCCAATATGTTGTAGTCGTGTTTTATACCAGCGCAGCTGCTGTTCAGCATGGCTAAAGGTTACTAGGGTAAAGGAGAGTGGTGTGGAGTGTTGTAAAGGGGAGTAGAGTTGAGTGTTATGGATTGGCGTAGAGTTGAGTGAAGTAGAATATCTGAGTGGAGTAGAGTGTCGTAGAGTGGAGTGGTACAGAGCGTCGTTGTGTGGAGTAGAGTGTTGTAGAACGGAGAAGCGCGGAGCGGAGTAGATTGTCGTAGAGTGGAGTGGCATGGAGTGGAGTAGTGAAAGAGAGTGGAATGGCAGAGTGGAGTAGACTGTGGTAAGAGTCGAGTGCCACAGAGTGGGGTTGAGTAGTGTGTCATAGACTAGAGTGGAGTAAAGTGGCATGGAGTGGCATTGAGGGAGGTGCATAGAGCGCTGTAGAGCGGAGTAGTGTTGCAGAGGAGCATAGAGTGGATTAGAGTGTTGTAGATTGGAGTGTCACAGAATGGAATAGAGTGTCATACAGTAGAGTAGAGTTTAATGGAGTACAGCGCCACAGAGTGGAAAATCCTAAAGTGGAGTGCCGTACAGTGGCCTCGGGTGAATTGGCATAAAGTACAGTGGTTCAGAGTAGATTGGTGTAGAGTGCAGTGACAGAGTGCAATGGTTTTGAGTAAAGTGGTGTAGAGTATATTGGCGTAGAGTGCAGTGTAGTAATGTGGCATAGAGTGCAGTGACGCAGAATAGAGTGGTGCAGAGTATATTGCAGTGGCATAGAGTTCAGTGGAGTAGAGTAAATTCTTTTAGAGTACAGTGAATTGGCATAGAGAGGAGTAGTGCAGGGTAGAGTGCAGGAGTGCAGTACAGAGTGGCATGAAAGTGCAGTGATGAAGAAAAGATTAGAGCGGCATGAAGTGATGCAGAATGTAGTGGCGTAGAGTGGCTTAGAGTTGAGTGGTGCCGTGGCATACAGCGCAATTGCATAGAGTAGAGAGGTGCAGAGTGGAGTGGTGCAGAGAGCAGTGGCAAAGAGTACAGTGGTGCAGAGTAGAACACAGTGGTGTAGAGTGCAGTGGCATACAGCACAATGGTTTACAGTGGCATAGCATGCAGTGTAAAGTGGTGCATCGGTTTAGAGTAAAGTGCTGTAGAGTGCAGTGGTGCAGAGTAGGGTGGAGTGGTGCCGAGTGCAGTGGCGTAGAGTAGATTGTTTGAGTGGAGTGTCGTAGAGTAGTGTAGCATAGAATGCAGAGTAGATTAGGGTGCCTATGAGTGCACTGTCATTGAGAGAAGGTGTACAGAGCAGAGTGCATTGGCGTAGTGTACAGATTGTTTGAGTGCAGTGTTGCTGTGTAGAGCGGCATTGAGTGGAGGGGTACAGAGTGCAATGGTGTAGTAGCGAAGAATGCAGTAGTGCATAGTAGAGCTGTGTGGGGCAGACTGCATTGGCATAGAGCAGAGTGGGGTAGAGTAGAGGCGTGGAGTGGTGCAGAGTAGAGTGCAGTGACAGTGTAGAGTGGTGCAGAGCAGACTGCAGTGGTGTGAAGTGGTGCAGAGTGGAGTGGGGTGGGGTAAATTGAAGTATGCATGGTGTGGTAGCGTACTGCCATTACTGACAACACATCTTAACCAAAAATGATCATTACATTTTCACAGACATATAGTAGTACTGATAAACGTATACACCGCACAATCAATAATGTGTGTGAAAGTCATCAGCTAGTGTATTGATTTGCTAATTCTGATATATTCAGAAATATCTGCAGTTTGTTTACTGGCATTTAAATTGTATGTGCTTGAGAAAAAAAAACATTGCAAGCCTTCCTCCAGCTCACCCCCAGTAGCCAGCATGAATGTCACATAATTCCTCTCACTTTGAAGCCAGACAAAGAAAAGTAAACACCAAGCTCCCTGGAAGACAGAGCCCGACATTTGACCTCAGTCTTTGAATGCAGCGTAAATATGGCAAGATAAGAACAAGATTTAAGGGCCTGTTTACAGAAAGCGAGCACTGGTGAAAGAATGCAGCAAATAGGATTTGGGCAATGGAAGGGACAAACTCAAGCTGGACAGCCTAAAACAAATAAGAGTCAGCAAACAGAAAGCAAGCAAATCCGAGCTACAACCAACAAAGCCAACAGGCGGAATGCATTCCCAGGGAAACTCTCCGAATGTCCACAAGATTTCATTAGCAAAGGTAGGCTTTGGCCTAAAATGAGTCGCTTTGCAAGGGGCAGCCAGTGCAACGTAGCAAGATGAGGGGTGACAGAGGCTCAGGGGGAAGGCACAGGAAGATGCGAGCAGTTAGATTCTGTACCATTTAAAGATGATCAATAAGAGGGTCTGTATACACTGGTATAAAGAGTAGCAATAGTCAAGTCTAGAGGTGATTAGTGAGTGTGTTACTGTTCTTTGAATGTGCAAAGGAAGAAAGACAAAGACACTTTGGAGCATTTTAACAAAAGAAAAGCAGATGGCTGCGACTTGGTTGATTTCTGGGGCGAAGGCAATTTTTAGTCAAATAGGATACCAAGGTTTCAGACCAAGGGTGCAGGGGAGGGAAGAATGCCTTATTCTGGTAGCCAATATGATGAGAACCAAAGTGTTGTGTCCTTGCCAAAAGGATGACCTCAGTTTTATGGCCTTTGAGTTTTTACTGCAGTTTGCGGTCAGCCAGCGAAAGACAGCAAACAAGCCGTATGTATTACAATGCACCCAGCATCAAGGATGAATTTGCAGGGATATTAAGCACAATCTTGATTATCATCTGCATATACAATAATGCAAAAGACCGTAGCAGGGAGTCTAATGTAGAGACATAAACGTTGAACAGGGTTGGCTTGAGCAATGGCGAAACTGGCTAAAGTGGTTGGATCATTGTTTTGAGAGACAGCAAATTTTCCGAAAGCAACCATGAGCTTGTCAGCGCTCACGCCGGTCCAGTGATAGCGCCTCGTGTCTAGAGTATAAGGATTATGCCAATGGTTGTACTGGATCAGGACTCCCCCAGAAATGGAAATAGCAGAAGACTGAAAAGATGATAGGGCAGAGGCCTCGAACTTTGTCTGTGGCGAGTTCTACTTTAAAAAAAAGAAAATCACCTCCAAGCAAATAGCAAATGTTATCACTTAAAATAATGCCATTATCACTATCATTCCATGAACTGACACAGTTGTACCAGAGAGGAACCGATTAAGATGGGGACACAATATTCTTTCAGCAGTCCTTAACACAAGGCATAGCTTCAAGGCTCCTACTTGTCTCAGTTATGGATGCTGACCCAGCTCTCCTCTGCTCCTGGGGTGATCTTGCACCAAACACACACATTGCCACTCTGGCTCCTGTAGCGAGCACTTCAGTGAGTCCACACTGGGTCCTACTCCAGCTACTGTTGGCAATCCTCTTTATCTGCATTTGACAAATAAAATCCTAGGCAATCGCTAGTGATAAAGCTGAATGTGTGTCATAAGGTCAAAGGAGAAAACTAAAGACCACAATGAACATGAAAATACATATCTTGTTTATTTTCTAATTTAAAATAGTTCATACGAAACTGAATACAAACAACAAATTGTTATACAAATGTTTAAATTTGTATACACATTCAGCTTTATCACTAGCGATTGCCTAGGATTTTATTTGTCAAATGCACTTTACCCTGTCCTAGGAATTGGAACTAACAGGGGGTCCTTGTTGTACGCACATATAATCCTCTTGATCTGCCCATTGTTCACACTCATTGTGTGACTGACAAGCAGGAGCTACAACATGACAAATCTCTTTGTGACGGATAGATTGAGAGTGGCGACAGACCGTCATGGGGCAGACCCTGAGAGCCTGCCCTTGCTTTGGCTGGTTGCCATTCTAAAGGTTTTAAGCTAAGCAGTGATCCCTTCTTTACCCAGCACATATCCTCTTAATGAGGGTTTGGCTTAAGCTCTGAGAGCTACTTCTAGGGTGCAACGAGTAGCTCCCAAGCTTCTCGTTGGAGACCCCATTGCTTAGGAGACTGACTGCGACTGACCGCTGAGAAAGGAGGCTAACCACTCGAGTGCCTTCAGGCGAATTCCTATCTCATGCAGTCTGGAAATGAGTATGGGATGGGATGCTGTATCATACGCACCATACAGGTTGAATAGAATTAGTGCTGCATTGCTGACTTGATCAAGGTGTGTCAGATACGTTCAGTGGCTGCTATGTTGTTTTGGTGCTGTGACCTGGGCGGAAACCACAATGGGTGCGGTTTCGAAAATTATCACGCTCTAGATAACAAGACAATTGGCTGTTGACGTGTTTCTCAAAGATGTTGGAAGGGTAGGGCAGCAATGAGGTGGGATGATAGTTTTTTGAGATCTGAGGAATTTGCAGAGGGTTTCTACAGTAAGGGGATGACAATAGCATGTTCCCATTTCGACGAGACGGTGGCCGACTCTGAGAAGGCATCACAAATGCAGGCACAGACTTGGTTAATGATTTTGGGGGCTAGGTTAATGGTGTGAGGAGGGAATGGGTCGAGAGGGGAGCCCGCTTTTACTAGCAAGAGGAGAGGGGTGACAGATCCAGACTCCTCAAGGAAAAATTCAGGAAGGGATGCGCCCTGGAAGGGAGAGGTTGACTCTTCGATGAATACAAAGGCTATGGGAAGTTGAGCAGAAACATTGGCTTGAATGGAGATCTGATCATGCAAAAGGTGGAGAAGCCATTACGTAGATCTGCGAGAGGGTGACAGCATTATTAAATACAGAAAGCAGGAGAAACCTTTTGATGTTGGAGAAGACTGCGGGGAGAATTACTAGTTGCAGTAATAGTAAAGGAAAAGAAGATCTGTGAACTGCTCGGATAACTTTGTTATTTTTCGAGGGCGGCATAGTTAATAGACTTTGCTTCAGCTGAGTACGAGGTGCTCCTCAAAGATTCTAGCGTTTTGCTACTTCTCAAAGCGATTGGCAAATCTTCCATGTACCAAGGGAAAGAGGGCTTGGGTCGGCGAGGACAAAAATTATGGATGCGGTCAATTGTATTTGAGGCGACAGAGAACCACTAATTGTAAGAACTGGTGAAAGTGGTTGGATCACTGTTTCGAGAGACTGCAACATTTTGGAGCGCAACCATGAGATTGTCAGAGCTCACACTGGTCCGGTGATAGCTCCTCATGTCTAGATTATTAGGATTATGCCAATGGTTGTACTGGAATTTTTATTTTTTAAGCAGAAAGATCTGGCCACACCACAAAATATGAGGTCATCGGAGTGAATCTAGGGAGGTTGAAGAACATCAGATATGGGGTGTTTCCCGTGGGGTGGGTGGGGGAGGAAACCAACTGACTGAGAGGGGCTAATATTTCAACAAGCGCCTTAGAGGCAGCATCACGGGGATTGTCTATGTGGTAACTAAAGTCCTTTATGGTGCACAAATTGCAGAATCTGAGGGTGTTGGGGGGTTTGTATTCTGAAGGAGATGCTGCAAACTGGGGTTTGGGACCTGGATGGTGCAATGGCAAGACAGCCGAGAGAATGGTGTTTGAATTGATAGAAATAGTAAAGAGAAGACTTTCGCAAAAAGGGGTTGGGGGGCTTTCGACTAGGGAACACTTAAAGGAGGAGTGGTAGGAAATAGCCAATACACCATCTACTTTACCCTGACGATCGTACTTAAGTATAGAGTAGTCTACGGAAACGGCAAAGGGAATTTTCAGGTGGGAAGTGTCCTTTAAGCAAGTTTCTGTGGGGAATACTATATTAAGATATGCTGTTTCCAGGGGATCGAAGATATCCTAGTGGCTTCTGTAAAGCACAACTAATGTGCCACCTTGTTATTGTTAGCAGTTTTTATAGGTTATTTGTCATCTAGCCTATTTCATGCACTAAGTTGCAGGCCTTTCTTTGGTGACTAATTAATGGTGTGTGCGTGCCACTAGTTGTGATCCACTGGTTACAGAGGAGTTCTAGGAGAGCTCTGTTGTGTGACTGTAGACAGTGGGACAACAGAAGCGTGCCCGGAGGGATCCTTTCAAGACATGGGTGACTTGGGACAGGCATTGGCCAAGCTGTACATGTTGACAATAATGATCAGGGAATGGCTAAAACTAGATTGTGGCTGAATCTGATATGGGGCCAAACTGGACACTTGCTTCAAACAGACATATGGCCCAACTGGACATGTGCGTTACAGAAGACTGGAGCATCTTGCTTTGGATCATTACATTTACTATATATTGTTGCCATTTCAAACTTAGTGAACTACAATAGGAGCTAATTTCAGAGAAGATCTCAACCCTGAAGGGCATTAGGTTAGAAATCCAACCACACTGCGTGTAGAATGTGGGACCTCTTTGCAAACACACTATATTATGAACTATTTGGACTCTACATTAAAAAGCTGATAGCACTCTAGAATCCTCCCAGCCGTTCTGCTAGCCGCTCCCGCCACTGACTTAAGGGTCTCCACTTTTCCACTCACCTCAAAAGTGCGAGCCGCTGAGTGGACAGCCACAGTGGACAATAGAACATGGGAGACAGCGGTGGTCCATTGTGGATGGAGGCCGGGCATGGTGCCCGCACAGCTGCTGGAGAAAGAGAGGACAGCAGAGGCTCACTCTACAAGAGGAAACAGCTGCACGAATCAATACAAACCCTTGTTGATGTATAGTAGGCCCTGTAACACACCACCTAGACATACAGTAAACATTCTGCCCAGTTAAGAAATGTTCTGTACGGGTTCCAGCGTAAAATCTCCTATCCAGTGTCTTGGAACTTACAGTTCTTCTCACTTTATGATGTCTGGCCTACAGTAAAGTATACACAAATCCGTACTGGTCCAAGAGAGGTGTCTGTTTGGAATATCACACAGGAAGCCTGGAGTCATTTCTACTTCCCATGACCCACCCGCCCACCTGTTGTGCTTGTATGTCCCTCCAACCCAAAGCTTCCAATACACTGGACTTCTTTTTTCGATGGTTCTCCCTAAATGCCAGTTCTTGCCTGGATGGAGGTTTACAATTCATGTCTAAATATTTCTGCAGATCCACAGCCCATCCCCAAAAAGAACAACATGCTGAATCCCACCTGTGCCAGACCACACAAAGTTTTAAAAAATCCATCTTGCCGAAAACCACAGATCTTTCAGCACCTTAGGGCCAAAACCCCATCCTGCCAGCACCCCTGGGTCACTCAGTGAAAAGAGCAAGTTAAATACCCTCTACCCAAGTTACTTGATTACAAACAGGAGACGGACTTCCACTTCACGCCCTTCCCTCTGTGGTCCAGTTTAACTACATGCATTATTCTTTAAATGGGAGAGATTTTCATTACCTTGTTTTTTCACTCTTAAGTCTAGTACTCCAGCACCCCACTTCTAGCTTGGTGGATCCATCTTCATATTGTGTCCTCACAATGCTCCCCCCTCCTTTTTAACAAACTTCCTTCCTTGTCTCCTGCTTCTCTCACACTCCGAAACACACTTGCTCAAACATTTCTGGACATCCTCAGTCTGCCGAAATGTTTTGGGGGTTTCTGGCCATGGGTAGGGTGTATTACCTCTCTTCAAAAAGTAAGGCAGAGAGAAGAAACAATTGATCGAGTCCTGAAAGGAATTCTCTTTAAACCCCTGGAACTTAGGCACGCATGTAATTTCCGTGTGGAAGAAGACAGATTTTCAGCACGTTTTCTTCAATTTGCATTCAAAGCTAGTGGTTTCAATATTTCTTACAGTCCATCAGGGCTTTAGGTGGGGGCGGTCTGAGCACCCCCAGTTTTTTGGGGGGGGCCTCGAACGGGGCCTCTATTTTCGGGCCTCAAAGGTCAAAGGTAGGGTGACCAGACGTCCCAGTTTTTGTTTGGTGTAGCAGGAAGGGAAATCCTTTGACGAGCGACACTTTCTCTCGGGATTTCCCTTCTCTTTGAACACACAGCGCCACCTAAGTCATTGTGCCAGCCATCGGGACAACAACAGCTGGTTAGAACTGTCATGACCCTGCTTTTACAGCCTGCAGCAAGATTTCTCCAGCAACCAGTGTGACCCTGCTCTGCCTTAAAGCAAGCAAGGGACGAGGGTCTACAACAGAATCCAGCAGCAGTGAAAAGGGAACTTACCTTCGTGACGCCTCCCCAGCCCTACCAGCACCGTCGGGACCCTGCCTCCGCATCAGAGCTGCCTCAGCCAGGATCCTTCTGAAGCCACACAAGACTTGCCCTCCCAGCCTGCAACGGGAGTATTTTAATGGCCCTAGACAACTGGTATAAGCGGATATGAAGAGAGCGGTTGCTTTTAAATACAGACTACGAGCGACGCCCGGGCACGGTAGGGAAATGAAAGGATCCTGTAGATGTTGACAGTGGTGTCGCGTTTGGTGAAAATATCAATTGTGAAAAAGAAGCGCCCTCTACAGGGTTAGGGTGTGAGGTGCGTGGCAGTAATGTATATGCAGCAGAATGTATGTGGGCACTCAAAGGACACTGCGCCATTATAATTTGCTGCTGTATTTTATTGTGGTATATGTAAGTATTTTACGTCCTTCTGGCAGCATTACCCGCACCTGTGTTCTATATCAGGGCATTTGTAATTGGCTACAATATTAGTAATGGCATATTAGTACATTTTATAGTGATGGTTATATTGTACGTCGCTTATATTTAACAACGAGCCATGTATACTTTGATTGAAGCTTCCTGTAAAGCTCTAGCGTTACTATTTATTTGAAAATAGCTCTGGGCCCAAGGGCGTAACTACCAAACGGATTCTGAGAAAGAACTTATAGCCAGCTTCAGTGTGCTAGATGCAGGCAACTTGCCTTCTGGTGATGAATGCATTCTTTATGGTGAAGCAGATATCCAGAAACTGTGTTCAGAGTTTCAGCTGCCAGCAAGAGATACTATCCAAGCTTTTAGACTTTTCAAAGGTTTTGGTGGAAAGAAAACCCCTGAAGCATTAACAAAGTTAGTAGTTTGCATGGAAACCCTGCCTGCAAGTAATGCGGATTGCGAGAGAGGTTTCAGCGCAATGAACTTAATTGCTTGTCCAACAAGGGCCTCTCTTCTTGTAGGGACCATTTCTTCATGCTTATGGGTAACACTCAATGGTCCTGCATTTGACGCAAAGCTCTATGTAAAGAGTTGGCTGGCAAAAGGTAGAAGGTCTGCTGAAGAAAACTGTTGTGAGAAACCCCAGCAAAATAGACACAGTGAATATCTTCGAGGGTTTTGGGAAATCCTGCAATAGATTTCTAAGTAATGTAAATAATTTTTACATGTTTTTTAAAGTGTTTGGTATTTTATGGCTTATACTTAATAAATATACCTTTTTGCCTATTTTATTATCCTTTGCTGGATGCGACTTCATGATTTTCTTAAGCACACAATGCTAGTTATCTTGATTTAGACCACTCCCCTTCTCGGATAGGCCACACCCCTTTAAGAAATTTGCTACACCCCTTTTAGAGCACCCCCAGGGTTTTTTTCCCCACTTAAAGCCCTGCAGTCCATCAAACCCTTTTCAGGTGTTTCCTGAGCTCTTCTGGCACCTACAACTGCAGACCATAATGGGAAGCCTCTTCGCCCTCACTGACGTATGTTATGTTGGCCCCCATTTGGATGCTTATAAGGGCTGACCTGGTCACAATTTGTCAGCAAGTGACATAGAATGACGAGTGTCCAAGCATCCATGCAATCACCTCACTATGCAGTACTCATCTCCTGAGACTGAAAAGACAATTTTTATCTTTGTTAAGGAAACCATCATAACAAGAAGGTTCTGCCACAAGACAAAATTGTGGGACATCTTCAACTATGTCATAAAAAAAAAAAAAATCCAGTATTTGTAAAGCACAAACAATTACCCGAGGTTGTCAATGCGCTGGGGGCCGTCAGGAAGATTAAGCGAGCTATTGCCCAGAGTCACAAGGTGCTGGGCTAGCCTGCTGCCGGCACCGGGGATCGAACCGTGAGCCCCCTGGTTCCGGAGTCAGGCACCCTGGCCGCTGCACCACACCTCTTCCTCCTGTGGTCATGAGTCCAAGACCACAGTTTTTTCGCCTAACCCTAGGACAACGGTTGTCTCTCAATGAGTTTGCTGGAGTTCCGCTTCGAGATACTTCATTGGTCAGCTCTTATCCTCATCCCTTAGTTCCATGCAGTTCATCTGTGAACGAGAATGTCGCTGGCAGTGAAGCTATTCATCACTCCAGAGTTAGCCGGGTGGTCTGCTATTGTTCAGATCACTTAACAGTTATCCTGATTAACCCTAGTCCAACACCATAGCCCTTATTTCAGAGGTTGGTGATATCCTCTGAGACAGGAACTTCAAAGAGCTTTCTTTTGCCCACTTCCAAGCCTGCCCATCTGGTACTGAGACCGGGTGAGGGAACTGAATGCCACCATCCTTCTGCCAGCAGTCAAGCCACCACCAAACGGCATTTCCTACCACCTCATGGGAGGGTGGACGGAGTGTAAGACTCCGCTCCACAGCAGAAAAAAAGGGTTGAAGATAGCCAGGACCAACCTAGTACCACAAAATCATCCTTCTCGCCCATCAGGGAGGACACAGAGGAGATAGTAACATGGACGAAAAGCATTGGAGTGCTGCTGCCTCCACAAGCTTCCGTCTTGTCGGAGAGAAGGGTGCAGGTATCGCCAGCCCTTCATAGTGATCCGCGCTGGACGAATGGGGCTACACTTCAGCCGCTTAGGATTTTCAGAGTTCCTGTTTTTGGGAAGTATTTAATGTGGAAGTAAGTGTGGAAGTAAGGGCTGGTACAATAAAAAGGGATAAAGAGGCAGTTACATATTACAGCTTTACTGCTATAAAGGGTGTGCCAGTCAGTCTAGAAATGTAACATTGCCAGAGTTATGCAGCGCAACCAAGGGGGTCTCTACACATGTTGCGGCTTTCTGAGTAGCTCTGGTAAGGATGATTTTTCATTGGCGCGCCCTGATCAGACTTTAAAGGGATGCCCACTTCTGCCAGGGCACACTTAGATGCTGTGCTCTCATTTTCTAAAGCAGACCGTCGCAGCAATGCTGTGGGGCATCACTCCACGCCCTTAACCAGCTTTAAATTCACTGCTTGCTTTGCATGGGACTGGAGAATGAGCCCCTCAATCCTAGACGCTCTTTTGGCAGGCTCTGGATCTTTCATGGGCTCGTGGAATGGGAGGGGAATCACTCTGAAGCCCTGCTTGCACGGCTGAGGATGCCTCATCGAATGTGCGCTCCTTCGTCACCTCCACATGCAGTGCCAGAGGGATCAAGGAGTAACAGCAAACGCTCCGTACACAGGTTTTTTGTGGGATAAACCCTTCCATTACAACTTCAGGCCTGATGTGGCGTCCCCCGAGTAATGGACCGTCGCCGAAAAGCAGTGGGTGTCCTGTCCGACCTATTTAGACTGTTTACATATCTGTGCACTCTAAATAGGGTGTCTGACAGCTACACTGGCAGGTATCTTGCATCTGCAAACTCTACATCAGGGCGTGTTTTAATGATCGAGACCGGAGGTGGAGGAACAGAAGACGGGTTTTTAGTCACAATAAATCGCTGTTGAAAGGCCCTGCGGGTTTTTAACACTGTGCATGCGGAACCCGCAGGAACTTCTGGAAGAAATGCAGTTTGGCTGCTTTGAATAGAGGAGGAACACCTCTCCATGCGGCAGCACATCTCTCTAGCAGGCAACATGTACCAAATGTCCTGCCTGCACCATCTGCATGCCAGCCGCCATCTGCAACATGCCTGCCTACAGATCCCATCTCTGTTACGGGTGCACTATACAACCCCTGCTTGCTGTGGTTGTCTGCCTGCACCGGATGGGTATTTTATGGCCGTCTGCCAGCTGCAGTTAAATGCCCTGGGACTCCTGCCAGTCAGCACACTATCCACGTGCCACAGTTACCTGTCTGACCAGCTCTTATGCCTGCTATAGCTGTCTGCCCAGCCAGATGTGCCAGCTGTAGTGGTCTATAGATGTCTGTCTGCAGTACATCCATCTACCATGCCTGTCCATATGCATCATATCTCAAGCCTCCTGCACCGGATCTCCGTTACAGGTGTCTGAACCGGAACTGCCTGCTATGGTTGCCTGCATCAGATCTCCCCGTTTCAGTTGTGTGTCTGCATCATTTTACAAGCCTGTCACATTTGTCTGCTCCAGATCCCATGCCTGCTATAGCCGTCTATCTGCACCACATCTGCCTGCTATAGTTACGTCTGTATCAGATCTCATGCTTACTAGCGCTATATCAGTATCGCTACCTGACCTCATGCCTGCACCAAACATCAAGCATTCTGCAGACATCTACTAGACTTCATATTCCTGTATAATTGCTTCAATCAGATGCTATGCCTGCTACAGTCGGCTTTCTGCACCAGATCTACCTTTTAAGTGACCTGCAGCAGTCCTCGACAGATCACACCTGCGGCAGTTCCCAGTAAGAGCCGTCCTGCCTGCTATGGATCTGCCTGCTGTGTGCCTTCCAGCCGCCATATGCTGCCATTTTGTGGGCTTCATTTTCAACTAATAGGATACATCTGGTGGCCCCTAATTTCTGTCAACAGACACCGGTGGACCCCAGAAGAGCCACAAGCGGAGGCCTGGAAACAGGGAGCCCCCGAATGTGGCCCTACAGCTGTGCTTACGAGATTACTGGCCAGTGGCCGTCACTCGTGGCTTGCGGTAAGGAAGCAAGGGCCACCACTGTGGAGTTCTTGGGTGGCACGTGGGTGTATGGGAGGCCTAGGGGCATGGGGGCACAGCGGGACAAATAAGGACACGACAGCAGGGGTTACTGTTGTGGGCCGAAGACCACGAGCGGTCTCGCGCCCCTTTATTTATACCGTCGGGCGTGCCCGCCCTCCGGGTGCGTGGGTGCGTGAACAGCGTGCTGGAACGGGCCGGGTGGCTCCGTTACCACATCCCTCCAATCTTTCAGATACAGAGATCATTTCTCGCTGGACAGTTCAGTTCTTGCGCACACCACGCAAAGTCTCTCAGTCTCTTACTTGGGGCCGGGTTTGGCCGAAGTCCATACGGCCGACTCCGTGGAACATCTCCTCGGCCTGTTCCTCCTACCCCTCGGCCACTGGGCGCCTCGGCCTCGGCGGGGGCCCCGCCTTCTCTCTCGTTCGCCCCGGGCAGTGGGGGTGCGTTCTGTGATGGGCTTGCCGGCAATCCTGGTGAGCCGCCCCCCTCCGGGGCCTCAAACTCTTCCTCCTCCTGGTCGGTCTCGGGGACGCCAGATGTTATTCGTTTGAACCAAGACGCATTTCGCGTTACCGTCCGCGTCCCTCTCCTGGCGGACACCATGGTGCCCCGCACTCCGGTCACTTCCCACACCTCCGGTTCGAACGGGGTACGATACTTCCAATTCGGGTACCGGTCCTTCAGGATGACCCCGTCTCCCACCTGGAGACTCCTCCCCCGGGCTCTCCTCTTCAGACTGGCTTTCTCGTTGGAGGTCCGCCTTCTCCCTTGCGCCGCCTCTTGGTCTAGCGGCGTGGGCAGCCACACATGACTCGCCGGGATATTGTCCCTGGGGGCCTTCTTGAACAGAAGGTGCGCTGGCGCACACCTGGTTGTACAGTGGGGGGTCCGCCGGTAGGCACTTAGGAACTGCGAGAGGCACTGATCCGCATCTTCTCCTTGCTCGACTCCGATTCTCAGCGCCCGGTTCATCGTGCGCATGAAACGCTCCACCTCCCCATTCGCCTGGGGCCACTGCGGGGTAATCTTCCTGTGTCTGACCCCTCGAGCCGCAAGGTATTCCTGGAACTCTCGCCCTTGGAACGGGGGCCCGTTGTCTGATCGGACTTCCTCAGGCAGGCCCATCATGGCAAATATGCGATCTAGCGCCGCTCGCACCTGGCTGAACGCCGTCGATGACACTACTTCCACCACCGGGAACTTGGAGTGTGAGTCCACCACCACTAAGGTGTGTCGCCCATCCGGGAACGAACCAAAGTCTATACTCAGCTTGGACCAGGGTTCCAGACAGGGTTCCTCCGTGATCACTGGGTGAGGCGTCGGCTCCCCCCCCCGTGATGTTGCACGAGTGACAGCTGCGGATGGCTTCCTCAACCAGCGCGTCCATCCGCGGGAACCACACCTTGCTCCGCAGCCTTGCCTTGGTCTTGGAGATGCCTTGATGCCCTTGATGCGCCAACCTGACCACCTCTCCTTGGAGACTCATCGGAATGACGAGTGTTGCTCCTCGCAGGACCACGCCGTGCGGCCCCTCGCTGAGTTCACTCCGCGCGTTCCACACCTGCTGTCGATACACTTTCTCCTCTTCGGTGAGGGCCTGCACTCCATCCAGGAAGTTCCGCCAGTGGTGGGTCGCCAGCGTGCGCTTCACCTTCACGAGGCAGTCGTCCAGTTCCGTGGCCTTGCCGATGTCTTCCAACGTGAGTGCCACCGGGCATGCAGCTTGCGACACTAGTCGGACGAACTCCTCCGTCTCCGCCTCATCCGCCTGATCAGGGCGCACCGGCTCCGGGTGGCGGGACAGGAAGTCCGCTGGGTTGCTGGCCCCGGGTCGGAACACGACCTCAAATCGGTACGCTTGTAACTGGACCGCCCATCTCTCGATCCTCGGGGGCCCTAGCCTCGCCGTGCCAGCGAAGAGCGGAACCAGGGGCTTGTGGTCGGTGACCACCCGGAAGTCGTGCCCATACAGGTAGAGATGGAAATGTTGGCAGGCCCACTTGATGGCCAGCGCCTCCCGCTCGATCTGCGCGTACCTCATCTCCGTAGCCGTCAGAGCCCTGCTGGCATACGCGGTCGGGACCCATTCCTTCGCCTCCGTCTCCTGCATCAGGACCGCGCCCAGCCCCACGGGGCTCGCGTCCACCACCACCTCTGTCCGCCGGTGGGGCCTGAAGTACGCCATCACCTTGTCATCGATCAGCGCGTCCTTGACCGCTTGGAACGCCATATCTTCCTTAGCCGCCCAGGTCCAAGGATGACCACTCTTCGTGAGAAGCCGGAGCGGCTCCGACAGGGACGCCAGATTGGGAATGAACCGCCCGCAGTAGGTTGCCATCCCCAGGAAGCTCCTGACCTCGGTGGCAGATGTGGGCCTCGGGGCAGCGCGGATCGCTACCACTTTCTTCGGATCCACTCTCAGGCCTTCCCTCAAGAAGATGTAGCCGAAGAATTCGACCGACTCCTGGTAGAAGGAGCACTTGGCCTCATGCAGGGTGAGGCCACTATCCGCTAGCCGCTGCAGCGTGTCACGCAGATGCCGATGGTGTTCTTCCAGAGTTCGTGAGAACACCAGAATGTCGTCACTTAGGTTGATGACTCCCTGGAGACCCGAGAGAGTCTCCCTTATGGCGTTTTGGAAAACTTCGGCCGCTGACGAGATTCCGAAGCTCAGCCGCTTATATCTCCGCAGGCCAACGTGGGTGGAGAAGGTGGTTATGTTGCGGCTGTCGGGGTGGAGTTCAAGCTGGTGGTACCCCGCGTTGAGGTCCAATTTCGTGAACCACTGCGCGCCGTTGAGGTCGGCCACAATATCGTCCATGGTGGGCGTGAGGTGTCTTTCGCGCTTGACTGCCTTGTTTGGGAGGCGCATGTCTACACACAGTCGGATGGCGCCGGGCTGCTTGGGTTTGGGCGCCACGACCAGGGGGGACACCCACGGGGTCGGACCCGATACCTTCTCAATCACCCCCAAGTCTTCCAATTTTTGCAACTCCTCTTCTACCTGTGGTCGCAGGAGGAATGGTATTCTCCGGTGACGCAGCGCCATGGGCCGGACTGTCGGGTCCACGTGTAGTTTGAACTGCTTCCCGCGCAGGCATCCTAGACCTTGAAACAGCATCGGAAAGTCCTTCAGTATCTCCCTTGCATGCAGATCGTGCACCTGATTTGCGAAGAATACCAGCGCCAGATCTTCGGCGGTGTGGCAGCTCAGCAGGGTGCCCCTCTTGCCTTCCGCCACGTGGAATGTCGTGGCCAACTTCCGGCCTTCGCTGACGACTTCAACGTCGATCACCCCTCGCAGGGACAGTGGCCGGTCACTGTCGTACGTGAAGATTTGGGCTTTGGAGGGTCTCAGGGGTGGGCGTGGCGACAACCTCTCATACTGGCAGCTGTCCATGACGTTCACCGACGCCCCCGTGTCAATGAGAGCACTCACCGGGGACCCGGCCACCATGATGTCACACATGGGCGGCGGTCTTCTCCTCGTGCCTTCTCGGCCTACGAACGACACGAAGAATACCGTCTTTTCCAAGTAAAAAGCAGCAACGCCTCCTACCGATGGAATTTTTATTTACTTATTCATTTATAGATTTATTTTTTTAATAGAGTGGACCATGTTGTGTCGATGCCATGAACTTCTTGTAGTGTTCATCGCAATGAGAACAGTGTCGAGAAAACGAGTTTTAAAGGAAAGCACTAATACCCAAAATAGTCCAGACTGTCAGCAAAACTCACAGTGGGAGAGCAGCAAGTCAGCGACATATGAGATACAAATATTAGGATGTAATTCTGAAAGATTGCATTTCCAGGGAGGAACGACGGCTGTCAAGCTTGAGGAGTCCACTGCAAGGGAGGCAAGCCTTTCTTTTACACCATGGTTGTTAGGACAGAGAGGACGTGCACAGGAAATGGAACAGTGGGATAAGAGCAATTCCATTCCTCTGTTTTTGTGGAGAAAGAAGGGGCCTTCCTCAGTTGTGAAGAAGGTTATTCAACATTCTGGGTGCTGCCCACCAGACGGATAGACTAAGATTTTCAGGATTTCAAGCACCAGTTTTTCTTTGTTTCTGGAGTTCATACCCTTTTTTAAAGATATTACGTTTCTCTGCCAGGTAACTGAGGGTGCAAAAATGAAATTTACAGCAGGTTAAGCAAACTCTCTTAAGAATGCAGCGTAGCCTGTTTATGGATTTCGCAGCCAGCGTGGTGTGGTCCGTTACCTTCATATTTATGAATCAGTCGCTCTGAAGAGTTTTGGCACCTCTTCGGGTCAATATATTCAACTTTGGAAGGCGGATAACTCTTTCGCCCATCCGGAGTGTGGGTTGAACGCGTCTTCCGAGTATACAAATCCCTTTGCATCGGCCCTATGGCAGCTGTATTTTAGATGTGTTTGCCAGTGTGGTGGCATGGACTTCCATTAACTCAATTCCCGCACCTGTGTCGCTCCTGCCTTCCTCCTCATGGTTTGTCGGTAGTAGACCTGCCTGCCCCAAAAGCTGGTTTGCAATAATAATATTCCGCATAATCTTAGATATTACAAGTGCAGGTCACACGGACAGGCAAAATACAGAGAGAAAAAACAGGGAAGAAAATCCATCAGTAACTCGGTCTCTCGCCTGTGGAACATTTAGGATGTCCACCAAAGGGCCTTCCCCACATCAAGAGGGTACTAGCAACTGCTTCTTTTGAAGCAGGGTCTTTGTTACTCAACTGCATACTACCAGCATCACCTCTAATCAGGCCCGGTTCTAGCGGCCCACCCAAACATGAGCCTGGCCCACCCAAACAGAAGCCTTGGCCCTCACAGTGAGGGCTTGAAGGCAGGCGGGCAACGCCATTGCGCTCAAAGGGTTTCACACCCCCCCCCCCCCCCCCCATCGTGTGTGTCAGCCCGGCCGAGACAGCTTCCCGGGCGCACACAGAGTGTTTGAGATTAACGCAGCCGCACCCGAGTACTTCACAGGTCTTTAAAATACCATTTACATGTTAAAGACTTTGTTTATTTTTTCAGCCCTTCAGCTCCACTAGGGGCATGGCGAAAGGCGACAAATCCTTTCTTTGGCACAGGTAACCTTTGCCTACTGTCCTGCTGCGTGGATATTTCTTTTTCTATGCAGCGCAGGAGAAAAGAAGTTTGTTTATTCCTATTCACCTTTCCTGACCCCCTGCAGCTGCTTATAACATCAGGCTGTGGCACAAAGTTTGACTAATGGAGTAGGTAAGAGAATGTGTTACTATTTCTTTTTAAAATCCGCACAGGCCCAGCAGGACACATACTTCGCATACTTCGTGTATGCTTCATTTAAACAGTTTTTATCATTATCATGGCCGATGCAGGACAACAATAAGACAATACAAAATGCCCAGATAACGCTGGTGATTAATGATCCTGCTGGAGAACAACCATTTGTCTGTTAGTAGTTTTTAAATAGAGATGAACTGTATTTTATGTGGAAGCTCAGTGGGTTACTGCCTTTGTCACAGAGATCCTTGTGTTATTTGCAGTTCAGAAGTTACAATCCTAACCTAGGACAGTGACCAATGAACTGTCATCAAAGAGCTGCATGCGAACCTGAGTGGTATAGTTAGAACTTGGCTTTTTTTGTTTTGTGATATAGGGGCAGATGTATCATTTTAGCAGTTTGCGAGTCCTTAATAGCGATTTTTAGCGAATCATTGTTAAGGACTCGCAAAATGCTATGTAGGTAGGAATTCCTTAATTGCGAATCGCAAATTGCGATTCGCAATTAAGGAATACCTTCCCATTCATTCCTATGGGCCTAGAGGCCCATAGGAATGAATGGGAAGACAGTCGCAATTTGTGAGTACCCATTAGGTACTCGCAAATTGCAAATGCAATTTCAAGGGTGCAAGGGTGTCAAAAGGACACCCTGTAGCACCCCTGAAATATATATGCGTGCACATATGGTGCACATACATGCCCTAAGGGCATGTATGTGTGCCACATGGCACTTTGAAAAATGCATAAAAGTGCATTTTTCAAAGAAATCGCAAATTGCCACCAACTAGAAGTTGGTGGTAATTTGTGATTTCTTACGGAGAAATCGCACAACTTGGGTGTTTCCTGCATTGTATTTAAGGAATCGCAATTTGTGATTCCTTAAATGCATTCGCAAAATAAGGAATCACAAATTTTGCAATTCCCTATTTGGTGAGGCCCTTTTGGGATGATACATTCCAAAAGGCTTTTTCCCATTTGCAAACGGGCCGATTCTGAGAATCAGCCCATTTGCGAACATGAAAAGGGCTTCATACATCTGGCCCATAGTTAGAACTTCCTCAGTCTTTCATTATTCTAATGTGGCTAAAATGAGTATGTTTGGTCAGATATACATTTTTATCAGTAAAGCGGACCCCCAACCACTAGAGTACTCTTTAAATCCTGAGTTTGTGCTTCTCCAGACCAAACCCTCTTGAAATATACTGCCCACCAGTATGGATGACATGTGATTCATACACTCTGTAATCCTCATTGGCTTATGTGACATTCCCTGTAGACTGATTTATATACTTGTATGATTCGTTGTCTCTGTATAATGTGTGCGTGGTGTAAAGTACTGACACACACTACACTGATATGAGTAGCGCTATACAACAAATGAAATGCATATGAAAGAGGGGCTACATAAAGATGAGGGGCACTGTTGGAGGGTGGCAGTAAGGGAATCCGAGGAAGAGGTCATGGGGTGGAGGGGGGAGCTAGGGAGAGATGAGGTGGAGGGTGGTAGTGAGGGAGTCTGAGGAGGAGGTCATGTGGGGGAGGGGCTTCAGAGAGATGAGGGGCACAGGTGGAGGGTGGCAGTGAGGGAAGGAGGTCATGAGGGGGAGGAGCTATGGGGAGATGAGGGGCACTTGTGGCGTGTGGCAGTGAGGGAATCCGAGGAGGAGGCCAATAGGGGGGTCATGGAGGGATGAGGGGCACTGGTGGAAGGTGGTAGTAAAGGTATTTACGGAGAAAGAGGTTATTGGTGCGGCGCCAAAAAAGACTTTCGCATCAGCGCTAAAGCCGGACCAGCAGTCGGGTCATAAGGGCTACTGTGGAACATACTTTAAAGTGCTAACAGTGGTGAGGGTTTGATGATTTGGAGGAAGCTTGGCGCTCGAGCGTGTACGTGGTTAGTCGAGTGAACAAAATGTACGGTGCTACTAGGTCAGGGGTGACAAACCCAATGAAATTACCCCTGCAATGCGTAGGTCAAGACCTGCAACAAATTCCGCTCCCTGGAATCACGAGCTGATCCCGTACCCGAGTTCGCTCTTCTACCGATCCTGCTACTTTAGCGTCATCCGTGTGACCCTAGTTCCCGCCGTCTCCTCAGCGGGTCCTTTTCCTCGAGTGACTTCATATCGAGGTCCTTTTTGATACATACTTTTACTCCCGTACAGCCCTGATGAGTCACAACAGCTACACGTTGTGACGAAACACGTGTCGGCTGATCAATTTTCTTTTGTATATTGCACTGAAACCTTTCATTAACCCCTTCCATGCTCATGACGGAACGGTTCCGTCATGAGCATCGGTTGAGCTGTGCTCATGACGGAACCGTTCCGTCATGGCCCCGCCCGCGCTCGAACCCTTCAGCACCGCGGGGGAATCCGCGCAGCGCTGAAGGGGTTAAAAGAACTGTTGCACGCAACACACCTGATGTCGACCAGTGTTTATCCATTACAAAGAATGTGTCCGACTCTTTCTGGCATCTACTGAATACATACAGGACCAGCCAATTACCCATACGTGTGCACAGGATCTCATTTCCATACTTTAAAGTGCGTGCTAATTATATTTACTGCTATATTCAATGTTTTAAGTTTGAAGGTAATTTTACTAATGTTTTTACAGGGAAAAATTAAAGTGGAGCCCGATGTTGCCTGATATGGGGCTGGGGCCCAAGGGCACTGAGAGAGGAGTAGTGGATAATCAAGCCTGTAAGGGAGTGCGCTGCAGAGTCCGGGGTCAGGAGGGGGTAGTAATGAAGAGGGATTCTCCCTGAAGGCTCACAGAGGGAGCCTGTAATGGAGTGCGTTGCAGAGTCCGGGGTCAGGTGGAGGTAGTAATGAAGAGGGATTCTCCCTGAAGGCTCGGACAGAGGGAGCCTGTAAGGGAGCGCGCTGCAGAGTCAGGGGTCAGGTGGAGGTAGTAATGAAGAGGGATCCTCCATGATGGGTCGCACAGAGGGAGCCTGTAAGGGAGCGCGCTGCAGAGTCCGGGGTCAGGAGGGGGTAGTAATGAAGAGGGATTCTCCCTGAAGGCTCGCACAGAGGGAGCCTATAAGGGAGTGCGCTGCAGAGTCCGGGGTCAGGTGGAGGTTGTATTGAAGAGGGATTCTCCCTGGAGCTCGCTCAGAGGGAGCCCGAGAAGGGTCACTTGCCTGATACTCCCACCTCAGAAACCTCCTCTTCCCATCAAAGGAACATTACATGGAAAAACACTTTTTGAGAGTGATAATATTTAGAAAGAGATTTGGAAAAGAGTGCGTTTTACTGGGCCTTGTAAGACTAAGAAGAGATAAAGGAGGGCCCTGAAGCAGGCCTGCCTAGACATTTGTATCGACATTTATAAAGCGCGCTGTAACCCTACGGGCATCCTGGCACTAAGATACTAGTAAGATGCTGGCGGGTAAGCAGTGCGACAGAGCCAGCGATCATGCTCTAGGAAATGACAGTAGGTCCGGCCTTTGCCTCAACTCCAAGGGAAGGCAGTTCCAGAGGCGGCAGCTGCCACGCCAAACGCTCATCCCCCCCATTGTAGATCTCTTTATCCTCGGGATCTGGACCAGGTTGGCTGAGGAGGATCGTAAGCTGCGCGCCGGTGAGTACCACCCGAACATCCTCTGCAGAGGTTTAGATCCAAGTCTATTTAGTGCTTTAAAGACAACGCACAAAGACTTGAACATTATCCTTTGGGTCAGCGGAAGCCAATGCAGCTCCGCTAACGCCCGAGTTGTTGATGACCGGCGTGGTCTTGCCAATGCAAGCTTCGCTGCTGCCGTCTTAATTCTCTGGAGCCTCATAATCAAGTAACTCGGGGACTCCAGTAGCAAGGCGTTACAATAATCCAGGCGGCTCAGGATAACACTCCTAACCACTGTAGCTCTGGCCAGGGAAGGTAGCAATGGCAGCACCTTCCGGAGACCTGATGCTAACTCCCAGATTGCGTACCGTACTCATGGGTACCAAGGGGGCATCTGTGGGGATAGGCCAGAAGTCAGTCGATAAAACTGGTGGAACTCTGCCCACCCCACAGTGCAGAATCTCCGTTTTGTCGTTGTTAAACTGTAATGAGTTGTTTCTCAACTAACTCACCATTTCCCGCATACAATTATAGAATGTTTCTTGGGAGTCATATAGGCGACAAATCGAGCCGCAGTGGCCCACCCAAATGCACCCTTGGCCCACCCAAATAAAAATTCCTGGAGCCGGGCTTGCCTCTAATACTTTCCAAGGGACTCGCAACATCACAAAGCATCCAAGCCTGACACGGACATTGACCAAGACATTCACTAGCAAAACACTTTGTCTACTGCAACAGGAACCATCACACTGGTCCAGTAACAATCCCAGACTCTTAGTGCTGTAAAGAGACTACAAGGTGACTGGAAGCACTTGAATGCCCAACCTGCTAGGAGAATGGATGCTGTTTTACTGTATCTAGCATATTTTGCCAAGTTACAAGTTGGAATGATGTATGCATAAGGGACCTGAAGACCTCTCCTTGCCCTGCAGGGGAAGTGGGGTGGGAAGACAGGTTATTTTACCTGGCAACAGGGGACCTGGAAGGTAGTCACCTTTGTGCCAGAGTGGCAACATGCAGATGGGGCCCTTTCTGAATGACCGGCGACTGTGCTCTATGCTTGAAATGTTTGAGAGCTCGGGCAGTTGGTGATTAGAAGGCATAGGGTAGATTCTCTCCGCCATGGACACACTCGAATGGGACATTAAATAACGGACAGGTTGCCTTAAGCAGACCGCTGGCACACAGCTTGATCCTACCACTCACCTGTATGAGACTGGCAGAGATGCTTCCAGACGAAAGGTTGAGAAAGAAATGCCGCAAGCTATTAGCCTAGGTGTCAAGACTACCTGGGGATGTATCCATCAGAAGGGCAAACGTGTCTTTGGGAGCTGGCTCCTAATATATATATATATATACTCGCGATTGGAGCCATGAATAGGATGGTCCGTCACCTGCCTTAGGATGGTCCGTCACCAGCCTTTAGTTATCTTCTTCGTCCTGAAAACCAAAGCAGCGCATCCCATATTAATCTCGCCAGGTAAAGGGGACAGTAGCATACAAGTACTGTTGTGTTCCTCAGGAGAATTGTCTTCAATAGGTGGACTATTGCTATTTACAGTAGATACTTGTTAGGCTCTCCTTAAGGTGGGAGCAACTCAACCATTACCATGCATGCACGCACCGAGTCTGAGGGAAGTCACAAGGCCTCAATGTGCATGTAAGCACAACGGTGCTGGACCCCAGTGTGCATGTATGGAGAGATGCTGTCCTCTCACTTTATGGATTTAGCTCCATCAAGAGGGCCTAACAGATAATGATTCACACAAGTTGTTTAAGTTTAAGGTCAAGATGTGTTATTGCATTAATGTACTGCTCATGCCATGCATCACTGGTGTAACAAATATGCTGGGACTCTCCGCATGCAGTTAGTTTACTAGAGGGGAAGGTTTCCTACTTAACCTAATAAAGATAAAGTGGACACACTAGATTGTTTATTTGTCTGCATAAAGCTGGAGATTGAGGGTGCATGTCTTACCTCTGTAGAACTCATGACTTATTCCTCTATACAAAAGTTAGGAATAGTCCTGGTTTACTCCAGGAATTACTGGGGAGTACTAACAGAGTAAGTCACACCACCTCATTGCATACTCTTGGTGAATCTGGCTCAAAGTGTGCATCGAGTACTGCTAAGAAAAAGTTGGGGTGACATCTAATTGGCTTAAAAATGTACTACTCTCGTATTACCACTAAGTGTGTACCACCTGAACGGTTCCTGTGAAAGGGAACAACTACTGGCCACGTAGTAGGGACGCTACATAAAAATACAGGGAAATAAGATGGGTTCATTGCAAATGAAGAGCTTGGCACCCTATTAGCTTGACATGGATTCCGTCTTGTGTTGGCTCTCCTAGCGCGTACTCTTGTGCGACTGTAACTGGTCACTTACTTTGCAGGAGTTTCCCTGTGACAGATTCCGGCGTTCAGAAGGTGTGAGCTTCTACCACAACATCTGCGTGCTATAGCAGCCTATTAACTTAGAACTCGTCTGCCAGTTCATGTGCATGCCATAGCAGCTTGCCTGCCTGTGCCGGATCTCCTGCTGTGTGCCCGCAGTCTTTCTCCTGCTGCTAATGCAGGGTTGTAGTACGGGTGTCTGATTAAAAGGTCTGTATCTTTAAGTGTAGAGTTTATCTAGGTCATTGCTGTGTCATTGTTGTGGGGATTCTAGAATGTGAGGCTTGCCAGACACTTCTTGCCTAGCTTCCGCCTCAAGCTGTCGTGGATCCTCTACTTGGAAATAAACATCATATTTGGAAATACTACTACTTGGGGTGCAGGCACTAAGTTCCATGCCTGCCATGCTGTGTATCTGATGTACTGCTAAAGCTGTGTGCATTGCACTTGATAGTTGATACCCTGCCGCGTGCTATGCCTGTATCTTAAGTCCTGCGGATTGCTAGAGCTGTGTGTCTGCACCTGATGTCCTACTAACTTCTACAACTTTGTACCTCCGCCTGATGTCCAGCCAACTGCTGCAGATGTTTGCCTGCAACTAATGATGTGTGTAGGCAACGTGACCTGGACTACTTACTGGCTGCTACGCTGTGAGCTTGCACTGGCTGTCTGTCTGAAGCTGTGCCCCCAATTTGTCTCCCAGGCGGCTCTTCAACTCCTATAGGTTTCTAGCTGCAGGAGATTAGGATCTGCCCGTATTCCCTCTCGGTACAGCGCAGTGTTCACCAGCCCTGACTCCCCCCCCCCCCTCCCCTCCCCCCGATGGCCTCTGTAACACAGCCCCGCACCCCATACAACCCAGAAAGCTCCCTCGCCCCTGCACACTCGGCCCAAGTTCGGCTCACTCCCAGCGATCAGTGGGCACTTTTGAATCCGCCGCCATGCCACTGAGATCCGCTGCAACCCCCGCCCTTCCTGCGGCAGAGCCCTGGGAGCACAGGAAGGAGCAGACGCCGAGCACCTGCACCCGCCGATCGCTGCATCCCCAACCCCAGCCCCCGTAGCCCACAGGACTGAAGCCTACCGATGGGGATCGCAAAGCTAGCCGCGGTGATCCAGGAGGCGGCGCCAGAGGCCGTCGGCAGAACCAGCCTGCAGGACTACGAAGGTGAGGCGGGGCCCTGCGAGCAGGGTGGGAGCGGCTAGCCCCACAGAGGTCTGCAGGACTAGCGCGAGACCCGGCTGCAACCAGCCTAGCCGCCAACTTTAACCACGCCTTTTCATGTCGACACTAATAGAGGGTATTAAGTACCTGCAAGTAACTCTCTCACATTTTACATTTTACATGAAAAGTTTATATTTCAAAGGCAACCTGTCAAAATATAATACCTTTGAGAAAATATTTTTTTCTGTAAAAAAAATGATCCTGATTTTTTAGTTGTCAATGCAAAATAATGTAGTTATTTTAATATAAAAAATTCGAAAAAATATTGATGTTGTACGCTATGCAAATTTTCTCATTCATAGCTCTCTATGAATTGTCATTCCAACATGTCTGCTGTGTATACACTACAGCATCGCAAGCAGTCGTATGTGTACAAATAACCAGTTCAGCTGGCGGACATGTTTTATGTGCTTGTACCTTAGTCCTACCAGGAAGTATACTCTTGGCATAACAAGAGCGGCCTGATGTTTAAACTGCACAATCTCCAGTTGAACAGTTGTTCTTAAATGTTTTCAAAGAAATGTATCACTATTTCTGTGCAAATGTTACATTTAACAATAGATTGTATTTACACATAGTGTACTCTTGCATTTTGAAATGTAATTTTTAATGCAACCATTGAAACATTTTGTTCCAATTATATTTTAAGGCAGTTCACTGCCAAGTGCTCATCGTTTTTTGGGGATATTCCTTTGTATGGATTGTTCACTCATTTCTGTTACCACGGCAAGCTCAGGAAGCATTCTCTAAAGCAGGGCTACTCAGAGTGCGGCCCTCCTGAACTTTACAAGTGGCCACCCACCCATGAACAACAGAGGGCTGGTATTTACTTGACTGAGCATGAACATTTAGAAAGATGATTTTTTTTTTTTGGTGCATATTTATATAGTGTGAACTCGACCCGAAGGTATTGGAGCGCTTTACATGAGTACCGTATTTACATTACACATTCAGGCACGGGGAGATTAAGTGATTTGCCCAGAAACACAGGATGTGGACGCAACTCCGAGGCTCGAACCCTGGTATCCAGCACCAAAGTCGGCAGTCTAGCCGACGGACCACATCCCCTCCCGCCATGTTTAAGAAACAGCAAGCATTTACAACATAACTGAAGCAAGTGGAAAGAAGCAAAGAAGGTGTTCTGCACCACTTATCTATAAGAACACTTACATTGTTAAAGACATCTTGCAACAATCAAGTAAAAATATGAGGACTCTTGAAAATCCAAAAACGTTTATTTCATTAATATGCAGAAGCGTTCCACCTTGGTACAGCATGGTTTTCACACATGAACTTAGAAACATTCTTGACTTTCTTGCTCTTAAAACAATGACATTAGCTAATCAAGAGGCACGCAGCCCTGCCAAGTACCACGCATCAGGCGTTACACTAACGGATTTTAATGTGGTGATCCGCATCACCGCATTAAAAGCATTAATCACGCATTTGTGTGCTGTGAGGGGTAAAGCAGGGTGGCAGCGACCGTCAGAGTTGCCTTCAATTTTAAACATTCCATAAACTTTATTTCGGTCATCATAGACCATAAAAGTGCATAGACAATACATTTACACACATATAACTATGTACTATAAAACAGTCCCCATAAATAGCTTTGCAAATTAATAGATTTACAGCATTAAAGTGCATCACAGGGTTCACAAAGTGGTAGATCCGGGCAATTCATATCTGTGACCCGTCCTCGTCCAACTACCATGTGTATTCCCCCTATGTAGGAGCTACATGGGACATAAAACAGCTGCGCATGCAATATTGTCAATAGTTAAAACTCAATTGATCAGCGGACTTCACGTTAATACAATAAAAAGAGTAAAAATATAGATAAAATAGTTAAGAAATACAAACAATACAGACTTCTAAGCCGCAGTGCGAGAGTAGAAACAACCAGCGAGTACGCCACATCGAGGTTAAAAATCAAGATGCAGCAAAGACAGTGGACATATGGGAATCATACTTCATGACTCCAAATGCCTCCACACAATGCACAAACCCTAAATTCCTGCACAGTTGGAAAAGTCAGCGCTGTCCAGCTGATTTATAGCCAGGGCATAAGAAAAAGACATGGAGCTCTGACTCTTCCTCACAGTTGCAGGCAGGGCACCCTCGAGGTGTGATTTTAGACCCTTTGTTAGAGAAAGCACGGAACGGCAAGGTCCCAAATCTAAACGGGATGTATAATTTCCTTGCCAGGGTTGGTTGGGTGTCATCCAGGAAGGACTCTATTGTATACTCGTCCTTGATTCTCAAGAATTCGTCTGTCAAGTGTCCTGTGGCCGAACTCTCCTGGATATCTGCAAGTTTATACATCCTGTAAGATCTTACCTGTTCAGATCGTGAAATTACAGGGCACATTTCTTCAGGATTACTCCATAAGCTTGGTTTACCCAGCCTACGACATACCTCCTTTACATGCACAAACCATGGGATTTTACCTATGCCGGGAGACTCAGTAGCTCCTTTAGCTCTGACCGATAAACTGCCAATTCCGGGATCACCCACAGACTGCACCAAAAAGTTAGGGGTCTAAGGCCAATCTCATCCCCAATTGGTCTGGATCTTAGATCCAAGCGTAGGGGGGCTAAGGGGAGTGCTAGGGGGAGACCTAACATCTGCCTCATGAAATTATTCTCTATCTTACTCAAGCTACTAGAAGAGCAATGACCCAATAATTCAGCCCCATGCATTGATGCACCCCTTGCTTGCACGTTGTAGATCTCTGCTATTGGCCCAGCTGGTTTGTTGGAGGAGTTTCTATTCAATTTTGCAATTCCCCCCACAGTCTGGGCGAGCTTAAGACTTGCTTTGGCCATTTGTGGCCCCCACTCCAGATTTTCTGTCATTTCGACCCCTAGGTAATCAAATACCGACACCCTCTCAAGCATGGTGCCATTCAAGCAAGGGTTAGAACAGGATGTGTTAGCTGGGTTGAATACCCTAAATTTAGTCTTCTGCGTGTTAATCTCCAGCCCCCTGTTTCTGCAGAAGGCAACAAAGCTATCGAGGATCCTCTGGATACCCATGGGCGACTTTAAAAGTAGAAATATCATTGCTGGTACCTTACTGTATGCTATCTTTGGGACATTGTTGTCCTTTACCTCAATGAGTTGGGCGACCAGTACATTACTGAATAGGAAAAACAGGGTAGGTGCGAGCGCGCACCCCTGCCTTACTCCTCTATTAACTGGGAGTCGGAAGGTTGGTTCACCACATTTGCCATACCTCACTTGGGCAAAGTTGCCTTCATGTAATCTCATAAGCATGCTGAGGCGGTAGAGGGGATCCCCAGAAGTCCACCTCATAATTTGACTCTGGGCACCAAGTCAAAGGCTGTCTTCAGGTCCACAAATATTAGATAGAGAATACCACCCTCTATTCTCACCGTTTTGATACCTTTCATAATAGCATTAAATAATGCCCCTAGGTAGGGCCCCATATTTTTAGTTCTGCCCGAAAGAGATCCCCCGGTAACGTATCCAATCCTGGTGCTTTGCCGAAGGGAAGCTTGCTTATTGCGTTTAATACTTCAGTCAAAGTGATCCCAGGGGCCTCTTCATGAATAGTCCCTAAAGAGATTATAGATGTTTCATCAATTGGGCCAACTGCTTCCTCTGTAGTGTATAGAGCCTGAAAATGTGTCTTCCATACATCTGATTCTATGTTTGGATCGATGGCTGACTTTCCTTCACTACAGCCTGTACTGACTATAGTCCAAAATGCCGTCATGTCTTTGTTGGATAGGGCAGTTTTTAGGGTATCCCATCTGTCCAGTTCCCAGGTCGTTTTTGCTTGTTGGATGCTATCTCTATACAACACCCAATTCTGTTTAATCTGGGACCTATCCTTTGCTTTGATGGTGTCCAGCTGAGCCCGTTTAGCCTTTTGGCTGTTATCATTAACCCAATATCGCTTAACCCCCTTTTTCACCCTAGAAGGTACCTTTGGATAAACTATATCGACCAGTTTAGATGTCAATTCTGCATGCAATTCTGCAACTCTATCGGTAGTTAATAAAATGCCCCCTGTAGTTGTAGCCTTCCCCATTTCTAGTAAGGTCAGAATAATTGATGAATATAATGTGGCCAGCTTATCGGGTGACTGTTGAATTACCCCACACCTTATTCTTCTTCTATTATTAGAGAGTATTAATCAACTATCCGAGGAGGGACAGCTAGCCGTGGAATTTCCCAGATCCGGCATCTCTAGTTCCATGGTCAGAGCGTTGTGATCGCTGTTGTGTCACGGCAGGACAGCGAAATCGACAACCGTTTGCATTGGTTTCAATCTACCACAAGAAACAGGAGCACATGTGTGCAATGGTTTCAATCTACCCCAAGAAACAGGAGCACATGTGTGCCATGACTTCAATCTACCATGAAGAAACAGGAGCACGTGTGCAATGGTTTCAATCTACCACAAAAAACAGGAGCACATGTGCAATAGTTTCAATCTACCACAAGAAACAGGAATACATGTGTGCAATGGTTTCAATCTACCACAACGATACCGGAGTACATGTGCAATGGTTCCAATCTACCACAAGAAACAGGAGCACATGTGAAATGGTTTCAATATACCACTAGAAACAGGAGCACATGTGTGAAATGGTTTCAATATACCACTAGAAACAGGAGCACATGTGAAATGGTTACAATCTACCCCAAGAAACAGGAGCACATGTGTGCAATGGTTTCAATCTACCCCAAGAAACAGGAGCACGTGTGCAATGGTTCCAATCTACCAAAAGAGACAGGAGCACATGTGTGCAATGGTTTCAATCTACCCCAAGAAACAGGAGCACGTGTGCAATGGTTCCAATCTACCAAAAGAGACAGGAGCACATGTGTGCAATGGTTTCAATCTACCACAAGAAACAGGAGCACTAGTGCAATGGTTTCAATCTACCACAAGAAACAGGAGAACATGTGTGCAATGGTTTCAATGTACCACAAGAAACAGGAGCACATGTGTGCAATGGTTTCAATCTACCACAAGAAACAGGAGCACATGTGTGCAATGGTTCCAATCTACCACAAGAAACAGGATCACAAGTGCAATGGTTTCAATCTACCACAAGAAACAGGAGAACATGTGTGCAATGGTTTCAATCTACCCCAAGAAACAGGAGCACATGTGTGCAATGGTTTCAATCTACCCCAAGAAACAGGAGCACGTGTGCAATGGTTCCAATCTACCAAAAGAGACAGGAGCACATGTGTGCAATTGTTTCAATGTACCACAAGAAACAGGAGCACTAGTGCAATGGTTTCAACCTACCACAAGAAACAGGAACACATGTGAAATGGTTTCAATCTACCACAAGAAACAGGAGCACATGTGTGCAATGGTTTCAATGTACCACAAGAAACAGGAGCACATGTGTGCAATGGTTTCAATGTACCACAAGAAACAGGAGCACTAGTGCAATGGTTTCAATCTACCACAAGAAACAGGAGAACATGTGTGCAATGGTTTCAATGTACCACAAGAAACAGGAGCACATGTGTGCAATGGTTTCAATCTACCCCAAGAAACAGGAGCACGTGTGCAATGGTTCCAATCTACCAAAAGAGACAGGAGCACATGTGTGCCATGGCTTCAATCTACCATGAAGAAACAGGAGCACATGTGCAATGGTTTCAACCTACCACAAGAAACAGGAACACATGTGAAATGGTTTCAATCTACCACAAGAAACAGGAGCACATGTGTGCAATGGTTTCAATGTACCACAAGAAACAGGAGCACATGTGTGCAATGGTTTCAATGTACCACAAGAAACAGGAGCACATGTGTGCAATGGTTTCAATGTACCACAAGAAACAGGAGCACTAGTGCAATGGTTTCAATCTACCACAAGAAACAGGAGAACATGTGTGCAATGGTTTCAATGTACCACAAGAAACAGGAGCACATGTGTGCAATGGTTTCAATCTACCACAAGAAACAGGAGCACATGTGTGCAATGGTTCCAATCTACCACAAGAAACAGGATCACAAGTGCAATGGTTTCAATCTACCACAAGAAACAGGAGAACATGTGTGCAATGGTTTCAATCTACCCCAAGAAACAGGAGCACATGTGTGCAATGGTTTCAATCTACCCCAAGAAACAGGAGCACGTGTGCAATGGTTCCAATCTACCAAAAGAGACAGGAGCACATGTGTGCAATGGTTTCAATGTACCACAAGAAACAGGATCACAAGTGCAATGGTTTCAATGTACCACAAGAAACAGGAGCACATGTGTGCAATGGTTTCAATCTACCACAAGAAACAGGAGCACATGTGTGCAATGGTTTCAATCTACCACAAGAAACAGGAGCACAAGTGCAACGGTTTCAATCTACCTCGAAGAAACAGGAGCACATGTGTGCAATGGTTTCAATATACCACAAGAAACAGGGGCACATGTGTGCAATGGTTTCAATCTACCACAAGAAACAGGAGCACAAGTGCAACGGTTTCAATCTACCTCGAAGAAACAGGAGCACATGTGTGCAATGGTTTCAATCTACTACAAGAAACAGGGGCACATGTGTGCAATGGTTTCAATCTACCCCAAGAAACAGGAGCACATGTGTGCCATGGCTTCAATCTACCATGAAGAAACAGGAGCACATGTGCAATGGTTTCAACCTACCACAAGAAACAGGAGCACATGTGTGCAATGGTTTCAATCTACCCCAAGAAACAGGAGCACATGTGTGCCATGGCTTCAATCTACCATGAAGAAACAGGAGCACATGTGCAATGGTTTCAACCTACCACAAGAAACAGGAACACAAGTGCAATGGTTTCAATCTACCACAAGCAACAGGAGCACGTGTGTGCAATGGTTTCCATCTACCACAAGAAACAGGAGCACAAGTGCAATGGTTTCAATATACCACTAGAACCAGGAACACATGTGAAATGGTTACAATGTACCACAAGAAACAGGAGCACATGTGTAATGGTTTCAATCTACCACAAGAAACAGGAGCACAAGTGCAATGGTTTCAATCTACCACAAGAAACAGGAGCACAAGTGCAATGGTTTCAATCTACCACAAGAAACAGGAGCACGTGTGTGCAATGGTTTCAATATACCACAAGAAACAGGAGCACATGTGTGCAATGGTTTCAATATACCACAAGAACCAGGGACACATGTGAAATGGTTTCAATATACCACTAGAACCAGGAACACATGTGAAATGGTTACAATGTACCACAAGAAACAGGAGCACATGTGCAATGGTTTCAATCTACCACAAGAAACAGGAGCACAAGTGCAATGGTTTCAATCTACCACAAGAAACAGGAGAACATGTGTGCAATGGTTTCAATGTACCACAAGAAACAGGAGCACATGTGTGCAATGGTTTCAATCTACCACAAGAAACAGGAGCACATGTGTGCAATGGTTTCAATCTACCACACGAAACAGGAGCACAAGTGCAATGGTTTCAATCTACCACAAGAAACAGGAGAACATGTGTGCAATGGTTTCAATCTACCCCAAGAAACAGGAGCACATGTGTGCAATGGTTTCAATCTACCCCAAGAAACAGGAGCACGTGTGCAATGGTTCCAATCTACCAAAAGAGACAGGAGCACATGTGTGCAATGGTTTCAATGTACCACAAGAAACAGGATCACAAGTGCAATGGTTTCAATGTACCACAAGAAACAGGAGCACATGTGTGCAATGGTTTCAATCTACCACAAGAAACAGGAGCACATGTGTGCAATGGTTTCAATCTACCACAAGAAACAGGAGCACAAGTGCAACGGTTTCAATCTACCTCGAAGAAACAGGAGCACATGTGTGCAATGGTTTCAATATACCACAAGAAACAGGGGCACATGTGTGCAATGGTTTCAATCTACCACAAGAAACAGGAGCACAAGTGCAACGGTTTCAATCTACCTCGAAGAAACAGGAGCACATGTGTGCAATGGTTTCAATATACCACAAGAAACAGGGGCACAAGTGCAACGGTTTCAATCTACCTCGAAGAAACAGGAGCACATGTGTGCAATGGTTTCAATCTACTACAAGAAACAGGGGCACATGTGTGCAATGGTTTCAATCTACCCCAAGAAACAGGAGCACATGTGTGCCATGGCTTCAATCTACCATGAAGAAACAGGAGCACATGTGCAATGGTTTCAACCTACCACAAGAAACAGGAGCACATGTGTGCAATGGTTTCAATCTACCCCAAGAAACAGGAGCACATGTGTGCCATGGCTTCAATCTACCATGAAGAAACAGGAGCACATGTGCAATGGTTTCAACCTACCACAAGAAACAGGAACACAAGTGCAATGGTTTCAATCTACCACAAGAAACAGGAGCACGTGTGTGCAATGGTTTCCATCTACCACAAGAAACAGGAGCACATGTGTGCAATGGTTTCAATTTACCTCAAGAAACAGGAGCACAAGTGCAATGGTTTCAATCTACCACAAGAAACAGGAGCACGTGTGTGCAATGGTTTCAATATACCACAAGAAACAGGAGCACATGTGTGCAATGGTTTCAATATACCACAAGAACCAGGAACACATGTGAAATGGTTTCAATATACCACTAGAACCAGGAACACATGTGAAATGGTTACAATGTACCACAAGAAACAGGAGCACATGTGCAATGGTTTCAATCTACCACAAGAAACAGGAGCACAAGTGCAATGGTTTCAATCTACCACAAGAAACAGGAGAACATGTGTGCAATGGTTTCAATGTACCACAAGAAACAGGAGCACATGTGTGCAATGGTTTCAATCTACCACAAGAAACAGGAGAACATGTGTGCAATGGTTTCAATGTACCACAAGAAACAGGAGCACATGTGTGCAATGGTTTCAATCTACCACAAGAAACAGGAGAACATGTGTGCAATGGTTTCAATCTACCCCAAGAAACAGGAGCACATGTGTGCAATGGTTCCAATCTACCAAAAGAGACAGGAGCACATGTGTGCAATGGTTTCAATGTACCACAAGAAACAGGAACACATGTGAAATGGTTACAATGTACCACAAGAAACAGGAACACAAGTGCAATGGTTTCAATCTACCACAAGAAACAGGAGCACGTGTGCAATGGTTTCAATGTACCACAAGAACCAGGAACACATGCGAAATGGTTTCAATATACCACTAGAACCAGGAACACATGTGAAATGGTTTCATTCTAGCACAAGAAACAGGAGCACTTGTGTGCAACGATTTCAATCTACCACAAGAAACAGGAGAACATGTGTGCAATGGTTTCAATCTACCAAAAGAGACAGGAGCACGTGTGCAATGGTTTCAACCTACCACAAGAAACAGGAGAACATGTGTGCAATGGTTTCAATGTACCACAAGAAACAGGAGCACATGTGTGCAATGGTTTCAATCTACCACAAGAAACAGGAGCACATGTGTGCAATGGTTTCAATCTACCACACGAAACAGGAGCACAAGTGCAATGGTTTCAATCTACCACAAGAAACAGGAGAACATGTGTGCAATGGTTTCAATCTACCCCAAGAAACAGGAGCACATGTGTGCAATGGTTTCAATCTACCCCAAGAAACAGGAGCACGTGTGCAATGGTTCCAATCTACCAAAAGAGACAGGAGCACATGTGTGCAATGGTTTCAATGTACCACAAGAAACAGGAGCACTAGTGCAATGGTTTCAACCTACCACAAGAAACAGGAGAACATGTGTGCAATGGTTTCAATGTACCACAAGAAACAGGAACACAAGTGCAATGGTTTCAATCTACCACAAGAAACAGGAGCACGTGTGCAATGGTTTCAATGTACCACAAGAACCAGGAACACATGCGAAATGGTTTCAATATACCACTAGAACCAGGAACACGTGTGAAATGGTTTCATTCTAGCACAAGAAACAGGAGCACTTGTGTGCAACGATTTCAATCTACCACAAGAAACAGGAGAACATGTGTGCAAAGGTTTCAATCTACCAAAAGAGACAGGAGCACGTGTGCAATGGTTTCAACCTACCACAAGAAACAGGAGAACATGTGTGCAATGGTTTCAATGTACCACAAGAAACAGGAGCACATGTGTGCAATGGTTTCAATCTACCACAAGAAACAGGAGCACATGTGTGCAATGGTTTCAATCTACCCCAAGAAACAGGAACACAAGTGCAATGGTTTCAATCTACCACAAGAAACAGGAGAACATGTGTGCAATGGTTTCAATCTACCCCAAGAAACAGGAGCACATGTGTGCAATGGTTTCAATCTACCCCAAGAAACAGGAGCACGTGTGCAATGGTTCCAATCTACCAAAAGAGACAGGAGCACATGTGTGCAATGGTTTCAATGTACCACAAGAAACAGGAGAACATGTGTGCAATGGTTTCAATGTACCACAAGAAACAGGAGCACATGTGTGCAATGGTTTCAATCTACCACAAGAAACAGGAGCACATGTGTGCAATGGTTTCAATCTACCCCAAGAAACAGGAGCACAAGTGCAACGGTTTCAATCTACCTCGAAGAAACAGGAGCACATGTGTGCAATGGTTTCAATATACCACAAGAAACAGGGGCACATGTGTGCAATGGTTTCAATCTACCACAAGAAACAGGAGCACAAGTGCAACGGTTTCAATCTACCTCGAAGAAACAGGAGCACATGTGTGCAATGGTTTCAATATACCACAAGAAATAGGGGCACATGTGTGCAATGGTTTCAATCTACCACAAGAAACAGGAGCACAAGTGCAACGGTTTCAATCTACCTCGAAGAAACAGGAGCACATGTGTGCAATGGTTTCAATATACCACAAGAAACAGGGGCACATGTGTGCAATGGTTTCAATGTACCACAAGAAACAGAAGCACAAGTGCAATGGTTTCAATCTACTACAAGAAACAGGAGCACATGTGTGCAATGGTTTCAATCTACCCCAAGAAACAGGAGCACATGTGTGCCATGGCTTCAATCTACCATGAAGAAACAGGAGCACATGTGCAATGGTTTCAACCTACCACAAGAAACAGGAGCACATGTGTGCAATGGTTTCAATCTACCCCAAGAAACAGGAGCACATGTGTGCCATGGCTTCAATCTACCATGAAGAAACAGGAGCACATGTGCAATGGTTTCAACCTACCACAAGAAACAGGAACACATGTGAAATGGTTTCAATCTACCCCAAGAAACAGGAGCACAAGTGCAATGGTTTCAATATACCACAAGAACCAGGAACACATGTGAAATGGTTTCAATATACCACTAGAACCAGGAACACATGTGAAATGGTTTCATTCTAGCACAAGAAACAGGAGCACTTGTGTGCAACGATTTCAATCTACCACAAGAAACAGGAGCACAAGTGCCATGGTTTCAATCTACCTCGAAGAGACAGGAGCACATGTGTGCAATGGTTTCAATGTACCACAAGAAACAGGAGAACATGTGTGCAATGGTTTCAATATACCACAAGAAACAGGAGCACTTGTGTGCAACGATTTCAATCTACCACAAGAAACAGGAGCACAAGTGCAATGGTTTCAATCTACCACAAGAAACAGGAGAACATGTGTGCAATGGTTTCAATATACCACAAGAAACAGGAGCACATGTGTGCAATGGTTTCAATCTACCCCAAGAAACAGGAGCACGTGTGCAATGGTTCCAATATACCACAAGAAACAGGAGCACGTGTGCAATGGTTCCAATCTACCAAAAGAGACAGGAGCACATGTGTGCAATGGTTTCAATGTACCACAAGAAACAGGAGCACTAGTGCAATGGTTTCAACCTACCACAAGAAACAGGAGAACATGTGTGCAATGGTTTCAATATACCACAAGAAACAGGAGCACATGTGTGCAATGGTTTCAATGTACCACAAGAAACAGGAGAACATGTGTGCAATGGTTTCAATGTACCACAAGAAACAGGAGCACATGTGTGCAATGGTTTCAATGTACCACAAGAAACAGGAGCACATGTGTGCAATAGTTTCAATCTACCACAAGAAACAGGAGCACATGTGTGCACTGGTTTCAATCTACCACAAGAAACAGGAACACATGTGAAATGGTTTCAATCTACCACAAGAAACAGGAGCACATGTGTGCAATGGTTTCAATCTACCACAAGAAACAGGAGCACAAGTGCAATGGTTCCAAGCTACCAGAAGAAACAGGAGCACAAGTGTGCAATGGTTTCAATTTACCACAAGAAACAGGAGCACGTGTGCAATGGTTCCAAGCTACCAGAAGAAACAGGAGCACAAGTGTGCAATGGTTTCAATTTACCTCAAGAAACAGGAGCACAAGTGCAATGGTTTCAATCTACCAAAAGAGACAGGAGCACATGTGTGCAATGGTTTCAATCTACCACAAGAAACAGGAGAACATGTGTGCAATGGTTTCAATGTACCACAAGAAACAGGAGCACAAGTGCAATGGTTTCAATCTACCACAAGAAACAGGAGCACATGTGTGCAATGGTTTCAATCTACCCCAAGAAACAGGAGCACGTGTGCAATGGTTCCAATCTACCAAAAGAAACAGGAGCACATGTGTGCAATGGTTTCAATGTACCACAAGAAACAGGAGCACTAGTGCAATGGTTTCAACCTACCACAAGAAACAGGAGAACATGTGTGCAATGGTTTCAATGTACCACAAGAAACAGGAGAACATGTGTGCAATGGTTTCAATGTACCACAAGAAACAGGAGCACATGTGTGCAATGGTTTCAATGTACCACAAGAAACAGGAGCACATGTGTGCAATAGTTTCAATCTACCACAAGAAACAGGAGCACAAGGGCAATGGTTTCCATCTACCACAAGAAACAGGAGCACAAGTGCAATGGTTTCAATCTACCACAAGAAACAGGAGCACGTGTGCAATGGTTTCAATTTACCTCAAGAAACAGGAGCACAAGTGTGCAATGGTTTCAATGTACCACAAGAAACAGGAGCACAAGTGCAATGGTTTCAATCTACCCCAAGAAACAGGAGCACATGTGTGCAATGGTTTCAATCTACCCCAAGAAACAGGAGAACATGTGTGCAATGGTTTCAATCTACCAAAAGAGACAGGAGCACATGTGTGCAATGGTTTCAATCTACCACAAGAAACAGGAGAACATGTGTGCAATGGTTTCAATGTACCACAAGAAACAGGAGCACAAGTGCAATGGTTTCAATCTACCCCAAGAAACAGGAGCACATGTGTGCAATGGTTTCAATCTACCCCAAGAAACAGGAGCACGTGTGCAATGGTTCCAATCTACCAAAAGAGACAGGAGCACATGTGTGCAATGGTTTCAATGTACCACAAGAAACAGGAGCACATGTGTGCAATAGTTTCAATCTACCACAAGAAACAGGAGCACATGTGTGCAATGGTTTCAATCTACCACAAGAAACAGGAACACATGTGAAATGGTTTCATTCTACCTCAAGAAACAGGAGCACATGTGAAATGGTTTCATTCTAGCTCAAGAAACAGGAGCACAAGTGTGCAATGGTTTCAATTTACCTCAAGAACCAGGAACACATGTGAAATGGTTTCAATATACCACTAGAACCAGGAACACATGTGAAATGGTTTCATTCTAGCTCAAGAAACAGGAGCACTTGTGTGCAACGATTTCAATCTACCACAAGAAACAGGAGCACAAGTGCAATGGTTTCAATCTACCACAAGAAACAGGAGAACATGTGTGCAATGGTTTCAATGTACCACAAGAAACAGGAGCACATGTGTGCAATGGTTTCAATTTACCACAAGAAACAGGAGCACTTGTGTGCAACGATTTCAATCTACCACAAGAAACAGGAGCACAAGTGCAATGGTTTCAATCTACCACAAGAAACAGGAGCACAAGTGTGCAATGGTTTCAATCTACCACAAGAAACAGGAGCACGTGTGCAATGGTTCCAATCTACCAAAAGAGACAGGAGCACATGTGTGCAATGGTTTCAATGTACCACAAGAAACAGGAGCACATGTGAAATGGTTACAATGTACCACAAGAAACAGGAGCACATGTGAAATGGTTTCAATATCCCACAAGAAACAGGAGCACGTGTGCAATGGTTCCAATCTACCAAAAGAGACAGGAGCACATGTGTGCAATGGTTTCAATGTACCACAAGAAACAGGAGCACATGTGTGCAATGGTTTCAATCTACCAAAAGAAACAGGAGCACTTGTGTGCAATGGTTTCAATCTACCACAAGAAACAGGAGCACATGTGAAATGGTTTCAATCTACCACAAGAAACAGGAGCACATGTGAAATGGTTTCATTCTACCTCAAGAAACAGGAGCACAAGTGTGCAATGGTTTCAATTTACCTCAAGAACCAGGAACACATGTGAAATGGTTTCAATATACCACTAGAACCAGGAACACATGTGTAATGGTTTCATTCTAGCTCAAGAAACAGGAGCACTTGTGTGCAACGATTTCAATCTACCACAAGAAACAGGAGCACAAGTGCAATGGTTTCAATCTACCACAAGAAACAGGAGAACATGTGTGCAATGGTTTCAATGTACCACAAGAAACAGGAGCACATGTGTGCAATGGTTTCAATTTACCACAAGAAACAGGAGCACTTGTGTGCAACGATTTCAATCTACCACAAGAAACAGGAGCACAAGTGCAATGGTTTCAATCTACCACAAGAAACAGGAGCACAAGTGTGCAATGGTTTCAATCTACCACAAGAAACAGGAGCACGTGTGCAATGGTTCCAATCTACCAAAAGAGACAGGAGCACATGTGTGCAATGGTTTCAATGTACCACAAGAAACAGGAGCACATGTGAAATGGTTACAATGTACCACAAGAAACAGGAGCACATGTGAAATGGTTTCAATATCCCACAAGAAACAGGAGCACGTGTGCAATGGTTCCAATCTACCAAAAGAGACAGGAGCACATGTGTGCAATGGTTTCAATGTACCACAAGAAACAGGAGCACATGTGTGCAATGGTTTCAATCTACCAAAAGAAACAGGAGCACTTGTGTGCAATGGTTTCAATCTACCACAAGAAACAGGAGCACATGTGAAATGGTTTCAATCTACCACAAGAAACAGGAGCACATGTGGAATGGTTTCAATCTACCACAAGAAACAGGAGCATATGTGAAATGGTTTCATTTGACCACAGAAGACTAATCCTAATAATGACTGGATTAACCACTAACCTTGGGTTCCAGCGTAGTGTTCTGCTCAGCGTAAAGTGCTTCTACGTCTCATAGGAGTAGTAAGCACTATATAAATGTGATTATAACACAGTACGTAACCACCCAACCTGCTGCACAAACAGCTATCATTCTGCTTTTAATTCAGAACTGCTTTGCACTGTCGTTTACTACATGCTCTGCTTCACACACCATTCTCTGACACCTCTCTTCTGCCTCACCAACACCTCCTACTGCACCTCTCATTCTTCCCCACCTCTCATCCATGCACTCATTCTCACCTCCATCCAGCCATTGATTCATTCTTGAATCCACAACTCACCCATCTACACAAGCTCAAACTTGCCAATCAGTGAAGGCGCACTTAGATTAAAAAAGCCTGCCACGTAATAGAACCGCAGGACAAACCAATTAAGTTATTTATTGTACCATGAAAATTAGCGGAAGGTAAATCCCAGTTGGGGACATGCAAACAGCTGAGTTCACAACAAGGACTTTCAGGCAACGACTGCTGATAAGTGTACAGACCTGTCCGCAGTAATGGCGGATTCACAAAGCTTTCTTCCAAGAGATGGTATAACTATCAGGAGTGAGTCAGGAGTAGTCACACCCATACATGGGAACATCTGGGGACGTCTAAGAGGAGGTAGAAGACGTGTTGAGAGGGAGAACGCTAAGTTTAACAGGAACTGACAGGGCTGATAGGTCTGAATTGAATTTTGTAATTAAATAGCAGACATATTGGATTTGTAACTTTGGGCCATTCACGAACATTTGTAATGCCTCGCTCGATGCTCATTATACTTCTGAATGTACAGTTACTTTAAGCGAGAATGAATATAGCTTCTGTCCAACCACATCAAAGACAGTTACTCATTTGGATGAGCTGCCGTTTGCTGCTGAAGCAGAATTAACAGCGAGGGCAGGCCACTAGTAACTACATATCCTGACATGGGTTCGGCCATTTCTATAGGATTGGAAATGTGTGTATTGAGATGGGCGTTCCGAAGCACATGATGACCCGGTTACAAAGGATGGAACGCAGAGCAGGCAATTTGCTTGCTAATTTCTGTAGACCAACTTATTGCTCCTGGGGCAGACGTGCTTGCATTACCTACCTGTACCAGAGAGCGGTGTCATCAAAATAACCAGCTGAAAATTACACCGCTAGCAGAAAACCTGATTATATTTTTGGGCATATTTCCTTTTGCTATCAGTGTTTTTTGGTGTGCCCAGTGTAGTACTGTGTTGTTTTTGCAAAGTTCATCAACGTCAAGAAGCTCCTGGAAGTGCTTTATAACACCAATAATTAAATAATATGGTAGTGTCCTAACCAATTAGCTGATCTCAGAATAATCTTCAAGCCAAGAAGCCCAAGGTGCCTTTTCAGCTTCGATTCAAGACGTGTCCACCTCTGCTGGCTGCAGGGTGCACTTTGCTACAGTCCAGATTTGGCTGAGATTCTCTTGGCTGAACCAAATTCCACCAGGAGATAGCGTTGCGATGTTGAGCGGGAACACGTTTGAGATATTTAACACGTCAGGCATTATATATGCAAGCACATTAGAAGATGTGGAAAAGAAGTGAGTAGAAATGTTGAGTCCAGTACAAATTATAGTACAACAAGGTACAAAAACTTGGGCAGCCATAGTAAAGGGATCCACCCCATCTGGAGATTTAGCGACTTACTTGCCATTCAAGACCAACAGAAAGAATGCCTAGTTGACCTCTTGAGATAAATGACAGAGAAGCGTACCCATGACCAATACATCTGAATCCGATTATCAGCTACATCAACAAGACAAATGAGGCGAAGAGATCAACAGGTAAGGAGTCACAATAGGTGTTCATCTTCACGATCATTGCCCGTCGTAGATGCCAGTCACTGTAGTCACAGAAGTGCTTGGAGAGTCAATCTGTCACTAAAGATTGAACCCAGTGAGACACTGGGCTTCAACGAGATCCTAACGCACACACTGAATTCTTACCAAGTCTTGGCTGTCTTCCCCAGAGGTCTGTATCTAGTTTTCTCCCGGTGAGTCATACACCTGATGATGTTCCATCTTGGACGAAGAGCATCTGTCAGTCCGGCCTTTATCCTGGTCCAGGTACACATCGCTGAGCTACTTTCAATTGATCAATAGACAATGGGTGTTAAATAGCTGAGTCTTCTCCTTTAAAAGAGGGTGGACGAGTGGAGGTGCTAGGCCCTCCAGGGCAGCTTCACAAGCTGAAAACTACAGGCAAAACCCTAATGTTGGCAGTATGTGGCACTGATGTTGAGCAGACCGACAAACCACAGTTTAATCAAGCTGGAACCATCAAAGTAGCCAGCGAACAAACTATAAGAACAGTGACAAATGGCTGACCGAGAGGGAAAGTGACTTGTGGTTCCTGCCCACTTTGTTGTCAGTGTGTTTCATTCTTAGTATGCCAGGGATCCTGTGTTTTACACAGAGAAGGGTATTTTTAGCTTTCTGTGGATGGACATTTTATAGATATATCTAATTTTCTCTCCTCAGGGCGCATTGTGGCTGTTGACACATCTGTGGCTATTTACCAATTTCTCACCGGGATGCCGGAGATCCACAACCGCAATGGCGAGAACATCAGGTGGGTGTTTAAAAGCCTCCCTCGGTTCAATTGTGATGCTCGAGCCTAGGAACACAACTCGCCCAATCTGTCCCTTTGTTGTTTTCCAATCTGGCCCTTTGTTGTTTTCCAATCTGGCCCTTTGTTGTTTTCCAATCTGGCCCTTTGTTGTTTTCCTATCTGGACCTTTGTTACTCTCCCATTCTGACTCTCTATTGCTCTCTTAATCCCACTTGCTCTCCTGTTCCCTTGTGCACCCTTTCCACGTTAATTCCTCAACACCAGGACCTCCATGTAAAAAGAAATGAACTGCTCTTGTCAACATAGGCAATCAGATAGCAAGTCCAGGGAGAGAAGATCATGCGACCTCAAAGACATAATAATAATTTTTTGTTTGTTTATATAGTGTTTTATATTGTGCTATTTCTAAGTTCCTAATTTAGGGCATTCAATTTACTGACCTCGTGCGGATGGAAGCCGGAGTCTGCATTGCTGGCATTTGAACTCAGTGACTTCAGACCACTGCTTTCGTCAATTGTGATCTCCAATAAATGATCTTGAATACATGTGTATGGAAAAATGAAGGAAGCGCAGATTGTGTATTTTACAGGTGCATGGGGAGTAGGACGTGTGCGAGGAGGAGAACCGCCGGAAGGAGTTGGTGGTGTGTTAACTGGGGGTCTGAATGTTATTTAAGTGCACCAGAAAGTTATAAGGAGTTATTTATAAACAAATATTCACATGGGATTGCCAGTTGGCAACCATCCCAATTCTGAATTCTGGGGTGAACTCCTCAAAACTCTCTCACCATAACTTTCATGCCACTAAAATGAGCCCCTTTGGCAGGGCTTAAATGGTCTGATGCTTCAGTTGCTTATTTCTGAAAATTGCTGACCCGTGCTGCCAGCCTGTATGCGACTGGCGTTGCAGATATACCATGCTGAGAATGGCCCACGCCTCAGCACTTTTTGATGGATGTGTTCTAACCTCACTCTCCTAGAATAGCCCACAGCAGTATCCGCCTATAGAATTTTGGGGCAGCCTGCTGTAGTAAGGTGGGTGTGCTTAATTTTCCAGTTGCGTGCAACTGCATTTGTCTCACCGTCTGCAGCACCAGTCTCTGCCTGCTCAGTCGAGTGTATCCTCTGACACTGCTTACGCCATCAGCTGTGCTCTGCAAGACTCTTGAGCCAGCGCAGTTAGACTTCACCTACCGGCTGCACACCACAACATGGTCTGAACCACGTGCCACCCTTGCCCCTCTTTGGCCATGCTTGGCGACGCGTACACAGCACAATTAGACTTCACCTTCCTACATCACAGAGTGGTTGGACCGATGAGCTTGTCTGGTCATCGGCAATGCTTGGTGAGGCTGGTGCACCGACCCGGCTGGGGTCCGGCTACCTCCACCAGGACATGATCAGAACCATGACTCCCCCGACGGTGGCTGTGCTTGGCTCCTAGCCATCTATTGATGACACCAACATAACACCTTACATAAATTCTGTTATTTATTGAAAATGTGCTGAAAGGCCTACAGCAAACAAAGTTGCAAAAAAGTGTGATGATAACTAATAATAGTGAAAGCACTGCTACAACTCTTACTACTACCACCACTACTGCCTCTCTTTTACTACACCTTCTATTATGTCTACTGCTTCTGCAACTACGACTGCTACCTCTACTATTACCACCATCAACACTGCTATTACTACTACACTACTACTACCACCAGCACCAGCGGTAACAATTACTAATATTACCCATATTACTTTTAGTACCACAATTACAACCACACACCACCACTGCTACTGCCTTGACTACTATGAATATTACCACTAATACTATTACACCAACCACCAGTGCTACAACCAACCAACTGCATCTGCTACCATTGTTACTGCTACCAAGAATAGTATCATTGCACCACCATATTTGACCCATCTCCTGTTACTCTTACTACAATTATTATTATTTTTATTTTTATTTTTTCATTTTACTTGTACTTTTCAAATACAATACAGAACATTGCATAATTGTAGATTCATGGCATCAGTGCAATTTACAGATCAGTCAATATCACAGTAGTGAGCGTACATCGCCGCAAAACCATGTCATCAGATATACCCAGAGTTACAGTCATGGCATGCCAGGTAACAGCTTGCAGGGTGAGGGTGAAGAGGGTAGCATAACAATTACAGTCAGGACACTAGACATCAGTAAGTGACAGCAGATATGATGTGAGCGGTCTCCAAATGTCCCATGGCTTGGAAGCTGACGGCAACTCCTCCACGTAGCAGGTGAGCTGGTCCTGGCAATGCGCCAAGTCCTACAGCCACAGTTTTGCTGTAGGCGCTATTCGACTCTCCCAACAGATAGAGATCCTGCGTTTAGCTATTAGCAATGCGATAGGCACAAGTTTTTTGTGAGAAGAGTTCACCTTAGCCCCGGTTCCCAACAGACACAGCCGTGGATGACAGTCAAGTGGTTCATCAATCATCAGACCAATTATTCTTACAACTGCGCCCCAATAGTCAAGTATTTTAGGATACTCCCATGCCAGATGATAAAACCCTGCCCCAGGTGCAGCACATCGCTTACAGGCATCGGATTGGCGGAGCCCAAATTTAAATAGCTGCGCTGGTGTATAGTAAAACTGATGCAAGTATTTAAAGTGCACCAGACGTAGGTTGCCATTAAGCGTCAGTCGGCCCGTCAAGCGGCAGCTGTCTAACCAGTCATCTTCCGTGAGTGGTTCTGGGAGCACAGTATTCCATTTATCCAGGGTACTCTTTCTACAATTATGACTACTATTAATAATAAAAATAACAATCATAAGCTAGGATACAGATTGCAAGGGCCAGGTTGTCCATGATTCTAGTGTCAATGCTTCCCAGGTCCTGGCATGTCCCATCTCATTCTGCGCCTTGGTGCTGGCCGTAGTGTCTGGAGTCGAAGAACACCACCCAGTTAGGTGTAAATGTACCTTTTGCCCGATTACCGAATGCATACATTTCACTAGGCTGATGATTGTGAGAATTTGCACACTTATGATCTCACCTTCTCCGCAATGATTATCTATAATCGCACGGATTGTGTTCTGCTAGAACCCTCCGTTACACAAGCAGGTTAATGCCACATCCCGCTCTAGAGACTGCCCTCCCGTTCAATTAGCCACTGATTAAAATAGTTTTACTCTAGTATTCCTTCCTACATACAGTGCTGATATGGCATACTATTAGGCGCAATATAAATGTGTATAACATAACAAAGTGCAAGGCAATGAGTGGTCAACGTGCCTGCCCTTGGTGCCTCAAATCATTCTCAGGTCAGCTGCCCAATGGTGGCGCAGCCTTTATCTTCTCGGGTCCTGATGGAGGATTTGCAGTGCACAGTGAAGCCCCTGTGGGACCATGGTGCAGAGAGGAGGCCAGTGATGGGTTGTCTGGATGCGCCTGACAGTCCCACTGCAAAATCTGATTTTTAATTCCGTGTTTCCTGGTCTGGATGTTGTTAAGTACTCCGAAATGGATGTATCACGGAACCACACATTCCGTTATAATGCATGCCTTTACAAAATGCAAACCATACCCACCCTAAACCCTAAAAATGCGCCCCCAACCTTTTATAAAAACATTTTCCTAATATATATATATATATATATATATATATATATATATATATATATATATATATATATATATATATATATATATATACTTTATACTTAACTAATACTTACATGCAAATGCTTTTTACTTTACCATTTTGTAAAAGGCATGCATGGTAAAGGCATATGCGTTGTAAAATCCTGCGTGGTAAAGGTTATACGTGGTAATGGTAAATGCGTGGTAACAGCCAGTTTAGAACGACATGCGTGGAAACGGCTGCTTTGTAATGGCTGATTCCCCTCCGAAGTAATGAAGGTGACAAAGTGACAGGTTTGTGAGGGTGTGCACATCATGTGGTTCCTCTGTTCTGTTATTCCATTTCATGACCTGTTTTATTTGATGTTTAATACCTGATATTTTCTCTCCATCAGCCTCTGGCAGGGATTGTTCTTCCGAACAGTTACTCTCTTGGAAAATGGAATCAAACCTGTGTATGTGTTCGATGGACGCCCTCCGGAACTGAAGCAGCCACTGGTTCGTATTGCTTTTTATGAATCACTAACAATGTTGATAGATGGTAGACATAGCCACACAGCATCACAGAAGGGCAGCCCATCCATTGAACACTTGGTGATAGAGTGGCATCAATGATGCTTTTTCAAAAGGATAGAATTTGCATGCTGCCACTGGTCAGTTTTATGTAGGATGTTTACCCTCCCTCACTATTGCTCCTGAATTTAGATATCGATTCATCAGAATTTCAGGTGTACTGCAACAAAAACGACATTGTATAACTGTTGACCCTCCATAACATTATAAGGGTACCCATTGTCTCTCCCTCCGCCATTCACAATCCTCCTATGTCATGCAGAATGAGAAGTGAAAAACATAGGCGCTAGATGTAAGGTTGGGGTACCACAGCACCCCAAAATACTGGCATTCTGAATGTGAATGAGCAATGAATATGCCTTTGAATCTTGATTTTATCTTATCACAGAGACTAATGTTAGGATCTGTCCTGTGGCAAATTGCTGATTTTTCTTTTGACATGGAGATTGCTGTTTGCTTTTCTTTCTCTGACTGCAAAGTGAGAGGATTTTGCAATGTGAACCATGTGACAATCTTGTCAAGTGTGAAATAAAAGGCTGTAGGGTTTAATTTTTTTCCAACACACAAAAAAACTTGAATTGTATAAACATTTCAAAATATATCAGCAGTTAGGAAAGCATAAATGAAGCACTTTCTTTTGTAATTCTGAATTGTGATGGAAACAAATATTTTAAAAGGATCAAAACAATCCAAGACACTTGGTGTTGCCCAATTCAGTGACGTAACACTGATGGTAGGACCCCACTCTGAAAATTGTTCCAGCAAGACTGGTGAAAATTACAAAATACTAAGGAGTGCTGTTGGAGTCCTGGTCACTATCCGTGTCTGATATTGTTTTCCAGATCATTAGCACCAGAGGCAGAAAAGGGCTTGCCAAGGAAACCAGCGACTCGGCCAGGAATGAGCACTTGTTTCAACTTAGTAGACGTTCATGTTACTGAAGAATCCCAAAGCTGGCACGTCGCGAGCCAGGCAAACTCTTTTGCCCACTCACCCAGCTAAACTGTTATCCTGTACTCATCAAAGATAGACTGAATCAATGGATGATGCATAGAGATGGGTAGTATGCGGATCCAGGGACTTTGTATAAATAGTGGGGGCCTGACTCACAAATGTAACTCACATTTCAAAATAATTCACACTTTTGAGGAAAATTAATACTTTTTGGCTACACCAAAAATCCACGTGTAAATATACTTCAAAAGGGTGACTTACATGTCTCTACCAGATTGAAAAGCCTAGGGGCTATTCACAAACTGTCAAAGCTGTACACAAAGTTAATTTACACTTTTGAGTAATGTACACCTGGAATTTATTATTACACATTTGAGTAACTTTATTCTCTGATTTTGAGAATAGCCAAAAGTAGTAAAGTTACTCACAAATGTAAGGGTGTATTACATGTCTAAATTACTCAAAAGTGTAAGTTACCTTTGTGAATAGCTCTTGATGTTTGTGACTAGCCCCCAGGCCCTTCAATTTGGAGAAGACATGTAAGTTACCCTTTTGGAGTAAGTTTACACTCGGATTTTGGAAATAGACAAGAAGTAGTACATTTGTTCAAAATTGTAAGTTATTATGTGAATCCAGCCCATAATGTGTATGACTGCTACAGATAGCTTTTACATAAAGTAGCAGATTCTAGCAGCTGCTGCCAGCTCCTGTGACTGCATCCAGGTGTAATGGCATCATTTCTTTTGCCACCACCTTATACCATAGAGCTGAGAGAAGTGGAGAAAAGGCTTCATCTGTGAAAGGGGCAGTAGCAGGATGGGGAATGGTGACAGGAGGTACCAGTGTGTTTGTTACCTATGGATGCCCCATGATACCGCTTGAAATGTCTTATTGTCCTCGTGTGTCAGTAGATCTCAGGGGGTGAAGAAGTTGCACGTGCCACATACAACAAGCTGTTGCACAAAGTTCAGTGTTAGTTAGGGGATATTTTTCCTGATTGGCTTCCAAATGACAGCATAAGTAACACTCTGTGGGGAAGTTCCTGTTGTTGATGTTCTGTATATTTTATCTAGTGAGGTAGCCTCACTCTCCAGCAGTGCTTTTGGTACAGAGGTACTGTCATGATGCTAGTGCTGACTTGTGACTTGACGTGTTGCTTCTCTTGCAGTTGGCCAAGAGGGCTGAGACTTCCAAAGTCAGCAGGAGGAGTGTGAGTGCAGGTGAGTAACACTCTGGCCTTGCTGTGATCCTTGATATTGTTGTATTTTTGCCTCCCCAGGACTTCTTTTGACCTCCGCCTGAACAACGTACAGTTTTAATTTTGCTAACACGCCACAACCAGATTTAATCACGGATAAGCACCAGGTGTCGTAACACAGCCTGACATGGATCCTGGCAGCCACCAGAAGAGGCATCTTCTGCACTTGTTCATGTCTTCAGTTTAGAAAATACATTTACGAAAGAGCCATCTCTATGCAGTCTTCACACCACCCAGCCCCACACATGTGGGATGCAAACAGATCCCTTAGAGGCTAGTCGTGGCAGAACGGAAGCAGAATTTGTAGATTCCAACTAGAGAGTGTGATATTATGATGAAATATAGCAAGACCCATAGCTTGCCTGACATGGAATGTAGGAAACCAGCATTTAATCTTAAAATAGCAACAGTTCACAGCCTTCGATTATGTCAGTGTCTACAGTTTGTGACTTTCCTGCCATGTGCACTATTCAGCCGGTCATTTTCTCATACATAACAAAAAAAAAGGACATAGATAAAAAGATGACTCCACACGATGGTAAGTTCTGGTATTTATTCGACCTCCTCTGTCCATCATAAATACAGCTCCTGCCTCTCACAGCTCTCAGTGGTCTAATCCAAGCTTCACTACAAAAGGCTTCGTCTCCCAACATTCAAATGCAGCCTCCAGAACCAACTGAAGGGAAATACCAACCGGGGGAAAGAGGAGGAGGGAAGGGGAAAGCAGGCAAAATACATAACCTAATGAATATACTGTTTGGAAGCTGAAAGATAAAGGAGGGAAAAATATAATAAGACAAGAGGATATAACAGAAATATATTGTAGTCCAAATGCCAAAATCACAATTTATAGAAAGGCAGAGATGTGAGATTTCAGAGAAATGAACTCAAGCGGGTGGGTTCCCCAGAGCTCTGTCCTTCTCCGACAGTGAGATCCTTTGTCTAAAGTTCTTGAGTGTTAAAGGCCAGATTCACTTGGAATAGGCCGCAACCTAAGAAGCCAAAAAATACTTTTACTCATCAATCCAAAACAATTTATACATGACTCACAAGGTTAAACGTTACTGTCTGCAAGATGAGGCCTCAAATGGAGGTATTATGTTCAGGTTAGATGTGGTTGACAAGTTAGCCTCTATGTTGGCCCTAATTAGGTGCAGGTAAAGCAGCCATGATATGTACTACCTAATTCTCTACAATGCCCTTAGTCAGCAGCCATAGCAAAAACCAACATCATTGTACAACCCAGAGTTCAACAACTGGATCAGCTCAGCAGAAAGGGGACCGTCCACACTACGCAGCGCAGAAAAGTAGATGCGCTCTTTATTTTTTTTTAAAACCTTTTTATTGAACATTGCTCTTAGTACCAAGTCACAGTGGTCAATAATCAATAGACAAATGAGAAAATTGCATTGTGGTGAATTAAGAATGTTAGCACAACAGTACACAAGCGGGATAAACAAGTACATGATTACTCCTCAGAACCCCCTCCCGCCTCCCTATATTTTCGCCATGGTCCCCAAATCTTTTGCCATTTCTTCCTGCAACCCCATCTCTTATAGATGGTTTCCTCGGCTCTTTGACACCAATCTAGGTCCCTCCTCCACTGCTCAAATGACGGGGGCGTCCGTGAGCCCCAGCCCCTGGCTATGATTCTTTTGGCCACCCCTGCAGCCAAAGCAAGCCAAAGTTTAACGTGTCTTGACCAATCTGTGTCTCCCTTAATCAGCAACAAAAGCCACCTTGGCTCCATCGGGACAGTGTTGCCCACCACCCTTGGCATCGTGTCCGCTACCTTGGTCCAAAAAGGGACTAATGCAGGGCACTCCCAGAGCATGTGGTAGAAGGTGCCCTCCCTCTGGCAACCCCTCAAACAGAGGGCCGCTAGACTCATGCCCCATTCATATAAGTGTGTGCGTGGGTAGTATATGCAGTGGAGTATTTTCAATTGAACCAACCGAAACCTAGAACGAATTGCTATCGCACGTGGGCTCTGTATGGCATCCTGCCAATCATCATCTTCGAGGGCACCTATGTCTCTGGACCATGTCGCTCTGAGCTTCACCAAGGGGTCCAGCAATTTGTTTATGAGTTTATGATAGATGGTGGATGTGGGCTTCTCTAATATGGGGACTAATAATAGCCTATCCTCTAGAGGGGATGGAGGAATCTTTATCCAGATGGGAGTGAATGGCATGTGTAAGGCGTATGCAATGAAAGTGTTGGGAATCATGAAGGTCGTACTCCTTCTTAAGGTATGCAAAGGAGCGGGGGGCAGATCCCTTTCAGACGTCCCCCAGATAGTCTAAGCCAATCAATCTCCAACCCCCAAAGCCAGTCAACCGTGACACTTCGCGCAGCTGGTCCCCAAGCCACAGGGGGGGTTCTACAGGTCAATCTGCCTGTCCACCCCAGAAACTTATTCGCCTCCCTCCAACACTAGACCACCACCCTCGTATGTGCGGGCCATTCTTTTCCCGGCCTTCGGGCATAAAGCAAATGTTCACTGTTTCCCCCTGGCATTAGTAGTCTGTCCACTGTTCGGAGCCATCTTCGTACACCCAGTCATTAACTACCTGGAGCGGAGAGGCCCAGTAGTATAGGCGCACATCGGGGATCGCCAGGCCTCTGTCGTACACCCCTCTGGTGAGTTTGCTAAGTGCTATTCTATGAGTCCCGCCATTCTAGAGCAGTGTACGCACTGCCTGTGAGATACGCGTGAAAACTCCCTGAGGAACAGGGTATGGTGTGTTTTGTAAGATATATAGCAACCTCGGCAGGGCGAGCATTTTAAATAATGCCGCGCGTCCCATAAGGGAAAGTGGTAGCGATCGCCAATGACTGACAACGGCCCCAAGCCGAGCCAATTGGGGTTCGATGTTCGAGGTTCTTGTTGAAAAACTCCCCAACATTCCGAGTTATGTGGACCCCCACCTATTTAAATCCATCCGTGAAGACGGTAGCAAGGCATCTAGCGGGGACCCATGGAGGGGGACCCGACAGAGGGAAAATGATCGAATTCCCCCAATTTATGGTGTACCCAGAATAGCTACCAAACAATTCAAAAACATGTAGTGCCTGCGCTATCGAGTAATAAGGCCGCACCATATTTAATACAATATCATGAGCGTATAGGGATATACGCTCCCCTCAGTCGTCCATCAGAGCCAAACCCAAAAAAGACCTATCCCTCCTGATCCAATGCACCAGTGGCTCCAAGGCCAGGGCAAACAGGAGAGGAGGCAGGGGGCAGCCCTGTCTGGTGCCTCTCCTGAGGGGAAACACCCTGGACACAGTCCCATTCACTCTCACCCGAGCCATCGGTTGTTTATAGAGAAAATGCACCCACCTGCAAAAAGTCGGGCCAAAGCCAAATTTCTGAAGCACCATAAATAGGTAGGGCCATTCCATGCTGTTGAATGCCATTGCTGCGTCCAATGACATCAATGCCGATTGCGCCTCTCCAACATCCTCAGTCATATACACCACTCCGTAAAGACGTTGCAAGCTGTGGCGGGTGCTCTTGTGGGGCATGAACCCGGACTGGTCCACATGTACCAAGTCTGGAAGAACCGAGAGCAATCTGTCCGCCAAGACCTTTGCCAGGACCTTGGCCTCCACATTGATGAGCGAGATGGGACGGTACGAGGAACATTGATCCGGCGGTTCCCCGGCTTTATGAATGACCACACCCGGCTTTATGAATGACCACACCCACCTCTCGGGCTTCCGAGAGCATCTGGAGAAGGGGTTTGATAACGACATTTGCCTGCCTCTTATAAATTTCTATCGGGAGCCCATTGGGACCAGGCGCTTTCCCAGACTGAAGCGAATTAAGGGCCTTACCGATTTCCTCTCCCATGAGGTCTGCACAGTGACGTGACAAAGCCCTCTAGGCCTTGTTCCCCCCTGTAGCCGGACCCTCCCCGGATCGGTGCATGTCAGCATCCATTACCTTATTTGTGTCCCCCCCCACAACAGAAGGGGCTCCTGGGAAAGATCTATCAGAAATGAGCCCAGCCGTGGAAACACAGATGAGTGCAGGCCCGGTGGGACATAGCAGGTGCAAAAGACTACTGTGCAGCCCTCCCACTTCACCGCTGCTGCGGCAAAGCAGCCTGCATTGTCAGACCACGCGGCCAGCAGGACCGCCAGCAGGGCGTTATGGAACAGGATGCCCACCCCCCTAGATCCTGACGTGTACCCTGAATGGGCGACTAGTTTATACCCAAAACAATCGAGGGCCTTGCACCTGTTTCCGCACAGGTGCGTCTCTTGAATGAAGACCACATCTGGGGAGTGGCGCTTAAGGTGTTGTAATATTAGTGTCCTCTTGATTTTATTCCCCAATCCATTCTTGTTGCACGTCCATATTGTACACTTAGTTTGGGTACCCATCACAGATCTCGAGAGTTAACAGTACCGGACATGTGAATGAACCCACTGTGTCGTCATGCAGGATACCACGTGCTGAAGGACTATAGTGGACTAGAGCATAAAATACTAACCCCAAAAACAAATCCCCCCTCACCCCCGCCAACACCCCCCACCCTGCCTCCCTGCTAGATGAGTCCCCAAACTCCCACCTTGTAAACATGCAGAGTAATATAGCATAATTTGCAATATTCGGATCAACATCTCTTATATATCCATTAAGAGTGCTCGCTATAGTCCTGCCAAACACGCCGTGCAGAAACTACTCTAAAAAACGTCCTCAGCATGCTTCTATATTTACGTCCGCCGTATTACAAATGTCATAATGTGAACCACACAATCCAATCTGCGCGGATTCATCCACAACTCTACATTCTCAACAATAGTCCTGCATCGTTTGCTGTCACCGGGAAGACGTCTCTGCACACCCACCCGTCTATATTTCCACAAGTTGGGATGGCAGAACCCTTGGGAGATGCCAAGTAACATTGATAGGAAGGTGATCACCGATGCTTGGTAAGTAATATATATTGTGAGGGATGTAACAACCAAAACGTTGAGTAATATGGGGTTGAGTATGTTTGAAATGACAAATTTCAAATACTGTGATATCTAAGAAGTCTGGTGATATCCTGACCAAGCACAATGCAGGATTGATAGGAGGGAACTAATCCTTGATGAATGTGTGACTATAGGAGGTTCCCCCTGGCAGGATCAGTATGTCCGCATAACTAAGGGTTAAAATATCTACCTTTATGGGTCCGTAAGTACAGCGTGCCCACCACACTCACAGCACACTTTGGTACGTGTGCTGATATTGCACTTCTGTGGCCACTTCCACTTTTTTAGCCACTTCACGACGGTCCTGATGAAAGCCTCATGATCCCCGTAGAAGGCTGAAACTAGTTGACCTATATTCCGGTGATATTGAAGTTTAGTTTAGTTTGGGTTTATGAAGCGCCTGGTTACACCAGCTGGTGTGTCCCCACGCTATTTCAATTCCAACTGATAATTTCAGAAATCATTTGTTTGCAGTTTTTGTAGGTCTCAGTTTAACTGTGTAAAAAGCCACGTTTTTAATTTCTTGCAGAAAATTATATGTGATTGTTCCTCTCGAAGGGACATGAGAAGCTCATTGCAGCTCTTTGCTGCCAAATATCTGAAAGAGCGTGTGCCATGCGCGCTCTTTTTATCCTCGGGACTTTTACCTGGTGTGTCCCTGTAGATCTTAACTGGCGTTCCGTTTTGTATGGTAGGAGTAGGTTGTGCAGATAAGCAGGGCCTTTTCCCTGCAAAATACGATGGCCAAAACACAGTGCCTTGAATGTGATCTGTTTCTGCACAGGCAACCAGTGCAGTGTCTTCAGTGCATTCTTAGAAGGTGCCCTTCTCGGTAGGTTTAGAGCCAGACGGGCAGCTGCATTCTGGATGGATTGCAACTTCTGAAGACCCTTTTTTGTTGCGCCCAGAAGCAGCACATTCCCGTAGTCCATTCTTGACGTAACAAGTGCATGGATCAGGGTTTCTCTAGCAGCTATAGGGAGGATGTCCAGGGTTTTCCTGATGATTTTCAGGATTCCGAAGCATTTTCCTCTCGTTCTATTAATCTGGGCATCAAAAGATAGTTTAGAGTCTATCCATATTCCCAGATTTTTCACCTCAGTCTTCGGGGAGGGAATTGGTCCTAATATAGTTTGCCACCAAACCGGCGACCATATAAACGGAGAATTCCCCACTATTAGCACCTCTGTCTTAATGCCATTTAGACTCAGGCAGTACAAATTATACCTTCACTATATCCCTAGTTTTTAATCATGGCCTAAGACCCTTTTATTAAAGTTTTTCATGAGGGCACTTCTTAGAGACATTTTAAACATTTTTCCACATCATATAAAGCACTCACTTTCACATCACAAAACCCGCTCCACTGTAATCAAACGTTGTAGCACAGCTGGGTTCCACTCGGCAGCCCAGCTGGGACCCCAATGATGAAGCATGCCACCGACTATGTTGGTGGGTGAGGGGGTCTTTTTATACATCCACTGGATGTCTGTGCTCCTGCACAAGTTAATGAGTCACCTGAAGTGACCATATTTCTTTGTGGGCTTGTCCACGTTGTTTTTTCTACGAAGTATAAGGTACTTCAAAATCAGTGTTTTTTTTGCTTTTGATTTAATTGAACCATGTAAAAGGCTCTTATTGGTGTAATCTAACCAAGGGAGCACTGGTTATAGTGGAATGGGATGAGGACACCGCTTAGACTGCAAGACCGGATTGTAGTAGTTTATAGACATATAAATGCTATTTTTGCAAACACGTTCATATAAAGATGATGCTGGCACGGATATGCATGTTTAATATAATTGTGATATTGCGGGGAGTGAGCAACGGATATCTAATACATTAGTCAATGGAGACTGTGTGCTTTACTACCTTATAATTGGATATTCAGTGTTGAATACCATCTTTTCAGAATAAGTATGTCTTTTAGAATTACCCTGTAACTGGGTATATGACTCTTGTGGTGAGAGATGCATGCCACACAATTTTAGATTGTAATGTAATTACGCCTGTTCAACTTTGTGTACTATTTAATGAATGATTAATAAGGGAGGTGCAAAGGTGCAACGGTATGAGACCTTTCTTTAGTTTTAAAATTGGGTAATGGTGAAGTATCTACTAATGTCTGCCTTGTCTAGTAAGTCTTTTCCTTTCGGAAACACAATGTCGTGGATTCTGCCTACTACTTGTTTCAAATGTTTGATTATACTTTTCATCGCAATATTTTACAATAATTTTTCTAGAGCTGGTCCGATAGAGTGGGCAGTCACACTCCCCAATTCACCCACTCCATTGGAGAGAATAACAACTTTTCCTAGGCTTTACACTTGTACGATCTTCAGAAGGCTTCTAAACATGGCGGCATCACTGCCCTCATCTGCAGCCTATGACACCCTTGACCGCTTCATTTTAGCCGGTTGATTAAAGGAGATGGGCCTGACATGCACGTCATTGGATGAAGCCTTTTAGTGGCCTCTCTTAGACCTTCCCTTCCACTACTTACATGTCAGATCCTCCCATTGTTTATGGGGGCAATCAAGGCCCCTCGTTGTGGCCCATCTGATGTAACACCATTGGCCAAGTTCATCTAGTCGTACCGACTGTGACAATGACCCTCCGGTTCCTCAAGTAGTTTTTGTTGCTTAATTGACATTAATCTTTCAATGGCCTATGAGGATGGGCTACAATTCGCGGAAGATATACATACATATACATATACATAAATCTAGGGATTAGGAGCTTACTCTGAGACCTCAGGTTGAAACACTGGCCTTAACCAGTTACTAACTTGGCGTCTCTCTTGCCTAAAGCAGGACAGCCGGCAGTGATGGGACCTGTAGGTTCCCAGCTGGACGACAGGATCTTCCTAAAAGTGATTCTGTAGTAAAGAGAGCACCTTGGTAGGTGATCACAACATGGCAGCTGTTCTGGGCTTGCTGTAGTTCAAGTGAAGGCCCTCCAGCTATCGAGACTGTCATTTGGCGTGATATTGCATTAGTGGTGCCATAAGGGACATTGTGGGACACTATGTGGGAGCAGAACTGTACCCCGGACAACTCAGTGGGCTCAGAAGAACCTGGATTGGTGCATGTAAGCAGAAAAAACTGTATACCCAACACATAACTGCCCAAAGAAATTTGACAAAATATGGGGCCCATGGAAAGAAGTGCAGGGACTGGAGATATGAATGGGGGCGCCCTGTTGGCCTCCCTGGTAGAACGGTCATCCTGGTAGGGGTGCCATGGCCCACCAGACCTATGGTTGTTTCAGGCCCGATAACTCAGCAGGTGCTGTGCATGGTTGAGGTTGTGTTCCTGATACGTGCTTTACCACGAGATACCTAGGTTCTCTGCATGCTGTTTTCATGTGGTATATTAATGTATACGACTATAATACCAATACAATGTTTTAATTAAAAAGACTGTAATTTGTCACAGACTGGGACCCAAATTGCCTTACCATTGCTTTAAACCAGAGCCTTTAGGGGCCTTCTGTTTCTCTGAGCCCTGCCTCTTTCTTCCAGCTGTGGACAATCTGCTCTCCTGGGCAGGACTCTGACATACAGGACCTGCTAGTGCAGTCTATGTAGATGTTTGTTTGCTTGCACCAATGCTTCATTTTCTTCTGAGGTTGCTGCATTGGTTATATTCAGGGAATAATTCTATTCTGCGACAGCTGCGGTTTCTGAATAATTTTAGGTTTACAGTACTTCCACATCATCCATCGTCTGCTGCATAAGTTGCAGATTTCAACCCAAACATCGGTTTCTAGCTCAAGCAGATAACAAGTTAGTAAAAGTAAAAAACACCCCCCACTTGTTGCTGCAAACCAGGAGAGTTTCTGCAAAGATGAACAGATCGCCTTTCAAGAGGGGACTGCTGTATTCTAGTGTTAAACTGGAACTAATCCGGACTGACTGTAGTGAGATGAAATGATCGAATTGCATAATAAAACTGCAACAGATTGTGCTGCATTATGCCTCATTTGTTGTCTTTTCGAATCATATACTAATGTAGGGACCCTGCAGCATCATTGCGTCATCCATCGCCGCGCAATTCGCACGGCTCTAGTTAAACTCTTGGTCACTCATATGTGTGTGGACACAGAAGCACACACACTCCGCTGTATTGTTTCCCGCCTTGAGCCTCAAATGCTCTCACGTTTAATGTATTCAATTTACCTTCCTTCAGGAGCTGTTTCCACGTCCGGCAGCCTAGCAGAGCTCAGTGTGGGTAAGCCAATGAATACTGTTTAGGGTTGATTACTGTACTGTTTGTCGTGGTTACTATCTTCCCGGGCTCACAGTTCCTCTGCTTCTCCCTTTGTAGGCCTGGAACCTCTGCTGATCCCTGATAGAGCTGTAGAGAAGGACTGCGAGACCCTCCTGCGGCACTTGGGGGTTCCCTGCATTCAGGTAGGGTCAAGCGCGTGACTGGTTACGAGACATGGCCGTCCTGCGGGGACCTGGTGCAGCGCTGGTTATTAAGATCCAAAGGTGCTAATTTTGGGAGGATGAGATGATCAGTCAATTTGTGGGTGACTCAATTTTGAATATTTCAGGTTGGTAAGTCAGGCGTTCACTGTTGGGAACCTTCAGCAAAAAGTGTTGATACACGGATGTAGCCTGCTCCCCGCCTATCCTTGGGTACACTTTTTCATCCAGAAGTCACTGGGGCTTTACATGTTCACATTTCTACTTCTTAGGGAAAAGGGACTGCAGAGAAGAATACCTAAAATATGCCGAATATACGCACCCCTCTTTTTTTTCAGATTGACCTATGTGGGTGTGCATTGTCGGTGTGTATATGCAGTATGGGTGTATTTGGGTGTGCATCCAGCATTTATTATTCGACAGATGCATTGAAACTGGGCCATGATCCACTTTAGAAAGAACAGTACCTTGTCAGGAAGGCAGAAGCTGAGATCTGGGAACAGAGGTTCAGTTTACTGGATAGAAGACAGCACTGTCCCAATGTCCCACTAGAGGTTCTGTCATCATAAATGCAAGGAACTTTATCCATAAAGGAGTGTGATGGGGATGTCAAAGGAACATTTAAATACATCAAGTTTGTGGCAAATTGCATCCTGATGTTGCGGTGAGACGTGTTGGTTGGAGCACAGTGGAGATACAAGGAAGATTTCCACAGAACGGTCTGTACGTTCTGTATGGATGAAGAGGAGTAGTAAATGCAGAGTAAAAGGAGACCTGCAGAGCAAGTGATGTTGCAGCAAGGAGGGGTTAAGAATGGTAATGTGCACCGAAGGGATTTTTTGATGTCAATATCCATGACCATCTATTGTAATATCAGACAACCCTCATTTTTTTAATAAAACACAGAAAATCAGAGTGACTCCTTGATTCTGGTGACAGAGATGTGATAAGATCAGAAAACTCTCCTGTCTAGAAAATAAATATGCTATTCCTAGTCGTTCCCTTCTTGGGGGATACAGTTGATTAATGAGATGTGGGAATCATTGGAGCTGGATTTAGAACATCATGCAACCCAGGTCAGCCTTTTAGGCTCTCTATGGTAAAAAACATGTCTTCACTCTCTCATCGACTGCAAATTAAATTCACAGCATATACTGTGATCCATGGTTCCATTTAGGAGGTTGGGCACGCGTTTAATGAATCACAGTCCAGGCAAAGCATCAAGCTGTCCCTGAAAGCCGAAAACTGCATAATTTCAGAGTATCAGGTCATTAGTATAAAGAAGATTTGGAAAGTGGGTGGAGCCTATTTAAAGTGAAAAGGAATTAGCTGTTTTTAAAGCAGAAGGGAGGACGCCAAGGAAGGCGCCAAGACGCATTCTTGGCATAGACCGTATATATTCCAATTTCTTTTAAGACAGCCAGTGGAATCTAATTCTACCTGTGCCTGCACTAATGATAAAAGACCACTGGGCATATTCCAGGATCTATTTTTTCCCAAAACGGCCTCTTGTCATTGTATCCAAAGTCATGTAGAAATCTATAAAACAGCAATGTAGCCTTTGATTTAGTTTGAGAGATTTCTGAGCGATTACCCATAGGGCGAAGTAATGGTTAATGGGTGAATGGCCTTCACAGAACCTGCCCTGTTCAATAGGAAGACGAAATTCACCCAACTAGTTAATGTATAATTTGTTGGACACTTCCATCTCCTCTTTTTAGAATAGGCTTCACCACAGAAACCCTCCATGAATGAGGCATTAAACGCGTTTCGGTTACCCATTGGAATGAGTGCATAAATATTTTCTCCCACCGATCACTATTTGTTCCCATTGTGATTACCGGAGTCTTTTCTGGGCCCGCTGCTCTGCTTAACTTCAAAGATGCAATTCTGTCTTTAATTGGTTTCAGTGAGAATCAATTTACTATTTCATCATCAATGCAGTGAGGCTGGGGAGTCACCTTGCACTACAGGAGAGCCTTATAGGTTACCTAAATGGATAATGCACACATCGTCTACAGTCCTAGAGTACACCTGGATAGCAGTTAATAATACTATTCCCCAAGCTGAAGGGGTTGAGCATTGCCTGCTGAGAGAAAGGCATTCGGCCATACCGTACGGCTTACTGTAGCCATAAACTAACATGTTCTCTTTGTGTCCGCTGTTCGCGATCCCTGTTTTCAGAACAGTTAAGCAGACGTGTTGGATCATTTCAGTGGTGGTTATCAGTGGGATGCTTTGCCTTTGGCAATAAGTTATAAAGGGGATCAAGGAATATTCCAGCAGCCCCAAAAATCAAACTGTTTCAACGTCTTGTTAGTTTGAACATGATGTGAACTGGTCATGTCTGCTGTTCCAAATTTGCTGATGCTTTATGGGTCTTCATCAGGTGCTTAATAAACGTATGGTGTCTACAAAATGTAGCACTTAACCATACCAAGTAATTTGTATTTATCTGTGTAGCGGGGTGAGCATGTAAGTAACTTATTTTGCATTGTGCAGAGAAGTGACAGCCCCAGGTATTTTTGTTTCTTTGTGTAGAGGTGAGCCCTTTTCTCTTTGTAGAGGTGTGATCATACCAGAGATTACACATTTCTTTGCGATACTGTGAGGCATTCCTCGTTTCTTTGCGTAGAGGTGAAATAATATCAGTGAGTGCCTTTCTCTTTCTAGAGATGTGATAATATCAGTGAGTCATTTCCTCTTTCTAGAGGTGCGATAATATCAGTGAGTCATATTCTCTTTCTAGAGGTGTAATAATATCAGTGAGTGCCTTTCTCTTTCCAGAGATGTGATAATATCAGTGAGTCATTTTTCTCTTTAGAGGTGTAATATCAGTGAGTCCTTTTCTCTTTCTAGAGGTATGATAATATCAGTGAGTAATTTTTCTTTTTAGAGGTGTAATATCAGTGAGTCCTTTTCTCTTTCTAGAGGTGTGATAATATCAGTGAGTCCCTTTCTCTTTCAAGAGATATGCTAATTTTTGAGTATTTCATTTGTACTTTATTGTTTGATTAATTAAAATCTTACAATTTATAAACGATAGTTCCTATTATAAAATCCAGTTATAAAAAGGTGAGAAAAAAGGTAATTAAAACATGATCGAACATAATACTCTTTCATATTATAAAATATGTTGGACTTAAAGTTCATGATACTATTTACATGTTATATTCATCCTACATTACATTCTATTTGTTTTTGGTATTCTAACTTTGCTCTCAATCACATTAAAAACTTTACAAAAGCTGAGGTTAATATTATATCATCAGTATGAAGACATCTTATCAATGCTTGTCTGCAGCTCCGTATTCCTCGAGCATTAAAATGTCTCCTAAGGATGGATATACTTTCAAATTTTAATTTTGGACATACACAAAGGAGGTGCATAATATCCTCTTCTCCGAGTTTACATAAGCGGCAGGTCGTCAGTTCCTCTGTTCTCACCCATGGCATTAAGTGACATGAAACTGGAAATACTCCAAAACAGGCTTTTATAATTATTTGTTTGTGCTTCAAGGACCATGGGATTTCAAGATACGGTTGAATTTTCACCCTGGTATAACCATTCATTAGAGGCCATGTACGTTTTCATTTTGCAAAAGAGTCTTTGTCCAAAAGAAGTGATAAGTGTTTTGTTGTATTATTGATGGCTTTTTGATGTGCTAATATCAGTGAGTCTCTTTCTATAATGTGATAATCAGTGAGTTATCTTCACTTTCTAGAGGTGAGATAATATCAGTGAGTATTTTTCCTCTTTCTAGAGATGTGATAGTATCAGTGAGTTCTTTTCTCTTTCTGGAGGTGTGATCATACCAGGTAATTCTCGTTTGGTTTCTTTGTGATAATGTCAGAAATTCCTTATTTCTTTGTATAGCGGTGAGATAATAACAGTGGGTTCTTTTCTCTTTCTAGAGATGTGATAATATCAGTGAGTTTTTTCACTTTCTAGAGGTGTGGTAAGATCAGTGAGTCCTCTTCTCTATTTCTAGAGGTGTGATCATACCATGGATTTCACGTTGGTTTATTTTGGGCAATGTCAGGCATTTCTTGTTTCTTTTTGTAGAGGTGAGATACGATCTGTGAATCCTTTTCTCTTTCTTGAGGTGTGATAATATCAGTGAGTCCTAAGTGTGATAATATCAGTGAGCCCTTTTCTCTTTGTAAAGATGTGATAATATCAGTAAACCCTTTTCTCTTTCTAGAGGGTGTGATTATATCAGTGAGTCCATTTCTCTTTCTAGAGACGTGCTAATATCAGTGAGTCTCTTTCTATGGATGTGATAGTCAGTGAGTTCTCTTTACTTTTTAGAGGTGTGATGATATCAAGGAGTCATTTTCTCTTTCTAGAGGTGTGATAATATCAGTGAGTTCTAAGTGTGATCATATCAGTGAGCCCGTTTCTCTTTCTAGAGGTATGATAATACCAGTGAGTCCTTTTCTCTTTCTGGAGGTGTGCTAATATCAGTGAGTCCTTTTCTCTTTCTAGAGATGTGCTGATATCAGTGAGTCTCTTTCTAGAGATGTGATAATCAGTGAGTTCTCTTCACTTTCTAGAGCTGTGAGGATATCAAGGAGTCCTTTTCTCTTTCTGGAGGTGTGATAATATTAGTGAGTCCTTTTCTCTTTCTAGAGGTGTGATAATATCAGTGAGACATTTTCTCTTTCTAGAGGTGTGATTATATCAGTGAGTCAATTTCTCTTTCTAGAGGTGTGATGATACCAGGGATTCCTCATATCTTTGTGAAGTGGTGTGATAAAATCAGGCATTTCTTGCTTTTTTGTACAGGTTTGAGAAGAGGTTAAAAATAGCAGTGAGGTATTTTCTCTTTTTAGGGATTGTTGATGTCTTTTGTTTAATATATGTGTGTGTTGGTGTATTCTTGTTTCTGGCACTGCAAGTTGTTTCCTAATACAGAAGACCCAAATGGGATAGGATGAAGCCACTATTTCTGCTTCTAGACATCTAAAGTAAGTACACACGCTTGCTACAGGCTCCACCGGACACTCAGTTTGCCTGCCCTAACTACTTGTCTCTGTCCCACTGAGCAGATGTTCATTTGAGTTATGTTAGTCTGATGTCCAAGATCCTGTTTTTCCGTGGTGTTCAGAGAACCTCTTCAAAAGAAGTGTATTGTAATACCAACTCTGCATTTCTTCAATTTTGATCCTCAGGCCCCAAGCGAGGCTGAAGCAACCTGTGCTGCCCTCGTCGCCTCTGGCACAGCCTGGTGCACGGCCACTGAAGACATGGATGCCCTGCCTTTCGGAAGTACTCGACTGGTGCGACACTTAACTGCTGGCAAAAAGAAGTGAGTGTGGGGCAGGGGTGAGGATGTAAGGTTACTTGATCTAATTTCATTACTTTTCTGATAGGCTTATATTCTGTTTGTATATTTTATATATGTATTTATTCATTTAACACCATTGTAAAAGTCCAAATATATAACCTTGCAGTCACTACTAAGGGCCTTATTACGATGTTGGGTGGTTGCGGATTGGAACCGTCCGACCATAGATCGGCGGTTCCGACCGCACTATTTGAATGCAACCGCCCTATGGGCGGTCAGAAACATCCATTTTTTAATGGCAGCTTGCGTGGTGAGCGGAAAAGGCCCGCAGCACTAGCTGCCATTGAAAGATGTATGTTTTAAAACATCCGTGCACTGTGTGTCAGGCACAACGCGGTGCCTGCCACACGGTGCAGGGATGTTTACCAGGCCCCATATCAGATGGCCAGGGGGGCCTTGCTAGGTTCCCCCAAAGTCACTTTCTGACATCCTTTTGCTGTGGGAAAGGTCAACATGGAAAGGCTGACATGGCAAGGCTGTCAGAAAGTGACAACATAATCTCGACAGCGGAGCCGAGGATGGCTCTGCTGTTATTATGGGATTATGTGTGTTTCTGACACTCCGACGGGCTCTTTGAGCCCGTTCGATGCGCAGCGGACGGTCCCTCCGCCCAATGCCTCTGCCCGCTGCATCATGATGCAGTGGGTGGACCGCAATGGCAGATGTCGGGCCCTATGCTTTGTAAGGAGAAATAGAGTCCAAAAAAGTGTAAAGGCCGAATTGAATGTGCGACATAACTCTATAGCTGTTCTAATGACTGCAAATATTGTAATGAATGACTATCTGAAGAGTTCAGGGGCATATCGGCATGGGCAGGCGATAATTATCGCTCAGCGCTCTTAGCGTGAGGATAATTATCGCCGGCCAACTCTGAATTTTATCGCGGAGATAGCGTGCTATCAGCAACGCTTATCTCCAAAGTGATAAAATTCAGAGCGCAAGCCGCCAAATGTGCGATTATCGCTGGAAATCCAGCGATAATCGCACAACTTTTGGCGAAAGCTTGCTGATAGGGCCTCACATACTTAGCCATGACATCCACCTCACATAGGATATCATGGCTAAGTCACTTTCAAAGCAGGTGTAAGGAAAGTAGCGATAACAGAGGTTATCGCTACTTTTCTTGTCGTTATGCTGCTTTGCGTTAGGTTTGATAATAGGAGAAATGTCGCTTAGCGACATTTCTCCCGTTATCCTGGGGAGGGATGCCCACTTTGCATCTCATTAGAGATGCAAAGCTGGGCGTTCAAAAAACAGGCGCTAATGCAAGGTTTCACACGCTAGCGTGACCTTGCTGATTAGGCGTTAAAATTATCGCCCGCTTTTCGTCCGGAAACGGACGCAAAAGCGGCGATAATTTTCTATCGCCTCGTTGCTGATATGCCCCCAAGTCTTTGGGAGTTTGCTGAACCCAGATAATTAACGTATGCTCCTCGACTGGAATTTAAGGCATTCCCGAATTTTGGGACCTTCCAGACACTGTCATTTGGAGATTAGTTGATGGACGAAGTACATGTTTATTGATTGAGGAGTCCTAGCAGGAATTTAGTGTCCTGCTAAAAATAGCCACGTGATTTGTTCACATGCGCCTTGAGGATAGGATTTTGAATTGGCCCCTAGAATCCACTGGGAGCAACTCTCAAAGGCCCTCATTATGAGTGGCCCAGAAAGTGGGTCGGATTTTCCTCACCTTCAGCGTCACCAATGCTGGGGCTACAGGTAACTTCAAAGGTTGAGAAAATCCAGCCCATTATGTGTTGACCGCTAAGGGTCCTCTAAGAAAAGGGCCTGTAACTCGGGTTCAGGGCCTTTAACAACCGGTATATCCCTCGGAAGAGGACTATTACGCTATATTAGAACATCAGAATGTTGGGAGTTCCATTGAAGACATTGGAGTAGGTCCGGGCTTTTTATGGCTTATAGAAGCCTTCTGCTCCAACATTCCAATGTATGTCTTTATGTTTCTCCGCTTTTGATTTAGAACATTCTACCCTCAGTAGGTGGAATGCTCCAATAGCCTTATAGCCCTTCTGCCACGGGCTGTACCAGTTGTTAAGAGCTATCTCCCTTATTATAGGCCCTCACCTGCTGCCAGGGCCAATAACTCGGGTTCAGGGCCTTTAACAACTAGTATACCCCTCGGCAGCAGCTATGAGGCTATATGATCCATAGATTTCCTATTTTGTGACATGTGGGTGATGGTTGTGGTCAGACCCTCCTAACACAGCTGTCTGTTTTAGTGCCAATCATGCAAAGGGAATTTTCTTCATCCTATGAAACATTTGGTCTAGGCATCCTGTTATTTTAGTCTGACGATTAGGCCCTCATTATGATAGGCCAAAATCCACCTGGATCGATAAATCCAGAAGAAATTCTGCACCTACAATTACAAGTTTCTTTGAGCCTGGAATTATCTGGCCGGGAAACACTATACCGGTCTTATCAACTGCAAGGGTTTCAGGCACCAGCATATCCAGGTCCCTCCACCCGACCCTAGCAGCAGAACCCCCAAAGAAGATAGTTCTCCAACGAACAGACTGAACCCTGCCCTAACACCCTTCTCCCTTTACCCCTGCCATTCTCCTGACATTTTTGGCTTGCTCTGAGAAGGTGAAAAATATCATATGTTGTTTTGCTTCCAGAATGGGAAAAAGTACTTGTAAAGGGCCGGGTATTTCTGCGGCCATTTAGTTATTCCCCACTCCATTGAGAACACCCTCAACTCCTGCAATGTGGTGTAGGGATCCCGACTGGAATTTGAGATTCTGGACCCTCTCCCCCGTCTCCCCACATCAGATTACAGAGATCTCATGAGGGCCTTAAATTTATTACCAAGTTGAGTGTGGTTTTGGGTATCATCGGAGTACATTCGGAGAGGGACCTGATGATGTTCCTGCAGTGGGTGCCAGTGGGAGGATTTAAATGTTAAACAGTGGGGATCAGACGTAGGACTCTATGGGACACTGCAAGGCAGCCTTCCTATTGACAATTCTTCTGTTCCGATGTGCACTTGTTGGATCTTCTTATGGAGGAAGAAGGTATTCCATTGTAAGGCTGCACCCTGTACCACTGTCCATTCGTTGAGTCCCTTGGAAAGGTTCTTATGGTCCACAGGATAATACGTTGCAGAGCGATCATGGGGAATTGAACCAACTTGTTCCTTTCATCAACAATGATCTGAGGATCTTGCACAATGTTTGGTAGCAAGTGTGGTTTCTAACCCCCCACATAGGATTGAGGTTGTGAGTGTGTGGGGTGATGGCTGCACTTGTTGTGATGTTGTACTTGTTATTGGACTCTTATGACATGATTTTGCTCATGAAGGACACAGGGAAGTTCAGCTTTGCTCATAATCTTATAAGCCACCTGTCTTTGGCCTAAATACATGTACGTGCCTAACATGAAAATGTGTGGGAGAGTGTAGATTGTGAACTGTGAAATCTAGACACTTCTTCACTAAGTGGTGCAACAGTGTGGCGCCCGCAAATTCATATTATTTCCTTGTGCTTCAGTTCCAACATCTGCCAACTGGAAGTGAGACAATAAGTGAGGATCATGGTGGGTGTAAGAGGAAGGCGTAGATAGTGTAGGGGACGATCAGGGAAAGGGTGCAGTGAGGAGAGAGGCTGTGATTTGGGTCAAAAATGTAAACTGGAAGTAATCAATGGAAAATTAAGGGGGTGCAAAGAGAGAGAGAGGAGCCGTAAAGTCTTAAGAGGGGAGCAGAAAGAGTGTATTGTCAGATAGGAGAGGCTCCACGCGAGAAGCAGAAAAAGTGTAAGGGGGACCGTGGAGCGTGTAATGAGGTAGACAAGAGACTATGAAAGGGGTGAATAGATTTAGAGGAGAATGGAGAGTGAAAGAGCAGAGTGTGGGCAGGTGGGACAGATATGTAAGGTAAGGGAGCAGGGAGACAGTCTGGGAAGACAGTAGACTACAAAAGGGAGTCAGGGAAGATCACAGAAGGGAGCAGTAACACTGTATGAGGTGATCTAGGATAATGATGGAGTGGAAGATGTAAGAAGTGGGCAAGCTTCACTGCTAGGGAGATTGTCAGTGGAGCAGCTGGAAACTAAGAGAGGAGACAGGGAAACTGTAATAGGTGGATCAGGCAAAGTGTAATAGAAAAGCAAGAAGACTGTAAGAGGGGAGCAGGGGCACTGTGAGAGATCAGACAGGGAGAGCCCAGGAGATGAGCAGGGAGAGAGAAAAAGTGAGTTTGGAATTGGAAGGTTGTAGTAGGGAGAGTGTAAGCTGCAGTCAGACTGATGGGGTGCAGAGGAACGTTAAAAGAGAAGGCAATGAAACTGCAAGAGCAGAACAGGTAGACTCTAATTGGGAGGGCAGGTGCAAAATGACAGAGTAAAGGCTAGACATTTACTGTTTAAACATGTTTCTTGCAGTGAAATGGAGGAATATTCTTTGCCTATAATCTTGGAGAAGCTGAAGCTGAACCAAAGACAGGTAAACATGTCGTTTCAGTCTAAGTGGGTGCAAGTTTTCAGTGACAGGTAATGGAGCCAAAAGGCAGTGATGGGTCTGTAGTAAGTTGCTATGGATAAGGCTATCGAACGGGTAACTATGCTTGTGGTTAGTTTGTCAGGCATGGAAAATATTCAGGTCTTTATCAAAATAGAAATATTTCTGTGATCAATAAATGTATCAGTCGTGCAAGCAGATCTGGGATGACAATCAAAAACAGATTACTAGCTCTGATACATATGTGCACAGCTCGTGTACCGAATATCCAGTCAAATGCATGATTATTTATGTTATTAAGAAATATAAGTCTACGCAGCCTCAGCCAGCTGCCTCTGGAGACCTGAGGGTCCGAGTCACAGTGACAGTCGCCCCACCGTTTGAAGGGTGGGCGACCAGCATTGGATCTCCCTGCTGGAGACCTCCATGCAAGACTTGTCGGCCCCTGTCAGGGTAAACCTCCAATTGCCCTGACGTGCAAGGAGTTCACTCCCCGCACCTTAAGATATTTGTTTTTCTCGTTTTCTGAAACAAGCTTGCGCTGAGGGATTTTATTTCAGAAATACAAAAAGAATGCTGAGCTGGGTCAAACTATCTGCACTACCTCAGTATTCTGCTCTTTCTTCAGGCATCTGCTGCCTTATAGGCAGAGAAACCCCGCCGAGTATGACCGGTTATATTTGTGGGATAGCTTGGGAGGCGGAGTCCAGAGCCGCTGCCAATGGGGTGGGCTAGACTGCCCCCCAAAGTGGAAATGTGACCCTTAGTGGAGGAAGGGTCGTTTTGTTATAGATGTTCTAATTAGATCCAACATTGGTCTAGGATAAAAGTCTAGATGGATAGTTCATTCAATTCTAGACAGCGATGTTAGTGTGGGTCACAGACTGTGACACACCACCCACAAGAACACCCGCTTCAATGAGCGGACAAAAAAGTGGAGACCCCACTCAGAGAAAGTATCAGATTCTGAAGGCAGGCTGTCCACACTGAAATATATTGGTTGTGGATATTACTTCATCCAAAATCAGAGGATGAGTTAAATCCTTCATTGTGTCCTACCTGAAGTGCGGCTGCTGAAAGATGTTATAGGTCATCTTCAATTGCTTCTACACTCACTGGTTCATGGTTCCTGCAGAGTTCCTGTTTGAAACCTTTAGGTATAGTAACAATACCTGCGTGCATATATCGGTATATTCAGGACTCAAGGCGAGCCGGGGAACAGAGAATACTGTAGATTCGCTGGAGTCTCAAGCTTGGGAGATGGTTTGGCTGTGTGTACGTCTCGTGGATCTTTTAACGAGATTTGCATAGCACATATTTTTCATCTCACTGTAACAATAAATTATAGATATTTATACATTGGAGGGTCATGGCCTTAGCAAATTTGGCTAGAACTATACCATTATTATTTTTTTTGGTCTCAAGATGCCAAGTCAGCAAGTTACAGACATCTCCCCTGGCTAACCTTAGACCCCCTTTAGACACCTTCAATCCCCTTTCTTTCCACTGCTATTTTATCTCCTTAGAGTTTTTGTTCCTTTGACCTTCTTTTGAAGAGTGTAATGCTTGTTCATTATTATTACACATAAAATGTATTCAGACAATTAGTATGACTCGGTGTGACTCAGCTTGTCTATCTCCACATTGCACCTGATTATCTGAGACTGAAGTGTGATCACCCATCAGTCCTAGGTGCAGCGTCCATGTAACTTATTAGACCAATCTCGGCACACACTACAACTTCAATAAATGTTGAAGGAATTAACAGAACAATTAAAGGATGTTGGTTATCAAACTTACTCAAAGATTTCAAGCAGAATTTAATTTCTTTAGCAAAATGAACTAAATGTTGCAGGCATTGGTTGGGTTAGCTGTATAATTTCATTCATTATTAAAAAAATGTCCCTAACTTATTTGCGAAACATTACTCTTTTATATCTGTTTTATTATTGCTTATTCGAAGTACACATACACCCACCTAGTTACAATATTTATCTGTTTTCCACAGATGATATTAGTTCCATTTCTTTAAATTTGTAATAGTCCTGAAGATGGCCTGTGCCATATACTCATGTTAATAATTGGTGTTATCCTCCAAGCTATAAAACAAGCATCTGGGAATCCTTTATAATTTTATGCTTGCCATGTATTACCAGTATCCAGGGGTCAACTCATTGTTTTCCTATACGCAGATGAGCAGCTTTCTGTAGTAAAGTTCACCATAAGCACTTTTTGATCTGCAAGATCATTTTCACCCAATACACTTTTGTGTTGACTCCATGCAGCCACCGTATTTGGTGGATTCTCCGTTACTGCAGTACTGTATATCACCCCGCTGTTGTCTTCATATTGGAAGTTAGGCATTACTTGCTTTGTGCCTTTTGAGACACCTGCATGTGTGTTGCTTGTTTATGAAGACGAAAATCTCTGAGGAAAGTTAAAGTGGGTGAATGTGTTGGTTCTTGTTTATGAAGATAGGGATGCCTCATGCATGTTGAAGTGGGGGGGGGGGATGTGTTGGTTCACGTTTATGCAGATAAGAATGCCCAATGCATGTTGAAGTGGGTGAATGTGTTGGTTTATGTTTATGCAGATAAGAATGCCTGATGCATGTTGAAGTGGGTGAATGTGTTGGTTTATGTTTCTGCATGATAAGAATGCCTGATGCATGTTGTGGGTGAATGTTGTGGTTCATGTGTTTGCAGATAAGAATGCCTGATGCATGTTGAAGTGGGTGAATGTGTTGGTTCATGTTTATGCAGATAAGAATGCCTGATGCATGTTGAAGTGGGTGAATGTGTTGGTTTATGTTTATGCAGATAAGAATGCCTGATGCATGTTGTGGGTGAATGTGTTGGTTCATGTGTATGCAGATAAGAATGCCCGATGCATGTTGAAGTGGGTGAATGTGTTGGTTTCTGTTTATGCAGATAAGAATGCCTGATGCATGTTGAAGTGGGTGGATGTGTTGGTTCATGTGTATGCAGATAAGAATGCCTGATGCATGTTGAAGTGGGTGAATGTGTTGGTTCATGTGTATGCATGATAAGAATGCCTGGTGCATGTTGAAGTGGGTGAATGTGTTGATTCATGTGTATGCAGATAAGAATGCCTGATGCATGTTGAAGTGGGTGAATGTGTTGGTTTATGTTTATGCAGATAAGAATGCCTGATGCATGTTGAAGTGGGTGAATGTGTTGGTTTATGTTTATGCAGATAAGAATGCCTGATGCATGTTGAAGTGGGTGAATGTGTTGGTTTATGTTTCTGCAGATAAAAATGCCTGATGCATGTTGAAGTGGGTGAATGTGTTGGTTTATGTTTATGCAGATAAGAATGCCTGATGTATGTTGAAGTGGGTGAATGTGTTGGTTTAAGTTTATGCAGATAAGAATGCCTGATGCATGTGGAAGTGGGGGAGTGTGTTGGTTCACGTTGATGCAGATAAGAATGCCTGATGCATGTTGAAGTGGGTGAATGTGTTGGTTCACGTTTATGCAGATAGGAATGCCTGATGCATGTTGAAGTGGGTGAATGTGTTGGTTCATGTTTATGCAGATAGGAATGCCTGATGCACGGTGAAGTGGATGAATGTGTTGGTTCATGTTTATGCAGGCCTGATGCATGTTGAAGTGGGGGAGTGTGTTGGTTCACGTTTATGCAGATAAAAGTGCCTGATGCATGTTGAAGTGGGGGAGTGTGTTGGTTCACGTTGATGCAGATAAGAGAGCCTGATGCATATGGAAGTGGGGGAGTGTGTTGGTTCACGTTGATGCAGATAAGAATGCCTGATGCATGTTGAAGTGGGTGAATGTGTTGGTTCACGTTTATGCAGATAGGAAGGCCTGATGCATGTTGAAGTGTGTGAATGTGTTGGTTCATGTTTATGCAGATAGGAATGCCTGATGCACGGTGAAGTGGATGAATGTGTTGGTTCATGTTTATGCAGATAGGAATGCCTGATGCACGGTGAAGTGGATGAATGTGTTGGTTCATGTTTATGCAGGCCTGATGCATGTTGAAGTGGGTGAATGTGTTGGTTCACGTTTATGCAGATAAGAATGCCTGATGCATGTTGAAGTGGGGGAATGTGTTGGTTCACGTTTATGCAGATAAGAATACCTGATGCATGTTGAAGTGGGGGAATGTGTTGGTTCATGTTTATGCAGATAGGAATGCCTGATGCACGGTGAAGTGGGTGAATGTGTTGGTTCATGTTTATGCAGATAAGAATGCCTGATGCATGTTGAAGTGGGTGAATGTGTTGGTTCACGTTTATGCAGATAAGAAGGCCTGATGCATGTTGAAGTGGGTGAATGTGTTGGTTCACGTTTATGCAGATAAGAAGGCCTGATGCATGTTGAAGTGGGTGAATGTGTTGTCTCATGTTAATGCAGATAGCAATGCCTGATGCACGGTGAAGTGGGTGAATGTGTTGGTTCATGTGTTTGCAGATAGGAATGCTCGATGCATGTGGAAGTGGGGGGAATGTGTTGGTTCTTGTCTATGCTGATAAGAATGCCTGATGCATGTTAAAGTGGGGGAATGCCTTGGTTAAGGTTAATCAATTAAATATCGCTGATGCATGCTTGAATGGGTGAATATTTTGGTCCATGTTTATACAGCTGAATATACCTGATGCTTGTTTAATGGTTATACAACTGTACAACACAGGTAAATACATCGTATGCCTTTACCACACATGTTTTTACCACGAATATGCTTTTACAATGCCAGCCATTACCATGCATTGAGCCCGATTCACAAAAGTAATCTGAGACAAAATCCTAACTTTACGACTTTCAGTATTCACAAAAGGCATTTAGGAGTAGTAAAGTTAGGATTCCTAACTTTACCACTCCTAAACTGAGACAAAATCCTATTTTTTCGACTTTCGGTATTCACAAAAGGCATTTAGGAGTCATAAAGGAGCAATGAAGCAAAGTCATGTACGCACAAGACGTGGGACACAGGGTCAAGCAGTGCATGGACCAAGCAAAGTATGACTTAATAAGGAGCTGTATATATTTAACCATAACAGGACCCGGCCTCACACTAGATACCGGAAATTCAGGAAGACCAGGAGGAGGGCTGAGATGTTATTGACCTCAGATATATGATATTCTAAGGACCTCAGTGGAATGCTAAGTTACAATAATAAATTTGTAGGCAAAAGGAGCCGCAATGGGATTAAAGTACCCTGCAGATCATAGGAGTGGCCATGTGCATTCCTTATCTGCAACTTCTCTTGAATCTGTTATCATCATTTAGGGCATAATTCTGCCTTTCTGCCCCTGAGGTATCACTCTCTTTCTGCTGTCTTCCTCCCATGTGCAGTTCGTGGACCTGTGCATCCTGCTGGGCTGTGACTACACTGGCAAAATCCGAGGTCTGGGCCCCAAGAAGGCACTGAACCTGCTTCAGAAGTACGGAAGTATCGAGAGGATCATGCAACACATCGACAAACAGGTACAACACACACTCCGCCTGAAAGGTCCACTTGCAGGCATGGAATATGAATGAGCCATCCTTGTCCAGCCGTCTGTCCTGGGTGTGTTATTGAGGCAGCCCTAGTGCCTGTGTGTGAGAATAAGCATAGATAGACAATGATGTCTCAGTAATACACCATCATGCCCACTACCATGTGATGGAACGTGACTCTGGATTCCATGGCCGGTTGTGCTCACCACAAAAAAGAATGATAGTGGACCATTTGAATGACTAGAGCTTAAGTTCTGGGCAAGTTCCTTAACCATCCAGGGCCATGACTCCCTTGTGTCCACTTAATGCCTGTCTTAGATGTGGTACTGTGGCTGACCTCATAATACAGGCTATTGACTTTAGAGCAAGGACGCTACTCCTTCCTTGGCTGTCAACTCCGCTCCCATGGCCAGTGGAGCCTACACATAGATGTGTCAATTAGGGTTTTACCCATTGAGTACTTAGCTTCACATATCCCAAGGGCCTGCAGCACCGGAAATACACTTAGATAGACTACTGTTGTTTAATTAATGGTTGCATAGTTTATCACATTGCACATTTAGCAGTGAACAGGCCACTTACATCAATCGTGGAGTCTTTACTGTAAGCTAACCAAAAGCCTGTAAGCTAAACTGACTTTGGCGGGATGCACCTTAAAAGCTGTTGAGATGCCCGGCCAACCATCCGACCAGCACTTTCTTCTCTCTGTTGTCTAGATTGTGGTAGCAATGTACTCATAACCCCCATGGTGGAGACTCCTTCTGCATAGTCATGAAGCTGATGTTGTTTTGTAGATGAACGCTAGTGACAATTGGTAGATCATTAGCTCCAAACAGAGAGTTCTCAATGTATCCACCACTAAGTGTTTGGTACATAAGCAGAGGTGGTACAAGCCTCCTCCACACTGCACACATCCAGACCTAAGTCCTGCTGTTATATGCATATGTTAAAAAAGCAGACTGTGCATACTCAGTCTACCATGAGAAAGGCAACAGGCATGTCAAGTTCAGCCATGTGTGATCACACCTTGCCATTTGATTAAAATATTTTTAATTCCCTGGTGTCATATGTCAGAGGTGAGATGATAACTTGAAGGTGAAAGACATTCTGACCAGGCTCTACACTGCAGAACATATGTGGGACCAGATGCATCAAGCTTTTTTGTGTTTTCAAATGGCCCAATTCACAGAATCAGCATGTTTGCAGCTGGAAAAAATATTTTTTTCAAAAAACAAATCGGAATAGGGTGCATTAATGTTTTGCGACGGAATTCAGGTTACAAAATAATAATTTACCGACTACAAACATGAAGTAGTAACCCATTCGCAAATGGAAAGGGGTCCCATGGGACCCCCTTCACCTTTGTAAAGGTAAAAAAAAATTGTGTAAGAAGAGGCAGTGGTCCACAAGACCACTGCGTTTCCTCAAACAAACAAAAAAAATGAAAGAGACTCTTCTTTTTTAACACACCCTGTTCTCATTTACAACAAAAGTTTGCATTAAAAAATAATTGCTTTATTTAAAAGCAATAACAGAAATGGTGGTCTGCTACCCTCAGCCGGTCACCATCCCTGTGAAGAAAGTTTTAATTTTAATGAATAATTCCTAGTGGGTCGCAAATTGCAACCTACCTAATTAAAATTTAAGAGATAGGTCAATTTTGAACCCACTAGAAATTATTAATTTAAAATTAATACTTTCATTTGTTAGTAATTGCGGTTTCCAAATTGCGATTCAGTAAAAATCTCAATTCACAATTGCTAATCTTGGTGCATCTGGCTTGTGGTTCTTTACTGAGCTGTAGGCTGAAACACAGCACCACACTGCACGTACTTTGAAATCAACTTGCAGATCCATTGTTGTCAGAGCCTTCTAACTTATTTCAACAGTAGCCTGGTTGGCTGATGGCATCTCTTTTTTTTCTACTATGGTTTTGTTTCCCTGGTGGTTGTCTTTGATAGAGTTGAAGTAACACGGCTCAGTCTTCCTCACCTCAATACATCATGGTTGTCGGAAGGTATGTTATCGAGTGAAAGTCTTGTCTTAACTAGTAAAGTATTGTGTCCTGTCCCACCACAAGGTGCCATGCTTGTCGGATGGGGGCCTCTTCTCTCGCACCACATTGTGTCACACTTGTAGAAGCTGTGTTGCAGAGTAAAGGTCTTCTGTCTCACTGTGATCTCTTACACTTGGTGGAAGGTGTGTCCTAAAGTCTTGTCTCTCGCCACATGTTGTCGTTCTTGAGGTGTGCTGTCGACTGAAAGTCTTCTGTCCCTGTTCTCCGACAGAAGCTCCCTGTCCCTGATGACTGGCGCTTTGAAGAAGCCCGAGATCTCTTCCTTCAGCCCAGTGTCGTTGACGCCTCGCGGGTTCACCTGGAGTGGACAGAACCAGACGAGGAGAAGCTGGTCCAGTTTCTTTCACACCAGAAGCACATGAAGTAGGTGGTCTCTCTTTCTCACATCACTTCCCTCTGTCCACCGCTGTCGTTCGTAAAGAGATATTGCCTCCAGAATTGGTGCCGCAAAATTGCTGAAGATGTTCTTCGTGTCCGGAGGAACAGTGGGCGATTCAGTGTGAGCACAGAAAGAATTACACAATTTATGAGATGCTGAATCTAAAAAGAAGTAACTTCAGAATGAACAAAGAACTGATCGAAGAATGAGCCCAGCTAACGCATTAAGCATGAGGGGGTAGCATCTTAACACTGAAGAACATGAGTGGAAGTAGACTAGCCCCCCCCTAGCCATTAGGGCTGATTACGTAATTTTATTTCTATGTTAGATGTGATAAAATAGACCCCTCTTGGTCTTTATCTTGATCTGTGCTCCTTATGTTTGTGCATTTAATCACCATTTCTATGAAATATGGCTTGGTGGCGCTAAAGAGGAACCGCTCCCTACAAGCCGTGTCTCATGATCTCTAATTCTAGTGCCACACATGTGCGGTGGTCCGCTACTATAGTCATTCTACAGACATCGTTAAAAGTCTGCATCTTCTCACCTTGATGATAGTGATTGAAGTTATTGTCTCTTTCTTTGTAAGATTGTCAAGGTGAACCTTGCACCCTCTTGGTAGTGCACCCATGCACTGTAGCCGATCTATCTTTATTTTCTGGAGATGTGACCTCCTGAACTGGTCCAGAGCTCCAGGTGGGCCTAGCTAATGATGTATAGTAGGCGTGTAAGATATTCACACAGTTAGCATGTGACACATTCTTTAATTTTTCATTTAAACTTTTCCAAGTAAATAAAGGTTTCAAAATTGCAAAAATTAAAAGTAACAGATGAAAACTCCTGCAAAAAATAGGTTTCGCAGAGGAAAAAGCTGCAGAATCTTCAGGAGAATTGTCCTGGAAAAGGGGTTTTTGTGGCACATATCTTCTAGAAAAACCTTTTTCCCCAGGGACATTTCAGCCCTAGGCAATGATTTAAAAAGTCTAAACAAATCTACAAATGGCTAGTTTTGAAGTAAGGGTGGGAAAGGGTGGAAGTTGACGCTTGATAAATACAGGAAGACATTTTTGGTTGTCATTGATTTGCAAGTGTTTATGTAACTTTGCATGATATATAAAGGACACTTCCTGGTGTGATAGTTGTATGATATATAGGGGTACTACCAAGACTGCAGTATGGAGGAGAAGGAAGACCACATCAACAGCTGTCTTAGTTGTCTGTTGTTCCTTCTGACCATATGTGGTTCAGGGGGATGGACTTAACTCCACCTCAACAACGAATGCAAAATAGATGGATGGAAAGGAGGGAACACAATCGAAAACACCCAATTTCCTCAAGGAATTCCTTTCTTCTGCTTGAAGGAAAATATGTTTATTCAGAATGTTCTATTCCAGCACTGTAAGTTACTTTAAAAATTGTGAGCAGTGCATGCTTTCTTAATGCCAGTCTGTTACACTTCACTGCCTAAAAAATGAATGTTGATTAACAAATTACATGCAACGTACTGCTGCGCATCCCGCAGAAGGAAGGAAGAGTGACTTCTGCGTTGGAGAGGATATTAGTTTTGTAAGTGAAGTGAAGAAAGGGCTTCTTACTTATACATGGTCGGCTGGTAGTGCGAGGCTGAGGGACCTAAGACCATGTAAGGGGGAGAGAAGGAGAAAGAACATTGCAGATAGAGACAGGAAGAAAGGAAAATGAAAGAAGAGAAGGTGGGTCCAGTGACACTACAAGGATGGAAGGAGGGTAGTGGTGGGAAGGGAGCAGACAAGAAGATAGAGAAGAGAGGACACAGAGAAAGGACATGAAACACAAGGGTTTCAAGAGGGAGATAAAGAGAGATGAGGCAGGAAAAAACACAGAGAGAAGGTGTGAGAGAGAGTGGGGCTGGAGAACACTGGGTGGAGAGGAAAGCAAGGGAGATAACCAAAGACAGAGACAAAGAAACAGAGGAGGCAGGCACATCGAGAATAGAAGAGAGGGAGTTTGGAAACTGGCTGGTTATTATCAATATTCTTTAGGTACCTCAATGAAGAGCTTCAATTGATGAAAAATGTGTCTTGGCTCTAGGGAGGCGCGTGTCCGCAGCAGAATGGAAAACATGCGTAAGACCCAGTTGAAGAAGAGGAAGGCCCTGGAGAAGATGCCAAGCCCAGAGAAGAGACAGAGGACGATGGGAGAGTTCTTCTCTGTCAAGAAGAGCTCCAAACCGGTGAGTGTGGAGCAGGATTATAGGACATGGGGGAGCCATGGACATCATTTAGGGGTCACCAGGGGTCACAGCTGCGACCCCTGGCTTGCCCCTTGCAACCCCTGGCACTGCCTTTGCTACCCCTGGCCTCAAAGGTGGAAGAATCAGTGCCAGGTACACAGGGGCAGCCGCAGCTCTACTCTCTTTATTTTCTGTCAATTTTTTTATTACACTAATAGTGAGTAAATAAAATATATTATTCACTAATACTGTAATATAAATGGAGTACAATAAGTTGGAATATGCCCTTTCATGGCTGCTGAGGTCAATAAAAAATGCTTTTAAATGTATGGTGTGTGCGTGCTTGCGAGTGAGTGCGTGTTTGTGTGTGAGTGAGTGTATATGTGTGAATTTGTGTTTATGTGTAAGTATGTGTGTGTGTGTGAGAGTGAAAGTGGAGGTCAAAGGGCATGTGATGTCACTTCTGCTACCCATCGCATTTCGGTGAATTGACTTCCTTTGGGGGAGCTCATCAAGAAAGCCACACGCCAGGTCAAAATGAGTGTGGAGCAGGGCAGGAAGAAGTGTGCGAGTACTTCTTCTCCAGAAAGTAGACAACTGTTGAAAGTATCTGTGAAACCTCAATCTGTTTGTTCACCAAGAGGCCGGTTGCACAGCACTGATACCACACACTGAGATGAGGCTCCACTTCTACCAGTATGGGCCGGCTCTCCGCTCAACCAGTAGCTGCAAATAACCCCCTTCATGGGAATTAAGTGACCAGTTGTTCATCTTTTCAGGATGGGTTCACCCTACCAGAGACATTTGGCAGAATGTAGGGGCAAGGAAGCACAACTTTGTCGTATTGAAATTCCTTTATCACTTTTTTTTACCATTGGCGGAGTTAAGAGAGCTTCATGTCATCACCACTTGAAAGCTGTGGGTGGCATTGTGGCCAGGGACCTAAGTTGTAAAAAATAGAGAAATTAAGTGAATGATGTGTGACCCATGTCTGCCTCTTCCTGTAGGACTCCAAACCACAACGGGTTGACGTGCAGCAGACGTTTGTGGGAGAGAAGAACCAGCCCGCGAGTTCCTAGGATGACGTCACTTTGGGTGAGACTCTGGAGGCGGCTCCGACCACGGGCATAGACTGGAACAGCCCGCGGATAGAAGGGTGCTCTTGACACCACAATGGCAGTGCCAGACAGACATTGGTGCCCAGAATGAAGCAACCCCTTGCTTACTGTAAAAGTTTAAGAACCATTTGGTTCCAAAAGCATCTTTTTTATATTTTTAAAGCTGACTTTCATCTTTGAAATGGACTGCTTGTTCCTGCTTTAAGCTGCTGGCCCTCAGCAGATGTAAAAGCACAAGCCAGGGGTGCCAAAGTCCCCATTGCATCTTTCACTTGAGGTGAATGGAATTGGGCACAGACAAAGGCAGCGGGGCTCCACTCAGCTGCACAGAACTCTGAGGCATCGCTGCATACTGAGATACCGTCATGCAATAGACTTGTACCTCACACAATCTGTATCCCAGTAGGAGATATAAAGTGACAGGTGTGGTACATATCCTGCAGTGTAGCTATGTTTACCCACCCACATATACAGCGTATTGAGGGTTAAGACCTCTCTAGAAGCAAACAACACTGCACACACCTGCCATATAATTGGGCATCAAAATGCTTGCAGCGGTGCCAACAACACATACCACCCACCACCTTACTACAGCAGAAGTCAGAACATACACCCAGCAAAACATGACTATACAGTTAACTGGTAATTAAGGAATCCAAGAGCACTTTCCACCAATAGTTCCGTCCAACGCATAGACATTGGCGCGCAGTGGGCATCTGTATCAACAGAGGGGTTGCTTTCAACTTTAAACTGGTCTTCCCTGGGTACATGTAGGAGTGGTGCACCCAGCTTCACAGCAGTGTATCTGAGGGATGCGGGAGTTTCCCATCAGCTTGTAGGGATGGTGCCTCCGACCATTTCTAGCAGATACAAGTTATTGCACTTGACCCACACTGTGTCGTGATACAGTCTATCATACCAGCACCATACTGTCATGATATATTCCACAGCACAGCCGTGTGTCGTCATACAGTCCATAGTATCTGTAGTGCAGTATATCTTGATACAATTGATAGGACCAGTGCCACGCTCTGTCACGACATATTCTATACCATCAGTACCACAGTGTGGGATAACACATTATATATATTATCTTCCAAGCACCTATGGAATTGCAGACACATTCCTTGCTCACTTTAAGAAGTGCAGAGAGGGAGGTCACAGCGGACCAAACCTACCCCGGGATTTGTTGTACGCACCATATATAATCAGTGTTTGTAGTGGATAGGTTTTCAGTCCGAGGTTAGTTGTAAAGGAACTAGCGCACCCCAAAATGTTTTGGCTTGGTGTTGCTACATTTATTGATTATTATCAAAGATGTTGCTTTTTTCACCTCGAATGGAACATTCTATGGGGCTGCAGTCACAAAACTACTTATGGCCGTCTTGAGCCAGGCAGTACTTCCTGTCTGATAGCAAACATTCCAAAAATGCTGCTGGCAGCCAACCCTTGGATTCTTGAAGCACTTATTAATCACTACACCTAATGAGGGACCAGGATTGTGTCTGGCTGGTGGCTTCTTTAAGAACCTTTTTGCTCTGAGACCAAAGTCTCACCTGGATGAAGATGACTATAACATGCAAGTATCTGCTCCACAGAGCCATTAAAGAGGGAGGCTCTACTGATGCCAGCCAGGGGCCAGCTCCAGTTCCAACACAGCTGACAAGTGTTTCCCTTCAATGCTTTCAAAAGATATCAAATGCACTGGTGATTGGTCATGTGTGCCATCTCTGACATGTTATGTCAACCTCTGTGGATTAATGGTAGTCATGTAAAATGTTAGGATGGAAATTCACATTTTTGAACTGTTTACAACTAAACTGTACTGTTTTCTAAACACTGCTTGTCTTTAATAAGGTACAAACCTATGTGTTGCACTTAAGACTGGGTGTGTCGAGCCACTGTATCGGAAAAAGATATATATGGATCGCTCTTCAGACCAGTAAATAAAATAGGCAACTAATTTCCATTAAAATTCACTTTATGTACTTTTTGTCATGCAATATTATTGTGGGTGTCTGGAAATCCTGGCTAGGTGTTATTAGTCAGCCTTAGCTCTATTCTGTGCATGATTGTTCATGGATGAATGGCTACTTATGCAAATGTACGGCCTGTAAATAAGCGTGTACTCCAGCCTCCTGTCTGTTGAAACACATATACATGGGTAGTTGACCCAAAGGAAGCACGTGTGTTACCTCGGTGTGTCCACCTTACAGTGAAGAACGGAACCCTGGTGCCCCGGGACTAAGGCTGATCCCAAACTCCGACTACGGCCAAACGGGCACGACTACGGCAACCAGTGCGGCTGAGGCTCACAAGGACAGGAAGCAAATTGTTTGGGAATTGTTGTGGGGAAAGAGACATTTTTCCTGATGCAGTGGTTATCTTGAGGGTGCATAGTTAGGTAAGTGTTGAGGTTGCACACTAGTCATCTTTTAGATGAATGACAAGTAGATGATATTCCTCAAGACATTTAGTTGTTCAATCCTTTCTTTAATCCTTGAATTCCCTTGAGCCGATTGCGGGAGCCGCCATTCAGGTTTGTTTGGCTTAGTTTCAGGTGCGATTCCTGCCCTCTAGATTTCAGCATCTTACTTTCAGTAATATCATCCAGTGAGGACTCCTTCAGGCACAGCTGGGTACCATCTGCATATTGATGGATGGTTATTCAGAGGTCTCTCCTGAGGTCATAACACACAATCTCTTCACACTTGGGCGGGCTCTAGCAGAGCCCCCAGAGCAGCCTGGGCGTGGTGGTGGGGGGAGGAGGGTGGTACCTGTCCTCTTTCAGCCACTGGCGGTGTCATAGCTACTTGATGAATCTGCTCTGAGTACTGAGGTGTATGGTCCATCATTTTACTATATTCTGTATTTTATCTCATATGGCTTCACCTAGAGCAACCATTAATTAAATATAATGAAATAGTTACGAAGGCTTTTCTCTATTTAAAGTTCAGTATTTTCAAGTAAAGTAAAGTGGTAGATAAAAATCTAAATTTATCTTTTTACTTTTTTCATTATTCAGTAAAATGTATATGAACGCCTTGTTTTAGTGAGAAGTCAATTACTTAGGGTTATTGTACACAACCAAATGAATTATTTCGTTCTAACACTGTACAGATAGATCACACAATAGTGGTAGTATCAATTTACTTTTAATAAGTTTTAGAAATAAATTATGTAACACAGTATATCAGTCACAATGTGTTCAAGATGTGTTAGCAATTAATTAAGAATTTTTTATTTTGACAGTAAAATCCAGTAATAAAGATATCACTCCAAGACCTGCTACTTTTCTTTGCTCACTGAACTACTTAGTTCAGTGGTGAGAGACAACAATTCAAGATCTGTTGTTACTATATCCAGAATAAGGCCATTAATTATGTTTCTTTCCAGGAAATCAAATGCCCTTGAGGCCAAGTTGACTGTGTCCACTCTGCTCAACTTGGAAAATATCCTGCTTACACAGAACTTTGATCATTGATTCGCCGGGCACCTTCCACAAACTTCAGGAAAAATGGGAGGCGGACATCAGGCACTTGAAAGAGGAGTGGATGTTTGCACTTAAGGACCCACTGGGAAGGGGCGTGGTTTCGGGGGTGGGGGGGGGGTGTTTGGGGTGTGACACTCCTCAAATAAATGCAGTCTTGGCTGGAGAGTTGGGTCTGGAGGCCCTGAGTCAGGTCTTCTATGCCTTTGTTGGTTTTTCTCCTCGTCTTCCTTTGATTAAAAGGTTGTAACTTGTTACTTTTTTTTAAGACACAGGCCCATGTAATGCAAATAAGTACTGAACCTGTTCCTCATGAGAAAAATGTATCCCAAACCTTGGACCATCCTCCACCCTTCAGTATAATGTTTTTTAGTTGGGAAATTTGTGATTCACACCCCCTGGAATCTCACTGACTGAGCGACGCCCCTCCCCACGGCAGGCAGCAATAATGAATTGGTTGCGCATGAAAACATTAAAATACGCACACAGGATCTATCAGACTCCCCAAGGATTATGGAGATTTCGGACGGACGTTGGGCTTGAGTGCCTGAGATGTCGGCCAAGGTGGAAGACACTCTACACAAACTGTGGGCCTGTCCCATGCTGGGATCCTTTTGGGATGGGGTCTTTCGGGCTTTGTCTACTGCACCGAAAAGGCCAAGAAAACTTAACCCTAAAAGTGCACTGGTAAATATACTAGAGGGCGAGGGTTGCACCAACGCTGAGAAGATTCTTTTAAGATCAGGGCTATGACTGGAGACGAGAGATATTGCCTAGAACTTGAGGAAGCCAACGCCAACCAGCATCACAGACTGGAGTCCCAGTATGGACAGATGCTGGGTCCTTGAGATCCCAGTATACGCGGCTAGAGCGTGCCCCCAAAATCATTGCCAGATTTAAGTGGGTGAGAAGAATACTACGAAGATTCATGAGGTTACCCGGGCACCCGGTATATCAGATGTTGCCTATTCCATGGTCATTACATGAAGGAATATGATTGTGTGTATGTCTAATCACAAAACTGAAAGTCGTACAGTTTAAATCATATTTGTTACTAACACTTTGTGATTATACATACAAGTGCCTTGTTATTTGTTTTATGATCCTGAAAAAAATAAAATTTTGGAAAAAAGTGGCAGAGGGCCCGTCTCCCGTACTTAGACTGCGATTGACTTAACGCGCCTATAATATTGCGGATGAGACATTTGCCATGTTTTTCACAGAGTACCCTGTCCAACAAACTATAAATAAGGAGCTTAGTAATGACACCTGGAATCGTTTTCAGGTGGGAGCTCTGACCTGAGCTCGTGAAGGGTGGACCCAGGAATGCGCGTGCACCTCTGGCCTCTGCTGTCTTTTGTTTTCTATAAGTACCAGTAGCTAGAATGTCCTGGAATGTATCTGTAAAGGAGCAAACAGTATTATCATTTATTACTAATGCCTGTTCAAAAATGTCTGCCTGTAGAGAGCATGTGTGTGTGCTATGAAGTGTAAAGTGAAACAATACAAGAATACCAGCACTACTACTACTACTACTACTAATAATAATAATAATAAAATGGAGTAATGGAAGGAGAGTGAAACTTAATCCTAGAAATATAAAAATCACAATATATCCAGTGGAAGGGGGCCACCTACTGGAGGGAGCCCACATCCATTTGTGCTAGCGCAGCGGTGAACATACCTTGGTGAAAGCAGTGACAAAGACAATAAGTGTGTTTGGCATTTTGAGTCCTGGCTAAAAACACCAATAAAACAAGTCTACAACAGTGAAAAACAAATAAGCAATTGCTTTGTTTACAATGCATATAAGACATAAGATTTCAAAGATATAATGATGCAGAGTCCCAAAGAATAAATACTCCCTTATGGATTGTAAAGCAAACATTGCATAGGCAATAGCATGAGGTGATAAATGTTACTCTAAGCAGAGGCAAAACTCTCTCTGTGGCCCAGATTCTCAAACAATCAAGGAATGCAGTGCAGCGGCCAAGAATGCTGTGCTGCATTACGTGACCGGGAGAAGCAGGAGAGCACCATATCTACAGAGACATGGCTCTCTCCTCCCCTCTCCCTAGCACCGGCGCAGCTTTTAGCTGCCATGCGCCAGTCGCACACAGCTTAGCGCCATAGTGCTAGGGTGCATGCCTGGGTCTACCATAGGTTTTGTACAGGAAAGGTACCATTCCTGTACAAAATACTATGGCTAGGCACATATAAAACCTGTTCCTACTTTGTATGTGTGCTGCACAGTGCAGCACACATGCAAAGTCGGAAAAGCAAGGAGAAATTAAAACATTTCTCCTTTTAACATCTGCTTTTCAGCAGCGTTTATTTTTGGTGCACAACCCTATCTGTTAATGATAGTAGATAGGGTTGAGCGATAAAAAGCATGGGTAGTTGCATGGAAACACCTATGTACCACCCATGTAACTTCCTCTTGACGTAAAGTAATGCAAAGCAGCGTTTAGCGCTCCTTTGCATTACTTTTCCATACAAACCAATGCAAATTCGTATTTGAGTTGCCTTGTTAATCCCCAGAAAGGTTTAGCATTGGTTTAGTGTTAAAAAAGTAATGCTATCCCGACGCTAAACCTTTGTGAATCTCGGCCTCTGTATGACAGTGAATTAAAAGCTGCACTGTCAAGCCAGACCTAAAAAGACAGACCCACACAGAGAAGACGCTGGCTGGTGTAGCCGCTTGAACCGCCTGGCTGGTGTTTTAGGCAGAGGGATAGTGGTATACCGGGGCATAAAACTTGTCTATCTGTCAACCTACTTGAGAAGGAGGGTGTTTCAGATGGTTGTATGACATTAAACGCGATTAAAAAAACATGCATGCCATTACCACGCATATTTTACCATGCATTTGTGCATTTATTTTACCACGAATATGCTTTCACCACGCATGCCTTTGCCACGCATTTAAAGGCTATTTAAGGTAAGTATTATTAGGTTACGTTTATTTATATAAATTATCCGTGTTCAGCCCACGATTTGGACGCCGGCGCTCTTACTCAGGGACAGTGCGTTATCATCCGGCAGGGCCACGCCGGTAACAATGAATCCAATTTCGCCTCAGCAATAAAGATCGCACTCACTCAGGATTAAGGTTTGATGGCGGTTTATTTAGCGCAAGGAAAGTTCTGCCATGCCCAAGGCGTTTCGGTCCCCCTACTCGGACCTTGATCACGGGATGATGTTGCAATTGTTTAGGGCATCATTTATTTCCATAAGGAACAATTACTTCCTGTTATTTTTTTCAATGCATTGTGGTTAATGTAGTGTTTCGTGATTATTAAAGTGTTTAGTGCTTTAATTTAAAAAGACATGTGCAAAATGGTGCCCTTTGTGGTGTGATTTAAAACAATGTTATGAGAGGCAAATATAAATCTTATTCAATTAGAATTTATATTCAAGTTCATTAAGTCCTTTTACAACTCTCTGGTGAGTTTGTTTTTTTAAAGTTGTTTCCTTTGGATATTTATTAGAGATTCCACTGATGGATAATGTCTCTAAAAAGCGAATATCACATCTTTATTCGATTGACTTCTACATTTCCTCCTTTTTACTTTGTGTTCATTTCTTCCTTTTTCTTCTAATCGTTGTAGATTACTTGTTTTTTTGGGTTTTTGGTAATTCTCTGATCCAACTTTTTCGGCAGTCACCTGCCTTGATCAGATGACAGCGTTTGGGATTCATTCTGCTGCATTTAAAGTGCAAGTGCTGCTACATTTCCCAATGGACATAGAAAAAGTACTTTCAATCAAAGTTGTATACTTGTAAACCTTCTCACAATTGATTGTTGTTATTTGCCTCAATGCATATTTTTTACATTGTTTTTGACATTTCCACTTTCCAAAAGCTTATAAATGTTTAAAAGCATTTTATACAACTCGAATTTGTCCCTTGATTTTCATTAGAAATTCATGGCATAAATGCAATAAAAAACAATTGTTAAAGTATACATGTTGCTTGTCCATTGTTCATCCAATCTAAATGATATCAAATTACTATGTATGTCATAAATAGAAACTAAAATTATCCTAATGTTTGTGCAAATTGGAAAAAACCTAAAATATATCCCAATATATAAAGTGCAAGTGATTGTCAAATCAATATAATATAACTTATAGTTTCTTTGGCACATACCCATACTTCCCATTTATGTTGACATAGTGTCTTTATCAATATATTGGAAATATATCCATATAGGTATGACCATTGGGTGCAAATATTCACATGTGCAAATGAGCAATTTTCAATGGCGGGATTGATAGATTAATTCTGCAAATGATTCCCATGGTTGTAAACACTGACATAAATATGTTATTACATTATCATATAAATATATATAAATAAATACATACAATATCTTAAATACAACTCAATCATAAAATTTCCTCCATCAATGATAAAATATTCCATAAAATTGCTGTGTGAACATACCATGTGTATAAAATCTATTATTGAAACATAAAAACTTCTATGAAAAATTCCTATTTGTACTGTGATGATAGGAGATTCATTTATATTGAGTACATCTATAGACCTAATTTGATTTTCATGCAGAGAGCAAATTGCTAAATTTCTAATATTGCCGATTTATAATTAGAAAATGAGAGGATATGCAATAAAAAAAGGGATTTGATTTACTACTTGAAAAGGATTTACATGCAATGATTATTTTCATCATATGTTAAAACTTGCTTTGATAATTCATATGATCCTCATAAAAAAGTATAGAGATCCTCGCTCGTATTTAGACCCCCCGGTTGCTTTGTATCTAACTCCAAAATGAAGTGGTTTCTAATCTCCTTAGTTTGGCTTCCCTGTTGCCTCCTCTCTTGTCCAGTGGAATTGCATCTACCTCATAATATCGCAAATGGGAGAGGTTGCTATCATGGCAAGTGTCTGGCAACAGGGTAGCTTGGGTCATTGTTAGTAATCGCTCTTGTATGTTGCAGGATTCTCTTATGTACCGCAAGTTTGGTACTCCCGATATATTTTAAACCACAACTGCACTCTAAAACATAGACCGCATATTGGGTCTTACATGTTAAGTGCTCAGTGATAAGTCGGGGAACATTGTTAAAAGCTGTACAGTATTGTGTCTTGTTAGCACCAAATTTGCATTCCTTACAACTACTGTATTTAAAAAACCCTTTTCTAGCGGACAGCCAGTGTTCTGGTCCTCTGGGTTGTTACAGACCAGAGCATTGCCCATAGAAGCAGTTTTCCTATACAAAATTGATGGTTTTTTAGACAAACTGTGTCTATAACTGGATCTTCCATAATTATGGGCCAGCTACGTCTCATTATTTCTCTAATCTGTCTTTCCTGCCTTGAGAATGACATAATGAGTCATATAGGTTCATTCAGTGATCCCACTGATTTCTTGGATTTATTTCTATAAATTAATAGCTCCCCTCTGGGTTTTTCATTAGATTTTGTTATGGCTCCGTCTATTATCTTTCTCTTGTATCCTCTTTACAGAAATCTAGCCTTGCTCTCATTTTGTTTCTTTTGACATTCTAATTCACTGCTACATATCCTTCTTATTCGCAGCATTTCCCCATAGGGGATGCTGTCTATAAGATGGCGGGATGTGCGCTGGATGCGTGTAGTAACGTATTGCCTGCCGTGTCTTTGCGATACATGGTAGTGCATATAACCTTATTGTCGATTTTAATTTCAACATCCAAAAAAGTGACACTTTCCTCACTAATGTTTGAAGTGAACTTTAGGTTTACATCATTCCCATTTAATTGGGTTATAAATTGTTCTGTGCATTCTTCTGTTCCTCACCAAATTATGAACAAGTCATCTATGAATCTCAGCCAACATATTATGTTATCTTTGCAGACGCTGCCATATTGCTTCCTGAGGACCAGCTCCTCCCACCATCCCATGAATAAACATGCATAACTGGGGAAGAGGCTGGCCCCCATGGCTACGCCCTGCACCTGTTGATATATTTGATTCTTAAAAAGGAAAAAATTGTTATTCAAACAAAATGTCAACAAATCAATAATCATTCTATTGTGCTGCACAAATTGTATTGGCCTACGTGATAAAAGTATTCAGTCGCTCTAATTCCATCCCCATTTTTTATACCGGCATATAGTGATGACTCATCTAGTGCTATCATGCGATATCCTTTTTGCCATTGTATGTTATTAATTTTCCTTAGGAAATCGCTTGTGTCCTGCACATATGACTCTAGGCCCTGGACATGTTCCTGTAGAAAATAATCAATATAACATGACATATTCTCAAAAGGCCCGTCACAGGCCGAGATAATTGGTCTTCCGGGTGGTTTGTGCCTGTCTTTATGGACTTTGAGGATGAAATAGATTTTAGGTATCACCGGATGCTCCTTCCTAAGGTATTTATATTCATCAGGGCTCAACATTCCTAAGTTTTTCCATGCCAGTAATTTTGTCATAAAGCAATCTAGGGTGGTTTTATATTTCTGGAAGGAACTTTTCCCATAACAATCTTTATTACCCAATTGCCCCATGGCCTCAATCATATATTCTTTTAGGGGCCAAAGGACAATATTTCCACCCTTGTCCGAATTTCTTATGACCACTTCTTTGTACTTCCGTAGCCTCTCCATTAATTGACCATACTTCCTTTCATGGTCTGAGATTTTCCTTTTGTTTTTGTTAATTTCAATATAAAATTTTCTGATTCGGGCCACAATCTGATCATTAAAAATGTCTATTGAGTCCCTCGGCATAATGGGTGTGAACTTTGATTTCAATTTGAAATTAGTGTTAAGCCTGGCACTTGTTTCTTTGTCCAAGGCACCACTGCTTTGCGAGTCATTGAAATAATCGTAATACATTTCATCATCCCCTATACTGGCATTCTCCTTTTCCAAGCTTTGTAAGTTTCTCAGTGCACTTACATCCGCCACTGTGAGGCCAGGAGTATTTGTTGTATCCACTACTGTCATGTTGGCTGTATTGTCTTTGTTTAGGATTTGTAGCTGGTGGAATTTTCGCAATTTCAACTTTCTAATAAATCTATAAATGTCTGCTCGAGTTTGTGTATAATTGAAATTGGTCTCAGGGCGGAATGACAGGCCCAGGGAAAAGAGTTGTTCCTCCGCTGCATTTAATACAATATCCGATAAATTGATGATAGTATTAGTGTTTTTAGGGGTTGCATTGGGCACTGCTTCACTCTTTAATTGCGCTTCCATACTTTGCCGGACGTTTGGGTTTCGCGCCTTCTTCTAGCCTTTCTCCTTTCCCTTCTGCTTTTGGTTCTGCGTTTTTTGCCGATACATTTCTAGGATGTAGGGTTTCCCTGCGGCTTCGCCTGACATACTCGAGTTCCTCTCCCAAAGTTGGTTTAACAGTGTTTTGGGTTGCCCTATTTCTTTCTCTTTGTCCCTCTGTGTCAGACTCGCTCTCAACCGCCGAACTCAAATCTGATATAGAGGCAGCCCCTGCCACGGATTGCCCCCTATTATTTGAGTTCGCCTCCTGTGTTCTCCCATCTTCCTTTGCCTTTCTAAATGTGTCAAATTTGCGTGTAAAGGTAAAGATCTGCCCGTTAGCATAATCATCCTTGTCTCGCTGAAATTTATACACTTTTCTTTGTTTTATTTTGTCCTCCTACTTTTTGAGTCTGTCAGACATTTCATCATAGAATTTTTGTTTCTGTTGTGGATCGTTGTGCGTTTGGATTTCCTCATTCAATTTGTCGATTTTCACTTGGATATCTTTCCTATCGCTCTCAGCATATTTAACTTATATGATCACAAGTTTGCGCGATGACTCCAAGTTGCATTGTGCCCATTCCACTAACATTGCTGGATTGGGTGTCTCATAACTTGGGGCAATCATAATTCTCAAGCCCCTGGGAATTCGTCCCGCATCATTTCCTCATGATTGCTCTCATTGGTATCTACCCGCTGTTTCTGAGAACATTTCCTCCACTGCGGTTTCGCGATCCCTTAGCGCTGCAGCGGACATGTTGTGCGGCTAGTTAGTGTTCACAATCTGTGTACGGGCTCTGCTTCAGCTTTGCTTAATGCCCCCAAAGGTCCGAGCCCGTAATGCACACCCCCCCACCTGCTAAAATGCTACAGAGTCCTTTACCTTCCCGAAGAATTCAACGCCACCGTGCTGCCGACTCACGTTTCCCCACTCGTCCGAGCTATATCAATCAGGAGTTTGTTAAGTGCGACTACTCACCCGTAAGGGTCTCAAGGTGCTGTTGCAGGTTCCAGTCCATCAAGGAGGGGGTCTGTCGAAGTTCCTGGTTTTGAGGTTTCTTGCGAAGATGGGGAGCGATGTTGTCTGTCTGAGGTGGAGCGGAAGGGCGTTCCAGGCTCTGGCCGCGAGGAAGGAGAAGGAGCAGCCTCCCGATTTAGTCTTTCTGGTGCTGGGTACCACGGCGTAGGAGAGCTTGGATGATCGTAGGGTCCTTTGGGGTGTGTGGAATTTGAGTCGGCTGTTCAGGCATGCTGGTCCGGTGTCATGGAGGGCCTTGTGTGCGTGGGTGAGCATCTTGAAGGTGACTCTAGCCTTGATTGGGAGCCAGTGGAGTGTACGCAGGTGCTGGGAGATGTGGCAGTGTCTTGGCAGGTTGAGGACCAGTCTTGCGGCGGCGTTCTGGATGTTCTGTAGCTTGCGGGTGACATTTTTGTTTATTTCGGTGTAAAGTGCGTTGCTGTAGTCGAGTCTGCTGGTGACGAGGGCGTGTGTGACTGTCTTTCTGTGTTCGAGGGGGATCCGTTTGAAGGTCTTGCATAGGAGGCGGAGGGTGTGGAAGCAAGAGGACGAGACAGAGTGGATCTGGTGGTCAATTTTTAGCTCGGAGTCCAGGATGATTTCCAGGTTCGTGCGTGATCTGTGGGGGTGGGTGGGCTTTCGAAGGCGGGGGGCCACCAGGTGTCGTTCCAGGTCGTCGGGGTTTGGGCCCATTGTTAGAAATGAGGGGGCTCTGGTTGACGCAGGTGTGTACCCACAACAAGCAGGGACCCTTTACTTCTTGTCAGGGCGAAGGATGACTCCCCAGAACAACCCCTGCTCACCCTCTAGGTGCGTGGCGCGAGCAGTCTAGGCTAAGTCTCAGGCGTACACGGTTAAGCAAATGCAATTACACGTACAGTAAACCCCTTGCATGCACCACAAACGGACACCAATCAGGAAGTATATAAAAATAAGCTTTTATGTAGATTCAGCAGATTCAAATACAAGGCCCAGTAACGTTGAACTGATGGGGCCACAATTCTTAGGAATACGGTAAAGTTCTCTTTGTTACGGAAAGTTCTTTAGGCGGGCACAAGGTAACTGTAGGCCTCAGCGCACTTCGTGCTGAGGCGGCGACCGGGAAGCACACGGCAGATGACAGGGAAATCAGAACGTTGCGGACCCTGGATCCGATGCGAGCTCGCGGTCGAGTTTGCAAGTACAGTACCTTGTTTCTTGACGCAAAGGCGGGTGCGGGATTTCAGCGGCTCTTCGACAGAAGGGCGAGGCGGCGTCCGAGGCTCCCACACTTCACGATGGGGGTCTGATCTTCAGGCTCACGACAAGAGCGGGTGTTGCAGGTGGCGGGTGAACAAAGCGGGGCAGCCGGGCACGCAGATACGTCCGGGCCGTCCGAGGCTTGGAGATGCTCACAACGCCGATTCCGGCGGGAGGGTGAAGGTGCGCAGCGAGCCTCCAACGAGCGAGGTGACAGGGGCAGCCCAGCACAGCGTAGGGGGAGCGGCTCCGATCGAGCGAGGCTCTTCCCAAGGCGGGGGCGGCTAAGCAGTCCTGGTCACGGCTCAGGGAGGGACTGGGGCACGAGGGTCACAGCTCCGGCGAGGGAAAGGACACCACAGTCCAGCGGCAGGCGAGTGAAGATCAGGTAGAGCCCAATGGTACTGGGGCTCAGTTCAGGGGGCAAGCTCAGTTTCAAGCCCTTGGAGATCGTTTTGGAAAAGCACAAGTCTTGAAAGTAAAAATAAAGCAAAGTCTTCAGCAACAGTTTCTCTTCTCCCCTTTGGCAGCAAGGTCACCACTGCAGGCCAATCCCCCAGGACAGGGACAGTCTTCCTCCTACAGCTTTCCCGGTGCCTCCTCCTCAGGCAGAGATTCTTCTTGGTCAAAAGCGGATCTAGTTTCTTAGGAGCAGGGCTCCTTCATTTATACAGCAAATCTTTTGTTCTCCCAGGCCAGGGGGTCCTTTGCCTAGTCCAGTCCGGTTTCTGAGCACTTTGTTTACGCGATGCAGGCTTCTTCTTTCAGAGTGCAGGGCAGAGTCCTCAGACGCTCCACAGGGGGCGGAGCCGGCATTGAGGTGGCAGAGCACTGTCCTATTCAGAGCCTAGGAGCACTCCTCCCACCCATCTACCTGTCGATCGTCCTATTCACCACCAGGCTACCTAGCCCTGCCCATCTGGGTTCCCCCAGCCCTGTCACTCACACCAGCCAGACATCAGATACACATCACGCAGAGGCGGGCTGAAATGTTTAGGCAAGCAGAGGCCAGCTTTCTAAAAACGGCATTTGCAAACCCGGAATATTAAAATAAACCTTGCGAAAAGATGTACCTTATTATTCCGAGTTCAGGCATACTAAACTCGATCTTCTACCATGTTCCCTGGGTCGGTTAGGATCATAGGGTGTAACAATCCAAGCCGCCCATACTGGCCTATGAGAACAGGGTAGCCTTACAGTAGTGAACAACAAAATGGCGGTCATTCACTACCAGGACATGCCACGCATCTAGGCTTGTCCTACCTTAGGCTCACAACGCACCCTGCCCGTGGGCCTACCAGAGGGGTGACTAACATGCAGCTAAGGGAAGGTTTCAGGGACCGGCAAGTGTGGGCACCTGCCAGTCAGCATGTCAGTACCAGACTGCACGCAGGTTCTGCGATGGCAGACCTTAGACATATTTTACCGGCCGCTTCTGTGGGTGGCACAACCCGTGCTGCAAGCCCACCAGCGGTGTTTGCATTTACACGCCCTGGCGCTCCTGGCGCACTTTACTGGGGTCCGACAGTAAATCAAACAATCCAATCATGGAATCCAACCAACACCATAAAAACACATGAGGCACAGCGACAAAAAGAGGAAGGGAGACTCACGCCAAGGTGCCAGGTCTAACACGTGTCCCCTCCAGCTGAAAAGTGGGGAGAACTACCCTACCCCAGGGAGTTCCTCATCACTAAGGCGGAAAAATCTGGAAAGACCGTCAGCATTGGCGTGGTCTGTACCAGGGCGATGTTCCACCGTGAAATCCATACCCTGTAGGGAAATGGACCACCTCAACAGCTTCGGATTCTCACCCCTCATATGCATCAACCATCTGAGGGGCCTGTGGTCCGTCTGAACCCGGAAGTGAGACCCAAACAAGTAGGGTCTTAGCTTCTTCAGCGCCCAGACCACAGCAAATGCCTCACGCTCAATAGCACTCCACCTCTGTTCCCGTGGAAGTAACCTCCTGCTAAGAAAGGCTACGGGTTGATCTAGGCCCTCCTCATTAATCTGTGAAAGAACAGCCCCCACACCATGCTCTGAAGCGTCTGTCTGAACGATAAACTCTTTGGAGAAGTTGGGAGCTAAGAGCACGGGCGCCGTGCACATAGCAGTTTTCAAGGCCTCAAAAGCTTTCTGACAGGTGTCAGTCCAGATCACTTTCCTGGGCTGCTTCTTCGAAGTCAGCGCTGTCAAGGGGGCAACCATGTTGCCATACCCCTTGACAAACCTCCTGTAGTACCCGGTGAGACCTAGGAAGGCTCTCACCTCTGTCTGGGTTTTGGGCGCCTCCCAATTCAGGATGGTTTCTATCTTGGGCTGAAGGGGTGCTGCCACCTGGCCACTCCCAACTTGGTGCCCCAAGTACACCACGGAACCCTGCCCGATCTGGCACTTACTTGCCTTGATCGTGAGGCCTGCCTTGCGCAGCGCCATCAACACTTCCCAGAGGTGACGCAGGTGTTCTTCCCAAGTGGAGCTGAACACCGCGAAGTCATCCAGGTAGGCTGCACTGAACGAATCCAGCCCAGCCAACACCTGGTTGACCAATCTCTGGAAGGTGGCAGGGGCATTCTTCATCCCAAATGGCATAACCCGGAACTGGTAGTGCCCATCTGGGGTGGAAAATGCTGACCTCTCTTTGGCCCCCTCGGTCAAGGCGATCTGCCAATACCCAGACGTTAAATCAAATGTGCTGAGGTAGTTGGCAGCCCCTTGCCGATCGATGAGCTCATCAGCTCTGGGGATGGGGTGTGCGTCAGTCCTAGTGACTGAATTGAGTCCTCTGTAGTCCACACAGAACCGGAGTTCGGGTGTGGCTTCCGGCGCTGCAGCCTTTGGGACCAAGACCACGGGGCTGGCCCAAGGACTGCTAGAAGACTCAAGTACCCCAAGTACAAACATCTTGGAGACCTCCTCCTTGATGCATGTCCTCACCCTGTCAGTCACCCTGTAGGCCTTGTGCCGCACAGGTGGACTATCCCCAGTGTCCACATCATGGACACACCAATCAGTGACACCAGGGACCAGGGAAAACAGGTCAGAAAATTGTCCCAGCAACTGGCGACAATCATTCTGTTGCTCAGGGGTCAGGGTGGAAGAGAGGATGACACCATCCACTGACCCATCTTGCTCCTTGGCTGACAGGAGGTCAGGAAGAGGTTCGGTCTCCTCTTCCATTCCAGCATCTGTTGCCAAGAGCATGCCCACTTGGGACCTCTCCAAGTGGGGCTTGAGGCGGTTGACATGTAGGACCCTTAAGGGGTTCCTAGGAGACTTCAGGTCCACCACGTAGGTAACAGGACTCTTGCGCTCCACCACCTCGAAGGGACCGGTCCACTTATCCTGGAGCGCACACGGCTCCACGGGGGCCAAGACCCATACCTTCTGCCCAGGCTGAAGCTCTACCAGAGTGGCATTCTGGTCGTACCACCGCTTCATCTCCTCCTGGCTGGCTTCCAGATTTGCCTCAGCAAGTTGCCTGAAACGCCTATTCTGATTCCTGAAGGCCAGCATGTAGCTATATACATTCTGGGGAGGTTTCCTAGGAGATTGCTCCCAGCCTTCCTTGACCAGACTTAGAGGTCCTCTGACTGGGTGACCATACAGAAGCTCAAAGGGACTGAACCCCAGAGACTTCTGTGGCACCTCACGGTAAGCGAAGAGAAGGCATGGTAAGAGTACGTCCCACTTACGCCTCATGGGTCCTTCTAGGCCCATTATCATGCCTTTGAGGGTTCGGTTGAATCTCTCAACCAACCCGTTTCCTTGGGGGTGGTAAGGTGTGGTGAACTTGTAGGTTACACCGCACTCTTGCCAAAGAGATTTCATGTACTTGGACATGAAATTGGTACCTCGGTCAGACACCACCTCTAGAGGGAATCCCACGCGGGAGAAAATTCCCATCAGTGCACGTCCCACCACGGGGGCCGTCACTGTCCTCAGAGGAATGGCTTCCGGGTACCGGGTGGCATGGTCCACCAGGACCAGGATGAACCTATTGCCCATCGCTGTCCTGGGGTCCAGTGGCCCTACAATGTCAATCCCCACTCGCTGGAATGGGGTACCGACCACAGGGAATGGCTGGAGTGGAGCCTTCTGCTTCCTTCCACTCTTTCCACTTGCCTGGCAAGTCTGGCATGTCCTGCAGAGTATCTGAACTCCTGTGCATTTGAGGCCAATAAAAGTGGGTGACAAGCCTTTCAAAGGTCTTGTCCTGCCCCAAATGCCCTGCCAATGGCACATCGTGAGCCAGCCCCAGTAGGAAGGCTCTGAAGTCCTGGGGTACCACCAGCGCATGGGCTGACCCAGGCTCAGCAACCTTAGGCTCTGTATATAGGAGGTCGTTCTCCCAGTAAACGAAATGCGATCCTGATTGATCACCTGCGTCCTGGTCTGCAGCCTGCTGCCGCATACCCACGAGAGAAGGGCACTCCTTCTGTGCCTTGCAAAAGTCCTCCCTGGTGGGACCCCCTTCCTGCTGCCAATGGGTGAGCTCCGGCAGGTCTCCCAGTTCAGCTATCTGCTCCCCTGTAGGCTCCAGGGCATCCCCCTCAAGGTCTGCTTCCTCCTGGACCGTGGGAACTTCAGGGGCCGGCTTCCCGCGCCCCTTGCTCCTTCTCTCTGAGGCCGGTTCCTGGGCCTCCCTCTCAGGCTCCAGGACCTCTTGAGTACCTCTACTGGCTGCCATGGACCGTGTGGTGACACATGCCCAATCCGGCATACCCAACATCTCCAGGTGAGCACTCCGCTCCACCTTAGCCCAAGGTGAGCTCTCCAAATCGTTCCCTACCAAACAGTCTACAGGCATGGCGGGCCTCACAGCTACCTGAAGAGTACCAGAGACCCATCCCCCCACTCAAAGGGAACCTGAGCCACCTTGCAGTGTCTCTCTGTGTTGTCAGCGGAAACAACGGGGTAAAATGCATTGGGGACCACCTGCTCTTGAGACACCAGGTGACACCTGACAGCTGTCACACTGGCTCCTGTATCTCTAAGAGCTTCCACTCTATGGCCATTTATGGTCACCCACTGCCTGTACTTCTTAGTGTTCTCAGGCAGCTGGGTTGGAGGGACCACTTCACGGTCTCCTAGCGAGACCAGGGACATCTCTGCGGGACCCCACCCACCTTGGACATCCCTCTCCTCCCCCAAGGCTACACTAGTCACCTTCCGGGGTGGAGCACCAGTGGGTGCTGGTTTACCAAACAATGGACACTTTACATCAGAGGCAAAATGCCCCAAATTGTTACACCTGTAACATCTTACGGGCCCCTTCTGAACAGGAGGACCTGTCGGGGCCCCGGTCGGTTTCTGGGGTGGGGGAGGCTGAGAACCCTTCCCGTGGTTCCCTTGGGGACTACTTTGGGGCCCTTTTTGGAACTGCTTCTGTTTACCCCTGTCCCCTCCACTCTTCTGCTGGGGACCCTGTCCACCTTTGGCGGAATCTCCCACGGTACCCTTGTGGACCCTGGTACTGACCCAGCGGTCCGCCTCCTCAGCAAGCTTCCTAGGGTTAGTCAGCCTACTAGCTATCAAGGTGCTGGCGTAGCTCAGGAAAACAATTACTGGACAAGTGCTCCCATGCCATTAAATCAAGAAGCCCTTGATAATCATTTACCTTACTACCCTTTACCCAACCATCCAGCGCTCTGCAAAAGAAAGTCACATGCTCCACATACGTACTATTGGGAATCTTAGTGCAACCCCTAAACCTCTGTCTATATAACTCAGGGGTCAACCCATACCTAGCCATCAATGCTTCCTTCATATGGGCATAAGAATTATGAACATCAGCAGGTAAATCTAACAGTGTGTCCCGCCCTTCACTCAGGAACCGTCCCCACAACCCCGCTCCCCAATTTCTCTCAGGGACCCGGTGGGAAGACATGGCTACCTCGTAGGCTCTGAACCACTGCCCGATGTCGTCATTCTTGAAGAACTCCTTCACTACATCCTTGGGAATATAAACTCTTGGTTCCGCCGGTACTGGCGGTGTGCTGCCACCAGAGGGATTAAGCTCCAAACTTTTTGCTTTCAGCTCCAGCTCCCTCAGCTTCATGTCATGCTCTAATTGTAGTTTCTTTTCTTCCATGGCTAATCTTTGTTTTTCCATATCCATCTGCCCATGAAGTTTTGCCATCTCCACCTCGTGTGCCCGGGTTGCTGCCCTGTCTACCAACTCTTCTGGCGACAGGCCTCTGCCAAACTCATGGACACTTTCTGGTGGAACCATTTCCACCTGATTCTCTGGTGCCTTTGACTCATACCAGGCCCTCAGCGCCTTCACGAGTTGGGCCTTGTTTTTTAATCCAGTTTGGGCAATCCTGAACTCGGAGCAAAAACCTTTCAATTCTTCATTGGTATGATTCTGAAGTGCGTCTTCTTCCCAGTCTATGTCCTCAAATCCAGAGATTATAGAAGCTGCCTTTCCGGCGGGAAGTGAACCAGGCATGGCTTTAACAATGGAGATTCTTGGCAAAACAAAAACAAATGCTAGTCTTGTGGCTGTGTTACTGGTCTGCTCTTACTACGTGGTGATCAGTGATTCACTATACGCAAACCACAAATGCAAATCCGTAAATCCCACCGCTGCCACCAATGTTAGAAATGAGGGAGCTCTGGTTGATGCAGGTGTGTACCCACAACAAGCAGGGACCCTTTACTTCTTGTCAGGGCGAAGGATGACTCCCCAGAATAACCCCTGCTCACCCTCTAGGTGCGTGGCGCGAGCAGTCTAGGCTAAGTCTCAGGCGTACACGGTTAAGCAAATGCAATTACACGTACAGTAAACCCCTTGCATGCACCACAAACGGACACCAATCAGGAAGTATATAAAAATAAGCTTTTATGTAGATTCAGCAGATTCAAATACAAGGCCCAGTAACGTTGAACTGATGGGGCCACAATTCTTAGGAATACGGTAAAGTTCTCTTTGTTACGGAAAGTTCTTTAGGCGGGCACAAGGTAACTGTAGGCCTCAGCGCACTTCGTGCTGAGGCGGCGACCGGGAAGCACACGGCAGATGACAGGGAAATCAGAACGTTGCGGACCCTGGATCCGATGCAAGCTCGCGGTCGAGTTTGCAAGTACAGTACCTTGTTTCTTGACGCAAAGGCGGGTGCGGGATTTCAGCGGCTCTTCGACAGAAGGGCGAGGCAGCGTCCGAGGCTCCCACACTTCACGATGGGGGTCTGATCTTCAGGCTCACGACAAGAGCGGGTGTTGCAGGTGGCGGGTGAACAAAGCGGGGCAGCCGGGCACGCAGATACGTCCGGGCCGTCCGAGGCTTGGAGATGCTCACAACACCGATTCCGGCGGGAGGGTGAAGGTGCGCAGCGAGCCTCCAACGAGCGAGGTGACAGGGGCAGCCCAGCACAGCGTAGGGGGAGCGGCTCCGATCGAGCGAGGCTCTTCCCAAGGCGGGGGCGGCTAAGCAGTCCTGGTCACGGCTCAGGGAGGGACTGGGGCACGAGGGTCACAGCTCCGGCGAGGGAAAGGACACCACAGTCCAGCGGCAGGCGAGTGAAGATCAGGTAGAGCCCAATGGTCCTGGGGCTCAGTTCAGGGGGCAAGCTCAGTTCCAAGCCCTTGGAGATCGTTTTGGAAAAGCACAAGTCTTGAAAGTAAAAATAAAGCAAAGTCTTCAGCAACAGTTTCTCTTCTCCCCTTTGGCAGCAAGGTCACCACTGCAGGCCAATCCCCCAGGACAGGGACAGTCTTCCTCCTACAGCTTTCCCAGTGCCTCCTCCTCAGGCAGAGATTCTTCTTGGTCAAAAGCGGATCTAGTTTCTTAGGAGCAGGGCTCCTTCATTTATACAGCAAATCTTTTGTTCTCCCAGACCAGGGGGTCCTTTGCCTAGTCCAGTCCGGTTTCTGAGCACTTTGTTTACGCGATGCAGGCTTCTTCTTTCAGAGTGCAGGGCAGAGTCCTCAGACGCTCCACAGGGGGCGGAGCCGGCATTGAGGTGGCAGAGCACTGTCCTATTCAGAGCCTAGGAGCACTCCTCCCACCCATCTACCTGTCGATCGTCCTATTCACCACCAGGCTACCTAGCCCTGCCCATCTGGGTTCCCCCAGCCCTGTCACTCACACCAGCCAGACATCAGATACACATCACGCAGAGGCGGGCTGAAATGTTTAGGCAAGCAGAGGCCAGCTTTCTAAAAGCGGCATTTGCAAACCCGGAATATTAAAATAAACCTTGCGAAAAGATGTACCTTATTATTCCGAGTTCAGGCATACTAAACTCGATCTTCTACCATGTTCCCTGGGTCGGTTAGGATCATAGGGTGTAACAATCCAAGCCGCCCATACTGGCCTATGAGAACAGGGTAGCCTTACAGTAGTGAACAACAAAATGGCGGTCATTCACTACCAGGACATGCCACGCATCTAGGCTTGTCCTACCTTAGGCTCACAACTCACCCTGCCCGTGGGCCTACCAGAGGGGTGACTAACATGCAGCTAAGGGAAGGTTTCAGGGACCGGCAAGTGTGGGCACCTGCCAGTCAGCATGTCAGTACCAGACTGCACGCAGGTTCTGCGATGGCAGACCTTAGACATATTTTACCGGCCGCTTCTGTGGGTGGCACAACCCGTGCTGCAAGCCCACCAGCGGTGTTTGCATTTACACGCCCTGGCGCTCCTGGCGCACTTTACTGGGGTCCGACAGTAAATCAAACAATCCAATCATGGAATCCAACCAACATATACAATTTACATAGGGAGCACTCGCACCGCTACACTGGTTGGCAGTGGCACAGCGCGCTGAGCGGCCAACACCATAAAAACACATGAGGCACAGCGACAAAAAGAGAAAGGGAAACTCACGCCAAGGTGCCAGGTCTAACACCCATGATGAGTACTTCTGTTTTGTTGGTCTTTAGTTGTTGGCAGCCTCTTTTTCATCCATATGGTGACGGCTTCCATGCTTTCTCGAAAGTTGTGTCTGGCGGTGTTGGGCTTGTTGGATAGGGAGAGGATGAGTTGGGTGTGGTCTGCATATGACACAATGTTAAGTCCGTAGGTTCTGGTGGTGAGCGGAGCAATGTAGATGTTGAAGAGCGTTGGGCTGAGGGAGGATCCCTGGGGGACTCCGCAGTTGGTTGGTGTAGGGTCCGCGAGGAAAGGGGGCAGTCTGACCCCCTGGGTTCTGCCAGAGAGGAAGGAGTGGATCCAGTCGAGGACCTTGTCCTGGATCCCTGCGTCGTGGAGTCTGCGTATTAGGGTGCGGTATATATATGACCGACTGGCGGTCGCTGGTAGGTTATTATAATTAGGACATTTCCATAGGAAAAGCATTTTATGACTCGCCTATAACTTTTGCGCCGGTTGACGAATCTTCCCCAAAAAATTTTTTCACGTGTCATGTTTGGTCTTGTTGTGCATAAAAAGTTTCTGGGTGATCCGTTAAGTGGGGGTCAAGAAAAATAAGTGTAAAAAATGTCCATATGATCTTAGAACACGTCTGCAGCCCGAACTGCTAGATGGAATTACACCATATTTGGCAGGAAGGTAGATTCTGTTATGCAGATTGTGCTTTTTGTTATTTCATAAAAATTCGTTCAGTAGTTGCTGAGGAATTTAAGAGAATAAAGTTAGTGATATCTGTGGCCGTAACGAATTTGCGGAAAATTATGGGCTCATGCGGGAAAATGAAGAGTTCTGATCGGCTGCCAACACTTCAACCAGGAAATGTTGCCAGCCATATTGGGACTCGACTTCAGCTAAGCCCCAAAAAATAGTAAAAGAAAGAAAAGGGACAGGTTAGGAATACCCTGACCCCGAAGCCTTGGTCTTGGGGTCACACATTTTTTCAAATATTGCAGTGAATTCGTAATTTTTGGCGAATTTGCTGTAAAAATAAAATCAAGCGCAGCCTCCCACGCTTACATTTAAATAACACTCCGGGTTTTTCGAGGCCGTCCGCCCCCAGCAATAAGATGTGTTTAGCCATTTATTTGGAAAGAGGTAAACCGAGCAAAAACAGTTCTTATATCAATGAAACAAGTAAAGTTCAAATGTCCGTTCTATATTCGTTTCTTCTTCTTTAATTCACTCTTGTACATATGTTTTTCTTGTTCCTGTACAAATTCTTCAAGCTAATGCCATCAAGCCAAGCCAACACGTGTTTTGTCCTCAAGGCTATCAGCCCAGGACTTCATCAGGGCCCAATACTAAAATCAATATCAAGGAGATAGAAAAGTACAGTCTTCTAAGTCCTTAGGAGTGGTGTTGGTAAACACCTTCGTATATGGTAATTATTAAGTTCCAAATATCTGAATCTGATCGCTGACTTTCGAGCTTATGGTTCAGATTGCGGACCTTGGCCATGCAGTACCAGGATATTTGGCTGCCATATATTAATCTATACTAAGGAATCCTTATATTTCCTAATAAAATCATCTGCTGTGGAATGAGGGATGCTCTAAACATTGCTTCTGCCCCCTGAACTTGCCAGTCCCTAGAACTCCAGATTGATTTCAAGTCTACAGTGTCCATCCAAAAGACAAAACTCTGTTCAAACAGCTGGGTGATAAAGGGGGCAGAGTAAATCTGTTTGGTGTTAGTTAACATATTTTTCCGTGCAGATATTGGTGCAACCTTATAGTAGTATGAGGCTGGGTCAGAAATGTTAAACCCTCAAAAATATGAGAATTTCTGTGCAAATGTTTTGAACTACTTTTCGGTGGTGTAGGGCAATGTTCCCACTGGTGGTATGTGAAAACATTTCTGGGCTTGCTGGATTTATGCAGGAAATGATGACCATAATGCTGGTAACAATACATTTTGTCAGTATCTGATCTATCCTCTAACATTTCAGTGCTACAAAATGCAGCAGATTGTTCCATATCTGACAATAAATTGTTAACAGTTTCAAAATCCCAATCATCAGAAAATGTACTGGAGGTAATGATATCATTCAATGAAATTTTAAATAAATGTGGAATTTTTAAAAGCTTGGTCGGTCCAAATAAATCAAAATTTACTTTGTCCCACACTATACCATCCGGTATAGGAACCACTGAAATGTTCACGAAGGACGAGTCTCTTTGTTCAAAATGGGATGAAGCATGAGGTTTTAAAATTAAGTTTACTTTTGACATTGCAGAGCTCTGTTGAAGATAAGTTCCATTGATGAGTAAGTGGAAGACAATTACTAATCAAATCCAAAAGAGAAAAAATAGCATACAGGTGATTATCCAAAGCTGTAGCCAAGGTGATACAAAATACGTTTTTCTAAGAAAGTTTAAAGAGTCCTTGATTTGCTGTTTGCGAGAAATTTGGGCTAGCGTCGTTTCAGGTTCACTTGGATCCAATGAAAAGGTATCAAAGTCTATGAAATAGCCAGATGCTGTATGATCTATCTTTGGTAGCTCAGCAGGTTTTGTTGAACTTGTGGATTGCTATTGAAGAGGCATGTTGACATAGAAATCCATATTAGGTTGAATTGAAATTTGTCTTTCACTTTGATTTTGAGAGTTTGTGTCAAGGGGAACTAGTTCCATTGCAATGTTATTGATTCTGTTGCTTTGTGAAGGTGACTCTTCAAATGTTATGAGTCTTTCTGTTTGTACTTTCTGTATTGTAGCGAAAGGAGGACGTTGGCTACTCAGGAGCCCACGGGGCCTACTATTTAGTATCGGCCACATAGTGTGGTTTGATCAGATCGATTGGGACGAACCTCTTTTCTTTTCCGGCAAGAGGTGGTAGAAGTACAGTTCTTGATCCTTCAAAGTCCATGACAGGTACAGGCTTTTGATAGGATGGCCCGAATTCTTTCTTGTCCAAAATCTCTTCTCTGACCACATCCCCAAATTTAGGGATCCTGTCAGGTATTGCCGTGGCTGACTTGACTTCCTCAGTGGCGCTTTTCTTTGTCTCGACGTTGCTTAAGGAGGCTTTGGAATCATTCAGATCCTGTAAAACAGCCAAATGTTTATTGATGTTAAACGATTTCTCATCCGCCACTGTGCCTGCACAATCGAGATCAGGTACCCACACTCTTGTCCCAAACAGGACCTTGTAAGGAGTTGCACCTCCCAGAGAGCTTCTTGGCTGGTTGTTAAGGGCCCCATATAGGTGATTGACCCAACTACCACCCAAGCCTAATACCCTAGCTGTTAAAGATTGCTTTAAGTCCCGGTTTTTCCTCTCAACAACCGAATTTCCCTTGGGATGGTACAGAGAGGAGTACCGCAATGCTACACCCAAACTTCCCCTGGCTTACTTGTAAGCCCTCGAGCTGAACGCGGGGCCATAGTCAAAATATAATGTGCCAACTGCGTATGTCCCTATGGAGACTCGCAAATCTTTTATAACAGTTCGGGCATCAGCCGAGCACTGAGGCCATACCCATAAGAATCTTGAACATGAATTCACTGCAACTATGATATACTTGTTAGCCCCATCAGATTATAAGGGGCCGCAGTGGTCCAGGTAAATGCATGCGAGCGGTCTATCTAATATTAATAATGGTGTCTGCGCTGGTCTTGCCACGGTGGACCCTTTTTTTCTTTTGTTTTTTAAATTCTTTTTATTAACAGACATAAACATGTTGGTCACTTCACAGATTGTAGTTCTTTGGAGTTACAGTGGTTCAGCCCTGGACTCTTATACATTCTCATCGTGCTATTGGGTTGACCTGTCCTCGAGGGGGGGAAGAGCTGGGGGCTCACAGATGTTACCACGGTAAGCATTCCAGGGAGACCAGACCGCCGCCCACTTCCCGGGGCACCCCCTTGAAACATACACTGTCTTCTCCTGCAGCATACATCAGTCCATGTCTTTCTTCCATGCACCAAGCAGTGGGGGCCCCTCTGCCCCCCACAAACGTGCTATGTTACGCTTTGCAATCACCAGCCCCAGTGTTACCCATATTCTGCCCTTTACCGGTAGGTCAGTGGGCTCCCAAATGTTTAGGAGGCATCTTTTGGCTTCAGGCCGCAACTTCACTCCCCACACCGTGCTCATACAGTCATGTATCTTTGCCCAGTATGGTCAGACTTGTGGGCATTCCCATACTATATGAAGAAACGTCCCCCTCTCCCCACAACGCCTTCTACAAAGCCCGTCCGCACTCCTCCCCATCAACGTTAGCCTGGTGACCGATACGTACACCCGGTGTAGTATTTTGAGTTGTATCAGCCGTAACCTTGCCGATATCGCCACTTCTTTGGGAGACAAGAGCGCCTCTCTCCATTCTTCCTCATCGATTTCCAGGCCGTCCGCCTCCCACTTCCCTTTGAGTGAGCTCAGTGGATCTGGGGAGTGGTGTATGAGCTTCTTATACATGAGGGATGTTGCCCTTTCTGGTAAGTGCCCATCAAGCAGTCTATCCTCAAGGGGGGAGGATTCCAGGAGCGTCGTCCCTGGTGGGATGTTAGATTGAAGAGAATGCCGGACCTGCATGTAGCGGAAGAATTCCGTGTGCGCCAGTTCATGTGACTTCTGTAGGGAGGCGAAAGGCACCATTCCCCCCGCCCCCCAGAGGTCTCCAATACGGGATATACCGATCAGATCCCACTTGTGGAATCCCTTAGTGCGTCCCAAAGACCCAAGCCTCTCTGACACCCAGAGCCGGGTTGCCTTCGTAAGTTTACCCAGCCCACCCTAGCTGCCGGTTCGCAATATGCCACAGTTGGACCGAGTGTTTTGTGGGGCCCGTGAGATGGAACTAAATTGGGTCGCGAATAGAGTGCAGCCTCAAAATTACCCCCAGGAAGGAGCCACCTATCCATCCCATACCCGGGGTCGTCCCCACTACCATACGTGCCCTCATTAATGGCAGCGAGATGCACCGCCCAGTAATACTTGCGGATGTCTGGCAGCGCTATGCCCCCATCATACCACCCCAGGGTAAGTTTCGGGAGAGCCATGCGCGGTGTGCCACCCCATAGCAGGTTCCGCAGAGTGGTCTCGATATCTGAAAAGTATTTGTGCGGTACTAGATCTGGGTAGTTTTAGAGCGCATATAAAAATCGCGGTAATGCCATCATTTTAAAGAGGGCCGCACGGCCCAGCAACGATAGCGGGAGCTTCTTCCAGGTTGCCGCGTCTGTCTGGAATCTCTGCAGAGGAGGCTTGAGGTTATTTTCAAAGCGTAGTTTTGCATCCCCGGAGATGTGGATTTCGAGATATCTGAACCCTTCCGTGGCTATCTGGATCGGGCATCCACAAGGAATAGGCGGAGGGGTCCCATGGAGCACGTAAAGCAATGACTTTCCCCAATTTATACTATACCTGGAGTTTTTCCCAAAGCTTGTAAGGATGTCTAAGGCCACCCGGAGCGATTTAGCGGGGGAGGCAAGGTATGGCAGTATGTCATCTGCATATAGCGAGATCCTGTCCTCCCATCCCTCGGCCCATTTCAGCCCTCGCATGGAGGGGTCCTGCCTTATCCAGGCTGCCAGAGGCTCCAGACAAATTGCAAACAGCAAGGGCGGGAGGGGGCAGCCCTGTCTTGTCCCCCTCTCAAGTGAAAAAACCCCGGAGATCTTAACGGTGGACCCTTTTATCTGTTGACAGATCTCGCGCTTTATGACGTAGTCTTTGGTCTGCTTTGTTAACCCTGGCCACCAATAGCGTTGTTTCATTAAAGAAACTGTCACTGTAACTCCTGCGTGCGCAGAACCCAGACCCTTGTGTGCAGCCAAGATTAAACCTAACCTGCGATCCATGTTTGGTATTACTCAATCCCTAACTCCAGGAATCTGAGCAAATGGAACGTTGTTTGCATCTAACTTGTAGGAGTATTTGAGTGGAAAACCTTTAGGTGGTGCTTTGCTGTTATTGCGCGAAGCAATCACCGCCATCATTGTGCTACCGTCTACCCTAGTTTTTGAACGGGTGATTGCAGCTACGGACTCAGTGCGTACTGCCCCCTTTGCGGCTTCATCAGCCAATGAATTCCCTTCAATGTGAACGCCATCACGTTGATGACTCAGCGTGTGTATCACGTGAGCTCTTGGTAGTTCATTCTTCAACTCTGCTACCTGTTCCCATAGTTTTTTATGTTTAATTGTGCCACCTTTTGCATCTCTGTACCCATTCTGTCCCCAATAGTGGAGATATTCGTTGTACGACTGGACACAGTAAAAGGAATCACACACTATTAGTGTGGGGAATTCTGGATCCGTGTTTACCAGTGCCAGTAGTAGTCTTTTAATTCTGCCAACTGAGCCGTGCAGTCTCCGAGAGACTGTGTTTTTGTACAGTTCAGACGAAACTTGCCGTCCTGCATCCTTCCATTTACAATAGCGCATGCTGCACTGTATTGTTGCTTACTCCCTATGGCCGGTTAAACAGATCCGTCAGTATAAATAATGTATTCATACCGATCCAGAGGCATTATTTCATTTGGTAGAGGATATTCTTGTTCATATTGCAGGAATGCTTGTGTTTTTAAACTAGGGTTATGTCTGTATTCTACATCTGTTGCAGTGAGAGAATTAGCCCATTAGATCCATCTTGGATGTAACGCTTTTGCATTTTGGACACTTGCCTTTGTGGCAGCCTCTAAGGCCGGTACCGGGGTCACAACAATTATTAGTTTCTCCTGAGCCAGTGCTCTTTCTCTCACTACAGCAGTCTGTACTGCTGTCAGAATTTTGTCTGTGGAAGCAAAATGTATTTCTGCGTTGGTGTACAAATGTGATTTATATGCAATTGGTACTGTTTCACCTTCATTAAATGTTAAGTAAGTATACCCAGATTGACCAGCGACTACGCGGATCACCAGGTTGCATACGTTTACGCATGTCTGTAAGTGTTTTGATGATATCATATCAGTTTGTAGGGAACGAAGAATATTTGTGTGTTCATGTGTCCATTGTCTAACTGAAAAGTCAGGTCTTATTAGCTCATAGAAAGGTTTTATTCTATCTGCGTAATCCAAAATGTATGTTCTGCCAAAATTCAAAAATCCCAGTATGAACATATTTTTATGATTTTGGAGGTTGTAGCAGTGCTGCCTGTCTTTTACCTTTACTTGAAAGCTCATATCCCAAAAATAGGACATTGAGGTGGGCTATCTTTGATTTTTTAAAGTTACGTTTGTAGCCCTCAGGCCCTCAGAGGCGAAACCCAAAATAATGGTGCTTACCCTGGTCAAGTGTTCCTCTAAGTCACGGTTACTCATAGTACGGCCCGCGGGCCGCCAGTGGCCCGTCAAGCCTTCCTTGGCGGCCCGCTGACCTACCTGTGATTTAAAGAAAAAAATATATAATAGTGGTCGCAAACACTGCCGGGTGCGGCAGCCCGGACTCTGAGACTCTGCTCTGTGGGGGCCGGGGGATTCCAGTGATTGTCAAAGTGGAGATGCAGGGGCCTAAGAGGTGAAATACAACAAAGCTTTATTAACATGTAAATGGTCTTTTAAAGACCTGTGAAGTACTCGGGTGCGGCTGAGTGTGCGCGCTGGGAAGCTGTCTCAGGCGGGGCTGAGGGCTGACACACACACACACACACACACACAGGGTGAGATGACAGAGGGTGACGGAGGGAGGGAGAGGGAGACAGAGGGAGAAGAAGGGAGACAGAGGTTGACAGAGGGTGACAGAGAGAGGGAGACAGAGAGGCGCAGTCTGGGGGAGACAGAGGGAGGGAAACAGCGGGAGAGGGAGGGGGGCAGAGGGAGGGAGAGGAAGGGAGACAAAGAGAGACAGAGAGAGGGAGGCAGAGAGGGAGGCAGAGAGGGAGGGAGACGGTGGAAGGGAGACGGAGGGTGACAGAGGGAGGGAGGGAGAGGGAGGGAGAGGGAGACAGAGGGAGAGAGACAGAGGGAGGAAGACAGAGGGAGACAGGGAGGGAAAGAGACGGGGAGAGAGACAGGGAGAGATAGAGGGAGGGAGGCAGAGAGAGAGATGGAGGGAGGGAGATGGAGGGAGACAGAGGGAGGGAGGGAGGGAGATAGAGAGAGATGGAGGGAGACAGAGGGAGACGGAGGGAGACGGAGGGAGACGGAGGGAGAGAGAGGGAGAGGGAGGGAGACAGGGAGGGAGATGGAGGGTGACAGAGGGAGGGAGAGAGGGAGACAGAGGGAGGGAGAGGGAGACAGGGAGGTAGACAGAGGGAGTGAGACAGAGGGAGAGGGAGGGAGACAGAGGGAGGAAGAGAGACAGGAAGAGAGACAGGAAGAGAGACAGGGAGAGATAGAGGGAGGGAGACAGAGAGAGACGGAGGGAGGGAGACGGAGGGAGGGAGACGGAGGGAGACGGAGGGAGGGAGACAGAGGGAGGGAGATGGAGGGAGAGAGACAGAGGGAGAGGGAGGGAGACAGGGAGGGAGACGGAGGTGACAGAGGGAGGGAGGGAGACAGAGGGAGGGAGAGGGAGACAGGGAGGGAGACAGAGGGAGAGAGACAGAGGGAGAGGGAGGGAGACAGAGGGAGGGAGAGAGACAGGGAGAGAGACAGGGAGAGATAGAGGGAGGGAGAGGGAGACAGGGAGGGAGACAGGGAGAGAGACAGAGGGAGAGGGAGGGAGACAGAGAGGGAGACAGAGGGAGGGCGGCAGAGGGAGGGCGACAGAGGGGGAGACAGAGGGGGAGACAGAGAGGGAGACAGAGAGGGAGGAGGAAGACAGAGGGAGGAGGGAGACAGAGGGAGGAGGGAGACAGAGGGAGGAGGGAGACAGAGGGAGGAGGGAGACAGAGGGAGGGAGATGGAGGGAGGGAGGGAGATGGAGGGAGACAGAGGGAGGGAGGGAGACGGAGACAGGGAGGGAGACTGAGGGAGGGAGATGGAGGGAGAGGGAGGGAGATGGAGGGAGAGGGAGGGAGACGGAGGGAGGGAGACAGAGAGAGAGAGACAGAGGGAGGGAGACAGAGGGAGGGAGACGGAGGGAGGGAGACAGAGGGAGGGAGACAGAGGGAGGGAGACAGAGGGAGGGAGACAGAGGGAGGGAGACAGAGGGAGGGAGACAGAGGGAGGGAGACAGAGAGGGAGACAGAGGGAGGGAGAGGGAGACAGGGAGGGAGACAGAGGGAGAGAGACAGAGGGAGAGGGAGGGAGACAGAGGGAGGGAGAGAGACAGGGAGAGAGACAGGGAGAGATAGAGGGAGGGAGAGGGAGACAGGGAGGGAGACAGAGGGAGAGAGACAGAGGGAGAGGGAGGGAGACAGAGAGGGAGACAGAGGGAGGGCAGCAGAGGGAGGGCGACAGAGGGGGAGACAGAGGGGGAGACAGAGGGGGAGACAGAGGGGGAGACAGAGAGGGAGGAGGAAGACAGAGGGAGGAGGGAGACAGAGGGAGGAGGGAGACAGAGGGAGGAGGGAGACAGAGGGAGGGAGATGGAGGGAGACAGAGGGAGGGAGGGAGATGGAGGGAGACGGAGACAGGGAGGGAGACGGAGGGAGGGAGATGGAGGGAGAGGGAGATGGAGGGAGAGGGAGGGAGACGGAGGGAGGGAGACAGAGAGAGAGAGAAAGAGGGAGGGAGACAGAGGGAGGGAGACGGAGGGAGGGAGACAGAGGGAGGGAGACGGAGGGAGGGAGACAGAGGGAGGGAGACAGAGGGAGGGAGACAGAGGGAGGGAGACAGAGAGGGAGACAGAGGGAGGGCGGCAGAGGGAGGGCGACAGAGGGGGAGACAGAGGGGGAGACAGAGGGGGAGACAGAGAGGGAGACAGAGAGGGAGGAGGAAGACAGAGGGAGGAGGGAGACAGAGGGAGGAGGGAGACAGAGGGAGGAGGGAGACAGAGGGAGGGAGAGGGTGACAGGGAGGGAGACAGAGGGAGAGAAACAGAGGGAGAGGGAGGGAGACAGGGAGAGAGACGGAGGGAGGGAGACAGAGGGAGGGAGATGGAGGGAGATGGAGGGAGGGAGACAGAGGGAGACAGAGGGAGTGAGGGAGACAGAGGGAGGGAGACGGAGGGAGGGAGACAGAGGGAGGGAGACGGAGGGAGGGAGACAGAGGGAGGGAGACAGAGGGAGGGAGACGGAGGGAGGGAGATGGAGGGAGATGGAGGGAGGGAGACAGAGGGAGACAGAGGGAGTGAGGGAGACAGAGGGAGGGAGACGGAGGGAGGGAGGGAGGGAGGGAGGGAGGGAGGGAGGGAGATGGAGGGAGACAGAGGGAGGGAGGGAGACGGAGGGAGATGGAGACAGGGAGGGAGACGGAGGGAGGGAGATTGAGGGAGAGGGAGGGAGATGGAGGGAGGGAGACAGAGAGAGAGAGACAGAGGGAGGGAGACAGAGGGAGGGAGACGGAGGGAGGGAGACAGAGGGAGGGAGACGGAGGGAGGGAGACAGAGGGAGGGAGACAGAGAGGGAGACAGAGGGAGGAGGGCAACAGAGGGAGGGCGACATAGGGGGAGACAGAGGGGGAGACAGAGGGGGAGACAGAGGGGGAGACAGAGGGGGAGACAGAGGGGGAGACAGAGAGGGAGACAGAGAGGGAGGAGGAAGACAGAGGGAGGAGGGAGACAGAGGGAGGAGGGAGACAGAGGGAGGAGGGCGTCAGAGGGAGGGCGACGGAGGGAGGGCGACGGGGAGAGAGACGGGGAGAGAGACAGGGGGAGAGAGACAGGGAGAGAGAGACAGGGAGAAAGAGACAGGGAGAGGGAGACAGGGGGAGAGAGGGAGGGAGAGGGAGGGGGAGAGAGGGAGGGAGAGGGAGGGGGAGAGAGGGAGAGAGAGGGAGAGAGGGAGGGGGAGGGGGAGGGAGGAGGGTGACAGAGAGAGGGCGACAGAGGGAGGGCGACAGAGGGGGAGACAGAGGGGGAGACAGAGGGGGAGACAGAGGTGGAGACAGAGAGGGAGACAGAGAGGGAGGAGGAAGACAGAGGGAGGAGGGAGACAGAGGGAGGAGGGAGACATAGGGAGGAGGGAGACATAGGGAGGAGGGAGACAGAGGGAAAAGGGCGACGGAGGGAGGGGGCGACGGAGGGAGGAGGGCGTCGGAGGGAGGGGGACGGAGGGAGGGCGACAGGGAGAGAGACGGGGAGAGAGACAGGGGGAGAGAGACAGGGAGAGAGAGACAGGGAGAGAGAGACAGGGAGAGGGAGACAGGGGGAGAGAGGGAGGGAGGGGGAGAGAGGGAGAGGGAGGGAGAGGGAGGGGGAGAGAGGGAGAGAGAGGGAGAGAGAGGGAGAGAGGGAGAGAGAGGGGGAGGGAGGGGGAGGGAGAGGAGAGGGTGGGGGAGAGGGAGAGAGAGAGATGTGTGTATGCCGGGTCTGGTGGCTCAGTGGACGAAGGCATCTGCTGCAGGGACCTGTGTTCAACATCATGGTCACAATTTTTTGTTGCTTTAGCCCCGCCCCTCCCCCTCTGACCCCGCCCCCACCAGTGCGGCCCTCGGCCACAAACCACACTGTAAATTTGGCCCCCGAGAGAAGGTTTGTGAGTACCCATTCTCTAAGTCATCATTCGTCAGATAGATATCGTCTAGATAGGATAATGCTTCTTCATCCAAATTCTTTAGTAACTCTGTTACCCTTATTGAGAATAACCCCGGACTATTCTATACCCTTGGGGGAGTCAACAAAATTGACCCTGTGACCGTAGCGCTGAGAAAGCTGTCAGATATCTAGTGTTGTTTTGTAATTTTTCCACACAATGTTATTCATCAGTGCGCCACTGTATGCATTCTGAACTGCAAATGTTTTTGTGCATGAGTTTAAGTGTCTATAATCTAAAACTAGACTATATGAATTGTCAGGTTTCATTACGGGAAACAAGGGATTATTCATCGATAAGGTGCATGGTTCAATTACACCTTGGTATTCAAGTTGAACTAAGAACTGCCTGACCAGTTTTTTAGCTTCCTGTTTTATGGGATACTGTCTTTGTGGAGTTGGGTTTGTTTTTATCGGAATAACGTGGTGGGATGACTTTTCATCCCACCCTGCGTGGTTGCGGTTTAATGCTGGAGCAAGGGCTACCACCCACTCCTGCGTGTATGTATGTATTAGGTGTGTGGGTACTAGGTCGGAGAAAGCTGGAAAAATTACAGTTTCCCCCTTTGGGCATTTCATGACAATAGTAGGTGGCCAATCTCTTTCCGCTAATAGGATGTCATAGCCAGAAGTCAGGTTCTTCCAGAAGAGACCCTTAACTTGTCTCGGCTTGTCCCCTTCCATTTGGAGTGTTATTTCATATAACTTATGTGAGACACTTACCCTAGTATCAGGTGTTTCCACCGTGATATACTCACTCAACTCCGCTGTTACCAGAAATCAGGTTGCGGTGAGCTATTGTTACTTCTGCCGCGCTGTCTAGCATCATCAGAGCCCATTCCCCGCTCTGTAGCTGAGTCCTCAGAATTCTGGGCATGTCTTACTTTGAGACCTGCTACCTTTTTTTAAAATTGAGGTTTTGCTTTAGGTGTTTCTTGTTTCTTTGAAACGTATTCTGAAGTGCGTTGCTTCTTTCTGGACTTTGTATCCTCTTCTTGTCTTTGATCTGAACGTCCTTCCCCCTTGGAGTTTTTTGATGAACCCTGAAAGGAACAAGAAGAACGAGTATCAGTATCCTGACACCTGTCAGGTTTTTTAATGTTGTCTCTATTTCTAAGATTATATCTCCTTTCTGGGGGCTCCTGCTGAGGAGACCTTCCCCTTCAGTGAGATCTGTTTTTTTATTATTGTCCCACTTCTTCTTTGAAGAAACTGGTGTTTGTTTTGCCTGTTCTTTATCTGAACTCCCCATTAGTTGGGGTTTTACAGGTCTAGCTCCCAGACTGTCTCTACCTAACTCTGCATATGCAGTTTCAATTATTTTAGGTAGTTCTGTCTCCTGTTGTAATGGAGTGAACTCTCTCAGGCATTGGTGTATTGCCACTGATGCTGCTTCTCCTTTAATATTTGCCAATATCATCGCAGATACCTGGGAAAAGGTATTTAACAACTTCATCCCCAAGTTTAGAGCAAGTTCTGCTCCACACTCGTTCTGTATTTGTCTTAATACATCTGGCATTACCGCTAAAGAAGGGATACCAGGAGTCCTGTTATATATTACAGTGAAGATTGTACCCCAAGAGGTACAATCCTCTATAGAGGGAGCTATCCCCATTGGCAAGCAAATAGTAAGTATTCTATCCTTTTCCTTAGGGCCAGAGTGTGGAAACACAACCTCTAGTTGTGTAATTTTTTGTGCTATCCAGAAGGACATTTGTTCACGTTTTGTGGGCATTTTTCCCATCACTGCGTGCAGTGTCTGTGGTGTGATTTTTGTCATAGGAGCTTGGACTGGTCCTGTTGTGTAGCCGGTGTGACCTGAAATGTGATTGTTCAAAACACAAACTGTGTCATGTTTCTGTAAAGTCTTATTAATTATTTATGCTATACGAGTAAGTCTCCTTCTGGCATAGTGTCAATGTCAGGATGTGGTGTGTATGCCGCTAAAACTGGCCATGTTGCTTCGTCTTTTCCGAGCGGACCGAGTCTTACTCTATTTCTTGTATGGGGGAGGGCGCCTTTAAACCAGTAGAGGTGTTCTTAATAAGTGAGGGAATTTCAATGTCCTTAGATGGACTGTACTCATTTGGAATTTCATCTTCTACATAGTACTGAAATGTTCTAGTTTGTGCATTCGCCTGCGGGAATTTAATCCATGAATATAATACCTCCGTTCTATATGATTTGTGTGCCTCAATCACAAGAGTCACTTGCCCACCCTTAATTGTAACACAATATGCTACTAATTTTAGGATGATAACATTTCTTACATTATCTGTAATATGTATTGCATCTGCATCGTCTTCTTCGGCTGAGAAGTTTAGTGCATTCCCTTCTTCGACGTCTCTCTGTTCAGTCATTATTTTTAGAAAGGAGAGCGTTTCAAGGGGACTGAGATAAGGTGTCATGCACAATTAGGAACACTGTATCCTTCAAGCTTGATTAACCCAACAGCCAATGCATAGGAATTTTCCTAGTCAGCTGCGGCGGATTTGTTTCCTCTCACTCCAGACGTCTCTATGGAAAATGTGAGTAGGGGTCTCTGAGAAAGGCAAGACTGAACTACTCAGATTTGACTGTTAAATAAGTGCCAATACCAACGTTGGCGGCGCCATGTCGTGTAGTTCCTATAAGACCTATATAGGATCTGTGGGTTCAGACAGCATACACTGTGGGACTGGTGTCCAGACTGATTCCAGACACCCCCACCGGGTATGTTGGCCTGTGTACCAGCTAGCTCGCAATGCCACTATAACCTCCTCTTACCCAGGGGGGAATAGTTCTTGGCAACTATCGAACATGACAAACCTAATCCCTCAGGACCGTGGAAACAGTAACTTACTTTTCGCTCAGTCATTCGTGCTTACTTGTTCTCAGAGAGATACACATAATAAACGGTTGGGACGTTTTCAATAAGTATTTATTGAACAGTCGTTATTCTAGCGTAAAATAAATGCACTGAAATCAACAGTAGTCAGTAGCATATATAAATGAGTAGTAGCACTAGGAAAGTAAACAGATGGTAGGTTTCTACCATTTTGCTAAAACCATAAATATAGACAAGTATTTAAAATACATGGCAATAAAATGCGTACTCCTACGATGTACCCTAACTAGATGTACTTAAGTGTACCTAGCATGTGAGTAGGTGTAAAGCCAAGAATCCCTCTAGGATAAAGCCAACCCCATTACCTGATGTGAGACTGTGGGACCCCATTCTGCTCTCGAGCTGAACACCCCGCGAGGGATGTCAGACCACTGCGAGCTGGAGTATCTGCATGCAGGAAACTCAGCGTCACGCGTCTGCACGGAAGTCGTGATCTCCTCTCCCTATCTCAGCAAGATGTGGTGTTTATATACCCTAAGGTATCCCCAGGTGTTCTACCTTGCTGTGCCAGTGTCTGACTTAGGATGACATCGCGAATTAACTTTATTTATACACAGTTATTATGCAGGAGATGATGGTCCTGCTGTGATTCCAAGAAACTACGAATCCTCATGCATAATTTATGAGGCCAGTGTCCAGGGAAAAACCCTACGTACTTATGTGTAGTATTGTAACTGGGTAAAAGGTCAGTCCTTTAAATCTGTTATGTATGTGGTATAGGAGAGAATGTAGGTGAAGGGTTATGATGATACCTAGACCTATATCGGGGAACCTATATGAAATATAACACAAGAACAGCCTGAACCCTGACAATGAAAACAGACAAGCATGATTCTGCTTACTGTGTGCTGCAGAAATGACAAGCAGTGTAATGTGCAGGTGGAAGACAAGAGAAGGCATCCATTTTGGAAAGCATGGCTACGAGGCCCAACTTGATGCTCACTAACAGTGATTTGATTTGATTTAAATTTGTCAAGCGCAACGTACACCCTAAGGTATCTTGGCACTGATGTCTGCACTTCCTACTGTTGCAAAAGACCTAAGTGAATAAAAGAGTTGTTTAGGCCGGTGATGCAAAAATGACACGTTTTTAACTGCTTTCTAAAGATCATTAGATTTGCCCGTGATCTTAAATAAAGAGGCATTTGGTTCCAAAGAATGGAATGGCTTTACAAAAACTTCTGCCTCCCAGGTGGCTTTATGAATCTTAGGGACTGCCATGGTCTTAGAATGGGGAGATGGTAAGCTTCTTCTAGGGGTGTACCATGACATTTTTTTCCTCAGATAGGTTGGGCCCGTTCCTTGCACGGCTTTGTGCACCATATAAAGTGCTTTAAAAGCAACCCTGCTCTTGATTGGCCACCAGTGTAGCTCCTTGAGCACCTTAGCCACGGATTCATTGTTCTTCATTTTTTTCAGGGGCCGAGCAGCTGGATTTTACAGCCTCTGAATCTTTATTATTAGCCCTTGTTGCATGCCTATATAAATGGCATTGCAGTAGACTAATCGTGAGAGTACAATAGAGACCACCACCGTTGTCTGTACATCAGGGGGGATGAAAGGAAGGACCTTTTTCAGTATTTTCAAATGATAAAAAGAAGAAGAAATCAGCTGGTTAGTCTGCTCTTTAAAGGTAGGTTTCAAGGAGACTTTGGAGACTGGGGTGGGTAACGGGCCAAGAGTTGCAGGCCACCACGAAGGATTCCAAAAGGACACATCTGCCCCAAAAAGGAGCCCCTCTGTTTTATCGGAGTTCAGTTTCAGGCATTGACTGTCCATCCACCTAACGATGGCGGACATACAGTTTCTGAATCTCGTGGCTACCTCCTCTATATTGGTGTGAATGGAGATTACCAGTTGCGTGTCATCTGCATATGATATTGTATTGAAACCGAGGTATCTAATCAAAGTAGCTAATGGGGCAACGTAGATGTTAAACAGTGCGGGGCTTAATGAGGATCCCTGTGAGACCCCACACTCCAGCGAAAAGTTGTTAGATGTGAAATCTCCCCATGAGACGGATTGCATTCTGTTGCAGAGAAACGGAGCCAGGAGATCAAGTGCCTTGACCTTAATTCCCATCTCTATGAGCCGTTGCTTCAAGATTCTGTGACATATGATGTCAAAGGCTGTGGTTAGGTCCAAAGGACCATCACAGCCTTTCCCCCTACATCCATTATTTCGCAAATTTCTTCAGTTACCACCACTAGGACGGATTCTGTGCTGCAAGACTACCTGAAACCGAATTGTGATCCATCCAGGATCTCGTTTTGCTCCAGAACGTTAGAAAGAGCCACATTGAGGTGTTTTTCAAGAATTTTTGCTGGAACTGGGAGTCTGGAAATAGGACGATCATATTATAATACGCTAGGGTCAAGCGTGTCTTTTTTTAGTAAACGGAAAATCAAGACTCTTTTTCCATTCTTAAGGAAAAACACCCGAGACTGAAATATTGTTCAATAAGGTTGTAAGTGATGGGTTGGGGGGCTAAGATATTGGTCATGTCATGAAAGATATCTACTGGACAAGGATCAGTTGGAGCCCCAGATTTGGTAAGTTCGATCATCCTTACCACTTCATCTACTGTCAGTGGGGGGAAATTACTTAAGGTTGAGATGTTATCAGTGGGAACCACAGTTCTCGCACTTAGGGCCCTTTCCTTATAAAAACCAATTCGTAATTTTCCACCTTTTTCTTAAATAGATTTGCTAGACTGTCACTGATGATTTGAGTAAGGATCCAAGTGCTTGATTTCAGAATGCAGGAAAGCAGTTTGACTGTTCTCAAAAGTTTTTGGGGGGAATTGCTGGCATTTTTAATCATTTCTGTAAAGAATTTTGTCTACGCGGCTATTATTTCATATGTATATTCGGATAAAAGCTCCTAATATTTTACTTTCTCCACCTCTAGATAGCTAGTCCTCCATGTTTTTTCTTGTCTTCTGCATATTCTCTTTGGCTCCTTAAGCCGAGTGGAGTACCATCCCGCTGTGGGAAGAGCTCTGTGATTTCTAACCTGGTTATGAGGTGCCAGCTCGGTTGCTGCTTCCTCGGTCCATATGGAATACGTATCTGCTAATGCATTAACATCACCTAGCATTTCAGGGGGAGATGATTCCAGAGTCACTGCTAGTTCTTCTCTCTCCAGTTTATTACAAGCTCAATCTTTTTTATCTATTCCTCTACCCACTCACTTCCGCTTGGAGGAAGGGGTCTGAACGATAAATTTGATCCACGAATGATCTGACCATGTGGCCGTCAGAACGCTTCCGATTGAAAGTCCCAGAAAATTAGAGAGAACTGCATCCAGCGTATGTCCTGCAATGTGCGTTGGGTTGTGATTAATAACTCAAGGCCCAGATTTAACATATTATCAACTAGTTGCCTTGCATCATTGTCACTGACCTCACCCAAGTGAAAATTAAAATTGCCTAAGATGGTGATATTTGCAAAATGGATACTATTGTCCAACAGCTCGCATATAGCATCCAAGAATTTTATTTTAGGGCCTGGTGGTCGGTGAATCAGGAGGCCATGGAACCTGGTGTGGTCATCCAGTTCAGAATTAGAAGCGAGTGCCTCTGCCTCGGTTAACTCAAAAGGTTCCCATTTAATCTCTAAGTTGTTTTTATGAATGACAGGTGCCCCCGCGCCTAGGGGAGGGGCGCCCTTAGTAGCACCACAGGGCTGAGCCTCTCCGGGGCCTGTGGGCAAAGAAGGGGGTTGGCTGGCCGGGGTGACGTAGAAATGAAACTTACAAGAAATGAAACCTAGCAGGCTATTTAAGGCTGTGCCACGGGGGGGTTTTGTTCTCTTTGTCCCTTTGGTGTACAACCTGGATTAAAGGAGCGTCGTCGACCACCCACCCACCCGGCAGAAGAGTGAGGCATCGCGGAGCGCTGACAGTTAACAACAAAGACGGATGCACAACAATGGAGGTGCAGCCATTCCATGGACCCCAAGAGGGTGTAGATTCCACGTTTGCAGTGTGTCGGCGGGGAGGAGGGACTGACCTGCCGGTAGTCCTGGATTCTACTGCCCTAACCCACGACGTATGGACTGAGAACAATCTTGGGGAGGCTGCCTGTGGGCAGGTACCCCGGTGGGCCTGTGCGTTATGCAGTGCCCTGAATCTCAAGTAGTGCAACTGTTGGCTGTAGCGCGTTGGGGCCTGCCGGCACAATGTGCGCAGCAGAGTGGGACATTTGTGGCCGAGACGGCCAAGTTCAAATGTACGGCCAAGTTCTAGTGTACGGCCGAATTAAAAAGTTTAAATGTTATGTCCTACTTAATTTCCTTACTGCCGTTAACATGTTGATGCAGCTAAAGTGTGATGCTGTGAATAATTCTTATATTTCCAAGAAGGATACTTTCCTCTGTAATGGTCTGTGGTTAATTCCTTGGCTTGATGTGAATAAAAGGCTACGCCGTGGACAATCTACCTTGATTCTGAGAGTTCTTGGGCGTGGTGGGGCTAAGGTGACAGAATTTGGGGCGGAGGGAATGTCACGTTGTGCGCATACTATAAGAGCCAGGCCCCCGCCACGTTTCCCCACCTTGTCCAACCTGGGCGACTGCTATATCCGGGTCTGGTAAGTTACCAGCCCTGGATATATTTATGTTAAGATGCAGATATCTGCACTATATGCGTCTAGACATTGAAAGATTTCATACTTGTGTTTTATAGCCGATCTTGCGTCCTTTAGATGCAGCTGAGTTCAGTGGTTGTACCAGCATCCTTAACTGGGGTGCAGCCGGGCTTAGAGGGAAAACATTTCCCACAAGAGCCCTCGAGTGAGCAAGAGAGCTTACAATGAGTACACTCGTAGTTAGAATCCATCAAGTTGAAATTACAACGCCTACATGAAGAGTCCTTCCCTCCAGGAGCAAGCGGTGGAAGACAGTCTCTGGAGGAGTCAGGAGAGCCCACTTGTAACCATCCCAGAAGATGTGCTTTAAAGACAACAGCGCTACAACGAAAGCGTGCACGTGTGACGGAGCGTGAAACCACGTTGTGCACGTTTTTTGATAATGCAGGATGGCATATATGTACAAAATATTCAACAAAGTGCATAAGAGAAGAGTGCATTATGGTGCATGTCTATTACGTTCGTGTGCTCGAGACGTTTCCACGACGATACATATGCATTACCTTCTCAACTTGTGATGGAAGCTTACCCTGATGTTAGTGTGTCGGTGCAACAAACCCCGATGCTGTCTGTCAGTACCTGTTCTGTGACACGTGCTCGGAAATCTTGCCCTGCCATAGCGCCTCGAGTACCTGCTTCAAGCCTATAAATTAGCCTTCGATGCCCAGGGCTCACGCTGTTGTAGGCACATTTATTTGAAAACATCCAGTAATATCGGATGAAAGGTGGCAGCCTGGAACAGAAAGCTCCGCTCTGCGCCGGCGCCGGCTCCCCCGCCCCTTGTCTCCCCCTCCTCATATCAGGGCTGGTGGGAGATGCGCCGCGTCTTCCCCCTTCCTTGCCTACGTGCAGTCTGCCAGGCAGCCCCTCGGCCGGCTGCTGCCGCGCATCTTCTGCTGGACCACTCTCGCTCTGCAGTGATGGGGGGCCTTGCGCATGCGCACAGCCTCTGCGGCTGGTCCCAGACGAACCTGCCAGGCCTGGGGGGAGAGGGGGGAGGAGTCAGGGGAGGGCTGGCGCAGCGCTGAGGTCGGATACCCATGCATGAGCCGTGTCCGCTCGGCGGGTAGTGCATTACGGATCCGCGACAGGGCTCTCTTCCCTCCTGGGACGCAGATGTGAGTTGCCAGGAAGAATGTAACCCGGCGCCCGAACCGCGTCCTTCCGGATCCGACCCTTTCCGGAGATTCCGAACCTCCTTTTGGCTTCGTGGATGGATCCTAGTAGACAAAGGATGCGCGTCCGGCTCGGGTTTGGGAGCCGTCCTGGTCTCTAGCGGATATTCGGAGGTGGGGAATTTCGAATAGGAGGAGAGGAGTGCGCGTTGGACTCTCCGGTGGGGGCTGAGGGGGTCTCCAGCCCCCGCCACCTCTGCCCCAGATGTACGCCTTCTACTCCCTGATAGTCTACATCTTCTACACCCTCTTTAAGAAGGAAGAGCCCGGGGAGGATGAGGAGGGACCGCCCGCCGACCCGCCGGACCCCGCGAGGGTAAGAAGGGTGCCTGGAGCGGGGTGGCACGGGTGATGTTCTGCTGACTTCACAAGTGCTGCCAACACTGGTGGTGAAGGGAAGACACCTGAGCCTCCCTCAGTCATCAATTACTGGAGTTCACTCCTGTTGGCATAACAGCACTGTGTGTGAGGGAAGCTTGCACTGCTGATACTTGTAGAGCATCTGGTCTGTGCCAGGGAAGCCTGCACTGCTGATGCCTGTAGAGCACCTGCTCTGTGCCCGGGAAGCTTGCACGACCGATGCTCGTAGAACACCTGTTCTGTACGAGGGGAGCTTGCACTGCTGATGCCTGTAGAGCACCTGCTCTGTGCCCAGGAAGCTTGCACGACCGATGCTTGTAGAGTGCCTGTTCTGTACGAGGGGAGCTTGCACTGCTGATGCCTGTAGAGCACCTGCTCTGTGCCCGGGAAGCTTGCACTGCTGATGCCTGTAGAGCATCTGGTCTGTGCCAGGGAAGCTTGCACTGCTGATGCCTGTAGAGCACCTGCTCTGTGCCCGGGAAGCTTGCACGATCGATGCTCGTAGAGCACCTGTTCTGTACGAGGGGAGCTTGCACTGCTAATGCCTGTAGTGCACCTGTTCTGTGTAGTTTATTTTATTTGCATGAATTAATTAAAACCATTGCATAACAAATAATATAATAAAAACACATTATACTAAACCACAAAATCTCCAATTGCTTTCACGTCCAGCTAAAAGGGTTTTTGCATGAAACGTTACATCAGACACTTGGGTCAAAGTTCAAGAAAGGTAGGGTAGTTTCAGGTAATGCCCCAGAAGACACACGGTTCCCAGGCCGACCCCTACGAACAATATCCCCAGAGTTCTACCCCTCTAGTTCTCCAGCTCTGTAGCCCTCCCCTTTCAGCAGCATGTATGATGGACAGGCTCTAATAAGGTGCATGCGCTCTGTGCGGCAGCCTAATGCGTATAGTTCGTGTTAGTAGCGTCCATTTTCCAGGATGTAAGGCCCCAATCAATAGATCATGTCGGCGTCCTGTGAGCCCGTCCATGGCTTGGCTTAGCTGCTATAAGGATGCGGTCTCATCATTTCGTTTTCAGATCGGCAAACGGACCAGGGCCAGATTTTCATGTAGAGTAGTCCAGTATAGGTTTTTGCACTTTGTGTGGGCGTGGAGGAGTACCAGGACAAGGCTGAAACGTGTCTCTGAGAGTTTGGACAAATCTGGCTCAGCGGGCCAGGGTTGAGGGGGCCTTTAGAGGAAGGCATAAGTCCGAGGCCTCTGAGCAGGTACTCACTCCTTCTCTTAAGTATATTTCCTTAAGGAGAACTCTCCTTGCGTGGGCTATGGCGGGACAGCAGCTTAAGAGATGTAGCCAAAATTCGTGATGGTAATTGCAGAGTCTACAAGCTCCTCCAGGTGTATATTTGGCCCAGACCCGGGTAAAATCCGCAATCGGTAGAGCCAACATTCGCATATACATTATCTCTCTTCCGACTTTAGGGTTGAGAGCATCTGAGAAGTAAGGTTGCGGTTTTGATGCCAGATATGAGGCATTTCTGTGCTGTTCTGTGCCAGGGAAGCTTGTACTGCTGATGCCTGTAGTGCCCTGTTCTGTTCCAGGGAAGCTTGCTCAACCGATGCTTGTGGAGCACTTGTTCTGTATGAGGGAAGCTTGTACTGCTGATGCCTGTAGTGCCCTGTTCTGTTCCAGGGAAGCTTGCTCGACCGATGCTTGTGGAGCACTTGTTCTGTATGAGGGGAGCTTGCGCTGCTGATGCCTGTAGAGCACTTGTTCTGTATGAGGGGAGCTGGCACTGCTGATGCCTGTAGAGCACCTGTTCTGAACCAGAAAAGCTCGCACTGCTGATGCCTGTAGAGCACCTGTTCTGAACGAGAAAAGCTCGCACTGCTGATGCCTGTAGAGCACCTGTTCTGATTGAGATAAGCTCGCACTGCTGATGCCTGTAGAGCACCTGTTCTGAACGAGAAAAGCTCGCACTGCTGATGCCTGTAGAGCACCTGTTCTGATTGAGATAAGCTCGCACTGCTGATGCCTGTAGAGCACCTGTTCTGATTGAGATAAGCTCGCACTGCTGATGCCTGTAGAGCACCTGTTCTGAATGAGAAAAGCTCGCACTGCTGATGCCTGTAGAGCACCTGTTCTGAATGAGAAAAGCTCGCACTGCTGTTGCCTGTAGAGCACCTCTTCTAAATGAGAAAAGCTCGCACTGCTGATGCCTGTAGGGCACCTGTTCTGAATGAGAAAAGCTCGCACTGCTGATGCCTGTAGAGCACCTGTTCTGAATGAGAAAAGCTCGCACTGCTGATGCCTGTAGAGCACCTGTTCTGAATGAGAAAAGCTCGCAATGCTGATGCCTGTAGAGCACCTGTTCTGAATGAGAAGAGCTCACACTGCTGATGCCTGTAGAGCACCTGTTCTGAATGAGAAAATCTCGCACTGCTGATGCCTGTAGAGCACCTGTTCTGAATGAGAAAAGCTCGCAATGCTGATGCCTGTAGAGCACCTGTTCTGAATGAGATATGCTCGCACTGCTGATGCCTGTAGAGCACCTGTTCTGAATGAGATAAGCTCGCACTGCTGATGCCTGTAGAGCACCTGTTCTGAATGAGAAAAGCTTGCACTGCTGATGCCTGTAGAGCACCTGTTCTAAATGATAAACGCTCGCACTGCTGATGCCTGTAGAGCACCTGTTCTGAATGAAAAAAGCTCGCACTGCTGATGCCTGTAGAGCACCTGTTCTAAATGAGAAAAGCTCGCACTGCTGATGCCTGTAGAGCACCTGTTCTGAATGAGAAAAGCTCGCACTGCTGATGCCTGTAGAGCACCTGTTCTGAATGAGAAAAGCTCGCACTGCTGATGCCTGTAGAGCACCTGTTCTGAATGAGAAAAGCTCACACTGCTGATGCCTGTAGAGCACCTGTTCTGAATGAGAAAATCTCGCACTGCTGATGCCTGTAGAGCACCTGTTCTGAATGAGAAAATCTCGCACTGCTGATGCCTGTAGAGCACCTGTTCTGAATGAGAAAAGCTCGCAATGCTGATGCCTGTAGAGCACCTGTTCTGAATGAGATATGCTCGCACTGCTGATGCCTGTAGAGCACCTGTTCTGAATGAGATAAGCTCGCACTGCTGATGCCTGTAGAGCACCTGTTCTGAATGAGAAAAGCTTGCACTGCTGATGCCTGTAGAGCACCTGTTCTAAATGATAAACGCTCGCACTGCTGATGCCTGTAGAGCACCTGTTCTGAATGAAAAAAGCTCGCACTGCTGATGCCTGTAGAGCACCTGTTCTAAATGAGAAAAGCTCGCACTGCTGATGCCTGTAGAGCACCTGTTCTGAATGAGAAAAGCTCGCACTGCTGATGCCTGTAGAGCACCTGTTCTGAATGAGAAAAGCTCACATTGCTGATGCCTGTAGAGCACCTGTTCTAAATGAGAAAAGCTCGCACTGCTGATGCCTGTAGAGCACCTGTTCTGATTGAGATAAGCTCGCACTGCTGATGCCCGTAGAGCACCTGTTCTGATTGAGATAAGCTCGCACTGCTGATGCCCGTAGAGCACCTGTTCTGATTGAGATAAGCTCGCACTGCTGATGCCTGTAGAGCACCTGTTCTGAATGAGAAAAGCTCACACTGCTGATGCCTGTAGAGCACCTGTTCTGAAAGAGAAAAGCTCACACTGCTGATGCCCGTAGAGCACCTGTTCTGAATGAGAAAAGCTCGCACTGCTGATGCCTGTAGAGCACCTGTTCTGAATGAGATAAGCTCGCACTGCTGATGCCTGTAGAGCACCTGTTCTGAATGAGAAAAGCTCTCACTGCTGATGCCTGTAGAGCACCTGTTCTGATTGAGATAAGCTCGCACTGCTGATGCCTGTAGAGCACCTGTTCTGAATGAGAAAAGCTCGCACTACTGATGACTGTAGACCACCTGTTCTGACTGTGAAAAGCTCGCACTGCTGATGCCTGTAGAGCACCTGTTCTGAATGAGATAAGCTCGCACTGCTGATGCCTGTAGAGCACCTGTTCTGAATGAGAAAAGCTCACACTGCTGATGCCTGTAGAGCACCTGTTCTGATTGAGATAAGCTCGCACTGCTGATGCCTGTAGAGCACCTGTCCTGTATAAGAAAAGCTCACACTGCTGATGACTGTAGAGCACCTGTTCTGATTGAGATAAGCTCGCACCGCTGATGCCTGTAGAGCACCTGTTCTGAATGAGAAAAGCTCGCTCTGCTGATGACTGTAGAGCACCTGTTCTGAATGAGAAAAGCTTGCACTGCTGATGCCTGTAGAGCAGCTGTTCTGAAGGAGAATAGCTCGCACTGCTGATGCCTGTAGAGCACCTGTTCTGAATGAGAAAAGCTTGCACTGCTGATGCCTGTAGAGCACCTGTTCTGAATGAGAAAAGCTCGCACTGCTGATGCCTGTAGAGCACCTGTTCTGAATGAGATAAGCTCGCACTGCTGATGCCTGTAGAGCACCTGTTCTGAATGAGAAAAGCTCGCACTGCTGGTGCCTGTAGAGTACCTGTTCTGATTGAGATAAGCTCGCACTGCTGATGCCTGTAGAGCACCTGTTCTGAATGAGAAAAGCTCTCACTGCTGATGCCTGTAGAGCACCTGTTCTGAATGAGAAAAGCTCGCACTGCTGATGCCTGTAGAGCACCTGTTCTGAATGAGAAAAGCTCGCACTGCTGATGCCTGTAGAGCACCTGTTCTGATTGAGATAAGCTTGCACTGCTGATGACTGTAGAGCACCTGTTTTGAATGAGATAAGCTCACACTGCTGATGACTATAGAGCACCTGTTCTGAATGAGAAAAGCTCGCACTGCTGATGCCTGTAGAGCACCTGTTCTGATTGAGATAAGCTTGCACTGCTGATGCCTGTAGAGCACCTGTTCTGAATGAGAAAATCTCGCACTGCTGATGCCTGTAGAGCACCTCTTCTGATTGAGATAAGCTCGCACTGCTGATGCCTGTAGAGCACCTGTTCTGATTGAGATAAGCTCGCACTGCTGATGCCTGTAGAGCACCTGTTCTGAATGAGAAAAGCTCGCACTGCTGATGCCTGTAGAGCACCGGTTCTGAATGAGAAAAGCTCGCACTGCTGATGCCTGAAGAGCACCTGTTGTGAATGAGATAAGCTCGCACTGCTGATGCCTGTAGAGCACCTGTTCTGAATGAGAAAAGCTCGCACTGCTGATGACTGTAGAGCACCTGTTTTGAATGAGATAAGCTCACACTGCTGATGACTATAGAGCACCTGTTCTGAATGAAAAAAGCTCGCACTGCTGATGCCTGTAGAGCACCTGTTCTAAATGAGAAAAGCTCGCACTGCTGATGCCTGTAGAGCACCTGTTCTGAATGAGAAAAGCTCGCACTGCTGATGCCTGTAGAGCACCTGTTCTGAATGAGAAAAGCTCACATTGCTGATGCCTGTAGAGCACCTGTTCTAAATGAGAAAAGCTCGCACTGCTGATGCCTGTAGAGCACCTGTTCTGATTGAGATAAGCTCGCACTGCTGATGCCCGTAGAGCACCTGTTCTGATTGAGATAAGCTCGCACTGCTGATGCCCGTAGAGCACCTGTTCTGATTGAGATAAGCTCGCACTGCTGATGCCTGTAGAGCACCTGTTCTGAATGAGAAAAGCTCACACTGCTGATGCCTGTAGAGCACCTGTTCTGAAAGAGAAAAGCTCACACTGCTGATGCCCGTAGAGCACCTGTTCTGAATGAGAAAAGCTCGCACTGCTGATGCCTGTAGAGCACCTGTTCTGAATGAGATAAGCTCGCACTGCTGATGCCTGTAGAGCACCTGTTCTGAATGAGAAAAGCTCTCACTGCTGATGCCTGTAGAGCACCTGTTCTGATTGAGATAAGCTCGCACTGCTGATGCCTGTAGAGCACCTGTTCTGAATGAGAAAAGCTCGCACTACTGATGACTGTAGACCACCTGTTCTGACTGTGAAAAGCTCGCACTGCTGATGCCTGTAGAGCACCTGTTCTGAATGAGATAAGCTCGCACTGCTGATGCCTGTAGAGCACCTGTTCTGAATGAGAAAAGCTCACACTGCTGATGCCTGTAGAGCACCTGTTCTGATTGAGATAAGCTCGCACTGCTGATGCCTGTAGAGCACCTGTCCTGTATAAGAAAAGCTCACACTGCTGATGACTGTAGAGCACCTGTTCTGATTGAGATAAGCTCGCACCGCTGATGCCTGTAGAGCACCTGTTCTGAATGAGAAAAGCTCGCTCTGCTGATGACTGTAGAGCACCTGTTCTGAATGAGAAAAGCTTGCACTGCTGATGCCTGTAGAGCAGCTGTTCTGAAGGAGAATAGCTCGCACTGCTGATGCCTGTAGAGCACCTGTTCTGAATGAGAAAAGCTTGCACTGCTGATGCCTGTAGAGCACCTGTTCTGAATGAGAAAAGCTCGCACTGCTGATGCCTGTAGAGCACCTGTTCTGAATGAGATAAGCTCGCACTGCTGATGCCTGTAGAGCACCTGTTCTGAATGAGAAAAGCTCGCACTGCTGGTGCCTGTAGAGTACCTGTTCTGATTGAGATAAGCTCGCACTGCTGATGCCTGTAGAGCACCTGTTCTGAATGAGAAAAGCTCTCACTGCTGATGCCTGTAGAGCACCTGTTCTGAATGAGAAAAGCTCGCACTGCTGATGCCTGTAGAGCACCTGTTCTGAATGAGAAAAGCTCGCACTGCTGATGCCTGTAGAGCACCTGTTCTGATTGAGATAAGCTTGCACTGCTGATGACTGTAGAGCACCTGTTTTGAATGAGATAAGCTCACACTGCTGATGACTATAGAGCACCTGTTCTGAATGAGAAAAGCTCGCACTGCTGATGCCTGTAGAGCACCTGTTCTGATTGAGATAAGCTTGCACTGCTGATGCCTGTAGAGCACCTGTTCTGAATGAGAAAATCTCGCACTGCTGATGCCTGTAGAGCACCTCTTCTGATTGAGATAAGCTCGCACTGCTGATGCCTGTAGAGCACCTGTTCTGATTGAGATAAGCTCGCACTGCTGATGCCTGTAGAGCACCTGTTCTGAATGAGAAAAGCTCGCACTGCTGATGCCTGTAGAGCACCGGTTCTGAATGAGAAAAGCTCGCACTGCTGATGCCTGAAGAGCACCTGTTGTGAATGAGATAAGCTCGCACTGCTGATGCCTGTAGAGCACCTGTTCTGAATGAGAAAAGCTCGCACTGCTGATGACTGTAGAGCACCTGTTTTGAATGAGATAAGCTCACACTGCTGATGACTGTAGAGCACCTGTTCTGAATGAGAAAAGCTCGCACTGCTGATGCCTGTAGAGCACCTGTTCTGATTGAGATAAGCTCGTACTGCTGATGACTGTAGAGCACCTGTTTTGAATGAGATAAGCTCACACTGCTGATGACTGTAGAGCACCTGTTCTGAATGAGAGAAGCTTGCACTGCTGATGCCTGTAGAGCACCTGTTCTGAATGAGAAAATTTCCCACTGCTGATGCCTGTAGAGCACCTGTTCTGATTGAGACAAGCTCGCACTGCTGATGCCTGTAGAGCACCTGTTCTGAATGAGAAAAGCTCGCACTGCTGGTGCCTGTAGAGTACCTGTTCTGATTGAGATAAGCTCGCACTGCTGATGCCTGTAGAGCACCTGTTCTGAATGAGAAAATCTCTCACTGCTGATGCCTGTAGAGCACCTGTTCTGAATGAGAAAAGCTCGCACTGCTGATGCCTGTAGAGCACCTGTTCTGAATGAGAAAATCTCGCACTGCTGATGCCTGTAGAGCACCTGTTCTGATTGAGATAAGCTTGCACTGCTGATGACTGTAGAGCACCTGTTTTGAATGAGATAAGCTCACACTGCTGATGACTGTAGAGCACCTGTTCTGAATGAGAAAAGCTTGCACTGCTGATGCCTGTAGAGCACCTGTTCTGAATGAGAAAATCTCGCACTGCTGATGCCTGTAGAGCACCTGTTCTGATTGAGATAAGCTCGCACTGCTGATGCCTGTAGAGCACCTGTTCTGAATGAGAAAAGCTCGCACTGCTGATGCCTGAAGAGCACCTGTTGTGAATGAGATAAGCTCGCACTGCTGATGCCTGTAGAGCACCTGTTCTGAATGAGAAAAGCTTGCACTGCTGATGACTGTAGAGCACCTGTTTTGAATGAGATAAGCTCACACTGCTGATGACTGTAGAGCACCTGTTCTGAATGAGAGAAGCTTGCACTGCTGATGCCTGTAGAGCACCTGTTCTGAATGAGAAAATCTCCCACTGCTGATGCCTGTAGAGCACCTGTTCTGATTGAGACAAGCTCGCACTGCTGGTGCCTGTAGAGCACCTGTTCTGATTGAGATAAGCTCGCACTGCTGATGCCTGTAGAGCACCTGTTTTGAATGAGAAAAGCTCTCACTGCTGATGCCTGTAGAGCTCCTGTTCTCATTTGAGATAAGCTCGCACTGCTGATGCCTGTAGAGCACCTGTTCTGAATGAGAAAAGCTCGCACTGCTGATGACTGTAGAGCACCTGTTCTGAAGGAGAAAAGCTTGCACTGCTGATGCCTGTAGAGCACCTGTTCTGAACGAGAATAGCTCGCACTGCTGATGCCTGTAGAGCACCTGTTCTGAATGAGAAAAGCTTGCACTGCTGATGCCTGTAGAGCACCTGTTCTGAATGAGAAAAGCTCGCACTGCTGATGCCTGTAGAGCACCTGTTCTGAATGAGATAAGCTCGCACTGCTGATGCCTGTAGAGCACCTGTTCTGAATGAGAAAAGCTCGCACTGCTGGTGCCTGTAGAGTACCTGTTCTGATTGAGATAAGCTCGCACTGCTGATGACTGTAGAGCACCTGTTTTGAATGAGATAAGCTCACACTGCTGATGACTGTAGAGCACCTGTTCTGAATAAGAAAAGCTTGCACTGCTGATGCCTGTAGAGCACCTGTTCTGAATGAGAAAATCTCGCACTGCTGATGCCTGTAGAGCACCTGTTCTGATTGAGATAAGCTCGCACTGCTGATGCCTGTAGAGCACCTGTTCTGAATGAGAAAAGCTCGCACTGCTGATGCCTGAAGAGCACCTGTTGTGAATGAGATAAGCTCGCACTGCTGATGCCTGTAGAGCACCTGTTCTGAATGAGAAAAGCTCGCACTGCTGGTGCCTGTAGAGTACCTGTTCTGATTGAGATAAGCTCGCACTGCTGATGCCTGTAGAGCACCTGTTCTGAATGAGAAAAGCTCTCACTGCTGATGCCTGTAGAGCACCTGTTCTGAATGAGAAAAGCTCACACTGCTGATGCCTGTAGAGCACCTGTTCTGAATGAGAAAAGCTCGCACTGCTGATGCCTGTAGAGCACCTGTTCTGATTGAGATAAGCTCGCACTGTTGATGACTGTAGAGCACCTGTTTTGAATGAGATAAGCTCACACTGCTGATGACTGTAGAGCACCTGTTCTGAATGAGAGAAGCTTGCACTGCTGATGCCTGTAGAGCACCTGTTCTGAATGAGAAAATCTCCCACTGCTGATGCCTGTAGAGCACCTGTTCTGATTGAGATAAGCTCGCACTGCTGATGCCTGTAGAGCACCTGTTCTCATTTGAGATAAGCTCGCACTGCTGATGCCTGTAGAGCACCTGTTCTGAATGAGAAACGCTCGCACTGCTGATGCCTGTAGAGCACCTGTTCTGATTGAGATAAGCTCGCACTGCTGATGCCTGTAGAGCACCTGTTCTGAATGAGAAAAGCTTGCACTGCTGATGCCTCTAGAAAACCTGTTCTGAATGAGAAAAGCTTGCACTGCTGATGCCTGTAGAGCACCTGTTCTGAATGAGATAGGCTCGCACTGCTGATGCCGTAGAGCACCTGTTCTGAATGAGAAAAGCTCGCACTGCTGATGCCTGTAGAGCAGCTGTTCGGAATGAGAAACGCTTGCACTGCTGATGCCTGTAGAGCACCTGTTCTGAATGAGAAAAGCTCCCACTGCTGATGCCGTAGAGCACCTGTTCTGAATGAGAAAAGCTCGCACTGCTGATGCCTGTAGAGCACCTGTTCTGAATGAGAAAAGCTTGCACTGCTGATGACTGTAGAGCACCTGTTCTGATTGAGATAAGCTCACACTGCTGATGCCTGTAGAGCAGCTGTTCGGAATGAGAAAAGCTCACACTGCTGATGCCTGTAGAGCACCTGTTCTGATTGAGATAAGCTTGCACTGCTGATGCCTGTAGAGCACCTGCTCTGAATGAGAAAAGCTCCCACTGCTGATGCCGTAGAGCACCTGTTCTGAATGAGAAAAGCTCGCACTGCTGATGCCTGTAGAGCACCTGTTCTGAATGAGAAAAGCTCGCACTGCTGATGCCTGTAGAGCACCTGTTCTGAATGAGAAAAGCTTGCACTGCTGATGCCTGTAGAGCACCTGTTCTGATTGAGAAAAGCTCCCACTGCTGATGCCGTAGAGCACCTGTTCTGAATGAGAAAAGCTTGCACCGCTGATGCCTGTAGAGCACCTGTTCTGAATGAGAAACTCTCGCACTGCTGATGACTGTAGAGCACCTGTTCTGAATCAGAAAAGCTTGCACTGTTGATGCCTGTAGAGCACCTGTTCTGAATGAGAAAAGCTCGCACTGCTGATGCTTGTAGAGCACCTGTTCTGATTGAGATAAGCTTGCACTGCTGATGCCTGTAGAGCACCTGTTCTGAATGAGAAAAGCTCGCACTGCTGATGCCTGTAGAGCACCTGTTCTGAATGAGAAAAGCTCCCACTGCTGATGCCCGTAGAGCACCTGTTCTGAATGAGAAAAGCTTGCACTGCTGATGACTGTAGAGCACCTGTTCTGAATGAGAAAAGCTCGCACTGCTGATGCCTGTAGAGCACCTGTTCTGAATGAGAAAAGCTCGCACTGCTGATGCCTGTAGAGCACCTGTTCTGAATGAGAAAAGCTCCCACTACTGATGCCGTAGAGCACCTGTTCTGAATGAGAAAAGCTCGCACTGCTGATGCCTGTAGAGCACCTGTTCTAAATGTGAAAAGCTCCCACTGCTGATGCCTGTAGGGCACCTGTTCTGAATGAGAAAAGCTCGCACTGCTGATGCCTGTAGAGCACCTGTTCTGAATGAGAAAAGCTTGCACTGCTGATGACTGTAGAGCACCTGTTCTGATTGAGATAAGCTCGCACTGCTGATGCCTGTAGAGCACCTGTTCTGATTGAGAAAAGCTCCCACTGCTGATGCCGTAGAGCACCTGTTCTGAATGAGAAAAGCTCGCACTGCTGATGCCTGTAGAGCACCTGTTCTGAATGAGAAACTCTCGCACTGCTGATGACTGTAGAGCACCTGTTCTGAATGAGAAAAGCTTGCACTGCGGATGCCTGTAGAGCACCTGTTCTGAATGTTAAAAGCTCGCACTGCTGATGCCTGCAGAGCACCTGTTCTGAATAAGAAAAGCTCGCACTGCTGATGACTGTAGAGCACCTGTTCTGAATCAGAAAAGCTTGCACTGCTGATGCCTGTAGAGCACCTGTTCTGAATGAGAAAAGCTCGCACTGCTGATGCCTGTAGAGCACCTGTTCTGATTGAGATAAGCTCGCACTGCTGATGCCTGTAGAGCACCTGTTCTGAATGAGAAAAGCTCGCACTGCTGATGCCCGTAGAGCACCTGTTCTGAATGAGATAAGCTCGCACTGCTGATGCCTGTAGAGCACCTGTTCTGAATGAAAAAAGCTCGCACTGCTGATGCCTGTAGAGCACCTGTTCTGATTAAGATAAGCTCGCACTGCTGATGCCTGTAGAGCACCTGTTCTGATTGAGATAAGCTCGCACCGCTGATGCCTGTAGAGCACCTGTTCTGATTAAGATAAGCTCGCACTGCTGATGCCTGTAGAGCACCTGTTCTGATTAAGATAAGCTTGCACTGCTGATGACTGTAGAGCACATGTTCTGATTGAGATAAGCTTGCACCGCTGATGCCTGTAGAGCACCTGTTCTGAATGAGAAAAGCTTGCACTGCTGATGCCTGTAGAGAACCTGTTCTGAATGAGAAAAGCTCCCACTGCTGATGCCTGTAGAGCACCTGTTCTGAATGAGAAAAGCTCGCACTGCTGATGCCTGTAGAGCACCTGTTCTGAATGAGATAAGCTTGCACTGCTGATGCCTGTAGAGCACCTGTTCTGTATAAGAAAAGCTGGCACTGCTGATGACTGTAGAGCACCTGTTCTGAATGAGATAAGCTCACACTGCTGATGCCTGTAGAGCACCTGTTCTGAATGAGAAAAGAACGCACTGCTGATGCCTGTAGAGCACCTGTTCTGATTGAGATAAGCTCGCACTGCTGATGCCTGTAGAGCACCTGTTCTGAATGAGAAAAGCTTGCACTGCTGATGCCTGTAGAGCACCTGTTCTGATTGAGATAAGCTCGCACTGCTGATGACTGTAGAGCACCTGTTCTGAATGAGAAAAGCTTGCACTGCTGATGCCTGTAGAGCACCTGTTCTGAATGAGAAAAGCTCCCACTGCTGATGCCTGTAGAGCACCTGTTCTGTATAAGAAAGCTCGCACTGCTGATGCCTGTAGAGCACCTGTTCTGAATGAGATAAGCTCGCACTGCTGATGCCTGTAGAGCACCTGTTCTGAATGAAAAAAGCTCGCACTGCTGATGCCAGTAGAGCACCTGTTCTGATTAAGATAAGCTCGCACTGCTGATGCCTGTAGAGCACCTGTTCTGAATGAGAAAAGTTCTCACTGCTGATGCCTGTAGAGCACCTGTTCTGATTAAGATTAGCTCGCACTGCTGATGCCTGTAGAGCACCTGTTCTGAATGAGAAAAGCTTGCACTGCTGATGCCTGTAGAGCACCTGTTCTGAATGAGAAAAGCTCGCACTGCTGATGCCTGTAGAGTACCTGTTCTGAATAAGAAAAGGTCTCACTGCTGATGCCTGTAGAGCACCTGTTCTGATTAAGATAAGCTCGCACTGCTGATGCCTGTAGAGCACCTGTTCTGAATGAGAAAAGCTTGCACTGCTGATGCCTGTAGAGCACCTGTTCTGAATGAGAAAAGCTCGCACTGCTGATGCCTGTAGAGCACCTGTTCTGAATGAGAAAAGGTCTCACTGCTGATGCCTGTAGAGCACCTGTTCTGATTAAGATAAGCTCGCACTGCTGATGCCTGTAGAGCACCTGTTCTGAATGAGAAAAGCTCGCACTGCTGATGCCTGTCGAGCACCTGTTCTGAATGAGAAAAGCTCGCACTGCTGATGCCTGTAGAGCACCTGTCCTGTATAAGAAAAGCTCACACTGCTAATGACTGTAGAGCACCTGTTCTGATTGAGATAAGCTCGCACCGCTGATGCCTGTAGAGCACCTGTTCTGAATGAGAAAAGCTTGCACTGCTGATGCCTGTAGAGAGCCTGTTCTGAATGAGAAAAGCTCCCACTGCTGATGCCTGTAGAGCACCTGTTCTGAATGAGAAAAGCTCGCACTGCTGATGACTGTAGAGCACCTGTTCTGATTGAGATAAGCTCGCACTGCTGATGCCTGTAGAGCACCTGTTCTGTATAAGAAAAGCTGGCACTGCTGATGACTGTAGAGCACCTGTTCTGAATGAGAAAAGCTCGCACTGCTGATGCCTGTAGAGCACCTGTTCTGATTGAGATAAGCTCGCACTGCAGATGCCTGTAGAGCACCTGTTCTGATTGAGAAAAGCTTGCACTGCTGATGCCTGTAGAGCACCTGTTCTGATTGAGATAAGCTCGCACTGCTGATGACTGTAGAGCACCTGTTCTGAATGTGAAAAGCTTGCACTGCTGATGCCTGTAGAGCACCTGTTCTGAATGAGAAAAGCTCCCACTGCTGATGCCTGTAGAGCACCTGTTCTGTATAAGAAAGCTCGCACTGCTGATGCCTGTAGAGCACCTGTTCTGAATGAGATAAGCTCGCACTGCTGATGCCTGTAGAGCACCTGTTCTGAATGAAAAAAGCTCGCACTGCTGATGCCAGTAGAGCACCTGTTCTGATTAAGATAAGCTCGCACTGCTGATGCCTGTAGAGCACCTGTTCTGAATGAGAAAAGTTCTCACTGCTGATGCCTGTAGAGTGCCTGTTCTGATTAAGATAAGCTCGCACTGCTGATGCCTGTAGAGCACCTGTTCTGAATGAGAAAAGCTTGCACTGCGGATGCCTGTAGAGCACCTGTTCTGAATGTTAAAAGCTCGCACTGCTGATGCCTGCAGAGCACCTGTTCTGAATGAGAAAAGGTCTCACTGCTGATGCCTGTAGAGCACCTGTTCTGATTAAGATAAGCTCGCACTGCTGATGCCTGTAGAGCACCTGTTCTGAATGAGAAAAGCTCGCACTGCTGATGCCTGTAGAGCACCTGTTCTGAATGAGATAAGCTCGCACTGCTGATGACTGTAGAGCACCTATTCTGAATGAGAAAAGCTCGCACTGCTGATGCCTGTAGAGCACCTGTTCTGATTGAGATAAGCTCGCACTGCTGATGCCTGTAGAGCACCTGTCCTGTATAAGAAAAGCTCACACTGCTGATGCCTGTAGAGCACCTGTTCTGTATAAGAAAGCTCGCACTGCTGATGCCTGTAGAGCACCTGTTCTGAATGAGATAAGCTCGCACTGCTGATGCCTGTAGAGCACCTGTTCTGATTGAGATAAGCTCGCACCGCTGATGCCTGTAGAGCACCTGTTCTGAATGAGAAAAGCTCCCACTGCTGATGCCTGTAGAGCACCTGTTCTGTATAAGAAAGCTCGCACTGCTGATGCCTGTAGAGCACCTGTTCTGAATGAGATAAGCTCGCACTGCTGATGCCTGTAGAGCACCTGTTCTGAATGAAAAAAGCTCGCACTGCTGATGCCAGTAGAGCACCTGTTCTGATTAAGATAAGCTCGCACTGCTGATGCCTGTAGAGCACCTGTTCTGAATGAGAAAAGTTCTCACTGCTGATGCCTGTAGAGCACCTGTTCTGATTAAGATAAGCTCGCACTGCTGATGCCTGTAGAGCACCTGTTCTGAATGAGAAAAGCTTGCACTGCTGATGCCTGTAGAGCACCTGTTCTGAATGAGAAAAGCTCGCACTGCTGATGCCTGTAGAGCACCTGTTCTGAATGAGAAAAGCTCGCACTGCTGATGCCTGTAGAGCACCTGTTCTGAATGAGAAAAGCTCGCACTGCTGATGCCTGTAGAGCACCTGTTCTGATTGAGATAAGCTCGCACCGCTGATGCCTGTAGAGCACCTGTTCTGAATGAGAAAAGCTTGCACTGCTGATGCCTGTAGAGCACCTGTTCTGAATGAGAAAAACTCGCACTGCTGATGACTGTAGAGCACCTGTTCTGATTGAGATAAGCTCGCACTGCTGATGCCTGTAGAGCACCTGTTCTGAATGAGAAAAACTCGCACTGCTGATGACTGTAGAGCACCTGTTCTGAATGAGAAAAGCTCGCACTGCTGATGCCTGTAGAGCACCTGTTCTGAATGAGAAACTCTCGCACTGCTGATGCCTGTAGAGCACCTGTTCTGAATGAGAAAAGCTCGCACTGCTGATGCGGGTAGAGCACCTGTTCTGAATGAGAAAAGCTCCCACTGCTGATGCCTGTAGAGCACCTGTTCTGTATAAGAAAAGCTTGCACTGCTGATGCCTGTAGAGCACCTGTTCTGAATGAGATAAGCTCGCTCTGCTGATGACTGTAGAGCACCTGTTCAGCTCGCACTGCTGATGCCTGTAGAGCACCTGTTCTGAGTGAGAAAAGCTTGCACTGCTGATGACTGTAGAGCAACTGTTCTGAATGAGATAAGCTCGCACCGCTGATGCCTGTAGAGCACCTGTTCTGAATGAGAAAAGCTTGCACTGCTGATGCCTGTAGAGCACCTGTTCTGCATAAGAAAAGCTTTCACTGCTGATGGCTGTAGAGCACCTGTTCTGAATGTGAAAAGCTCCCACTGCTGATGCCTGTAGAGCACCTGTTCTGAATGAGATAAGCTCACACTGCTGATGCCTGTAGAGCACCTGTTCTGATTGAGAAAAGCTCTCACTGCTGATGCCTGTAGAGCACCTGTTCTGAATGAGAAAAGCTTGCACTGCTGATGCCTGTAGAGCACCTGTTCTGAGTGAGAAAAGCTCACACTGCTGATGCCTGTAGAGCACCTGTTCTGAATGAGAAAAGCTCGCACTGCTGGTGCCTGTAGAGCACCTGTTCTGAATGAGAAAAGCTCCCACTGCTGATGCCTGTAGAGCACCTGTTCTGTATAAGAAAGCTCGCACTGCTGATGCCTGTAGAGCACCTGTTCTGAATGAGAAAAGCTTGCACTGCTGATGCCTGTAGAGCACCTGTTCTGAATGAGAAAAGCTTGCACTGCTGATGCCTGTAGAGCACCTGTTCTGAATGAGAAAAGCTCCCACTGCTGATGCCTGTAGGGCACCTGTTCTGTATAAGAAAAGCTCGCACTGCTGATGCCTGTAGAGCACCTGTTCTGTATAAGAAAAGCTCGCACTGCTGATGGCTGTAGAGCACCTGTTCTGTATAAAAAAATCTCGCACTGCTGATGCCAGTAGAGCACCTGTTCTGATTGAGAAAATCTCTCACTGCTGATGCCTGTAGAGCACCTGTTCTGATTGAGAAAAGCTCGCACTGCTGATGCCTGTAGAGCACCTGTTCTGAATGAGAAAAGCTCGCACTGCTGATGCCTGTAGAGCACCTGTTCTGAATGAGATAACCTTGCACTGCTGATGCCTGTAGAGCACCTGTTCTGATTGAGATAAGCTTGCACTGCTGATGCCTGTAGAGCACCCATTCTGAATGAGAAAAGCTCACACTGCTGATGCCTGTAGAGCACCTGTTCTGAATGAGAAAAGCTCACACTGCTGATGCCTGTAGAGCACCTGTTCTGCATGGGAAAAGCTCGCACTGCTGATGCCTGTAGAGCACCTGTTCTGATTGAGATAAGCTCGCACTGCTGATGCCTGTAGAGCCCCTGTTCTGAATGAGAAAACCTTGCACTGCTGATGCCTGTAGAGCACCTGTTCTGAATGAGATAAGCTTGCACTGCTGATGCCTGTAGAGCACCTGTTCTGAATGAGAAAAGCTTGCACTGCTGATGCCTGTAGAGCACCTGTTCTGAATGAGAAAAGCTTGCACTGCTGATGCCTGTAGAGCACATGTTCTGAATGAGAAAAGCTTGCACTGCTGATGCCTGTAGAGCACCTGTTCTGCATGGGAAAAGCTCGCTCTGCTGATGCCTGTAGAGCACCTGTTCTGATTGAGATAAGCTCGCACTGCTGATGCCTGTAGAGCCCCTGTTCTGAATGAGAAAAGCTTGCACTGCTGATGCCTGTAGAGCACCTGTTCTGAATGAGATAAGCTTGCACTGCTGATGCCTGTAGAGCACCTGTTCTGAATGAGAAAAGCTTGCACTGCTGATGCCTGTAGAGCACATGTTCTGAATGAGATAAACTCGCACTGCTGATGCCTGTAGAGCACCTGTTCTGAATGATCTAAGCTCACACTGCTGATGCCTGTAGAGCACCTGTTCTGAATGAGATAAGCTCGCACTGCTGATGTTTGTAGCGCATCTGTTCCATATGAGATACGCTTGCACTGCTTATGCCTGTAGAACACCTGTTCTACACCAGGGAGCTTGCCCTGCTGATGCCTGTAGGGCACCTGTTCTGTACCAGGGAAGCTTGTGCTGCAAATGTCTGTAGAGCACTTGTTCTGTATGAGGGGAGCTTACACTGCTGATAACTGTAGCACACCTGTTATGTGCCAGGGATGCCTGAACTGCTGATGCCTGCAGTGCACCTGTTCTGTTTGATAGAAGCTTGCACAACTGATACCTGTTGTGCACCTGTTACGTGCCAGGGAAGCTTGCACTGCTGATGCCTGTAGAGCACGTGTTCTGTATGAGAGAAGCTCGCACTGCTGATGCCTGTCGAGCACTTGTTCTGTACGAGGGGAGCTAGCACGGTTGATGCCTGTAGCGCATCTGTTCTGTGAGGGAGAAGCTTGCACTGCTGATGCCTGCAGAAATAAAATGTAAATTTGATACTTGTATAGCGCACTACTCACCCGCAATATCGAATATCGCTGTGGAACCCATCCTGGCTTTCCCTGTGAGGCGTCCACTCCTGGGCACCCCCAAGGTGGAGGCCAGGCATCCTTAGCGTTGTGGGCGCCGTTGTGGATATTACGCAAGCTATTGCCCAGAGTTGCAGAGTGGGACTCCATGATTGGAATAGGCACCGAGGCGAGAATTATCAGGTCCGTGGAATTTTTGAACCCAAGACCCGCCGAGGCGGGGAATTGAACCCTGGTCCCGGGCTAGACCTTTGCATCAGGATCTGCCGCTCTAATCAGTGAGCCACTGTTCTCCACTGCAGAGTACCTGGGCTGTACGAGGGGAGCTTGCACTGCTGAATCCTGTAGTGCACCTGTTCTATGCCAGGGAAGCTTGCACTGCTGAACCTGGAGTGCACCTGTTTGGTGTGAGAGAAGCTTGCACTGCTGATGTTTGTGGTGCACCTGTTCTGTGTGAGAAAAGCTTGAACTGCTTAAGCCTGCAGAGTACCTGGGCTGTGCGAGGGGAGCTTGCAGTGCTGATGCCGGCACTGCACGTGTTCTGTGAGACAAAACTGCTGGCCTTGCTTGTTTGTTCTAAGAGAAGCCAGCATTGCGGCTTGCTGTTGCCTATTCTGTGTGCGCGAGGGAAGCTTGCACTTCCAATGTTTATAGTGCACGTGTTCTGTGGACTATTGATACATGATGTGTATGTGTGAGGGTAATCTTGTACATAATGTCTGTGCAGTTCCTGTTTTTTCTGTTCATTGGAACCTTCTCATGCTCGTTTAATGCTGAGACATGTATGTTAATTTATATCCAGGGTCACTGGAATTATGTGGAAAGGGATGACCAAATTATGCTGGTGACTAACTTAGGCGTCAAAAAAGACAAATCATGCTGTGTAATATCACACATTTTGTCTTAGTATTACTGCCTTTTTGTAACTTTTACATAGGTTAACACTGCCTGGGCAAATGTTTAATCCCATCAGTACCTATTTTACTACCAAGTATAGCAATAAGTAACAGAAAGGGGGTCTGTGTCAACGTTTGTCAAAGGCCTTCCACTGCACTGCAACATGTGCCCACACACGTTTGATAACTTTTGAACTCTTTGGGCTAGAAACACTTTTATGGTTAAAATTTGCAGATTCTGCAGCAGATGGTCGTTTGTAGCAAATTATCGGTGTGAGGCTCCATTTAGCACACTGATCTGCTTGTTTTTATTATGTTATCTTATGTTTTGAGTGTATAGCGCCCAGTCTGCCTCCAGTAGAGCCTCGTGGCGCTGCCCCGGTGCCTGCTTGTTTCATATTATGGTATCTTATGTTTTTCTGAGTATCTGTATGCACACAGTCTGCCCTCGGTAGTGCCTCGCGGCACTGTGCCGGTGCTTGCTTCTTTCATATTATGTTATCTTACGTTGTGAGGGTTTGTATAGCGCCCAGTCTGCTTCCGGTGAGGCCGCTTGGCGCTGCCCCGACGCCTGCTTGTTTCATATTATGTTATCGTACGTTTTGAGTATTTGTACAGCTCAGAGTCTGCCTTCAGTAAGGCCTCATAGCACTGGCTTGGTGGCGGTGCCAACCATCCCATTCCGTTGTTTCCTTCGCGGAGCTGAGTTTGAAATTGCTGTCATGACGTATGCACTGTGTAATATGCCCTATGCCCGGCGAGGAGCAACAGTATGAGCTTGGAATTTAAATGTCCATGACTGACAGAACTGACAGCTGAGTCTCTGACGTATCTGAGCCGTGATTGGTGGATGTGACCTGTTCTGTCTAACGTGCCCTGTTGTTAAAGCGGCCGGATCCCTTTCGCGACTGGGACCGTTCGTTAAACATGGACTTTAGGACGTAGCGCGCACACCGATGTCTGAGAGGCTCCTGAATACAGCCCAAGCCAGATGCCAGATTGTGTTAGAAATGTTTTCGATCTTCGCCACTGAGGGATGCGAAAAAACGGAAAGCCCTGTATCAGTCCCCTCAATTGATATTTTATGCATTGTTTTTAAGTAAACTCTGTTTCCATGACGTCCGTGGTGCAGGGCTTTAAGTGGGCCGGGTCTCACCGGTGCTGAACACCGGCAGATTTTTTCAGGGGGCCTCGAAACCGGTCTCTATCGGCTTGTTTTGCGCCCTGCCACAGGTCCGTTTTATTTCCGGACTGCAGTGACAGAAGGCACATGGATGTGCGCTGCTCACACTGCTCACTTCTCAGTAGTGAAGTTACGGCATGACGTCATGCCAGGTGAGCGTTGTAGGGGAAGGGAAATCCTTTAAAGAGAGTCATTTTCTCTCTGCATTTCCTTTCTGTTTTTGAAACTCTGGAGCAGCAACATTGTCCTAGTATCATCAGGGCTTTAAATTGGAGCTTTTTCAATATTATAAACAAGCCATAGTTGCTGCTTATTTATCTTATGCAAGTAACAACCATTGACAAAGCCAATAGTCCTGACTTGTTGTAGGTATAATGTTACTTGTTGTATCATATATCTGGATGCATTGACAGAAACAGCAAAATACAAGTCGGGTGGCACACTATGCTAGCTAAGCACAGATTATAAATTTACGTGTTTTAAAGCCACGCCACGAATTGCACTGGCCACGCCCCTTTGGGAGACCCCCACCCCAGTATTTTCATCCTACTTAAAGCCCTGCTGTCGTGGTTCCACAGGCTCCGGTAATTACTGCTGTTGTATGTCACAGGATCAACTACAGGGCGAAATTAATTGTGTATTTTGTCTTCTCAAATTCCATTAAAAAGCATGATTTTATGCTTTTGTAGAAAAATGTGCTTTGCCAATCTCTTGTCATTCTTTGACCCGAACACACGTCTCGAATTAAAAGGTTCGAAGAGGTGCAGGCAGGAGGCTGGTTCCAGTAGAAAATGTCTCTTGGGGAGACAATTTCTACGCGAACAAGCCTCCTTGGTTGTTTTGCAAGATACTTTTATCGCGAGATGTGCTTACGGGTAAAATAACTGATCCAAATGTGCGTAGTACAACATTTTGAGAAATGCAACAGATTTCGCATAACATGAAAGTCGGGAATTTTTCGAAATTTCTTGGCATCATTGAAATTTCTCCTTGGCCTGTAATGTTAACAGACAAATAGGTCGAGTTGACTATTATAAATCTTCACCGTGTCGCTATCTTGGCTGCCTCTATTTTTCCTACAAATTATAAGCAAAATATTTAACACTTAATATTTTATAGGGTCGTTTTTTCTACCTAGGTGCAAAGGACAGATTTGCTGGGAAACATCTGAGAACAGATGTTGGTGCATAAAAAGCAGATTTTGGAATGGAGCAGGTTAACCTCAAAATGCTGGCAATTGCCTTGAGTGAGGGCTTTAAGTGGGGTGAAAAAATTAGGGAGCCTCTCAAAGGGGCGTGGCCAATGTAATTAAGGACGTGAGTTAAAAACACACAACCTAAAAATCTGTGCTCAGCATAGTGTGCCGCATGACTTGTATTTTGCTGTTTGTCATTACATCCAGATATATGATATAAGTGACGTTACACCTACAAGAAGACAGGGCTATTAGCTTTGTCAAATTTTCATGGTTTTTCCGTGCACGTTTTAAAGGTTTTCTCTGTAAAATTTTAAAAACCTCTCTGTAAATATCTCATTTCACTTCATGTATTTGGACTGCCTCTACTGTACTGATTTTATTAATGTCGGAAACAAGTAAAGTTGAGCCATCATCCAGCAAAGTTCAGCCGTGCGAGGGTCGGTTTACACCCTTTGGCAACAGGCGCACCAACCCAGCGAGCTGTCCCACTGGTTATCAGCTCACTTGTGAGTCCAGGGTGCCAATGACTAGCAGGCTGGCTTGTTAAAGGGACGCGTGTGGTTGCAGCTTCTTCTGCTACCAGCCCCCCGCCTCCCCTCTCCTCCAAATCTCCCATCCCCTAGTAAGGATCCTCCGGAGTCTGCGTCCAGGAAGGCTGGCGTGGAGCTCTGAACGGTACTACTGATTTGTCGCTGACAGGATTCGAATCTAACCTGGGTGGTTCAGAAACATCCAGCAGTGGTTGCCTTAGCCGACTGCGCTATCTCACGGTTCTTGATCACTGTGGGGGGCGGGGGGGACGTGCAGGTTCTAAAGATAAACCTTTCTTGCTTAGTTCACCTTTTTAGATACTTTTGCAGGGCACGTAGAGAGGGAAGGGGGCCCATCTTGGGTCTAACGGAGTGCCTCTTGGCGCTCAGTCATTGCCTCCATCGATAGGATATATGGGGCATATCATCAACAACCGGCGATAATTATCGCTAAGTGTACTTAGCGCTAGGATAATTATCACCAGCTATCGCTTGTTTCTATCGCGGAGATAGCGCACTATCAGCAATGCTTATCTCCAGAGCGATAAAAATAACCGAGTTAGCTGCCAAATGTGCAATTATCGCTGGGATTCCAGCAATAATCGCACAACGTTTGGCGCTACGTTGTTAATAGGGCAGGGCATACTTAACCATGATATCCACCTTCCATTGGATATCATGGCTAAGTCAAACTAAAAGCAGGCGTAAGGAAAGTAGCGATAACCGCGGTTAGCGTTACATTTCTTATCGCTATGCTTGTTAGCACCAGGTATGCCCAGACTTGGGTCCTGGGCTCACTGTACCACTGGAATCAAGCCATCCTGGCTGAAGAGGGGTGAAACCCCGAAACCGGTCCTAGGATGCTTGTTTCCGGTCCAGGGAGGACCTGGCTTGGCAGTTCAGGCTGGACTGTTCCCATGAGGCACAGGGTCAAGACTGATTTGCATATGGCCAGGTCTAAACTGGGGTGGCATGGTGAGCAAAAGAATGATGGATTTAACCCAGATTTCTTGACTTGAGGTGAATGTTTTGATTTGTTCTGCATTCCGTCCATCAATTGTGTGTCTTTTGCTTTCTCGCCCTAAGTGCGCCAGGTATGCCCAGACGTGGGTCCTGGGCTCACTGTGCCACTGGAATCAAGCCATCCTGGCTGAAGAGGGGTGAAACCCCGAAACCGGTCCTAGGATGCTTGTTTCCAGTCCAGGGTCCAGGGAGGACATGGCTTGGCAGTTCGGGCTGGACTGTTCCCATGAGGCACAGGGTCACGACTGATTTGCATATGACCAGGTCTAAACTGGCGTGGCATGGTGAGCAAAAGAATGATGGATTTAACCCAGATCTCTTGACTGGCGGTGAGTTTTTTGATTTGTTCTGCATTCTGTCCATCAATTGTGTGTCTTATGCTTGTTAGCGTGCCCATTGATAATTGGAGATATGTCAGGACGCAACGCCCACTTTGCATCGCATTAGAGATGCAAAGGGAGGCGTAGGGAAAAAGGGTGCTAACATGCGATTATGCATGTTAGCACCCTCTTATTAATAGGACGAAAACATTATCTCTGCTTTTCTGGCTTTTAAAGCCAAAAAAGCGGAGATAAGGCCCTTGATAATATGCCCCTATGTGCGTTAGCTGTGGGATAAGTTAGGCGCATTGCAGCCGTGTGCTCGTTGTATGGACCTCAGAAGAATGTAACGCTACTTGGGCCCGTCGCCTGTAGGTAAGCCACCCTTTGCAGAGCAGGAGTGAACCCCACTGAGGTATTTAACACTTCGTGCGCCAAGGCTGCCTGAGCGCTACCGGGGGCAGAGTATTTGTGTATCACCGCACGGCGTGTGCACGCGCTGCACATCCGCCGCTCTGCAGGGCTCTCGGGCTGCGATGGCTGCCAAGCGGTGAACGGCCGAGCAGGCTCGAGGACAGCAGGTGATGCTGGTGAACATATGTGTGCACACATCATGGACATGAACCGGCGTGTGGCATGAAGGACCTGCTACCTACATCCGCAAACATAGACATAAACCCAGGTGTGTGTGTGTGGCATGAAGGGCTGCCTACCTACACCCACTAACAAGGGCATAAACCTAGGTGTGTGTACAAACATGGATATAAAGCTGTATGTGTACAAACATGAACATTAATCTGTGTGTGTAGCATGAAGGCCGTGCTGCCCCTCCCACAAACATGGACATAAGCCCAGGTCTGTGTGTGTGGCATGGAGGGACTGCTGCCTACGTTCGCAAACACTGGCATAGACCTGTGTGTTTGTGTGTGTGTGGTATGAAAGCACTTCTACCCACACCCACAAACATGGTAATAAACCCACATGTGTTTGTGTGTGTAACATGAGGGGCCTGCTGCCTATATCATTTAACATGGACATAAACCCACACGTGTGTACAAACGTGAGCATAAACCTCTGTTTATAGCATGAAAGAACTGCTACTCACACGACAAACATGGACATAAACCCAGGTGCGTGCGTGTGTCTCAAAGGGCCTGCTGACCAAAATCCACAAACATGGATATAAACCCAGGTGCGTGTGTGTGGCACGAAAGGCCTGCTGCCTACATCCATGAACATGGACATTAACCCACGTGTGTTTGGCACGAAGGGCTTGCTGCCTACATCCACAAACATGGATATAAACCCAGGTGAATGTGTGTGACACAAAGGGCCTGCTGCTTAAATCCATAAACATGGATATAAACCCAGGTGCGTGTGTGTGGCACGAAGGGCCTGCAGCGTACATTCACAAACATGGATATAAACCCAAGTGTGCGTGTGTGGCATGAAGCGCCTGCTGCCTACATGAACATACATGGACATAAACCCAGGTGCATGTGTGTGGCATGAAGGGCCTGTTTGCTACATCCACAAACATGGAAATAAACCCAGGTGCGTGTGTGTTTGGCACAAAGGGCCTGCTAGCTACATCCACAAACATGGAAATAAACCCAGGTGCATGTGTGTAGCATGAAGGGCCTGTTAGCAACATCCACAAACATGGAAATAAACCCAGGTGCGTGTGTGTGGCACGAAGGGCCTGCAAGCTACATCCACAAACATGGAAATAAACCCAGGTGCGTGTGTGTGACACGAAGGGCCTGCTTCCTACATCCACAAACATGGATATAAACTGAAGTGCGTGTTTGTGGCACGAAGGGCTGCTAGCTATATCCACAAACATGGAAATAAACCAAGGTGCATGTGTGTGACACGAAGGGCCTTCTAGCTACATCTACAAACATTGATATAAACCCAGATGCGTGTGTGTGACACGAAGGGCCTTCTAGCTACATCTACAAACATGGATATAAACCCAGGTGAATGTGTGTGACACGAAGGGCCTGCTGCCTACATGCACAAACATGGATATAAACCCAGGTGAATGTGTGTGACATGAAGGGCCTGCTGCCTACATCCACAAACATGGACATAAACCCAGGTGCGTGTGTGTGGCACGAAGGGCTTGTTACAACATGCACAAACATGGACATAAGCCCAGGTGCGTGTGTGTGGCACGAAGGGCTTGTTACAACATGCACAAACATGGACATAAACCCATGTGTGTGTGTGGCACGAAGGGCTTGCTGCCTACACTCACAAACATGGACATAAACCCATGCGTGTTTGGATGCCTGACACCTTTGAAAGCGCAGAGAAGCAGATCAAATAGGCATGACAGCGGGGCAGGACCCTTGGTGTAAGTCTGACTACAGGGCTACCCCCCACAGAGCTGCGATCTCTTGTGATGATTGGATTCCTTCATATTAGGATGGAGTAAAACACTTATGCAACAGGAGAAAAGATGAGGTATCTGTTCCCTGTTTTTTCGCAGAGGAGCAGCTATCTGCCCCTTGCAAACATAAATATAGGACGGTTCCTGTTAAGTTGTAACCAGGGAGGATAATACTTTTTTCCCTGAAGAAAGTCCAGGACCCGATTGGGCCACTATTTTTACGGACTGAAACATTTTGGCACTAGGGTGATAGGACCATTACCCCCTAACGACCCACATTTACTTTTTTTAAATTTTAATATCCCCTACGGCTCCACTAATAAAGGGATACCTGGATCCGCAAGAGGAGCTTTAATCTTTAAACCCCCTAGCCATTTTCTTTCAAGCGCCCCCTGAAATCGGGTCGAGCCCACCCTGACCTTTAGGAGTCAGGGTGAACTTGATGATGAAGCATGACACTACTAGAGTGTGTGAGGGTTACTAAACAAAAAGGATTTGCTTCCTTCCCCACGACTAGGTGGTTGATTCCCGGCGGGCTTCTTCTCTCTTTTTTCCCGCCCGTTCTGTTTCCTTTATGTGGGGTACTTACAGTGACACTGAGCAGGGGCTGTTGCCTGAACACACATAGATGGCAGTACTGCCTTGTGTGTGTGTATAGCATTCTGCCTGAACCCAGGCGTGTGTGTATGATTTACTTCTACAAATGTGCAGTCACCTGATGTGTATGGCCTGCAGGTGATCCCACAAACATGCATAGCTGCTACACTAGACCCGATCACGCTAGGATTGTGTTTATCAAAAGTGTAACGTATTCAATGAAAGTGGTTACAGTTTCAGCTTGCGATCCATTGTCAAAGAGTCGTAATGGGGAGTGTATAACCATATAGAGGGCGTATGTAGACGTATAGTGGGCTATTTACAAAGGCATTTAGGAGAACAGAAAGAAATACCCTTGTCGTACTCTTATACGTACTCTTACATGGCTTTGTAAATTGACCCCAAAGTATCTAAAATGGGAACATCCAGGAAACACTTGGATCTAACTAGCACTTTTACTAATGGGGAGTTGAAAATGTTGTTGCCCAATCACGAAGCCATGGGAAGGTACCTGGAGTACTCTTGCAGTACCACTGCCTGTACTCATACTGCCCCTAAAGATCCTTGCACTCACAGTCGTACGACTGCTGACCGTCCCCTTCACCAAACCACAGAAGTGGGGCAGTTCCGGAGCTAAACATTGGAATGAGCTCCCCTTTCCCCTCAGATGTATACACGATAAAAAGTTTGTTCCGCAAACAATTGAAAACCCATCTGTTCAAGGGATAAGGTGGTTCTGAGCCTCCTAATGGCTACAAACCTCAGTGCCAGGACACTCTTGCAGAAGCGGAGCAAGCTACTAATCCATTCATTCATTCATAAATACTTTTCTGAATTGGCCCCTGAAAGTTGCCTACAAGAAAAACACAATAACCATATGGGGTAAAGACAGTGGCGTGGCGGTCCTTGCGTTTACCGCCCCACAGCTGCATTGTACAGTATGTGGGGGGTGCTGGCGATTGCTGCCTCGAGACGGCAGGTAAGAGCGGGAGTAGCCCGCCCCTGCTTGCTACACCACCGGGTATAGAAAGCAGATGCTCGATGAACAGACTTACAAAATAAGGGAAACATGAATTAAACAATCGAAGAATTCGAAACTGTAGGACTTGGCCCTTTTACGCAGGGTCATCCCTAAACTTTTTGCCTTTCTCCTAGCCTTTTTTCCAACATGGTGGTAGTGGTTTTAGGACTCTGGGCACTTTAGCACGGCTGTCCAGTGTAAAGTGCATGCGTGCTTTGTGTTACGTTTGGTGAGATTGGCCTGCCCTCCCATAGGAATGCATTGGGGGTTCCCTGATAGGTGTGTCAGTGGTAAGTCCTGTTATGAGAGGGGCAGGGTGGTCAAGTTTACTATGGTTTGAATAGTAATAATAAATGCTACGCAAAAGCGTGCGCAGATTTATTATGACTAGTTTAGAAATGCCACTTTTAGAAGTCGAAGAACAGAAGAGGATGCCAATGCTGACGGTTGTTTATACTGCTTGACTGTAGAAGAAAAATAGAACAACTACGTCTTTACTAATTAATAGTATTTTATTCAGACTAGATCTAATTTTTAACGTACAAAATGGATAATTTTCTGAGAATATACTGGTCTGGACAAACAATAAAGGTTCAAATAGTAAATAAAGAAAGAAGAATGTAACAACAAATGGCAGTTCATATATTCGCACCAATAAAATACACACTAAGGCTCTACTGCCCACATGGCAGAGAAACAATTCTATTAATCAATCATACACCACTCCTCATTCACCCAAACAATCATACAAACAACTAAAGTCAAAGTGCCTTTGGTTATAATTAAAGATTCAGAGAGAAACCAAAGGGGTCTCCAAACAAAAAACTTTTTAGATAGTACCGCTAAGGGGGTGTACAAAAGGAGTATTCAATTTGTCCACTTTTTATAATTACATCAAGTCAAAACCCCAGGCGGACCAGGGATTCAGATTAATGGAGAAAATAGAAAGAAGGTCTACGCGTTTCTAACCCCGTTGGATTTAGGTGTTGGGGTTCTCTTCAGGACCAAGATGCTAAAGAAAGTGGTATAAAGTTTCAATATGGCGTACGCTTGCACGTGCTTGAAACACGGGGGTAGAGCCAAGGGATCCAGTTCCCATCGGGGGTAAAAACTGTAGTTATCAAATCCAGTACATCCGGGACAATCCGCACTTGTTTGTATACGGGCTGGTCGTCCAAGTGAAGTGGACGTAGTGGGCGTGCAGCCGTGAATGTTGCGGGCCTCAGGAGGCAGAACTTTAATCGTGGCTGTAGTCCGGCTATTTCGGAATGTTGCGGGCCTCAGAAGGCAGGACTTAATCGTGGCTGTGAATCGGCTCCTTCGAAATCATCCCGGAAGAAGTTGGCATTTCTGTGTGCTATGTGTCTGCCTGCCTGATGTGAATTGCATGTCTGGCTTTTGAGTGACAGGGGCTGGGAGGTGTATGTGGCTCCAGCAGGGGTAGGGTGAGTCAGAGCCATGCCAAATAGGACATCTTCATTGGGAGTAGTGGGAGGAGTAATCCCCTGACCCTGACTATGTCCTTGCCTAGCCTGTATAATGCTGGCTCCGCCCCTGTGCTGTCTCTGATCACTGAGCCCCCACCCGACAAAGGGGAAGAGGAGCCTGGAAAACAAAGTGCTCCAATTCCCCCCTGAACCAGTTGCATCTGGTTCCCCTATGCCCTGCACTACAGACAAAGGAAAATGTGGTATAAATGTAGGAACTGTGACCCCATGAAATTGTTTAGTGCTTGTGCTTAGTTGCAGGGGACCCTCTGCCAGGAGGAACCGCCGCGCGACCTAGCTGCTGTCTCCCAGGGGTCCCTGTGTGCTAGCCTGCCTGGCTGCGCTGTGCTGTGGTTTCCCCAGCACCATGGACTCTTTTATTTCTGCCCTTTTAAGGACTTTATGGCTCCTAGCGCCTCGTGAGCGCTGTATTTTAATTTCCTGAGGAGAGAGGAGCTGGCCCTGCTGCAGCGCGAGACTGCGAGAGAATCCCGGGGTGCAGGATTCCCCCCCTGAGCTCCTTATTAAAGCGGGAGCCCACTCTGCGTTGTGCCAAGAAGAGCGGGTGCCCACCCCGCATTTGGTGTTTTATTGGAGGAGCGGGTGACCACCCTGCGTTTGGTGTTTTATTGGAGGAGCGGGTGCCCACCCTGCGTTTGGTGTTGATCGCGGGTGCCCACCCCGCACTGCACCTCTGAGAAAAGCAGGTGCCCACCCCGCATTGCACCTCTGTGAAAAGCGGGTGCCCACCTCGCATCGCACCACCAAAGGAAGAGAGACGCAGCAGCCGAAGATTCGGCCCAACCCGGAAGGCAGGCAAGAGACGCCTGACTGTGGGCGGGGCCTGCAGCCTTCCACGACCGGAGCCTCGCGGGCTCCACACCGAAGTTCCGGTCCCAGGAAGGGGGACCGGGCGAAGTACAAGTGAGCCTGCTGGTGCCCCAGGAGACCCGACCGGAGTCCCGAGGGCCCTCCCTGCCCTGCAGTCACCTCCACGACCGGCAGCAAGAACGAGGGGGAGCCTTGCGCCTCCCCACAGCAAACCGGAGTGTGTGAGCCAAGGTGAGGAGCAGAGTCCCCGAGCAGCCCGGTGAGTGGGGGCTCGGTGTTGCACCTTGGTGGTGCCTGAGCAGTCCCGCAGGGTAGCGGGACGCTCCAACTTTGGGGGTACTTGATCCTCCACTACCAAGTCAGGGGGTGTGTCGGGGCACATTGTTGGTGCCCTCCCCTTGTGATTGCTTCCCCAGGCCCCATTAGTGCCAGTGTATTTTTCTTCACAGCTGCAACGCAGTTGCGGGCAGGTGCACCTTGGGGGGCATTTTACAGTCATAATAAGGAAGGGGTGAGAAGCACTCCCACGCGCCATTGGGCACATTGGTTTTGTAGAGTCCCAGTGGAGGACTCAGGGCACAGGAGTGCCAGTGCCGTTTCTTTCTTTGGGGCCACTTTTAGTGAGACAGGAGTGAGAGGCACTCCTCTGCCCCATTGCAATTGCGCACTTGCGAATTCTGCTGCATTGGCAGCCGCCCTGACATTTGTACATCGGGAATTTGAGCCCTCTGAAAAGGCCAGTTGTCCAGGGGGACTGTTAAGGTAATAGGGCGCCAGGCCCTACTGTGATTTATGTGGTGCTAGGAAATGTGATTCATTTACTGTGTTTTATGCACCATGATTCATGCCTCTACTGTGGCTTATGTTATGAGGTTTTGCATACTGTGGTTTATGCTTGTGAGGTTATCCTCTACTGTGATTTATGCCTAATGTGAGCTATGATTAGGAGGTTTGGGTCTAATATGTTTAGGCTTCTGAGGTTGGCGTATAATGTATTTTGCGCCTGATGTGATACTGTGCATAATATGGTTTGTGTTGCAGGATAATGCTGAGTACAGTGTTTGCCAGTAATTACTGGTTATGTTCTACGCGTATTATATGTTCTACATTTACTATGTTCACTTTGTGATGGTTCTGACAGTGGCCCTGTCATGTGTATATAATCCCCTGTAAATATTGCCTAGTGCCAGGTGACACAGTGTATATTGTGTGTTACTATTCTAATGTGTTTTATGATAATACAAAGGCTATTTTTGATATAACCTTGTGTGGAGTTCCTTTTGTGGTGTGCCTAGTCGGTTGTTGCTGTGGGTGTGTCGCGCAAACGCTTTACACATTGCCTCCGGGATAAGCCTGACTGCTCGTTCCAAGCTACCAAGGGGGTGAGCAGGGGCTATCTGTGGCGTGTAACTCCCTTGCCCTGACTAGAGTGGTGGTTTCTGCCTGGCTTTGGTGCAAGCCTTAGCCAACCAGAAATACAATTTCTAACAGAAATAAAAATGTGAATGCAAATATAACCATAATTTTATTTAACACGAAGTTACTTGGACATTAAGTCAATATAAGCAACACTCACTTCACAAAATAAACTCCGATTCTAAATCTTTAAATGTTCCCAAACCATTTTTACAAGTTAAACAACAGCAATTACAATGGTTGGAGTTTTTTCTCAACCTGAACACTTCAGTTGCTTCCATCACAGCTCAAGCTCCCGAGGAAGCCCCCATCAGGACCACTGATGGTTTCAGCTGGATGTAGGTGAGAGCACAACTTAGCACCGTGCTGTAAGGAGTCTTTCAGATCCATATCACGGATGCACTCACTGCACTGCTGTTAACAGGAACAGCACCTCACTTCTTGGGTCCTTGGCAGAGGGCACCTAGCTGCACTTTCATTAACTAGCATTGGCAAAATCAACAGTTCTGACTTGAATTTTGAATCCTGACTAAAACATTAATAAAAACATGCTGCAGTGAAAAGAAAACAATTGTTCTCGGTATACAACATGCCTAAAAGATAACAAATTGAAAGTGCGATGATTCAGTGTACTTTGAGATGTAAATAATCCATATGCATTGCAGTGCAGGCACTCTGCGGGTGGTGGGATGATACATCAAACGTGTGAGGTGGGAACGGAATATACTCACGTGGGAGGAGCCAAAGCCCGCTCTATGTATGTTTTAACTAATTTGTTACAATAAGTCAAGCAGAAGCCAGAACTAAAAAACACTTGAAGTCTGGGTTAGATGGGATTGTGAAATATTTGAGCTAGGTAGCCAGGCAGAGAAATGGGACTTGTTTCCTTCAATAGCTAAAATCAAGACTCATTGAGCGTAACCTCCATGGGTTTTGTTTCAGACTCATTTAATTCAAGTTTTAGGTATCTGAACACACAGCTGCACCTGTCTAGAGAACCCATGGCATCAGTCCTTCACAAAGAGAACACTATAAAGGATAGAGAGAGAGAGGGCTTTGGTGGACCACTTTTCCCATTGTTTATTTTTTTATTTTTATGGTTTGCTATTGCTTGGATGAACTGTCCATCAAGGCCATTGCATTTTATGGATGCCTACAGTGCCCTGTTTGTGTTCCCATCATGTTTCGGTGCGTGGGCACCCAGTAGTCCTTTTCTTAGGCTGCAGATAAAACATGCCACAGAGCTTGTAACTGAGGACAAAATGTTCTCTTTAATGTTGTTAGTGTGCTGAAACAATGACATTTTATAGCTGGTTCATGACTTTTTTGTTTGTTTAGGGAATGCATGCTGTGTGGATGACTGAGCCTGTTATAAAATGCTTTGGCAGTTGCTCATCATCCTTGTGTGTGGTGCATTCATTTGCATAGTTTTGCAGTCATGAAAACAAGTTCTATTTCCCCCTCCCAGTCAATATAGGGGCATCGTCAAACAATGTAATTTTGCTATGCAATCCCGAGCCCTACCCCAATTAACAGCGCTCTATGGCCCACGAGGTCCATATTACAAAAAACTCTGCAGATGAATACATAATAAAATAAATAATTCAGCTCACTATTTTGAGGACCTGAGTACTGCAGCACTTCGGGGCCCACCAGTCCTGGTTCCCTGCTGGCTTTGAGGGCCTCCGTGACCCTACCCAGGCGGAGAGTGGTTACTGATTCCATTCGCACCACGCCCAGCACGAAATCATCTGGGAATAAATCAAAGCAGCAAAATGACCGGAAAGACGAGTGATCCATCAAGCTTTTAGTATGTGCACAGTGGTGGCAACTCAAGACAACAAGCACAAGCTGCTGCTATTAACCAGAACTATCACCTTTAGTTACAACAGCCCCTTCCACATCCGCCCCTGCTTTTGACCCTCCATACATCTTGGCCAAGATAATATCTTATAAGCTTTAAAACAGTCTTTAAACAAAAATTACAACACAAAGCATACATAGATGATATATGTATATGGTTGTAGCGGGGCTTCTCAGCCTACGCCAGCGCATATTAGGGTTTGTGCTCTTTGTGTGGTCAGATATGCCTGTGTGCAGCCGCCTGTGTGCCAACTATGGGGTAGTTCAGTTCAGAGCATACATGGAAAATGTTGCACACCAGAGTGCGTTCTGTTGTTGCTCGGCTTGGAATTTACCAAATGAAAAGATGAGAGGAGTTTGGCAAAACACGAACAGGTTGGTTTAATTAAGCGCAGTGGCTGGGGGAGTCTCGACAGAGTAGCGTCTGGAGTAAGCCTTTAATTGTACAGAATTTTCAGCCAACCATTTATACCGTTAGGGAGGTACAATGACCCGATTTGGCATTTTTGGCCTAGTCATAATCGACAAGTACAGCATTCTGATAAGGAGACACAGGTAGTTCTCGACCTCAAGGAGAGCTAATGTGGCCTGTGTGCATGTGTCCAGAGGTCTGGTGTTGGAAGCGCATGATCACTATGTGTGGTGTGTGTCCTGATTGTTTGAGTGTTCTTAACTGTATTTGGCATTTATCTTTGTGGTATTTTGTGAACGTGCGCCTTTCGCCAAATGTGTTTTATTTGGGCCAATTTCCTCTGACCTATTTGTGGTACAACTGTCTATGTTTGGGATTGATAAGTGTTATCCCCGGGTGCTCATTTGTCTTTAGGCTAAGACCCTACCTGTGACCTATCAATCGGTGGGCTTGGATTTGGGTTCAGGGCCTGTCTGACCCTTTATCTCTGACTTGAAGTTGATGGGGAGGTCACCTTGGGTGAATCCGACAGAAATTATATGAGTTCGCTAGAACTTCTGAAAATATTTTGGCAGCCATTGATATCATTTTTACTGACATTCTCAACATTGTGCGTACAGTTGACAAGGTGCGCATCGATATTGTCTTTACTGATATTGACATTGTTATGCGTGCATAGATTATGGCGTACATTGACATTGTTACTACTGGTATGAACATTGTTATGCGTGCATAGATTATGGGGTACATTGACATTGTTACTACTGGTATGAACATTGTTATGTGTGCATAGATTATGGCGTACATTGACATTGTTACTAATGGTATGAACATTGTTATGTGTGTAAAGATTATGGCGTACATTGACATTGTTACTACTGGTATGAACATTGTTATGCGTGCATAGATTATGGCGTACATTGACATTGTTACTACTGGTATGAACATTGTTATGCGTGCATAGATTATGGCGTACATTGACATTGTTACTACTGGTATGAACATTGTTATGCGTGTAAAGATTATGGCGTACATTGACATTGTTACTACTGGTATGAACATTGTTATGTGTGTAAAGATTATGGCGTACATTGACATTGTTACTATTGGTATGAACATTGTTATGTGTGTAAAGATTATGGCGTACATTGACATTGTTACTACTGGTATGAACATTGTTATGTGTGCATAGATTATGGCGTACATTGACATTGTTACTACTGGTATGAACATTGTTATGCGTGCATAGATTATGGCATACATTGACATTGTTACTACTGATATGAACATTGTTATGCGTGCATAGATTATGGCGTACATTGACATTGTTACTACTGGTATGAACATTGTTATGTGTGTAAAGATTATGGCGTACATTGACATTGTTACTACTGGTATGAACATTGTTATGCGTGCATAGATTATGGCGTACATTGACATTGTTACTACTGGTATGAACATTGTTATGTGTGTAAAGATTATGACGTACATTGACATTGTTACTACTGGTATGAACATTGTTATGTGTGTAAAGATTATGGCGTACATTGACATTGTTACTATTGGTATGAACATTGTTATGTGTGTAAAGATTATGGCGTACATTGACATTGTTACTACTGGTATGAACATTGTTATGTGTGCATAGATTATGGCGTACATTGACATTGTTACTACTGGTATGAACATGGTTATGCGTGCATAGATTATGGCGTACATTGACATTGTTACTACTGGTATGAACATTGTTATGCATGCATAGATTATGGCGTACATTGACATTGTTACTACTGGTATGAACATTGTTATGCGTGCATAGATTATGGCATACATTGACATTGTTACTACTGGTATGAACATTGTTATGCGTGTAAAGATTATGGCGTACATTGACATTGTTACTACTGGTATGAACATTGTTATGCGTGTAAAGATTATGGCGTACATTGACATTGTTATTACTGGTATGAACATTGTTATGCGTGTAAAGATTATGGCGTACATTGACATTGTTACTACTGGTATGAACATTGTTATGTGTGTAAAGATTATGGCGTACATTGACATTGTTACTACTGGTATGAACATTGTTATGTGTGTAAAGATTATGGCGTACATTGACATTGTTACTACTGGTATGAACATTGTTAAGTGTGTAAAGATTATGGCATACATTGACATTGTTACTACTGGTATGAACATTGTTATGCGTGCATAGATTATGGCATACATTGACATTGTTACTACTGGTATGAACATTGTTATGCGTGCATAGATTATGGCGTACATTGACATTGTTACTACTGGTATGAACATTGTTATGCGTGCATAGATTATGGCGTACATTGACATTGTTACTAATGGTATGAACATTGTTATGCGTGCATAGATTATGGCATACATTGACATTGTTACTACTGATATGAACATTGTTATGCGTGCATAGATTATGGCGTACATTGACATTGTTACTACTGGTATGAACATTGTTATGCGTGCATAGATTATGGCATACATTGACATTGTTACTACTGGTATGAACATTGTTATGCGTGTAAAGATTATGGCGTACATTGACATTGTTACTACTGGTATGAACATTGTTATGCGTGTAAAGATTATGGCGTACATTGACATTGTTACTACTGGTATGAACATTGTTATGCGTGTAAAGATTATGGCGTACATTGACATTGTTACTACTGGTATGAACATTGTTATGTGTGTAAAGATTATGGCGTACATTGACATTGTTACTACTGGTATGAACATTGTTATGTGTGTAAAGATTATGGCGTACATTGACATTGTTACTACTGGTATGAACATTGTTAAGTGTGTAAAGATTATGGCATACATTGACATTGTTACTACTGGTATGAACATTGTTATGCGTGCATAGATTATGGCATACATTGACATTGTTACTACTGGTATGAACATTGTTATGCGTGCATAGATTATGGCGTACATTGACATTGTTACTACTGGTATGAACATTGTTATGCGTGCATAGATTATGGCGTACATTGACATTGTTACTAATGGTATGAACATTGTTATGCGTGCATAGATTATGGCGTACATTGACATTGTTACTAATGGTATGAACATTGTTATGTGTGTAAAGATTATGGCGTACATTGACATTGTTACTACTGGTATGAACATCGTTATGCGTGCATATATTATGGCGTACATTGACATTGTTACTAATGGTATGAACATTGTTATGTGTGTAAAGATTATGGCGTACATTGACATTGTTACTACTGGTATGAACATTGTTATGCGTGCATAGATTATGGCGTACATTGACATTGTTACTACTGGTATGAACATTGTTATGCGTGCATAGATTATGGCGTACATTGACATTGTTACTACTGGTATGAACATTGTTATGCGTGTAAAGATTATGGCGTACATTGACATTGTTACTACTGGTATGAACATTGTTATGTGTGTAAAGATTATGGCGTACATTGACATTGTTACTACTGGTATGAACATTGTTATGTGTGTAAAGATTATGGCGTACATTGACATTGTTACTACTGGTATGAACATTGTTATGTGTGCATAGATTATGGCGTACATTGACATTGTTACTACTGGTATGAACATTGTTATGCGTGCATAGATTATGGCATACATTGACATTGTTACTACTGATATGAACATTGTTATGCGTGCATAGATTATGGCGTACATTGACATTGTTACTACTGGTATGAACATTGGTATGTGTGTAAAGATTATGGCGTACATTGACATTGTTACTAATGGTATGAACATTGTTATGTGTGTAAAGATTATGGCGTACATTGACATTGTTACTACTGGTATGAACATTGTTATGCGTGCATAGATTATGGCGTACATTGACATTGTTACTACTGGTATGAACATTGTTATGCGTGCATAGATTATGGCGTACATTGACATTGTTACTACTGGTATGAACATTGTTATGTGTGTAAAGATTATGGCGTACATTGACATAGTTACTACTGGTATGAACATTGTTATGTGTGTAAAGATTATGGCGTACATTGACATTGTTACTATTGGTATGAACATTGTTATGTGTGTAAAGATTATGACGTACATTGACATTGTTACTACTGGTATGAACATTGTTATGTGTGCATAGATTATGGCGTACATTGACATTGTTACTACTGGTATGAACATGGTTATGCGTGCATAGATTATGGCGTACATTGACATTGTTACTACTGGTATGAACATTGTTATGCGTGCATAGATTATGGCGTACATTGACATTGTTACTACTGGTATGAACATTGTTATGCGTGCATAGATTATGGCATACATTGACATTGTTACTACTGGTATGAACATTGTTATGCGTGTAAAGATTATGGCGTACATTGACATTGTTACTACTGGTATGAACATTGTTATGCGTGTAAAGATTATGGCGTACATTGACATTGTTACTACTGGTATGAACATTGTTATGTGTGTAAAGATTATGGCGTACATTGACATTGTTACTACTGGTATGAACATTGTTATGTGTGTAAAGATTATGGCGTACATTGACATTGTTACTACTGGTATGAACATTGTTATGTGTGTAAAGATTATGGCGTACATTGACATTGTTACTACTGGTATGAACATTGTTAAGTGTGTAAAGATTATGGCATACATTGACATTGTTACTACTGGTATGAACATTGTTATGCGTGCATAGATTATGGCATACATTGACATTGTTACTACTGGTATGAACATTGTTATGCGTGCATAGATTATGGCGTACATTGACATTGTTACTACTGGTATGAACATTGTTATGCGTGCATAGATTATGGCGTACATTGACATTGTTACTAATGGTATGAACATTGTTATGCGTGCATAGATTATGGCGTACATTGACATTGTTACTAATGGTATGAACATTGTTATGTGTGTAAAGATTATGGCGTACATTGACATTGTTACTACTGGTATGAACATCGTTATGCGTGCATATATTATGGCGTACATTGACATTGTTACTAATGGTATGAACATTGTTATGTGTGTAAAGATTATGGCGTACATTGACATTGTTACTAATGGTATGAACATTGTTATGTGTGTAAAGATTATGGCGTACATTGACATTGTTACTACTGGTATGAACATCGTTATGCGTGCATATATTATGGCGTACATTGACATTGTTACTACTGGTATGAACATTGTTATGCGTGCATAGATTATGGCATACATTGACATTGTTACTACTGGTATGAACATTGTTATGCATGCATAGATTATGGCGTACATTGACATTGTTACTACTGGTATGAACATTGTTATGCGTGCATAGATTATGGCGTACATTGACATTGTTACTACTGGTATGAACATTGTTATGTGTGCATAGATTATGGCATACATTGACATTGTTACTACTGGTATGAACATTGTTATGTGTGCATAGATTATGGCATACATTGACATTGTTTCTACTGGTATCAACATTGTTATGCGGGCACATTCTATGGCGTGCATCGACATTGCATATGCTGGCATTGCCATAGTCGGGCCTGCATATGCCATGCTGTGCAATGATATTGCATTTGCGGATATTAACACTGTGTTACCTCATGCCCTTTTCTACTTAAACCTATGATGACCTTAGAAATAACTCAGCCCACACAACGCGTGTAACTTTAAAGATAGCTCTGCTATCTGAGTGTGTCAGTCAATATGTAACTCTCCACATAGGTCCGTGTCTTGACCTTTAATACGTGTGTATCAGGCGCGCAACACCCATTGGACTCAAAGGGCTTCAGCCCCCCCCCCCCGTCGTGTGCGGCAGCCCGGGATGAGACACCTTCCCGGGCAAAAAAGCAGCCGCACCCGAGCACTTCACAGGTCTTTAAACGACTATTTGCATGTTAATGAGGCCTTGCTGTTGTTTCACCCCTTCTAAGAGCCCCTGCAGCTCCACTCTGCCAATTGCTTAAAGTTCAGCCCCCCCCGAAATTTTTGCTCAGCCCCCCCCGAAATTTGGCTCTAGTTGCGCCCCTGGTGTGTATGATAGGGATAGCTCTGCTGTCTGAGTAGGAGCAATCTTTGAACCTTTTTAGATAGGTCTGCTATCTTTGGAATAAGCCTGTTAGGTCATGTGCAGCTTTACCGATAATTCTGCTGCCTGTGGTATTAGATTACATGTAACCTTTAAAGCTGTGATAACTGAGCCTGTAAGATCACGCGTAACTTTAGACACTACACAACGTTTTGCTGCCCGTAGTAACAGACTGGCAGATCATGTGCAACTTAATAAATAAGGGACAAATGTACGTCCATCTGGTCTCAAATACTGGTTGTAATTTGTGACCTGTATGTTTTGTGATAAGAACTTTTTGGGAGAATCGACCTATGTAGGAATAGCTTGGACGGCAAAAACAGAGGATTCTGAGTGGGTCGCAATCCTACCTACCTATGACTATTAATGAGGTAGGTTGTAAAGTGTGACTCCGATTGGAGCCATCTAACAGGGACGGTGGCCTGCTTGTGTCAGCAGAGCACTATGTCTGTTGTTGCCTCACTAAAGAAAACCTTTTTTTAAAATGTGGCCTGTTTTGAGGTGATGCATTTTAAATGTTTAAAATACCACTGCCTATTCCCCAGCAAACGTTTTTAACACTCACAAAGGGGAAGACAGCAAAGATGAGCTCCTCTAAAGAGGGTTTCGAGACTAGAAGGACCGCAAGATTCCTCACTATGGAAACACCGTCGAGGCAAATGTCCACCTAGGAGGTCATAGAAGGTCATCACTGACACTGGCCGAGTCACCGGTGAGCATCATTTCAGATTTGTGTGGATTTAATATGAGGTGGCTTTTAAGCATGCAGTTCCAGACTTTACCCAAGGTTACTGGGAGCAGACCCCTAGGATGTACCCCTCACGAGGAGCGGATAGGCCAGGGGATGCAGATATGGACTCAACCAAAGGGTGGATTAGGCCAAACCTTGTTGGGCTTCGAAGCACTAGAGGTGATCATGTCCAACTGGACTTCTAGGCCAGCTGCGCAGCTGGCCGTGGAACCCACTTTTCTAAGTGATAAGTCGTGCATTATAAGGATTGGCAGATATCGATGGACTGCATTTTAGCTTAATGAAGAGTATATTATTGAAAAAGTGATTTTTGGGATAACCCACGAAGAAAATATTGCCTACACATTATCCTGGGAAACATTGGCCAGAAGTGTATGTAAGGTAAGTATACATTTGTGGGGTCCGGTGGTGGGTGGTCTTGGATCTAAATGGTTGGATGAAGGGGAAGGGGTGAATACATTTAGAGAAGGTGTCATTGAGTCACCAGGGAACAGCCTGTGGATCATCTCCAAGTCGATAAGTACCCCTCTCACTCCAAGCTTAGAGACCCAAGAAAGCTAGACTTGGCCACAGTGATAAAACTTCCTTTAACTCGCCAGACACCTGCCCTCCCTGCCCTGAGCCTTGCACACATCCCCACATCTGTCACAACCTCAGTGGGGGTCAGACCTTCTCCTACATCGCCGCCAAGGCTTGGAACGGCCTGTCCCTCCCACCTCTGAACAGCTCCCTCCCGGACGGACATCAGATGCAGACTCAAGACCAGGCTCTTCGACTAAGACCATTGAAACCTCAATGTCCAGATACCCTCAGGGGTGACAGAGCTGCACTATAGAAACACTGATTGATTGATTGTAAGTGTCCAGGGTTCAGTCAAGACTCCAGCTGGGGTCAGAATCCAGCCCATGGTCCATGGAGGAAATGAAAACTTCCCCTCTGCGAAAGAAGAACTCAGAACTAGACTGGCGGTGGCATGGACAGACCCATGCTAAAATGGAGCCCCCTGGATACCTCAGTAACCCCTTCTTCGATTCTAAAGGTGACCCGACTCGGTAACTGTCGGTAGGTAGATTGTGGGGAGGGCCCCATGCCCAAATTTCAGCCAATGCTCACTAAGGTAGCTACCTTATGGTGCACTGGGTGCCAGACAGGGTAATACACCAGCATTAAGGCTGAAAAGAAAGTTATATGTTCCTTAGAGGAGATCTAACGAAACTGAAGCTGCAGCTAGTGGCATTTAATGAAAGGGTGTCCAATGTAGGTTCAGGAGGGCCAGATCCAAGCCAAAGTTTAGCAGAGGAGGGACATTTACTAAAAATACATCTAACCGGCAATAAACAACTTAGGGGCCGATTCACAGAACTAATCTGAGATAAAATCCTAAACTTACTACTTTTGGTATTCACAGAAGGCATTTATTAGTAGTTTACTACTAAATAACATAACGTGTATATGTAAAGCGCACGTTCACCCAGAGGTCTCTTGGTGCTCAATAACAGATGTTCATTGTTAGCCAACAGTACTCATTTTATTGACCTCAGATGGATGAGAGGCTGAGTGGACCCACCAGGATTAGAACCTGTGACGATGAGGTCAAACACAGGCCCCTACAATGGACGCATCAGTCAACTGAGCCACCAGAACCAGCTGCTGTGCCTTCTGTGAATACCAAAAGTAGTAAGTTTAGGATTTTATCTCAGTTTAGTAGTAGTAAAGTTAAGAGTCCTAACTTCACTACTACTAACTGCCTTCTGTGATGATATTAAAGAAACAGATTCGTCCTTTCACTCGGAGTTGCGGATCTGACCCAGATTTTATTCCATAATTTTATGACCCGTTTCTTTACGTCATTACAATTGCCCGCAAGCAGTAACTGCCTTCAACTCCAGCACTTTGCCACACCCTCTCTCAACTGTTCACCCCACCGCCTCTCCTCCGGTGTATCCCCTCCCCATGCCCCCTGCTGGCCACTGACATCCCAGAACAGAAAGTACAGCCATCCGTCTCCATCGCCGTGGAAACAGAACTAGATTTCAATTTCACAGCGTTGATAATGAGTATAACAGGGACAGGCAGGAGATGCGGGGAGGCTGTGGGTGTGTAGGGGTGGAGCGTAGAGGGAGGAGCTGCATGGTGGGAAAGAAGGGAAAGGGTGGAAGCGGAGGCTGCATGGTGGGAGAGAGGATGCATGGGGAAGAGGGTAAAGAGTGAAAGGGGAGGCTGCATGGTGGAAGAGAGGATGCATGGGGCAGAGAGTAAAGGGTGGAAGGGGAGGCTGTATGGTGGAAGAGAGGATGCGCGAGTGCAGAGGGTAAAGGGTGGAAGGGGAGGCTGTACGGTGGAAGAGAGGATGCATGGGGCAGAGAGTAAAGGGTGGAAGGGGAGGCTGTATGGTGGAAGAGAGGATGCGCGAGTGCAGAGGGTAAAGGGTGGAAGGGGAGGCTGTATGGTGGAAGAGAGGATGCGCGAGTGCAGAGGGTAAAGGGTGGAAGGGGAGGCTGTATGGTGGAAGAGAGGATGCATGGGGCAGAGAGTAAAGGGTGGAATCAGAGGCTGTATGGTGGAAGAGAGGATGCATGGGGCAGAGAGTAAAGGGTGGAAGCGGAGGCTGTATGGTGGGAGAGAGGATGCGCGAGTGCAGAGGGTAAAGGGTGGAAGCGGAGGCTGTACGGTGGGAGAGAGGATGCGCGAGTGCAGAGGGTAAAGGGTGGAAGCGGAGGCTGTATGGTGGGAGAGAGGATGCGCGAGTGCAGAGGGTAAAGGGTGGAAGGGGAGGCTGTATGGTGGAAGAGAGGATGCGCGAGTGCAGAGGGTAAAGGGTGGAAGGGGAGGCTGTATGGTGGAAGAGAGGATGCATGGGGCAGGGGGTAAATGGTGGAAGGGGGCTGTATGGTGGAAGAGAGGATGCGCGAGTTCAGAGGGTAAAGGGTGGAAGCGGAGGCTGTACGGTGGGAGAGAGGATGCGCGAGTGCAGAGGGTAAAGGGTGGAAGCGGAGGCTGTATGGTGGGAGAGAGGATGCGCGAGTGCAGAGGGTAAAGGGTGGAAGGGGAGGCTGTATGGTGGAAGAGAGGATGCGCGAGTGCAGAGGGTAAAGGGTGGAAGGGGAGGCTGTATGGTGGAAGAGAGGATGCATGGGGCAGGGGGTAAATGGTGGAAGGGGGCTGTATGGTGGAAGAGAGGATGCGCGAGTTCAGAGGGTAAAGGGTGGAAGCGGAGGCTGTACGGTGGGAGAGAGGATGCGCGAGTGCAGAGGGTAAAGGGTGGAAGCGGAGGCTGTATGGTGGGAGAGAGGATGCGCGAGTGCAGAGGGTAAAGGGTGGAAGGGGAGGCTGTATGGTGGAAGAGAGGATGCATGGGGCAGGGGGTAAATGGTGGAAGGGGGCTGTATGGTGGAAGAGAGGATGCGCGAGTTCAGAGGGTAAAGGGTGGAAGCGGAGGCTGTACGGTGGGAGAGAGGATGCGCGAGTGCAGAGGGTAAAGGGTGGAAGCGGAGGCTGTATGGTGGGAGAGAGGATGCGCGAGTGCAGAGGGTAAAGGGTGGAAGGGGAGGCTGTATGGTGGAAGAGAGGATGCGCGAGTGCAGAGGGTAAAGGGTGGAAGGGGAGGCTGTATGGTGGAAGAGAGGATGCATGGGGCAGGGGGTAAATGGTGGAAGGGGGCTGTATGGTGGAAGAGAGGATGCGCGAGTTCAGAGGGTAAAGGGTGGAAGCGGAGGCTGTATGGTGGGAGAGAGGATGCGCGAGTGCAGAGGGTAAAGGGTGGAAGGGGAGGCTGTATGGTGGAAGAGAGGATGCATGGGGCAGGGGGTAAAGGGTGGAAGGGGAGGCTGTATGGTGGAAGAGAGGATGCGCGAGTGCAGAGGGTAAAGGGTGGAAGGGGAGGCTGTATGGTGGAAGAGAGGATGCGCGAGTGCAGAGGGTAAAGGGTGGAAGGGGAGGCTGTATGGTGGGAGAGAGGATGCGCGAGTGCAGAGGGTAAAGGGTGGAAGGGGAGGCTGTATGGTGGAAGAGAGGATGCGCGAGTGCAGAGGGTAAAGGGTGGAAGGGGAGGCTGTATGGTGGAAGAGAGGATGCGCGAGTGCAGAGGGTAAAGGGTGGAAGGGGAGGCTGTATGGTGGGAGAGAGGATGCGCGAGTGCAGAGGGTAAAGGGTGGAAGGGGAGGCTGTATGGTGGAAGAGAGGATGCGCGAGTGCAGAGGGTAAAGGGTGGAAGGGGAGGCTGTATGGTGGAAGAGAGGATGCGCGAGTGCAGAGGGTAAAGGGTGGAAGGGGAGGCTGTATGGTGGGAGAGAGGATGCGCGAGTGCAGAGGGTAAAGGGTGGAAGGGGAGGCTGTATGGTGGAAGAGAGGATGCGCGAGTGCAGAGGGTAAAGGGTGGAAGCGGAGGCTGTACGGTGGGAGAGAGGATGCGCGAGTGCAGAGGGTAAAGGGTGGAAGCGGAGGCTGTATGGTGGGAGAGAGGATGCATGGGGCAGGGGGTAAACGCTGAATTATGAATTTCGCCTACATTTCAGAAATGAATAGCTTTATGGGTTTATCATTGGGTTTCACACCTGTTTGCTATACAAACTGCAAGCATTTAGAAATCACAAAATGAAGGAATCATTGACTACCACTTAGAAAAATGCACATGCAGCGGTAAAATATTTTCTTTACAACTCTGATTGATTTTGATAGCTGGGAAGATGGTGATTTTAGCACAGCAAACACATTGTTAATGCCATTTTTAGATTAAAAAAATGCTTTCTGGCATAGCACTTTAGCCCTTTTTCCCATTTTTCCCATAACAATTGTTATATTTTGCGATATTTCGGCTATTTCCTGGGTTCCCCCCAGGAAAATCCACATAATTCTGGGTATTGTTAAAATCCCAGCATGTGGGGAAATGGACACAAATTTGGCCCGGATATCTTTTCTGAAAAAAACGTTATTAGTGCCCCAAACAACAAAAAAAGCACAAGGGAAGGGAAGCCTCAGCAGCTAAGGGGTAAAACCCAGAACGTGGGCTTTGCCGAAGCTTGTTACTATTGCCATGATTATTACAATTATTGAAGTCTTTTTCTTTGACCCTGTGACCTTGCTGCAGGGACCTAACAAAGACCTCTCTCAGATGATGCCCAGCGCGGCCAGGCCTGACCGTTGTCAGGACAATGTGCCTTGTGATAGCGAGAAAGGAGCGGGTGCCCGTGAGGTCATCTCATTAGCGGCATCTTCTGGCAGCAGATGTCTCCTCCCTGTCCCCAGCCATTGATTGCTTGGGAATCCATGTGATGACGCAGGACGCTGGGACCTGAGGCTAGCACGGGTGGCTGCAAATGGAGCACGGCGTGCTGGGAATAACAGAGCTGCCCTGTGTATACAACTGCAAGAGAAGTGGCGGAGCGTGTCCTTAGCCTCCTTGGCTTAACGCCACGCCCCGGCACTTCTGAGACGCAAGGCAGCACCATATTTACAAGAATACGGCGCAGCCCTGTGTATACAACTACGGGGCACATTTACAAGAGAAGTGGCGGAGCGGGGCCTTAGCCTCCTTGGCTTAACGCCACGCCCCGGCACTTCTGAGACGCAAGGCAGCACCATATTTACAAGAATACGGCTCAGCCCTGTGTATACAACTACGGACATATTTACAAGAGAAGTGGCAGAGCGGGGCCTTAGCCTCCTTGGCTTAACGCCACGCCCCGGCACTTCTGAGACGCAAGGCTGCACCATATTTACAAGAATACGGCGTAGCCCTGTGTATACAACTACGGGGCACATTTACCAGAGAAGTGGCGAAGCGGGGCATTAGCCTCCTTGGCTTAACGCCACTCTACGTCACTTCTTAAATGTATGGCTGCACCATATTTACAAGAATACGGCGCAGCCCTGCATTTCCCCGTGAGCTGGCGGTAAATTTAGCAACCTAGCCCAACGCAGGCACCCTTGCTTGGTGCAAGGGTGCCTGCATTGAGGGAAAGATTGTTGTGTGCAGGAAGGCCCCCCCCGCCTCTTTAAATTGAGTTGTGAAACTTCTGTGTGTGCTGCTTGATGCAGCACACATAGAAGTTGCAAAACTTCATTTTTTAAATTTACTGTTTATGTGCAGGAAGGGACACCTTCCTGCACATAAACAATCAAAGGCCTTTTGCTGTTTTTATGTGTGCTGCACCACGCAGCACACATGGAAACAGCAAAAACGAGGAGACATTAAACATATCTCCTCGTTGCACCTGTTTAAGACCAAGTTTTCCCTGGTCTTAATTTTGGCGCAACCCCATATTTACGCCACCCTTGTAAATATGGGGCAGCGTCAAAATCAATGGGTATCGTGGTGGAACACCGACCATTACACCCATTTCTCACCCATTTCATGCTAAGTATAGCGTGAAAGCGGGCCGTATTTACAAGGTAGTGTTAAGCCAAGTTAAGTGGATTAACGCTGCCTTGTAAATAAGGCGAAGAATATAGCGCCACAGGAACGTCACTAAAAGTGACATTCCTGTGGCGATAGGGGCTTGTATATATGTCCCTACATGTCCTGCTTGGAATAACAGCGCTGCACTGTGTGTGCAAGGTCTGCTGGGGATGACAGCAGCGCCCTGTCTGCAAGGCCTGCTGGGAATAACAGCGCTGCCCTGTGTGTGCAAGGTCTGGTGAAGGCGTCAGCACTGCCCTGTGTGTGCAACTGCAAGGCCTGCTGGGGATAAGAATAGCAGGACCTGGGTCTGCTGGGAATGAGAGCACTGCTGTGTACATTACACCAGGAGCTGAGACTGCTGGGAATGAGAGCACTGCTGTGCACAATACACCAGGAGCTGTGACTGCTGGGAGGAGAGCACTGCTGTGCACATTACACCAGGAGCTGGGACTGCCGGGGATGTGATCACTGCTCTGCACATTACACCAGGAGCTGAGACTTCTGGGAATGGGAGTACAGCTGTGTACATTACACCAGGAGCTGTGCCTGCCGGGGACGAGAGCACTGCTGTGTACATTACACCAGGAGCTGTGCCTGACGGGTGCAAGAGCACTGCTGTGTACATTACACCAGAAGCCGGGCCTGCTGGGGATGAGAGCACTGCTGTGTACATTACACCAGAAGCCGGGCCTGCCGGGAACGAGAGCACTGCTGTGCACATTACACCAGGAGCTGGGCCTGCTGGGTATGAGAGCACTGCTGTTCACATTACAACAGGGGCTGGGCCTGCTGGGGATGAGAGCACTGCTGTGCACATTACAACAGGGGCTGGGCCTGCTGGGGATGAGAGCGCTGCTGTGTACTTTACACCAAGAGCTGGGCCTGCTGGGTATGAGAGCACTGCTGTGCACATTACACCAGGAGCTGAGACTGCCGGGAACGAGAGCACTGCTGTGCATATTACACCAGGAGCCAGGCCTGCCGGGGATGAGAGCGCTGCTGTGTACTTTACACCAGGAGCTGGGCCTGCTGGGTATGAGAGCACTGCTGTGCACATTACACTAGGAGCCGGGCATGCCGGGGACGAGAGCACTGCTGTGCACATTACACCAGGAGCTGGGCCTGCTGGGTATGAGAGCACTGCTGTGCATATTACACCAGGAGCTGGGCCTGCTGGGTATGAGAGCACTGCTGTGTACATTACACCAGGAGCTGGGCCTGCTGGTGATGAGAGCACTGCTGTGCACATTACACCAGGAGCTGGGCCTGCTGGGGATGAGAGCACTGATGTGTACATTACAACAGGGGCTGGGCCTGCTGGGGATGAGAGCACTGCTGTGCACATTACACCAGGAGCTGGGAATGCTGGGAATGAGAGCACTGCTGTGCACATTACACCAGGAGCTGGGCCTGCCGGGTGCAAGAGCACTGCTGTGCACATTACACTAGGAGCCGGGCATGCCGGGGACGAGAGCACTGCTGTGCACATTACACCAGGAGCTGAGACTTCTGGGAATGGGAGTACAGCTGTGTGCATTACACCAGGAGCTGGGCCTGCTGGGGATGAGAGCACTGCTGTGCACATTACACCAGGAGCTGGGCCTGCTGGGCATGAGAGCACTGCTGTGCACATTACACCAGGAGCTGGGCCTGCTGGGCATGAGAGCACTGCTGTGCACATTACACTAGGAGCCGGGCATGCCGGGGACGAGAGCACTGCTGTGCACATTACACCAGGAGCTGGGCCTGCTGGTGATGAGAGCATTGCTGTGTACATTACACCAGGAGCCAGGCCTGCCAGGGATGAGAGCGCTGCTGTGTACTTTACACCAGGAGCTGGGCCTGCTGGGTATGAGAGCACTGCTGTGCACATTACACTAGAAGCCGGGCATGCCGGGGACGAGAGCACTGCTGTGCACATTACACCAGGAGCTGGGCCTGCTGGGTATGAGAGCACTGCTGTGCATATTACACCAGGAGCTGGGCCTGCTGGGTATGAGAGCACTGCTGTGCACATTACACCAGGAGCTTTGCCTGCTGGGGACGAGAGCACTGCTGTGCACATTACACCAGGAGCTGGGCCTGCTGGGGATGTGATCACTGCTCTGCACATTACACCAGGAGCTGAGACTTCTGGGAATGGGAGTACAGCTGTGTACATTACACCAGGAGCTGTGCCTGCCGGGGACGAGAGCACTGCTGTGTACATTACACCAGGAGCTGTGCCTGACGGGTGCAAGAGCACTGCTGTGTACATTACACCAGAAGCCGGGCCTGCTGGGGATGAGAGCACTGCTGTGTACATTACACCAGAAGCCGGGCCTGCCGGGAACGAGAGCACTGCTGTGCACATTACACCAGGAGCTGGGCCTGCTGGGTATGAGAGCACTGCTTTTCACATTACAACAGGGGCTGGGCCTGCTGGGGATGAGAGCACTGCTGTGCACATTACAACAGGGGCTGGGCCTGCTGGGGATGAGAGCGCTGCTGTGTACTTTACACCAAGAGCTGGGCCTGCTGGGTATGAGAGCACTGCTGTGCACATTACACCAGGAGCTGAGACTGCCAGGAACGAGAGCACTGCTGTGCATATTACACCAGGAGCCAGGCCTGCCGGGGATGAGAGCGCTGCTGTGTACTTTACACCAGGAGCTGGGCCTGCTGGGTATGAGAGCACTGCTGTGCACATTACACTAGGAGCCGGGCATGCCGGGGACGAGAGCACTGCTGTGCACATTACACCAGGAGCTGGGCCTGCTGGGTATGAGAGCACTGCTGTGCATATTACACCAGGAGCTGGGCCTGCTGGGTATGAGAGCACTGCTGTGTACATTACACCAGGAGCTGGGCCTGCTGGTGATGAGAGCACTGCTGTGCACATTACACCAGGAGCTGGGCCTGCTGGGGATGAGAGCACTGATGTGTACATTACAACAGGGGCTGGGCCTGCTGGGGATGAGAGCACTGCTGTGCACATTACACCAGGAGCTGGGAATGCTGGGAATGAGAGCACTGCTGTGCACATTACACCAGGAGCTGGGCCTGCCGGGTGCAAGAGCACTGCTGTGCACATTACACTAGGAGCCGGGCATGCCGGGGACGAGAGCACTGCTGTGCACATTACACCAGGAGCTGAGACTTCTGGGAATGGGAGTACAGCTGTGTGCATTACACCAGGAGCTGGGCCTGCTGGGGATGAGAGCACTGCTGTGCACATTACACCAGGAGCTGGGCCTGCTGGGCATGAGAGCACTGCTGTGCACATTACACCAGGAGCTGGGCCTGCTGGGCATGAGAGCACTGCTGTGCACATTACACTAGGAGCCGGGCATGCCGGGGACGAGAGCACTGCTGTGCACATTACACCAGGAGCTGGGCCTGCTGGTGATGAGAGCATTGCTGTGTACATTACACCAGGAGCCAGGCCTGCCAGGGATGAGAGCGCTGCTGTGTACTTTACACCAGGAGCTGGGCCTGCTGGGTATGAGAGCACTGCTGTGCACATTACACTAGAAGCCGGGCATGCCGGGGACGAGAGCACTGCTGTGCACATTACACCAGGAGCTGGGCCTGCTGGGTATGAGAGCACTGCTGTGCATATTACACCAGGAGCTGGGCCTGCTGGGTATGAGAGCACTGCTGTGCACATTACACCAGGAGCTTTGCCTGCTGGGGACGAGAGCACTGCTGTGCACATTACACCAGGAGCTGGGCCTGCTGGGGATGAGAGCACTGCTGTGCACATTACACCAGGAGCTGGGCCTGCCGGGCACGAGAGCACTGCTGTTCACATTACAACAGGGGCTGGGCCTGCTGGGGATGAGAGCACTGCTGTGCACATTACACCAGGAGCTGGGAATGCTGGGAATGAGAGCACTGCTGTGCACATTACACTGGGAGATGGTCCTGCTGGGGACGAGAGCACTGCTGTGCACATTACACCAGGAGCTGGGCCTGCTGGGTATGAGAGCACTGCTGTGCACATTACACCAGGAGCTGGGCCTGCTGGTAATGAGAGCATTGCTGTGTACATTACACCAGGAGCCGGGCCTGCTGGTGATGAGAGCACTGCTGTGCACATTACACCAGCAGCTGGGCCTGCTGGGGACGAGAGCACTGCTGTGCACATTACACCAGGAGCTGGGCCTGCTGGGTATGAGAGCACTGCTGTGCACATTACACCAGGAGCTGTGCCTGCCGGGGATGAGAGCACGGCTGTGCACATTACACTGGGAGCTGGGAATGCTGGGAATGAGAGCACTGCTGTGTACATTACACCAGGAGCTGTGCCGGCTGGGTATGAGAGCACTGCTGTGCACATTACACCAGGAGCTGTGCCTGCCGGGGACGAGAGCACTGCTGTGCACAATACACCAGGAGCTGGGCCTGCTGGGTATGAGAGCACTGCTGTGCACATTACACCAGGAGCTGGGCCTGCTGGGGATGAGAGCACTGATGTGTACATTACAACAGGGGCTGGGCCTGCCGGGGATGAGAGCACTGCTGTGCACATTACACCAGCAGCTGGGAATGCTGGGAATGAGAGCACTGCTGTGCACATTACACCAGGAGCTGGGCCTGCCGGGTGCAAGAGCACTGCTGTGCACATTACACTAGGAGCCGGGCATGCCGGGGACGAGAGCACTGCTGTGTACATTGCACCAGAAGCTGGGCATGCCGGGCACGAGAGCACTGCTGTGCACATTACACCAGGAGCTGGGCCTGCCGGGTGCAAGAACACTGCTGTTCACATTAGACCAGGAGCCGGGTCTGCCGGGAATGAGAGCACTGATGTGTACATTACACCAGGAGCTGGGAATGCTGGGAATGAGAGCACTGCTGTGCACATTACACTGGGAGATGGTCCTGCTGGGGACGAGAGCACTGCTGTGCATATTACACCAGGAGCTGGGCCTGCTGGTGATGAGAGCATTGCTGTGCACATTACACCAGGAGCTGGGCCTGCTGGGTATGAGAGCACTGCTGTGCACATTACACCAGCAGCTGGGCCTGTCAGGGAAGAGAGCACTGCTGTGCACATTACACCAGGAGCTGGGCCTGCTGGTGATGAGAGCATTGCTGTGTACATTACACCAGGAGCTGGGCCTGCTGGTGATGAGAGCATTGCTGTGTACATTACACCAGGAGCTGGGCCTGCCAGGGATGAGAGCGCTGCTGTGTACTTTACACCAGGAGCTGGGCCTGCTGGGTATGAGAGCACTGCTGTGCACATTACACCAGGAGCTGGGCCTGCTGGTGATGAGAGTACTGCTGTGCATATTACACCAGGAGCCAGGCCTGCTGGGCATGAGAGCACTGCTGTGCACATTACACCAGGAGCTTTGCCTGCTGGGGACGAGAGCACTGCTGTGCACATTACACCAGGAGCTGGGCCTGCTGGGTATGAGAGCACTGCTGTGCACATTACACCAGGAGCTGAGACTGCCGGGAACGAGAGCACTGCTGTGCATATTACACCAGGAGCCAGGCCTGCCGGGGATGAGAGCGCTGCTGTGTACTTTACACCAAGAGCTGGGCCTGCTGGGTATGAGAGCACTGCTGTGCACATTACACCAGGAGCTGAGACTGCCGGGAACGAGAGCACTTCTGTGCATATTACACCAGGAGCCAGGCCTGCCGGGGATGAGAGCGCTGCTGTGTACTTTACACCAGGAGCTGGGCCTGCTGGGTATGAGAGCACTGCTTTGCACATTACACTAGGAGCCGGGCATGCCGGGGACGAGAGCACTGCTGTGCACATTACACCAGGAGCTGGGCCTGCTGGGTATGAGAGCACTGCTGTGCATATTACACCAGGAGCTGGGCCTGCTGGGTATGAGAGCACTGCTGTGTACATTACACCAGGAGCTGGGCCTGCTGGTGATGAGAGCACTGCTGTGCACATTACACAAGGAGCTTTGCCTGCTGGGCATGAGAGCACTGCTGTGTACATTACACCAGGAGCTGGGCCTGCTGGGGATGAGAGCACTGATGTGTACATTACAACAGGGGCTGGGCCTGCTGGGGATGAGAGCACTGCTGTGCACATTACACCAGGAGCTGGGAATGCTGGGAATGAGAGCACTGCTGTGCACATTACACCAGGAGCTGGGCCTGCCGGGTGCAAGAGCACTGCTGTGCACATTACACTAGGAGCCGGGCATGCCGGGGACGAGAGCACTGCTGTGCACATTACACCAGGAGCTGAGACTTCTGGGAATGGGAGTACAGCTGTGTGCATTACACCAGGAGCTGGGCCTGCTGGGGATGAGAGCACTGCTGTGCACATTACACCAGGAGCTGGGCCTGCTGGGCATGAGAGCACTGCTGTGCACATTACACCAGGAGCTGGGCCTGCTGGGCATGAGAGCACTGCTGTGCACATTACACTAGGAGCCGGGCATGCCGGGGACGAGAGCACTGCTGTGCACATTACACCAGGAGCTGGGCCTGCTGGTGATGAGAGCATTGCTGTGTACATTACACCAGGAGCCAGGCCTGCCAGGGATGAGAGCGCTGCTGTGTACTTTACACCAGGAGCTGGGCCTGCTGGGTATGAGAGCACTGCTGTGCACATTACACTAGAAGCCGGGCATGCCGGGGACGAGAGCACTGCTGTGCACATTACACCAGGAGCTGGGCCTGCTGGGTATGAGAGCACTGCTGTGCATATTACACCAGGAGCTGGGCCTGCTGGGTATGAGAGCACTGCTGTGCACATTACACCAGGAGCTTTGCCTGCTGGGGACGAGAGCACTGCTGTGCACATTACACCAGGAGCTGGGCCTGCTGGGGATGAGAGCACTGCTGTTGCACATTACTGCAGGAGCTGTGCCTGCCGGGGATGAGAGCACTGCTGTGCACATTACACCAGGAGCTGGGAATGCTGGGAATGAGAGCACTGCTGTGCACATTACACCAGGAGCTGGGAATGCTGGGAATGAGAGCACTGCTGTGCACATTACACTAGGAGCCGGGCATGCCGGGGACGAGAGCACTGCTGTGCACATTACACCAGGAGCTGAGACTTCTGGGAATGGGAGTACAGCTGTGTGCATTACACCAGGAGCTGTGCCTGCCGGGGAGGAGAGCACTGCTGTGCACATTACACCAGGAGCTGGGCCTGCTGGTGATGAGAGCACTGCTGTGTACATTACACCAGGAGCTGAGACTGCCGGGAACGAGAGCACTGCTGTGCACATTACACCAGGAGCTGGGCCTGCCGGGGATGAGAGCACTGCTGTGCACATTACACCAGGAGCTGAGACTGCCGGGAACGAGAGCACTGCTGTGCACATTACACCAGGAGCTGAGACTTCTGGGAATGGGAGTACAGCTGTGTACTTTACACCAGGAGCTGGGCCTGCCGGGGATGAGAACACTGCTGTGCACATTACACCAGGAGCTGGGCCTGCCGGGGATGAGAGCACTGCTGCGCACATTACACCAGGAGCTGAGACTGCTGGGAACGAGAGCACTGCTGTGCATATTACACCAGGGGCTGAGACTGCCGGGAGCGAGAGCACTGCTGTGCACATTACACTAGGAGCCGGGCATGCCGGGGACGAGAGCACTGCTGTGCACATTACACCAGGAGCCGGGCCTGCTGGGCATGAGAGCACTGCTGTGCACATTACACTGGGAGCTGTGCCTGCCGGGGACGAGAACGATGCTGTGCACATTATACTGGGAGCTGTGCCTGCCGGGGACGAGAACACTGCTGTGCACATTACACCAAGAGCAGTGCCTGCCGGGGACGAGAGCACTGCTGTGCACATTACACCAGGAGCCGGGCCTGCTGGGCATGAGAGCACTGCTGTGCACATTACACTAGGAGCCGGGCATGCCGGGGACGAGAGCACTGCTGTGCACATTACACCAGGAGCCGGGCCTGCTGGGCATGAGAGCACTGCTGTGCACATTACACCAGGAGCTGGGCCTGCTGGTGATGAGAGCACTGCTGTGCACATTACACCAGGAGCTGAGACTGCTGGTGATGAGAGCACTGCTGTGTACATTACACCAGGAGCTGAGACTGCTGGTGATGAGAGCACTGCTGTGCACATTACACCAGGAGCTTTGCCTGCTGGGCATGAGAGCACTGCTGTGCACATTACACCAGGAGCTGGGCCTGCTGGTGATGAGAGCACTGCTGTGTACATTACACCAGGAGCTGAGACTGCTGGGAGCATAGCACTGCTGTGCACATTACACTGGGAGCTGTGCCTGCCGGGGACGAGAACACTGCTGTGCACATTACACTAGGAGCCGGGCATGCCGGGGACGAGAGCACTGCTGTGCACATTACACCAGGAGCCGGGCCTGCTGGGCATGAGAGCACTGCTGTGCACATTACACCAGGAGCTGGGCCTGCTGGTGATGAGAGCACTGCTGTGCACATTACACCAGGAGCTGAGACTGCTGGTGATGAGAGCACTGCTGTCTGATCTGCCTCTCAACAGCCCACGATATCACGGGGGAAACATATTGTGGAGGCAATAAATCCAGGCTTTCGAGAAATCCCCTCTTTGTACTGCCCACTCTGGGTCCTGACAGTCCTCAGACAAGAGATCACTCAGCGATGATAGGCGCCCCCCTGCCCACTGTAAGGGACACACCACACTTCTTACAACCGAACTATAAAAAAGATTTATTGCACACTTACATTGCTTGGAAGGTGTCGTCCCCCGTCATCTACTGCCCACCTCGAAAAGACAGTTCCTCTGATGCCTCATCTCAAGGGTCTTTTCCACTCCTCACTTTTTAGGTCGAGCCGGGGCAGCGCATGCGCTGCTCTGCGATGCGTGCTGTATTCAGGTAGGGACTTGAAGCTCTGCACACTCTCCGCCCATATTTTTTATTGGCTTACGTCATTGTCCACTGTAAACCGTGGCTGTTCATTGGTTAATAGGCTTCGTAGTCCCTCCTTAGTACGGCCTTGTCTCATTTTGTCACCGCCCATGCTGACACCCCCCTGTTGCATGTGATGTTACTCGGTAGGCTTTAATTACAGCGTTCAAGCACTATTTTCTCAAATAGCTTAGTCCTGCTCTTACAGGCACGACACTCTCTCTCCTAGCGCTTTTTAACATTTTTTATAGCCCTGGCGCCGAACGCATTTGCAATGCAATAGGTCTGCATTTGCGAGAGTTTCAGCTAGTGGCATTGTAATGACACTGCCTTTTATTTATCTGTTTTAAAGCAAAACATAAATAAAAGGCATTGTTCCAATGTCATTCGCTCAGACTCTCGTAAATGCGAGACCTATTGCATTGCAAATGCTTGTTTCCCTCTTCACAGAGAACTGTCCCTGACCTTTTCCCTCCCATGTGCCTTTGTGCCACTAGCGAGTGTGGTCCTACCGACCCTTTCCCGTTCAACAGAGGTTCCCTTTTCCCTCCCGGAGAGGTTTTCATATTGCTTTACTTCCACTCTCCCCCACCGGTGCGGTCTGTGCTTTGCCCACCCATGAGATGAGCAGTGGGATTAGGAGGGCATCCAGCGGCGGCAACGGATTCTGGCAAAATACGGGAAGAATGCCCTGTTAGGTGTGGTGTCCCTAGGTCAATCATGTACCTCCATTGGTCTGTTATTGTGCCAGTCACATTTTTCTTCCACCCACTACAGCATATACAATGGGGCACTGGATCAGAACTCTTCAGCCTTTGGGTAAAACTGGGCCACTGTGAATGACACCATTATGACCATTCGCAGGAGCACTTCTGCAAACAAAGCAGTCCCCTTGCGTGCCAGAGAATACAATGGCAATGCGTGCTTTTTCGAGACAAAAATATTTTTGCGTTTGGCCATATTTATGTAAGACTAATGAAGGCCTGGCAGCTTCCCCCAACAATACATTTATGCAAAAACCCTGACAAAAATAAACAAAGCATTGCCATAGACTGGAGCCAACGCCTGACCTACTGCCTTTGCCAATGCTTGTTTAAGAGCATGAGAAGCACCATCAGGCACATTTCTACTTTTTAAATAACTACTCGCACGATTCCTGGCTCAGGGGTCCAAGAGTGACAACTTTCAGAGCTGTTGCAGTGCCTTGCTTGCCATTAGAAGACTCTGTGAACACTTCACATCAATGGCACTTTCTGGGGCACCACTACCTTGTTTTCTTCACATCTTTCACTGGGTGGTTTAGCAGTTAAGTTGCTGCCCTTGTTTCTAAAAGCTAGGTGTGAAGAGCAGGGTCGGATTGGGAACCCAAGCCAGCCCTGGCAATATGGCTGGACCGGCCCCTGGGGTGGGTGAGGTCAGGGGTGCTGGTGAGAAGCACAAAACCGGCCCCCACCACTCGAAAGCTGGCCCCAACCCTTCTGGCCCACCTGGAAAACGCCTGGTGCCCGCTACGGCCATTCCGGCCATTGTGTAGAGCCACAAATCTGATTCAAGGATTTGCCATCATCTTTCATTGCTTCTGTAAGGGTTGGACCGTGCCGAGTTGAGGCACTTACCTTCTTGTAGGCACCGAGGTGCCATTCTCAGGAGGTGCCTGGCTCCTGGCTGGGTTTCAGCACCATATTGGAGGGCCATAACCCTTCATTATTTTTAGCTTATTGGTTTCCTTTGCACTTTTCTTTTAGTAACTTTTTACTGTCCAGTATACTTGCTTCATAGGGGAACCTCTGAGGTAAGTTGGAGTAGCTGGACTCAAGTTTGATATAGATTTTTAAACCCTCCCGTTTTTGACCCTTGTCACATCAGGGCCTTGGCTAAGCTCCCTTGTATGGCAGGCTTTTTAAACCAGACTAAAAAGGCGACCCAAAGGTAAGCCCTTCTGCGCTCGTCCGTGTCTGGACTGCACCAAGTGCCAGGACTCCTGGTCTTTTTGTCTCAATTACTCCTCCTAGGCGCTATTATCCCAGAGAGGACTTTGTGAAATACAATAAATTAGGTAAATTACATTTATGGCCCTACTTAAACCTGATCTTAAGGAGCTGGCAAATAATTGTATGGCAAATAAGTGGGTTAATGGCCGCCAATTACCAGATTTGACGACCACCATTCCTGGTGAGTAATTTCATGGACGTTATTTAGGGGTCACATAATTTGTAAAATAATAAGTGCCAGGGCTCTGACCAGGAGGCCACTGCAGCTTGCACCACCCATCGCCCCGGTCATCGCTGCCAAAACAACTACTAACCATCTCTCTTGCTTGTAAATGCAACAGGTCAGATTATTCCAGGGCCCCAAAGCTAAAGGAATGGTTGGGGAGGCAGGTATTAGCAATTTTAATATATATTGTATTCCTAAACCACTGTTGTTCTGCTCATCTCTAAATTAGATGAGAGCAGCGCCACCATGTGGTGGACTGCTCCAAGTATGGTGTTGACAATTAGGTGCCGCTGCCGAGCACCGGAAACCAATGAAGTGCCGGTGCTGAGCACCGGAAAGCACCGGCTCAAATTAGGCACTGGTCACCAGGGGTCACAGTTGCGGTCCCCAGCTTGCTTCTTCTAATCACTAGCACTGCCTTTGCAATCCCTGGCCTCAAGGGTGGTAAAAACAGCGACAAGAACACACAGGGCTCTGTAATCCTTATTGTCTGCCTGTTTTTTTATTATATTATTAGTGAATAATATAATATTATTCACTATTAGTATAATAAAAAATAGAGCACACTTAGGACATTTGGTGGCAGCTGTGGCAAGGAAAATGGCTTTAAATGTATGTTGTATGCGTGTTTGCGGGTGAGGGTGTGTTTAAGTGAGATCGAGCATGAATATATGTGAGTCAATGTTTCTGTATATGTAAGCATGTGTGTGAGTGAAAGTGAATGGGAGTCAAGTGACAGGTAGTGAGTGAGATTGTGCAAGACTGAGGCCCAGATTTACTGTTCTTTGATGCAAGGTAATGCTGAACCAAAGATGTTGCACTGCCTTGCGTCAAAGGGGGAAAGATAAAATGAGCCATATCTAATAAGATATGGGGTATTTGTTCCCCCCCAGTGCGCTGGTGCACTTTTGGAAGCCATGCGCCAACGCACATACCCTTGTGCCAGAGTGCAAGGTGTGTGTGTTCTCTGAAGCTTAGGTTTTGTACAGGAAGGAGTCCCTTCCGGGACAAAAACCATGGTTTAAGGCGTTTCCCACGTTGCATGTGTGCTGTACACTGCAGCACTCATGCAAAGCTGGAAAAACCTGAAGAAATGAAAACATTTCTAATCTTTTCACCTGCGTAAGATTTTTGTGCAAATTTCTGTCTACCAATGTTTTTAGATAGAGATTTGTGTCAAAACCCATGAGTGGTTGCCTCTGAAGCCCCATGCACCATCCATGGAACATCCCCTTTATACAAAATATTGCAAAGCAGCGCCTAACACAACTTTGCGATACTATTCAATGCAAATCCTCGATTGTTGTGAGGTTAGGTCATGTGACATACCTTCATGGACAAAATCAGGGTCAGGGCCATATGATGTCATTTCCTTTGAGGTCATTGAGGTCAAAGGGTATGTGATGTCATTTCTGGTACCTCTGAATTTTGGCGAATCAACGGCCTTTAGTCATTTGATAATCACCCAAACCCCCCCCCCATCTCATGTGTTTTCTTTAATAATGCTAGTTCTCCTGTTAAGAATAGATTTAAGTGTGCTTATTTAATTGATAACCAGGATCCTGATATGTTTTTTTTTACGGAAAGTTGGGCCTGCAAATCTTCAGCCCCTGACCCAGTTACTGCCCTATGGGCAGGCAGCAGGCTATTCTGTATTCAGGCATGATGGTCGGAATATATGTGGAGGTGGCCTTGCGATAATGTATTGAGATTTTCTACAAGGTCATTTCCTACCTATCTGTTCGCGATATTATGAAGCGCTATCTTTTAAGCTAGAACTCTCTGATACTTTCACTTTTGCAGGCCTACTTGTCCTGGACCCAGAACTGACTTTTTACTGGCCCTGGGAACCTTTTTTACATCTAACTATATTTTCTCGAATGACTCCTCTCTCAGTTTTAAAACAGCTTTGCCGCTTATTGCATCTGACCACAAAGCTGTACATTTTAATCTTAGAATCACCTGCTCACATCGCCCCTGGTCAAAAAACACAATCTTGCGCCTGGCATAAAATTACCCAAGACACACTGCCTTGGCAGCTTTGCTGCCTTCGCACTGGCAGGACGCTGATCAGGACACATTAGACTGTCTACAATGGGTCACCGATGCTCTTGATTCATTGGCACCCCTAAAAAGTGTCATGTCAAGGTGGATTTACCATACGACACCCTGGTTTTCATGAAACTTTAGGGCTTTTAAGCAGAAATGCAGAAGAGACAGGAGCAAAAATTGTTTTAAAATTATGACCACCTTAGAGAAAGCAAAATATAAGGATCTGATCCATGAGTATAAGGCACTCATTTTTAAGGGAAAAATTCTTTATTTTTCTGGTAAGATTGATTTAGTAAACACTTCCACTAACGGCTCTTTTAAAAAATTAAGGTTGCTACTGGTTATCTTAATACCACCAACAGTGGAATTACTCAATCTTTCTCAGTCAAAGGTTTTCTCCATTTATCCTGAGTTTGCCTTGTCTGGTCAGTTGGGCACCACTGCGGCTCCCGCCTCAGGGGCAACTGGCGAGGCCAAGCCAGCGCTCAGGAAATGTGCCCATCTCACAGGAAACAAGTACAGAACTTAAACTGCACTATTAACTCAGGATCTCCTGCTGACGCCAGCCCGCCCAGGATTCTGGAACGCGCCCCGGATATTGTTGCTAAGCACCTCACTGTGGTTTACAATATTAGTAGTTAAAGATTATGGAAATTCCCAAATTATGCCAGCCACAGTAATCCCTTTGTTAAAAAAAAAACCTTCTGCTAGTCCGCTAGAAATGATCCTCCTAGTTCACTTCTGCTCTTGCCTTCAAAACTTTTAGAAAAGACGCTTAATCAAGAACTCGGATGAAATCAGATTGTTTGTAGATGGCGGGGGCAGGCCGCTCTCATTGTGGTAGATCATTCGGCGGCGTTTGACACTGCCAGTCATTCAGTGCTGATCGCCCGCCTGTCTCAAGTAGGGATTCGAGATAATGCCCTTGATTTTCCTGGTTCCTTCTTGTCGGTCAGAGTACAATCGGGCACTGTCAGTAACCTCTAAGACGTACTCTCTTCCATGTGGCGCTCCACAGGGCTCATCCCTCAGCCCGACGCTGTTCGATCTCTATGCGACTCCTCTTGCCGACTGATTCAATCTTTGGTGTCTTATGTTGACGACAACCAATTTATCGTCTCTGTTTTCAGTCATGAACAAGAGGTAGCACTTTATTTCCACAACTGCATGCAGGAACTTGGCCACTGGATGAAAAACAACTGTCTTAAACTCAATGCAGACAAGACGTAAATTCTTCTTTTTGGGAATAAATCGTCTTCTTGGATCCCTCTGTGGTGGCCTAGAGAGTTGTGCACACTTCCTGCCCCAGCTAAAACAGCACAAAATCTTGGTGAAATATTTAATGACATGCTTACTTTTCCCACCCAGATTAATCAGGCCTCGACTTCTTGCTTCAATAATATTAGAATACTCAAGACAAATCTTCTCCTTTATCCCGGTTTCCCTGTGGAAATCAGTGGTTTTAGCCTTGACCTCCTCACGGGTCGATTATTGTAATGCATTATATTTCACTATTAATCAGCAGTCGCTCAACAAGCTCCTGACTTCAAAATGCAGCCGCTCAGTTAATATTGAAATTCCAAAATTTCAGTCTGTTTCCCAAGAATTGTCTAAATTACACCGGCTTCCAGTGAGGAAACGCATTACATTCAAAACTTTGGGGTATATGTACAAGAATTGCCTTTAACTAACGTTAGCGTTAGTTAGCTGCAATTTTGTTCACGGGAACGCCCACCTTGCATATCATTTTCGTTAAGTCGTGCTAACAGAATAGGTGATCTGAAAATTGCACGTTTACGCAAGATAACTGCTGCTAACTGCGGTTAGCAGCAAGTTGTAAATACGGCGATTAAAAAAAGGCGTCATAGCGTCAGAAAATTGACGCTACGGCTGCGGTAACTCCTTGTACATATGCCCCTTTGTGCCTAACACACAAAGCCTTCCACAATTCACGCCCAGGGGACATCAGGTCCAAATGTCAATGGTATGTTCCAGATGGAGTCTCCAATCTACCACCGTCAAGAATCTTGTGGTTCCTGCAGCCACTCATCCCCTTTGGAGTGGGAGGAGATTCTCCTTGACAATGTCTACAGCTTGGAATTCTTTTCCATTACATAGCAAGTCTACAGCCAGTCATACTCGAACTAGAAAGGCCCTTCAGACTTGACTATCTACAGCCTAATTAGTTTATCAGCATTTTTACTTGTTCCTTTTGCCTCTACTCAGCTTCCATTTTTCTGGTTTTCCAACGCCAAGATGCCCTAGGGTAGCAGCATGTTTTATAAATTATTTTCATTTCATTGGCTCTACTTTGAGCAATTCACCACTAAATAATGCAATGGCTCATATGTGGCGCCAAGAGTTGAAGCCTCTCTTGATGTTAGATAAATCGTCTTCTAATTAGAGATGGAAATTCACATTTTTTTGCGGTTTGTTATCGGAGGTTTTTCCATTTGTAGGAGCCCCCAATCTCTAAATGAAGGATGAGTGGATGGTTTTTGGTGATATTCCACTGATTTTTGTTCTGCTTTCTACGAAAGGCTTGGATGTCTTGCCGCTGAATGGTGGATGTTTGTTGCTATCCAAATCAGTGATACTCATTTTATCGACCTCAGAGGGATGATAAGCAATTTGGCCGTACCAGGATTTGGAGCTGTGACTATGGAGATAAACGCAGACCCTCACAGTAGATGCATTAGCCCACTGAGTCATGTGTCTCAGATCACACACAGTCACTGCTGGGAGCTGGCGCTGAAACCCATGGGGGCTTATTTCCAAGCCCCTTACGCCACTTCTGCGTCACTTTTCCCATGTTAAAAATGACGCAAAAGTGGCGCAAGGGGCTTGTAAATAAGCCCTTTGGTCTCCTGGTTCCAACGCACTGGCTTACCCAAAACACCCTGACAATGCCCACTGTAGTAGGGCTGGGCGAGAGTCAGTAGTGTTCCCTGGAGCTGGTGTCATGTGTTGTGCTGTGTCTGAAGGCTGCTCCTAAGTGCCCCAGCGCAGCAAAGACAGTCTCAATAATTCACGTGAGCCTGCAGATGATGGCATTCCCAGAAGAGAGCAGTCTGGTTGTCATAGTAACCAATGCTCTATTTTCGGTCACTCCGCTAAATTGCCAAAGTCCTCAAGTTTGTCCCCAGAGGCAGATGACATAAGAGCACTGGTCTCAGGGTATAAAGGGGCCAGTTTCTGCCAAGCCTAAGAGGTCCAGCCACACTTGAGCCTGGATTACAGGCAGCGCTTTAAATGGGCCTGTACTGTCCAATACTGAGTACTGGCACTTTTTTATTTTGGGAGCGAGAGTACCTGTATTTCTCAAGTAAAAAACGTAATAATTTCAATTGCAGAGTACCAGCACTTCTCAAGTTAAAAACATAATACTTTCAAGTGGAGCAACACTTTTCAGAAACAAGCAGGTGCTCTGGCTTAGAGAACCTGCACGTCTATTTTTCCACTTCAAGCACTGATTACGGGGGAGTCACGGGGGCGCACTAAGGGGCATATCATCAAGGCCCGTGATAAAATTATCGCCGCTTTAGCGTCTGTTTTCGGACGAAAAGCGGTGATAATTTTATCGCACTATCAGCAAGGACACGCTGACGCGTGTTTCCATGCCTCAACGCTATTTACCTTAACGCCCAGCTTTGCATCTCTAATGAGATGCAAAGTGGGTGTTACTGACCAAAATAATGTGAGAAATGTCGCTAACCGACATTTCTCCAATTATCAAGCTGCACGCTAACCTGCATAGCGATAAGAAAAGTAGCACTAACCGCGCTTATCGCTACTTTCCTTACGCCTGCTTTTCAATCTGATTTAGCCATTATATCCAATGGAAGGTGGATATTATGGCTAAGTCTGCCCTGCCCTATCAACAAGCTATCGCCTATGTTTGTGCGGTTATCACTGGATTTCCAGCGATAATCGAACATTTTGCATCTAGCGCTTGGATTTTTATCGCATTGGAGATGAGCGTTGCTGATAGCACGCTATATCTGCAAAAAAATCCAGCGCAAGCCGGCGATAATTATCCTCGCACTAAAGCGATAATTATCGCCGGCTGTTGCTGATATGCCCCTAGGACTGTATTGAGGCTGCGGATGCTTGTGCTCTCCTTCTATAATACCATCACACAGGCACGTTTTCTTGTAGTGTTCCTTATTTTTCAATGGCAGCAAATAAGGTTAGGGAACCCCTAAACTCTTTCACCGATGTTCAACCATATCATCGAGTGTTTTACATCGACAGTTGTTCTCAAGTCCAGAATGTTGACTGCCAATATATTGTCCAGGTGTGAGGATACAGGTAAGAATAGATTTCCTATTGTTAATCCACATCTATGTTTCTTGACGATTTTATGATTTAGTGATAGTCGATATTCTTGTAGGTTGATATTTCGACATACATACCCAGCACCATATTACTGAGGTGATGTAGTGTATCATCTACAAAGTGGCGCAGACTTAGAGTGGTGCAGACTTAGTGCACCCCTGATGATACTATTTGGGATTGGACATGGGGGTCTCGGGAACACCCAGCCACCACTCCACAGCAAGTCACACTCCTGCATGGCGGTCCCTTCTCCGTCTGTAAAGTCAGGCCTGTCCGCCTGCAGTAAAAGATCCTTTTGCCTCTACTCAGCTTCCATTTTTCTGGTTTTCCAACGCCAAGATGCCCTAGGGTAGCAGAATGTTTTATAAATTATTTTCATTTCATTGGCTCCACTTTGAGCAATTCACCACTAAATAATGCAATGCCTCATATGTGGCACCAAGAGTTGAAGCCTCTCTTGATGTTAGATAAATCGTCTTCTAATTAGAGATGGAAATTCACATTTTTTTGCGGTTTGTTATCGGAGGTTTTTCCATTTGTATGAGCCCCCAATCTCTAAATGAAGGATGAGTGGATGGTTTTTAGTGATATTCCACTGATTTTTGTTCTGCTTTCTACGAAAGCATCTATCTATCTATCTCTGCAGTGCTGCCCCCAGTTTGTGCCTGCGCTGGGTTTCTGAGCACTTTTTAGGTCAAAGCCTACCAGACAGCACAGCTGTCTGGTTTGCTAAAGACTTCTTGGGACATTCTGAAAGCTACTGAGAATGCATTCCACCATTGCTTACTATTGGCTTTATGGTTTGCAACTCACATTTGCTTCCTTTCTATTTGTTGGCTTGATTTGTTTGAAGCTGTCCAATATGTCTTTGTCTCTCCCATTGAGCATAGGTAGCCTTATTCCTGTATTCTTCCACGAGTGCTCGCTTTCTGTAAACAGGCCTTAAAATGTTGTCCTAGCTTGTCACATTTCCTGTGAAAATACCAGTGAAAGGAAATAAATTCGCATAATGTTGATAGGATTTCCATCAACTGCCAAGAGAGGCCAGTGTCATCATTTGGTTATCCTTCAACCTTAGCTACTGCTCCTCAAAGCCTTGAGGGAAATCATGTAGCAAGAGATTGCAATTGAACAGTACACAGTAAAGTCAGAGAAGGAAACTTTACAGACAAAGACTGACCAGTGTGGTCATGAGTGATACAGCAATAGTAAATCATCTCTTGTGTGATGGAAATATTAGTGCAGTGCAAAAAAGTGGGATTTAAAAAGGAGTTGGGAGAGAAAGAAACAGCCTTTAATCACCATCTCAATGCCAATCCTGTTAAAAATATGTATAAGCAACTTTAAACAAATAGGTTGCTTCACAATGGGTCGACTAGTTTCAGCCTAAATGGAACTCTTTCCGGCTTTCTTCAGGACCTATACAAATGAGCTAGCTACTGCAAAATAGTGGATGTGAAAAATATATGTAATGTGTGAATGAAAATTGTCAAAAAGTACAACCTTGAGTGATGAGATCTCTGAATGAGCAGGGTAGTCTTCACTCCTGCATCATTCGAGATACAGACCTCACCTCACCTGGTCACTAACTCAGGTATTGGAGACCCCGCTCTATCCGTCGGTGCCTCGGACTCTCCTGGGTTTGTGGGTCTCCTGTGCATTCAGAGACAGAGGTCAAATGTCAGGCTCTATCTTCTGAGCGAGTTTGGTGTTTACTTTTCTTTCTCTAACTTCAAAGTGAGAAGATTTATGTGAAAATCTTGCTGGCCACCTGGGTTGTGAAAGGAAAGGCTTTTTTCAAGTACACAACAAAATTGAGATCTCTGTAAATGATCTGTGCAGATATTTCAGAATATATTGGAATTAGGAAAGCACAAATGAAGCACGTTTTTTGGGAATTATAAAGTGTGGTGGAAACAAATATTTTAATACAATCAACATAAATCAATACACTAGGTGATCCCATTTCTACACATTATCGTTTGTGCACTGTATACCTTTATCAATTTGTACATGTGTAATGGTCATTTCAATTAAAAATGTGTTGTATGTAATGGCAGTGCGCTACTACACCATGCATAAACCACACTATGCCACTCCACTGTACACCGCTCCACTCTACAACATGCCACTCCAATATATGATACACCATGTCACTAAACTTCACGCCACTTTATGCCACTACACTCTACCACCCTCCACTCCACTCTATGACATACCATTCTACAACACACCACGCCACTCCACTCTACGACACATCTGTGACTCCATTCTACAGCACTCTATGACACTCTACGACACACCACTCAACTTTGCAACATCCCACTCTATGCTATGGACCGCCACTTTACACCACTCCACTTTACGCTCCTCCATTCTACAACACTACTCCACTCTATGTCACAACTCTCTAAGACACTCCTCTCTACAACACTCAACTTCACTCTATGCCACTCCACTCTATGACACTTTACTCCACTCTACGCTATGCCACTCCACTTTACCTCCCTCACTCTATGACACTCTACTCTATGTCCCTCCACCCTACTCAACTCTGTACCACCCCACTCTACAACATTCTACTCCACTCTATACACCTCTACGACATTCTACTCCACTCTATGCAACTCCTTCCATGGCACTCCATGCTACTTTACTCCACTCTGCTCTACAACAAACAACTCCACCCAACTCCACCCAACTCCACTCCACTCCACTGCACTACACTCTATGCAACTCTATGCCACTTTAATCCACTCTACAACACTCTCCTCCACTCCATTCTATGATACTCTGCGGCACTCTGCTCACTCTATGTCCATCCACTCTACACCCCTTCACTCTACTCCACTCTACAACACTGTACTTCCTCTACAACACTTAATCCACTGTATGATACTCAATTCTGCAACACTCCACTCCACTCTATGACAATCTACTCCACTCTACTCTGTTCCGCTGTACACCACTCCCTGTATGCCACTCCATGTCACTTTACTCCACTCTATGCCATTCCGCATATCAAACTTGTTCAAGTGCATCATAACAAAATCGCAAGCACAGCAGAGGCTCCTCCGCTATAGCAGAGGAGGAACACCCCCCGACAGCTGGTAAAAAAAGGAAAATAAGATGATAATAGACCAGGTATCATTTTACTTTTCTCTCCCTGGCGAGTCTTGGGGACGGTGCATGACATCAGCCGCTACTGCCCAAGGCTATGGCTTATGACACCTACTCAGACGGTTCGGTACTGTTTACTAAATTAAATATTATGAATGTATTCAAAAGAATGTATGCACGTAAAAAAGAAAAATGGAACATTGTAAAATGCTCTGTAAATACTAAGGAATCTGAAATTGGAGGCTAAACATTAGGTTGATATCCTTAAATTGGGAGCAACAAAAGGACAGCAAACAAAATCTAGTATAGACGATTGGTGGCCTCATTTGAAGCACTGATATGTGTCGGCAAAAAGAGAGCATGCATCAGGAGCTAAAAGATAAAATGACATGCTAGAGCCTAGCATACCGCGTCACCTTTTAGAAATAAAAACACATTTAGAAAAGATCTAACCTTTTCATCAATATTTCAATTTTCACATATTTTTTTGTTTGTGAATTAAATAATATATTTATAATTTGTGAATTTGTTTGATGTATACTTGTTTTTGTATTTGTGTGTATTGTTTTGAAGATCAAATCGTAGAAATAGCTTAGTTCGGGGTCCCCAGTTTCCAGTGGTCATTTCAGTAGGGGGTCCACCGAAGTCAAAAGTTCAAGAGCTGCTGCATTGAGTGATGTTTTTAGTTAACAATCAAGCTCATTAATTTAAGATTGTTTTAAAAAGATTAAGAAAGTCCTTCAAAATTTAAATTGGCTACGATCCAAGAGATGATCGAAATGTGCCAACCGTGGCAACATCACGCACGATCGACTGAAATCCAGCAGCATGCTCCTGAGACCCAAGAAAGAGCTGTGCCTGTCCCACCAACTATCTGAGAGGTGCCTTTATAGTGGGCAAGTCTTTGATGTAACGAGAACAGTAACTAGCCATCCCCAGAAAGAATGGGACGTCAGCCAGAATGGTTCATTAAGCAGAACAGCTAGTTTTTCTGGATCGGCCTTTTCTCGTAGCTTGAAAATATATGGCCAACTTTTGCTCATCTTGTAAAATTCAAATGCGCCCCCTGCAGCCCTGCAGCCCTGCAGCCCCAGCACGGCCCATGCTCTTGCGAGTCAACGCCCTATCCAGTCAAGGAGTTTGTATGTGGAGGATTCCGCACCCCTCTTCAACCAAAAGAAACTTATTTTTGTTTGCCTGCTGGAAGTGAGGGTAAGAGCTGTGTGGTTGAACATCCATGCCACTGCTCACAAGTGTCAATGTGGGGTAAGTGTGAAAACCCAACACTGTTTGTACTCCTATGCACTTGCACATTTCCCGGTGTCTATTGTATGGGTCTGACAAGGAGTGCCCTATAGGTGTTTAAGTGACTGTAGATTCTGAGGTGTCAAGCAGCATGGACTCTGGGTGGGCAATATTCTAATAAAACAACTTAACATATTTGATATCTTTTTAAAGTAGAACACATCTGTTGGCTCGATTCCAAAGGCCTTAAATTGCAAATACAGGGTCAATATCTTGCTTTCAGAGCTATGTGCACTCTACAGTCCAGCTGGCTTTCAAGTAATACCCTAGGAAAGAGCAGTGACGTCTAGACTGGTTGCATTGCAATCTCTCCTATGGCCCTGATTTTGAGTGGGTCGGTAAATTCCGACTTGTGTGTAAACTGCTGTTTTGCACAGGTCGGAATTACCAATTTGGCTGTATTTAACGCATCCAATAATTACCGGATGCGTTAAATGCCCCAGCTGTCATTAAATGTTGCCAGGTTAAGTATGCCGACATTTAACTGGGAAAATTGTACGGTATTTACCAAACCATGCCGATTATGGTGCCTTAGACACTAAAATCATCATGTTATTCCCCACCAACTTGTGATAGCTGTTATTTATTGCAAATGATAAATAACGTACACCGTGGTATTTAAAACATTTTTTTTTACAGATCTTTATATATCGCGAACTGACCCGAATCGGGTATCAGAGAGCTTTACATAGCACCAGTTACATGAGGACACACATTCATTTTTGTTAGGCACAGGGAGATTAAGTGATTTGCCTAGAATCACAGGATGTTCAGCGTCATTGCCGAGACTCGAACCCAGTTCCCCAGATTTGAAGTTGACCGCCCTAGCCGTTAGGCCAACCCCTCTCCCCTATTATTATTTATCTCTGAGAAATGACGCCAAAACTCGTAATCAGGGCCTTAGGGGCATATTATCAACAACGAGCGATAAATATCGCTAAACGCGTCTAGCGCGTTTTTCATTATCGCCGGATCACATCGCCATGTTAGCGGCATATTTGCAACGATTTGAAACAGGCGATGTGAAATCCGGCGATATACAGCGATTTCCATCAATATCGCATGAAAACCAGTGATGTTAGAACTGTGCAGTAAGATTTCCTTAAATAGTTCCATATTTCTACATATATTTATGTTATAATGCTAATTTGTTTATGCTGGTGCTTTATTTTGTTATAGTTGGCTGTTTAAAGTGCTAAAATCCAACAAACATCACAAAATGACTGCACATTTATTGGTTAAATAAATGTGTAAAAATACACAAGTCACAACTTCATTTAGTCACAAAAGAAGAATAAATATGGAGAAAACTGATAAAATGGCAGCAAAAAACTTGGATAAATACAGACAGAACTGCTAAAAAAAACCAACATAAAATTGAGAGCCTTAATTACAACCTATGGCACTTGTTGTAAAGCAGATGGGATATCTGTCACATTTTTCACCCGCCCACCAAACTCTAAATAAGACCTTTAGTACCTACAAATAATCAAAATCATTTTGAATAATGCTGTGAAACACTTTTTGCCGAAAATTTGTTTGGGGAAACTATGGTTTGCTATTTTTACCTCTACCAAATCATATCACTAACAAGGCTTCATGGATTGGTGGAATTTTCTCTGCAAAGCTGTGGTCTGATTGGCTGGTAGCGAGCAGTGCGTAATCCCTGTTGATAGATCGTGATATTTTCTGTCTACACCTAAATTCTCGCCTGAGGCACTTGAATAGAACCCTGGCATCTCTGTGACATGGTCTTTGCCAGATTGTCCTGTGCGCCAGCCACACCCATGTGCTTGGGGCTTTTTGAAGTTGTTGAATTCTTCATTTATAAATGCAAAAAGAGGAGACCCATGGTCCAACGCTGACTGATAAGGACTAATAGCGGTGGCGTAGCAAGGGGGGGTGGTCCACCTGGGGTGGCATGAGTTTTGGAGGCAACAGCACACCCCACCCGCTCATACCGGGCAATGTTGCGGGGCGGCAGCCTCAGGGACCATCGCCAACTCCTCCCCTGCTCTCACCTGTGGCTGTTGCGAGGCGGCTAATGCACCGACCGCCGCAGGCGGCAAAGGTCTAGCTACACCACTGACCAATGGAGGCCTTATGGCCGAGGCTCGGACAAAAAATAATATGGCTCCATGAAATTCCCATACAGGGATAACATTCTTGTCCTTGAGGCAGGCTAGCAGAGGTCCAAAAATAGCTAAATTTCAACAGGATTTGTGTATCATTGGCACGGCCGGACTGGGAAGCCAAAGCAGCCCTGGCAATTTTGTTAGGACCAGTCTCGGGCAGATGGGGTGAAGTGCAAGTGTGAAGCACTGCTGCTTTTAGTACTGGGGCCCAATATTGTAGCACCGCTGCAAAACCCGCCCCCAGTTTAAAAAAAGCATCCCCCACTGCTACAAAATCAGCCCCCATCCTTCCAGCCCTCCGAGAAAACGCCCAGTGCCTGCTATGGCCAGTCCGGACCTGATCATTGGCACATGGCTGAAGATTAAGTTGATGCGCCCCACTGTCCATTTATGATCTTCTGGCACACGGAGACAGTGGTGGTGACCTCAGGGGACTACAGAGGCGTATGTCCAGGGATGTAAGAAGTTACTTTCACTGTCTGACCTCTAACTCAGAGCAAACACCAAAAGAAACTCATGGAGCACTGTTCTGCTCTGACCACCACCTCCTGCTGCAAGGCGGCGCTGGGAATCAAAACCTAGCCTGCTCCCTTCCGCTCTCTCTTTCTATCCACCCCTCCTCTGTCTCTCTTCTTCTCTACTCTCCCTTTCTGTTCCTTTTTCTTCTCCTCTGATCTCTCTATCTCTATGGCTGTCTCTTGAAGGTCCGTCTGTGCCTGCGGTAAATAAGGCTGGGGAGCTTGAAAAAGTGACAGAGGCACCCGCAGGCCCTGGGCCTTCAAAAACCATCCCCCAGGGAAATGCCTGTGGGTTAAATGGCCGGTCCTGCCCTGTCCAGCTGACAGGTTGCTCGGTCCTGGATCTACGATGAACACTGCTGTCTGGTAGGCCATATCACTACCTAAATAAGGCAACACCCTATATGCAGGTGCTCCTCCTGCATCCTGCACACACTCTGGACCGCCCACCCCGCGTCCTCATCTCACCAGCCCTGCATCACTGGAGGCTTTGTAGAGCCCAATTTACCAACCTCAAGTTCCTATGAATTCACTGGAATTTCTATAGAATGTCCCCAGCATCTCCGCAGACCTCTCGCAAGGCCCTTCCTTCCTCCCTGTAGGAACCGCAGATGCAGGATGTGTATAAGAGAAGTTTATTGTGCGATAACAGGCAGGTACAACCGCACTCCAGCTCGGCCAGCAGTAACTGACCTTCTCACTCAACACTCTAGAACAGGTAGCATCCAGTTACCTAGAAACAGGTAACTGGGATACCACATCCTCCCTCTTTAACAGAATTTAATAAACAGGAGAAAAATGATAAGGTTAGAACAATTATAGAGAAGGGCTACACAATAATAATAATACAAAATACATAAGTGAGAAAATGAAACTAACAGAAAGAAATGCATTAAATATAAGCAATGCAACATTAATAATAAGCAGTGCAAGCAGTAAGAAACAATGCATTATGCAATAAACACTATCTAACCACCCCCTCTTTTACACAAAACAAAATGAACAAAATCAAGTTACATTACAAAATCTTAAAATTTCTTAGCAAGAACAATTTGTCTACTTCTTGAGGAAGAAGCAGCAGAATACATAACCTGACGATCTGCAATATCAGCAGGTGAAGGGATTCCATTTTGAGTATTTGAGGATGAAGTACCTTGAGTAATTTCTGCAGTATTTGAGTTAATAACCTCATCCCACAACCAATTGGTGGAAGGACTGATTTTGTCCTCATGAATACTGCCCCAATTCAAAACTTTGTTGCACCTTGACATCCTGCCAAAATGCCACACTTTACCATCACTTAATATGGCTGATTTAGAATACACATCAATTACTCTTAGAGGATTGGAAAATTTGCTACTACCTTTCCTGATCTTGTGTGCAAATTTTACTCTTACCCAATCACCTTTTTTTAGAAACACATCTTCCCTATTGTGTTTCTGATCATACTGGGTTTTACACTTTTCTTGTAGTTTTTTCAAATTAGATCTTACAACAGCAGGTGACCACTTGCTACAAATTCTCTTTTGGTTCCAAGCCACATTATCTTTTGTAAAAGGTTCCCTACCTCTTAAGATTCTGAATGGACTGCAACTAGTTCCTGTGGGTGTAATCCTGAATGCCCAAATGGTTTTGAACAATTATTTCTTCCAATCCTTGCTAACACTAATTGAAGCTTGAATACTACCCATTATCACTCTATTGAATCGTTCTACGATTCCGTTCCAGGCAGGATGATAAATGGGTGTCTTTTTTCCTTTAATACCATTCCTAGTCAAGAAACAATTGAACTTCTCTGCACAAAATTGAGTACCATTGTCACTTAAAAGGACTTTGGGAATACCTTCTCTTAAAAATAAACTTTCCAACAATCAATGATGGTACTGATTTCAATGTTATCAATCAAAACCACTTCAGGCCATTTCGAAAAATTATCTACAGTGACAAACAGATACCACGGTTTCCCATCCGTATCAGACTCAGGACCTAACAAGTCAACACTCAACTCTTCCCATGGACCATTTGGAATATTCTTCTCACCTAAAGATGGTCTGAATAACAATTGTGATTTATCAGAGTTCGAACAAACACAACATGATTTCATTAAACCTTCAATATCTTTGTCCATATTCGGCCACCAGTACCAAAGTTTTACTCTTTTTTTAAGTTTCACAATGCCAAGATGTCCACTGTGACAAATATCAAGAATCTTTCTCCTTAACGTTTCAGGTACTACTGATCTATCTCCACTCAAAATCACATCGTTATCATCAACAGAAAGTTAATCTCTAATCTCCCAAAAACTCCTGTGGTGAGATAAAATGTCTTTCTTACAAGGCCAACCATTAATCATAAATTCCTTAATAAGCTGAAGAACAGTGTCCTTAGTATATTGCTCTCTCCACTCAACTTTAGAAATTGCATTAGGATCTGCTTCATGAACAATTGCTACACCACTTTCATCCCAATCTGCAAAATTAGAATCAGAAATGCATGCTACACTGAACTTGTCCCATTCATTCTCATTATTGACAGAATGAGGTACAGGAGCTCTGCTCAAAAAATCCACTACTTGATGTTTTTTTACCAGGTAAGTAAACCACATCATATATAAAGTCCAAAAGACGTAAGGTCATCCTAGCAATTCTAAGTGTGGCTTTCATGAATCCTTCAGTAGTAAGAACCTTCAGCAATGGCGTATGATCAGTGCGGATGGTAAATCTTGCACTCCAAATATATTGCCTGACCTTTTCTGTAGCCCAAACAGTGGCTAACATCTCTTTTTCAATTACAGAACATTTGTTTTCAGAAGAAGTTAATGATCTGGATGCAAAAGCCACTGTACACTCCTCACCTAAATCATTCACTTGTGTAAGTACAGCCCCTAACCCTTTACCACTTGCATCCATGGTTATGATGCTGTGGGCGAGAGGATTGAATCCCTGCAGAGGAAGAGCACAACATAATTCATTCTTAATAGTATCAAAGTCTTTTTGTAATTCAGGATTCCATCTAAATTCTTGCTAGACATTCAGTAAATCCCTGAGATTGTGGGTTTTCGAGGCAAAATTATTAACAAATTTAGAATAAAACTCTGTTAACCCTAAAAAGGATCTAAGATCTTCTTTTGAAATCGGGGCTGGAGCTTCATTTATAGCTTTAATTACATTCTTTTTTGGTGAAATACCTTTTCCCCCAACCTCATGACCTAGATATGTAATAGAATTCATAGCAAATCTGCATTTTCTCAATTCTGCTGTCAATTCACATTCAGAAAGTTTGCTCAACACCAATTCTAACTGTTTGTCGTGTTCCATTTTATCTCGACCCATAACCAGGATATCATCCTGAAAATACGTTACTCCCTTGGTGTCCTTAAATATTTTATACATCAGCCTCTGAAAAACCGCAGCGGCTGACGCCAACCCAAAAGACATACGTATAAATCTATAGCAACCAAATGGGGTAATAAATGCAGTCAGGTTCCTACTTTCAGGATGTAATAGAACCTGGTGTTAGGCTGAGGTCAAATCAATTGTTGAAACCCATTTTATGCCTTGTGACTGAGCCAATAATTAATCTATTCTTGGAAGTGGAAACTTATCCACAATGATGTTTTTATTAAGGTCTCTCAGGTCAATGCATAGACGTAGACGACCATCAGATTTCCTTGCGACGACCAATGGGGCCAACCACTCAGCACATTCCACTGGCTCAATTATTCCTTTTTATTCCAAGGAGTCAAGCTCAGCAATTACACCATCTCTTACTGCTAAAGGAATATTCCTAGCTTTATGACAAACTGGAATAGCCTCTTCTTTTAGAATGATTTATTGTACAAAGCTTTTAAGTTTGCCAACAATACCTGAAATTACATTTGGAAATTTTCTCTTAAGAGAATCAATCAAAACCTAATTTTGATCCTCCAGTAATAAGACCTGGTCACTCTTATTAGGGTCAAGTATGATTCCTAAGGCTCTTTGGTCCCTCCACCCCAAAACTGAGGGACCTTTCTCAGCTACATACAGTTCCCCATTTCAGATCTGTACTTGAATTTGAAGTTTACAACAGTAAAACCAACCGTAGGGATCTTTTCACCGGTAAATGTTACAGTGTGAACAGGTTGTATCTCTTTATTAAGGGTATTAACACATTTTTCTTCCCATACGTTCTTTTGAATGATGGTGTACGGGGAGCCTTAGCCTGCAATAATTTGAATTTGTACACCATCAATAATTATGTCACAACGAGGTTTCTTTTGAGAGTCTGACCCTACTCCTAAAACTATGTTGTCAAAACACTTTTCGTCATCAACACACAACACACCATCCTCATTTAATGGATCTTCTTCTTCATTATCTTCACTACCGTTATCCCATACACACATAACCTGTTTGCGACCTAGTCTGTTTAATCTCCTTCTGCAGCTTTTTGCAAAATGACCTGCGAAACCACAAAATGTGCACTTAGATTTCCATGCAGGATAATTCTTATCTTTCGCATAATGACCCTTATTGCCGCATCTGTAACAAGTGGGTGCTCTATCTCCTTGACTTTTGTCATTCTGTGTTACTTTCGGTTTATTTGGATCTTTGAGATTAGATTTATCAGGTTTTTTATTCTCCCATTTTGGAATATTGGACACTTTTCCTACCACTTCACTTTCTTTTTTTAAAGCAGCTTTGGCGCACCTTTTCGACATCTCTGCTTTCTTTATCAAACCAGTGACCTCTGATAAAGGAGCCTCACCAACTACCCAAAGTTTATCTTGGATACCAGAATTAGATGAATGCATGACTAGTTGATCTGTGATGAAATAATCTTGTAAATTCCCAAACTTGCATGTGATAGCTAACTTTTTCAAAGCTGCAACGTAATCCTCTATACTTTCATTTGCTTCTTGTTTCCTTTGGAAAAAGGTATAGCTGTCTATTCCAACACATACAGTTGGATGATAATGTAGGTCCAAGTATTCTAGAGCTTCTAAAAATAAATCTGTGCGACTAGCCCTAACCTTTTTCCCGTCTGATAATACACCCGTAAACCTTCAGGACCCAAATTATGTCAACGTAATTATTTCTTCCTGGAAGGTGAATATTCATCCTCGCTTTCTTCTTCTAAAGCAGAGATGTAATTAAGAAAATAATCCTTCCATTCTGGCCACTTTAAAATGGGTTCTCCAAGGTGTGCCAAGGAGCTGTGAGTCCAAAGTTTGATGTACTCATCCTTGAATCACACCAGACTGTAAGTTGTATCTACTTGTGGAGAAAATCATTCAGCTGTATAACTTCTTACTAAAAGTGAAACAGAACAAGAAGCAATTATAAGCTTATTTCATAAAAGTTCTCCTGTGGTACTGCGACTCACCATGTACACTAAAAAAACTCTTCAGTGGTAATTAACTGAACCAGCAATAACTGCGTGTGCCACTCACTGTGTAAGACACTCTCTGTGCGCAAAGGTGTTCAAATAATTGTTACAGGAGATAATCCTGCTATCGAAGACAACTTGGCCGTGTAATAACGCTTTCGGTATGCATACGATGGAACAATTGCTTCCGGAATGCGTCCTAATCGATGCACATGAACACTCTGGTGTGCGTGTCACCGTATCTCTTGCACTGAATAAATGTACAAAACAAACTCAAGATGGCGGCACGTCACGTAAATACGCGCTGACGTCACGTCGCTAGGTCTGAGATCCTTCTGCTGGCACGTGTCAGTATTTTCACACGTTGAATTTCTCGAGCGCTTTACCCACGGGTCGCACAAGCTCCCAAATTGCTCCGTACCTTAAAAACTCTCCAAAATCACGGAAAAAGGAACCGGAACATTCTGTGGACAAAGAGACCGCAACTCTCATCGGTAAGTCCGTTTCTTTCTTGTTTTCCTCCGGTGTACAGAGTTGAAAGCGCGCTGACTCCTCCTTTAATTTTCTTACTCTGCCTGTTCATAAGTGGAGGAGTGATGTGGTTCGTTCCCAAATCATCGCCAAATTGTGGGAACCACAGATGCAGGATAAGTATAAGAGAAGTTTATTGTGCGATAACAGGCAGGTACAACCGCACTCCAGCTCGGCCAGCAGTAACTGACCTTCTCACTCAACACTCTAGAACAGGTAGCATCCAGTTACCTAGAAACAGGTACCTAGGATACCACACTCCCTTACTCACTTCCAATGACAGTCTGGGTATGGCCAGGAATTTATGGTAGTCATGGTAACCGTCATTGTTGGCCTTCTCGTGGTGCTTGAATTTCTCACATATGTTATAAATTAGAATCTTGGCTGTTTGCTAAGCACTTACCACGCATTTCTGTTTCTCTCTCTGTCATTCGAGGGCCCAGAATCCTTGGTTTAGAAGCAGATTTTCAAATAAAGGACCTGATTACAAGTGTGCCAGAAAATTCTGAGCCCTGAGCAAACCCTTGTTTGCACTAGGATCAGAACTCCGAGTTGTGTGCATATTAGTTACCCACATATCAGAATTGGTGGAATTTATCATACCCAATAAATTCTGAACTCGTTTTTATCAGGCACGATAAAGTTTGACCATCACTCCAGGCACTCGTAATCAGACCCAACGAAGGGCTTCTCTCAGTTGAGACTGTTCCGAAGTGCCTCAGAGAGTGTACTCTTGTCTTTCCCTGCTTCTTATTTATTTATAGTTTTGATATCTTCCTTATAACATATTCTGAACCCACGGACTCAACATGATCTTGCACGCCAACAACACCCAGTTCATCCTCTCCGACGACACCTCCAACACTCAGACTAAATTCATCAACTGCTTGCCCGAAGTCGCAAATTGGATGAAGATCAACTGCTTGAAGCTCAACTCAGACAAGATAGAGGGGGTTTTCTTTGCAAAAAACACCACTCTCTGGTCTTTGGCCTGGTGGCCCACAGGATTGGAGCCTATGCCGATGCTGTCGAACCAAGCCAGAAACGTAGGGATCAGAATCAACAATCAAATCTCGATGACCAGCAGCACGGCCAGCTCTGTTGCCTCCTCCTGCTTTCACATCCTCAAAATCCTCAGGAAAATCTATAAATGGTTCCCATTCAACACTCATAGAACCATCACCCAAGCCTTGATCTATGATAAGCTGGACTACGGAAATGCACTGTATGTTAGCATCACTGCACAGCTCACAAAGAGACTCCAGTTTATCCAGAACTCAGCAGCTTGACTTGAGTGCAGACTCTCACCAGCTCTCACATTTCTATACAACTTAAAGACCTCCACTGACTTCCATCCATGGAGGTGCCCGATTCAAAATCCTCACACACTAACACAAAGCACTACCCAGCAAAGGTCCTTTAATCTTACCAACCACATTCACTTCCCCACACCTACCAGATACCTCCGTTCCATAAACCTCTTGCTCAGCCACATCCCCTGCATCTGAAGACCTGACAACCAAGCCTTCTTGTTCCTCTCTCCTAATTCCTGGAACAACCTCCTCCTGCACATCAGAGCCCCCCGTTAAAACCTGGCGATTCCAATAGGCCCCAGTCAGGACAGCATCTCCTGCTCAAGGTGCCAGGATTCCCTCCCGGGTGACATGCGTGACATATAAATACAAATACACATAATGTAACGTAACGTTACTTAACGTCACATCACATCACATCACACATGTTCCACTTTTCTTTCATTCTTTAACTGCCTTCTCCTTTCTCCAACCTTCATATCAATTATACTCAGTTTCTTCCTGTGTTAGCACACTGTCCTTTCTTTTTCATTTCACCGTTATCTGCCTTGCTCCATTCCTCCTCTTGCCTCTATCCCACATCACTCTTTTTCCTCTCTTGTTTTTTTTCTTTCTTCTTTCTATGTCTTGCTTCCTTTCTCTTGCTGGTGTTATCCCTCTTACTCTCCTTCCTCTACCACCTTCCTCATCTCTCCTTCACGTGCCCCTCTTGCTGGTGTTTGCTCTCTCTTTCCTCTCTTGTCTTTCTCGTCTCTCCTTCACATACCCCTATGCTTCTCATGCTGGTGTTCTCACTTTCACTCACTTTAATCCCCCATCGTCCTCATCTCTCCTTCCCTATAAATCTCTTGCTGGTGTTATGTGTTGCCTCACTCCCTTTCCTCTTCCACCTTCCTTGTCTCCCCTTCACATGCCCCTATGCTTCTCTTGATGGTGTTCTCCCTCTCACTCCCTTTCCTCTTCCACCTTTCTTGTCTCTCCTTCACATGCCCCTATGCTTCTCTTGCTGGTGTTCTCCCTCTCTTGTCTTCCTCATCTTTCCTTCACGTGCCCCAATGCTTCTCTTGCTGGTGTTCTCCCTCTCATACTGTTTCCTCTCCCACCTTCCTCGCCTCTCTTTCATATGCCCCTATGCTTCTCTTGCTGGTGTGCTCCCTCTCTTGTCTTCCTCGGCTCTCCTTCACGTGCCCCTATGCTTCTCTTGCTGGTGTTCTCCCCCTCACACTCTTTCCTCTCCCACCCTTCTCATCTCTCCTTAAACGTGCCCCTATGCTTCTCTTGATGGTGTTTTCCCTCTCCCTCTCTTTTCTCTCTCAGCTTCCTTGTCTCTCCTTCACGTGCCCCTATGCTTCTCTTGCTGGTGTTCTCTCTCTCTTGTCTTCCTCGTCTCTCCTTCACGTGCCCCTATGCTTCTCTTGCTGGTGTTCTCTCTCTCTTGTCTTCCTCATCTCTCCTTCACGTGCCCCTATGCTTCTCTTGCTGGTGTTCTCTCTCTCTTATCTTGCTCATCTCTCTTTCACGTGCCCCTATGCTTCTCTTGCTGGTGTTCTCCCTCTCACACTGTTTCTCTCCCACCTTCCTCGCCTCTCTTTCATGTGCCCCTATGCTTCTCTTGCTGGTGTTCTCCGCCTCACACTCTTTCCTCTCCCACCCTTCTCATCTCTCCTTCATGTGCCCTATGCTTCTCTTGATGGTGTTCTCCCTCTCACTCCCTTTCCTCTTCCACCTTCCTTGTCTCTCCTTCATGTGCCCCTATGCTTCTCTTGCTGGTGTTCTCCCTCTCTTGTCTTCCTCATCTTTCCTTCACGTGCCCCTATGCTTCTCTTGCTGGTGTTCTCCCTCTCACACTGTTTCTCTCCCACCTTCCTCGCCTCTCTTTCATGTGCCCCTATGCTTCTCTTGCTGGTGTTCTCCGCCTCACACTCTTTCCTCTCCCACCCTTCTCATCTCTCCTTCATGTGCCCTATGCTTCTCTTGATGGTGTTCTCCCTCTCACTCCCTTTCCTCTTCCACCTTCCTTGTCTCTCCTTCATGTGCCCCTATGCTTCTCTTGCTGGTGTTCTCCCTCTCTTGTCTTCCTCATCTCTCCTTCACGTGCCCCTATGCTTCTCTTGCTGGTGTTCTCCCTCTCACACTGTTTCCTCTCCCACCTTCCTGACCTCTCTTTCATGTGTCCCTATGCTTCTCTTGCTGGTGTTCTCCGCCTCACACTCTTTCCTCTCCCACCCTTCTCATCTCTCCTTCATGTGCCCTATGCTTCTCTTGATGGTGTTCTCCCTCTCACTCCCTTTCCTCTTCCACCTTCCTTGTCTCTCCTTCATGTGCCCCTATGCTTCTCTTGCTGGTGTTCCCCCTCTCACACTGTTTTCTCTCCCACCTTCCTTGTCTCTCCTTCACGTGCCCCTATGCTTCTCTTGCTGGTGTTCTCCCCCTCACACTGTTTCCTCTCCCACCCTTCTCATTTCTCCTTCACGTGCTCCTATGCTTCTCTTGCTGGTGTTCCCCCTCTCACACTGTTTTCTCTCCCACCTTCCTTGTCTCTCCTTCACGTGCCCCTATGCTTCTCTTGCTGGTGTTCTCCCCCTCACACTGTTTCCTCTCCCACCCTTCTCATTTCTCCTTCATGTGCCCCTATGCTTCTCTTGATGGTGTTCTCCCTCTCACTTTCCTTCCTCTCCCACCTTCCTTGTCTCTCCGTCACGTGCCCCTATGCTTCTCTTGCTGGTGTTCTCCTCTCACACTGTTTCCTCTCTGGTTGTTATCGTCTCCTGCTCTGTAACTCTTCTCTTCTTTACCTGCCTCACATCCTTTCTTTTTCTTTTTTTATCCCCTTGCTTGTTCTTTTTTTGTTTTGGTCTAGCTATAGGCAGCTTCAGCTATTTGCAAAGAGTGAGCTTGACATCTATTAAAAAACACCACCCAAGGAAATATAAAAAGAATCATGGGATTTAGCTTAGCCCCGTTCAGGTTTTGGCTTCCCTGCTTTTTGTGTCTTGTTGGTCAAAGATTTGGAATTCCATGCGTGCAAGCATTGCACCATTGACTTTACATTGCGGCTTCTTATTTTCCTACTGAGACTCATCCATCACCCATACTTCTCATCTCCACTTCTTACCCTTCATTCCTACTTCTCATCCCTACTTCTTATCCATCATCCCTACTTCTCATCCATCTCTGATATTCTAATCCTTACTTTTCACCCATAATCCCTACTTCTCATGCATCATCCTTACTTTTCATCCTACTCTCATGCATCATTCCTACTTCTCACGCATTTCCGTCATCCCTACTTCTCCTCCATATGTCATACCTCATCCATCACCCATCAATTCTAGTTCTCATGCCTCCTCCATTATCCCTATGTCTCATTCCTTGTCCCTCAGTCACACCAACAGCACGTTCAAAGTTGTGAAACACACATTCGCACTGATTGGCTGGCAACAGCCAATCAAAGGTAAGAGAGAGAGCTCCATTCTATTTGCCCATCCACTAAACAAAAACGCCTTCTCCGTGCACCTGCGTGTTTGCTTCCAGTGAAACCAAGGCTGTTCAGCATTTTATTTTATTTAGGTAAGTGTTTTTGTGTTTACACGGGCCTCTGTTGAAAGCTGCGATGGTTTGGTGAAGACAAGTGACTCGGGAAAGCACTTATTTAAATAAAATGAAATGCAGCACAGCCTTGGTTCACTGGAAGCAAACACACAGTTGTATTTCCTCTCCTCTGTCCTCAGCGAGCATGTGCAATGAGATGGCTGTGTTTTTCAGTGTCTAGACCAATAAAATGCAACCCTCGCTCTTAACTCTGATTGGCTGTTGCCAACCAATCACTGTGAAGAGCTGTTTTGCAGCACCGAGAGAGTGCGGGTATGATTGAGGGATGATGGATGAGAAGTAGGAATGACAAGGGGGATGAGAAGTAGGGATAATGGATGATAAATAGGGATGATGGTGAGAAGTAGGGGATAATGGATGAGATGTATGGAAGGTGGATGAGAAGTAGGGATTACAAGTAGGGATGATGAATGCGATCTATGTATTATGGATGTGAAGTAGGGATAAAAAGTAGAAAGGATCTATAAGAAATAGTGATGAGAAATAGGGGGGATCGATGAGAAGCAGGCGTGAGAAGAAGGGGTGAGGAGGCAGGAGTGAGGATGTCCTAAAATGGATGCTGCACAGATTCGCTGTGGTTGTTTTATGGAGGGATGCATTCAGGATTAATGCTTGAGGTGTGTGGTGTCAGTGCTGGAGCAGCAGGGACCCCTGCAGTTCAGGACTGAGGGATATATGTGAGGTGTGTGTCAGTCTGTGCTGGAGCAGCAGGGACCCCTGCAGTTCAGGACTGAGGGATAGATGTGAGGTGTGTGGTGTCAGTGCTGGAGTAGCAGGGAGACCTGCAGGTCAGGACTGAGGGGTATATATGTGAGGTGTGTGGCAGTCAGTGCTGGGGCAGCAGGGAGTCCTGCAGGTCAGGACTTAGGGATAGATGTGAGGTGTGTGTCAGTCTTTGCTGGAGCAGCAGGGAGACCTGCAGGTCAGGACTGAGGGATATATGTGAGGTGTGTGTCAGTCTTTGCTGGAGCAGCAGGGAGACCTGCAGGTCAGGACTGAGGGATATATGTGAGGTGTGTGTCAGTCTTTGCTGGAGCAGCAGGGAGACCTGCAGGTCAGGACTGAGGGATATATGTGAGGTGTGTGTCAGTCTTTGCTGGAGCAGCAGGGAGACCTGCAGGTCAGGACTGAGGGATATATGTGAGGTGTGTGTCAGTCTTTGCTGGAGCAGCAGGGAGACCTGCAGGTCAGGACTGAGGGGTATATATGTGAGGTGTGTGGCAGTCAGTGCTGGGGCAGCAGGGACCCCTGCAGTTCAGGACTGAGGGATATATGTGAGGTGTGTGGCAGTCTTTGCTGGAGCAGCAGGGAGACCTGCAGGTCAGGACTGAGGGGTATATATGTGAGGTGTGTGGCAGTCAGTGCTGGGGCAGCAGGGACCCCTGCAGTTCAGGACTGAGGGATATATGTGAGGTGTGTGGCAGTCTTTGCTGGAGCAGCAGGGAGACCTGCAGGTCAGGACTGAGGGATATATGTGAGGTGTGTGTCAGTCTTTGCTGGAGCAGCAGGGAGACCTGCAGGTCAGGACTGAGGGATATATGTGAGGTGTGTGTCAGTCTTTGCTGGAGCAGCAGGGAGACCTGCAGGTCAGGACTGAGGGATATATGTGAGGTGTGTGTCAGTCTTTGCTGGAGCAGCAGGGAGACCTGCAGGTCAGGACTGAGGGATATATGTGAGGTGTGTGTCAGTCTTTGCTGGAGCAGCAGGGAGACCTGCAGGTCAGGACTGAGGGGTATATATGTGAGGTGTGTGGCAGTCAGTGCTGGGGCAGCAGGGACCCCTGCAGTTCAGGACTGAGGGATATATGTGAGGTGTGTGGCAGTCTTTGCTGGAGCAGCAGGGAGACCTGCAGGTCAGGACTGAGGGGTATATATGTGAGGTGTGTGGCAGTCAGTGCTGGGGCAGCAGGGACCCCTGCAGTTCAGGACTGAGGGATATATGTGAGGTGTGTGGCAGTCTTTGCTGGAGCAGCAGGGAGACCTGCAGGTCAGGACTGAGGGATATATGTGAGGTAAGTGATTAAAGTCACTCAGTTCTGGAGTAGAGAGAGTGCTGCTGGGGCCTACTGAGGTTCATTAAATAAGATATGCTGTAGTTCAGCAGCGTTACAGCAGCAGCAGGCAGCTCGGCGGGGGCCTGGACGCCAGCCTGGCTGCACGCTGGTACATCCTGTAGCTTTGCTCTGTTCCTGCCTGTCCCTGGCTGGATTCCACCTCACAGCCATGTTGCGTCTTCAGATCTCTATAAATAACAGGAGTGAGGTACCAGGCAGGAGCAGCACCAAGGGATGAGGCAGCAGCGCCGCGCGCCGGCTGGAACCCGGAGAGCTCGTGACCTTCTCAGGCACCTCAGTGATTCCACGAGTCCTGTGGGAGAGGTGTCTATGTCTAGAGAAGAGACAGACGACATCAAGTGACGTCTACCTGGAGAGAGGGGTAGGGGAAAAGGGACAATGTGATGATGAGGCAGAGGAGGGAGGGTTATGGAGGAAGGCAGGATAGGAACTGAAGCAGTGGGGGTACAGACAGGAGAAACAGATGGCGAGACAATGAGGAAGATGAGGAGGGATAAAGGTAGGACAATGGGGGGGAATAGAGAGCAATGAAGAAGGGATGGATAGAGAGCGTGGAAGAAGAGAGAGTGGAGATGGAGAGAGAAGATGACGAGTGAAGGAGAGACGTGGGGAGAGTGGTATCGCTCACCTTCTGACCCTTCTCCCCCTTCCTCTTCTTCCAACATTCATCGCCTCACTCCTCTGAATTCTCCTTTATTCATCACACCCTCATCCATCGCCAACCCTTGTAAGTGCTCACCCTAGTACTCCTCCATAATTTTCCCTCAATATTCAACACTTCGCACCTCTATCTTCTCTTCCACTCCACACACCTTCATTCAACACTTCACACTATTCCTCTTACCCTGATTTGCCCTCCTACTCCCTACCTTCACTCATCCACCCACCAACCACTTCAGCCGGACCCAGACACCTACCCCCACACCCAGCTTCATCAACCTGCCACCGGCTGCACAAATCCCCCCACCTCTACTTTCTATGTACATCTCCCATAATTTGCTCACAACAACTCCTTAGGCCATTAACCCATCCCCCCCACCATCTCATCCAACAGGAGCAATCACCTTCTGAAACCCTCTCAGCTAAGCTTTCCACTTCTGCCCACTCCATCTCACATGCATTTGAATCCTCGCTTCCGCTAGTCCTTCTCAACACCTACCACAAAACAACATCAAAAGCCTCCCCATTACACCACTGGCCCCCCTCTCTCTGTACTCCTGTCCTCTATATCTTACCTCACAAAGAAAACAGACATCCTTACCTCGTTTCAGCAACTCGATTACTTCTCACAAATGATATCCAATTCATCTGTCACACGTCAAGATTTCCTCTCCAATCATGATCCCTCAGGATAATCGTTCCCCCAGTCCCAAACAAGCAAACTCCCCACTCAAAGAGTATGAAATACAAAACCTTGTATAAATCTATGAAAACACCAATGCCTTCATCACTCAGTCCCTCAACCAAACACAAGATGGCCACCCTAACCCCACCATTATATCGAACCGTACGTGAGATGCATTCCCATCGCCACCTAAAATCATAACCTACCTTCTAACCTTATTTATATCACCACCCTTCATCTCAAGCAAACCAACACAAGCCCACCAGTTTCCTCATGTACTTGCATGCTGAACAACTGCTTCTCTAAAGTCAAACACTGCCTTGAGATCTCAGGCAAGATCAGAGAACACAACATCGACATCCTGAACCTCACCGAAACCTGGCTGATCAACGCCACCAGCAGCATTCTTCTGTTCTTACTACCCCCTCTACTCCAATATGAGAAGCAACAGGGAAGTCAAGCAAGGTGGAGGCCTAGAGGTCATATATAGAAACTCTCTGAGTTGCAAACTACTCCCCAACACCCGTTTTCAATCAGTTGAGTGTTTATCAGTTGAATTAATCTCAGAGCTTCCTCTAACCTCAGGTTGAATGTGATCTTTGAACCCTCACCCCGTCAAACCACCACCTTCATCAAAGAGTGAATGAAATTCTTCATAGCACAATTAATCAGCTCTGACAACTTTATATTTGTCTGAGACTTCAACCTCCATTGGGGATCCAAAGGAAACAAACCACTGGACCACTTTGCAACTTTTGTAGAAGACAATGATGCCCACCAGCGCTGCCAGAAACCAACACACTGCAAAGGCGCCACTCTTGACTTGATCATTTCCACGTCACTTCTCTGTTTGATCAGTAACCTTATACAGGTTGATTGGTTAGATCAGCTACAGATTCCCTTCACAGTGCCTTTCTCAAACAAGAAAACCCTTGGGCAACCGAAGAAAGAAAAAGTCTTGTTCAAAGATACCAGTAACAACAATAAAGATACCATGGCCAACCTAGCCCTATAAAACCTCACCTCGATAGTGCCTCAACTTGACATCAACAAGGCCACATACAATTTCAACTCCTTCATGGACTCCCTGATCAAGGAATTTGCACCCATCAAGAGCAAATACAGTAGACCCAAAACCCTCTTGCTTCTGGTACTCCAAAGCTTTCTATTAGAAAGGAAAAACATCAGAAAATTGGCAAAAGACTGACTGTGAGCACCTTCACCATTAAATCGAACAAAGCTTCAAACTGTGAGACAAAAATACGAAGGCCACATCTCTATAGCTAAGGAATCTCATATCAGATCACTTATTGATTCAGACAAGAATAGACCGAAAAAATTATTTGAGGTAATTAATCAATACAACAACTCTGCCTACAACCTCCCATTTAAGGCTTCGGAGATCATTTTGCAGAGTTCTTTGACAAAATAATCTAAGACATTAACATCTCCTCCCTTCCTTGTAAATTCAGCAACATAATCTAAGAAGTTTTGCCTTGTACGGCACTACAGCCATGGTCCTCTTTCTCCAAAATCTCTGAGGAAGGTTTACAAACTCTATCAAAGGAGAAACCCTCTAACTATCTTTGCAACGCTATTCCAGGATCCATCAGTAAATCCAGTGCTTGATTTGTAAAACAATAAGTGCCAGGGCACTCATCAGGAGGCTACTGATGCTTGCGCCGCGCATTACCCCTGCCATGCTGTCAATGATAATAACAACACGACCACTAACCATCACACTCATACAGGCGTGACAATTCGGACTATTCCAGGCCCCTAAAGCTATAAAAATGGTTTAGGCAGCAGGTAATAGTCATTTGCAATGTATTTTAAATTAATAATGAACTGTTGTTGTGGTCATCTCTAAATTAGCCAGACAGTGACACCTGGTGGCAGACTGGCACAAGTGCCGGTGTTGACAATTAAGTGCCAGTACTGAGCACCCAAAACCACTGGCTCAAATTAAGCACTGAGTATATCCCTAGCCAAATTGCTTCTCCCCATTTGGACAACCCAAGTTAACTCATTATTGGATTGGGGCTTGTTACTAGACTGTCTACAAAGTGGTCACTATTCTCCTCTTCTAAAAAACACAATCTTTGGACCCCGACGACTTCAGCAACTTCTGCCTAGTATCTACCCTGCCTCTCTTAGTCTAGGTGATTGAAAGTTGTGTAGCCTCCCAACTGTCATCCCACATCCAGTACAATAACCTCCTCAACTCCCTAATCTGGATTCCGTCAGGGCCATAGTGCAGAGACTGCAGTTCTACTGATTCTGGACGATGCCCTTCGCATCCTGGACATCGGCAATTCCCATCTACTTGTGCTCAAATGGTTATTAATGGTTTTCATATTAAATGCTTCACCTCTAACCTAGCTAACCACTCCCAAATTGTAAAAACTGTGAATGCTATCTCAGATCCAGTCAGCTTGCCACAAGGGGTCCCACAAGGTTCAATACATGCCCCAACCCTTTTCAACTTCTTCCTCGAACTCCTCTGTGCAGTCCTCAGAAACTCAGGAGTCCTTTTCCACTAAATCGCAAAAGATACCCAAATCTACCTGAAGGTCTCATGCCCGGAAGACTGCACCCGCTTATCCATCTAACTCAATAGAATTCAAACTTTCATGGCTAACAACCATCTCAAACTAAACCCAGTGAAAACAGAATTTCTTCTAATCTCTCCAGAGAAAGCTAACCTGCAGATCCAAGATTGGATGGATCTCCTCCGGGACATGGACGGCAGACATTCCATCATTCAGAATGCCAAATCTCTGGGATTCACCCTTGACAGATGTCTCAACCTCCAGAACCAGATCTGTCCCATGGCTATGAGTACCCTTTTCCTCCAGCTGCAACTTCTCCAGGGAATCAGGAACCTCATCCGTGTACACCACCGTACCTCTGCTGTCCAGACAATTGTGCTCTTCAGACTCGAATATGGAATTTCACTCCTTTCCGGCATTCCCAAAGTTCACTGAGGTCCTCTCAGGGCAGGCCTACACCCGGCAGCCTGCTACGTAACAGGACACAAGGAATTCAACCACATCTCCCCCATTCTATGCGCCCTTCAGTGGCTCCCTGTAGAAGTGAGAGTTCAATTTAAAGTACCTGAATCACTCATGAAGCTCTGCACTCCTCTTTACCCTCAAACCTCTTAAAGAAACAGAAAATCGACGGTGCCAGTCAAGATTCACAAACTGCTAAATTCCTCCTCCTCGTAGCCCTGACCTTCAAGCACAAGCGGTACATGAGCCAATCCTTCTTTGGAACTGCCACAAGTTTATGGAACTCTCTCCCAACAAGCCTCCGCCCGACCACATCATGTCACCTACAAAAAAGACCTCAAAGCTCTTCACTTTGAACGACAGCTGGCCTAACCTGCTGCTACCCCCTCACAGTCCCGTGAAGTGCAGACTAACTTTAACCATCAGAAGCACTTGTCCAGCTCGAGGAACTGTACCACCCGCCTGTCACTCCTGTGTTATACAATGAATACGCGTGGAGCACTCTACCTCACAGGGAGACTCACCTGGTGTGCTCCCCTTGTGTAATGCTACATGTATTTTTATTTCTATTTGTTATTGATACAGCTTCATTGTAAAGCTCTCTGATGCCTATGGGCCACTTCTGCGCTGTAGAAAATGACACAAATAAATAAATAAATACAAATTCTCTCTGGAGTAACTACTCAGTTCTCTCAGACATCTTGATTTTCAGACGCCAACACTAGCACACCCCACCATCTCCCACATCTCGCCTTTGTGAGTGTGACCTCCATACTCTGCGCCCAGGCCACAATTTGCACAGCTAATGCTGTACCCCACCCTGACCATGTTGGCAACTTCTGTGTTTTATTTATTGTTCTGTTGTCTCTCCCTAGATCCACCCCCTCTTGGGTCTTTACCAACCTGCCAACTCACGTAGTACCTCTGTGTGACACACACTTTCACCCCTCATCACCAGCTGCAGCCGGCCTGACTCCCGGGTGTGGGGGTTGGGGGGGGTGTGTGGGCACAGGGGGGTACAGGGTTGAACAAAAAAATAATATATATATATACTCACCTCGCCGTGGGGTCCTGTATCCCTACTCCTGCTGTCCTTGTGGGGCAGGAAGCTAGTAGTCAGGAAGAACAGCCATGCTCCCCTGGCCAATCACAACGCTGCAATGAAGCATCGTGATTGGTTTTGAGTGTGAGGGGTTGACGCTCAACCAGGGAATTGGGTCCTGGGCATGTTCTCCATGCAGGCTGTAATGCAGCCTGCATGAAGAACGGGGAAGGTGCGCATGAGTGGTTCGGGCAGCCTGAGACGGCCGACCAAACAATCATTGTGCACTTAGGAGTGAGCAAACTGTTATAATCTAGTTGTTGGTTAATGCATCCTCCCTATTGTGGTTCTCTGCCTTGCTGCTCAGCCAATGGTGAGGTCATTGGAATGTTCAGGTGTTTGTGTTGTAGGGAGAATGAGTTGGAGTGAATGGGCTGAGCAGCGAGGAGGCTGCTCCTGGTGGGGCATAATATGGATCTTATCATCTTCCTGTAACCTGTGACCCTATGAAGTAACTTGTAGAATAAATCCATAACCCGTATCTACGAGACCTACCTGCGTATCTTTCTTGATTGTAACACAAACTACTCCTCCCCTGCTCTGCGCCGAGAGCAGAGCAGAGCCGCCCACCCGTCAGCCCACAAAGGAAACATAATATTATATTAACTAAAAGTTATTATCATTTTATTTTTCCTTTACTTGACGCTGCTCCACCATAGCCCATCACATGGCCACCCTGTGAAAAGGCAATGCCATAGGGGAGGTTTCCCGCTCAGGAGCGAATGCTCTGCACAGCGGGGTTCCATTTAAAACTTCCCCAGGGCAGGGGTGGAGGCCCGAATGAGTTCCTTTTTGCTGTGAAAGGGGAGGGCAGGTGGGGGCTATTTAGGCAGAGCCTGGTGGTCCAAAGCCTTACTTGCCATGCCTCTCCCCCGCTCCCTTCCCCTCCCCCTCCCCCCTCTGCACACTTAGCGAAGGGCCTGCTCTCTTCCTTCGGAACCCAAGGTGAACATTATCCTAAGGGTGGCAGGTCTCCCTTGACATTGCTGCTGCACTGCCAAACCTCCTTCGTCATGCTACTGATGTAGGTGGAACTGCGGTGACCGATACAACTTAACCGCAACTCTACAAGATTCCCATTTTTTTTGTTTTTTTTGTTTTTTAAAACTCTTTTTATTAGAAACAATGCAACGTTCAAGATTCACATTTTGTAAATGTTTTCTTTGGCCAAGAATTTTATTCACTTCTTTTTCCATTTTTACCCCACTTTTTTTTTTACATTTACTTTGTTATGCAATTCTTGATGTTTATTTTAAATTATCTATATTTTTTTATTTAAGTTCAATTTATTTTTAAATGCCCGCATGTAATCAATTATTTATTACCAGTTTGAATAACTTTCCAAAATATTTCATTCACACACTATTTAATTGACTAATCATTTACATTTTATATTTATATTAGCACTTTTAAACGAATTATTAATGCATCATTTTACACATAGTTTTACAATGAGAACCGTTATTTTAATTACATTTCATTAAAATGAAAAATAGACACCAAAAAAAGGACTCGCTGTTAATAAACTTTGGATCTATAATTTAAAAAATTCAATCAATTTTTTTTCCAAATTTACCTTTTCTGTTCCTTTATTCTCAGAGTATTCTCATATTCTTAACATCTCAGCAATGGTTCCTTTAAACCTACATCAAGCTAATGCTGTGTTTTAGTAACCATCATGGCCATACTGGGAACTCAAAGCAGCCCTGCCCTGGCAAATTTTGTCAGACCAGCCCCCGTACGGTTCATAGCGAGTGCAAGTGGGATTTTGGGGGGTTTTACTTTCAAGAAAATGTGAGTAAAGATGGTGCATTCTACAACACATTTTTCATTTATATTCAATTGTATTATTTTTTAAAGCGCAGGAAATGATGACCTTACAGTGCACCAGGATAAAGCCATCTTTATCGGGGCACTTCAATGATTCCGTCACTATCACCCTCCAACGGTGCCTCTCATCTCTCCATAGCCCCTCTCTCACATGTATTTTATTGCTTTTATAGCGCCTCTCATGTCAGTGTGGGCGTTGGAGCATTTTACATCACACACATACAGATGACATGAATGCCATGTGTGTACATCAGTAACAGAAAATGTTACATAAGGCAAAGGGGATACAAGGTGTGGGATTCACGTCTTCCATACTGGTAGGCGTTGTTTCAGAGTGCTTGGTCTGTAGGTAACACAGCAGTTAGGGCTGACTTTACTAATAAGAGTTTATTTCTACCCAAACAAACCATTTTCAGCAACATCAGGATAATGAAAGTCTGGGGAAAAACATACCTTTCTAACCTGTACCATTCAGTTTGCATGCAGCTCTTTGAGGCAGTTCATAGCTCACTGTGCTAGATTATGACTGTAATTTATGAACTGCACTGTAACAAAAGAGTCTCAGTGAGAAAAGCAGTAACCCACTGAGCTATGCACATAAAATACTGTAAATACTATTCTTTGATATGCATGGTGCATGTTCTTAGCAGCAGGCATATTAACCCTCTGCGCTACCTTAGATGACTCAAACTGCCACTAGAGAAAACTCTCATATCTCTCCAGCCGGTACATTAATCACCAGAGGTATCTTTACACTTTTATTGTTGCCTGAAAACTGCTGGATATACAAGGAACAGTGCTTTTAAAACTGCTGCACCACTACAAAAGCGCCCCCCAACTAACAAAACCATCCCCCCTCCCTTCCAGCCTACCAGGGAAACGCCCGATGCCTGGTAAGGCCAGTTTGGATTTTGTAACCATATGTGTATCTCAGTAAAGGTCGAAGTCAGTGCATAATTTGTGCTGGTGCTTGGCTCTGGCACTTATTTATAAATACCACCATGCATTTATGAGAATCTACTACAAAGTGGCTCTGTGTGTGAATCTTTAAGCAAAATTCAGTTGTGGAGGGTTCAACTATTTATTATAGCTTTCAATAATGGTGAAATCCGGTCCTAAACCTGCAGTTTAAAGTGACGTGGGGTTTGCCAGCTGCAGTGGACCTGAGTGAAATACCCTGGACCCTCGTACTTTGTTGTTTTACAAATGAAGCAGTGGCAGGAGTAATGAAGTCTCAGTATAATGGGGTGCAGCCCTGTGTACTTGGGGCCAGCACACATTCCAAGCTTGGGGTTGGTACTGACATGAGCAGCGTTGAAGTTGGCATGGCCCATCTTTTACCCACGCCTCCTTTCTTCTCTCGTCTCACAGGGTTCGAATCCCACCTCCACCAAGAGCAGGATCAGGAAGAGCGGCAAACCACCATGTGAGGACGTGTGGGCGGAGCTCGCTGAGCTGGACAGTGAGTACCCACACACTTTTTTGTTTATTAATTTGTGCAAACTCAGTGCTTGTAAACATTGGCAAATGGAGGGCAGGGGGCACTTAAGTCTTCTGTGAAAGCCATAAAACACATACAACAAAGGCATTGCTGTCCATGCTTTGAATGTATTGACTTGAAATATGTGTGTGTATTGGTATTTATATAGCACAAACATAGCTGCAAAGCAATGGAGTGTGGTACTCATGGTGTGGGAAGGGATGATAATACAAGATCCAAGCTGTTATATCACATAGAGGTTTACATATATGATTACACTATATTATGTGTTTGCCATTGCATTTCACATATTTGCTTTTTTTGGGCACAGTCAGAATAGGAGCCTAATTTTGACTTTGATGGGTGGCCCGCCGACTGTCAGAGTGCTGGAGGACACTACGCCTTTTACCCTGGAAGGACTCTGCCCACCATATATAGAGATTACCGCAGGCGCAGTGGTGAGTCTGTGTTTTCAGAAGGAACTACGGGGCATATCATCAACAACCGGCGATAATTATCGCTAAGCGCACTTAGCGCTAGGATAATTATCGCCGGCTAAAGCTGAATATTTTCGCTGAGATAGCATGCTATCAGCAACGCTTATCTCAACAGCGATAAAATTCCAGGCGCAAGCTGTCAAATGTGCGATTATCGCTGGAAATCGCACAACATTTGGCGATAGCTTGTTGATAGGGCAGGGTGGACTTAGCCACCTTCCATTGGATATAATGGCTAAGTCAACCTGAAAGCAGGCGTAAGGAAAGAAGCGATAACCGCGGTTAGCGCTACTTTTCTTATCGCTATGCTTGTTAGCGTGCCCACTGATAACTGGAGTTATGTCAGTTAGCGACATTTCTCCAGTTATTTTGGAATGGAACGCCCACTTTGCATCTCATTAGAGATGCAAAGCTGGGCGTTAAGGGAAAGGGCGCTAAGGCAAGGATTCACGCGATAGCGTGACCTTGCTGATAAAGCGATAAAATTATCGCAGCTTTTCGGCTGCAAAAGCGGAGATAATGTTATAGCGCCACCTTGATGATATGCCTCCAAATGTTTCCTCTGAAGTAACTGCTAGTTAGAGTCCGTTTTCTGACAGCAGAGACACCACTGTCGGAAAGTTAACACTCCACGACTCATAATAGAAGAGGCAGACTGCAGGACCCGCCATCAGAGCACTTTGCCACGTTTGTGGAGGAATGCCCCCTCCTCTGAACTTTAAATTAGGCCATAAGTGATTTGCTCAGAATCATATATTTCTCATTCAAGTGTCGGAGCTGATATAGAACCCAGGTCTCCTCGTTCAAGTGTCGGCCGCCCCACCAGTAGACAACCATTCGTCCTCCTTGGGTGGCTTCTCCTCGAATCTATAGTCTGGAGTACTAGTTGTGTTGACCCACAAAGTGGTCACCAACTCATTATGACCAATGAAATACACACAGAAAGGGAAACATGGACTAGAAATGTCACCTTGAGGAGGAGTGGAGATGGCCGAGGTATGGGTAACTGATCTCTCCATCCAGAGCTAAGAACCTCCCTGGGGGTTTTGTAGCAACGAGGGAGGAGAATGTTGTCTGATGACGTTGGTGAAAAGTTTCATAAATGGTATTCCTTCAAAAATAATGATATCCTTCGTAGTGAACTGAATACTCCGATGCAGGGTGCTTATTTTTAGTCAGTGTGTAAAATCACAGCTGAAAGGGGAGGTGTGGTCCTATATGAGTCACACTGGGGTCACTTTTCGAAGCTTTACTATATGTGGTTGGAATAGCTGATGAGTTTAATGCAGCCAGAGCCCCAGACGAGGATCAGTGTTCTAGGAGGGACCTTCTGTTACTGCTCCTGAGAAGGCTAACAAGAGACATGGTCGTTTGGCCAGGAAGATGGTAGCAAAAAGGCATAGAGTGGTGATGGGTAGACTCTGCCAGGGGTACCTTTACCCATGAAGCTAAGAAGTAATTGACAGGGCCGTAGCTTGGTCAATGAGATTCGGGCGGGGGGATGTGAATCTTAAATTTTCCAACTAAAAAAGCAGGGGGCGACAGGTTGGAGGGGTGAGATGACCAAAGGTTTGGGATGGACTGTTCCCATGAGGAGCAGGGCAGTACTGACTTACATCAGCTGGACTCTGTCTAGAGTGGCACAGTGGGGTGGGTGAAAACACGGGGTTAGAATTCTATCCCCAGCATTGCCACTGGTTAGACTGCTGCAAGCATTCATCCACTCCCCTTTGGGGGTTTTATTATCAGGAAGCTAGTAGTAGTAGGCCTGGAAACCTATGCCTGACACAGGTTTCCGTTTCCGAGCCTACTACTTGCAATGCTTGTGAAGGACAAAGAGGAGTCAATATGCCCGCGTTCAAGGAGTGCGTCTACGGGTGCAGACTTACTACATTTGTGGTGAACTGCTCGCTAGATATATTTAGGTACCTGATCCCTCAGTCCCAAAACCAATCCAAAATGCAGGTATTTGGGAGGTGCTACACCCCAAACACCCCCTCAAGGCTACACCTCTGGTTATTGACTGACTATCTATCTATCTATCTATCTATCTATCTATCTATCTATCTATCTATCTATCTATCTATCTATCTATCTATCTATCTATCTATCTATCTATCTATCTATCTATCTATCTATCTATCTATCTATCTATCTATCTATCTATCTATCTATCTATCTATCTATCTATCTATCTGTCTGTCTATCTGTCTGTCTGTCTGTCTGTCTGTCTGTCTGTCTGTCTGTCTGTCTGTCTGTCTGTCTGTCAAGAACGGATGAAGTTGCCTCTCACAAAGTATGGGGTGGGTCAGGGTGATGCATGCTCATCACACTCAAAGGCCTGACATGTCTTGGGATGACCCTAAGATCTCCTGCAAATTAAATGTTTTAGGATTGATTCTGCCCTATATTGCTGTGACAGGCTGATTGTAAAGTACCCTGTGCATACTGCTGTAGGTGCAGTGTAAGCAAAGCGGGGGCTCTATGGTGCAGTGCGGGGCCTGTAGAGTGTAGTGCAAGTGCCACTGAGTAGAATCAGTCTCTGCTTGAGAGCAGGGAGAGTGCTGCAAGCTGTGTAAACAACCGGGGCGGGTGGGGGCGGTAGTTGTGATCATAGTGCTGTGAAGTGAAACGTGAGTTTCCTGGCGCGCTGTGGAAGGCGCAGTGTGGATTTTGTGAAATAACATGTCGGATGCAGCTCACGTGCACATGTGGTCGAGTGAGAGCTGAGGAGTGAATGCTTGTGCTGTGGGGTACAGTCTGAGTGCAGGACGTGTAGTTGAGTCGGTTATAGGATGAAGTTTACGAAGGGTGACCTGTAAGGGATGCTAGGCGAAGGGTGAAGGGTTTAGGAAGTCGTGCGAATGCGGTCGAGTGAAGTCTGGGTGCCAAAGTGGGCAGTGTGAGCCAATGCTGTGCTGTGCAGCATGAAGGATGCCCTGTGCAGTTTGAGAGAAGAATGGTGCTGTATAGGGAAGTACCTATGCATGTGGTATTTGTATGGTGCAAGCCTAGCCAAAAGGCTCTGAGAGCGGAGCTCCGCTGTTGGCGTGTTAGCATGTGTTTGTTACAGAGGGTGTCTAGAGCTCTTTTCCAAATTGGAGCAGGGTTGGGGTGGTCCTGATGGAGACAGAGATGTTGCTTCAGATCCTGGGTGCATTGATGCTGTGGTGGTCCTGTTGGAGACAGAGATGTTGCTTCAGATCCTGGGTGCATTGATGCTGTGGTGGTCCTGATGGAGACAGAGATGTTGCTTCAGATCCTGGGTGCATTGATGCTGTGGTGGTCCTGATGGAGACAGGGATGTTGCTTCAGATCCTGGGTGCATTGATGCTGTGGTGGTCCTGATGGAGACAGAGATGTTGGTTCAGATCCTGGGCGCATTGATGCTGTGGTGGTCCTGATGGAGACAGAGATGTTGCTTCAGATCCTGAGTGCATTGATGCTGTGGTGGTCCTGATGGAGACAGAGATGTTGCTTCAGATCCTGGGTGCATTGATGCTGTGGTGGTCCTGATGGAGACAGAGATGTTGCTTCAGATCTTGGGTGCATTGATGCTGTGGTGGTCCTGATGGAGACAGAGATGTTGGTTCAGATCCTGGGTGCATTGATGCTGTGGTGGTCCTGATGGAGACAGGGATGTTGCTTCAGATCCTGGGTGCATTGATGCTGTGGTGGTCCTGATGGAGACAGAGATGTTGGTTCAGATCCTGGGCGCATTGATGCTGTGGTGGTCCTGATGGAGACAGAGATGTTGCTTCAGATCCTGGGCGCATTGATGCTGTGGTGGTCCTGATGGAGACAGAGATGTTGCTTCAGATCCTGGGTGCATTGATGCTGTGGTGGTCCTGATGGAGACAGAGATGTTGCTTCAGATCCTGGGTGCATTGATGCTGTGGTGGTTCTGATGGAGACAGAGATGATTTCAGATCCTGGGTGCATTGATGCTGTGGTGGTCCTGATGGAGACAGGGATGTTGGTTCAGATCCTGGGCGCATTGATGCAGTGGTGGTCCTGATGGAGACAGAGATGTTGCTTCAGATCCTGGGTGCATTGATGCTGTGGTGGTCCTGATGGAGACAGAGATGTTGCTTCAGATCCTGGGTGCATTGATGCTGTGGTGGTTCTGATGGAGACAGGGATGTTGCTTCAGATCCTGGGCGCATTGATGCTGTGGTGGTCCTGATGGAGACAGAGATGATCCTGGGTGCATTGATGCTGTGGTTGTCCTGATGGAGACAGAGATGTTGCTTCATATCCTGGGCGCATTGATGCTGTGGTGGTCCTGATGGAGACAGAGATGTTGGTTCAGATCCTGGGTGCATTGATGCTGTGGTGGTCCTGATGGAGACAGAGATGATCCTGGGCGCATAGATGGAGAAGACGTGATACCTTCTTTTTTTGTGGGCATTTCTTGCACTGCTCTGTCTGCATTCTGACGGTTTCCAAGCAGCAGCCTGTGCCAGGAGCCGCTACGGGTGGTGGGCTTTGCAGCCAGATGGTCTGGGCTGCTGGCCGTGATGGCTTTGAAGATGTTGCAGCTGGTTTTGAAGATGGTGTTGGCCGGTAAGTGGAATGAGTCAAGTTCCAACAGAGTGGTTATGAAGTGTTGTATTTATATTTGGTAGGGCTGAGGTAGCATGGTAGGGAGGTAAGACGTCAGGATAGGATTAGAGATGGGCGTAACTTGTGTAATTCCATGTAGCATAATCTTGTGGAATTACCTTAAAATTCCGCAAGATTCCCCGGAATCACAAGAGAAGATTAATTATGCGTTGAGCTCTATTTCTTAGTGCAAAAATGCCCCTTGCATCCATTTTGGATGGATGCATCCTGTAGTCCCACGAAATAAAATGCTGCTTGGTGTGCATTAAACTGTGTGTCTCATTTTATGCACACAATTTTGCAGAAATGCTAATTTTTGCATTATGACTTACTTCTTCCACCCTTGTATGAGAAACCAAAGCTGAACCCCAGCACAAGTGTTATTTCCACCGTCATCATTGTGCCCCCATTATTACAACAAGGGTCTAATTGACCTTATAAGTGTAAAAATTTGTGTTTAAAAAAATGATAGGGAAAGGGTTAGGGATGGGCTGAGTGTAAGACCTGGGGGTTTGGTGTCCGTTCAGAGTTATGGTCAGAGTTGTGGTCACAGTGAATGTAGGGGGTTTGTATTAGGAACATGGAGTTGCAGCTGTTTTTTTTGGAATAGATTTTATTAATTTTGTATTGACACACTTTGTCAAATAACATTAGTGGAGGCGCATTTTTGCAATTGATGAGTTTGTGAAAGAAGGTTCACTCAAACTCAAACTCAAAATCCATTTGCACAGCACTAAATCTTTTGGTGGCATTCGATCGGATTAGGATAGGAGAATGGACTCTTGGCCCATATTAGCACCACCGATAAGTCTTCCAAAGGTCCTGAAAATTTCCCGTCTGAGGAAATCTGCTAGTACGATGTTTCATAACTTAGGAGCAATATCTTGCTCTAATTTATTATCCGAAGGACAGAACAAGGCAAATTTGACCATGTCCCAAAATGCGTGTAGAGCGGGAGAGTAGTTACAGTATAATGATGCAATACTTGTGATTGTCTGAGGGGGCAAGCAAAAAAGGAACTAGAATTTGATCTCCTCTACAATACATGTGGCAGACAATGTAGTTTTTTTAAGTCAAGTTTAGCTAGGGCTGGCCCAGTAATTTTTTTTGTTATTTTTGCTGCTGATTTCTAAAAGGATGTATATGTTATGAACTAATTTTCATGGATGCATTATGCAAAGAATTATGACAGCTGATTTTTGGGCCAATTATGGCACAAGCCAAAACGACCCAATCATTTTCCAATATTACCGGGGTCATCGTGCAGAACAGGTTAGGATACTTTCAGGCGCTGCGAAGAGTTTCATTAGTTAGGGCAGAGTTCAGATGTAGACACCAGGCTTTACTACCAACCAGCCAAGGACTTGCAATTGTAAAAGGAAGATACAGAGCAGTAAACATTTTAGGACTAGTGTTAGTCAACAACTTTTGATTTTACTAAAATTATATGTATAATATTCTTGCCGAGAGGGGCTTTCAGCCAGCCCTCTTCCATCATTCGTCTGTTATTATTGAATTTTTTCAGCCCAGTACAGCATACAGCATTGTGTAGTGGTCATCCCACTTCAGCCGTTGGCAATCTTCGCTTTGAGTTACGGTATTCTGGGTTTCTACAAGGAGCACTCACTCACGCAGTGTAGGTCCATTCAGTGCAAGGAATTACTATGGCAATGTGTGTATCTAGGGACCAAAAAGTATTTTTGGTTTTAGCCACGTTTTTAAGATTGACATGGGCCAGTCAGCTTCCCCATTAATAAAGTTTTGCAAAAATCAACACAAATCAAAATACAAACAAACATTGACAAAGCCATTAGGCTGGCAGCCAACGGCAAACCTGTTTGCCAATGCTTGTTTAACTTGCTATATGTTTTAGCTTTTTTTAGGGTCAGTTATACTCATCCATCCGATTCAATTAGAATTTGGTGCACGTTATATTGCTCAGCTAACATTTGGTTGTGTCTATTTTTTTATTGAAGACTGTTGTACAGATGCGGCAGCTCTGGAAGTTGGAGAATCGTGTTGTTGCTTGAACTGAGTGTCTGTCACCCCAAGCCTGCCTGGGCTTGTGATGGTGTGGTTCAGGCTACTGAGCATCTAACGGCATCAACACAGCTTCCTCACACTGATCCGCCACCCTCAATAGCACAGTGTCATATCTTGACTACATGCTGAGCCTAATGCCTATCAGCACAAACTCTGGTATTCTTCAACATAGTTTTAAAATTATGGGTGATCTTCAAGAACCGTAAAAGTTAATGTTTGTGATTGGACGATAAGGAAAGCGGTGTTTAGGATCAAGGTGGCGGCTTATTAGAACATGGAGATACAGACTTTTATCAAAGATTATAGGACCAAGGAGGGCATGATTAGTCCTTAGAGGGTCAATGCACCTTTTTATTTAGGATGCTAGGACAGGAGATTCCTACTGGATGTTTAAGAACATATACTGGTCTTCTCACAAACGTAGATCCTAAGGTGGGGTGGAATTTGTAAAAAACTGAACAGCGGTTTCGTATGTGGCCCTACCATTGAAAACGTCTGTCTCTTTGCATGTATGTGTGCGAACGGTCCATGCCAGGCTCTTCCAATGCTTTGTTGATGGCGGCTGCTTCCTGTGCATCAGAGCCTGGGTCTTCAGTACCAACCTTTGTGCAATCCCCTTTGCAAGATCCTGTGTCCCAGCCCCTCACTGCCTTCCTTTGACTTTCACAGGCAGCTCTGAAAGTGATCGAGGGCGAGGAACGGACGACGAGGAAGAGCTGGAGCTCGATTGCGGGATGTTTGGGGATGCCACCACTCCACTGACTGAGTTCCTGTCCTTCAAGCAGGAAGCAGCCAGAGGAAAATCTTCCAGCCTGGATAAGGAAAGTGTGAACGGGAAGGTAAGTGGATTAATGAGTCTGATCACCAATCACCACTCATTCACCTGGAAATACCTGTGGTCCGTCTGTCTGTCTACCTAAATGTTTATCCTAATCTTAACATTCTAGTGACATGTGCAAGACTATGTAACTTTATGCTACCTAAAGTATGTATCTAATTATTTCTATGGCATAGTCACTGTTAACATAATACTCAAACTTTTTTTATGAAAGTAATGTTTTTTTCTTTTTTTGAGGTGGGTTCTGTTAATGTAGGATGACTAGTGTGGTTCGAATATGGTGTTGATTGTGTGGAAGTATGATAATGGGTGTGTTGTTTTATTATTGTGGCTGTGTGGACGTATGATGGTGAGTTATAACAGATCAAGGAGGAACCTTAAGAAAAGAAAATCTTTAAAACTATTAATTTTCTTATATGAATTTATTGTGCATGACCAACAATCTATATTTGGATTTAATAACATATGCATCTCTACAATTCATTAAAATGAGTAACCTTCAGGGGCTGTTTATTGTCCAGTGCGTTGCAGATCTATCCATGCTCTTTCACTCAGCTTTCCATTAGTTTGTCCCAGAGAACCCCACCCAGAGCTGCTCATCCACTCAATTTTCCTTGGTACAATCAATGTAAAAACTTAAAGGCATGTTGGGGTGAACTGATGCTGCCTCTCCTCCTCTTTAGAGGGGTAAGAGGGATCACAGAACACTGGTAGAGTGGTGAATTGCCCAACGTCGAAGGGAGTCATGAAATTTGGCAAGAAAGCCACTTGAGTCCCCGGCACCTTTTTGTCTGGGAAAAATGAAAATGCCTGTAGTTATATTCATGTGACAAGCTGACGTAATCACAATGAGGAGAACGTTCTTTGAAGAGATGCAGTGAACAGCTCTGCATCATCTTGAAAGGCAAACATGGCAGGAAAGTTGAGACCAAGTTAATGGCCTGGAGAGGAAACATTCCGAAACTTTTATAAACGATATCACAACAGGTGATTTGAGAAGGAACAGTTGCTCCGGAAAACATAGAAAGGCCAAAAGGGCTGACTAATAACCTATTGTAGTGCCCACTGCAATGTTTTGCTGGGATAAAGACAAGACAAACCAAAGGCTTTGCCTATAAGGGGCCAGTGTTGCGAACACCACACCAGGTAACAAATTTGTCCCATAGTCTGGCAAAGATTGATTGTGTGGAAGAGCGCCGAATGGCAAGGATGACATCCACCACTTCAGGTTGCAAATCAAATGCAGTCTTTTGCTGCCTGTCAATCTCAACACATGTAGTTGTAGATTTTGAAATTTCATGAGGAGGACTCTGCCTGTTGCTAAGACAGGACATCTTTCGAAGTGCCAGTCTAATTGGAGAACAGATGCTCATGCGCAGTAGTTCCACACTCTCCTGGCCCAATCCAGAGCCAATAAGATTATTGGGTTCAGTTGGTTCATCTGTCCTGGAATTTAGGGATTCTGCTAGGTGGATGCCTTGATGCTCCAACTAGAGATGCCAAAGCTGCCTTGCACAGGAACCAGCACCCCACTCAGACCTGTTTATTGCAGGACCACTTTGCGGTGACAGTTCCGTAAGAACTTGCACCAGCCTCCCCTTGATGGATGGCAGGAAGGCCTCCAGTGCAGACAGATGACCCGCAGTTCCAGGCGACTGATGTGGAGCCAACTCTCGATTATAAACTACAAACCTCTAATCTTCTCCTTTCCAAGATGACCTCCCTCGCCCAGCAGTTATGCGTGTGCACACCAATGTCAGTTCTGAGTGGGGAAGGGAGAGGGGCCTGCCGCTGGAAAATTTATGGTCTACAAGCCACCACTGTAAATCTCAAGCTGTCCGACCTGGATGGTGCAGGTAACATTGCCTTAATGCTGGGAACATTGGAACTTCAGGTTTCATTGCAGAGCACCCATGGGCCCCCTGGCATAGCTGATGAGGAGGATGCACGAGGCCAAGAGACTAAGAATCCACAGAGCGACGCTCACCTTCAGACTGAGCCTGAAATATTGGCATCAAACCCTGAATGACCTCCAGTGTTTCCAGTGTGTCCAGGATCATCCCCATAAATGAAAGCCTCTGTGAAGGAACCAGGTAGGACTTTGGCTTGTTTATAGTGAACCCTAATGATGTCAAACGTTCTGCCAGCGCCTGGAGGTGGCCCAAGACAGATGGCAGCGAGCCTGCCCTTATCAGCTTTTAGCAGCCAATCATTAAGGTATGGAAATACAGGTACTTCTGACCTCTGAAGATGGGCAGCGACCACTGTTATCACTTCTCTGAACACTCGAGGGGGACTGGTGAGGTCAAAGGGGATCATAGCACATTGAAAATGCCCCTGGCCTACTTTGAACTGCAGACACTTCCTATGTCACTGCAGGACGAAAATACACATCCTGCAAGTCTAAGGACATCATCCAGATTCCTGGGTCCAAAGCGAAGAGGATCTAGGCCTGTGTTAGCATTTTGAATGTATCCTTCCACAGGAAGGTGTTCAGGGGTCAAAGGTCCAGTCTAGTCCTGAGGCCCCTGTCCTTTTTCGAAATGAGGACAGTAAAAACCCCTACCCCTTTTCAAGACCGCCAGTTGAGGGCACCTTTGGAGAGCAAGAGGCCCACCTCCTGTAACAGGATGGGTTAGTGATCATCTGACATTCATTCTGAGTGGGAGGAGTAGCAGGCAGGGAAGAGAGAAAAGGCAGGGCTTGCCATTTTAAATAATTTGCAAGACTCAGCTGTCGGACGTGATGGATCACCACCTTGGGAGGAAATGTTTCTTCCTTCCTTCCACTGGTAGGACATGTGCCGCTGAAGGTGGTTTGATGCTTGCTGTGGGAGGCAAGGGGGAACTGGAGCACTCATGCCCATTTCAAGGTCACACTCTACCAGACCTGTGGCCATGGCCTCCCAAGGGCTGTGGCTTTAGTTGCATCACTGGCTGAGAAGGTGGCCTCTCTCTCTCTTTCTCTCTCCAAAGAGGCGGAACCCATCAAAGGGCATGTCCATTAGGGAGACCTGCACAACACCTGTGAATCCTGTAAATCACATCCACACATGTCTACGAAGGATGACTTTGGTACTGACCACCCTACCCAGATAATCAGAAGCATCCAGGCCTGTGTGGATAACATATTTGCTTGCGTCCTACCCATCATATATACTCTGGGCTAAAATATTCTGAGACATCTGTCAAGATTGCACTGGCCATGTCCCACGAGACGTGTGTAGAGGCCCAGCAGACAGGGTACATGCATGGACTGCAGTGCAAGACTGGTAGAAGAAAACATATGTTTACAGAATGCATCAATCCTCTTAGATCGCCTATCTGGATGAGTTTGTCCCTTATGGCTTTCTGGGGTGGGGTGCTTAGTGAGAAACTCTGGGTCACTGGGAACTGCTCTGTGACATCTGCCCACCTGTCTATTCAGAGGCGGCCAAGATCAAGGCACTTTCTTCCACTGGTGGCTCAAGTGTCGAGTCACGCTCTGCCTGCGGAGAGGTATCGAGCCCACTGGCATTTTGGAAATCAATGTATAAAAGTTAGTAGAATGTTGGGAAGCCTACCATCACATTCACCATCATGATAAACATCTTGGGGCATCCTCTGTTCTGGCATTAGATCAAAATCAGCAAAAAAAAGAGAATGGAGCCTGTGCTGGTAGCCGTGACGTGGGAGAGACATAGGGTTAGAGGCAGTCTGTAAAATGAAGGGTGGTGTTTTTTGTGACCACTTAGAACAATATCAGTCAGGCTCTAGCTGAAGTTGGGTCAGAGTCTGGCACTGGCACCTGTACCATATCATCCTCTGGCACCACGGGTGTTAACACTGGCTTTGTGGTGGCAGAAACCGGTGTGGACTCTAGGGCCAGAGTGGAAGGCTACCCTGCAGTGGGTATAGATTGTGTAACAGGTCACAAGGGGATAGATGGCACCAGAGACAAACCCTGCTGGCAGTAACTTGACTGAAGGTCCCTTGTTATCGAGTGGGTCCCGAAGGCATGTCAGAGATGGGCGGAAGTGCACTAAAAATTTTACAACATGGCCTCACTTTGTTGGTGAGTCTACGATGGCCTGGCAAATTTGCGGCATGTCAGAATCAACTGAGTAATCGGATCTGTGGCTGGTTGTGACGACCTCACGCCATGTCCCTGGATTCGAAGTGATGGGTTGTAGTTTAGTCTTGCTCCGCTTTCTTGTGCTTGCCTTTGGCTATTGACTTACTGGAGGATTTTGAACGTAAAGCTGAATAGACATGAGGCTGGACAAGACCAGACTCGAAACTTTGAGCGTGAGCAGTACGTACACGACAGGCTGGGACTTCTTCTTATGTTTGGGAAGGTTCAACTTCGCCTCCATGTCTCGGATCGCATTTGGGGGCTTGAGTGCACATTTATCACACAGATTAGACTCCAGACACCAAAGACACACCTCATGAAGGTCCATGACTGACAACTTCTTTTTGCAGTCGCAGCACAGCTTGAAATCTGTCAATTTCGGTGGGTACATCATTACTTATCACACGGAAGAATCGTTTAGACGTAGTCTGAAAACTGATAAAAATAGGAGCAGAGCTCCCGATCTGTGTCAGAATGTGTGGAAAAAGATGTCAGCACACCTGGCGTGCGCTTATATGTAGCTCTGCTCCATCACCAGGCGGTATGGAGCCAACGCAGAGGTGCACGGAGCCACCTATGCACAAGTTGGAACACTACTGTAAAAAATGTCTGGATCCAGTCTGGCACCTGAGGAATATTGTAAGGTGTGGAATCCGCGTTAGAAGTATCCATCAGAAATATACTTTACTTTAACTCACGTTAATATAGTTAACTTTACTATACTTTTACTATTTACAACAAGATCCATTTGGAACCTCTGAGAATTTGACCTTAATTTTATAAAGATAAAAATCCAGGGATGCCAGTTGTTGGATCAGGTGAGACGCAGCTCGCCAGGTTTTTAGGATCTCCGCATGAGATCAATTTACATGCAGTGAATCGAAGGGGGATCATTGACACTGTCCGTGGTTATTTCGAGTTTCTGCTATTTCTGGTGCCCAGCTGCAATGGACACCCCCTATACAAGAGAAAGAAGGCGTCAGAGCCATGGCAGGACATAAGCATCGATGGAGAGTGGATTGGGAGTGAAGATCCCCGCTGGATGAGCGTGACTGGAAAACGCGCTCAACCTATCGATTAGTGGAAAAGACGCCCCAGGATATTGACGATAGTATTCTAAATGAGTGTTATTTAGAGCATAAAATAAATTAGAGCGGGCTATTGATTTTACCCCTGGGTGGACACTGGCTGTGAACATTGCGTGGGCGTCGGTGACTCACCTCCCCTCACCTTATTGAATCCCTTCGTCATTGTCTGCTCTTCCTGCATCCGCGAGACATTGCTTTCACTCATATCGACAAGTGTTGCTTCACTAATTGTATTTATATGGGCGTTAGCGTTGTAAGTAACACCTCTCCTTCATAATATCGCAACATGCTTTACCTATGCATACATTTACACTGTTACGTGATGGAGTTGAAAGGGAGCTTCAATATACTTTGGAGAACTTTTTTACGTTACACTTAAGATTTAAAATGTCTGATTTGCTTTGATGTGTGGGTCTTATTCGGACAATTAAAATTAAAACTATATTTCAAGTAAGAGTAATTCTGATGGCAGCAAATATGTATCTCAAAAAATCCCCTTGCCTATGTCTTCCTGTGAAAGGGCATGTTTTAGAACAATTTGTGGAAGGCAACACACATACAGACACACACACAAACACACACACACATACACACACACACACACACACTCTCCTTTTCCTCCCTCTCTGTATGCTTTGATAAGTAAGTGTCCTGGTGGGACCAGATAACCAACCAAAGCTCTTACATGGATGTGTAATTTACTCATGTTTGCAACACACACACGCACACACACGCACACATATGCACACACATTTGCCACACTTGCACACACACACACAATGCACATGCACACAGGCACACGCACACACACACACACACACACACACAACACACACACTTGCATACACTCTCGCCACACTTGCACACACAGATATACAAATGCACGGTGCACACATACACACACACATTACTCTAGGGGGCATATTATCAAGAATGGTGTTAAAATTATCGCCTCTTTAGCGGCAGGAAACTGCAGCTAAAGCGGCGAAAATGGGCTTGATAATATGCCCTTGAGAATTCCGATAGAAGCCCATGTTCTGGTGTGGACATGGGCTTCTATTGGAATTCTTTCCTGCCGCTAAAGCAGCGATAATTTTAACGCCGTTCTTGATAATATGCCCCCCAAGCTCTTCTACGGTGCCTACTTTAGTCATGTATCTTATTCTAGCCCATCGTCTATGGTGTGCGTGCCTTGCTGTCACCTTTGGATTCTGAGTAACTAACTTGTCTCTTTTTTTCCTCCTTGTTTACATCTCTTCCCCTGCTTTCCTGTCTGTGATATGAAATGTCTTCCCATCTCATTCCAACCTTGTTCTTCTCATCAATCAATAACTCAACATACCCTCCCCACTCTACCCTTCGCTGCATCGCTTGGCCCGATGTAACACATTTATGCCTGGCTTCTTTTGATGGTTTGAACATGTGAATATTTCATGCCTGGATCTTTGATTCCTTTGCTGAACCACCATCCCATTCACACTTAACTTTACAATACCCTGCCTGAATTTTCATGATACTTGCCACTTCCTCTACCTGATTTCACCATATCTTGCTTGAATGTTTTTGGCTATTTCAAATCACACCTTTTAAATTTTTGGTTTCTTCCCACTTGGCTGAATGATTGCCCCGTGCCTGGCTATTTACGGTTCCTCTACAATCGCACCGCTTACGTTTTGTCCTTATGCTATGCACGTGTCCTGGATCATTTTGGTCCTGCTGTGGCCTCTGCTTTGGTCTGTTTTGGTTGATGTTCAGCTCCCTCCTTCCCCTCTCATCTCAGTCATGTCCCACCTCATCTCCTTCCTGGAGCACTACTCCCAGATGCAGCGGCTGCAGGAGAAGGCCCTGGAGTACCGCGGCGCGCTGCGGAAGGAGGAGAGTCGGCGGCGGAAGCAGCTGAGGGTGCTGAAGAGGGCCTACCGGCAGAGGATGCGAGACAAGCTCAGCTTGATCGAGAACCTGGAGAGCACCATCAGCGAGCAACAGAACGTCATGGAGAAAATGCATGGCGGTGAGTAGACCCTCTTGTTGAGTGAGGGCACTTTTGGGGAAACAACATGATGTTCACAGTACATTGCTGCGGGTTGGTCCTTCCACGCCAAATCACAGTCTAACCGAGCCATCTTCATCATTACTCAAAGGGTGTCAAAGGAATTTTAGGGCTTCCCGGTGCACGTAAATCGATTTACTACTGTGGCTTTCTTTGCCACAAGTGTTGAGAAATCTATAAGTAAATACCTCTCAAAGGGTAGGAAGGGGATGTTCCAAGGCATGGCTTGACTTGGAAGTGTGGGAATGCCCACATTTGCGAGGATTTCCAAACTCCTATCCGAGCCACTCTTACCCTTCAACTGGTTGGAGATCTACTTGAGGGAAGAACCGGAGAAACTCTCCTCCTAAGATGGAAAGAAGAATGGATCACCTACAGGAAGTGCTTTCATCATGGGAAAAAAAAATCCAATTCCTCCTGTCCGGAGTTCGCCACTATGGAGAACCCTCCAGAGAAAGAATAAAAGCCTTTGGGAAAAGTCACATAACTATCTCAGTGGTATGCCTGGAAATCTATACCTGGGAATACTCTGGGAATGTTTGCAAATTCCCAAAAACAATAAAAGTAAGTTCAGGCAGAGATCTAAATCTCCAGCCATACTTTCCCATTTTTCTGTGTGATTAGAGCCCTCTGCTTTGTGTAATTACAGCACTGTGCCGTTGATACTTCCATATTTAGTAAAAGCTGTTCCCTTGTATCCTCCCTTCTAGTGCTGCCCCTGACGAAGGGCCGCACCGGCCCGAAATGCATTGGGCTATACCGAGTTATGAATACAATATACTCGTTTGTGATGTACAATCGCCAGTGATAACGACACCTTTTCAAAGGAATGATTAAATTCATGTGACCTGAATAAATTGATGAACTACATACAAACTTCGCTTGATTAATTTCTCCACCGGAGTGCAATTCGAGTGACACGTTTCCAACAAGAACGTGCTCTCACTGTATTCTCATCCCTACTCAGGGGGATCTACTCGTCTGCACCCATACCTTGTTTACCGACAGTACACGAGTAAATCAGAGTGCGCTCCCTCTCTTTTCATCAACCTTTTTAATAAATCACATTAATGCACAAATGATGGAAGAATGAATGAATGAATGAATGTATAAAATAATGGGCAAACAATCAACGGAATACTCATAGTGTGCATCTGCCAAATTTGAATGTTTCATAGTGCTTCCTGGTTATGTGGGTTGAGTGTGCATAGACTTCAGGTGTGGCCGCTGTGAGGTTTTATCGGAGGGGCTGGTGCTTGGCTTTGGTCTAGGTGGTGATAAAGAATAATAATAATAATAAGCAAGAGTCAACTTTTTGGATGGTTCGGTGCGATGGGAGGTTTCTTTCCCCGTATGACTGGACTATGAGATGTGTGATAGGTATCATGAAGATGTCTGCCCACACAGATGCTTTATGGACTGTGTTTTATATATAAATACACCAGGATTGAAATCTATGTATACTTACGCTTGCGATATACAAGAACAAAATGCAAATTTTGAAAAAATAATCTGGCCGACCATTGATTCTTGCTGAACCATGAAGCGTAAGCCTGGTGGTCCCGTAGGCTTTGCAGAAGGAGGGTCTTTATAGCTTTGGGAGGGAGTGAACTGGATTTAGGGTGGGTTTGGTGTGTCCTGTCTCCTCCTACCCCATGAGGGATCTGTGACACGGGGCCACCATTGGTTCACTCTTGCTGGCTGTTATAGAGAGCTGCCCAGTAATTCTGTCTGAGAGGCTTTCTCGGGGTACCTGGTCTTCTTTGGTCAACATGCATCCACGGTCCTAAGAGTCCATGTTCATATGTGAACGTGTACTGGTATTTGTATAGGTATGGGTGAAAATGTCATGGGCCTGGAATTCTCTTGTGAGAGTGTTGAGGAAAGCAATGATGTCAAGAGTCCTGAAGGGAACTGGACGCCTTTCTTTGTGCTGTGGATGTTGAGAGAAATGAAGCTACATTGAAGGAAACCTGGGAAAAGGCTCTTCTTTACAGTACGCGTAGCTGGAAAGCAACGGAGCACTGAACATGGACTGGAGCGCTGAGGCACGATTCAGGATCATTTACAATGGGGCTGAACATTCATCGGTGGTGATTGCTATGGTGTAGGGAGGCAGTGTACTCAGAGGAGGTGGGTCTGAAGGTCCTTGCTGCATTGCAGGAGTGCAGGGTCACTTCTGAAGTAGACTTTCAAGTAGTTCCAGATACCAGGAGCCTGCTTCTGGTTTAGTCCATTTTGCAATTTTCTCCACATCCCTTCTGAGAAGTCCATTTAAGGTGGCATGAGTCTCAGACTCTTCCATTGTACTGGTACATGGTAAAGGTGGTCAGATGAGTGGATATGGGGACCAAGTGTATGGGCAGGTCTGCTGGTTTGAGTATATGTGAGGAATTTGAAGAGTGCAAACCTTGGTACAAAGTAGTAAGGCGCTGCTCCAAATATGAAAACCAAACTCAAGGTGTAAATTGTAGGTGTCAGTTTCTCAGAACACATTTCGCCCATGCTTTTGACAGTCACCCTCTCTGATTACAGAGGTCTGACATTTTTTGCCTTACTGCAGGTATGATGCTGCCGTCCCCCTGTGGAATGTACCCGGCGTCCCCGGTGTCTCCAATGTCTCCGGTAGGAATCCACAGCCTGGTTGAGTCCATCAGTGCCTTGCAGGGGGAGCGCAACCGGCTGGCCGAGGAGATTGTGGGCCTGAGGCGGGAAATGGAAGATGGCGAGAAGGAAAAACAGCAGCTGGCTGGCAACTTCAGCCTACAGGTGAGATGGTCGGAGATGTGGCCTAGGTCTGTACTGCCCAGTCTAATAGCATCAGTACTTCAATGGAGCCTTGTGTGCTCCCACAAACTGCCTCAGTGAGTGCACACTCACTTGATTGTACTACTGAATATTGAGGCTATGAATATTGTGTTAAAAGAATATTGTATACAAAATATCGGAGACCAGCATATCAAAAGGTAAGTGCATATAGGGAAGTATAGATTTGCTATTCCTAACTTCACCTCTACGTAGCTTCAAGATATATATCGTCAAGACACCTATATATGTAGATAGGTGTTGAAAATCTTACTTACCTTTCAGTATTTTGGATTTCATATTTTGCAATCATATTTATATACCTTGTTCTTCTAGTTTCGATATTCAAGGGGTATACTCACTCACTCACACTGATGTCTAGCAGCATATACCTAAGTGCAGTCTCGCTTATTCCTAACACTCACTGGTCTCATACACTTGATCAATGTCTCTGTGTCACTCATTCACCCATTAGTGACCTCATACAATTAAGTAGGGTCTCACTCATTCTCACGTCAGTGAGTGCATATGCCTCAGTGCGGCCTCACTAACTCATTTATTCTGGCCTCCTGCACTTGATTGATGTTTCACTCATTCACCCATTCACTCACTACTGGCCTTATACACTTGGGTGGGGTTTCCCTCATTCTCACGTCACTGGGTGCATACGCCTCAGTGCAGTCTCACTAATTCATCTAGTCTGGCCTCATACACATGGGTGGGGCCTCCCTTAGTCTCACTGGATGCATACGCCTCAGTGCAGTCTCACTAATTCATCTAGTCTGGCCTCTTGCACTTGGGTGGGACTTCCCTCATTCTCACGTCACTGGATGCATACGCCTCAGTGCAGTCTCACTAATTCATCTATTCTGGCCTCTTGCACTTGATCGGTGTCTCACTCATTCACCCATTACTGGCCTCATACACTTGGGTGGGGCTTCCCTCATTCTCACGTCACTGGGTGCATACGCCTCAGTGCAGTCTCACTAATTCATCTATTCTGGCCTCTTGCACTTGATCGGTGTCTCACTCATTCACCCATTACTGGCCTCATACACTTGGGTGGGGCCTCACTCATTCTCACGTCACTGAGTATATACTTCTCAGTGCAGTCTCACTAATTCATCTATTCTGGCCTCTTGCACTTGATCGGTGTCTCACTCATTCACCCATTACTGGCCTCATACACTTGGGTGGCGCTTCCCTCATTCTCACGTCACTGGGTGCATACGCCTCAGTGCAGTCTCACTCATTCATCTATTCTGGCCTCTTGCACTTGATCAGTGTCTCACTCATTCACCCATTACTGGCCTCATACACTTGGGTGGCGCTTCCCTCATTCTCACGTCACTGGGTGCATACGCCTCAGTGCAGTCTCACTCATTCATCTATTCTGGCCTCTTGTACTTGATCGGTGTCCCACTCATTCACCCATCACTGGCCTCATACACTTGGGTGGGGCCTCACTCATTCTCACGTCACTGGCTGCATACACTGCATTGGAGCCTTGCTCATTCCAAACTCATATTCTAAATATATTTCAGTGGAGCCCTGCTCAGTCACTCCAAAAAGTGTATACAAAGTATAAGTCACAATTCCAAAAACCCCAAACTGTAGTATTCAAATAAAAACTTCACAAAAACAGATACCTTAAAAAAAAATCGCCCTGCACCTGGTCCCACCACCAAGCCCTTGCATATGTGCGACGCCTTGAGACTGAATACTGACTTAACCCAGTCTTATGCTTAGCAGGAACAGAGTCTGGCTGGATTTTTAAATGTTTAGGAGGTTAAATTATTAGTCTGTGGGTATTTCTGTAAGGTCTATAATGCTGCACTCTTTTTCCAGTCCATGTTTTCTCAGCCCATACCACGGAAGTCTGGAATGACACTTTGAACCGTCCTGGCGTTGATTGCTGGCTGCCTCATTAAATATTAATGCCCCACACAGAACCGCCGTGGCTTTGGCTACTGGCTGCCTCGTTAAATATTCATGAACAAGGGATAAGAATATTCAATACCTGACCACAAAGTACTGGGAGATTAGGACTGGCAGGGGCTCCTGTTACCCAATAAAGGGCCATAGAGTCTGATGAGAAAACAGGAGCTCTGCTGCCCCCCAGAGGGGCCAGGAGTAGTTCATGCTGATAGTCTGTGGTGTGACTAGAGCAACTATCTGGGTAAGCACAAGAGAAATGATGCTCTCGGCACCTGAGTGAAACAGTGGATAAAGGGACTCTCTCCCTCCTCCCCCATGACCTCCGACAGGTCATGTGTACACTGTGGACAGCTGGCAATGCTTTGAGGTAGCAAGGGGCCTTACAGCCAGGATGAACGAGCTGTGTCGAGCTTCTCTGCTGTGGTATCCAGACCAGGACATAGGAAGGAGATGGAAGTAAACGAGTTAATGCATAGAAGGTACATTCTTATACTCTAAGGGGATCCAGACTAGTGCTGAAGTGAAAGGATGTTGTGCATTGGCCTGGAAGGACCACATCACTGAATCCTCAGCGAAGATTCACAAAGAGAGTGTAGAGCGTGTGACATTTTCTTTTTAACTACAACCATTGCATGGAAATATTTCACGATATCATTAGAGCCCGTTGCCAAGGGGCATAATAATTGTTAAAGCCCCCTTATAAAATATAATAAGGAATACGCCCTTTAACTACTGTTACATCCAAAGGGAGGAGGGTTATATGGCTATTAGAATATTCCACCCACTGAGGGTAGAATGTTCTACAATAAAGAAGGAGGAACAGAAAGACATGCTTTAGAATGTTTGAGCAGGCAGTCTATATCAGTCAATATTGGCCCGGAGCCACTTCATTGTCTTCAAAGGGGTTCTCAACGTTCCAGTGTTTTAATATGGCCTTATAGCCCACCGTAGTGGGCTATGCTGGCTACTTAAGGCCTGCACCAGCGTTAAAGGCCCGAGCCGAAGGCGAGGGACTTTAACAAGGGAGCGGGATTTTAATAGCCGGTATAGCCCAGCTACAAAGGGCTGTAAGGCTATTAGAATATTCTGCCACTAGAGGGCAGAATGTTCCAACAAATAAAACAAAGGCCTCTCTAATTTTGAGGGGTTTAAATTCCCTCGGGCTCCGAGAGGCCTTTGAAAACAACATTGGAATGTTGCTTTACGGACCTTTACCGGCCCTTAAAAGCATGGAGCACTCCATTGTCTTCAATGGAGCTCCCAACATTCCAATGTTTTAATTCATCTTAAGTCTTTCTACCCTTACCACGGTTCTGTTTAGAAGTCTTGTGCTCTGATTGGTCTATTATGGTGCCATGTTCTGTATTGTCCTAGCATTAGCTAGCATTAAGCCTGAGCAAGGACAGACGCCTGGAGTGTTGCTGAATAAAAGTTTACACTTACACCGTTCTCCGAGCTTTACTTCAGTTTGACACTACAGAGAGATATACATATTTTTGACAGACCAACCAGAGCACGGAGCATTATAGTCTGTTCCGTGCAGACAAATCACACTTGTGCCAATTTTGATCTCCACTGATGTATGAACGTTTTCCTGATTTTGCTTTCCTGTTTCTCGTTCAATCCTATAGATTCAAGAGCTGAAAAGGAAGATCCGGGAGCGTGAGGACGAGCTGACACAGCTGAGGGCAGAGATGGTTTGTCTCATTCCCATAATACTGAATCTACCCCCGAGTAGTTTCTGGAGAACCTCGACTTGTTGAATTGCTTTGCACAGACACTCCAACTGTTAATATATAGCATTATAGCCTCACACTGAGGACTACACTGATTATTAGAATACTGGAATGTGGAGCACTTCATTGAATACAATGGAGTGCTCTGTGCTTCTACGGGCCGGAAAAGGCCCGCAGAGCAACATTCAAATGTTGCTTTTGGTCACAGCTATTGCTGTAAACAAAGGTCTCTCTGAGCTTGGGGGGATTTAAACACCCTCGGGCTTGAGACGCCTTTGTTTTATTTGTTAGAACATTCTGCCCTCTAGTGGCAGAATGTTCTAATAGCCTCATAGCCCTTCATAGCTGGGCTATACCGGCTATTAAAGTCCCGCACCCTTGTTAAAGTCCCTCGCCTTCGGCTCGGGCCTACACTAGAGCGGGCCTTTAATATCCGGTATAGCCCGCTACGGCGGGCTATAGGGCTATATTAGAACATTTGAATTTTGGGAGCTCCATTGAAGCCAATGGAGTGCTCCATGCTTTTACGGGCCGGTAAAGGCCTGCAAAGCAACATTCCAATGTTGTTTTCCAAGGCCTCTCGGAGCCCGAGGGAATTTAAACCCCTGGAACTCCGAGAGGCCTTTGTTTTATTTGTTGGAACATTTTGTCCTCTTGTGGCAGAATGCTCTAATAGCCTTATAGCCCTTCGCAGCTGGGCTATACCGACTATTAAAGTTCTGCTTCTTTGTTAAAGGCCTCGCCTTCGGCTCGGGCCTTTAATGCTGGAGCAGGCCTTTAATAGCCGGTATAGCCCGCTACGGTGGGCTATAAGGCTATATGAGAACATTGGAATGTTGGGAGCTCCATTGAAAACAATAAAGTAGCTCCGGGCTTATAATGGCTGGTATAAGCCCGAAGCTCCAACATTCCAATGCTTCTTTGTTCACAGCTGTGGCTGTGAACAAAGGCTTCAAGGAGCCTGAGGGGATTTAAATCCCCTCACGCTCCCTAAAGCCTTTGTTTTATTTGTTAGAACATTCTGCCCTCTAGTGGCAGAATGTTCTAATAGCCTTATAGCCCTTTGTAGCTGGGCTCTACCAGCTATTATAGTTCCGCTCCCTTGTTAAAGTCCCTCGCCTTCGGCTCGGGCCTTTAACGCTGGAGCGGGCCTTTAAAAGCCAGTATAGCCCGCTCCGGCAGGCTATAGGACTATAATGGAACATTGGAATTTTGGGAGCTCCATTGAAGACAATGGAATGTGGAGTGCTCCATGCTTTTACGGGCCGGTAAAGGCCTGCAAAGCAACATTCCAATGTTGTTTTCCAAAGCCTCTTGGAGCCTGAGGGCATTTAAACCCCTCGAACTCCGAGAGGCCTTTGTTTTATTTGTTGGAACATTCTGCCCTCTCGTGGCAGAATGTTCTAATAGCCTTATAGCCCCTCGTAGCTGGGCTGTACCGGCTATTAAAGTCCCGCTCCCTTGTTAAAGTCTCTCGCCTTTGACTCGGGCCTTTAACGCTGGAACGGGCCTTTAATAGCCGGTATAGCCCGCTATGGCGGGCTATAAGGCTCTATTAAATGGTCTAAAACCTAGTTATGGGCCTGAGTTCAGGAGAGGCAAAGGGTCTTTAACAACCAGTATAGGACAAGGCAAAAGGGCTATAAGGCAATTAGAACATTCCACCCACTGAAAGGAGTATGTTCTAAAATAGAAAGGGAGACACAGAAAGACAAACATAGGAGACACAGAAAGACAAACATAGGAAGGTTGGTGCAGTAGGACTGTATCAGCCATTATTGGCCTGGAGCCACTTTATTGTCTCCCATGGAGCTCTCAACATTCCAATATTCTAATTAGTTTTGCAGAACAGAATGAGGAACCTCTGGACAGTTTGCATTTTAGGGACAGCATTCAAGTGAAGTGAATTCACCCAACAATAATATTCTATTTTTCATGCTCACGCGGCTGTATTCTGGTATCGAGACATTAAGTACCTTGCTGGTACTGAAAAGACACTCCTCTGATGAGCCCTAATGAGAGCGAAACATATGTCAGGGGTTGTTTTCACGTATTTCTTATAGTCTCCAAGATTGGCTTGTATTTATCTGGTACATTTGGGACGAATGGACTGAAACAAACATGGTGGTATTACACTCTCCATTCCAAAAAGGCATAAATCAAAGTCCTTGAAGCTTTCACTTGCCCACGTCAGCTTCCAGCTATGCAAGGAGGTTTCTGGTTTATGATCCCCACAGTCTTTTGGATTCTTGTTGTCTGATGGTGATGCCGGCAGTCCATGGGTTTCTTACTAGTTGATAATGATCCCAGGGCTGCTTGCTTGATAGATGGTCTTCATAATCTGGAGGTTGCTTGCATGATTATAGCACTTCAACCTCTTGCTTGTTGGTTGAGAGAGACATAGAACCCTTGTTGTTTGTTTGCTTTGATCCTAGTTGCTTGCTGGTTGCTAGCTTTCTCATAATGACCCCCACAGTCCCAGTCTTTCTTTTTTAATAATGATCTCCACGGTCTTGGGTAGCTTCATTGTTGTGATCCTAACTGTTCCTGGGGTGCCTGCTTGCTGACAACGACCTTCACAGTCCTTAGGTTGGTTGCTTACTGTTATCCTGACTGTTCCTTGGGTGCTTACTTGCTGACAATGTTCTCCACAGTCCTTAGATTGCTTGCTTAATTTGATCCAGAATATTTCTGTGGCGCTTGCTTGCTGACAATCATATTCACAGTCCTTAGGTTACTTGCTTACTGTGATCCAGACTTATCCTGGGGTGCCTGCATGCTGACAATGATCTCCTCAGTCCTTAGGTTGCTTGCTTACTGTGATCATGACTGTTCCTGTGGTGCTTGCTAGATGACAATGATCTCCACAGTCCTTATGTTGCTTGCTTAATGTGATCCAGAATATTCCTGTGGTGCTTGCTTGCTTGTTGAAAATGATCTTCGCAGTCCTTAGGCTGCTTGCTTAATGTGGTCTAGAATATTCCTGTGGTTCTTGCTTGCTGACAATGATCTTCACAGTCCTTAGGTTGCTTGCTTAATGTGATCTAGAATTTTCCTGTGGTGCTTGCTTGCTGACAATGATTTTTACAGTCCTTAGGTTGCTTGCTTACTGTGGTCCAGACTGTTCCTGGGGTGCCTGCTAGATGACAATGATCTCCACAGTCCTTATGTTGCTTGCTTAATGTGGTCTAGAATATTCCTGTGGTGCTTGCTTGCTTGCTGACAACGATCTCCACAGTCCTTGGGTTGCTTGCTTAGTGTGATCTATAATATTCCTGTGGTACTTGCTTGCTGACAGTCATCTTCACGGTCCTTAGGTTACTTGCTTACTGTGATCCAACTGTTCCTGGGTTGCCTGCTTGCTGACAATGATCTCCACAATCCTTAGTTTGCTTGCTTAATGTGATCCAGACTGTTCATGGGGTGTCTGCTTGCTGACAATGATCTCCACAGACCTTAGGTTGCTTGCTTAATTTGATCCAGAATATTCCTGTGGTGCTTGCTTGCCGACAATGATCTTCACAGTCCTTAGGTTGCTTGCTTAATGCGGTCTAGAATATTCCTGTGGTGCTTGCTTGCTGACAATCATCTTCATAGTCCTTAGGTTACTTGCTTACTGTGATCCAGACTGATCCTGGGGTGCCTGCTTGCTGACAATGATCTCCACTATCCTTAGGTTGCTTGCTTAATTTGATCTAGAATATTCCTGTGGTGCTTGCTTGCTGTCAATCATCTTCATAGTCCTTAGGTTACTTGCTTACTGTGATCCAGACTGATCCTGGGGTGCCTGCTTGCTGACAATGATCACAACTTTCCTTAGGTTGCTTGCTTAATTTGAACTAGAATATTCCTGTGGTGCTTGCTTGCTGACAATCATCTTCATAGTCCTTAGGTTACTTGCTTACTGTGATCCAGACTGATCCTGGGGTGCCTGCTTGCTGACAATGATCTCCACAGTCCTTAGGTTGCTTGCTTAATTTGATGTAGAATATTCCTGTGGTGCTTGCTTGCTGGTAATGGTCTCCACAGTCCTTAGGTTGCTTGTTCAATGTGATCCAGAATATTCCTGTGGTGCTTGCTTGCTGACAATAATCTTCACAGTCCTTAAGTTGGTTGCTTAATGTGATCTAGAATATTCATGTGGTTCTTGCTTGCTAACAATAATCTTCACAGTCCTTAAGTTGGTTGCTTACTGTGATCCAGGCTGTTCCCAGGGTGCTTGCTTGCTGAAAATGGTCTCCACAGTCCTTATGTTGCTTGCTTAATGTGATATAGAATATTCCTGCGGTGCTTGCTTGCTGACAATGATCATCACAGTCCTTAGGTTGCTTGCTTACTGTGATCCAGACTGTTCCTGGGGTGCCTGCTTGATGACAATGATCTCCACAGTCCTTATATTGCTTGCTTAATGTGATCCAGTATATTCCTGTGGTGCTTGCTTGCTGAAAATGATCTTTACAGTCCTTAGGTTGCTTGCTTAATGCGATCTAGAATATTCCTGTGGTGCTTGCTTGCTTGCTGACAATGATCTCCGCAGTCCTTAGGTTGCTTGCTTAATGTGATCTAGAATATTCCCGTGGTGCTTGCTTGCTGACAGTGATCTTCACACTCATTAGGTTGCTTGCTTACTGTGATCCTGACTGTTCCTGGGTTGCCTGCTTGCTGACAATGATCTCCACAATCCTTAGTTTGCTTGCTTAATGTGATCCAGACTGTTCATGGAGTGCCTGCTTGCTGACAATGATCTCCACAGTCCTTAGGTTGCTTGCTTAATTTGATCCAGAATATTCCTGTGGTGCTTGCTTGCTGACAATGATCTTCACCGTCCTTAGGCTACTTGCTTACTGTGATCCAGACTGTTCCTGGGTTGCCTGCATGCTGACAATGATCTCCACAATCCTTAGTTTGCTTGCTTAATGTGATCCAGAATATTCCTGTGGTGCTTGCTTGCCGACAATGATCTTCACAGTCCTTAGGTTGCTTGCTTAATGCGGTCTAGAATATTCCTGTGGTGCTTGCTTGCTGACAGTGATCTTCACGGTCCATAGGTTGCTTGCATAGGGTGATCTAAGATATTCTTGGGGTGCTTGCTCCCAGATATTAATCTCCACATCCCAGCTTGCTTGCTTTTTGCATTCCTCACTCTCCATTGTTTGCTTGCTTGCAGACAATAATCCCAACAGGTGCTGGGTTGCTTACATGCAGAGGTCAAGCCTCATAGTCCATGGACTATTTTCTTGTTGTTTGTGTCTAACATCGCCATTTGCTAGGTTTGATGTCACAGTGCTGATGCCTGCAAGGTTCTTATTACCACATTGGTTAAAATATAAATAGATTGGTTATTGGCCCCATCCAGGGTAGGAATTCTCCCTCCCCTCATGCTATTGGTTGTTTGCTGTTTTATTCCACCACATATGGAATTGTTTTATTGTGGTACCCCTGGGACTATTTTTCATTTCAGAAGCACATTCTATTCGGTACCTCTTACATGCATTTTATAGAAAAAGTGAAATGTTTTTTTCCAATGCAGTAGACCTCTTTAACATTTTAGTGAGGAATCCTGATCAAGTCACACATATCTGGACATATATAGGTTTACATTCACACATGTATTAAAACAAACCAGCATTGGTGAAGCCAATATGTGTAGCTTTAATGAGATAAAGCTTGGAGACACAGGCAGCACAAATGACCCTAGTTAAACCCAGACCCGTTGGATTGGCCAGTGCTTGTTTACTTGCTGTTATGACTGCTTTTTGTTGGATTACTTTTTTGTGAATAAGGATCCTCATGCTCTCAGGTCTGCTTCCTGAGTCATACTGGTCCTTACAGCCCCAGAGTTGCTTGTTTGCTGTAAATGGGACCCACAATCCCATGGTTGCTTGCATTCTAACAGTGATTCCCAAAATCACCAAGATGCTTGCCAGCGGATGTTAATGCTCATAGTTCTGGAACTGCGTGCTTTTTTTGTGTGACCCTTGTTCTCCCATTGTTTGAGGTTTGCGTGTTTGTTTTGACACCCACAGTTATAAGGTTGCATGCAGATGCCGGTCCTCGTGCTTTTTTGTTGTTTTTTTCACCAATTGTCCCTGGGATACATGGTTGCAGGCTGCACACAGTTTCTAGGGAGCTTGCTTGCTTGCTGGTGATGTTCCACACAGTATCTGGAGTGTTTGCTTGCTCCTGATACTCCTCATAGTATCTGAAGTGCTTGCTTGCTCATGATACTCCTCACAGTATCTGGAGTGTTTGCTTGCTCATGATGCTCCACACAGTATCTGGAGTGTTTGCTTGTTCCTGATAATCCTCGCAGTATCTGGAGTGCTTGGTTGCGCATGATACTCCTCACAGTATCTGGAGTGTTTGCTTGCTCATGATGCTCCACACAGTATCTGGAGTGTTTGCTTGCTCCTGATACTCCTCACAGTATCTGAAGTGCTTGCTTGCTCATGATACTCCTCACAGTATCTGGAGTGTTTGCTTGCTCATGATGCTCCACACAGTATCTGGAGTGTTTGCTTGCTCCTGATAATCCTCGCAGTATCTGGAGTGCTTGCTTGCTCATGATGCTCCACACAGTATCTGGAGTTAATGTTTGCTCCTGATACTCCTCACAGTATCTGGAGTGTTTGCTTGATCCTGATACTCCTCACAGTATCTGAAGTGCTTGCTTGCTCACGATGCTCCATACAATATCTGGAGTATTTGCTTGCTCCTTATGCGCCACACAGTATCTGGAGTGTTTGCTTGCTCACTATGCTCCACCCAGTATCTGGAGTATTTGCTTGCTCCTGATGCTCCTCACAGTATCTGAAGTGCTTGCTTGCTCACGATGCTCCATACAATATCTGGAGTATTTGCTTGCTCCTGATGCTCCTCACATTGTCTGAAGTGCTTGCTTGCTCCTGATACTGCTCACAGTATCTGGAGTGTTTGCTCGCTCCTCATACTCCTCACAGTATCTGAAGTGCTTGCTTGCTCGTGATACTCCTCACATTATCTGGAGTGTTTGCTTGCTCATGATGCTCCACACAGTATCTGGAGTGCTTGCTTGCTCCTGATACTCCTCACATTGTCTGGAGTGTTTGCTGGCTCTTGATGCTCCTCACAGTATCTGGAGTGTTTGCTAGCTCTTGATGCTCCTCACAGTATATGGAGTGTTTGCTTGCTCCTGATACTCCTCACATTGTCTGGAGTGTTTGCTGGCTCTTGATACTCCTCACAGTGTCTGGAGTGCTTGCTTGCTCCTGATACTCCTCACATTGTCTGGAGTGTTTGCTTGCTCCTGATACTCCTCACATTGGCTGGAGTGTTTGCTGGCTCTTGATGCTCCTCACTGTATCTGGAGTGCTTGCTTGCTCCTGATACTCCTCACATTGTCTGGAGTGTTTGCTGGCTCTTGATGCTCCTCACAGTATCTGGAGTGTTTGCTGGCTCTTGATGCTCCTCACTGTATCTGGAGTGCTTGCTTGCTCCTGATACTCCTCACATTGTCTGGAGTGTTTGCTGGCTCTTGATGCTCCCCACAGTATCTGGAGTGTTTGCTGGCTCTTGATGCTCCTCACTGTATCTGGAGTGCTTGCTTGCTCCTGATATTCCTCACATTGTCTGGAGTGTTTGCTGGCTCTTGATGCTCCTCACAGTATCTGGAGTGTTTGCTGCCTCTTGATGCTCCTCACAGTATCTGGAGTGCTTGCTTGCTCCTGATACTCCTCACATTGTCTGGAGTGTTTGCTGGCTCTTGATGCTCCTCATAGTATCTGAAGTGCTTGCTTGCTCATGATACTCCTCACAGTATCTGGAGTGTTTGCTTGCTCATGATGCTCCACACAGTATCTGGAGTGTTTGCTTGTTCCTGATAATCCTCGCAGTATCTGGAGTGCTTGGTTGCGCATGATACTCCTCACAGTATCTGGAGTGTTTGCTTGCTCATGATGCTCCACACAGTATCTGGAGTGTTTGCTTGCTCCTGATACTCCTCACAGTATCTGAAGTGCTTGCTTGCTCATGATACTCCTCACAGTATCTGGAGTGTTTGCTTGCTCATGATGCTCCACACAGTATCTGGAGTGTTTGCTTGCTCCTGATAATCCTCGCAGTATCTGGAGTGCTTGCTTGCTCATGATGCTCCACACAGTATCTGGAGTTAATGTTTGCTCCTGATACTCCTCACAGTATCTGGAGTGTTTGCTTGATCCTGATACTCCTCACAGTATCTGAAGTGCTTGCTTGCTCACGATGCTCCATACAATATCTGGAGTATTTGCTTGCTCCTTATGCGCCACACAGTATCTGGAGTGTTTGCTTGCTCACTATGCTCCACCCAGTATCTGGAGTATTTGCTTGCTCCTGATGCTCCTCACAGTATCTGAAGTGCTTGCTTGCTCACGATGCTCCATACAATATCTGGAGTATTTGCTTGCTCCTGATGCTCCTCACATTGTCTGAAGTGCTTGCTTGCTCCTGATACTGCTCATAGTATCTGGAGTGTTTGCTCGCTCCTCATACTCCTCACAGTATATGGAGTGTTTGCTTGCTCGTGATACTCCTCACATTATCTGGAGTGTTTGCTTGCTCATGATGCTCCACACAGTATCTGGAGTGCTTGCTTGCTCCTGATACTCCTCACATTGTCTGGAGTGTTTGCTGGCTCTTGATGCTCCTCACAGTATCTGGAGTGTTTGCTAGCTCTTGATGCTCCTCACAGTATATGGAGTGTTTGCTTGCTCCTGATACTCCTCACATTGTCTGGAGTGTTTGCTGGCTCTTGATACTCCTCACAGTGTCTGGAGTGCTTGCTTGCTCCTGATACTCCTCACATTGTCTGGAGTGTTTGCTTGCTCCTGATACTCCTCACATTGGCTGGAGTGTTTGCTGGCTCTTGATGCTCCCCACAGTATCTGGAGTGTTTGCTGGCTCTTGATGCTCCTCACTGTATCTGGAGTGCTTGCTTGCTCCTGATACTCCTCACATTGTCTGGAGTGTTTGCTGGCTCTTGATGCTCCTCACAGTATCTGGAGTGTTTGCTGGCTCTTGATGCTCCTCACTGTATCTGGAGTGCTTGCTTGCTCCTGATACTCCTCACATTGTCTAGAGTGTTTGCTGGCTCTTGATGCTCCCCACAGTATCTGGAGTGTTTGCTGGCTCTTGGTGCTCCTCACTGTATCTGGAGTGCTTGCTTGCTCCTGATACTCCTCACATTGTCTGGAGTGTTTGCTGGCTCTTGATGCTCCTCACAGTATCTGGAGTGTTTGCTGGCTCTTGATGCTCCTCACAGTATCTGGAGTGCTTGCTTGCTCCTGATACTCCTCACATTGTCTGGAGTGTTTGCTGGCTCTTGATGCTCCTCACAGTATCTGGAGTGTTTGCTGGCTCTTGATGCTCCTCACTGTATCTGGAGTGCTTGCTTGCTCCTGATACTCCTCACATTGTCTGGAGTGTTTGCTGGCTCTTGATACTCCTCACATTGTCTGGAGTGTTTGCTGGCTCTTGATGCTCCTCACAGTATCTGGAGTGTTTGCTTGATCCTGATGCTCCTCACAGTATCTGGAATGTTTGCTTGCTCCTGATGCTCCTCACAGTATCTGGAGTGTTTGCTTGCTCCTGATACTCCTCACATTGTCTAGAGTGTTTGCTTGCTCCTGATACTCCACACAGTATCTGGAGTGTTTGCTCGCTCATGATACTCCTCACATTGTCTGGAGTGTTTGCTCGCTCCTCATACTCCTCACAGTATCTGGAGTGTTTGCTCGCTCATGATACTCCTCACATTGTCTGGAGTGCTTGCTTGCTCCTCATACTCCTCACAGTATCTGGAGTGTTTGCTTGCTCCTGATACTCCTCACATTGGCTGGAGTGTTTGCTTGCTCCTGATACTCCTCACATTGGCTGGAGTGTTTGCTTGCTCCTCATACTCCTCACAGTATCTGGAGTGTTTGCTTGCTCCTGATACTCCTCACATTGTCTGGAGTGTTTGCTCGCTCATGATACTCCTCACATTGGCTGGAGTGTTTGCTTGCTCCTCATACTCCTCACATTGTCTGGAGTGCTTGCTTGCTCATGATGCTCCACACAGTATCTGGAGTGTTTGCTCGCTCCTCATACTCCTCACAGTATCTGGAGTGTTTGCTCGCTCACGATCTTCCACACAGTCCGCGGGTTACTTGCTTAGTAAGTCCAGTGTCTGCAGCAATTTCCTGTCTATGTTGCAGGTTGTCTTTGAGATGGATATATGAAGGCAGCGAGAAATGCTGGCACTGCTTTCAGGGTGCGGATAACGCTGCTGCTGCAGGAAAAGGCGCTGCAGTTCTTGGTGTCCAATCAAGCTTGCAGAACCCCCCTGCAGGCTCAATGAAACCTTATTTAAAGATTGTCGGATGGGCCACGCCGCCCAAACGTGGCACATTACAAGTGCCGTGAGTCATAATGCACTTGTAATAAAGAGGACAGGCCACATTCCATGTCTGTGGCAGTGAATCCTGTCTCCAAACTCTACACAAGGCCCTCAAATATGAGCTGAATTTTGAATCGTCCTTTTCACACAAGGGTCATTGAGAAGCAAGTGGTGGATCTTACACGCCAGGACCCTGGGAGGGATAAAGAAAAAAAGAAAACATCTGACTGCAGCTGTTAGGAAAGAGAGCGCATGCAAAACCACCTACTTCAACCCTCCTGGCCGGCTCCTCCGTCCTTTTAATGCTCCTTTCCCTCCGTACTTACGTGGTTTCGTAGATGCGGGACCCTGAATGGGAGAGTTAGTAATAATATTAGCTGACATTATATAGTGCTTCATGCCACACTCACATCTACCCTTTCTAAGCACTGTAAATAACATTTCTTATTCAATTTAAATGCGCTCTATTTACTGACCTCAGACGTAAGGAGGACTCCGTGAGCCATCTCAGATTTCAAACCCGCACATTACAGGCAGTGTTAGCAGTGAGCATTTCATCCATATAACCACTCTGCCAGAATAATGTGTCTTTCTATTGCCCTGGGCAGGAAGGGGACACCGCAGATGGCGCGGCATTCCATTGGAGAAGGGCCGGCAGGATTTCCAGGACTTTGTTCTGCCAGTTCATGCCTCTGTCCAGGTCAGGCGTGGTGGCGGCCAGCACACGATACATACACATTCACACTTAACTGCAGTGGTGGGTCTGTTTCTGCGGAGCTGTTCGGCACATATGTGCCCCATCTGACCATCTGAAGACTTCATGGAGGCGCCATTTTGTGAAACCCCTTAGTCATGTGTGTGCATTGGTCCAGGGATGAAGTAAGGGGAAAAGAGGAGGCATTATTATTCAGGACTGTTTTGTTTTTCTGGGCTCTGCACTCTTGCGATAAAATGTATTTATAGATTCGAAGAAAGCCAGCCCGCTCCATTCGTGATGGGCCGCTAACACACCTAATGCCACTACGTGGCCCCTGATGCTGTCGCTGCTATGTATTCGCATGCCCAGAAAGACATTTTATAAACTTAGTAATGGGTGCTCTGCCGTGTGGGACCCCACATGAAGTTTTTCATCCCGGGCCACACCGAACCTTCAGACATGCCTGGCCTGTTCTTTTGCATGAAGTTATCAAGTAGCTCCGCTCTTGAACCTCTCAATGCAAGATGGTGGCCCCAGAGCCTCTCCTGATGCCGTCTCGTGCAGGGCTTGGTGTTGCTGCTGAGATGTACGCACGCGACCACAACCTGCCCATGCAGGCACCCTTTGGGGCTTCGCGGCGTCTCCACGGATCTCTCCCGTTATCCCATAACAGATATGAGAAGTTTGTCCAACCTGCCTCCGTCTCTATAGTTTGGTGGCAGCCACACTGCATTTGCCTTTTCACCCCAAGGCAAAGATTTTTTTTTTTAAACCGCACACAAGTCAATGGATAAGGAAAAATAAGTATACATTTATAAAGAGAAGGGGGCAGAGCTCTTAACCCTGTGCTGAGAGAACTCACATGCCAAGACCCCAAGTAGGATACAGAAAAAAGAAATGGCCTCTACAAACATCTCATTTAGTGGTTCTGGCTCATTCTCTCCTTTCTTATTGGTCCTTTCCTCCTGTACTTACATAGTTTAATAGATGGAGGATGGGCGACATAATACCAGCGGGACTATTACCTAACGCTTCATGCCATACTCACTTCTGCCATTTTTAAGCACTACAAATATTAGATGTTATTATTGCCCAGTTTAAATAGACTCTATTTACTGACATCAGATGCCCAAACATAAATATGAAATACGGTATAATCTTCGATCCAATGATCTTAAAAAAATATAAAGTCATGAAACACAACATGTAGAGAAGAAACAGTGGACAAGTTATGAATCAAAACTTGAAGTGAAACCGGCAACACAATCCCCCCTGCTAGCAGGTGATTGGTCACGGCAGGAATACGATTGGTATTCGCAGGAAAACTAGAATATGAGTCAGGGGAAACCCTGAGAAATCCTGGCACCAGCATGGAAGTGACACAGCAAGAGCATTTCAAAGACTCGAAGGGGGCAAGGGATTTATTTACCTGTATTTTGTGACAAACGGAGGGGGGCTAGCGCCACGCAAACCTTCTCTTCCACAAAACCACTCTTATTTCCTTTAAATTGATGAGGTTCTTTTTTTGCTATCCCTCATTTTCTAAATTTCTGAACAGGGATCGTATGTGCTGGTCTCCGTTTGCTTGCTTTAATTTTCAGCCTGTTTCATCACACACAATAATCGATAGTTTGAAGGAATATATTTACTAATGTTGTGTGTCGGTGTTTGCATGACACAATACAACACAAGGCGTAGATACAATTATTTTTGATGAACAAATTTTGTTTGAGTTTAACAAAGAGAGTACAAGGAAATCAAAAAATCTAAAATAAAAACAAGGCTCCTCCTTCTCAGTCTCGACCCCCTCCCTCGCCCGCCGCCCACCTACCTAGATACAATTTACCGTAGATTATCAAAGCTCATAAGCGCAGTGCAAAATTGAACTGCATTGCATGAGAACCTACACAAACCTTACTAACAATATCCCAACGTATGCAAGTTGCAACACTTGGAAATTATACCCAGTTCATAATGAAATCAGAATTCTGCGTTGCACTCACCATATTGAATATAAAGCCAAAGGAGCATAAAATTGGGGAAATTGTAATAAATAAACATTAAACAGTATTTGAGATAGTGCTGGATATGGCACCAAAATATCATTGTCATGGTAAAGTTAAAATAAGTCTGACAAATATTGTGTTGTAAGTATCGTTCTAATCACGATCGCCCCGTTGGATGATACTGTTGTAAGTGATGTTCAGGACACTATATATATGTCATAGGAAATTTTTGTATAAGATATTCTAACATACAACCAAGTACAGAGCCATAGACTACGGATTGCCTGAGACTGAAATTGTACAATTATGATTTATTGAGTCCTGCCAAATATAAAGGCCTCCATCCACTTGTTTGCCAATAGCAGCACCCTGGAACCATCTTCCCTGGTCTCAATACTCAGATTCATCAATATAGAGCAGGCACATGACTTAGTCCTTTTGTCGCGGATGAGAGGTGGCAGCCAAACATTGCAACGGTTTTAGAGTCAGCCCGGTCCACAAGTTTTGCAACATATAGGATGTTTCATATAGGTCTGAAATCCCTGGAGTCTGAAGGATTCAAGTTTTATGTTGAAAGTAGACCCATTGTAGCCTCAGATGCACTGTAAGTTCTGAAATGTATCCAGTGGCATTCTCTGTATTACATTGTAGCCTCAGATGCACTGTAAGTTCTGACATGTATCCAGTGGCATTCTCTGTATTACATTGTAGCCTCAGATGCACTGTAAGTTCTGAAATGTATCCAGTGGCATTCTCTGTGTTACATTGTAGCCTCAGATGCACTGTAAGTTCTGAAATGTATCCAGTGGCATTCTCTGTGTTACATTGTAGCCTCAGATGCACTGTAAGTTCTGAAATGTATCCAGTGGCATTCTCTGTGTTACATTGTAGCCTCAGATGCACTGTAAGTTCTGAAATGTATCCAGTGGCATTCTCTGTATTACATTGTAGCCTCAGATGCACTGTAAGTTCTGAAATGTTTCCAGTGGCATTCTCTGTGTTACATTGTAGCCTCAGATGCACTGTACGTTCTGACATGTATCCAGTGGCATTCTCTGTGTTACATTGTAGCCTCAGATGCACTGTAAGTTCTGACATGTATCCAGTGGCATTCACTGTGTTACATTGTAGCCTCAGATGCACTGTAAGTTCTGAAATGTATCCAGTGGCATTCTCTGTATTACATTGTAGCCTCAGATGCACTGTAAGTTCTGAAATGTTTCCAGTGGCATTCTCTGTGTTACATTGTAGCCTCAGATGCACTGTAAGCTCTGAAATGTATCCAGTGGCATTCTCTGTGTTACATTGTAGCCTCAGATGCACTGTAAGCTCTGAAATGTATCCAGTGGCATTCTCTGTGTTACATTGTAGCCTCAGATGCACTGTAAGCTCTGAAATGTATCCAGTGGCATTCTCTGTGTTACATTGTAGCCTCAGATGCACTGTAAGTTCTGAAATGTTTCCAGTGGCATTCTCTGTGTTACATTGTAGCCTCAGATGCACTGTACGTTCTGACATGTATCCAGTGGCATTCTCTGTGTTACATTGTAGCCTCAGATGCACTGTAAGTTCTGAAATGTATCCAGTGGCATTCTCTGTGTTACATTGTAGCCTCAGATGCACTGTAAGTTCTGAAATGTATCCAGTGGCATTCTCTGTATTACATTGTAGCCTCAGATGCACTGTAAGTTCTGACATGTATCCAGTGGCATTCTCTGTGTTACATTGTAGCCTCAGATGCACTGTAAGTTCTGAAATGTATCCAGTGGCATTCTCTGTGTTACATTGTAGCCTCAGATGCACTGTAAGTTCTGAAATGTATCCAGCGGCATTCTCTGTGTTACATTGTAGCCTCAGATGCACTGTAAGTTCTGAAATGTATCCAGTGGCATTCTCTGTGTTACATTGTAGCCTCAGATGCACTGTAAGTTCTGAAATGTATCCAGTGGCATTCTCTGTAATACATGTTAGCCTCAGATGCACTGTAAGCTCTGAAATGTATCCAGTGGCATTCTCTGTATTACATTGTAGCCTCAGATGCACTGTATGTTCTGAAATGTATCCAGTGGCATTCTCTGTATTACTTCGTAGCCTCAGATGCACTGTAAGCTCTGAAATGTATCCAGTGGCATTCTCTGTGTTACATTGTAGCCTCAGATGCACTGTAAGTTCTGAAATGTATCCAGTTGCATTCTCTGTATTACATTGTAGCCTCAGATGCACTGTAAGTTCTGAAATGTATCCAGTGGCATTCTCTGTGTTACATTGTAGCCTCAGATGCACTGTAAGTTCTGAAATGTATCCAGTGGCATTCTCTGTATTACATTGTAGCCTCAGATGCACTGTAAGTTCTGAAATGTATCCAGTGGCATTCTCTGTGTTACATTGTAGCCTCAGATGCACTGTACGTTCTGACATGTATCCAGTGGCATTCTCTGTGTTACATTGTAGCCTCAGATGCACTGTAAGTTCTGAAATGTATCCAGTTGCATTCTCTGTATTACATTGTAGCCTCAGATGCACTGTAAGTTCTGAAATGTATCCAGTGGCATTCTCTGTGTTACATTGTAGCCTCAGATGCACTGTAAGTTCTGAAATGTATCCAGTGGCATTCTCTGTATTACATTGTAGCCTCAGATGCACTGTAAGTTCTGAAATGTATCCAGTGGCATTCTCTGTGTTACATTGTAGCCTCAGATGCACTGTAAGTTCTGAAATGTATCCAGTTGCATTCTCTGTATTACATTGTAGCCTCAGATGCACTGTAAGTTCTGAAATGTATCCAGTGGCATTCACTGTATTACATTGTAGCCTCAGATGCACTGTACGTTCTGACATGTATCCAGTGGCATTCTCTGTGTTACATTGTAGCCTCAGATGCACTGTAAGTTCTGAAATGTATCCAGTGGCATTCTCTGTATTACATTGTAGCCTCAGATGCACTGTAAGTTCTGACATGTATCCAGTGGCATTCTCTGTGTTACATTGTAGCCTCAGATGCACTGTAAGTTCTGAAATGTATCCAGTGGCATTCTCTGTATTACATTGTAGCCTCAGATGCACTGTACGTTCTGAAATGTATCCAGTGGCATTCTCTGTGTTACATTGTAGCCTCAGATGCACTGTAATTTCTGAAATGTATCCAGTGGCATTCTCTGTATTACATTGTAGCCTCAGATGCACTGTAAGTTCTGAAATGTATCCAGTGGCATTCTCTGTGTTACATTGTAGCCTCAGATGCACTGTACGTTCTGAAATGTTTCCAGTTGCATTCTCTGTATTACATTGTAGCCTCAGATGCACTGTAAGTTCTGAAATGTATCCAGTGGCATTCTCTGTGTTACATTGTAGCCTCAGATGCACTGTACGTTCTGAAATGTTTCCAGTTGCATTCTCTGTATTACATTGTAGCCTCAGATGCACTGTAATTTCTGAAATGTATCCAGTGGCATTCTCTGTATTACATTGTAGCCTCAGATGCACTGTAAGTTCTGACATGTATCCAGTGGCATTCTCTGTGTTACATTGTAGCCTCAGATGCACTGTAAGTTCTGAAATGTATCCAGTGGCATTCTCTGTATTACATTGTAGCCTCAGATGCACTGTACGTTCTGAAATGTATCCAGTGGCATTCTCTGTGTTACATTGTAGCCTCAGATGCACTGTAATTTCTGAAATGTATCCAGTGGCATTCTCTGTATTACATTGTAGCCTCAGATGCACTGTACGTTCTGAAATGTATCCAGTTGCATTCTCTGTATTACATTGTAGCCTCAGATGCACTGTAAGTTCTGAAATGTATCCAGTGGCATTCTCTGTATTACATTGTAGCCTCAGATGCACTGTACGTTCTGAAATGTTTCCAGTTGCATTCTCTGTATTACATTGTAGCCTCAGATGCACTGTAATTTCTGAAATGTATCCAGTGGCATTCTCTGTATTACATTGTAGCCTCAGATGCACTGTACGTTCTGAAATGTATCCAGTTGCATTCTCTGTATTACATTGTAGCCTCAGATGCACTGTAAGTTCTGAAATGTATCCAGTGGCATTCTCTGTGTTACATTGTAGCCTCAGATGCACTGTAAGTTCTGAAATGTATCCAGTGGCATTCTCTGTATTACATTGTAGCCTCAGATGCACTGTAAGTTCTGACATGTATCCAGTGGCATTCTCTGTGTTACATTGTAGCCTCAGATGCACTGTAAGTTCTGAAATGTATCCAGTGGCATTCTCTGTATTACATTGTAGCCTCAGATGCACTGTACGTTCTGAAATGTATCCAGTGGCATTCTCTGTGTTACATTGTAGCCTCAGATGCACTGTAATTTCTGAAATGTATCCAGTGGCATTCTCTGTATTACATTGTAGCCTCAGATGCACTGTACGTTCTGAAATGTATCCAGTTGCATTCTCTGTATTACATTGTAGCCTCAGATGCACTGTAAGTTCTGAAATGTATCCAGTGGCATTCTCTGTATTACATTGTAGCCTCAGATGCACTGTACGTTCTGAAATGTTTCCAGTTGCATTCTCTGTATTACATTGTAGCCTCAGATGCACTGTAATTTCTGAAATGTATCCAGTGGCATTCTCTGTATTACATTGTAGCCTCAGATGCACTGTACGTTCTGAAATGTATCCAGTTGCATTCTCTGTATTACATTGTAGCCTCAGATGCACTGTAAGTTCTGACATGTATTCAGTGGCATTCTCTGTGTTACATTGTAGCCTCAGATGCACTGTAAGTTCTGAAATGTATCCAGTGGCATTCTCTGTAATACATGTTAGCCTCAGATGCACTGTAAGCTCTGAAATGTATCCAGTGGCATTCTCTGTATTACATTGTAGCCTCAGATGCACTGTAAGTTCTGACATGTATTCAGTGGCATTCTCTGTGTTACATTGTAGCCTCAGATGCACTGTAAGTTCTGAAATGTATCCAGTGGCATTCTCTGTAATACATGTTAGCCTCAGATGCACTGTAAGCTCTGAAATGTATCCAGTGGCATTCTCTGTATTACATTGTAGCCTCAGATGCACTGTAAGTTCTGAAATGTATCCAGTGGCATTCTCTGTATTACATTGTAGCCTCAGATGCACTGTATGTTCTGAAATGTATCCAGTGGCATTCTCTGTGTTACATTGTAGCCTCAGATGCACTGTAAGTTCTGAAATGTATCCAGTGGCATTCTCTGTATTACATTGTAGCCTCAGATGCACTGTACGTTCTGAAATGTATCCAGTGGCATTCTCTGTATTACATTGTAGCCTCAGCTGCACTGTACGTTCTGAAATGTATCCAGTGGCATTCTCTGTATTACATTGTAGCCTCAGATGCACTGTACGTTCTGAAATGTATCCAGTGGCAGTCTCTGTATTTCATTGTAGCCTCAGATGCACTGTAAGTTCTGAAATGTATCCAGTGGCATTCTCTGTGTTACATTGTAGCCTCAGATGCACTGTAAGTTCTGAATTGTATCCAGTGGCATTCTCTGTAATACATGTTAGCCTCAGATGCACTGTAAGCTCTGAAATGTATCCAGTGGCATTCTCTGTATTACATTGTAGCCTCAGATGCACTGTAAGTTCTGACATGTATTCAGTGGCATTCTCTGTGTTACATTGTAGCCTCAGATGCACTGTAAGTTCTGAAATGTATCCAGTGGCATTCTCTGTAATACATGTTAGCCTCAGATGCACTGTAAGCTCTGAAATGTATCCAGTGGCATTCTCTGTATTACATTGTAGCCTCAGATGCACTGTAAGTTCTGAAATGTATCCAGTGGCATTCTCTGTATTACATTGTAGCCTCAGATGCACTGTATGTTCTGAAATGTATCCAGTGGCATTCTCTGTGTTACATTGTAGCCTCAGATGCACTGTAAGTTCTGACATGTATTCAGTGGCATTCTCTGTGTTACATTGTAGCCTCAGATGCACTGTAAGTTCTGAAATGTATCCAGTGGCATTCTCTGTAATACATGTTAGCCTCAGATGCACTGTAAGCTCTGAAATGTATCCAGTGGCATTCTCTGTATTACATTGTAGCCTCAGATGCACTGTAAGTTCTGACATGTATTCAGTGGCATTCTCTGTGTTACATTGTAGCCTCAGATGCACTGTAAGTTCTGAAATGTATCCAGTGGCATTCTCTGTAATACATGTTAGCCTCAGATGCACTGTAAGCTCTGAAATGTATCCAGTGGCATTCTCTGTATTACATTGTAGCCTCAGATGCACTGTAAGTTCTGAAATGTATCCAGTGGCATTCTCTGTATTACATTGTAGCCTCAGATGCACTGTATGTTCTGAAATGTATCCAGTGGCATTCTCTGTGTTACATTGTAGCCTCAGATGCACTGTAAGTTCTGAAATGTATCCAGTGGCATTCTCTGTATTACATTGTAGCCTCAGATGCACTGTACGTTCTGAAATGTATCCAGTGGCATTCTCTGTATTACATTGTAGCCTCAGATGCACTGTACGTTCTGAAATGTATCCAGTGGCATTCTCTGTATTACATTGTAGCCTCAGATGCACTGTACGTTCTGAAATGTATCCAGTGGCATTCTCTGTATTACATTGTAGCCTCAGATGCACTGTAAGTTCTGAAATGTATCCAGTGGCATTCTCTGTGTTACATTGTAGCCTCAGATGCACTGTAAGTTCTGAAATGTATCCAGTGGCATTCACTGTGTTACATTGTAGCCTCAGATGCACTGTAAGTTCTGAAATGTATCCAGTGGCATTCGCTGTATTACATTGTAGCCTCAGATGCACTGTAAGTTCTGAAATGTATCCAGTGGCATTCGCTGTATTACATTGTAGCCTCAGATGCACTGTACGTTCTGAAATGTTTCCAGTGGCATTCTCTGTATTACATTGTAGCCTCAGATGCACTGTACGTTCTGAAATGTATCCAGTGGCATTCTCTGTATTACATTGTAACCTCAGATGCACTGTAAGTTCTGAAATGTATCCAGTGGCATTCTCTGTATTACATTGTAGCCTCAGATGCACTGTAAGTTCTGAAATGTATCCAGTGGCATTCTCTGTGTTACATTGTAGCCTCAGATGCACTGTAAGTTCTGAAATGTATCCAGCGGCATTCTCTGTGTTACATTGTAGCCTCAGATGCACTGTAAGTTCTGAAATGTATCCAGCGGCATTCTCTGTGTTACATTGTAGCCTCAGATGCACTGTAAGTTCTGAAATGTATCCAGTGGCATTCTCTGTATTACATTGTAGCCTCAGATGCACTGTAAGCTCTGAAATGTATCCAGTGGCATTCTCTGTATTACATTGTAGCCTCAGATGCACTGTATGTTCTGAAATGTATCCAGTGGCATTCTCTGTGTTACATTGTAGCCTCAGATGCACTGTAAGTTCTGAAATGTATCCAGTGGCATTCTCTGTATTACATTGTAGCCTCAGATGCACTGTACGTTCTGAAATGTATCCAGTGGCATTCTCTGTATTACATTGTAGCCTCAGATGCACTGTACGTTCTGAAATGTATCCAGTGGCATTCTCTGTATTACATTGTAGCCTCAGATGCACTGTACGTTCTGAAATGTATCCAGTGGCATTCTCTGTATTACATTGTAGCCTCAGATGCACTGTAAGTTCTGAAATGTATCCAGTGGCATTCTCTGTGTTACATTGTAGCCTCAGATGCACTGTAAGTTCTGAAATGTATCCAGTGGTATTCTCTGTGTTACATTGTAGCCTCAGATGCACTGTAAGTTCTGAAATGTATCCAGCGGCATTCTCTGTGTTACATTGTAGCCTCAGATGCACTGTAAGTTCTGAAATGTATCCAGTGGCATTCTCTGTGTTACATTGTAGCCTCAGATGCACTGTAAGTTCTGAAATGTATCCAGTGGCATTCTCTGTATTACATTGTAGCCTCAGATGCACTGTAAGCTCTGAAATGTATCCAGTGGCATTCTCTGTATTACATTGTAGCCTCAGATGCACTGTAAGTTCTGAAATGTATCCAGTGGCATTCTCTGTATTACATTGTAGCCTCAGATGCACTGTAAGTTCTGAAATGTATCCAGTGGCATTCTCTGTATTACATTGTAGCCTCAGATGCACTGTAAGTTCTGAAATGTATCCAGTGGCATTCTCTGTATTACATTGTAGCCTCAGATGCACTGTAAGTTCTGAAAGGTATCCAGTGGCATTCTCTGTATTACTTCGTAGCCTCAGATGCACTGTAAGTTCTGAAAGGTATCCAGTGGCATTCTCTGTATTAGGTTGTAGCCTCAGATGCACTGTAAGTTCTGAAATGTATCCAGTGGCATTCTCTGTATTACATTGTAGCCTCAGAGGCACTGTAAGCTCTGAAATGTATCCAGTGGCATTCTCTGTATTACATTGTAGCCTCAGATGCACTGTAAGCTCTGAAATGTATCCAGTGGCTGTATGGTTCCCCAGTTGTTCACCCTGTTGCCACTGTAGACGTTTAGCGCAATCTTACCTCTTAGACAGTAGGACCATGACATGACGTTTTGATGACCTCAATCCTACCTCACATACCACAGAACCATGGCATGAGGTTTAGGTTTTTTTACATAGGCTATTTTATCAGTTGGTTTCTTCCTTCCTAAAACCTGATTCCATGAGTTGACAGTGGCCCATTATGAACTGAACAAATTAGCTTTTATTAATATAAGTATTAACAACTCATGACACCCAAGTGTCCAAGGCCGCCAGCTCAGAAGCAGTCTTGGCAAAGAATGAGTGGGTTAGGGAGAGGCGACCTATGTCGTCGCAATACTGTAGCCAGGGGCTCACAAACCATTAACCACAGCCTTTGAAGAGATTTAGATTCTCCGGAAATTTTAACCAGTTGGGCCTTAGATCCTAAAAGAGTCAAAGAAATGGTAGATGGATAGGCCCAGCCAGTGTGGCAAGAGAGGAAACCTTCAACTACGTCATATAGAGAGAAAATAGGGTCTGACAAATTTCCAGTTTCACACACAGGACCAACACACTGTTGAAAAGTGCTGTTCTGCAGATAAATATCAAACTACAACATGGAGAAGCAATAGGCAGAACCAAACGTTGATGGCCAAGTGACAGTTGGTCCTAGTTACCTGTGTGTTCCACATTACGTGGTGTTTTTTGGTGCTGACCTTTCTATGTCTTCCTACTTGTTTCAGGGAGTGACTGATTCTGAAAAGCGTATCCAGAACCTGACGGTGGAGAACGAGGGGCTGAAGCAGAGCCTGAGCGTGACCCAGGGGCTTCTGGAGCAGCTGGCCACGGTCTCCACGCAGCCCTCTGCCCTGCTCGTCAAGGTAACATCTTCTGCCATTTTGGCCTTACCTCTCTTGTCACCTCTACTTTGTTGAGCTAATTATGAGAGTTTGCACAAGGTCACACGGACTGTCAGTAGCAGCAGAAGTCTCTTTTTGTGAAATATGGATCTATTTTATGGGGAGATGGTTTCCCAAAGAACTAAGGGGCATATCAGCAACAACCGGTGATAATTATCGCTAAGCGCACTTAGCACTAGGATAATTATCGCCGGCTATCCCCGACTTTTATCGCTGAGATAGCGTGCTATTAGCAAAGCTTATCTCAAAAGCGATTAAATTCCAGGCGCAAGCTGCCAATTGTGCAATTATCGCTGGAAATACAGCGATAATCACACAACGTTTGGCGATAGCTTGCTGATAGGGCAGGGCAGACTCAGCCATGATATCCACCTTCCATTGGATATCATGGCTAAGTCAAACTAAAAGCAGGCGTAAGGAAAGTACCGATAACCAAGGTTAGCGCTACTTTTCTTATCGCTATGCTTGTTAGCGTGCCCATTGATAATTGGAGAAATGTTGGTTAGAGACATTTCTCCAGTTATTTTGAGCTGGAACGCCCACTTTGGATCTCATTAGAGATGCAAAGGTGGGCGTTACGGGAAAGGGCGCTAAGGCAAGGATTCACGCGACAGCATGAACTTGCTGTTATAGCGATAAAATTATCGCCGCTTTTCGTCCGAAAACGGCAGCAAAAGCGGCGATAATTTATTATCGCCACCTCGTTAATATGCCCCTAACATTGGCAATTAGATGTTGTCAGCGGTAGGTATGCACATAGTACCTACCGAACATAAACGGAAGAGAATAAGGACAAGTCTGTTGTGTAAAATAATTTAGTGGAGACCCACAAAAAATGACATGACAATACAGTGCATGTAGGGGTGGGTGAAATTCACTTGATTTAATTTTGCGTAATTATCATATATGGCAAAATTATGTGAATTTACACATAATTGCATGAAATCTAAATCCGTCTTTGTTGCAATATTGTAGTGCATTTTTGCTTCAATTTGTGGCAAAAGGATGCATTAAATAAAAACACTGCGAAAAGCATCCAAACATGTTCCAATGCATTTGTAGTGATGATTTACTACGAATGGCGCCATTCCTGATCAATTTGTACTGCGATTAGTGCATAATTAAGCACAGAGATGGAATTTCGTGAAATTCAAGTAATAAAGGTAACGGAAATTCCCAAAATTATACATTATATATATTTTGCCCTGACCGACTTGTATATATTTTGTTAATATACAGCGATGGCCTAGTGTGGAAGCAACAGAGGTCTGTGTATCATTCAGGGCAGTTAGGAGGCAAATGCAGGCCGTGTGCATCAAGCGGGTGTCATTCAGGGGGTTAACAGACAAAGCCAGGCCGTGTGCGACAAGCGGGTGTCATTCAAAGGGTTAACAGACAAAGCCATACCGTGTGCATCAAGCAGGTGTCATTCAGGGGGTTAACAGACAACGCCAGGCCGTGTGCATCAAGCAGGTGTCATTCAGAGGGTTAACAGACCACGCCAGACCGTGTGCATCAAGCGGGTGTCATTTAGAGGGTTAATAGACAACACCAGGCCGTGTGCATCAAGCGGGTGTCATTCAGGGGGTTAACAGACCACGCCAGACTGTGTGCATCAAGCGGGTGTCATTCAGGGGGTTAACAGACAACACCAGACCGTATGCCTCAAGGCGGGTGTCATTCAGGGGGTTAACAGACAACGTCAGGCCATGTGCATCAAGCGGGTGTCATTCAGGGGGTTAACAGAAAACGCCAGACCGTGTGCATCAAGCGGGTGTCATTCAGAGGGTTAACAGACAACGCCAGACCGTGTGCATCAAGCGGGTGTCATTCAGGGGGTTAACAGACAACGCCAGGCCGTGTGCATCAAGCGGGTGTCATTCAGAGGGTTAATAGACCACGCCAGACCGTGTGCATTAAGCGGGTGTCATTCAGGGGGTTAACAGACAACGCCAGACCGTGTGCATCAAGCGGGTGTCATTCAGAGGGTTAACAGACAACGTCAGGCCGTGTGCATCAAGCGGGTGTCATTCAGGGGGTTAACAGACAACGCCAGACCGTGTGCATCAAGCGGGTGTTATTCAGAGTGTTAACAGACAATGTCAGGCCGTGTGCATCAAGCGGGTGTCATTCAAGGGGTTAACAGACAACGTCAGGCCGTGTGCATCAAGTGGGTGTCATTCAGAGGGTTAACAGACAACGTCAGGCCGTGTGCATCAAGCGGGTGTCATTCAGGGGGTTAACAGACAACGCCAGACCGTGTGCATCAAGCGGGTGTCATTCAGACGGTTAACAGACAACATCAGGCCGTGTACATCAAGCGGGTGTCATTCAGGGGGTTAACAGACAACGCCAGACCGTGTGCATCAAGCGGGTGTCATTCAGGGGATTAACAGACAACGTCAGGCCGTGTGCATCAAGCGGGTGTCATTCAGAGGGTTAACAGACAACGTCAGGCCGTGTGCATCAAGCGGGTGTCATTCAGGGGGTTAACAGACAACGCCAGACCGTGTGCATCAAGCGGGTGTTATTCAGAGGGTTAACAGACAACGTCAGGCCGTGTGCATCAAGCGGGTGTCATTCAGGGGGTTAACAGACAACGTCAGGCCGTGTGCATCAAGCGGGTGTCATTCAGGGGGTTAACAGACAACGTCAGGCCGTGTGCGACAAGCGGGTGTTATTCAGAGGGTTAACAGACAACGTCAGGCCGTGTGCATCAAGCGGTTGTCATTCAGGGGGTTAACAGACAACGTCAGGCCGTGTGCATCAAGCGGGTGTCATTCAGGGGGTTAACAGACAACGTCAGGCCGTGTGCATCAAGCGGGTGTCATTCAGGGGGTTAACAGACAACGCCAGACCGTGTGCATCAAGCGGGTGTTATTCAGAGGGTTAACAGACAACGTCAGGCCGTGTGCCTCAAGCGGGTGTCATTCAGGGGGTTAACAAACAACGTCAGGCCGTGTGCATCAAGCGGGTGTCATTCAGGGGGTTAACAGACAACGCCAGACCGTGTGCATCAAGCGGGTGTTATTCAGAGGGTTAACAGACAACGTCAGGCCGTGTGCATCAAGCGGGTGTCATTCAGGGGGTTAACAGACAACGTCAGGCCGTGTGCATCAAGCGGGTGTCATTCAGGGGGTTAACAGACAACGTCAGGCCGTGTGCATCAAGCGGGTGTCATTCAGGGGGTTAACAGACAACACCAGACCGTGTGCATCAAGCGGGTGTTATTCAGAGGGTTAACAGACAACGCCAGACCGTGTGCTTCAAGCGGGTGTTATTCAGAGGGTTAACAGACAACGTCAGGCCGTGTGCATCAAGCGGGTGTCATTTAGGGGGTTAACAGACAACGTAAGGCCGTGTGCATCAAGCGGGTGTCATTCAGGGGGTTAACAGACAACGCCAGACCATGTGCATCAAGCGGGTGTTATTCAGAGGGTTAACAGACAACGTCAGGCCGTGTGCATCAAGCGGGTGTCATTCAGGGGGTTAACAGACAACGCCAGGCCGTGTGCATCAAGCGGGTGTCATTCAGAGGGTTAATAGACCACGCCAGACCGTGTGCATCAAGCGGGTGTCATTCAGGGGGTTAACCGACAACGCCAGACCGTGTGCATCAAGCGGGTGTCATTCAGAGGGTTAACAGACAACGTCAGTCCGTGTGCATCAAGCGGGTGTCATTCAGGGGGTTAACAGACAACGGCAGACCGTGTGCATCAAGCGGGTGTTATTCAGAGGGTTAACAGACAATGTCAGGCCGTGTGCATCAAGCGGGTGTCATTCAGGGGGTTAACAGACAACGTCAGGCCATGTGCATCAAGCGGGTGTCATTCAGAGGGTTAAAAGACAACGTCAGGCCGTGTGCATCAAGCAGGTGTCATTCAGGGGGTTAACAGACGACGCCAGACCGTGTGCATCAAGCGGGTGTCATTCAGAGGGTTAACAGACAACGTCAGGCCGTGTACATCAAGCGGGTGTCATTCAGGGGGTTAACAGACAACGCCAGACCGTGTGCATCAAGCGGGTGTCATTCAGGGGGTTAACAGAAAACGTCAGGCCGTGTGCATCAAGCGGGTGTCATTCAGGGGGTTAACAGACAACACCAGACCGTGTGCATAAAGCGGGTGTTATTCAGAGGGTTAACAGACAACGTCAGGCCGTGTGCATCAAGCGGGTGTCATTCAGGGGGTTAACAGACAACGACAGGCCGTGTGCATCAAGCGGGTGTCATTCAGAGGGTTAACAGCCAACGTCAGGCCGTGTGCATCAAGCGGGTGTCATTCAGGGGGTTAACAGACAACGCCAGACCGTGTGTATCAAGCGTGTGTTATTCAGAGGGTTAACAGACAACGCCAGACCGTGTGCATCAAGCGGGTGTTATTCAGAGGGTTAACAGACAACGTCAGGCCGTGTGCATCAAGCGGGTGTCATTCAGGGGGTTAACAGACAACGTCAGGCCGTGTGCATCAAGCGGGTGTCATTCAGGGGGTTAACAGACAACGCCAGACCGTGTGCATCAAGCGGGTGTTATTCAGAGGGTTAACAGACAACGTCAGGCCGTGTGCATCAAGCGGGTGTCATTCAGGGGGTTAACAGACAACATCAGGCCGTGTGCATCAAGCGGGTGTCATTCAGGGGGTTAACAGACAACGCCAGACCGTGTGCATCAAGCGGGTGTTATTCAGAGGGTTAACAGACAACGTCAGGCCGTGTGCATCAAGCGGGTGTCATTCAGGGGGTTAACAGACAACGCCAGGCCGTGTGCATCAAGCGGGTGTCATTCAGAGGGTTAATAGACCACGCCAGACCGTGTGCATCAAGCGGGTGTCATTCAGGGGGTTAACAGACAACATCAGGCCGTGTGCATCAAGCGGGTGTCATTCAGGGGGTTAACAGACAACGCCAGACCGTGTGCATCAAGCGGGAGTTAGTCAGAGGGTTAACAGACAACGTCAGGCCGTGTGCATCAAGCGGGTGTCATTCAGGGGGTTAACAGACAACGTCAGGCCGTGTGCATCAAGCGGGTGTCATTCAGGGGGTTAACAGACAACGCCAGACCGTGTGCATCAAGCGGGTGTTATTCAGAGGCTTAACAGACAACGTCAGGCCGTGTGCATCAAGCGGGTGTCATTCAGGGGGTTAACAGACAACGTCAGGCCGTGTGCATCAAGCGGGTGTCATTCAGGGGGTTAACAGACAACGTCAGGCCGTGTGCATCAAGCGGGTGTCATTCAGGGGGTTAACAGACAACATCAGACCGTGTGCATCAAGCGGGTGTTATTCAGAGGGTTAACAGACAACGCCAGACCGTGTGCTTCAAGCGGGTGTTATTCAGAGGGTTAACAGACAACGTCAGGCCGTGTGCATCAAGCGGGTGTCATTTAGGGGGTTAACAGACAACGTCAGGCCGTGTGCATCAAGCGGGTGTCATTCAGGGGGTTAACAGACAACGCCAGACCGTGTGCATCAAGCGGGTGTTATTCAGAGGGTTAACAGACAACGTCAGGCCGTGTGCATCAAGCGGGTGTCATTCAGGGGGTTAACAGACAACACCAGACCGTGTGCATCAAGCGGGTGTTATTCAGAGGGTTAACAGACAACGCCAGACCGTGTGCTTCAAGCGGGTGTTATTCAGAGGGTTAACAGACAACGTCAGGCCGTGTGCATCAAGCGGGTGTCATTTAGGGGGTTAACAGACAACGTCAGGCCGTGTGCATCAAGCGGGTGTCATTCAGGGGGTTAACAGACAACGCCAGACCGTGTGCATCAAGCGGGTGTTATTCAGAGGGTTAACAGACAACGTCAGGCCGTGTGCATCAAGCAGGTGTCATTCAGGGGGTTAACAGACAACGCCAGGCCGTGTGCATCAAGCGGGTGTCATTCAGAGGGTTAATAGACCACGCCAGACCGTGTGCATCAAGCGGGTGTCATTCAGGGGGTTAACAGACAACGCCAGACCGTGTGCATCAAGCGGGTGTCATTCAGAGGGTTAACAGACAACGTCAGGCCGTGTGCATCAAGCGGTTGTCATTCAGGGGGTTAACAGACAACGCCAGACCGTGTGCATCAAGCGGGTGTTATTCAGAGGGTTAACAGACAATGTCAGGCCGTGTGCATCAAGCGGGTGTCATTCAGGGGGTTAACAGACAACGTCAGGCCATGTGCATCAAGCGGGTGTCATTCAGAGGGTTAACAGACAACGTCAGGCCGTGTGCATCAAGCAGGTGTCATTCAGGGGGTTAACAGACGACGCCAGTCCGTGTGCATCAAGCGGGTGTCATTCAGAGGCTTAACAGACAACGTCAGGCCGTGTGCATCAAGCGGGTGTCATTCAGGGGGTTAACAGACAACGCCAGACCGTGTGCATCAAGCGGGTGTTATTCAGAGGGTTAACAGACAATGTCAGGCCGTGTGCATCAAGCGGGTGTCATTCAGGGGGTTAACAGACAACGTCAGGCCATGTGCATCAAGCGGGTGTCATTCAGAGGGTTAACAGACAACGTCAGGCCGTGTGCATCAAGCAGGTGTCATTCAGGGGGTTAACAGACGACGCCAGACCGTGTGCATCAAGCGGGTGTCATTCAGAGGGTAAACAGACAACGTCAGGCCGTGTACATCAAGCGGGTGTCATTCAGGGGGTTAACAGACAACGCCAGACCGTGTGCATCAAGCGGGTGTCATTCAGGGGGTTAACAGAGAACGTCAGGCCGTGTGCATCAAGCGGGTGTCATTCAGGGGGTTAACAGACAACACCAGACCATGTGCATCAAGCGGGTGTTATTCAGAGGGTTAACAGACAACGTCAGGCCGTGTGCATCAAGCGGGTGTCATTCAGGGGGTTAACAGACAACGTCAGGCCGTGTGCATCAAGCGGGTGTCATTCAGAGGGTTAACAGCCAACGTCAGGCCGTGTGCATCAAGCAGGTGTCATTCAGGGGGTTAACAGACAACGCCAGACCGTGTGCATCAAGCGTGTGTTATTCAGAGGGTTAACAGACAACGCCAGACCGTGTGCATCAAGCGGGTGTTATTCAGAGGGTTAACAGACAACGTCAGGCCGTGTGCATCAAGCGGGTGTCATTCAGGGGGTTAACAGACAACGTCAGGCCGTGTGCATCAAGCGGGTGTCATTCAGGGGGTTAACAGACAACGCCAGACCGTGTGCATCAAGCGGGTGTTATTCAGAGGGTTAACAGACAACGTCAGGCCGTGTGCATCAAGCGGGTGTCATTCAGGGGGTTAACAGACAACGTCAGGCCGTGTGCATCAAGCGGGTGTCATTCAGGGGGTTAACAGACAACGTCAGGCCGTGTGCATCAAGCGGGTGTCATTCAGGGGGTTAACAGACAACACCAGACCGTGTGCATCAAGCGGGTGTTATTCAGAGGGTTAACAGACAACGCCAGACCGTGTGCTTCAAGCGGGTGTTATTCAGAGGGTTAACAGACAACGTCAGGCCGTGTGCATCAAGCGGGTGTCATTTAGGGGGTTAACAGACAACGTCAGGCCGTGTGCATCAAGCGGGTGTCATTCAGGGGGTTAACAGACAACGCCAGACCGTGTGCATCAAGCGGGTGTTATTCAGAGGGTTAACAGACAACGTCAGGCCGTGTGCATCAAGCGGGTGTCATTCAGGGGGTTAACAGGCAACGCCAGGCCGTGTGCATCAAGCGGGTGTCATTCAGAGGGTTAATAGACCACGGCAGACCGTGTGCATCAAGCGGGTGTCATTCAGGGGGTTAACAGACAACATCAGGCCGTGTGCATCAAGCGGGTGTCATTCAGGGGGTTAACAGACAACGCCAGACCGTGTGCATCAAGCGGGAGTTATTCAGAGGGTTAACAGACAACGTCAGGCCGTGTGCCTCAAGCGGGTGTCATTCAGGGGGTTAACAGACAACGTCAGGCCGTGTGCATCAAGCGGGTGTCATTCAGGGGGTTAACAGACAACGCCAGACCGTGTGCATCAAGCGGGTGTTATTCAGAGGGTTAACAGACAACGTCAGGCCGTGTGCATCAAGCGGGTGTCATTCAGGGGGTTAACAGACAACGTCAGGCCGTGTGCATCAAGCGGGTGTCATTCAGGGGGTTAACAGACAACGTCAGGCCGTGTGCATCAAGCGGGTGTCATTCAGGGGGTTAACAGACAACACCAGACCGTGTGCATCAAGCGGGTGTTATTCAGAGGGTTAACAGACAACGCCAGACCGTGTGCTTCAAGCGGGGGTTATTCAGAGGGTTAACAGACAACGTCAGGCCGTGTGCATCAAGCGGGTGTCATTTAGGGGGTTAACAGACAACGTCAGGCCGTGTGCATCAAGCGGGTGTCATTCAGGGGGTTAACAGACCACGCCAGACCGTGTGCATCAAGCGGGTGTTATTCAGAGGGTAACAGACAACGTCAGGCCGTGTGCATCAAGCGGGTGTCATTCAGGGGGTTAACAGACAACACCAGACCGTGTGCATCAAGCGGGTGTTATTCAGAGGGTTAACAGACAACGCCAGACCGTGTGCTTCAAGCGGGTGTTATTCAGAGGGTTAACAGACAACGTCAGGCCGTGTGCATCAAGCGGGTGTCATTTAGGGGGTTAACAGACAACGTCAGGCCGTGTGCATCAAGCGGGTGTCATTCAGGGGGTTAACAGACGACGCCAGACCGTGTGCATCAAGCGGGTGTTATTCAGAGGGTTAACAGACAACGTCAGGCCGTGTGCATCAAGCGGGTGTCATTCAGGGGTAACAGACAACGCCAGGCCGTGTGCATCAAGCGGGTGTCATTCAGAGGGTTAATAGACCACGCCAGACCGTGTGCATCAAGCGGGTGTCATTCAGGGGGTTAACAGACAACGCCAGACCGTGTGCATCAAGCGGGTGTCATTCAGAGGGTTAACAGACAACGTCAGGCCGTGTGCATCAAGCGGTTGTCATTCAGGGGGTTAACAGACAACGCCAGACCGTGTGCATCAAGCGGGTGTTATTCAGAGGGTTAACAGACAATGTCAGGCCGTGTGCATCAAGCGGGTGTCATTCAGGGGGTTAACAGACAACATCAGGCCATGTGCATCAAGCGGGTGTCATTCAGAGGGTTAACAGACAACGTCAGGCCGTGTGCATCAAGCAGGTGTCATTCAGGGGGTTAACAGACGACGGCAGACCGTGTGCATCAAGCGGGTGTCATTCAGAGGGTTAACAGACAACGTCAGGCCGTGTACATCAAGCGGGTGTCATTCAGGGGGTTAACAGACAATGCCAGACCGTGTGCATCAAGCGGGTGTCATTCAGGGGGTTAACAGACAACGCCAGACCGTGTGCATCAAGCGGGTGTCATTCAGAGGGTTAACAGACAACGTCAGTCCGTGTGCATCAAGCGGGTGTCATTCAGGGGGTTAACAGACAACGGCAGACCGTGTGCATCAAGCGGGTGTTATTCAGAGGGTTAACAGACAATGTCAGGCCGTGTGCATCAAGCGGGTGTCATTCAGGGGGTTAACAGACAACGTCAGGCCATGTGCATCAAGCGGGTGTCATTCAGAGGGTTAAAAGACAACGTCAGGCCGTGTGCATCAAGCAGGTGTCATTCAGGGGGTTAACAGACGACGCCAGACCGTGTGCATCAAGCGGGTGTCATTCAGAGGGTTAACAGACAACGTCAGGCCGTGTACATCAAGCGGGTGTCATTCAGGGGGTTAACAGACAACGCCAGACCGTGTGCATCAAGCGGGTGTCATTCAGGGGGTTAACAGACAACGTCAGGCCGTGTGCATCAAGCGGGTGTCATTCAGGGGGTTAACAGACAACACCAGACCGTGTGCATAAAGCGGGTGTTATTCAGAGGGTTAACAGACAACGTCAGGCCGTGTGCATCAAGCGGGTGTCATTCAGGGGGTTAACAGACAACGACAGGCCGTGTGCATCAAGCGGGTGTCATTCAGAGGGTTAACAGCCAACGTCAGGCCGTGTGCATCAAGCGGGTGTCATTCAGGGGGTTAACAGACAACGCCAGACCGTGTGTATCAAGCGTGTGTTATTCAGAGGGTTAACAGACAACGCCAGACCGTGTGCATCAAGCGGGTGTTATTCAGAGGGTTAACAGACAACGTCAGGCCGTGTGCATCAAGCGGGTGTCATTCAGGGGGTTAACAGACAACGTCAGGCCGTGTGCATCAAGCGGGTGTCATTCAGGGGGTTAACAGACAACGCCAGACCGTGTGCATCAAGCGGGTGTTATTCAGAGGGTTAACAGACAACGTCAGGCCGTGTGCATCAAGCGGGTGTCATTCAGGGGGTTAACAGACAACATCAGGCCGTGTGCATCAAGCGGGTGTCATTCAGGGGGTTAACAGACAACGTCAGGCCGTGTGCATCAAGCGGGTGTCATTCAGGGGGTTAACAGACAACACCAGACCGTGTGCATCAAGCGGGTGTTATTCAGAGGGTTAACAGACAACGCCAGACCGTGTGCTTCAAGCGGGTGTTATTCAGAGGGTTAACAGACAACGCCAGACCGTGTGCTTCAAGCGGGTGTTATTCAGAGGGTTAACAGACAACGTCAGGCCGTGTGCATCAAGCGGGTGTCATTTAGGGGGTTAACAGACAACGTCAGGCCGTGTGCATCAAGCGGGTGTCATTCAGGGGGTTAACAGACGACGCCAGACCGTGTGCATCAAGCGGGTGTTATTCAGAGGGTTAACAGACAACGTCAGGCCGTGTGCATCAAGCGGGTGTCATTCAGGGGGTAACAGACAACGCCAGGCCGTGTGCATCAAGCGGGTGTCATTCAGAGGGTTAATAGACCACGCCAGACCGTGTGCATCAAGCGGGTGTCATTCAGGGGGTTAACAGACAACGCCAGACCGTGTGCATCAAGCGGGTGTCATTCAGAGGGTTAACAGACAACGTCAGGCCGTGTGCATCAAGCGGTTGTCATTCAGGGGGTTAACAGACAACGCCAGACCGTGTGCATCAAGCGGGTGTTATTCAGAGGGTTAACAGACAATGTCAGGCCGTGTGCATCAAGCGGGTGTCATTCAGGGGGTTAACAGACAACATCAGGCCATGTGCATCAAGCGGGTGTCATTCAGAGGGTTAACAGACAACGTCAGGCCGTGTGCATCAAGCAGGTGTCATTCAGGGGGTTAACAGACGACGGCAGACCGTGTGCATCAAGCGGGTGTCATTCAGAGGGTTAACAGACAACGTCAGGCCGTGTACATCAAGCGGGTGTCATTCAGGGGGTTAACAGACAATGCCAGACCGTGTGCATCAAGCGGGTGTCATTCAGGGGGTTAACAGACAACGCCAGACCGTGTGCATCAAGCGGGTGTCATTCAGAGGGTTAACAGACAACGTCAGTCCGTGTGCATCAAGCGGGTGTCATTCAGGGGGTTAACAGACAACGGCAGACCGTGTGCATCAAGCGGGTGTTATTCAGAGGGTTAACAGACAATGTCAGGCCGTGTGCATCAAGCGGGTGTCATTCAGGGGGTTAACAGACAACGTCAGGCCATGTGCATCAAGCGGGTGTCATTCAGAGGGTTAAAAGACAACGTCAGGCCGTGTGCATCAAGCAGGTGTCATTCAGGGGGTTAACAGACGACGCCAGACCGTGTGCATCAAGCGGGTGTCATTCAGAGGGTTAACAGACAACGTCAGGCCGTGTACATCAAGCGGGTGTCATTCAGGGGGTTAACAGACAACGCCAGACCGTGTGCATCAAGCGGGTGTCATTCAGGGGGTTAACAGACAACGTCAGGCCGTGTGCATCAAGCGGGTGTCATTCAGGGGGTTAACAGACAACACCAGACCGTGTGCATAAAGCGGGTGTTATTCAGAGGGTTAACAGACAACGTCAGGCCGTGTGCATCAAGCGGGTGTCATTCAGGGGGTTAACAGACAACGACAGGCCGTGTGCATCAAGCGGGTGTCATTCAGAGGGTTAACAGCCAACGTCAGGCCGTGTGCATCAAGCGGGTGTCATTCAGGGAGTTAACAGACAACGCCAGACCGTGTGTATCAAGCGTGTTTTATTCAGAGGGTTAACAGACAACGCCAGACCGTGTGCATCAAGCGGGTGTTATTCAGAGGGTTAACAGACAACGTCAGGCCGTGTGCATCAAGCGGGTGTCATTCAGGGGGTTAACAGACAACGTCAGGCCGTGTGCATCAAGCGGGTGTCATTCAGGGGGTTAACAGACAACGCCAGACCGTGTGCATCAAGCGGGTGTTATTCAGAGGGTTAACAGACAACGTCAGGCCGTGTGCATCAAGCGGGTGTCATTCAGGGGGTTAACAGACAACATCAGGCCGTGTGCATCAAGCGGGTGTCATTCAGGGGGTTAACAGACAACGTCAGGCCGTGTGCATCAAGCGGGTGTCATTCAGGGGGTTAACAGACAACACCAGACCGTGTGCATCAAGCGGGTGTTATTCAGAGGGTTAACAGACAACGCCAGACCGTGTGCTTCAAGCGGGTGTTATTCAGAGGGTTAACAGACAACGTCAGGCCGTGTGCATCAAGCGGGTGTCATTTAGGGGGTTAACAGACAACGTCAGGCCGTGTGCATCAAGCGGGTGTCATTCAGGGGGTTAACAGACAACGCCAGACCGTGTGCATCAAGCGGGTGTTATTCAGAGGGTTAACAGACAACGTCAGGCCGTGTGCATCAAGCGGGTGTCATTCAGGGGGTTAACAGACAACGCCAGGCCGTGTGCATCAAGCGGGTGTCATTCAGAGGGTTAATAGACCATGCCAGACCGTGTGCATCAAGTGGGTGTCATTCAGGGGGTTAACAGACAACATCAGGCCGTGTGCATCAAGCGGGTGTCATTCAGGGGGTTAACAGACAACGCCAGACTGTGTGCATCAAGCGGGAGTTAGTCAGAGGGTTAACAGACAACGTCAGGCCGTGTGCATCAAGCGGGTGTCATTCAGGGGGTTAACAGACAACGTCAGGCCGCGTGCATCAAGCGGGTGTCATTCAGGGGGTTAACAGACAACGCCAGACCGTGTGCATCAAGCGGGTGTTATTCAGAGGGTTAACAGACAACGTCAGGCCGTGTGCATCAAGCGGGTGTCATTCAGGGGGTTAACAGACAACGTCAGGCCGTGTGCATCAAGCGGGTGTCATTCAGGGGGTTAACAGACAACGTCAGGCCGTGTGCATCAAGCGGGTGTCATTCAGGGGGTTAACAGACAACACCAGACCGTGTGCATCAAGCGGGTGTTATTCAGAGGGTTAACAGACAACGCCAGACCGTGTGCTTCAAGTGGGTGTTATTCAGAGGGTTAACAGACAACGTCAGGCCGTGTGCATCAAGCGGGTGTCATTTAGGGGGTTAACAGACAACGTCAGGCCGTGTGCATCAAGCGGGTGTCATTCAGGGGGTTAACAGACAACGCCAGACCGTGTGCATCAAGCGGGTGTTATTCAGAGGGTTAACAGACAACGTCAGGCCGTGTGCATCAAGCGGGTGTCATTCAGGGGGTTAACAGACAACACCAGACCGTGTGCATCAAGCGGGTGTTATTCAGAGGGTTAACAGACAACGCCAGACCGTGTGCTTCAAGCGGGTGTTATTCAGAGGGTTAACAGACAACGTCAGGCCGTGTGCATCAAGCGGGTGTCATTTAGGGGGTTAACAGACAACGTCAGGCCGTGTGCATCAAGCGGGTGTCATTCAGGGGGTTAACAGACAACGCCAGACCGTGTGCATCAAGCGGGTGTTATTCAGAGGGTTAACAGACAACGTCAGGCCGTGTGCATCAAGCAGGTGTCATTCAGGGGGTTAACAGACAACGCCAGGCCGTGTGCATCAAGCGGGTGTCATTCAGAGGGTTAATAGACCACGCCAGACCGTGTGCATCAAGCGGGTGTCATTCAGGGGGTTAACAGACAACGCCAGACCGTGTGCATCAAGCGGGTGTCATTCAGAGGGTTAACAGACAACGTCAGGCCGTGTGCATCAAGCGGTTGTCATTCAGGGGGTTAACAGACAACGCCAGACCGTGTGCATCAAGCGGGTGTTAGTCAGAGGGTTAACAGACAATGTCAGGCCGTGTGCATCAAGCGGGTGTCATTCAGGGGGTTAACAGACAACGTCAGGCCATGTGCATCAAGCGGGTGTCATTCAGAGGGTTAACAGACAACGTCAGGCCGTGTGCATCAAGCGGGTGTCATTCAGAGGCTTAACAGACAACGTCAGGCCGTGTGCATCAAGCGGGTGTCATTCAGGGGGTTAACAGACAACGCCAGACCGTGTGCATCAAGCGGGTGTTATTCAGAGGGTTAACAGACAATGTCAGGCCGTGTGCATCAAGCGGGTGTCATTCAGGGGGTTAACAGACAACGTCAGGCCATGTGCATCAAGCGGGTGTCATTCAGAGGGTTAACAGACAACGTCAGGCCGTGTGCATCAAGCAGGTGTCATTCAGGGGGTTAACAGACGACGCCAGACCGTGTGCATCAAGCGGGTGTCATTCAGAGGGTAAACAGACAACGTCAGGCCGTGTACATCAAGCGGGTGTCATTCAGGGGGTTAACAGACAACGCCAGACCGTGTGCATCAAGCGGGTGTCATTCAGGGGGTTAACAGACAACGTCAGGCCGTGTGCATCAAGCGGGTGTCATTCAGGGGGTTAACAGACAACACCAGACCATGTGCATCAAGCGGGTGTTATTCAGAGGGTTAACAGACAACGTCAGGCCGTGTGCATCAAGCGGGTGTCATTCAGGGGGTTAACAGACAACGTCAGGCCGTGTGCATCAAGCGGGTGTCATTCAGAGGGTTAACAGCCAACGTCAGGCCGTGTGCATCAAGCGGGTGTCATTCAGGGGGTTAACAGACAACGCCAGACCGTGTGCATCAAGCGTGTGTTATTCAGAGGGTTAACAGACAACGCCAGACCGTGTGCATCAAGCGGGTGTTATTCAGAGGGTTAACAGACAACGTCAGGCCGTTGGCATCAAGCGGGTGTCATTCAGGGGGTTAACAGACAACGTCAGGCCGTGTGCATCAAGCGGGTGTCATTCAGGGGGTTAACAGACAACGCCAGACCGTGTGCATCAAGCGGGTGTTATTCAGAGGGTTAACAGACAACGTCAGGCCGTGTGCATCAAGCGGGTGTCATTCAGGGGGTTAACAGACAACGTCAGGCTGTGTGCATCAAGCGGGTGTCATTCAGGGGGTTAACAGACAACGTCAGGCCGTGTGCATCAAGCGGGTGTCATTCAGGGGGTTAACAGACAACACCAGACCGTGTGCATCAAGCGGGTGTTATTCAGAGGGTTAACAGACAACGCCAGACCGTGTGCTTCAAGCGGGTGTTATTCAGAGGGTTAACAGACAACGTCAGGCCGTGTGCATCAAGCGGGTGTCATTTAGGGGGTTAACAGACAACGTCAGGCCGTGTGCATCAAGCGGGTGTCATTCAGGGGGTTAACAGACAACGCCAGACCGTGTGCATCAAGCGGGTGTTATTCAGAGGGTTAACAGACAACGTCAGGCCGTGTGCATCAAGCGGGTGTCATTCAGGGGGTTAACAGACAACGCCAGGCCGTGTGCATCAAGCGGGTGTCATTCAGAGGGTTAATAGACCACGGCAGACCGTGTGCATCAAGCGGGTGTCATTCAGGGGGTTAACAGACAACATCAGGCCGTGTGCATCAAGCGGGTGTCATTCAGGGGGTTAACAGACAACGCCAGACCGTGTGCATCAAGCGGGAGTTATTCAGAGGGTTAACAGACAACGTCAGGCCGTGTGCATCAAGCGGGTGTCATTCAGGGGGTTAACAGGCAACGCCAGGCCGTGTGCATCAAGCGGGTGTCATTCAGAGGGTTAATAGACCACGGCAGACCGTGTGCATCAAGCGGGTGTCATTCAGGGGGTTAACAGACAACATCAGGCCGTGTGCATCAAGCGGGTGTCATTCAGGGGGTTAACAGACAACGCCAGACCGTGTGCATCAAGCGGGAGTTATTCAGAGGGTTAACAGACAACGTCAGGCCGTGTGCCTCAAGCGGGTGTCATTCAGGGGGTTAACAGACAACGTCAGGCCGTGTGCATCAAGCGGGTGTCATTCAGGGGGTTAACAGACAACGCCAGACCGTGTGCATCAAGCGGGTGTTATTCAGAGGGTTAACAGACAACGTCAGGCCGTGTGCATCAAGCGGGTGTCATTCAGGGGGTTAACAGACAACGTCAGGCCGTGTGCATCAAGCGGGTGTCATTCAGGGGGTTAACAGACAACGTCAGGCCGTGTGCATCAAGCGGGTGTCATTCAGGGGGTTAACAGACAACACCAGACCGTGTGCATCAAGCGGGTGTTATTCAGAGGGTTAACAGACAACGCCAGACCGTGTGCTTCAAGCGGGGGTTATTCAGAGGGTTAACAGACAACGTCAGGCCGTGTGCATCAAGCGGGTGTCATTTAGGGGGTTAACAGACAACGTCAGGCCGTGTGCATCAAGCGGGTGTCATTCAGGGGGTTAACAGACCACGCCAGACCGTGTGCATCAAGCGGGTGTTATTCAGAGGGTAACAGACAACGTCAGGCCGTGTGCATCAAGCGGGTGTCATTCAGGGGGTTAACAGACAACACCAGACCGTGTGCATCAAGCGGGTGTTATTCAGAGGGTTAACAGACAACGCCAGACCGTGTGCTTCAAGCGGGTGTTATTCAGAGGGTTAACAGACAACGTCAGGCCGTGTGCATCAAGCGGGTGTCATTTAGGGGGTTAACAGACAACGTCAGGCCGTGTGCATCAAGCGGGTGTCATTCAGGGGGTTAACAGACGACGCCAGACCGTGTGCATCAAGCGGGTGTTATTCAGAGGGTTAACAGACAACGTCAGGCCGTGTGCATCAAGCGGGTGTCATTCAGGGGGTAACAGACAACGCCAGGCCGTGTGCATCAAGCGGGTGTCATTCAGAGGGTTAATAGACCACGCCAGACCGTGTGCATCAAGCGGGTGTCATTCAGGGGGTTAACAGACAACGCCAGACCGTGTGCATCAAGCGGGTGTCATTCAGAGGGTTAACAGACAACGTCAGGCCGTGTGCATCAAGCGGTTGTCATTCAGGGGGTTAACAGACAACGCCAGACCGTGTGCATCAAGCGGGTGTTATTCAGAGGGTTAACAGACAATGTCAGGCCGTGTGCATCAAGCGGGTGTCATTCAGGGGGTTAACAGACAACATCAGGCCATGTGCATCAAGCGGGTGTCATTCAGAGGGTTAACAGACAACGTCAGGCCGTGTGCATCAAGCAGGTGTCATTCAGGGGGTTAACAGACGACGGCAGACCGTGTGCATCAAGCGGGTGTCATTCAGAGGGTTAACAGACAACGTCAGGCCGTGTACATCAAGCGGGTGTCATTCAGGGGGTTAACAGACAATGCCAGACCGTGTGCATCAAGCGGGTGTCATTCAGGGGGTTAACAGACAACGCCAGACCGTGTGCATCAAGCGGGTGTCATTCAGAGGGTTAACAGACAACGTCAGTCCGTGTGCATCAAGCGGGTGTCATTCAGGGGGTTAACAGACAACGGCAGACCGTGTGCATCAAGCGGGTGTTATTCAGAGGGTTAACAGACAATGTCAGGCCGTGTGCATCAAGCGGGTGTCATTCAGGGGGTTAACAGACAACGTCAGGCCATGTGCATCAAGCGGGTGTCATTCAGAGGGTTAAAAGACAACGTCAGGCCGTGTGCATCAAGCAGGTGTCATTCAGGGGGTTAACAGACGACGCCAGACCGTGTGCATCAAGCGGGTGTCATTCAGAGGGTTAACAGACAACGTCAGGCCGTGTACATCAAGCGGGTGTCATTCAGGGGGTTAACAGACAACGCCAGACCGTGTGCATCAAGCGGGTGTCATTCAGGGGGTTAACAGACAACGTCAGGCCGTGTGCATCAAGCGGGTGTCATTCAGGGGGTTAACAGACAACACCAGACCGTGTGCATAAAGCGGGTGTTATTCAGAGGGTTAACAGACAACGTCAGGCCGTGTGCATCAAGCGGGTGTCATTCAGGGGGTTAACAGACAACGACAGGCCGTGTGCATCAAGCGGGTGTCATTCAGAGGGTTAACAGCCAACGTCAGGCCGTGTGCATCAAGCGGGTGTCATTCAGGGGGTTAACAGACAACGCCAGACCGTGTGTATCAAGCGTGTGTTATTCAGAGGGTTAACAGACAACGCCAGACCGTGTGCATCAAGCGGGTGTTATTCAGAGGGTTAACAGACAACGTCAGGCCGTGTGCATCAAGCGGGTGTCATTCAGGGGGTTAACAGACAACGTCAGGCCGTGTGCATCAAGCGGGTGTCATTCAGGGGGTTAACAGACAACGCCAGACCGTGTGCATCAAGCGGGTGTTATTCAGAGGGTTAACAGACAACGTCAGGCCGTGTGCATCAAGCGGGTGTCATTCAGGGGGTTAACAGACAACATCAGGCCGTGTGCATCAAGCGGGTGTCATTCAGGGGGTTAACAGACAACGTCAGGCCGTGTGCATCAAGCGGGTGTCATTCAGGGGGTTAACAGACAACACCAGACCGTGTGCATCAAGCGGGTGTTATTCAGAGGGTTAACAGACAACGCCAGACCGTGTGCTTCAAGCGGGTGTTATTCAGAGGGTTAACAGACAACGTCAGGCCGTGTGCATCAAGCGGGTGTCATTTAGGGGGTTAACAGACAACGTCAGGCCGTGTGCATCAAGCGGGTGTCATTCAGGGGGTTAACAGACAACGCCAGACCGTGTGCATCAAGCGGGTGTTATTCAGAGGGTTAACAGACAACGTCAGGCCGTGTGCATCAAGCGGGTGTCATTCAGGGGGTTAACAGACAACGCCAGGCCGTGTGCATCAAGCGGGTGTCATTCAGAGGGTTAATAGACCATGCCAGACCGTGTGCATCAAGTGGGTGTCATTCAGGGGGTTAACAGACAACATCAGGCCGTGTGCATCAAGCGGGTGTCATTCAGGGGGTTAACAGACAACGCCAGACTGTGTGCATCAAGCGGGAGTTAGTCAGAGGGTTAACAGACAACGTCAGGCCGTGTGCATCAAGCGGGTGTCATTCAGGGGGTTAACAGACAACGTCAGGCCGCGTGCATCAAGCGGGTGTCATTCAGGGGGTTAACAGACAACGCCAGACCGTGTGCATCAAGCGGGTGTTATTCAGAGGGTTAACAGACAACGTCAGGCCGTGTGCATCAAGCGGGTGTCATTCAGGGGGTTAACAGACAACGTCAGGCCGTGTGCATCAAGCGGGTGTCATTCAGGGGGTTAACAGACAACGTCAGGCCGTGTGCATCAAGCGGGTGTCATTCAGGGGGTTAACAGACAACACCAGACCGTGTGCATCAAGCGGGTGTTATTCAGAGGGTTAACAGACAACGCCAGACCGTGTGCTTCAAGCGGGTGTTATTCAGAGGGTTAACAGACAACGTCAGGCCGTGTGCATCAAGCGGGTGTCATTTAGGGGGTTAACAGACAACGTCAGGCCGTGTGCATCAAGCGGGTGTCATTCAGGGGGTTAACAGACAACGCCAGACCGTGTGCATCAAGCGGGTGTTATTCAGAGGGTTAACAGACAACGTCAGGCCGTGTGCATCAAGCGGGTGTCATTCAGGGGGTTAACAGACAACACCAGACCGTGTGCATCAAGCGGGTGTTATTCAGAGGGTTAACAGACAACGCCAGACCGTGTGCTTCAAGCGGGTGTTATTCAGAGGGTTAACAGACAACGTCAGGCCGTGTGCATCAAGCGGGTGTCATTTAGGGGGTTAACAGACAACGTCAGGCCGTGTGCATCAAGCGGGTGTCATTCAGGGGGTTAACAGACAACGCCAGACCGTGTGCATCAAGCGGGTGTTATTCAGAGGGTTAACAGACAACGTCAGGCCGTGTGCATCAAGCAGGTGTCATTCAGGGGGTTAACAGACAACGCCAGGCCGTGTGCATCAAGCGGGTGTCATTCAGAGGGTTAATAGACCACGCCAGACCGTGTGCATCAAGCGGGTGTCATTCAGGGGGTTAACAGACAACGCCAGACCGTGTGCATCAAGCGGGTGTCATTCAGAGGGTTAACAGACAACGTCAGGCCGTGTGCATCAAGCGGTTGTCATTCAGGGGGTTAACAGACAACGCCAGACCGTGTGCATCAAGCGGGTGTTAGTCAGAGGGTTAACAGACAATGTCAGGCCGTGTGCATCAAGCGGGTGTCATTCAGGGGGTTAACAGACAACGTCAGGCCATGTGCATCAAGCGGGTGTCATTCAGAGGGTTAACAGACAACGTCAGGCCGTGTGCATCAAGCAGGTGTCATTCAGGGGGTTAACAGACGACGCCAGTCCGTGTGCATCAAGCGGGTGTCATTCAGAGGCTTAACAGACAACGTCAGGCCGTGTGCATCAAGCGGGTGTCATTCAGGGGGTTAACAGACAACGCCAGACCGTGTGCATCAAGCGGGTGTTATTCAGAGGGTTAACAGACAATGTCAGGCCGTGTGCATCAAGCGGGTGTCATTCAGGGGGTTAACAGACAACGTCAGGCCATGTGCATCAAGCGGGTGTCATTCAGAGGGTTAACAGACAACGTCAGGCCGTGTGCATCAAGCAGGTGTCATTCAGGGGGTTAACAGACGACGCCAGACCGTGTGCATCAAGCGGGTGTCATTCAGAGGGTAAACAGACAACGTCAGGCCGTGTACATCAAGCGGGTGTCATTCAGGGGGTTAACAGACAACGCCAGACCGTGTGCATCAAGCGGGTGTCATTCAGGGGGTTAACAGACAACGTCAGGCCGTGTGCATCAAGCGGGTGTCATTCAGGGGGTTAACAGACAACACCAGACCATGTGCATCAAGCGGGTGTTATTCAGAGGGTTAACAGACAACGTCAGGCCGTGTGCATCAAGCGGGTGTTATTCAGGGGGTTAACAGACAACGTCAGGCCGTGTGCATCAAGCGGGTGTCATTCAGAGGGTTAACAGCCAACGTCAGGCCGTGTGCATCAAGCGGGTGTCATTCAGGGGGTTAACAGACAACGCCAGACCGTGTGCATCAAGCGTGTGTTATTCAGAGGGTTAACAGACAACGCCAGACCGTGTGCATCAAGCGGGTGTTATTCAGAGGGTTAACAGACAACGTCAGGCCGTTGGCATCAAGCGGGTGTCATTCAGGGGGTTAACAGACAACGTCAGGCCGTGTGCATCAAGCGGGTGTCATTCAGGGGGTTAACAGACAACGCCAGACCGTGTGCATCAAGCGGGTGTTATTCAGAGGGTTAACAGACAACGTCAGGCCGTGTGCATCAAGCGGGTGTCATTCAGGGGGTTAACAGACAACGTCAGGCCGTGTGCATCAAGCGGGTGTCATTCAGGGGGTTAACAGACAACGTCAGGCCGTGTGCATCAAGCGGGTGTCATTCAGGGGGTTAACAGACAACACCAGACCGTGTGCATCAAGCGGGTGTTATTCAGAGGGTTAACAGACAACGCCAGACCGTGTGCTTCAAGCGGGTGTTATTCAGAGGGTTAACAGACAACGTCAGGCCGTGTGCATCAAGCGGGTGTCATTTAGGGGGTTAACAGACAACGTCAGGCCGTGTGCATCAAGCGGGTGTCATTCAGGGGGTTAACAGACAACGCCAGACCGTGTGCATCAAGCGGGTGTTATTCAGAGGGTTAACAGACAACGTCAGGCCGTGTGCATCAAGCGGGTGTCATTCAGGGGGTTAACAGACAACGCCAGGCCGTGTGCATCAAGCGGGTGTCATTCAGAGGGTTAATAGACCACGGCAGACCGTGTGCATCAAGCGGGTGTCATTCAGGGGGTTAACAGACAACATCAGGCCGTGTGCATCAAGCGGGTGTCATTCAGGGGGTTAACAGACAACGCCAGACCGTGTGCATCAAGCGGGAGTTATTCAGAGGGTTAACAGACAACGTCAGGCCGTGTGCCTCAAGCGGGTGTCATTCAGGGGGTTAACAGACAACGTCAGGCCGTGTGCATCAAGCGGGTGTCATTCAGGGGGTTAACAGACAACGCCAGACCGTGTGCATCAAGCGGGTGTTATTCAGAGGGTTAACAGACAACGTCAGGCCGTGTGCATCAAGCGGGTGTCATTCAGGGGGTTAACAGACAACGTCAGGCCGTGTGCATCAAGCGGGTGTCATTCAGGGGGTTAACAGACAACGTCAGGCCGTGTGCATCAAGCGGGTGTCATTCAGGGGGTTAACAGACAACACCAGACCGTGTGCATCAAGCGGGTGTTATTCAGAGGGTTAACAGACAACGCCAGTGTTGGAACTGGGGTTGCCAATTCACAAAGGTAGCCTGGCTCGTGGCAGGAAGGCACCCAAAGGCATTCTGTGTAAAGTAGCTGTGCAGCACACACATCCACCTAGGCAGAGTAACGCACGCAATGATCTGACACCACTCCACTTGTGTTTAAGAACAAGACTCTTTATGTAGCGTTTTATAGCAGGAAGTAGGCTAGCATGAATTCATTTAGATAGGAGCATAACCTCGGCAATAAATTAGCATGAAATCACTAAAGACTGAGCAAAACATTGACAGTAAATTAGCATGAATTAATTAAAGACTGAGCAAAACATTGACAGTAAATCAGCAGGAATTCATTAATGACTGAGCAAAACATTGACTGTAAATTAGCAGGAATTCATTAATGACTGAGCAAACCATTGACTGTAAATCAGCAGGAATTCATTAATGACTGAGCAAAACATTGACTGTAAATTAGCAGGAATTCATTAATGACTGAGCAAACCATTGACTGTAAATTAGCAGGAATTCATTAATGACTGTACCCCCCCACACTTCAACCCTCCTTAACAGAGTCTCGGCAACTGGGGACTATATCCCAGGCAAGGGTGTATGGCTTCCTTGAACCACCTCCAAGGGGGGGTGAATTCCTTAAGGGGCTGTAGCGCTTGCTTGCTGGCTCTCCCCAGCCTCACTCGCTCTCCTAGGTATTGCAGGTATGTCCTAAGCCTCCCTGAGCCTCATCAGGCACCCCAGGCCCAGTCTCGGTCGAGCCTCACGGTGTCTCCCCCCAGGCTTTTAGGCACCGTCTCAGTCTCTCCCGGGGAAGGGCGGAAGCGGGACTGCCTCCCTTGAGTTGGACACTTCTCGGCAGCCCCCGCGCTCCGTGAATCTCCGCTCCCTTCCCGGGGACGTTACCTGCACTCTTCGGCCCTCCAGGGCCCTTGCGTCGGTCACGATGATCTGGCGCCTCCAGAGGGGGACTGTCAAAGGAGTCACGAACCCGCTTCACTCCCGCTGGAGCAGAGCAGCTCGCGGGGAGTGATGACGAGGGGAGATGGAGGCTGGATGAGGGCGGGGGCGAGGCCTATGACACGGCCGGCACCCCCGTCACGTGATGGTGGAGAGTCTCCTCAGATCGGCTGCGGCCGCCGGTGCTTCCGCGGAGATGATTTTCCTCAGCTGATGTAGGGGTCGCGACCGGGACGGCCAGCCCCTCTTTACAGTTGCAGCTTCTTCGGGCAGCGGCGGTGAGTTTGGGGCCAATTTACACTTCACAGCTACTGCGCTGACAGGACTCGGGCTGCGGCGGTGAGTGGAGTTAATTAAGGTCTCTCAGCTGCCGCACTGACAGGACTCGGGCTGCGGCGGTGAGTGGAGTTAATTAAGGTCTCTCAGCTGCCGCGCTGACAGGACTCGGGCTGCGGCGGTGAGTGGGGGAACGACTAGCGCTTCTCGCACAGCGCTTCAGGGCTCAGCGCCTCAGGGGAAGGACAACGCCCATCCAGTTTAGGGCCTCTAGCATATAGCGCTGGGATCTGCAGGGGGTAACAGCGCTGACAGAGTCAATGAGGGGGCTCTGTGTAGGATACTCGGTTAGGTCCCCAGCAGTCCTTCGTTCAGGTGGTGGTTTCTTGTGGCCCTGTTGGCTCGTTGCCCTTTTCCCAGTTGAGGGGTTGGTTAAGGCAGATAGGGGTGGGGGGTTGAGTTGGAGGCTGCTGTCAGTCAGGCCTCTCTGGATGGTCCCCTGGGGATTCCCTCACACTGGGCCAGGTCAGTGGGTTTGGTCAGGTTTCCTCACACAACTTAAAGGGCAAGGCCTAGACCTAGTCACCCCTAGTGGTATAGGTGCCCCCTCCCCCTTCTGCCTAAAACTCCAGCACAGGGTCTCCCCAGGTCAGTGACGCCCTCCCAACTGACTAGAAAGTTTCCCGCCCTTTCTATTTATACTCCCAGGTCAGGTGACCTCTCTCTATTCCGGAAGGTTCCAGGAGCTTCTACCTACTAGGGATGGTCAGGGGAACCAGGCTAGTGATGTCACAATACCTAAGGGTTCTAGACAGCTCCTGACAACTAGGGCGCTACTTGAAAGACCGCTCCGCAGTAGCAGGGGTCTGTGGCAGCCATCTTAGTGGTAAAGAGCACCTGCACCTTAGCATTGACCAGCAATGGTAAGGTGCCCGAAGACCTAGAGCCAACCAAAAAGAGGGTGAAAAAAAAAATGAGGCAAGGGCGAAAAAAACAGGGAAGATCACCCTAGGGCGGACAGGTCTAACAGGCGTCCCCCCCAGCCGAAAGTGGGGAGACCTACCCAACCTCTAGGGAGCTCTCCTCGCTAAGGCGGAAAAACCGAGAGAGACCGTCCGCGTTGGCGTGGTCAACTCCGGGCCGATGTTCCACCCGAAAGTCCATCCCCTGTAGGGAAATGGACCACCTTAGCAACTTTGGGTTCTCGCCTCTCATTTGCATGAGCCAGCGAAGGGGGCGGTGGTCGGTCTGTATGAGGAAGTGAGAACCAAAAAGGTATGGTCTCAACTTCTTCAACGCCCAGACCACCGCAAAGGCTTCACGTTCAATGGTGCTCCACCGTTGTTCCCTGGGAAGGAGCCTTCTAGATATAAAGGCCACCGGTTGATCTTGGCCATCCTGGTTCAGTTGCGAGAGCACAGCGCCTATGCCATGCTCAGAGGCGTCTGTCTGCACAATGAATTCCTTGGTGTAATCAGGAGTCCTAAGCACCGGGGCGGTGCACATCGCATGCTTCAAGGTGTCAAATGCCTCCTGGCAAGCAGCTGTCCAGTTGACTTTCCGTGGTTGCTTTTTAGATGTCAATTCAGTCAGGGGGGCAACGATGGTTCCATACCCCCTGACAAACCGGCGGTAATATCCAGTGAGGCCGAGAAAAGCTCGGACCTCAGTCTGAGTCTTGGGGGGCTCCCAGGCCAATATGGCCTCAATCTTGGCCTGGAGGGGCTGCACCTTACCCCCGCCCACCAGGTGTCCCAGGTAAACGACAGATCCCTGTCCGATCTGGCACTTGCTGGCCTTGATGGTTAGACCAGCTCGTTGCAGAGCCCGCAGCACCTCCTGGAGATGCTGCAGATGGTCCTCCCAGCCGCTACTGAAGACAGCTATGTCGTCCAGGTAGGCCGCTGAGAAGGACTCCATGCCAGATAGCACCTGGTTCACCAACCGCTGGAACGTGGCCGGAGCATTCTTGAGCCCAAAGGGCATCACTTTAAATTGAAAGTGGCCCTCGGGGGTGGAGAACGCCGTTTTCTCCCGTGCTCCGTCCGCCATGGCAATCTGCCAGTACCCTGACGTCAAGTCAATGGTACTAAGGTACTGGGCTGCTCCCAGCCGGTCAATCAGCTCATCCGCCCGAGGGATCGGATGAGCGTCCGTCTTGGTGACGGAATTCAAACCCCGATAATCCACACAGAACCGAAGTTCTGGTGTGGTGCCCGGTGGGGCCGCTTTCGGCACCAACACTACCGGACTTGCCCAAGGGCTGCTGGAGGGCTCAATAACTCCTAGCTCCAGCATCTTGGTCACCTCACCCTGGATACTATTCTTCACTTTGTCGGACAGCCGATAAGACTTGGCTTTAACCGGTGGGCTGTCCCCTGTGTCCACATCATGGGTACACAGTTGCGTGAGTCCAGGCGTGAGGGAGAACAACGAGGCATACTGCTCCAGTACCTGGCGGCAGTCCCTCCGTTGTTCCGGGGTCAAGGATGGGGAGAGGACCACTCCCTCTACCGAACCATCCTTCTCTTGAGCCGCCAGAAGGTCAGGAAGAGGCTCGCTCTCTTCCTCCTCGCTCCCATCCGTCACCATAAGGAGGGTCATCTCCGATCTCTCATGGTGCGGCTTCAGGCGGTTGGCGTGGAACACCCGATGGGGCTGCCGGGGGGTCTTCAAGTCTACTATATAGGTGTTCTGGCCTCGTCGCTCCACAATCTCGAACGGACCAGTCCACCGGTCCTGGAGGGTGCTAAGCTCCCCAGGCTCCATGACCCACACCTTCTGTCCAGCATCCAACTCCACCGTCCGAGCGTTGCGGTCATACCACTCCTTCATGACGGCTTGACTGGCCTCTAGATTGGTTGAGGCCTCCTTCCACAGCTTGGCCATCTGGCTGCGGAATGCCAGCATATAGCTGACAACATCCCGGGGAAGCTTCATCGAAGTCTTCTCCCATCCCTCTTTGACAAGGCTGAGGGGCCCCCTAACGGGATGGCCGTAGAGCAGCTCAAAGGGGCTGAACCCGACTCCCTTCTGCGGCACCTCGCGGTACGAAAATAGCAAGCAAGGGAGGAGGATGTCCCATTTCCGCCTCAAGTCCTCTGGCAGGCTCCGGATCATCCCCTTTAAGGTCTTGTTAAAACGCTCTACGAGTCCGTTAGTTTGGGGGTGATAAGGAGTGGAGAACCGATAGGTCACCCCGCACTCCTTCCACATGGCCTTCATATAGGCTGACATGAAATTTGTGCCCCTATCCGACACCACGACCTTGGGGAATCCCACTCGGGTAAAGATCCCCATTAGGGCCCGCGCCACCACGGGTGCAGTGATGGTCCTCAGAGGAATGGCCTCCGGGTACCGGGTGGCGTGGTCCACTAACACCAGGATGAACCGGTGTCCCGAAGAGGTCGGAGGGTCCAATGGTCCCACAATGTCGATCCCGACCCGCTCAAAAGGGGTCCCGACCACCGGAAGCGGTTCCAAGGGGACCTTCACCTTGGTTCCTGTCTTGCCACTTGCCTGGCATGTCTTGCAGGTCTTGCAATAGGTGTCAGAGGCAACTCTCATCCTGGGCCAATAAAAATGCGGGACTAACCGCGCGAAAGTCTTGTCCTGGCCCAGGTGTCCAGCTAGAGGTATCTCATGGGCTAACTCCAGCAAAAAGGTCCGGTAGCATTGGGGCACGACTAAGGCCCTTGAAGATCCATGCACCGGAACCTTCGGCTCGCTATACAGGAGGCCATCCTCCCAGTAAACGTGGTAATTACCGGATTCCTTATTAGTCGCTTGAGCTGTGGCCTGTCGCCGCATGCCTTCAAGCGTGGGGCACTCTCTCTGGCCCCGGCGAAATTCCTCCCGGGTAGGCCCTCCTTCCACGCACCAACCGGCCGGGATAGGCAGGTCCCCCACAGGAATAACATCCACCTCCGCGGACTCTGGAGCCACAACCACCGGCTCCCCTTCCATCCCACGGGGGGTAGCCATCTCCTCTACTGGTCCAACTTCGGGTTGGGCTGTTCTTTCTGGCTCCAACTCGGTGTGAGCTCTCTGCCGGGCAGCTATGGACCTTGTGACCACACAGGCCCATCCTGGTAACCCCAGCATTTCTGTGTGGGCTCGTAGCTCCACTTCCTTCCAGATATTGGTCTCCAAGTCGTTCCCGAGCAGACAGTCCACTGGCAGGGCAGGGCTCACGGCAACTTTTAAGGGGCCTTTGACTCCTTCCCACTCAAATGAAACCTGAGCCACCGGGTAATGACTCAGGCTGCCATCGGCCAATACGGCCGGATGGAACATGTCAGGGATCAACTGCTCCGGGGACACCAGCCGCCTTACTACGGTGGTCATGCTGGCACCTGTGTCCCTCAAAGCCTCCACCTCCTGTCCGTTCACCTGCACCCTTTGCCGGTATTTGGCAGTATTCGATGGTAAGGAAATCACTGGAACCTCTTCCCTATCCCCCAGTGAGACAAGGGTCAGGCCTGTCCACTCCCCCTCCCTATCTAGGGGCAACTCCACCCCAAGCGCTATACTAGCCACCCCAGGGGGCTTACCTCCTGTGGGGGCGGGAGTTCTTTTGCGACACTGGACATCCCCCTTATAGTGTCCCACCTCCCCACATTCATAGCACTTGACTATTCTGGGTGGTTGACCCTTGTCAGGGTGAGTGGACTTTGGGAAACTGGACTGAGAGGGGGTCCCTACACCTTTCCCAAACTGCCTGTTTGGTGGGCCTCGGGAGAGCTCCTTCTTTTTATCTCCCCCCTCTTTCCTCTGGGGGGTGCTCTGTCCACCCTTCGGGCCATCTGCCCCGGAACCCTTAAAGGTCACTCGGGTACTAACCCAAGTGTCCGCCTCTTCCGCAAGTGTCCAGGGGTCGGTCAACTTGCGGTCCACCAAGTGTTGGCGCAGCTCCGGAAAACACTTATCCAAGAGGTGCTCTCTCAGAAATAAGTTGTACAGACCCTCAAAATCCTGCACCTCGCTGCCACGCACCCATCCATCCAAAGCCTTCCGGGCATAATCATAGAAATCCACCCAGTTCTGCGTGGTCAACTTGTGACTGCTACGGAATCTCTGACGGTATCTCTCAGGGGTGAGGCCAAACTTTTTAAGCAGGGCCTCCTTCATCACCGGATAGTTGGTTTGGTCTACCTTCTCTAGATACAAGAGGGTGTCCCTCACTACGGGAGGTATATATCGGTACAGGCCACCCCCCCAGTAGCTTGTGGGCACCCCATGGACCTTCAGGGATACTTCGTATGCCTCCAACCACCGGTTGATGTCATCCCCTACCCCGTAACTAGCAATCACATCTTTTGGGAGGTAGAATTTAGGCTCCCGTGGAACCTCTGGTACGCTGCCACCATTTACATTCCCTTGCGCACTGATCTGTAATGCTCTCAACTCCAATTCTTTGAGCTGGAGCTCATGCGCAAGCTTCCTTTCTTCCATTGCTAGCCTCTTATCTTCCTTTTCTTTTTCCAATTTTGCAAGCTCCCATCTCAGTAACCTCTCCTCCCTCCTGTCCTCATACTCCTCCGGCGAGGCACTCCTTCTAGACACACTACTGCCTGCCCCAGAACGTCTCCCTGGCGACAAGTTTTCACTGACATCAACGTGCAGCAGGTCTAGTTCTCCTGACGTGCCCGCCTCCCCTAATGCCCCTTGCTCCTCTGGCTCCTCGTCCCCTTTCCTCTCTGGGTGGGCTAATACCCATGCTTGTAAGGCTTTACGGAGCTCTTCTCCTTTGGCTCTCTTCCCAACTGCCACCCCCATCCCCTGACAGAAACTCCTCAGCTGAACCACCGAGTATTCCTCTATGTTGGCTAGCTGGAACTCCATTCTGACAGGTGGGGACCCAGACAATATGAGTGAATATCAGGACGTAGGTAACAACTAGGGCAATCCTCTGGGCACACCGTTAGACAGTAGGGGCCACCTGGCTATGCTTGCTTAAACACTAGGTGCCCAATTGCGGCGTACTCTGCTTCACTGAAGGGTGCTGCACAACTACAGGATCTCATCCCACCGCTGAGCACCAAATTATGTTGGAACTGGGGTTGCCAATTCACAAAGGTAGCCTGGCTCGTGGCAGGAAGGCACCCAAAGGCATTCTGTGTAAAGTAGCTGTGCAGCACACACATCCACCTAGGCAGAGTAACGCACGCAATGATCTGACACCACTCCACTTGTGTTTAAGAACAAGACTCTTTATGTAGCGTTTTATAGCAGGAAGTAGGCTAGCATGAATTCATTTAGATAGGAGCATAACCTCGGCAATAAATTAGCATGAAATCACTAAAGACTGAGCAAAACATTGACAGTAAATTAGCATGAATTAATTAAAGACTGAGCAAAACATTGACAGTAAATCAGCAGGAATTCATTAATGACTGAGCAAAACATTGACTGTAAATTAGCAGGAATTCATTAATGACTGAGCAAACCATTGACTGTAAATTAGCAGGAATTCATTAATGACTGTACCCCCCCACACTTCAACCCTCCTTAACAGAGTCTCGGCAACTGGGGACTATATCCCAGGCAAGGGTGTATGGCTTCCTTGAACCACCTCCAAGGGGGGGTGAATTCCTTAAGGGGCTGTAGCGCTTGCTTGCTGGCTCTCCCCAGCCTCACTCGCTCTCCTAGGTATTGCAGGTATGTCCTAAGCCTCCCTGAGCCTCATCAGGCACCCCAGGCCCAGTCTCGGTCGAGCCTCACGGTGTCTCCCCCCAGGCTTTTAGGCACCGTCTCAGTCTCTCCCGGGGAAGGGCGGAAGCGGGACTGCCTCCCTTGAGTTGGACACTTCTCGGCAGCCCCCGCGCTCCGTGCATCTCCGCTCCCTTCCCGGGGACGTTACCTGCACTCTTCGGCCCTCCAGGGCCCTTGCGTCGGTCACGATGATCTGGCGCCTCCAGAGGGGGACTGTCAAAGGAGTCACGAACCCGCTTCACTCCCGCTGGAGCAGAGCAGCTCGCGGGGAGTGATGACGAGGGGAGATGGAGGCTGGATGAGGGCGGGGGCGAGGCCTATGACACGGCCGGCACCCCCGTCACGTGATGGTGGAGAGTCTCCTCAGATCGGCTGCGGCCGCCGGTGCTTCCGCGGAGATGATTTTCCTCAGCTGATGTAGGGGTCGCGACCGGGACGGCCAGCCCCTCTTTACAGTTGCAGCTTCTTCGGGCAGCGGCGGTGAGTTTGGGGCCAATTTACACTTCACAGCTACTGCGCTGACAGGACTCGGGCTGCGGCGGTGAGTGGAGTTAATTAAGGTCTCTCAGCTGCCGCACTGACAGGACTCGGGCTGCGGCGGTGAGTGGAGTTAATTAAGGTCTCTCAGCTGCCGCGCTGACAGGACTCGGGCTGCGGCGGTGAGTGGGGGAACGACTAGCGCTTCTCGCACAGCGCTTCAGGGCTCAGCGCCTCAGGGGAAGGACAGCGCCCATCCAGTTTAGGGCCTCTAGCATATAGCGCTGGGATCTGCAGGGGGTAACAGCGCTGACAGAGTCAATGAGGGGGCTCTGTGTAGGATACTCGGTTAGGTCCCCAGCAGTCCTTCGTTCAGGTGGTGGTTTCTTGTGGCCCTGTTGGCTCGTTGCCCTTTTCCCAGTTGAGGGGTTGGTTAAGGCAGATAGGGGTGGGGGGTTGAGTTGGAGGCTGCTGTCAGTCAGGCCTCTCTGGATGGTCCCCTGGGGATTCCCTCACACTGGGCCAGGTCAGTGGGTTTGGTCAGGTTTCCTCACACAACTTAAAGGGCAAGGCCTAGACCTAGTCACCCCTAGTGGTATAGGTGCCCCCTCCCCCTTCTGCCTAAAACTCCAGCACAGGGTCTCCCCAGGTCAGTGACGCCCTCCCAACTGACTAGAAAGTTTCCCGCCCTTTCTATTTATACTCCCAGGTCAGGTGACCTCTCTCTATTCCGGAAGGTTCCAGGAGCTTCTACCTACTAGGGATGGTCAGGGGAACCAGGCTAGTGATGTCACAATACCTAAGGGTTCTAGACAGCTCCTGACAACTAGGGCGCTACTTGAAAGACCGCTCCGCAGTAGCAGGGGTCTGTGGCAGCCATCTTAGTGGTAAAGAGCACCTGCACCTTAGCATTGACCAGCAATGGTAAGGTGCCCGAAGACCTAGAGCCAACCAAAAAGAGGGTGAAAAAAAAAATGAGGCAAGGGCGAAAAAAACAGGGAAGATCACCCTAGGGCGGACAGGTCTAACAGCCAGACCGTGTGCTTCAAGCGGGGGTTATTCAGAGGGTTAACAGACAACGTCAGGCCGTGTGCATCAAGCGGGTGTCATTTAGGGGGTTAACAGACAACGTCAGGCCGTGTGCATCAAGCGGGTGTCATTCAGGGGGTTAACAGACCACGCCAGACCGTGTGCATCAAGCGGGTGTTATTCAGAGGGTTAACAGACAACGTCAGGCCGTGTGCATCAAGCGGGTGTCATTCAGGGGGTTAACAGACAACACCAGACCGTGTGCATCAAGCGGGTGTTATTCAGAGGGTTAACAGACAACGCCAGACCGTGTGCTTCAAGCGGGTGTTATTCAGAGGGTTAACAGACAACGTCAGGCCGTGTGCATCAAGCGGGTGTCATTTAGGGGGTTAACAGACAACGTCAGGCCGTGTGCATCAAGCGGGTGTCATTCAGGGGGTTAACAGACAACGCCAGACCGTGTGCATCAAGCGGGTGTTATTCAGAGGGTTAACAGACAACGTCAGGCCGTGTGCATCAAGCGGGTGTCATTCAGGGGGTAACAGACAACGCCAGGCCGTGTGCATCAAGCGGGTGTCATTCAGAGGGTTAATAGACCACGCCAGACCGTGTGCATCAAGCGGGTGTCATTCAGGGGGTTAACAGACAAAGCCAGACCGTGTGCATCAAGCGGGTGTCATTCAGAGGGTTAACAGACAACGTCAGGCCGTGTGCATCAAGCGGTTGTCATTCAGGGGGTTAACAGACAACGCCAGACCGTGTGCATCAAGCGGGTGTTATTCAGAGGGTTAACAGACAATGTCAGGCCGTGTGCATCAAGCGGGTGTCATTCAGGGGGTTAACAGACAACATCAGGACATGTGCATCAAGCGGGTGTCATTCAGAGGGTTAACAGACAACGTCAGGCCGTGTGCATCAAGCAGGTGTCATTCAGGGGGTTAACAGACGACGGCAGACCGTGTGCATCAAGCGGGTGTCATTCAGAGGGTTAACAGACAACGTCAGGCCGTGTACATCAAGCGGGTGTCATTCAGGGGGTTAACAGACAATGCCAGACCGTGTGCATCAAGTGGGTGTCATTCAGGGGGTTAATAGACAACGTCAGGCCGTGTGCATCAAGCGGGTGTCATTCAGGGGGTTAACAGACAACACCAGACCGTGTGCATCAAGCGGGTGTTATTCAGAGGGTTAACAGACAACGTCAGGCAGTGTGCATCAAGCGGGTGTCATTCAGGGGGTTAACAGACAACGTCAGGCCGTGTGCATCAAGCGGGTGTCATTCAGAGGGTTAACAGCCAACGTCAGGCCGTGTGCATCAAGCGGGTGTCATTCAGGGGGTTAACAGACAACGCCAGACCGTGTGCATCAAGCGGGTGTTATTCAGAGGGTTAACAGACAACGTCAGGCCGTGTGCATCAAGCGGGTGTCATTCAGGGGGTTAACAGACAACGTCAGGCCGTGTGCATCAAGCGGGTGTCATTCAGGGGGTTAACAGACAACGTCAGGCCGTGAGCATCAAGCGGGTGTTATTCAGAGGGCTAACAGACAACGTCAGGCCGTGTGCATCAAGCGGGTGTCATTCAGGGGGTTAACAGACAACGTCAGGCCGTGTGCATCAAGCGGGTGTCATTCAGGGGGTTAACAGACAACGTCAGGCCGTGTGCATCAAGCGGGTGTCATTCAGGGGGTTAACAGACAACGCCAGACCGTGTGCATCAAGTGGGTGTTATTCAGAGGGTTAACAGACAACGTCAGGCCGTGTGCATCAAGCGGGTGTCATTCAGGGGGTTAACAGACAACGTCAGGCCGTGTGCATCAAGCGGCTGTCATTCAGGGGGTTAACAGACAACGCCAGACCGTGTGCATCAAGCGGGTGTTATTCAGAGGGTTAACAGACAATGTCAGGCCGTGTGCATCAAGCGGGTGTCATTCAGGGGGTTAACAGACAACGTCAGGCCGTGTGCATTAAGCGGGTGTCATTCAGGGGGTTAACAGACAACGTCAGGCCGTGTGCATCAAGCGGGTGTCATTCAGGGGGTTAACAGACAACACCAGACCGTGTGCATCAAGCGGGTGTTATTCAGAGGGTTAACAGACAACGTCAGACCGTGTGCATCAAGCGGGTGTTATTCAGAGGGTTAACAGACAACGTCAGGCCGTGTGCATCAAGCGGGTGTCATTCAGGGGGTTAACAGACAACGTCAGGCCGTGTGCATCAAGCGGGTGTCATTCAGGGGGTTAACAGACAACGCCAGACGGTGTGCATCAAGCGGGTGTTATTCAGAGGGTTAACAGACAACGTCATACCGTGTGCATCAAGCGGGTGTCATTCAGGGGGTTAAGAGACAACGTCAGGCCGTGTGCATCAAGCGGGTGTCATTCAGGGGGTTACCAGACAACGCCAGACCGTGTGCATCAAGCGGGTGTTATTCAGAGGGTTAACAGACAACGTCAGGCCGTGTGCATCAAGCGGGTGTCATTCAGGGGGTTAACAGACAACGTCAGGCAGTGTGCATCAAGCGGGTGTCATTCAGGGGGTTAACAGACAACGCCAGACCGTTTGCATCAAGCGGGTGTTATTCAGAGGGTTAACAGACAACGTCAGGCCGTGTGCATCAAGCGGGTGTCATTCAGGGGGTTAACAGACAACGTCAGGCCGTGTGCATCAAGCGGGTGTCATTCAGGGGGTTAACAGACAACGTCAGGCCGTGTGCATCAAGCGGGTGTCATTCAGGGGGTTAACAGACAACACCAGACCGTGTGCATCAAGCGGGTGTTATTCAGAGGGTTAACTGACAACGCCAGACCGTGTGCATCAAGCGGGTGTTATTCAGAGGGTTAACAGACAACGCCAGGCCGTGTGCATCAAGGGGGTGTCATTCAGGGGGTTAACAGACAACGTCAGGCCGTGTGCATCAAGCGGGTGTCATTCAGGGGGTTAACAGACAACGCCAGACCGTGTGCATCAAGCGGGTGTTATTCAGAGGGTTAACAGACAACGTCAGGCCGTGTGCATCAAGCGGGTGTCATTCAGGGGGTTAACAGACAACGTCAGGCTGTGTGCATCAAGCGGGTGTCATTCAGGGGGTTAACAGACAACGCCAGGCCGTGTGCATCAAGCGGGTGTCATTCATGGGGTTAAGATGACAATGTACATGAACTGAGATCGTTGCACATTCGCTTTGTATTTCACAGCGATGGAAATGTTTTCTCAAAATGGTCTATACCCTAAATGAAATTGGAACTCAGGTGTCCAAAATGAGCATTGTACCCCTTAGATCACATTTACCTTGTCTCCTGAATCTGGGCTCTAGGTCAGCCTCATTCCCCGCCTTCAAACTTACCTTCAAGAGCTGCTGGACAGGAGTCATTCCCTGACCCAACCCTTCTGCCACCACCCCACTGTCCATCAATCGTGCACCTTTCTTTTCCCGCTCCCCAGCTGTCCATATTCTCAAAGTTCATGCTCCGCACTCATACTATCAGTCATCCTTGGCTATCCACCCCATCGTGACGTAACACGCTGTCGTGGGGGTTTTAGCGCATTGTCTCTACGAAGTGCAGAAAAGACTGATGCACGGTATCGCTCTATAATCTATTGACACAAATATATGCAATTTAAAGTACTGCTAGTAAGCCAAAGGCCGCAAGAGAAACTAGAAGGTAGCATTTTGAAAGAGAAGTCCAGGAATAATTGGCCTCATTTACAAAAGTTTTTGGGAGGTCGCAAAAGGAGCGGCCCATGCAGGTAAGAGTGGTAGGGCAGTGGGGCGGGAACGAGGCAAAATGAAATAATAAAAAAAGAAAACCACTTACCTCTCACTCGCCGCATCACCGAGTCAGCGATGTGGCGAGGGCAAGGTAGATGGTTTCCTTTTATTTAAATTTAATTTTCCCTTGTCGTCATCTGTCGACTCCCTTCCCACCCCGCCCACCACTCTTACCTGCAAGGGCTGCTTCTGGGTCGCAAACGGCCCGATTCAAAGCATTTTGTAATGTTCAAAAGCCAAATTACAATTCTGTAACTTGTTACTGAATCGCAGTTTGGCTTTGCGAATCGGGATTTGGGGGAGGCGTACGGAGGGCGTCCCTGCCAAATACCTCTTTACAGTGGTATGTATTCATGTTTTGCTACCGAATTCCGGTCACAAAACATCAAGGGTCCACAAGGGGCCCCTTTCCCCTTTGAGAATGGACCATAAATATATTTTTAAGAGGGACAACAGACCACTGACAACTCTTAAAAAATGAAACTTAGAAGTTTAATTTTTGTGTTGAAACGCATCCCGTTTCCTTTGAGGAAAATGGGCTGCATATCAAAGAAAAAAAGTTTGCATTATTAAAAAAACAATCACAGACGTGGTGGTCTCCTGAACCCAGCAGGCCACCATTCCTGTGACTGCTGTGATACCTAGTTGGTCACAAATTGTGACCTGCCTCATTAATATTCATGAGGTAGGTCGATTTGCAACCCCACTAGTCATCGGTATTTTTTCAATATACGGCCTGATGTAAAAAGATTTCATTTAAGGAATCGTAAATTGTGACAAATAACGATTAGCAATTTGCAGTTCCTTAAATGGAATGTGCAAAATTGATTTTTTAGAAGTGGTCACAATTTGTGCATCAACTTCTAACAAATTCATTGGCATTTTGAGAACCAAACTATATATTAATAGGTGCGTTCCCAAAATACTGATTTGAAGTGGTTCACAATTCGACCTACCTCATTAATATGCACGAGGTAGGTCATACATTGATACCCACCACGATTAGTTGCAATGACAGGTATGGTGGCCTGCTGGGTCAGCAGACGACCATGTCTGGGACTGCTTTTAAATAAAGCAATCATTTTCATTGTTTTAAAGCAGCCAGTTTTCCTTAAAGTAAAACAGGATGCATTTAAAAGAACTGCACACAAACCTTTTTTATGAGCAGGCAGTGGTCTCATGAACCACTGCCTGATCATAAAAAACGGTTTTGTGAACATTCACCATGGGGAAAGGGCCCCCAGGGACCTCGTCCCATTGGCAAATGGAGGTGGTAAAATCTTAATGTTATGCAACCGGATTTTGGTTGCAAAACATTAATACATCTTTAAAGAAATCGGTTCTTGGAAGGGATGTCCTCAACAGGCCCCTTCCAAATACCAATTCGGTATCTATTCCTAAACTCAATTAGCGATTTGGTAATATTCTGTGACATATTACCTTCCGCTACTTGCGTTTGGTGTACAATAAATGTCATTGTGCAGTTGGAAAGACTCCAATTTTACATATCGGAGCGTTACCGAATATGGCATGAAACTTGAGGGCTATTGTCTTTTGTACATTAGGAATTCTATAAGAATTGCAAATTTGAACTCCCTATTCCTAATATTTATACATATGACCCCATGTTCTATGTTCCTTCTTTTGTAACAGAATGCCCACAATATAATGTAACGTATATAGGGAAGGCAAAGATGCCAAAAACTTTACAGAGCTTTAGAGGGCAGAGTGCATACATTATCCCACAAATATTCTTCAAAATTGAATTTATCTAAATTGTGTTTTGAAGCAGGCTGTTTCTGTTTGAGAAAACTGAGTAGACATATTGTATCGTATTTTTGGCTTTTAAATTCTCAGAATGTCTCATGTTGGGTTTGTCTATACCGAAGCGGCTTCGTTCGCACAACCCACAGTAGGTAGATTCTATTTTAGATCACAAATAATTAAAATATTTAGCAGTACAGTGCATACAGAGTATTTGTAATAGTTAACAACTATCCACATGAGTGGGAAGAGCATTTTCAAGTTAAATTGACCCCGCTCTTACTGAATATATGTTATCATCTCAAACACAAGGAGATGATGGATAGAGCGCTGAAATTTTTCAGACACTCACCCCCTGTCACAGATCTGGGTTGATAGTTCTTTTGCCCACTACGCCACCCCAGTTCATACATGGCCATATGCAAATCAGTCTTGACCCTGTGCCTCATGGGAACAGTCCAGACCGAACTGCCAAGCCAGGTCTTCACTGGATCGGAAACAAACTCCCTGGGACCAGTTTCGGTGTAACACCCCTCATCAGCCAGGTTAGCTTGAATCCAGTGGCAAAGTGAGCAAGGGACCCAGCCCAGGGAAGACCTGGCTTAGCAGTTCGAGCTCGACTGTTCCCATGAGGCACAGGGTCAAGACTGATTTCTCATCATCTCCTTGTGTTTGCTTTGTTCGCCCTAACTTGGCAGGGTATGCCCAGACGTGGGTCACTTGCTCACTTTGCCACTGGATTCAAGCTAGCGTGGCTGATGAGGGATGTTACCCCAAAACCGGTCCCAAGATGCTTGTTTCCGGTCCAGGGAAGACCTGGCTTGGCAGTTCAGGCTCGACTGATTTACATATGGCTCAGTCTGACCTGGGGTAGCAAAATGAGCTAAAGAAGATGATGTATTCAACCCAGATCTGTGACTGGGGGTGATTGTCTGAAAAGTTTCAGCGCTCCGTCCATCATCTCCTTGTGTTTGTATATGTTATCATCTGTCATATAAAGCACATGATGGAGTTGATGCTATCTAGTGGCAACAATAAAAACAAAAACTAGGCCCTCATAGCAAGTCATCTTGTTGTGCTGCCCTACACCAAAGTGAAGGACGGGAATTCACCATATTTATGCAATATGGTGCCGTTTCAATTGCCTAGTGCCAACACTGGCACCCTTGCACCACGGTGCAAGGGTGCCTCCGTTGCATGCAGGATTGTTTTTGTGCAGGAAGGGGCACCTTTCTGCACCGAAACAATCCTTAGAGGCATTTTCCTCTTTCTATGTGTGCTGCAGATTGTAGCACACGTAGAAAGAGGAAACAAACGAGGAGTAATACAAATATTTCTCCTCGTCACGCTTCACCTCGGTAGGCATAAGGATTTAGCAGGTGCCCAGGTTTACGTGATTTTGTAAATCTAGGGAAGCGTCAAAATTCATGGGTGTGGTGTGGAAACACCAACCGCAACTCCCATGGAACACCTCCTGAGCGCAGAGTAAGGCCATCTAGTAATTTGCGCTGTGACACCTTACTCAAGATTGGGAGGGCACTCAAAGTCACGCAGGGTGGCTTTGTATGGTTTCATAAGTCTGATTCAGAGACCTGTGTCATGCATGTACAACTGTACATGGTGCAAAAGTGATGCAGGGGTCTCCTAAATCATCCCCCTGATGAACAAGAAACAGGTACGCACAACGTGGGCTAAAATTCACCTGTGGAAGAAGGGTTGTTCAAAACATTTTGTCACCAAGAGATATTTCCTGCTCGAACCAGGCTCCAGCTGGTATTGCACAAGTCCTTTCTATTTGAGATGGAGGCTTGAGTAATAAAATGTCTTTAGTCATATCAATCTGAAAGAATACTTTTGCAAAATTGTCATGGAATTGCACGAAATTGTTTGAAACAATTATGCATTTTTGAACAACCATAGACACAGCCGTTGTTAAATAGCCAATTAGGTGGACATTTAGATCCCTGCACTGAAAATGGCAATATATCTATGAAGATGAACCATTGCTGCGTGCTGCATGTATGATCTCTCAGGTGTGACCCTCATGGTGTGCTTTGCCTCCTCATTTTGATCCCCAGGAGAACGAAGACCTGAGGACCAAGGTGCAGCAGCTGGAGAGCTCTCTGCAGCAGAAGCTGGAGCAGCTGGTGCGCCTCGAGGCGCAGATCGACACACTCCAGTGGAGGAAGGAGGATGAAGTGTGCCGGCTGGATGAGAAGATCAGGGGGCTGCAGCTTCACCTCGACACCGAGCGAGCGCGCCCCCCGGATGTGCAGGTGAGATGGGGTGCAGACATGGCTCCTCTGCATTGCTCTCTTTATATTCAAGACATAGCTGCCCTTGAGTAAACAGCTGCATCAGTGTGAGCTGTGGTATTCTGCCTAATTGTAAATTGGAAATAGAGTGTGAAGTCCAGTTTGGTTAACACGAGTGGTAGCGCGATAAGTGCAATTGGTTAAATGTGCTGGTTGCCATCTCGCAGAAATAGCCTTCTTTTAGAGTCAGCGGTCATTGTTGTGGTGTTCTCCTATGCACAGCATCAGTGTAGTGGTCTTCTAGAGTCAGAGGTCACTGCGGTGGTATTCTCTTATGGCCAGACGTAAGTGCGAAGGTCTTCTTCTTGATTCAGAAGTCACTGTGGCATTGTTCTCCTATGGCCGGACATAAGTGGGAAGTCTTCTTCTAGAGTCAGAGGTCACTGTTAATGTTGTACTCCTATGGCCAGACTCAGTAAGGTGGGCTTCCTTTGAAGTCAGAGGTAAATGTGGCAGTGTTCACCCATGGTCAGACACCAGCATCATGGTCTTCTCTTGGAGTCAAAGGTCGCTCTGGTCGTGTTGTCCTATGGCCAGACGTCTGTTTGGTGGTCTACTCTGGTGTCAGAGTTCACTGTGGTAGTGTTGTCCTGTGGCCAGACATCAGTAAGGTGGTCTTCTCTTAAGTAGGACATGTTATGTTATGTTAAAATCACTTAAAAAGCGCACGTACACCGATAGGTTTCTTGACGCTAATTCTAAGATACACTGGAGCCCTATTGATTTAACATGCGCTTGGGTTTAGTTATGGGCTTGGGTAAATAGCCAAGTTTTGAGGAGTGTTCTGAATTTCACAAAGTCTGTGCATGCTCTAACATTAGAGGGAAGAGAATTCCAAAATCCAGGTGCCAGCCCTGCAGACCTGCAGCCACCTTGTCACTTTAGTTTGGAAGAATGTGTGGCCAAGAGGTTCATGGAGCTGACGCAGGTTGCGAGAAGGTAGATGCCTGCAGATAAGGCTGGAAATTAATTTTGGGCTGGGGCCATACAAGGACTTAAAGATCCGGCATCCCACTTTGAAAGCTGATCGTTGTGGGATGGGGAGCCAATGCAATTGCCTCATAAGCGGTGAAACATGTTCCCATCTGGGTTGCTGGAAAATCAATCTGGCTACATGGTTCTCTACTAACTGTAGTCTCTTTATGAGGTACAATGGAATGCCAAAATAAAGAGAATTGGCATAATCTAAATGTGGAATCACCATGGCAAGCACAGCCTGAATCAAGGCTTCCTTGGTGAGGAGTCTGCTGATCTTCCTTATCTTTCTAAGCTGACGGAAGCAAGTCGATGTGACCGAGGCAATTTGGGCTTTCATTGTAAGGTCGCTGTTAATTATCACCCCCAAACTTTTAGCAGAGGAAGATGGACTGGGGGGGAGTACCCAAATCTGTTGGCCAAAACTGAGAGTTCCATGGTTTCGGAATACCTCCAATCAGGATAAGTTCTGTCTTTTTCTGAGTTTTAACTGGTTGCTGTTCATCCAGTCACGGATGTGCAGCATTGTGGTTTGAAATTAAAGCACTGATTCAGCAGTATTTTTAATGGTGAATACTAGTTGTAAATCGTCCGCATAATTGAACGTGCATACCTTCCTCTCTTTTTAGAGACTGGATCAGTGGCCGAAGATATAAATTAAATAATGCGCAGAAAATGAGGAGCCTTGGGGTACTCCGCATTTTATGCTTATTTTAGATGCCGTGAACTGGGATAGGCTGACTGACTGCGAGCTGTGATTCAGGAATGATCTTATCCAACTAAGAGCTGATCCCTGAAGGCCAGCATCTCGGACACGGTCGGTCAAAATATCATGATCGACCATGTCACATGCAGCAGATAGGTCCAACAATACCATGGCCGGAGGGGAGCCTTTATCTGTTTCTTTCTGTAGTGTATCCAGCACGGTCAGTATGACTGACTCTGTTGAGTGGGCTGGGCAAAATCCTGCTTGATGAAGATCCAAATATTCCGAATGTTCGATAAAAGTACATAGGCATTTTGCCACATAAGATTCTAATACCTTGGCCAAGTAGGGCAGTAGTGAGATTGGGCGATTGTTAGTCAGCGTCTGTGGGTCAGCACCTGATTTCTTTAACAGGGGAACAATAATTGCTTATTTAAAGGCTCTCGGGACGATGCCCTGAGCCAATGACTCATTTAATAGGGAGAGAGATGGTCCGGGAAGGAAAGAGAAAACTTCTTTTAGAACATGAAGAGGGCAACTGTCAGTGGGAGACCCCGATTTTACTTTAGCCAATAAGTCCAGAAACACCAGGCTATCTATTTCGGGAAACTGTTCCAGGGAGTGGGTGTTTTTCAGCATAGAGGGGGAGGTTTTAGAGGTATTGCAGATTGGAATGCTGGCTTTAATCGAGGCAATTTTGTCTATGAAAAAATTAAGGGAGTTACACAGTGCTTGAGATGGACTAGACATCAGTGCTGTGGACTTCCCTTAAGTAAGATATCAGTGTGGGAGTCTTCTCCTATCAGTGTGTTGTAGTATTTTTTTAGAGTCAGAGGTTCCCCGCCACCTGTTGGATCAGATAGGGTACACCCAAGTAACAGTGGTACTCTTAGACACCGGTTCCAGCCAGGCGAGCTTATATTTAACCGCTACTGCTCAGAGGGGGCAGAAACATGTTGACACCAAACTGAGGGTGGGTTCATTTGTACAGATTGTCCAATGCAGTGCTTTTAGTCATGCAGTAGGGAGGTACTAGTACAATTTCCACCAAACTCACCTTTCTTCCTGCCATTTTTTTTCTCTTAGATCCCACACACCTCACTGTTAGGGGGTATATAATTCTCATCTTAAAGAGCTCCAGGGGCAGGCCACATATGGTCTCTAGGGAACCATGGTGAGGAGTGGCCTGATGATGAAGCATGCCATTTGGGTGGATGTGGGCATTCTTCCTTTTTGGAGAACTCCCCTTCTCTATGATTCCAGCTCCCAGTGTTAGAAGCTCCAGTTCTGAATTTTCATAGATGGTGTCAGATACCTTTGTGTTATATGGTGTTCTTCTGATACTTAAGAACTTTACTATAATTCTCTCCCTTCCCCATTATTGTTTTATTGAGTCCAGTAATAGTGTGCAAACAGCAAAGTCTAAAATCTTCATTTTTAGTCTAATTCCAGAATACTTCGCTATATCCAGTAAGTATTTCATAACTGCAGATGACAGTGCTTTGAGTCTCAGTCTCTAGCAACAAGGGTCCGGCTACAGCAAGTGAGTATCTCGAAAGCCTAGCAGGGAACGCTGCAGAACACGAGGAACTTATACTCCATAAATCAAAGAAAGCTGCTACCACTGCAGATCTTATGAGAGTCCCATGGCACTCTGGGACATGTACTATGTCATTACGCATGCTGCAAACATCGTAGATTTGAAGCCTCACACCAATCGGCATCCACACTCTGCACGCACCACTAAACTCTTTTGTTACAGAAGACTCAAGCACCTCAGCAGTTCGGAGGAGCACTTCTCCGTGGCTGCCTGGATTATGCACCTGAGCCTGGTCACAGATCATGACAGTTATTCTTCTCCCTAGGCTAGAGCTCAGTGCGAGGGAGTACTTCTATGGTGGACATCAGTTTTGTAGTTTTCTCATGGAGTCAGAGTTCAGTGTTGCGGCTTCTGCTATGATCAGAGGGGGTGTAGTGGTCCTCTGTAGCCAATGATCAATCTGGTAGATTACTCCAAGGCCAGAGGTAAGTTATGTTATCTTATGTCATGTTATGCTATGGTACGTTATGTTAAGTTATATTATGTCATGTTATGCTATGGTATGTTATGTTATTTTTTGTTATGTTACTTTATGTTATGTTACCACCTAGTATTATGTTCTCCTCTGGTCAGAAATCACTGTGGCAGTCTTTTCCAAGGCTCAGAGATCAGCATAATTGTGTTCGCTTCCCAAGTAGCCTTGTGACAGCCCTCTCCTAAATTCCATGCACAATTGTATTATCCCCTGGTGTAGATGATCATTTAGGTCGTTCTCTTAGTGTCAGAGGTCACTGAAATAATCTCCTTTCATCAGAGGTCTTCTTTCTCCCTTTGTCCTGGTATGTGCCTTCAATTAGTCTGCTTGATGTCCCTGACTTGATGTAAACAGTCTTTGTGTTTCGGTGTGTGACGCTAGAGCAGCGGGTCTTCTCCTGCACATGATGATCTTCAGAAGTCAGGGTACATGCCTGGGAGTTGGTCATTCCCTCATGAGCTCAGGATCCAATGTTGAACCTTAGGGAACGCGAGAAAATGAATGAGTGATGTGAGCTGCAATAACCTAATTTAACCTAACACCAGAAACCTCTTCTGGACCAGACAAGGAAAACACTGACAGACTGATAATTCTGTAGTGAACACTCACACATATAAATACACATTTGATACTTATACATATTATTTAAACAGCTCACATGCACTCAATGTACACTGCAATAATAATCTAAAATAGAATATTGAGTGCTCCATTGAAGACAATGGACTGCTCCGGGCTTCTAATGGCTGGTAGAAGCCTGCAGGACAACATTCCAATGTTTGTTCACACAACAGCTGTCAACAAAGGCCTCACAGAGCCTGAGGGTATTTTAACCCCCTCAGGCTCCGTCAGGCCTTTGTTTTATAAATGAGTACATTCTGCCCTCTAGGGGCAGAATGCTCTAATAGCCTTATAGCCCTCCGTAGTAGGCTCTACTGGCTATTACAGGCCTGCTCCCTTGTTAAAGGCCCTCATTAACGCTGGAGCGGGCCTTTAATGGCTGTAGAGTCTGCTGCAGTGGGCTGTAAGGCTATATTAGAGTCCTCACCTCTGATAAGCGATGTACCTCTCACCTGCAGCAACAATGGTGTCGGGATGTGCTGAGTTGAGCATCAGTAGTGCATGAAGACTATCATCCTTGCTATACATTCTTTATGTTCTCTTTATAGTATGTGACAAAAATGGTGGAGGTGGAGTCCCCCGTGACATTAAAGTCTCTGGCTGAAGCCGAGGAGAGGAACCACATCCTGGTGGAGCAGCTCTCTAGCCAAGGAAGCAGATGTCAACGTTTGGAGGAGCAACTCAAGGGCTCAGAGGGACTGACCTCCAGCCTCCGTCTCAAGGTGGGTGAGGGCGACTGCAGACGCTTGTGTGCTATAGATTGAAGGCTCCCAAACCGAGGATGTTAAGGAGTTCTCGACTTGTGCGGATTAATAGTTTGGGAAGGGCTGACACTGATGCCATCTCACCAAAATAGTTGGTGTAGAGGTGACATCATACATCACTTAACCCATACAAGGTATTAGAGATGACATCACACGACCTTTGATCATACTGATGGGACATTGTTATATTTTTAAGCCATTAGTAGTCAAATGTGTGAATTTAAAGGGAATACTGTCTATCCGTCAAGTTCCCAATCAGTATTTCTGATAGGATAAATGTGAGGCTTTATTCAGTGGTAATTCCACAGTAGCGGACATTCCCATAGGAGAGTGAGTGTGTGAGAGTGGAGGCCAGATCCCATGTTATTTATGCCTGTGAGAGTGTAATGTTCCTGCAACCCCTTCAGGGGCTGTCACAACTCAGCTGTCCACAGAGGAAGAGGTATAGTTACTTTACCTACGTCACTGAGTGACGGAGCGGGTCATTGATACGCTAATGGGTAGGTGCAGTGGTCGATGGTTCTCGTACTGGCTCCTTTGGATCCATGAACAACACAGGCCAGCATTACCCAACTTGAGCACCATGCCGGTCCTCAGACAGATAGTGTATGTCTGGGTATCTCTGGGTTTACTAACACTAGGACTGGTCCAGTCCTCATAGTGTGGGTTGAACACCCTTCCCCCACACAGACATTTACTTGGTTCCTGTAACAGAGAAGTTGATTAAACATGGAAACCTTTTTAGGTGGCATACCACTCATAGGGCGGGTGCTCAGCATAACGTCAAGGGGCTGTACAACTGGAGGAACTGATGAGTTCTTGAACTGCTGCCACCGAGAGACACTAGATCTACAATGCTGCAATGTGTGCATAAGGTGCAGTGGAAAAGTGTGATGTAGTAGAGTAGAGTCTCTGGATAGTGTAACCTATTGTTTAGGGGCATATTTAGAAGGGCATTGTGCCACCGGAGCATCACTTTTCAGGACTCACTGGTGGCGTAATGCCCGGCTCCTTATTTACAAAGCGACTGTAAGTCACTTTGTGTGGCTTAACTCCACGTGTTAAATATCATAACCTTTCGCACAGGTATCTGCGTGAAAGGGGCGTGCAATGGTTCTTGCTGTGGGTGTTCCGCCCCAACGCCCATTGCTTTTTGACACTGCCCCTGATTTACAAGGATGTGTAACTTTGAGGCAGCACCAAAAAAACTAACGCCATGCAAGAGCAAGTATTGGAGTGACGCAACGAGGAGAAATACTTTTATTTCTCATAGATTTTGTTCTTTCTATGCAGCACATACAGAAGGAGCAAATCCCCTTTAGATGTCCCTTCCAGCACTTAAACAATCATCCCTGCAAAACAGACACTCTTGCACCATGCTGCAAGAGTGTCTGTGTTGGTGATAGGCAGCTTTTTTTAGGGCCGCCACAAGGGAAAACACCGGGGTGCGCTGTATTCTTGTGAATATGGCGCATCCGTGCATTATTTAAATAAGGTAGCATGGTGCTGCTAAATTGCTTGCAGTGCTGTGTCATTTATTTGTAAATATGCCCCTTAGAGTGTTAACCCTCTGTGTGAAAGTAATTCTTGAGTGTGCACCCCCTGCTTATGCATCTTACCCGAGGAGCGCGATGCGCATTGGCACACGTTTGCAATCTCTTGTGGTCTTGACGTCAAATGTGGTCTAAGGTGTGACTATTTGTGGACCTGTTGCATGCAGAGTTGCACACAGCCGGCGTGCGTTGCCAGCCTCCGTTCTCATCCCACATTGGTGTGTAGGGAGGGACAGCTGTGTGCACAGCCTTGCTCAGCGGAGGAGGGGAGTTAAAAGCTCAAGTTGCCAAGAGACCCTTTGTCATTGATAAAAGACCTGAATAAAAATAGGTCTTGAGAAAACTTCTAACTCTTGCAGATTACTTTAAGATTTTGGTCCTGAATTAGAGTTGGATCCTGATTTATCATTTCTAAAGATGAATTTTATTCACCATCCTACTATTACATAGATGAAATTCCCTCTTAAGAATTCTTTTCTGAATACAGTGCCTCCTCCAGAAATGTAAAGCCTGTCCTTACCACCCAAGTCTAAATCAGGCCATATGGTCATCCATCCTGGTCCCCTCTGATCCTGACTCCGCAGCAGGACTGACTCGAGTTCCTTCTGCTCCGCAGATTTCCTCCTACGAGTCAGAGATTCAGAAGCTCAGGGAGGAGCTGCTGCAGGAGATCAGTCACCTGGAGGCAGAGAAGGAGGAGGCGGTCAAGGAGGCATCAGAGTGCTCGGAGCAACATCTGGACCAACTGCGGGAGCAGTTCTCAGGTGCGAGTCGGCATGGGCAGCAGCGGGCAGGTCATGGGCAGCAGCGAGCAGGTCATGGGCAGCAGCAGGCAGATCATGGGCAGCAGCGGGCAGGTCATGGGCAGCAGCATGCAGGTCATGGGCAGCAGCGGGCAGATCATGGATTCATGGGTAGCAGCGGGCAGGTCATGGGCAGCAGCAGGCAGGTCATGGGCAGCAGCGGGCAGGTCATGGTCAGCAGTGGGCAGGTCATTGGCAGCAGTGGGCAGGTCATGGGCAGCAGCGAACACGTCATGGCCAAGGCTGCAAGAGGGGACACGTGTAAGCAGGAGAGAGTAGAGCTGAGGAAGGGGAATCAGTTAGGTTTGATCGATGGATATAAGAGCGAAAGTGGCAGCAGTGAGTGACAAAGATGCACCTGGTAAAGAATGGAAGGAAGCCAAGAGCTTTGGGCGAGGCTGAGAAACAGTAGGAGAGGCCAGTTGTGAATGCATGTAAGTATGACCACCTTGAAGGTGGTAGTATGAGTGATAGGACAGGTGCATAGGGGCGAGCTCTAGGACACGTGTAAGGATGTGTGTGAGCTCAGACATTTTTACAGGTCTGTGACAGCTCCTGCATGGAGCAGGTGGTACTTTAAGTCTCAAGACAGGTGTAGAGGTGTGTGAATCCTCTTGCACTCTGACAATATTAGTCTTAAGACACAGGTGTGTGAGTGATAGGACATATGCACTGGCATGTGAGTCCACTTGAGCCTACCAGATAGAAGGGGGAGTCTGAGGGCAAGTGCACATGCCCTTCCATTCAGTTCACAGTCGTGCGAATCTTAGGATAGGTGTCCTGGTACATAAATGCACTTTCACCCAATGCATAGTAGTGTGAGCACTGAACAGATATACAGGTGTGTGGATGTTCTTGTACCCAGCGGTTGCTAGTAAAAGTCCTAAGAGATGTGTACACGTATGTGAACCATCGTGGCCCATTGGCATGGGAATGCAAGCTTCAGAACATGTACACACAAATGGTAATGTGGTTCCCAGGACAGCTGAGGTCATAGTACTGGTTTAAAAGTAGGTGAACCCTCCTGCACCCTCATGCAGTAAGATGAGTCCCGGGAAAAAAGGCCAGATGTGTTTGACCCCTTTTGCACCCAGTGGATGGTATGGTAGACCCTAGGACAAGTGTCTAGGCGTGGGTCCTCTTTGACCTTGAGAGTGACAGTACGAGTCTTAAGGCACAGGTGTGTCATTCCTCTTGCAGATGATGGCTCAAGTGCTAGTACAGGTGTATGAATGCTTTTATACTTGCTCGATGGTAGTAAAAGTCCTTTGACAGGTTCAAAGGTGTGTGAATACTTTTGCATCTAAGGAGGGGGGACAAGTCGCATGACAAGTGTTCAGGTACATAAATACTCCACCACCCTGGGGGTGGTAATGGAAGTCACAGAGCAGGTGCACAGGTGTGTGGTCGTCCATCCTTGCAGAGATTGACTGTGCTGTGAATGCGGAGCTGCTGACCTCCATCCTTCTCCTCTGGTGTCTCCAAGGTGTCCAGCAGCGCTTGTCCACTCTGCAGCCTTTTGTCAAGACCATGAAGACCAACTACAACAGCCTGCGGAGCCAGGTCAAGAACTTCTCTGAGTTCTATGAAGCCGCCATCAAGGAGGCCAGGAAGCAGGTGAGAGACTGTAAAAATACCTTGCAACGTAAGGTCCCCTGTGATGGGCGGAAGCAGACAGGTGAGAAGCTTAGGGTCTAGGAGAAGGTTGACAAAAATATGAAATCCTCAGCAAAGATCCTAGAAGGTTCTAAGGCTGGTTAGTGCTTACCAAAGAACCCTTATCCCTGCACTGGTTCCGACCTACGGCTATTTCATCCTTATATGACCATATTACTGAGTCCCATTGCAGCTTTGAGCTACTTTAAGGTATATATGGGTATTTGTAAAGCACTAATCGAGCAGTATCTGAGTGTGGCGGCGAGGGTTCAGTATAGTTTACACAAGGTAGAATGCTCCTGGGTGGTGCTCATCGTTTCAAAATATCATGTTCTCATTGGAGGTGATTGTCAGATCTTCTGAATTTAAGGAGCAGTTTCTTCCCAGATTCCGAGAGTGTAGATGGAGAAGACCTGTCTTTTGACTTTCTCTTTCTTGCAGTTTTTTAGTTCTAGTTTTTCGATATCCTGGCTTGTCGTATGAAGATCTCTGCATGAGATGTTTGTTTTCTCAATCTCAAGAGCAGGTTCCATAGGCCTTGTGTGTGATGCTCCTAATCCTGAGAAAAATGTGGGCTTTCTGGTGAGCCGGTGTATTTCCTTCAAACAGGTTTGATTTGAGTGACTCTGTTTATAGCAGCGCAAGTTGCTCACACAGGGGTTTCTTCAATAGTGCACTCTCCACATTCAACTTATAAAATCCTGAAATTGATATTTCCTAGATCTGCTCAGCGGTGACTGAAGTATCACATGCGAATAAGGACCTGCTGCAAAAATACCAGCGGGAAGTGCTCCTGAGGAAGAAATACCATGACCAGCTGGTGGAGCTGAAAGGTGAGATGACTTCATGCTATCATACTAGGTGGTAACGTGGCATAACACAACATAGCATAATATAACATAACATAACACAACTCAACACAACACAACTTAACATAAGATACCATAACAAAACATACAACAGCATAGCATGACATAAGATAAAAAACACATGACATGATATAATATGGCATGATGTGATATGACATAATATAATATAATATAATATGATATAATAAAATATAATATAATATAATATAATATAATAAATATAATATAATATAATATAATATAATATAATATAATATAATATAATATATGACATGATACAATATAATATAAAGTAATATATGACATTATATGATATACTATAATATAATAAAATATCATATAATATAATATATATTATATACCTTCAGAAGCTTGTTTCTCTAAAACTGCCATATGGGCAGAACCAAGAGCAGCCCATGGGTACCACTGGATTGGCCTGCCTCGCACTCCGTCATTCTAGCACTGGCAGATGAGCTAGTTTAAAAGGGCCAGATTTATGGGCTGTCTTTAAGTCCAGTCATGGCCCACTGGGCCAACACAATGGCCTGCACACTTACCCTTTCAAGCTGGTTCATCTTTCAGTGCCAGAGTGACAGAGTTCGTGATAGGTCACTCCAAGCATGGACATTGTGTGCCATGCATTGCACCTGTAAAAGATTTCAAACAAGACACTAATGACTTCATTAAGAATCCGATGCCAGAGGTAAATTATTTATGTGGATGATTCCATGAATGGTGAGTGCAAGTCAGGCGCTAATTGACCTCAAGCATTTGTTGAGACCCTTTTAATTCATATTCTCATCATCAATGTGGGGCGCCGGCTCTCTACATAGTGCACTAAAATGAAGTACATTGTTCAGAGTTCAGTGAGTCCCAGATTGGTAGACAGAGGCAAAAGTAGATTATACTAACGATCTATGTCAAGTCAAGTCAAGTCATAAAATTTGTATAGCGCACTACATACCCAGAGGGTTTCAAGGCGCTTAGGAAGGGGAGGAGGATTATGTGCGGTAATGTGGGCGAGCAGTTAGGCTTATCAGAGGGTAGTGCTAAACATTTGTTGTAATTACAGAGGCAATAAATGAGATACACACTCAAGAATAAATCAGAGACCAGTTTATAATTTTAACAGATTTTAATGTCATTTTTCAGAACAAGAACTTTGTTCTACAGTAAGTGCTATTTAAGTTATGAATTTTTTAAGTTAGCAAAATGAATTACTTTTGTGCGCAATTGCGCACCATTGAAGTCAATGGGAGAAAAGAGAAAAAATGCATATAAAATCACACAGTTGGATTTCAAGGTTGACCTTCAGAATTTAAGCAGGCAGCTAAGCCAGGCCCAACGTGCCGCCAGAGGATTCTCGGGAGTGTCCCGGATTCGGCCAGGAGCAGGGTGCTGTGGTTGTTGGTAGCTGGTGCGCTACGAAGAAGGGATCACTTGAAAACACACTGCACATGGGGCTCAAAAGGTAAGTCCGATGGGTCCCACTGAAAGTGCGCTGCAAAAAGGTGTCACACTTTCACTGTGCCTCCTAAATGCAGCCCTCTGGAGAGGAGAAAGGAACCTCCCAGACATCTCACTCCAGGTGGAAGCACTCACTCACTCCACCAGCCTGCAAGAGGATTCCTCTCCTCTCTTCAAAGTGCAGGTGGGTTGCCACCAGCACTGTGAAACGCAGAGCTGCTTTCAAACAGCTGCTCTGTATTTCACTTGAATGCGTTGCCCTGAGGGCAGAGCGAGTTTGCGTTTGACTTGGGGGCGGTGCGTTCTTTCTAATAGGGTGCAGTGTCCCTGTTTGCACTTGACACACCCTTTGAAAGGTGCACCATGGTTCAAACAGGGAAAGTGCGCCATATTTATAATGTGTCCCATGGTGTACATATGCCTTGATGACTAATGAAGGTCTGTGAGGTACAGATGTACGATAAGGAGTCAATGTGAAGTTTTATGATTGTCAATCGGACGTTCCCTATCTGTTGTAGGATAGAGGCAGTAGCGCATGCTGTTGAACATCTGGGCATGCAACTTTGCATTCATTGAACTAGAGTGGACTTGAGCGCAATAGATCTTGCCAAGCCAATCGGATAGATTTCTATCGGAGCGTAGCAAGGGTTTCTGGGTCCTCAGGGGCAAACATGAGTCTCTGCCACACTATCCTCCTGGTGACACCTTGGGCCCAGTGAGGAATAGATGTCCTGAGTCCTGGAGAATGACAGAGAAAGAACAGTGCCTTATAGGAGTTTGTGTAGAGTTCACAGCCATGATGTTTGCTTTTACAAGGTAAGTCTGCCTCAAAATTAAAGATTCTGGGCTCGATTCACAAAGGTAAACTTAGACCTGATGTCTCAGTTTAGATCTAAAGTCTAACTTTATTAGTAGTAAAGTTAGACTTTTAGTGAGTTTTGATCTAAACGTAGACAAAAGTCTGACTTTACTACTAGTAAAGTTCGACTTTTGTATAAGTTCGACTTTTGGTCTAAACTTAGACTTTTGCACTGAGTTTACCTTTTAGAATAGGGCCCAGTGTTCTTACAGAGAAATGCTAGATGTGGTCAAGGAGCTTAGCAGAAAACTGAAAGAGAAGATAACATCTGGCATGGTGCACAACTGTTGAAGAAGCTAACAGAACCAGGCATACAGGACAAATTACATGGAGAAAACATGATTGGAAAAAACAAAGAACATTTATTATCTGCACCGGTGTGGAGGCAAATGTTCATGTGAACTACATACCAGCCCACCATGTGGCCCCAAGTACTCCGTTGCATCCTCAGGAGTGCATTTCTAACTCCACACAGAGGATTTCCTTGTAGAAAGTTCCAGCGTCACTGAGGTATGAGTTGAACCTGAGGTAGGTTGCATAGTTTGGGACAACAGCAGTGGCTGAGTTAATGGGATGCTGATTGGTGCTAAAAGAAACAGTCTTGTCTCAGATCCGCCAAGAATGTGCAGTTATGGTACGATGTTAGGCCAGAAGTGTTGAGGATGGGCCGTCGGCCAAGCCCCAAAGAAGGAAAAATGACTGGGCATCATCCACTGTTGAGGTGGCAGATGACACTCGAGAAAAGAGACCCTTTTAACAGCGGTCTGAAACTGAACAGCAGCATAAACCATCTGGGTTATGAAACCGTAGAATGTTCAGGTTTCGTCCTCCAGGGATGGTCTCCGGGAGCTGCAGAGCCAGCGGTGTGAGCTCTCCTGCAGATGGGTGCACTACACTCTCCATGGACCGGGGCAGAAACATCACTGGTGCACATGTGTCCTTCTCCAGATCAGCGAGATGATTTGTCAGCCCGTCTCAGCCTTGCCTTAGCGGGGAGGCATGGATCCAGAATCCAGGGTGGAACATCAGCGCCAATCCATCGTCTACCGATAGGCAGAGACGTAACTACAGTCTGGTCCTGTCAGAGAGATGTAATTCACAGATATCACAGGAAAAGTAGTCTAACGTCCCCTCAGAGGAAGTACGCCAAAAATCTGGGAATTTCCTATTGAAGAAATATAGTATAGGTGATATACTTTATGTTTCAAACTGGACAAAAGGATATTTTAAAACATATTGACCTTTTGTGCAAACAGATAGGTTCCTATGTGTTCCATGAGGTTCTGTACTGCAACCAATGATGAGTAATGGATCCAGCAACGAACGCAAAGATTTGCTGATGATATTAAGTGAGGCAAGGACATTAATATAGACCACTGTCAAAGATTGACTACTCGTGCACCTTTGTGAAGTCTGCCCAAGTTTATTCAGCAAAACAAGCAAAGTGTGACTCCACTATGCCAAGTTGTCACCTTTCGTGTCTATAAGCAGCAAGCATCTAATGCTAACCCAGGACTAATTTACATGAATTATTATAGGTTTTCGCACTTCATGCTTCAAGTGAAAATGCATAGTGATGGGTGATAAATTCCATTCTGCCAGTGGAGATGGCAGAGTTGGCGGAGTTTTGACACTCCGCGTTCTGACCAAACTCCACCAACTGTCGCGTCGTGGAATTTTTCTCATGTGCGACTTATCAACGCTAAGTTGGTGAGTGCGACTGAGAACTTTTGACCGCTAGCGTGATTTTCAGGCCCTAAGAGGGCTCCTGCTGAGATATTACCAACGTGGGAGGTGGCAACCGTTTGTGGTGCGAAAGGTGCCGCTTGAGTAGAAAATCTACTAGAGTGGCAGCAATATCTACTTGAGCAGCAGCAGCCTCTGATAAACCGTGTGGTGCCACTTGCACTGATCTTTCAGTTCAGAACGTGCTCCTGGCACTAAAAATCAGCACGAGCACCGCAACGTGCTGATTTCCGCCTGTTTGCAGAACTCCGTGGAATCTCGCTGAGTTTTCTTGTATTTGTGCGAAACTCCATAGAGTGAAACTCCTCGAGTTCCGCCTAACCCTAGATTACGTGTGACACAAATCCAAAACTCAGATAGCAGGTGTAAAACTTTCTAATGAGAAGAATGAAAAAGGACCTTGAATATATACAAGAAATGATAACTTCTAGATGCTGAGTCCGTCGCTTGTGAATTCTCGCTTAACACTGCCGTGCATAGGAGGCTAAATACATGAGAGACGAGAAAGCAATACAGGCTATACACAACACAAGAAAGTAAAATGGTAGTAAATGAATGAAGATGGTGTCAGATATTATGGTAATTTCAAAGCAGTGGTGCAAATTCTCAGCAGGGCATGCTAATCTCACAATGGGTGCCCCTAGCAACATGGGCAGGCCTAGGGCAGAAGTAATTGTTAGTGGGTAAGTGAGGAGAGGTGTCTTTCGGTCACTGTAGTACCATATAAACCGAGAACAAAGCAGCTGTTGGGGTGCTTGATAGTAAGAGCCAAGAACAAAATGGTCTTGGGGGGCATTCGTAAACAACAAGCCGAACTTGACTGCACAACAACAAGAAACTGCTTGAAACGTGGCTCTTTCATTATCCTGTCTTTAACAGAGGCAGGGAAAAGTTGGGAAGAGAGATCATTTATCCACTGTATTGTAGAATGATGTGCTAATTTTTCGACACCAAGTTTGGAAAAAAGGGTATAATGGACCAATATTTCAATCAAAATGCTTTATTTCGGCCACCAGGGCCGTAAAAGTGCATATGAAACACATAAAAAGTGTATTAAATAAACAATGTTAAGATGCAATTAAGGGGCATATCAGCAAGCAGGCGTTAAAAAATTATCGCCACTTTTGCGTCCGTTTTCGGATGAAAAGAGGTGATAATTTTATCGCCTTATCTGCAAGGTCACGCTATCGCGTGAAACCTTGCCTTATCTCCATTTCCCTTAACGCCCAGCTTTGCATCTCTAATGAGATGCAAAGAGGGCGTTCCTCCCCAGGATAACGGGAGAAATCTCGCCAAGCGACATTTCTCCTATTATCAAGCCTCCTGCAAAGCAGCATAGCGTCAGGAAAAGAAGCGATAACCTCTGTTATCGCTACTGTCCTTACGCCTGCTTTGAAACTGACTTAGCCATGATATCCTATGGAAGGTGGATATCATGGCTAAGTATGTGAGGCCCTATCAGCAAGCTATCGCCAAACATCGTGGGATTATCGCTGGGTTTCCAGCGATAATCACACGTTTGGCAGTTAGCGCTAGGATTTTTATCGCTTTTGAGATAAGCGTTGCTAATAGCACGCTATCTCAGCGATAAAAATCCACGCTAGCCGGCGGTAATTATCCTAGCGCTAAGTGCGTTTAGCGATAATTATCGCCGGTTGTTGCTGATATGCCCCTTTGTTTCTAATAAAACATTTTTGATATATATTATGAAACATTGGTATAAACATGAATAAAACCATAATAGTATATCTGAATACAAAACATGATAAAAAGGGAGTGGCTCCTGAGTTAAGAAGGGGGTAAAAGCTTTCTGTGCAGTGTCCACATGGAACCAATAAACTTGGCAACAGGTATAGCAAGGAATAAACTTCAATCTGGCCTCAAGATGCGGAGTGTGGCTAGCTGACTATGCTGGCATAAACGTCTGCAACTATGGGCTAACCAATAATTGCTGGGACTTGCGTAGGCGGGACAGACAAAAAAGACTTGCAAGACAATGGAGGATAGAGGGCATAAATCGCTAGCCCCTTCAGTCCAGCGCTTTGTGAAAGCTCTCAACGGAAGAGTACCTGCACTAAATTTAAAGAACAGCTCTCTGTCGCTGGGAGCAGACACATGGTACGAATATGACTCGTAGTCAATCTGATACTTAATGTCAAGAAGTTCTCGGGATAATCTAGGACGATCAGGTCTTCTTAAAACTTTGGCCGCGATTGCCGACCAATAAAACTTTTTCAGGGCAAGTTTTGATGGAAAAGAAGTGGTGGCTGGATGAGTCCAAAGCTCAGGAGCCCCAATAGGGTGCATTAACTCTTTGATGTGCAAATGCCACGGAATCTTGACACAATAGCCTGAGATAATGACATCCCAGAGGGCAGAGATGCAATGTACGAGTTCAGGAGTGGCCATAACTGCCTCCAATGTAGCACGGGACAGAATCAGGCTTTGTACAATAGGCTTCTTGCACCCAAGTCTGAAAGAAGGATGTCTTTACTACGCATGCGATACATCGCATGCCATTAAAACGCGGTTGTAAAGGAAGAGCAGGCCTCATAAGTTTAGTTAAGGTGGCTTTCTACTTTTTATGAATGGCCCCCGTTAGTTGCTTAAGTTTTAAGGCAGCTTTTGTCAAATGCGGCTTCCAAGATATATTATCGCTGAAGGTGAGATCCAAGTTAGTAAAGCAGTGAATGATTTCTGAAGCACCCCACCTCCTCCCCCCCCCAAGTTCTAAGCCCTTTTTAAACAATTTATGGGGATTAAATTTCATTAGCTTATCTTAGGTCCTATTCATCTTCAGATGCCCAGCGACGCAGAACTCATGAAAATGCGTCAAGAGTTTCTGAAGGCCGTTCGGGGTCTTGGAGATCAAGAGGGTATCATCTGCGAATAGTAGTAATGACATTTTGACCTGGGCCAAAGACGGTGCATCTGCATCAACATGAGTTTAAAGGGAAACAATATCATTTATATATAACGAAAATATGGTGGGCGGCTAGGACGCAGTCCTGTCTTATGCTTCAGCAAACTGAGATTTTGTCCGTCAAGACATTCTGTGTTTCCCATCTTACACGTGCAAAGTTATCCTCGTTGAGATGGGCTACCACTGCCAGTAAATGCAAAGGCGTTTTCATGTCTCCAAGAGTGTGGCAAAGACTGCAACGTGGCACTAGATCAAAGGCCGAACATAAATCAACAAAGGCTACATGTAAATTAGCCTTATTGACTACAACAGTATGCCAATAGATCAGTAAAACTGAAAAGCCTGATATATTGTGGATGTTTTTTAATGGAATTCTGCCTGAAAAGGGCTAAGAACAGACAAACCAGAGATCCAATCCTGTATCTTCTTAAGAACAGATCGGCAGATTTTTTTTTAATGCAATCAATGAGACTTATTGGTCTGCAATTGCTTGGGACAGACCAATTCCCTTTCTTGTGAACAGGGATCACAGTAGCACCTTTCCGGGAATCTGGTTGTAGAAAGACATCAGCCGGATCTCCGTCCAATAAAAGAAATTAAAGACTCGAGTAGAGATGAAAGGTTTAAACAGTTGTGGCTGTTTTTCCTCACAGAAAATTAGGTTATGAGGGCACTTGATTTCCATGAATAGATATAGAAATGGGTCTTATTGAAAGGTAGCTGGGAATCTGTTTCATCACAAAACAATACGATGCACATGTGACCATGTCATAAAGCTATGTGCTGCCTGGCTTACCAGTGGATCTGTGAGTGCCTTGTCTCCTCTGTGTCAGAACCCACCTGAATAACCAATCGCGGTTTAGGAATTGCCCCAAAGAACAAATGAATGCATAGCCTCCTGTGTGCTATGTCATAGATGCAGGTGAACCATTAGGGGCACAGGGTATGGGTTGATGCGTGGTCCTTTTCCAAAAATGGACGGGGAATATGCGTTGAATCTCAGTAGGGAGACCAGCATGTTGAATTTAGGACGGTTTATGAAGTCAGTGAAGATACAGGATTCATCAATTTGTAATTTTACATGAAGATTTTAGCCTAAGCAGTGCACATGCCCTGTGGTTTGGTAGATATCCCACCTCCATTCATTTGGCACAGGGAAAGACAGTTCTTCCCTATTCACTCTTATCTAAGGTCAGATGTCTAATTCCTGTGGAGAAGCAGACCGAGGTAGAGTCTATCCTCCAGGAGTGATATATGACACAGAACGTTTACTTATGACACCGCGAGGTACAGTCTACACTCACAGAGTGATGTGTGACACAGAACATTTACTTATGATGCCACGAGACACAGTCCACACTCACAGAGTGACATGTGACACAGAACTTTTACTTATGATGACGCAAGACACGGTCCACACTCACAGAGTGATATGTGAGACAGAACATTTACTTATGATGCCGCGAGACACAGTCCACACTCACAGAGTGATGTGTGACACAGAACGTTTACTGATGATGCCGTGAGACACAATCTACACTCACAGAGTGATATGTGACACATAACATTTATTTATGATGCTGCAAGGTGCAGTCTACACTCACAGAGTGAGATGTGAAAATGAATGTTTTGCTTATGATGCTGTCAGATATAGTCTACACTCACAGTGAGGTGTGACACAGTCCGCTCCACTTATGCCACAGAGTGAGATGTGATACAGAATGGTCCCCTTATGAAGCCACAAAGCATAATGTGACACAGAATTTTCCACTTAGGACATCACAAGGTAGAGTATTTTCTTACAGAGCGAGATGTGACAGTACATTTCACTGATATTGCTGCTAGATAGTCTAGACTTGCAGAGTGAGATGTGAACAATTGGTCACACTTATGATGCCAACACCCACATATCCATGTGCGATGTGGTGGTAGTGCTATCCCTTTCAGGTGTGGTGGTACTGCCCTCAAGGTGAGGTCTGGGGTAGTGCTATCTGTGTGAGGTATAGTGGTAGTGTTATCCATGTGCGTTTATGGAGGTAGTGCTATCTGTGTGAGGTGTGGTGGTAATGCTATCAAGGTAAGGTATGGTGGTAGTGCTATCCATGTGAGATCTTGTAGTGCTATTCGTGTGTGGTATGGTGATAGTGCTATCAAGGTGAGGTATAGTGGAAGTGCTATCCTTGTGAGGTATGGTAGTGCTATCTGTGTGAGTTATGGCATTAGTGCTATACATGTGAGGTATGGTGGTAGTGTTATCCATGTGAGGTATGGTAGTGCTATCCATGTGAGGTATGTTGTAAGTGCTATCCATTTGAGGTATAGTGGTAGTGCTTTCTGTGTGAGGTATGGTGGTAAGGCTATCTGGGTGAGGTCTGGTGGTAGTGCTATTCATTTTGAGGTATGGTGGTAGTGTTTTCTGTGTGAGATATGGTGGTAGTGCTATTCTTTTGAGGTATCGTGGTAGTGCTATCCGTGTGAAGTATGTTGGTAGTGCTATTCATTTGAGGTATGGTGGTAGTGCTTTCTGTGTGAGGTATGGTGGTAGTGCTATCTGTGTGAGGTCTAGTGGTAGTGTAATGTGTGCGGTGTGGTGGTAGTGCCGTCAATGTGAGGTTTGGGGTAGTGTTGTCCATGTGAGGTGTGGCAGTAGTGCCATCCATGCCAGATATGGGGGTAGTGCTATCCAGGTGAGGTATGGTGGTAGTGCTATCCATGTGCGGTGTGGTGGTAGTGCTATTCATGTGCGTTTATGGAGGTAGTGCTATCAGTGTGAGGTATTGTGGTAGTGCTATCCATGTGAGGTGTGGCGGTAGTGTTATCCATGAGCAGTATTGTGGTAGTGCTATCCATGTGAGGTGTGGTGGTAGTGTTATCCATGTGAGGTGTAGTGGTAGTGCTAGCCATGTGTGTTTATGGAGGTAGTGCTATCCAGGTGAGGTGTGGTGATAGTGCTATCCATGTGAGGAATGGTAGTAGTGCTATCAAGGTGAGGTATGGTGGTAGTGCTATCCATGTGAGGTATTGTAGTGCTATTCGTGTGTGGTATGGTGATAGTGCTATCAGGGTGAGGTATGGTGGTAGTGCTATCCTTGTGAGGTATGGTAGTGCTATCCATGTGAGGTATGGTGGTAGTGCTATCTGTGTGAGTTATGCCATTAGTGCTATACATGTGAGGTATGGTGGTAGTGCTATCCATGTGTGGTATGGTAGTGCTATCTCGTGTGAGGTATAGTGGTTGTGCTATCCATGTGTGTTGATGAAGGTAGTGCTATCCAGGTGAGGTGTGGTGATAGTGCTATCCATGTGAGGTATTGTAGTGCTATCCATGTGAGGTATATTGGTAGTGCTATCCATTTGAGGTATGGTGGTAGTGCTTTATGTGTGAGGTATGGTGGTAGTGCAATCTGTGTGAGGTCTGGTGGTAGTGCTATTCATTTTGAGGTATGGCAGTAGTGCTTTCTGTGTGAGGTATGGTGGTAGTGCTATTCTTTTGAGGTATGGTGGTAGTGCTATCTGTGTGAAGTATGTTGGTAGTGCTATTCATTTGAGGTATGGTGGTAGTGCTTTCTGTGTGAGGTATGGTGGTAGTGCTATCTGTGTGAGGTCTAGTAGTATTGTAACATGTGTGGTGTGGTGGTAGTACCGTCCATGTGAGGTTTGGGGTAGCGTTGTCCATGTGAGGTGTGGCGGTAGTGCTATCCATGTCAAGTATGGGGGTAGTGCTATCCAGGTGAGGTATGGTGGTAGTGCTATCCATGTGCGGTGTGGTGGTAGTGCTATTCATGTGCGTTTATGGAGGTAGTGCTATCCGTGTGAGGTATTGTGGTAGTGCTATCCATGTGAGGTGTGGCAGTAGTGTTATCCATGTGTGGTATGGAGATAGTGCTATCCAGGTGAGGTGTCATGGTAGTGCTATCCAAGAGCGGTATTCTGGTAGTGTTATCCATGTGAGGTGTGGTGGTAGTGTTATCCATGTGAGGTATGGAGATCGTGCTATCCAGGTGAGGTGTCATGGTAGTGCTATCCAAGAGCGGTATTGTGGTAGTGCTATCCATGTGAGGTATGTTGGTAGAGCTATCCATGTGAGGTATGGTAGTGCTATCTCGTGTGAGGTATAGTGGCAGTGCTATCCATGTGTGTTTATGGAGGTAGTGCTATCCAGGTTAGGTGTGGTGATAGTGCTATCAAGGTGAGGTATGGTGGTAGTGCTATCCATGTGAGGTATGGTAGTACTATCTGTGTGTGGTATGTGATAGTGCTATCAAGGTGAGGTATGGTGGTAGTACTATCCGTTTGAGAAATGGTAGTGCTATCTCGTGTGAGGTATAGTGGTAGTGCTATCCACATGCGTTTATGGAGGTGGTGCTATTTGTGTGAGGTGTGGTGGTAGTGCTATCCAGGTGAGGTGTGGTGGTAGTGCTATCCAAGTGAGGTATGGTAGTAGTGCTATCAAGGTGAGGTATGGTGGTAGTGCTATCCATGTGAGGTATGGTAATGCTATCCGTGTGTGGTATGGTGATAGTGCTATCAAGGTGAGGTATGGTGGTAGTGCTCTCCATGTGAGGTATGGTGGTAGTGCTATCTGTGTGAGGTATGGCACTAGTGCTATACATGTGAGGTATGGTGGTAGTGTTATCCATGTGAGGTATAGGAGTGCTATCCATGTGAGGTATGTTGGAAGTGCTATTCATTTGAGGTATGGTGGTAGTGCTTTCTGTGTGAGGTCTAGTAGTATTGTAACATGTGTGGTGTGGTGGTAGTGCCGTCCATGTGAGGTTTGGGGTAGTGTTGTCCATGTGAGGTGTGGCGGTAGTGCTATCCATGTCAGGTATGGGGGTAGTGCTATTCAGGTGAGGTATGGTGGTAGTGCTATCCATGTGCGGTGTGGTGGTAGTGCTATTCATGTGTGTTTATGGATGTAGTGCTATCCGTGTGAGGTATTGTGGTAGTGATATCCATGTGAGGTGTGGCGGTAGTGTTATCCATGTGTGGTATGGAGATAGTGCTATCCAGGTGAGGTGTCATGGTAGTGCTATCCAAGAGCGGTATTGTGGTAGTGCTATCCATGTGAGGTGTGGTGGTAGTGTTATCCATGTGTGGTATGGAGATCGTGCTATCCAAGTGAGGTGTCATGGTAGTGCTATCCAAGAGTGGTATTCTGGTAGTGCTATCCATGTGAGGTGTGGCGGTAGTGTTATCCATGTGAGGTATGTTGGTAGAGCTATCCATGTGAGGTATGGTAGTGCTATCTTGTGTGTGGTATAGTGGCAGTGCTATCCATGTGTGTTTATGGAGGTAGTGCTATCCAGGTGAGGTGTGGTGATAGTGCTATCCATGTGAGGAATGGTAGTAGTGCTATCAAGGTGAGGTATGGTGGTAGTGCTATCCATGTGAGGTATGGTAGTACTATCTGTGTGTGGTATGTGATAGTGCTATCAAGGTGAGGTATGGTGGTAGTGCTATCCATTTGAGAAATCGTAGTGCTATCTCGTGTGAGGTATAGTGGTAGTGCTATCCACATGCGTCTATGGAGGTGGTGCTATTTGTGTGAGGTGTGGTGGTAGTGCTATCCAGGTGAGGTGTGGTGGTAGTGCTATCCAAGTGAGGTATGGTAGTAGTGCTATCAAGGTGAGGTATGGTGGTAGCGCTATCCATGTGAGGTATGGTAATGCTATCCGTGTGTGGTATGGTGATAGTGCTATCAAGGTGAGGTATGGTGGTAGTGCTCTCCATGTGAGGTATGGTGGTAGTGCTATCTGTGTGAGGTATGGTACTAGTGCTATACATGTGAGGTATGGTGGTAGTGTTATCCATGTGAGGTATAGGAGTGCTATCCATGTGAGGTATGTTGGAAGTGCTATTCATTTGAGGTATGGTGGTAGTGCTTTCTGTGTGAGGTATGGTGGTAGTGCTATCTGTGTGAAGTCTGGTGGTAGTGCTATTCATTTGAGGTATGGTGGAAGTGCTTTCTGTGTGAGGTATGGTGGCAGTGCTATTCATTTGAGGTATGGTGGTAATGCTATCCGTGTGAGGTATGTTGGTAGTGCTATTCATTTGAGGTATGGTGGTAGTGCTTGCTGTGTGAGGTATGGTGGTAGTGCTATCTGTGTGAGGTCTGGTGGTAGTGCTATGTGTGCGGTGTGGTGGTAGTGCCGTCCATGTGAGGTTTGAGGTATTGCTGTCCATGTGAGGTATGGCAGTAGTGCCATCCATGTCAGGTATGGGGGTGGTGAAATGTGGTGGTAGTGCTATCCATGTGTGTTGTAGTGGTAGTGCTATCCATTTGAGGTATGGTGGTAGTACTATCTATGTGAGGTATGGTGGTAGTGCTTTCCATGTGCGATATGGTGGTAGTGCTATCCATGTGCGGTGTGGTGGTAGTGCTATTCATCATGTGAGGTACGGTGGTAGTGCTATCCATGTGAAATGTGCTGGCAGTGCTATCCATGTGTGTTGTAGTGGTAGTGCTATCCATGTGAGGTATGGTGGTAGTGCTATCCAAGAGCGGTATTGTGGTAGGTCTATCCATGTGAGGTGTGGTTGTAGAGTTATCCAGGTGTGGTATGGAGATCGTGCTATCCAGGTGAGGTGTCATGGTAGTGCTATCTCGTGTGAGGTATAGTGGCAGTGCTATCCATGTGTGTTTATGGAGGTGTTGCTATTTGTGTGAGGTGTGGTGGTAGTGCTATCCAGGTGAGGTGTGGTGGTAGTGCTATCCAAGTGAGGTATGGTAGTAGTGCTATCAAGGTGAGGTATGGTGGTAGTGCTATCCATGTGAGGTATGGTAATGCTATCCGTGTGTGGTATGGTGATAGTGCTATCAAGGTAAGGTATGGTGGTAGTGCTCTCCATGTGAGGTATGGTGGTAGTGCTATCTGTGTGAGGTATGGCATTAGTGCTATACATGTGAGGTATGGTGGTAGTGTTATCCATGTGAGGTATAGGAGTGCTATCCATGTGAGGTATGTTGGAAGTGCTATTCATTTGAGGTATGGTGGTAGTGCTTTCTGTGTGAGGAATGGTGGTAGTGCTATCTGTGTGAGGTCTGGTGGTAGTGCTATTCATTTGAGGTATGGTGGAAGTGCTTTCTGTGTGAGGTATGGTGGCAGTGCTATTCATTTGAGGTATGGTGGTAATGCTATCCGTGTGAGGTATGTTGGTAGTGCTATTCATTTGAGGTATGGTGATAGTGCCTTCTGTGTGAGGTATGGTGGTAGTGCTATCTGTTTGAGGTCTGGTGGTAGTGCTATTTGTGCAGTGTGGTGGTAGTGCCGTCCATGTGAGGTTTGAGGTATTGTTGTCCATGTGAGGTATGGCAGTAGTGCCATCCATGTCAGGTATGGGGGTGGTGAAATGTGGTAGTAGTGCTATCCATGTGTGTTGTAGTGGTAGTGCTATCCATTTGAGGTATGGTGGCAGTACTATCCATGTGAGGTATGGTGGTAGTGCTTTCCATGTGCGATATGGTGGTAGTGCTATCCATGTGCGGTGTGTTGGTAGTGCTATCCATCATGTGAGGTATGGTGGTAGTGCTATCCATGTGAAATGTGCTGGTAGTGCTATCCATGTGTGTTGTAGTGGTAGTGCTATCCATGTGAGGTATGGTGGTAGTACTATCCATGTGAGGTATGGTGGTAGTACTATCCATGTGAGGTATGGTGGTAGTACTATCCAGGTGTGGTGTGGTTGTAGTACTATCCAGGTGAGGTATGGTGGTAGTGCTATCTCTGTGAGGTATGCTGGTAGTGCTATCCAGATGTGGTGGTAGTGATATCCAGATGAGGTATGGTGGTAGTCCTTTCTCTGTGAGTTATGGTGGTAGTGCAATCCATGTGAGGTGTGGTGGTAGTGCTATCCCCGTGAGGTATGGTGGTAGTGTTATCCAGATGTGGTGGTAGTACTAGCCAGGTGAGGTTTGGTGGTAGTGCTATCTCTGTGAGGTATGGTGGTAGTGCTATCCAAGTGTGGTGTGGTGGTAGTGCTATCCAGATGAGGTATGGTGGTAGTGCTTTCTCTGTGAGGTATGGTGGTAGTGCAATCCATGTGAGGTGTGGTGGTAGTGCTCTCCTGGTGTGGTGGTAGTACTATCCATGTGAGGTATGGTGGTAGTAATATCCATGTCAGGTATGGGGGTAGTGCTATCGAGGTGAGGTATGGTGATAGTGCTATCCAGGTGAGGTATGGTGATAGTGCTATCCATGTGCGGTGTGGTGGTAGTGCTATTCATGTGCTTTTATGGAGGTAGTGCTATCCGTGTGAGGTATTGTGGTAGTGCTATCCATGTGAGGTGTGGCAGTAGTGTTATCCATGTGTGGTATGGAGATAGTGCTATCCAGGTGAGGTGTCATGGTAGTGCTATCTCTGTGAGGTATGGTGGTAGTGCTATCCAAGTGTGGTGGTAGTGCTATCCAGATGAGGTATGGTGTATTGGTAGGACTATCCAGGTGAGGTATGGTGGTAGTGCAATCCATGTGAGGTGTGGTGGTAGTGCTCTCCTGGTGTGGTGGTAGTACTATCCATGTGAGGTATGGTGGTAGTGCTGTCCATCATGTGAGGTATGGTGGTTGTGTTATCCATGTGAAATGTGGTGGTAGTGCTATCCATGTGTGTTGTAGTGGTAGTGCTATCCATGTGAGGTATGTTGGTATTACTATCCATGTGAGGTATGTTGGTAGTGCTATCCAGGTGTGGTATGGTGTGTAGGTAGTACTATCCAGGTGAGGTATGGTGGTAGTGTTTTCTCTGTTAGGTATGGTGGTAGTGCAATTCATGTGAGGTGTGGTGGTAGTGCTATCCATGTGAGGTGTGGTGGTAGTACTATACATGTGAGGTGTTGTGGTAGTGCTATCCAGGTGTGGTGTGGTGGTAGTGCTATCCCTGTCAGGTATGGTGGTAGTGCTATCCAGGTGTGGTGGTAGTAATATCCAGGTGAGATATGGTGGTAGTGCTATCTCTGTGAGGTATGGTGGTAGTGCTATCCAAGTATTGTGTGGTGGTAGTGCTATCCAGATGAGGTATGGTGGTAGTGCTTTCTCTGTGAGGTATGGTGGTAGTGCAATCCATGTGGGGTGGTGGTAGTGCTCTCCTGGCATGGTGGTAGTACTATCCATGTGAGGTATGGTGGTAGTAATATCCATGTCAGGTATGGGGGTAGTGCTATCGAGGTGAGGTATGGTGGTAGTGTTTACCATGTGCGATATGGTGGTAGTACTATCCATGTGTGGTGTGGTGGTAGTGCTATCCATCATGTGAGGTATGGTGGTAGTGCAATCCATGTGAGGTGTGGTGGTAGTGCTCTCCTGGTGTGGTGGTAGTACTATCCATGTGAGGTATGGTGGTAGTAATATCCATGTCGGGTATGGGGGTAGAGCTATCAAGGTGAGGTATGGTGGTAGTGTTTTCCATGTGCAATATGGTGGTAGTACTATCCATGTGAGGTATGGTGGTAGTACTATCCATGTGAGGTATGTTGGTAGTACTATCCAGGTGAGGTATGGTGGTAGTGCTTTCTCTGTGATTTATAGTGGTAGTGCAATTCATGTGAGGTGTGGTGGTAGTGCTATCCATGTGAGGTGTGGTGGTAGTGCTATTCAGGTGAGATGTGGTGGTAGTACTATACATGTGAGGTGTGGTGGTAGTGCTATAAAGATAGAGGTGTGGTGGTAGTGCTATATCTGTGAGGTATGGTGGTAGTACTATCCAGGTGAGGTATGGTGGTAGTGCTTTCTCTGTGAGGTATGGTGGTAGTGCTATCCATGTGAGGTGGAGTGGTAGTGCTATCTCTGTGAGGTATGGTGGTAGTGCTATCCAGGTGTGGTGTGGTGGTAGTGCTATTCAGATGAGGTATGGTGGTAGGGCTTTCCCTGTGAGGTATGGTGGTAGTACTATCCATGTCAGGTATGGGGGTAGTGCTAGCTAGGTTAGGTATGGTGGTAGTGTTTTCCATGTGCGATATGGTGGTAGTACTATCCATGTGCGGTGTGGTGGTAGTGCTATCCATCATGTGAGGTATGGTGGTAGTGCAATGCATGTGAAATGTGTTGGTAGTGCTATCCATGTGTGTTGTAGTGGTAGTGCTATCCATGTGAGGTATGGTGGTAGTTCTATCCATGTGAGGTAGGTTGGTAGTGCTATCCAGGTGTGAGATGGTGTGTTGGTAGTTCTATCCAGGTGAGGTATGGTGGTAGTGCTTTCTCTGTCAGGTATGGTGGTAGTGCAATCCATGTGAGGTGTGGTGGTAGTGCTATCTATGTGAGGTGTGGTGGTAGTACTATACATGTGAGGTATGGTGGTAGTGCTATACAGATGAGGTATGGTGGTAGTGCTATATCTGTGAGGTATGGTGGTAGTACTATCCTGGTGAGGTATGGTGGTAGTGCTATTTCTGTGAGGTATGATGGTAGTGCTATCCATGTGAGGTATAGTGGTAGTGCTATCTCTGTGAGGTATGGTGGTAGTGCTATACAGATGAGGTATGGTGGTAGTGCTATATCTGTGAGGTATGGTGGTAGTACTATCCTGGTGAGGTATGGTGGTAGTGCTATTTCTGTGAGGTATGATAGTAGTGCTATCCATGTGAGGTATAGTGGTAGTGCTATCTCTGTGAGGTATGGTGGTAGTGCTATCCAGGTGTGGTGTGGTGGTAGTGCTATCCAGATGAGGTATGGTGGTAGTGCTTTCTCTGTGAGGTATGTTGGTAGTGCAATCCATGTGAGGTGTGGTCGTAGTGCTATCCAGGTGACTTATGGTGGTAGTCATGTTTCTAACTGGGCCTCGTTTTTTCAACCAGGAAACATCCGGGTGCTGTGCCGAATAAAGCCCTTAACCGAGGCCGATGGGACGGAAGGCACCACTACTACAACGGTGACCTCCGACCTCAACGACGACACCAAAGTGGCCGTGTTCTACAAAGGGAAAGAGCGAGCTTTTGACCTGGACAAAGTCTTTCTGCCTCACGTAACGCAGGAGGAGGTGTGTGAAATAAGTGATGGTACCTTCATGTTTTAATGGTTGTTTCCACCAGGAGAAGGGACAGGCGAGAAGCTACCTCCAGAAGCTGATGGTGAATATTTCACATCGGTCTGTTCCCCTAACACAACCCTCTCACAATACTAGCAATGCTCAGTTAGTAGCATTATTCTTGCCTGCTCTGGGCTCTCCCTGCAGGATATTTATTTATTTTATTTATAAACTTTTATATAGCGCAAACAAGATTCCGAAGGATATCTGAGCGCTTTACAAAGGAAGGAAGGAAAGGCATAAATCTAATATCGACAACAAGAAAGATTAAATAACAGGAATACTCGCATAAATCCCAGACAAATAATCGCAAAATTCCTATACAAATGAATCAAGGAGAGTAGTACAATAAACGGGTATGTAGCAGACTACGAAGGTGGTACACAATGCGGAAAAGAAGAGCATAGATCCAATATCAACATCAAGTAGGAATACACAACAGGAATACTCACTTGTTTCCCAAACAAGAGAATCAAGGAGAGTAATACAATAAACATGAATGTAACGATCTTCGAAGGGGAACACACAATGCGGTAAAGCAGAGCAGCATCACATGAGGGTACAAGGGATGTAGGAACAATGATTTCGAGCAAGTGATCCTGGCCCAAGATAAGGTAAAAATGTGTTCATTAGGAATCTTTTGGCTTCCAGTTGGAAAGCAGACGTTGAGGTGATTCTGCGTACTTCCGGTAGAAGAGAGTTCCATATCCTTGGGGCAGCGCCGGAGAAGGCTCGGAGACCGGTTCTCTTTTTGCTAAGGATGGGTGGTTTCAGGAGGAGAGTGATAGCGCTTATTGAGGCTCTCCCACCGCAGGATAATTCAAGCTTTGGCGCTAGGTACCTGGGAGTTTTGAAATGCAGGGCTTTGTTCGCCAGAACGGCAATCTTTAACTGAATTTGAGCTTCATAGAGCAACCATTTAAGAGATTTTAGGATTGGGGATATGTGCTCACTTCGTTTGGTACCAGTGACCAGTCTGGCCGCAGCGTTCAGTGATGCCCTTAGGAGAGCCAGAGTGTGTTTGGGAAGGCCACAGAGCGTAGGGCTGCCGTAGTCCAGCCTCGGCAAGACCAGTGCTTGTACCACCTGCTTGAAGTCCTTTTGTGGAAGGAATGGCTTGATGTTTCTGTGTCCTCATCAAAAGATTAGCTCCCTTACACACATTGCTAATATGATTTTTCATATTCAGGTGTTTGTCCAGGGTGATTACGAGGGATTTGGCTAAGTCTATGATGAGATGGGTGCAATTGAAGGCAGTGAGGTGATTCAGCCAAGGGTCTAGCTTGGGGATGTGGTTCATGGGAGAGATGAAAAGGAATTCAGTTTTGGAGGTGTTGAGCAGTAGATGGTTCTCCGTTAACCAATTTTGCGTAGTATTTAGGGTAGTGTTGAGTGAGATGATGTTGTCCGGAGATGAGATTTTCAAATAAAGTTTTGTGTCATCCGCGTACATATGGAAGAGAATGTTCATGGAATTTAGAGAGTTAGTTAGTGGTTCCAAGAAAAGGTTGAAGAGGATAGGAGATAGGGCGAACCCTTGATGGACACCCATGAGTCCTGGAGAGGGCTGGGAGAGGGAGTGGTTTGCCTTGCTTGTTTGTGATTTGTGGTGAAGGAAGGATGAGAACCATTGTAACACCCGACCCGAGAATCCCATCCTGTTCTTCAGAATGGATAGAAGGTTGTCATGATTAACCGTGTCGAAAGCGGAAGAAAGGTCAAGGAGTATTAGGAGGCAGGAATCATTTTGGTCAAGCATTTTCAAGATGTCATCCATAACGTGCGTGTGAGCCGATTCGGTACTGTGCCCCTTCCGGAAGCTGGATTGATGCTGGTCTGGGAGTTGGAAATTCTCTATGTGAGCACAGAGTTGGGCTCGTACGCATTTTTCAAGTAGTTTGGCTAATGTGGGGATGTTGGAGATAGGGCGGAAATTATTGAGGTTAGTTTTATCTGCGTTCGATTTTTTTAGTATAGGTGACACCTGCGCTGCTTTTAGGCAGTCTGGGATCGTGCCTTGTGATAGAGAAGCGTTTATAATCCTTGTCCAGGTGGGGATGAGTACATTCTTGATTTATTTGAAGATGGCCGGTGGCAGCGGGTCACTGAAGTGGTTAGATGGATTGATGTTCTGAAGAATCTTGTTGATATCTTTTTCACTGAATGGGGTAAAGGTGCACCATGTCGCATTGTTCTTGGTGTTAAGGCTGATTGGTTTGCACTGTTCTGAGAGGTCAGGGGTGGTGCGGACCCAGGGGATGGCAGTAGCGCCTTCTTAGTAGCGAGTTCAATGGTGATGAGCCTTGCTTTCTCGTTGAAGAAAGCAGCCAGATCATCGTAAGAAGGTGGGCTGCCTCTGGAGTCAGCGTTGATTGGGCCTACCACTGATTGCTGTGTGACCAACTCGAAATGTTTCTTGGGGCGGTTTGCAGCTTGATCAAGTTGGTGTCTGAAGTAGTCTGCTTTAGCGCTCTTGATTTTGTTTGCTGTAAAAGCTTCTAACATCTTTAAGGAGTTTTAGTTGTTCCAAGGAGGGATTGGATCTCCAGGAACGTTCAGCTGCCCTAGGGTTGCTGCGCTCCGTGTTTAAATTGTCGTTGTACCATGGTTTGGATATTTTTGTTGAGGTATTTTTTTGTTGGAGCGGTGCGACGTTGTCCATGATGTTGGAGATGGTGGAGTTGTGGGAGTCAGTGAGTAACTGAATCCCTTCCCTCCCTTCGTCCTCTTCCTCGCAAAAAGTAATTATGAGTGACATTTCAACGACTATGAGTGACACTTTGTGGAGAGCAAAATCAAGCAATAAAGATGAGGGAAACATATAAATATCAGAAATTACACCCATTTGACCAAGGTGAAACTCTAAGAAGATCTTAAAACTGCTGCAAAGGGCCAGAAATGAGAGGAAGGGGACTAACCGGAGACAGACTTCGTGAGTGCCGTACTCAGTTACAGAGGACAGGCAGGCAGTGCAGCTGCTCAGAAGATGAACTCATTGATCTGATCATTGATAACAGCACCCTAGCCTAAAAAGCAAATTTTATAGCATAGCAACTGCAACTAGGGGATTATACCGTCACCCAGTCTGAAGCACATTCAGGGGCAGATTTACAAGCCCCTTGAGCCACTTTTGCGTCATTTTTCCCATGTTAAAAATGATGCAAAAGTGGCGCAAGGGGCTTGTAAATCTGCCCTTCAGTTGCTAATGCAATAAGGTTAAAGAGAATGCTAGGAAGCGCCAGCACAAAACCCGGAGACGTTCCTCTCCAAGCATGTGGTAGTGCATATAAATGAATAAATGTGAATTGCACATCGCTGTCACACTTTCAGGTTGCTTATGTATGACCTTTCATTCACTTTGAGTGACAATTTAGCGTGACAACGGTCAATCAATTCTGCTTGTTCTTAGATGCATTCCATGAATTATCCAATTTCTTGACTTAAAACTGTTACAATGCTCCATAAGTGATTATGCAATGTCACTAACCGAATTCCATTTTCCTAAGGTGCTTATTGCAAGATAAAGCTGCAGCTACAACACACGATAGGACCATAAGGAGTTGCGTTCCAATGTAACTGCCAGAAACAGCACCTGCCCCATCATGTGTGCTCTTAAGATTGGCTTTTTAGCCAACATTATATTGCATTCTGGGAGTTATAGTTACACTTTTAATGTTGGCTGGTAAAGTCTATGGTCTAGGAACAATGGTTAGGAAGACAGTATAAACTACAGTAGCACCTTTCAGCCTTTCAGTAATAACCAGCCGTGATGTGCTCAGTTGCATTGTCATGTTTCTATAACTTTCAATAAGTAACATTAGTTTTTGCTGATTTTAATTTTGACATGGAATAAAACTGTGTACATTTATTATAATTCAATATATGAAATACAAAGAATTTGGGATAATCCAACTGTAAACAATTCAATTAGGGGCAGATTTATGTTAGACTTGTGCCACTTTTACGCTGCCGTTGCGTCACTTTTGTGACGCAGCGGCGGCGAAAACCCTGCGCCACGTTGCGCCCCATTTACATTGTGATGCATCTATGGAGATGCGTCACGGTGTAAAGCCCTGCGCCACATTAAACCTGCGCCAGGTTTAATGTATGCAGGGTGGGCGTTCCATCGGAAAAAGCCTCGGAAAAGTGACGCAGTGAAATCTACAAGATTTCACTCAGTCACTTTTACGACGCTGCTGCGTCAAAACCTTGCGCCTGCTTGAAGCAGGCGTAAGGCATGACGCAGCATGTTAGGTATGGGCAGCCCCTAAACATTGCTGGAGTTGCGTCGTGCTTGCGACACGACTCCAGCAATGCGCCGCCCTTACGCCATCAGATGCGTCACGCATCTGTTCATCCTTGCGCCACGATGCGCTGCATTGTAAATGCGGGGCATCTGTGGTGGCGCAAGGGTAAACTTGCGTGACGCATCTTTCCTGGCGCATCCCTGCTGATTTGCAGGGATGCGCCAGGAAACATAAATCTGCCCCTTAGAGTCTAAATTAAATTGCAAAAATTGTTATTCATTGAAACTACATTAACATGCGACAGATTTGTAGAAAAAACTTACATTTAGATCAGAAACTTTTTTTCTGATTTGTTTTGGATCAACTTTGTAAGACACATTTATTTTAAAAGTCTTCATTTTGTCACAGATCCTCAGCTGCGTTTTTGAAGTATACAGCCACTCTCACAAGCCCTTGCACACGCCTCTTCTAATCGCAGGTTTCGTGATGTAGCTTCTATTTAATATTATTATTTTGAGCTAGTTTTAGCTCTTTAGCTTCAAGTAAAAGTTCCCTGAGTGAAGGTTAGTGCACCCTAATAGTGGTGGACACATCACTCCGTGGCAGCAACATGGCTTGTTGGGGGTCCGACTACCACCGCTGTTATCTGGGTGTAACACTAACATTCTAGACTTGTGCGGGCTTTGCTAACATTGGTCAAGGGAGGGCATAGCACAGATTGCGTAGCTGTACATCTTACCACAGATAATATGCATAAAATATAACCAGGTGGCTAAAATTAGTAATTTATATTAGATATAAAGGAACAGAACAGGAGGCCAATCTAAAGCAAAGTGAAAACATAGTAAGAAAACTACCATCAGAGAAATGAATGAAAGCGTGCAAGGAATTCCATTATTGACCAATCTTTTCGAAGCCCGCTGACATTAGGAACTATACGAGCTGTGCACTGTACAAGTGGTACACAAGTGAAAGGAAGCCAGCTGCAGTGAGGAGGATATGATACTATGTTTCACTGTGGACAAGTAACTTACTCGTGGTGGGCAGACTGTTCTCCGGAGGGCATCATTCTGAGGTGCGCTGATCATCCAAGTCATTGACGAAACTATGCTTATCTCCTTATTGAATGTTCAAGAGGTGATCAATGTTGACTCTACTTTTGATTCTCAGGTGTTCATGGAAATTGAACCCGTGGTCATGTCCTGCATGAACGGCTACAACGTCTGCATTTTTGCCTACGGACAGACGGGCTCAGGGAAGACCTACACGATGGAGGTAGGTGAGAGGACAACGCTCTCTGGGTGAGAAGAAACATCTACTGGTGGATAGAAAATTGAAATAGGTGTTGTCCAACCAGAGACATTAAAATTGAGATACTCCAATGCAGGCTGAGGGCCCTTAAAGTCCCCAGGATGAGGCAAGTGTTGTTGACACAGAGTTTACATCGAAGGAATGATCGCAACATAGCTCCTTTCCCTGAGACAACCTTCTCTAGGCGCAGATAACAATCTGCTCAAGGAAGAACAGTATCGGGGTTGATGATCACATTGACCTAAGTATCAGCGAGGTCATCTGAAGGTCATAATTTCAGGGATACAGGCTCTTTTCAAATAGAGTCAGGGTGGGAGGGCCATAGTTTGTGTCCCATGGAGCAACACAACTACTTCAATTATTAGACAGTTTTTTGGGGGAATCAAAAATGGATTTAAAAGGGATAATTTTACAGCTATTTTGGGTTGTATCTACCCATATTCAAGTTGAGGTGGCAAGGAATCAGCCAGGCACTGCAGTAAGATGCCTTAAGCGCAGCATGTTCTTGGATGGAAAGACGGCAAATGAGGACCCGCAAAACTTCTAAGAACCTGGAACCTTATCCACAATGAACACTCAGAATTCTACACCCCGATGACTATGACTTTGCATGCGCAGAAATCTGAACTGCTGGAATTCACAAAGCTTCCCACAATATGCCTGTGATAACCTGTCGTAGGTGCAGGTTTCCAGACGTATTTATGGAAACCTACTTTGAATTCCTAGTGCCGCTTAATGGAGGCATGTCCATGGACACAGGTTTACACAGTGCACAGTTGTGCATGCGGGAATACAATTCTACCTGTGCAAAGGAATTTTCTTTTCTTTTTCTCCACAGGGTACTATTTTCTACTCCTCCCCAATTTTGGGGCTGTTCTCTCAGTGGTGAAGCTGGGGCGCTGTGGGTCCTAATGCAAGAAGGGATATTCTCTAGTGGTCCTAGCTGAGTAGTAAAAGCCAGCCATACCTGGGACCCAGTGGGCCTCTCACCCACCTTGGCCCCAGTGTCACTGCTCGTGCCGCACGCTTGAATGCTACACCCTTGTTTTCTCTTCCCGCATTGGAAGGGATTTACTTCATAAATACATCTTTCAGTATGGGAATAGATGAAAAAAGTTTAAGTTTTATATATTTTATTGATTTTTAGATTATGAGAGACAAGGGAATAGCTTGGAGGTCAGAAAACCATAGAATGCCCACTCCCTGCCCCAGAAGCTGGCTCTACTGACGCACAGCGTTACACCAAAATAGCATGATATTTCATGTGAATGCGTGGATCCATTGTGGCAAGGCCACTTTTGTGAAGCACCACACTTGTAAATTGAGCCATTTATTCAAGCAAATTCAACTTAGACTCACTAAGATCTTTGTTAAACGCACCGATGGTCTCTGATTTCACAGCCGGAACCCCTGGGGTATAATGCAGGCCCCTGCATCCTCTGCGGTGCAGGGGCCCCAACCCGTCAAAGGGGGGCCCATTCAGCCCAAGGCCAATGAATATCTGTGAGACAATAGAGACTGGGGGGGTCTCGTCACATTCTGCAGGGGTCCCCGTTATTGTGAATTACACCACAGCTGAACACATCCACTTTGAGACATCAAGGGATGAAACGGGCCCTTTTTAGGATGTATTGCAACTTCTCCCTCCCAAATGGACTCACCAGACTTCTTTTATTTTTACTCACTGCAGGGATCCCCTGAAAACCCTGGGATCAACCAGCGGGCACTTCAAGCCGTCTACAAGGAGATGGAAGCCAGGACTGGTATCTGGAAATTCTCTGTCACCATGAGCATGGTGGAGATTTACAACGAGGTGATCAGGTAAATAACATAAGTATTTGCAAAGAGCACGTTCACCCAGAGAGGTATCTTAGCGCTGAATAAGAGATGTTTATTTTTACCCAACTCATTGGTACTCATTATATTCAAACTCAGAAGGATGAAAGGCTGAGTGGACTCACCGGGATTTGAACCAGTGACCATGAGGTCGAACACAGGTCCCTACAGTGGACGCATTAGTCGACTAAGCCACCTGACCCAGCTTGTACCTGTAGATCTAAGGAAGGCACCTATTGAGGAAGAGGTAGATGCCTGCAGGCTAAGACCACCTCAAGCCCACAACACAAGATGGTGAGAATATGAGGCTGAAAGGCGTCTAGAGGAGCGCTGAGTGTAATCGTATTCCGCTAATAGCAGGAAGGAGGGAAGCGTTGTCGCACATTCCCTCGGTGGCACCAAGCTAAACCTCTTATCCATTCTCATCCATTGATGCCAAGTGGCTCCATGTCGTGTATGGCACCTCAAGCCAGGCTTTCCATTTCAGCCAACTGCACTTTCTCTTTAAGTACTAGTCCCAGGATGCAAAGTGCCACTGGCTGGTCGAAAAGAAGCGGCTGCGGGTGCCACTCCTGACAAGCGAACACTTGACATCTGTTCAGCCCTAGGGATTCCCTTGGCAGGGCTTAGATAGTCAGAATGGCCCTGACCACTCTGATATGAACAGCTGTAGTAATATTAAAGGGACCGTCCAGAGAGTGAAGTCACAATAGATCTCAAAACACCATCAAATAGACTATTTTTCTAGAACTCCTAGTGGTGATTGTTAGAGATGCAGGGACACATAAGTAGTCATAATGACCCTGGGCACTCTGACACAATTATCCTCAGACATACCAATCACCCCTGTATGCAAGGGGGACATGACGGCCCTGGGCACTCTAACTTAGACATTCTCAGTGAAGCAGAGCATTCCTAGGAGGAATTCTGCTTGGCAGAGTGAATAAGTGGGCAGGACAAACTATCACACAGCCTTTCAATTGCATAGAGGTCCAGAAAAAAACACAGTGCGATGGTCTTTTCCACCTGAACAGAAGAGAGACTCGTACTTTGCCTTTTAAATGCACTGATCAGCGGTTTGTTCATGAGGGCGAGGGTGGCCCTCCCCTCGCCCGCTGCATCGCTAAACGTGAATAATAAAATGGCAATGAGATGATTTCATTGCCATTTTATTTTTTATGTTTAGTAGCGCAGCAGCCTGCAGCTAGGATTAGTGGGGGCGTGTCCACCCCTGCTGCCAATCTGCTGCCGACTGGCAGCAGGGGAGGACTGGTGGAGCAAGATGGATCCTCCAAAGTGCGCAAGTCACTTTGGCCGGCTCTCTTGAGCCGGCCAAAGTGACATGCGCACTTTGCAGCTCTCCACTCAGCTGTCTTAAACAGCTGGATGGAGACCAAGCACAGGCCTAAAGGGCCTAAAGGAGTTTCCGGCCAGGATGCTCCATCCAATCCTGGCACTGCTCTCATGCTGGTGAGAGTAGCACCAGGATTGGTTAGTGGAACTTCCTGGAGTCTGCAGCCCACTGACGTGACAGAGGAGTGACCGAGAGGATGTCGGACGTGCAGCAGGCAATGTAAGTGACTTAATTTTTTATTATTTGCCACTGGCCTTGCCTGAATGCACGCACCCACCCACCACTTAGTTGCCTGCCTGCCCCACCTGTGCACATATGTGCCAGCCACCCCTGCTGAGTTCCAGACAGGAGTATGCATGGATCAGGTAGTGATTCTGGGTAAATTACCTAGACTGACTGAAGGTATCCTGTGTGACATAGAGTCGCTTGACAACACTGACCCAATGTGTGTTTCTGCATGTGGGCGGGAGGCAGTTGGTCAGTGCCCTTGTTCTATTAGCCTTTCATCCTTTTCAGGGATCTTCTGGGCAAAGATGGGCAGGAGAAGTTGGACATCAAGCTGCTCCCAGATGGAAGTGGCCAACTGCACGTGCCAGGCTTAACGAGCGTTGGAGTCAACAGCTTCAGCCACATCAAAAAGGTACTGATCTGAATGGAAAAACAGCATTACCACGACCACAACGCAAACTGATGTGAGCTACAATAGGCACTGAGTGATACGACATTCACGTGACATGACTTGGGACATCTTCGGCACACTCTTCCATGCACATGATGCTCCACACAGATCCATAACTGAATCCAGCCAGCTGCTATCCAATATATTTAATCAATAAATACTACACGAGTTTCCGCCGCTATCCACAATGACTCACATCCAAACAGTAAACACAACTGAATACAATGTCAATTGACCAGTTTGACTTCAGTCAGCGAAAATCCCAGAACTGGAACACAAATGCATGTAATATATCATAAGAGCTCTGATGCTTTTTATTTGGCACCTCTAGGTGATTCAGAAAATGATGGTCAATGCATCTCCTTGCCTATGAGGAAACAGACATGCCATCCATGCCCAGAGTGCATACCATCTTCTCTCGCCATCACCACGGGTCAAGCATAGCTACCAAGGAGACTGGGCCCAGTGCGCCAGACCTCCTATTCTGTACGTAGCAGTGCTCTGCATATGGGGCCTACGATTATGTTCAGGTACAGGCGAGCAGCTCTGATGGGAACAGCAAAGTGCAGGTCCTGACATTCAAAGTAGCGTTGCCTAAAAAGCCCAAACTGAGTGGTGGGGTCATGCTTGATGTGTGGCCACCGGGCAGCGCTATGTGTCGTATCTTGCGGAATCTTCAACCAGGAAGCTACAACTCAGACAATGCAACGTGCTTTTGACTTACTGAACAGAACCAATTAATGGTGTGATCTGGCATGGACCTTCCTCTCATGCACTGGACCCTGTCTCTCATGCACTGGACCCTGCCTCTCATGCACTGCACCCTGTCTCACATGCACTGGGCCCTGTCTCTCATGCACTGGGCCCAGTCTCTCATGCACTGGACTCTGTCTCTCATGCACTGGGCCCTGTCTCTCATGCACTGGGCCCTGTCTCTCATGCACTGGACTCTGTCTCTCATGTACTGGGCCCTGTCTCACATGCACTGCACCCTGTCTCACATGCACTGGACCCTGTCTCACATGCACTGGACCCTGTCTCACATGCACTGGACCCTATCTCTCATGCACTGCACCCTGTCTCACATGCACTGGGCCCTGTCTCTCATGCACTGGGCCCTGTCTCTCATGCACTGGACCCTGTCTCACATGCACTGGCCCCTATCTCTCATGCACTGCACCCTGTCTCACATGCACTGGGCCCTGTCTCTCATGCACTGGGCCCTGTCTCTCATGCACTGGACCCTGCCTCTCATGCAATGCACCCTGTCTCACAAGCACTGGGCCCTGTCTCTCATGCACTGGGCCCTGTCTCACATACACTGGACCCTATCTCACATGCACTGGACCCTGTCTCACATGCACTGGACCCTGTCTCACATGCACTGGACCCTATCTCTCATGCACTGGACCCTGTCTCCCATGCACTGGACCCTATCTCTCATGCACTGGACCCTGTCTCACATGCACTGCACCCTGTCTCACATGCACTGGACCCTGTCTCCCATGCACTGGACCCTGTCTCTCATGCACTGGACCCTGTCTCACATGCACTGCACCCTGTCTCACATGCACTGCACCCTGTCTCACATGCACTGGGCCCTGTCTCTCATGCACTGGGCCCTGTCTCTCATGCACTGGACTCTGTCTCTCATGCACTGGACCCTGTCTCTCATGCACTGGACTCTGTCTCTCATGCACTGGGCCCTGTCTCTCATGCACTGGGCCCTGTCTCTCATGCACTGGACTCTGTCTCTCATGCACTGGGCCCTGTCTCACATGCACTGCACGCTGTCTCACATGCACTGGACCCTGTCTCACATGCACTGGACCCTGTCTCACATGCACTGGACCCTGTCTCCCATGCACTGGACCCTGTCTCTCATGCACTGGACCCTGTCTCACATGCACTGCACCCTGTCTCACATGCACTGGACCCTGTCTCCCATGCACTGGACCCTGTCTCTCATGCACTGGACCCTGTCTCACATGCACTGCGCCCTGTCTCACATGCACTGGGCCCTGTCTCTCATGCACTGGGCCCTGTCTCTCATGCACTGGACCCTGCCTCTCATGCACTGCACCCTGTCTCACATGCACTGGGCCATGTCTCTCATGCACTGGGCCCTGTCTCACATGCACTGTACCCTATCTCACATGCACTGGACCCTGTCTCACATGCACTGGACCCTATCTCACATGCACTGGACCCTGTCTCACATGCACTGGACCCTGTCTCACATGCACTGGACCCTGTCTCACATGAACTGGACCCTGTCTCACATGCACTGGACCCTGTCTCACATGCTCTGCACCCTGTCTCACATGCACTGCACCCTGTCTCACATGCACTGCACCCTGTCTCACATGCACTGGACCCTGTCTCCCATGCACTGGACCCTGTCTCTTATACACGTCGGGCAGTATCACACAGTGAAACAAATTCTCTCTCTCTCATACACACACATGCACACACCCCGGCACATACACAAACACACATATGCGCATGCACATCCAAACTCAGACACAAAAGACGCACACTAGGATTGAGATCTCTAAATCTCCCACAAATAAGGGAGCATAAAGAACACTAAATCACACACACACACATGCACTCACAGAAACATACATGCCAATATTTAAAAAGTGGAAAGTGGGAGATTTTGAAAGACAATAAGCAAATGTATTTTTCTCATTGACATATATTGAAGCAGAGGCAGTTATAGGCGGTAGACAACCTTCATATTTTCTTTTCTTTTGGTTCGGGGCTTCACTTTGAAAGTTTTTGAGATTGACTTTATGTGTAAGTATGATTTTTTTTTAAATTACACTGAGGGGAACATACTCTGGTTTGGTTTGGATAGCCCTGTCCCCTTGGTCTAAGGAGTTGCTCTCTATTACTTGATTGAGAGCTAAATGAAAGCCATTTTTGACTTAAACAAATCGGAAGTATCCCATCTGAATCAGGTATGTTTGCATGTATGATACATGTACCAGGGGGATATTCGATTTCGCATATGTACCAGGGGCCACATATAGGTGCATGGGGGCACATGGGTGGAACCACAGGGCACTGACCTTCAAACATGTACTATGGAGCATGAGACACTGTAGAGACAAACATATAGTGCCCTTGGAGCCCGATGGACACTGAGGGCCTAATTCACAAAGGGCTTCCATACTCGTGGCTGAGGCCCCACAGTCATGGGGGAGTCTCCGCACTCGTGGCTGAGGCCCCGCAGTTGTGGGGGAGTCTCCGCACTCGTGGTTGAGGCCCTGCAGTCATGGGGGAGTCTCCGCACTCATGACTGAGGCCCTGCAGTCGTCGGGGAGTCTCCGCACTCATGGTGGAGGCCCGCAGTTGTCTGGGAGTCTCGACACTCGTGGCTGAGGCCCCGCAGTCGTCGGGGAGTCTCCGCACTCGTGGCTTAGGCCCCGAAGTCATTGGGGAGTCTCCACACTCGTGGCTGAGGCCCTGCAGTCGCGGGGGAGTCTCCGCACTCATGGCTGAGGCCCCCGAAGTCGTGGGGGTGTCTCCGCACTCGTGGCTGAGCCCCGCAGTCGTGGGGGAGTCCCTGCACTCATGGCTGAGGCCCCACAGCCGTGGGGGAGTCTCTGCACTCGTGGCCGAGGCCCGGCAGTCGTGGGGTGTCTCCGCACTCGTGGCTGAGGCCCCGCCGTCGTGGGGGAGTCTCCGCACTCATGACTGAGGCCCCGAAGTCGTGGGGGAGTCTCCATACTCGTGGCTGAGGGCCCGCAGTCGTGGGGGAGTCTCCGCACCCGTGGCTGAGGCCCAGCAGTCGTAGGGGAGTCTCCGCACTTGTGGCTGAGGCCCGGGAGTCGTGGGGGAGTCTCCGCACTTGTGGCTGAGGCCCTGCAGTTGTTGGGGAGTCTCCGCACTCATGGCTGAGGCCCTGCAGTTGTCAGGTAGTCTTTGCACTTGTAGCTGAGGCCCCGCAGTCATTGGGGAGTCTTTGCACTTGTGGCTGAGGCCCCGCAGTCGTCGGGGAGTCCCTGCACTCATGGCTGAGGCCCCGCAGTCGTGGGGGAGTCTCCGCACTCGTGGCTGAGGCCCCACAGTTGTGGGGGAGTCTCCGCACTCGTGGTTGAGGCCCTGCAGTCATGGGGGAGTCTGCGCACTCATGACTGAGGCCCTGCAGTCGTCGGGGAGTCTCCGCACTCATGGTGGAGGCCCCGCAGTTGTCTGGGAGTCTCGACACTCGTGGCTGAGGCCCCGCAGTCGTCGGGGAGTCTCTGCACTCATGGCTGAGGCCCTGCAGTTGTTGGGGAGTCTCTGCACTCATGGCTGAGGCCCTGCAGTTGTCAGGTAGTCTTTGCACTTGTAGCTGAGGCCCCGCAGTCATCGGGGAGTCTTTGCACTTGTGGCTGAGGACCCGCAGTCATCGGGGAGTCCCTGCACTCATGGCTGAGGCCCCGCAGTCGTGGGGGAGTCTCCGCACTTGTGGCTGAGGCCCTGCAGTTGTTGGGGAGTCTCCGCACTCATGGCTGAGGCCCTGCAGTTGTCAGGTAGTCTTTGCACTTGTAGCTGAGGCCCCGCAGTCATTGGGGAGTCTTTGCACTTGTGGCTGAGGCCCCGCAGTCGTCGGGGAGTCCCTGCACTCATGGCTGAGGCCCCGCAGTCGTGGGGGAGTCTACTCACTCGTAGCTGAGGCCCCGCAGTCGTGGGGGAGTCTTCGTACTCGTGGATGAGGTTCCGCAGTTGTGGGGAAGTCTCCGCACTCTTTGTGGAGGCCCTGCAGTCATGGGGGAATCTCCGCACTCATCGTGGAGGCCCTGCAGTTGTCAGGTAGTCTTTGCACTTGTAGCTGAGGCCCCGCAGTCATCGGGGAGTCTTTGCACTTGTGGCTGAGGCCCCGCAGTCGTCGGGGAGTCCCTGCACTCATGGCTAAGGCCCCGCAGTCGTGGGGGAGTCTCCTCACTCGTAGCTGAGGCCCCGCAGTCGTGGGGGAGTCTCCGTACTCGTGGATGAGGTGCCGCAGTTGTGGGGAAGTCTCCGCACTCTTTGTGGAGGCCCTGCAGTCATGGGGGAATCTCCGCACTCTTCGTGGAGGCCCCGCAGGCGTGGGGGAGTCTCCGCACTTGTGGCTGAGGTCCCGTAGTCGTCGGGGAGTCTCCACACTCGTGGCTGAGGCCCGCAGTCACTGGGGAGGCTCCACACTCGTGGCTGAGGCCCTGCAGTCATGGGGGAGTCTCTGCACTCGTGGCTGAAGCCCGCAGTCGTGGGGGAGTCTCCGCACTCGTGGATGAGGCCCTGCAGTTGTCAGGAGGCTCTGCACTCGTGGCTGAGGCCCGCAGTCGTCGGGGAGTCTCCGCACTCATGGTGGAGGTCCTGAAGTTGTCTGGGAGTCTCGACACTCGTGGCTGAGGCCCCGCAGTCGTCTGGGAGTCTCCGCACTCGTGGCTGAGGCCCCGAAGTCATTGGGGAGTCTCCACACTCGTGGCTGAGGCCCTGTGCAGTCCTGGGGGAGTCTCCGCACTCATGGCTGAGGCCCCGAAGTCGTGGGGGAGTCTCCGCACTCGTGGCTGAGCCCCGCAGTCGTGGGGGAGTCTCCGCACTCGTGGCTGAGGCCCTGCACTTGTCAGGAGGCTCTGCACTCGTGGCTGAGGCCCCGCAGTCGTAGGGGAGTCTCCACACTCGTGGCTGAGGCCCTGCAGTCGTGGGGGAGTCTCCGCACTCATGGCTGAGGCCCCGAAGTCGTGGGGGAGTCTCCGCACTCATGGCTGAGCCCCGCAGTCGTGGGGGAGTCTCCGCACTCGTGGCTGAGGCCCTGCACTTGTCAGGAGGCTCTGCACTCGTGGCTGAGGCCTGCAGTGGTCGGGGAGTCTCTGCACTCATGGCTGAGGCCCTGCAGTTGTCGGGGAGTTTCCGCACTTGTAGTGGAGGCCCCGCAGTGGTCGGGGAGTCTCCACACTTGGGGCAGAATCTCCACAATGAGTTTTCTCATTGCCAAGATTCCGCCCGAGTGCGAAGCCTCCCACACGAGTTTGGGGCCTTTGCCCTGAGTGAATCAGGCGATGAGCCTCTTACACATGGTGCATTAGGGCTCTAAAGCCCGTAGAACTGAGCGTAGCGGCTCATGCTGAATTTCCTAACATAAAATTATTCTAAGATGCTCAGATACCTGGCTTGGCCACAGTTTAATGGGTGTAATTCTCCTCCCCCTGCTACTCATATTCATCCTCAGTGCAGTGGCGGATGGTGACATTTGAAAGTGGTGAGGCGTAAACTTTTCTGTTGGAGTGCACCGTGGCAAGCGAGTGCAGTGAGCGAGCTCGACCACCTTAGAGGGGGTTCGGGGGGGTTTTTCCCCCCCGAGAAAATTTTGAAAAAAAAGTGGGTAAAGGGTGCATTTTCAAGCAAATTTGAGAAGCACAGAGACTAGAGCTGCAAACACACATAGAGCCCACTGCAGAGGGTATGTTCTTAGGTGAAGTCCTGCTGAAACTAAAATGCATTAACATTATAATCTCAGTTTCCCCACTTAACAAAGAGAGTCATCCCCAGAAAATGAGTTCCCCATCCTGTTTCTTCATTACATTTTCAGACAAAATTAGGAACATTCATACCCTTCGGAGTGTACTAATGCCCTAGGCACACACCCATGCACTAACGCACCCGTGCACCAATGCTCCTAGAACACACCTGTGCAATAATGCTCCACGCACACACCTGTGCACTAGCGCTCCAGGCATACACCTGTGCACTAATGGTCCAGCCACACCCTATGCATTAATGCTCTTGGAACACACCTGTGCACTAATGTCCCAAGCACACACCCAAGCACTAATCCTCTAAGTAACACACCCATTCTTTGCTCAAACAAGACAGGCATCAAAGTATGAATGCATGTTAAATAAATGTTAAAACACAATTTTATGACTTCGTGTGTTTTCCAAACACAAAATAAATATGAATAAATACAGATAAGATGGCAAACATTGAATACGGATAAATACAGACGAAAACATAAATCAATAGCATACAACCGGGAGCCCTAATTATAATCCACCCCTAAACACTACACTGGTCTCCTCCATGCAGCCTGAGCAGCCACTCTCCAAAAGGACTCACCTACAAACAGCACAAAGTACAACTTAATACTGGAGTAACCTGGCTCTGTAAAAGATGCCCAAACCAATCCGCAACTTGTGCCCGGGTTATAGGGCAAGGGGTGAACCCTGACCCCCATGCCACCACATATTTATTATTATATGATATTTCGTTAAATTATAATCTTATTTATTATAAGTCACATTAAAACAGAATCATAACAACATATTTTAGAATGAAAATACTAAGCTTCCATTGAAACGCAATGGAGTGAGAGAACAAGGAGCTGAATTTAAGAGTGTAAATACTGCTTACGGGGGGGGGGAGAGGGGAGAGGGAGTACAGCGCCTCGATGGCCTTGTCTGAATGCAGTGCCTGCCATACCAACAGCCAGAACTCTGTGTCCTGACCCTGCCTAGCACACGCCTGCACCCAAACGCAGTTAAACTACCGCCACGCCGGCTCTCAACAAATTGGCAAGAAACTAAATAAATATACCGAAGGTGATCTTAGGACACCACTGCAAGACACGGAGACAGGAACAGGAGGCTAGTTCTAAGACGACCAATTTTTTAGATCTGACAATCATGAATACAGGAAATAATAATCGCAGTGTAATTATTTTCGAAGCCAAAACGTCACCTATAAAAGTACAGGCTGATAGAATACATATTCTAGATATGGGTTCACAGCAGTGGTTTTTGAATAGTCTTTGATGAGGGCACTGTTTATCCCATGCATTCAGTACATAGCATGAGTGTGGAGTCGCAGCCGGCATGACGGGTGGTGGGGGAGGGAGAGTAGCATGGGTTCATGGGGGGAGCGGCCCGGTAATAAAATAAAATAAAATAAAACTTATCTCTAACTTTCCACGTTTTTGTAGAACGTTCTCTATGTGTAGAGCGTAAATTAAAAACATCGGATTATCCTAGGTAATATAAAAATACAAACAGTGCCACATACATCCCAGTGTGTTCCCAGTGTGTTCCAAAAACTAACTGTAAAGATTACCAAAGTATGTCTAAAAATAGATCAAGTTGGCTGCTGGAGCGAGGGCACACCATTTGTAACTAGTCATTTTACTAATGCATGAAATTCTAAACAAAAAGTGGCATCTGGTAGTTCGGGCGATTATCCGCGTCTATGACTCCAAGAATGAAATGAGCAACAAGCTGAGGTCCTAAATTCGGTAAAAAAGCAAACCCTACCAGATTTGACACTGTGGTGTACACAAGTCCACCAGTCGCGGCTCGCGAGGGGAGAAGAGGGGGTGTCGCGGGGGGGAGAGGGCCGGGGGAGGGAGTTTTAAAATAAAATCAATCCGATTCCTACCTGACCAGGTCCGCGCCGCCGGCCTCGGGTCCGTTCTGGCGCCAACAGTGGAACAGCCGCATCACTGCTGGGAAGTACTGTCAAACCCCTCTCAGCCAATCCTGGCGCTGTAGCAGCACCAGGATTGGCTTAGAGCAGGCCAGGGCAGTGTTACGCTTTGCCCGCCTGCCCATTAGGAGACCGAGGTTCGCTCTCCTAATGGGCATGCGCCAGCCTGAGCAGGCACCAGTGCGCATGACCGGGCACGGTGCAAAAATTGCCTACCATCCCCACTCATGCGCACTTGTGCAGTGCTTGTGCTGCTGCCTGCCCCTGACAATCATGACTGTCAGTCAACATGACGCCAGACCGCCCACCCCCTTCAGACTCTGAAGGGGGTGGGCGGTCCTACGTCATGCTGACTGACAGTCATGATTGTCAGTTCTCCCTCGGAGCCGCTGCAGCTGAACTCAACGGTGCGGGCGCGGGTGGGGGGGCAACGCCCCAACGCCCCCAATGGACGCACCGCCACTGCCTCAGTGTAAATGTACATTCTTGCGTAATGGCCAGAGCTGCAAACTTTGGAACTGGTGAACCAGGTTTGAGTCTCGGCGTCGGCTCAACAGCTTGTGATTCTGGGCAAATCATTTAATCTCTTCATGCGTAAAATAAAAAAGTGAATGTGACCATGTGTAATGTAACTGGTCCTATTCTAAAGCTCTCCAATACCTTTAGGGTCATGTTTACACTATATAGAACTGCAGAAAATAAAATAAAAAATATGAAAGGGGGGGCACTGAAATTCTCAGCACTCACAATTTGAATTGATTCATCCTGTTTTGAAATTTGCCCTAGATTCTACAGGTTGGAAGAAGGAACCGGGCGACTTTCTGCACTAATATGAATGAACGCAGCTCGCGCTCTCATGCCCTGCTCACCGTCACCATCACCGGCACGGACCTTACACAGGGGACTACAACCTCAGGTAAGAAAACTCCAGTTCACAGAAGTGCAGCGCTGCACTGTTGTAACAATCTTTACCAAGGTCCCGGCAACTCAGAAAGGCATCTCCTTTATGGCTATACTGAAGCCCTCTGTGTAAACCTCAAGTAAATCACCCCTCGTTGATGAATGCCAGCCTCTATCAAGGGGGTCGCAAGGGATCTCATAGATAAGTGCATCCATACAATGCCAATACTGAGAAACCATTTCATCTAAACTGTTCTACCAAGCTTTTCAAGAGGAACAGTAATGAGCATTTGATAGAGATCAACACATAGCATGTCTTTTTCAAAATTGCCTTCCATGTTTTTTAAGGTATGAATTAGAGGGATCTTGAAAATGTTTTCCTGTTATTTGTACTTGTAATTCTATGAATTTGTTTTCCATTAAAAAGGTTCTCCATGATTTGCTTTCTCAGAAATGGTGTTTCTATTATCTTTGTTTTTCTTTAATTAAGTGTACACCCCTCCAGTTGTGGGTAGGCATCCTCACATGGGTGAGCCCTCTCGCACTATGACCTTCCAAAGTCACATGGTCCTAAAGATATCACTTTGTAAGACCTGCGTTTACATTAGTATTAAGACCTACAGATGTCCCCGCGCCACCTGCAGACACCTATGATGCTTCCCTGTGACTCTCCAGGACACCGAGGCTGAGGCTGCCATGCGCTCTGTCATCAAACCCGCCTATCCATGCTACTCTGTCTGTTTGTATGATAGAGTCTTGGAGGGCCGAGAGGTGGGATAAGAGATTGGGAGAAAATGAAGCCAGGGCACCAACATGGGAGGCCTTGGAACCCATGGGGTTTAACAAATCAGAATTCTTGCCTTTTAAAGTAAATATGCCTTTAGCATGGCTGAGTGTGTGAATTATCAACCCTATACAATGGACCACCCATCCTCTGGGCCCACAGCCTTGTGGTGTCACTTGCTGTGATCTTACTGGAGGTCTGTGTCTGTGAGAGGCTTGTAAATCAGAGCTACCATAGAGTGAAGCTCAGCCCTCCTGGCTCAATTAATTCCAGGGGATTTACTGAGCTGTTATTGTCACCTAATAGGTGATGAATCATCAAGTTGTGGGTGGCACTAGGCAGCCGCCCCCGTCAACAATTTGATTTGCGCTGTCAATGGAACTGCTGGTGTGTGCTGTCAGGAGATGCGGGGTAGGCAGAGCTATATATACCTTTGACAGCTAGAAACATTTGAAATCAACGTACTTAGGCGAGGTCCTGCTGTATGGCAGGCAGGGCTTTATGTGGGCCGGGTCCTGCCAGAGCTCAGCACCCGCAGTTCTATAAAGCAGGTGCTGAGATGGGTCCCTATCAGGCTCTCCCTTTTTGCCCTATAAATCTTACCTCTGCAGCAGTGCCACCCTTCACTACCTTTGATGTAAACTCAAAGAGACTCGGTATAGCTCTTTCAGTCTCATCATTTCAGAGCTGAAGCATTTTCAATGTTCTATACAACGAAGACATAGTTGTTGCTTATTTATCCTATGCAACTCACTACCATTGGCAAAGCCAATAGTGCTGGCTTGTTGTAGGTGTGATGGTACTTGATGCAATGACAGAAGCAGCAGATTACCAGTCAGGCTGCACACTATGCTAAGCACAGATTCTTTGAAAATAGAATGGTCTGGTTCCTGGGCTTCAAGTGAACTGGGCTAACACCTGTTTCTTCCTGTTCCAGTCTACTGTTGAGTGTGAGCCTGAGGCGCTAGATGGGCCTCCCTTTGTCTGGCCACTGGGCACTAGCCCTGGACGTAGGGTGACCAGACGTCCCGGATGTCACCCGACAGTCCCAGTGTTTGTCCCGGTGTCCCGACACTTTTCTCCAAATTGAAGAAATGTCCCGGTTTTTGGGTAGTGGCTGGGTTATTTAAAGAAATGTCCCGGTTTTTAAGGGAGAGTCGGGTGAACCTTGACGTTAATCACAGTGTTGTGCAGGCTCACATTTCGACCGGCCCTCTTAGAAACGGGGAGAAAAGTTCAATGCATTAAGCTCTCCTGCTGTGCTGCTTCGCCTCAGTTAAGCTGCAAAGCAGGATTCAATTGATGTGTGACTCGGGGCTGCAGAGGCCATAGGGCAGGGCCAGCTCCACCAGCAGCCGGATCCTGGAGCTCTTCGCAGAACGGGAGCTAAAGTAATGTGAAACATTTTTTTTTAAAGAACACAAATATAAATATAAATATATATAAATTCAATGAAAAAACCAAAGGTTTCACACAAGTTATAGTTAGCTGGACATTTCACTCGTAAAAAACCAATGAAATTCCCCCGTTATAGTTAGTTCAGCTAACTATAACTCGCGCGCCCGCAATGCACTGCTGATGACGTCACATATTACATCACTCATGACATGGTCAGTGACATCACTGATGACATCACTGATGACATCTCAAATGACATCACTGATGACATCACTGATGACATCATCCTTGTGATAGAGTGGCAGACCTTCTCTCACTGTAATATATCGTTTGATACACACATTCAAAAATAGAGACTAAAATTTTCAAAACAATGGACATACCAATACCAGTTACAACAACCTCTTCAGTAATTCTAAGATCCACATACACATCCACTCATTCACCAACAGTCCTATACAGTCACTCATACATGTATTCACTCATCATATGTACTCATACACCTATACATCCTGTCACACAATGCCACTCATCCATAGAGTTACTCACACACATAGTCACTCATGCTAATAAAGAATCAGACATACATTTACTTGCATATACAGTTATACACACACCACCACACTTACTTCTACGGAAACTTACACATATTTAGTCTTTTAAACAATCACTTATAGAAACACATACTTATTAATACAGGAACTCTTTCAATCTCTCACTCTCACATATATTCACTTATATACACCAATAGTCACATATACTAGTTTAAAAGATATGTAGTTACTCATAAAGACACTTTTGAGACAGTCATTCACTCACTAACACACCCATACACACACTCATCCACCCATACAGTCCTGCACACATGCTGTCTTCAACACATACAAAGAGTGAGTCACTCATTCATGCACCTATGCACTACGTAATACCCCCCACCGAACCATGCAGACACTCAGATTGATACTCAAAAAAACAACTAATAACCTATATAGACACCCATGTAGCTACTCACCAACCCATGCAGCCACTTATACACAAAGTGAGAGACTGATACAGATATTTACATATTTAAACATTACTCAGTAAGCCATGTATTCACTATGATACACTTAATCAGTCAGTTACACAATCAATTTTTCAAAAACAAATCATCCATTTAGACACTTATATATCCATTTATTCTTCCATCGACCTTGAGATATACATATATAAAACATATTTAATTTTCAGAAAAACACACATTCACTGGATGATGTCATCAGTGATGTCATTTGAGATGTCATCAGTGATGTCATGAGTGATGTCACTGACCATGTCATGAGTGATGTAATATGTGACGTCATCAGCAGTGCATTGCGGGCGCGCGAGTTATAGTTAGCTGAACTAACTATAACGGGGGAATTTCATTGGTTTTTTACGAGTGAAATGTCCAGCTAACTATAACATGTGTGAAACCTTTGGTTTTTTCATTGAATTTCTAAGGTTTTTTAAATGCTAATTCCTAACTATAACGTGTGTGAAACCCATGTTTTTTTCAGTGAATTTGCAAGGTTTTTTAAATGCTAATTCTTATATTTAACGTTTTTTTTTTTGTTTTTTTTTTTGCAATATTTTTTACATATTTTTATTTTAAATTTATATCCTCTTTAAAGACTATGGTTAAATTTTAAAAATTCTACAATATATTTTTTATTTTCACCTTTTTTTAAAACTAAACAGGTAAGCTATAGTAGTATAACATAGTAAATCTTTTTTTCCCTTTTCTTTTTTTTTTAGTATTTTTTAACGTGCGCGTACGGTAAGCGCACGTCTTGCTTTTAGTACGTTAGATTTCTACGCTGTTTGCGTTCAGTTACGCAATTTGCGTAGACGTGCGTCACGCGCACGCGGCGCGTAACGCGTACGCTGCACGCGCATGTTACGCGGAAGTGAAGGGGCGTGCCTGTTTTGCGCATGCGCGCGTGTCTTTTTTACGCGCATGCGTACTTTTACCGTAAGCGCTCCGTAAGCGCACCGTAAGCGTAACTTACGCGCACGTTGGGTCATGTGATCAAGAAACAACACTTTTGATTGGTTTTTACTACTTTCAGTTCTAGAACTCTCCTACACCACACCCATTCCCCTCATTTCTGCTTGTGATCCCTTGTCTTTGTGATACGATGGTAGAACAGCAGACCTCTTCTGAGAGTGAGGCTAGCAGCACTACCATCAGGCAGAGAAGGAGGAAACAAAAGAGCTCTTTCATATGGGAGTATTTTTCTTTTCCAGAGGGCAAGAAAAAGGTAAATGCACCTTTAGTGACTTGTAAGCTTTGTGACCGTGTACTTTCAAGAGGGAATCCTAACAAGAAGTATTCCTTCGGGAATCACACTATGTTAAGACACCTTCATGATGTACACGGTAGGACATATGCTCGACATACTGGAGGAAACCCTTCAGTAAGTCAACCAAGCACATCCACAGCAGCTCAGCCTAGTCATCATCTGCAGGGCCGAGTCCATCTTCGGCAGGTCAGCTGAGCCCTTCATCTGTGGGGGGAGCATCTCCTTTTTCTGGTCCTCTGGATACTAACCATCGGTTTGCGAGGGTTACAATGCGGTGCGCCACTTGTTATGGTCTAATTGCTCATAGGGAGACCAGTGTTGCCCTAGTTAACAATAAAATAGACCAGCACATTTGTCCTACCGACTAATATTCCCATTCTTTCTTTCCTCTGTCCCTGTACGAACACAACGGCTCTTTTAAGAGCCAACCTTACCTATCAACTTTTTTTAATATATTTTTTTTAACTTTTTTTTTGATTTTTTTTTTACCGTACGCGTACGGTACGCGTAATTTTTATTTTTTTTAAAAAACCCACTAAAAATCAATTACCACATTACAAGGTCCTTGAGAGATTACAATGAAAAACTGAAAATGTGATTGTGGAGAAGTGGAAAAAAGGGACCATGAAATTTCTGACTTACCATACCCACTCAAAAAATTATTTATTAATTAAAATTTATTTTTAATTGCTAGAAAAATGGTTCAAGTTTTCGAAAATTTTCTTTCTCAATCTGAAAAAAAAGAAAAAAGTATTAATATTTAATAAAACATTTTATAATACAGTACACATATTTACATATTTTCCAAAAACAATTTTTTGCCTTTTTTTTGCTGTTTTCAGAATATATTGCATTTCACTATAAATCGTGAAAGCAATTGCATTCATCACTTAACAGCGGGCAAAAAAAAAATAACAATCTCAAAGATTGTTTAAAAAAAGCCCAGAATCTCTTCTCAGTTAAACATAACATTATCGAAATGCAAAATATTATTCATTAAAAATATCATCTAATAACAAAAACTATTTCTAAAAAATACCGTCTGACAATTTTCTTACAGAAGCATAATCTCAAAAATAATATATCTCAAATAAATCCACAATACATCTAGTTTCCTTTCCTTTAGGCCAAATGTTAATTTTTGAAATTATTTTTTGATTAAATTTCCAACGATAATCCAATAAAATTCCAAAATTTAAATTGTACAGATGTTACCGATTCTCTCTAAAATTTTGGTTTACGAAAGATTAATTAGGATTTAATTAAGTCCACAATACAATTGGATACCTTTCCTTTAGGCCAAATGGTAATTTTAAAAATCTTTTTTGATTAAATTTCCAATGGTAATCCAATAAAATACAAAAATTTAAATTGTACAGATGTTACTGATTCTCTCTAAAATGTTGTTTTCCGAAACATTAATTAAGAATTATATACGTCCACAATACAATTGGTTACCTTTCCTTTAGGCCAAATGGTAATTTTAAAAATCTTTAAATTTGAAAATTCCAATGGTAATCCAATAAAATGGTAAAATTGTTGTGTACAGATGTTGCCAATTCTCTCTAAAATGTAGGTTTCAGGAAGATTAGATAGGAATTTGCTAAATCAAACGGCAAACGTTGCTTAAAAACCAATTGACAATCATTACACATTGTCCAGCCTTTTTTACATTTTAGATAAACTGTGTAATGACCAGAAGTTACAGTAGGTCCATCATGGAAAATTATTGCAACTGTTACAAAAGTTTTTCCTGAAATTGATAATTGCTGTCCTGTAAACTTCTTTATTAAAGTATCCAATTTTGAACCATCAGCTCTACATGGTTGCATCATTAAAATTACATACTGTCCGTATTCCTTTAAAATTAACGTTGAAAACATGTCAGATTTACACTCACCGCATTCCATGCTATGATTAGCATATTTAACTAATTTAGCAAAAGTGACTGTTTTACTCTCTGGCAATGTTAAATAAATAAACCTTTCAGAATCAACATTAGAGCCACATGTATTGAAACAGTTTTGACAACTATGTTCCCATTTATAAGAGAGACCAAACAAATTTTCAATGTGTACACCTTCTTCTTCCAGTACCTGAAGAAAATACAACAAGAATTCCTGTGCGTCTTGCTGTACATTTTGAGAAAACTGTGTACATCCTGAACATACATCTAAAAGTTTTCTAATTTCAGTAGCACTTTCTATTTGAGTTTTATCATTACTCAGCTTTTGAAAAAGGAGACTCAACTCAGAACAGAATCTTTTTCTCTGATTTACTATTATCTGCTCTTGCAAACTTTCCAGATAAAATGCAACATTCAGCACTACATTAGCGTAGCAGTTGACACCAGAGCTATTTTCAAAATGACATCCTACAACCTCTTCTTCATTTTCCTTTTTCTTTTTGCTTGCAATTACATCACTCCTCTTTGTTTTCCTCCTCTCTACATCCTCATTACAGATATTCTCATTTCTCCTTTTACGAGAAACTACACGTTTCTCTAACACAGGATACTGACCTAAATGAGGAGCATAGGTTCTTCTTAATCTATTATACTCCTTTACACAATTTGTATCAGCACTAACTTTTGAGTCATCAAAGTCTATCATGAATAAACCAGATAATGTTTTCACTCGTGACAAAGCTACATAAGCCATAACTTCTTTGAACACAGTTGAACCAATGTTCACAAATGCACAATCTACAGTCAATCCTTGAGACTTGTGAATAGTTACAGCATATGCTAGAGAAAACGGAAACTGTTTCCTTTGTACATATAAGTCTTTCACAAGCATAAAACGAACTGTACAACGACAAATGTCTATAACTTCTTCTATCTGATCAAATTTTATTTTTAAACATTCAATTCCATCTTTTTTCTGATAATTAATAAAACCCACAACTCTTCCCATAGCTCCATTAACTAAACCTTTTTCAACATCCAAATTTCTCCTTAAAAATACTCTACAGTTCATGCAAACATATAGATTTTTTTCTAATCCAGCAGTTTTGGAAATGTTCTTCTCTAGTGAATCCAATTTATTTTTCAGTTTGCCTGTTAATGTGATAGTAATTCTTCCATCCTGAATTTTGTCCACTGCTTCCAATTTCCTGATATCTTCCTTTTCCAATTTCAAAAGCTCCTCATTGAATATTGAGCATTCACGTAGAGTTGGCATTAAGCAGATGACACTTTTCTTTTCTGCAATGTTCTTGTATATCTTCTCTGCAACTATTTCTTCCTTTGGAAATAAATTATGTAGCAACCGACTCTGTAATGCTTTTGTGCCAGCTTCAGTGAGTAGTCCAATTCTGATATCTTTCAGAATACTTCCATATTCTTCATCGTTTGCTTGCCTCATATTAGTAGTAAGTTCCTTGTACTCAAAGAAGGACCAAATATTTGCATTACCGATGCTTCCCAATGACTTCTTTGTGTCTTCATGTGTCACAGTATTAAACACTGGTTGTCCTTTAACTGGAGTAAGCTGTAGAAGATCCCCAAAAACTATGACATGTTTTCCACCAAATAACACGTCATAGTCTGTCCTTAGAGTTTGCTGCATTCTTAAATGCACAAAGGCAAGCATTAAGTTTGATACCATGCTCACCTCATCAATAATGAGAACTTGCATCTTCTTCAATACTCTTGAAACTTCCAAGCATGCTTCTCCAGTTAGCTTGTGGGATTGTATTTTGTTCTCATGCTCCACTGGTAACATTAGCAAACGATGTAAGGTGATTCCTTTTATGTTATATGCTGCTAACCCAGTTGGAGCAGTAACCACACAAGACAAAGTAGAATCCGTTTTTTGCTGTAGGTAGCTTCTGATGACTTTTATTAGGAAACTTTCTCCAGTTCCAGCTTGCCCGCTTACATACATCCTGATTGGATGAAATGATGTGCATGAGCACTCTTTTTTTTCATGTAGTAATCCGTGATCAATTTTGTTTCTGATCTCTTCATAAATTTGTTGCTGCTCTTCATTCAGTTGTCTTTCCAAATTTGGTAAGTCTATAAATTCTTCTTGAGCTTGATTCATAGCCGTTTCCACTTCATTCATGGCTATTGCAGCTTCATTTTCAACGATTGGTTGTCCTAGGGGATCTTGACTGAGTGTTCCTGAACTTTGGCTGTCTTGAGAACTGTCTCTAGCTACTTCAGCTGCAATTGTAGTTTCCTGTTCAATTTCTTCATTTAACATTTGCACATAAGTTGTGAATGTACTGCATTGTATGCTGTCTTTGCAATCATTAAATGAATCTTCATAGCTTTGAAATTCTCCCAGTAGTTCGTCCTCTGTACGCCATGGTTTAAACAGCTGTAAAAGAGCCAAGTAGTAAAATTCCTTTTTGTCAGTAGTGTCGCAACTCAGCTTCCTGTGATTTATCAAACTTCCTTTTGTTTGCTTCACCAAACATCCTTCCTCACCAATGACTTTATATTTTCCATTGTTGATGTCTTCTGCGGCTTTCCGTGAATAAATGTAGTTCTGCAGCACTTCATAGAGACACATGTTCTCCAGATGATGACTTCTCTTGGGATAATATGTGTCCAACATGTTTGATTTCAAAATATCTGTACTTTCTGGGTCATTCTCGGCCAAATATTCAATTTCTCCAACAGATTTCAGTACCCGATTTCTCATTGCTGCAAGGCCTAAACTTGCCCAAATTATTCTTCTTGATTTCGAGTAGAGACTTGCAGAAGATAACCTATCTGAACATTCGTAGGATCCAATTTCTCGATGCGATAACATCTTTAAACTGAAACTGTACAGCTTCTTACTGACAGTCTTCTCGTGACAAATCTCTTCCCACATTTCCTTCAATTCAGTTTTTTCAGATTTAGTAATGTAAGACGTTACATATCGAGCAACAGCAATGGAATTGTCAGCTACATACTGTATATCCATGTTAGCATTCCACATGGATAAAATGACTGGGTTGTAGTCATTTATATTTTTTGATTCTTCTTTTCTTTTAAGGTTGTAGGTATTCTTAGGTGATTTTCTTGTAATAGTATGTCTCACAGATGACATAAAACTGTTTACTCTTCCATTTGAAAGAACAGGTCTAGGAAATCCAAATCGACATTTAGTGTAGTATTTATCTTTGCTCTTGTATTTCCGTCGACAGTATTTTCCACACCGATGACTTTGGAAACGTAAAACTTGCTCCTTTAACTTTTTCTCTTCTGTGCTTTTTGGTATAGCACATGTTGCATATTCTTCAATGAAAGATAACACTGCTTCATCAGTATCTGTTCCAAACTTTGGGGCATCCTTGATCCACAACAGCATATGAATATGAGGAGCACCTCTTGCCTGGTACTCTTTTCTCCAAAAGAAATCCTCTACTTCTCCAAGAGGTGTATTTTTTTTATTGCAGATGAAGGACATCATAGCCTCAAATCTATGATTGAAATATCTGCAAACATTAACCGGATCCAATGAGCACAGTTCTCCTGCTGTCTTGTATTCGATGTTTTTAATGTTTGAATTTGCCTCTCGTAGAAAATCCAGTAAATCATCCCAAGCGTACTCAGCACAGCTTAGAGTAAGGAACCATGTTGGTGTTCCTAAATTTCGTAACATGCATTTTAATTCACCATGGCGTCGGTACCAATATTCATTTGTCCCACGCTGACAAGCCATCAGATTGATCAGTTGTGTTTCCAAATGATCATCTCGGTGCTGCACTTTCTCCATAAAATCCTTAGCAGACATATTTTGTAAATGTACTCCACTTTTTAAAATGTGATTTACTGCATATGATAATGCAGACAAGTCGCTTTCAAATAAAAGATGGAATAAATAAGGAATACTTTGTCGAAATCTTGGATCTTCTGCATATAGTCTTGTAGTCCGATACTCAGAAGCTGGAATCTGTTCTGGACGTTCATCGTATCGTCCTCCTTTTCCTGTAGGAAACAGCTGGGGAAAACATCGAGCTTCCAAGCTCTCCTCCCATACACTCACAGGAGTTCCTTTTGCTTTCTTCATGTGAAACAGATCAATATTGTCTCCCATAACTTCTTTTGAATGAGGAGGATGTATGCTAAAATGTTCATAAACTTCTTCTTCCTTTGACTTGTCCACTTTTTCAATTTGTCCAGTTGGTGTTTCTGTGTCTTCTTGTAAATCTTCTTCTTCTTCTTCTATATAAATTGATTCATACCATTTGTTATTCCTTTTCAAATACAAATTTGCTCTTTGTACTTTCCGTACATCTACCAGCTCCTGCCAAATCTTCTTATTCTTTGTAGGTACACCATTAACCAGAATAACTAATGGTTCACTTTCCAAAGTATCTGCATTAATAGTTTCCATATTTTTTTTCAAATCCAAGGGCAAATACACCACTCTTCCTTTTAAACCTCTCAGTAAATCTGAAGGAGGTAATTTACCAGTTTTTGGCTCCATACGCACTATGGTCTGGAACGGATGAACACATTGAATAAGTATAGACTCATATGTATTTAATTCAGAAAGTTCGGCAGGAATAGCATCCAATTCTAAATTATTATGTACAGCTCTGGTCGGCATTCTATTTTCTTCTAACTTGTTGTAACAGTATTTACAAATACGCTGATCTTCAACCAATTCAAAACAATTTTCAAGAAATATATATGTGGCAAAATCCTTCCACTTATAATTATCTTCATTTTCACTCTTTCTGTAGAGATCAACATACCTGGTTTGTTTTCTATAATGAGTTCTGCGGCAACAAATACAAGTAATATTTGGTCTTTCATTAGAGATTATTGCAAATTTTGTTATGTGATCATTAAATGTCTTACTTACAGAGGGTTCTACATTCTCTTCCACTTCTTCCTCATTTACTGTGTCCTTCTCTGCACTGTTTTGTTCAGGACCAAAGTAACAAAACTGAATTTCATCAATAACCTTCTCTACATCTGATACCGATCCACGGAACAGAGCCCTATTCAATTCATCTAACTTTATTGCTGGACTTTTAGCAAAATACAACCGTCTCACAAACTTTCTCATTTCAGTATGATGAACAGCCAGCATCCTAAAATGATGAAAAACACTTTTACACACTTTTCTAGATAGACAAGCCAGAGAATGACCCTGCAAACCAGTATTCTCTCTCACTCTGCATGGATCTAGACTTTGAAGCACCTTAATCTTCTGTTTTACACTTTTTTTTACTATATTCTCTTAGAAACTCACGAAATTTATCAATAGATTCCTGACGCACAGTGCAAATACTACTACAATTCCAAGTGTACACTGGGGCTTTAGGACGTCTCCCCATAGCCTCATCCGCCATCACTTGTACCTCATCTCTTGGAACCATTTTCTCCTTCTCCATTATACAACCGTTTTTCACTTCGTAAGCACGACCTCTGGTGTCAACTGCATGCAGCAAACTATTACTTTGAAAATAACTCTCTTCATTAAAAAAAGGTTCACTACTTGAACTATGCATCCATTCTCCTAAAAACACTTTACAAAAGTTTGTTCTTTTCACTTCTCTTTTCCTTTTGGTTTGTGATTTCAGTACATTAACCATTTTATCTAATGTACGCATCCTATTCAAAATTAAAATGAATAGTTTCCTTTTTAATTCTAATGCCTTAGCTGCAATGGCTTCAATTTCTTTTTTTCTCTTATAAAATTTAGCCTTTTGCTTATATTTCTTCACATCCTTTATCAAATTGGCCATAACTCTTCTCTGAAACATTTTTCTACGTATCTCTTTAAACGCTGTTTTTCTGTTTAAGTTAATCTTTATTGTTTCTGAAGGTATATTTGCATTAACTAAATGCTCAATTTTTTCCTGTTCTTTTCTATTTAAAACATTCTTTCCAGTACAGACATTTTGTACATTTTTCCTTTTTTTGAAGATGTTCTTTAAAAAATCTTTTGTCTGCTTACCAGAAGACTTTCTCTTTTTCCCAACATGAGCATCTCCAGCTAACTTAGGTCCTCCAGTTGTCTTCAAATATAGTTTTTTTTGTGGTTTTTCCTTAGTCTGGATTTTGTAGGCATCTTAAATTTTGTTCACTGCTCTTCAGCAATACCTGAAAAAAACTAAAAAATAAAATCTTTATTTTATTTAAATATATTACTACAGTTTTTATGATCTTTTCAAATCTTAAAATACTAAGTACCCCTTTCCTACAAGTGAAAATCACAATAACACCTTCACAAATTAAATATCTAAAAACAATTCCTGTGTGCACACAGAGTCATGGTTTGAAATTAGGCAAAAAACGAAGTTTCTTTGCCAATTGGAAAGCACACTTCCTACTGCTTTTTTGGCAAGTGATAAGTACTTTTACACTCTGACACATTTCTAATCCACTTTTCAGATTCTCAAAAAAGCACATGTCCAAACAGCTTTTTCAGACCAGAAACATCTGTAACCTGGGTGACTGACTACACTCCAGCAAGGGCAACCAGCCTTAGTGATGCTGAATGTATTTGCATTACTGACTGCAACCTCAAACCCCACTCGGTTGTGAATACTGTGCATGATTCCACAGGGTAAGCAGCTGGGTGTGTGCTAAGAGTCTGCTTCTGCATAAAAAAATAGCTCCCCCTTTCCTACTAATGCAACTGTAAAATTACCAGAGCAATACGCAATAAATCTCTGCCTGTAATTCCTCTTTGCACACAGAGTCATGTTTTCATATTAGTCAGAAAACGAAATTTCTTTGCCAATTTGAAAGCACACTTACTACTCTTTTTTTTGGCAAGTGATAAGTACTTTTACAGTCTGACACATTTTGAATCCACTTTTCAGATTCTCAAAAAAGCACATGTCCAAACAGCTTTTTCAGACCAGAAACATCTGTAACCTGGGTGACTGACTACACTCCAGCAAGGGCAACCAGCCTTAGTGATGCTGAATGTATTTGCATTACTGACTGCAACCTCAAACCCCACTCGGTTGTGAATACTGTGCATGATTCCACAGGATAAGCAGCTGGCTGTGTGCTAAGAGTCTGCTTCTGCACAAAAAATAGCTCCCCCTTTCCTACTAATGCAACTGTAAAATTACCAGAGCAATACGCAATAAATCTCTGCCTGTAATTCCTCTTTGCACACAGAGTCATGTTTTCATATTAGTCAGAAAACGAAATTTCTTTGCCAATTTGAAAGCACACTTACTACTCTTTTTTTTGGCAAGTGATAAGTACTTTTACAGTCTGACACATTTTGAATCCACTTTTCAGATTCTTAAAAAAGCACATGTCCAAACAGCTTTTTCAGACCACCAACATGTGTAACCTGGGTGACTGACTACACTCCAGCAAGGGCAACCAGCCTTAGTGATGCTGAATGTATTTGCATTACTGACTGCAACCTCAAACCCCACTCGGTTGTGAATACTGTGCATGATTCCACAGGATAAGCAGCTGGGTGTGTGCTAAGAGTCTGCTTCTGCACAAAAAAATAGCTCCCCCTTTCCTACTAATGCAACTGTAAAATTACCAGAGCAATACGCAATAAATCTCTGCCTGTAATTCCTCTTTGCACACAGAGTCATGTTTTCATATTAGTCAGAAAACGAAATTTCTTTGCCAATTTGAAAGCACACTTACTACTCTTTTTTTGGCAAGTGATAAGTACTTTTACAGTCTGACACATTTTGAATCCACTTTTCAGATTCTTAAAAAAGCACATGTCCTAACAGCTTTTTGAGACCAGCAACATGTGTAACCTGGGTGACTGACTACACTCCAGCAAGGGCAACCAGCCTTAGTGATGCTGAATGTATTTGCATTACTGACTGCAACCTCAAACCCCACTCGGTTGTGAATACTGTGCATGATTCCACAGGATAAGCAGCTGGGTGTGTGCTAAGAGTCTGCTTCTGCATAAAAAAATAGCTCCCCCTTTCCAACTAATGCAACTGTAAAATTACCAGAGCAATACGCAATAAATCTCTGCCTGTAATTCCTCTTTGCACACAGAGTCATGTTTTCATATTAGTCAGAAAACGAAATTTCTTTGCCAATTTGAAAGCACACTTACTACTCTTTTTTTTGGCAAGTTATAAGTACTTTTACAGTCTGACACATTTTGAATCCACTTTTCAGATTCTTAAAAAAGCACATGTCCAAACAGCTTTTTGAGACCAGCAACATGTGTAACCTGGGTGACTGACTACACTCCAGCAAGGGCAACCAGCCTTAGTGATGCTGAATGTATTTGCATTACTAACTGCAACCTCAAACCCCACTCGGTTGTGAATACTGTGCATGATTCCACAGGATAAGCAGCTGGGTGTGTGCTAAGAGTCTGCTTCTGCATAAAAAAATAGCTCCCCCTTTCCTACTAATGCAACTGTAAAATTACCAGAGCAATACGCAATAAATCTCTGCCTGTAATTCCTCTTTGCACACAGAGTCATGTTTTCATATTAGTCAGAAAACGAAATTTCTTTGCCAATTTGAAAGCACACTTACTACTCTTTTTTTTGGCAAGTGATAAGTACTTTTACAATCTGACACATTTCTAATCCACTTTTCAGATTCTCAAAAAAGCACATGTCCAAACAGCTTTTTGAGACCAGCAACATGTGTAACCTGGGTGACTGACTACACTCCAGCAAGGGCAACCAGCCTTAGTGATGCTAAATGTATTTGCATTACTGACTGCAACCTCAAACCCCACTCGGTTGTGAATACTGTGCATGATTCCACAGGATAAGCAGCTGGGTGTGTGCTAAGAGTCTGCTTCTGCATAAAAAAATAGCTCCCCCTTTCCATCTAATGCAAATGTAAAATCACCAGAGCAATACCAAACAGCTGACTGAGACCAGCAACATGTGTAACCTGGGTGACTGACTACACTCCAGCAAGGGCAACCAGCCTTAGTGATGCTGAATGTATTTGCATTACTGACTGGAACCTCAAACCCTAAAAGTATTCCTTATTTATACCAGTACACCTTAATTTATGGTGAAAACATAGTCCATATTATTTTACATGTTCCTCACATTTAAATTTCTCCCAAAACACAAAATGATAAACACAACTTCAACAAAAGGAATTCCAATTCTATTATTCATTTCTTAACTCACCTTTAAAATGAGTTAGTTGTGAAAGAAATGTGGCACTCAAACAGCAGATTATCAGAGCCAGGATCTCTGTTCTGTACACCTCTCTCCTCTCAGCAGAACCAGATAATGGCAAAGTTTCCCTCTCTTTTTCCACACATATACATGTTAGTTTCAAATCTCAGTGCTTCCCCCTTTTTTTCAAATGTAATCACACATTTCTATTGGTTGAAAACCAACCCTTTTCCAACTGTACCCTTCCCCCAACTTGACTTCAGCCAAGTACCCTTCCCCCAACTTGACTTCTGCCTGCTACCATAGCAACTGCTCTTGAAACACTGCTGTGTAGAGTTAGGTCAGAAGTTCACCACACAATTTTTCATTTCCAAAGAGCAGGAGTGCTTGACTTTTCAAACCTAACAGCAAATCCATAGTACTGTTCTTTGGTAACACATTTTTCTGTACCAATACAAAACATGCTTCTATAAATTTACACATACAGCCTAGTTTTTAGTGTAGAATGGTATGAAACAGCCAATCAGTTCTTTTTTTTAAAAAAAATATGTATGCCTCCATTTCCAAACTGTCTTTCATTTCTTTTTACCATTCTACTGAATTACACCTCCTGAGTGCACCCCGATCTCCTTGGAAGATGTTCACAGTGTGGATTGTAGGACACAGCTATGTCTTCTGGAGTGAAAAGTATGCAGAGAAAACAGGTATGGTGAGAGACCTTGCTTTGCCAAATGTAGACATTAAATGGATTGGTCAGAGAGGGTTAAAGTGGCACCAATTGATGCCATTGGTGAAATCCTTCATGCAAATCCAACACCCTGACCTCATAATAGTGCACTGTGGTGGCAATGACCTAGGCACTTTGACTGGGGTAGGTCTGGAAATGCTTATGAAGGACACCTTTGCACAACTGTTTTCACTTTTCCCTAAAACTGCCTTTGTGTATTCTAACATATGCCAAAGGCAAAAATGGAACTGGTCCAATCAATTTTGTCCGCAGATTGACAAAGCAAGAAAGCACGTCAACAAATCTGTTTCTGCTTTCCTCCGAGACTATGGTATGGGTTCCATTTACAACAACAACTTGCGTTACGACATGCAAGACATTTATTGAGGAGATGGTGTACACTTCACTGATGAAGGAAACAGAGTCTTCCTCTTGAACCTTAGACTCTGCGTCGGTACTTACTTGTAGGTACCACTAAAAAATCAAATCACTTCATAAACACAACGGCTCTTTTTAGAGCCCCCTAATATCTAAACACTTATTTCTGAATTTTATTTATTTTTTTATTTTTTTTTTCTACCGTACGCGTACGGTAAGCTTACGGTAAGCTTACCGTACGCGTACCCCGCGATTTTTTTTAAAAAATTAAGAAATGTTTTTTTTGTACTTTTCTGTCCTTCTTTGACCCCCTTTCAAATGTTAGGGGGTCTGTAACTCTCTTCCTTGCCCCCTTTTCAAGTTATCACCCTTTTTTTTCTGAGTGAAACACACAAAATGGCGGCCGCCGCTTCCTGGTTTCGACCGATTCGAATGTTTACTAAGATCTAACAGCCAATCAGAATTGCGCTCGCGCACGTCACCGTACGCGTACGGTAAGCGCACGGTAAGCGCACCGTAAGCTGACTCAGATATATATATTGATTTAAAGGCTATTTTCTCTGAATCTACTGAACAGATTTACACCAAACCTACAAAAGGCACTTCCTTGACCTGTAGACTACCTCTCTGCCAAATTTCAAGGAACTCTGTTCAGCCGTTCGGACTGTAGCTGTGTCTAAAGGTCCTATGGAAAAATGCATGGGAAAAACGCGTTTTGGGACCCCCCTTTTATCTCAGCCCCCGCTTGACGAATTCCCCCGAGACTTTCAGGGTAGGAGCGGAGCGTAGCGCCCCATTAGTTTTGAAAATTTCGCGAGGATTCGTCGACCGGCGCCAAAGTTATTCAAAATAGAATGTTGCGGTTTTCCTATGGAAACAGGGTCCTAACTATAACTACCTACTGGCGACCGCCAGTAGGTAATTTACACACACACATATATATATATATATATATATATATATATATATATATATATATATATATATATATATATATATATTACGGGTCGCCTGCAGCGCCTGTCCTCCGATCGTGGTCTTCGCCGGTGCCCCAAACACTGCGGGAGCAGCAGGTGGGAGGCAAGCAGGAAACTGAGCACCAGGCCAAGAAGACATGAGGGCCAGGGGCGTGACCCACCGTGGAGGGCAGTGAAGGGTCCGTTGATTGGGATTACTTCTTTCAACAGGTGCCTTCTATTAGAAAGCTACAATGGGGTCAGTGCGAGAAAACATATTTTCGTTAGAATTGGAAAAGTGTTGTGACTTTAGATTGGTGGACAGACTTTTTGTCCCAGGACTGGCTGGAACAGTAGAGATGTAGGGCCATATGTAGATAGCTAAATACCGGTCGGTAATGGCCGATAATCGGTAATTTTCCCATTACCGACCGGTATTTAGCCCTTTCTAATGTAGGAGGCAGGTTTTAAGGATTCGGTAATTTACAGAATCGGTATTTTAAGAAATCGGTAAAATACCGAATCGGTAAATTACCGAATCCTTATATCCTATGTAGGGAGCACTCAAGTGAGTGCATATGTGGTTTAAGGATTCGTTATTTACCACCAACTACAAGTTGATGGTAAATACCGAATACCTTTTCCAAAGCAATATTGTGCTTTTTTAAAAGAGCCATGTGGCAGACATACATGCCCTTAGGGCATGTATGTGCGCCACATGTGCACACATGCACGATTCAGCAGTGCAACAGGGTGTCAATGTGACACCCTGCTACCCTTGAATATGCTCCCCCTATTACCGATTCGGTATTTACCGAATCGGTAATAGTGAATGGCTTCCCATTTATTCCTATGGGCCTCCTGGCCCATAGGAATGAATGGGAAGGTGATTCCTTATTACCGAATCGGTATTACCGATTCGGTAGTAACGAATATTACCGATTCTGTATATTTTACCGAATTTTTAGCTACATATGAAATACCGATTCCTAAATACCGAATCGGTAAAATTCGGTATTTAGGAATCGGTATTTCATATTTACCTACATCGGGCCCCTAATGCGGTCAGGAAAACTTCACATCTGCCACTCTATTGATATAATCAGATAGATATTTGTAAAGATGCACCTCTAACTATTGGAGATGGAAAATGTTGCCATATTATTTCTGGTCATTTTTCAAATAATAGCAGTTAACATGCCATATAATTTTGCTGACCTTATCGACAATTCCAATTTCGTCACATTGTACTTCACGAGTGGAATAACAGAATGGAGACGAGCCTGGTGTGAATTGCTTACACATTTGCGCAGGTACGATTTCTCTGCCCTCCATGGTGCCACTGATCTTTGAGCTGCTCCACAGAGAGGTAACCAAGTAGACATCTCTCAAAAATGAAACACTAAAACTTGCAGAGCTCGGATGCACTTGCAACAGAAGGCTGCTCCTGACATTTCACTGCGAGCTTGACAGCCAGCCATAGGCTCTGGCCTAATATTGTCAGCATTTAACTTCCATATACTCTGGTGGATTACTTCCTGATGTATCATATCACTGCACTTTGCCCTCTTTCGATATGGTGACCATACATGCGTCTTGAGATTAATATATGCTCAATACTTATACTGAAAAGGCATGATATATATTTTATTTATTTTATTTATCTATTAAATTTATAATGTGTGACAGCTACCCAAAAAGGGTTTCCCGGCGCAAAAGCATATCAGAGACTGTGTTTAAAAGGCTACAGACTTCTGGTTGAAAAGCCACGTCTTCAATGATTTGCAAAATTGGACGTATTCTGTTTCGTTTCGGAGAGCTATGGGCAGGGCATTCCAAAGTGAGGGGCCTAGGTATGTGAATGACCTTCCACCCATCCAAGATAGTTTAATTTTAGGAACGAAAAACTTCCCCTGAGTGGAGGAGCGGAGGTTGCGAGGCGGGACGTATGGACGGACCAGTGATTGGAGGTATTGAGGGGCAACTCCTGTTTTGATTTTAAACATGTAGCTCAGGGCTTTGAACTTGATTCGGTTCTCCACCCTGAGCCAGTGTAGGTCTCGTAGATGGCCGGAGAAAGAGGTGGCTCTAGGGACCCGGCACAGAAGCCTTGCCGCGGAGTTCTGGACCATTTGCAGCCTGCGAGTCACCTCCTTGTTTGAGCCCACATTGCCGTAGTCCAGCCTTGAAGTGATCAGTGCATGGACAACAGTTTTCTGAGTGGGCTCTGGTAGCATCCAGATGACCTTTTTTAGCCACTTCAGGATTGTAAAACATGTGGCAGCTACCTTGACAGCTTGGGAGTGTATACTGAGAGAATCATCAATGGTGACGCCAAGTTGCGAACTTGGCGGGAGGGTAAAGGAAGAGCACCCATCTCACAGGGCTAGTGTTGAGGGCCCCAAAGTTCCTTGTTCTTCCCAAGTATGAGGACCTCGGTTTTCTCACCATTGAGATTGAGGTAGTTTGATTGCATCCATGATGAGATTTTGCTCAGACCCAACTGGAGGGGAGAAAACCCGGCCGTGCTCTTCATGGAGAGACAAAAAATTATTTGGGAGTCGTCCGCATAGGAAAACGGGGTCAGCTCGGACTCTTCTGCAACGTCGGCTAAGGGTCTTATGTACAAATTAAAAAGTATAGGGCCAAGAATGGAGTCTTGAGGTACCCCATGGGCAAATGAGTAGATATCGGAGCTGGCTGTGGGGGAAAACATTTGAAAGGTGCGATTTGTGAGAAAAGAGATGAGCCATTTAAGAGCTGAACCGCATATCACTATCAAAGCCACAATCAAAGCCCTTTATAATCCTGCACCACATACATTTTGTGTTATTTCATGGCATGTCGCCTACACAATGCCAGATGGATACAAAGAGCCCTAAAGAGAAAAGTGCTGCATTTGGGAAACATTACACAGATTGAACAGGTACTATTACATCGGTGCAATTTTTCACTTCGTTTGTACCCCAGAGCAGTACAAAAACAATGTTTGTACTCATAGCAATAAAAATGTAATGTATGCTGGTTCTTACTTCTGGGTTCAGAAGCTGCGGTGGTGGTGGAAAATAATTGGTGAAGAAGGTATCTTTTAGTGGTTTAATGTGGTAATATTATAGGAAGCAGTAGCACCACATAATAGTCTAGGACGACGGGGGAGAAAAGTACGTTTGCCAGAGTGGTCGAAAAATCTGAAACATTTGAAGAAAGATGTGGATCTAGCTTTCAGCACAAAATAAAAATGGCAGCTTGCCAGTACTGGAATTATAAACATTTGACTCATGCAACATAACAAATTATGGTGTATGGCATAAGGGGTTATAGGGGCAGTGATAATAAGTGTATTATTTTTACAATGTATCCTGAAGGCAATTGACAAGAGATGATAAAGCAGTTCTGTTTGCTTCACTTGTCCCAACAAATCACATTTGAAGATTGTTGTATACATACTTGTTCATGGCGCGTGGTGTCCACGAGCAAACTTGCATCTTGCTCGTGGAAACCACGCGGAGTGTTGTGTTTCGAACAGGGAGACTCGGGTGGTGGTGAGCGTTGGGGGAAACGTTGGGATTCATGTTTTGTACTGGAACTGGGAAGGTGAATAAACTTATGCTCCGGCTGAACTTCGTTGTTACTCGTTATTTGTGATAAACGAGTCTTTTTAACATTGGCGACGATCGGGCACGGACCGCCCTTGCTTATTTGAAGAAGAAAAGCTGATTTTTAAGGGAGTATTGTGTTCAGTTGAAACTGACACTGTAAGGAGCGTCTCGATAAGGACAAATTCAACGGAAAAAAAAATTCAAGCCCTTTTGGATACAAGGGGCATCCGTCTGCAGCAGTCTATCAACGAGCATTTAATCTGACAAAAGTAAGTCGGAATGAATGTGTTGAGGGTGTAATCAGTTTAAGGAAACAGCAAGGATTGCATCGGAGGTCATTTAAAAAAAAAAACGAGTTTATTACTCACGATTGCAGAAGGATCCTGCACTTGTTTTCTTCTGATTTTCACAGCGTTGGTGTGCATGCGCGCGCTGTATCAGCGCGTCACGTTGATCGACAAGAATGTAAACACAATCTTGTTTCTCGGATCATCTGATTCAACAAAAGATCGACAAGAATCTAAAAACAACCTTGTTTCTCGGATTATCTGATTCTACAAAAAGAACCGAGACTGCATAATTCGTGTAAATTCAGTTTCAGTTACTGGAAGCAGATTGTATCATCGTGTCACGTTCTTCGTAAATACAATTTTGTTTTTGGATTGCCTGATTCAACACAAGGAACTGAGACAGCACATATTCATGTAAACTCAATTTTAGTTGCTGAAAGTAGTGTAGGGTGTAATTAATTTGTCAGATAATCTACAGAAGCCGACAAACAATATGTGAGTTATAATAATTTATGTGTTTTAAGTTTATTGCTATTTTGCATGTAAAATTTACAGTTTATCTACCACTTATAGTGCAATATGTCTGGTATCGTACCTCCTCCTTCTTTTCTATCATCATCGGGTGATCCCCCCATGCCATGGGAAGTATGGGAACCAGTATTTTTGGCATATGTGGAGGTTTTAGAAGGCGAGGATTGTGAACCAGAAAGGAAATTGTCACTGTTAAAACATTGCTTAGGTGGATTTGGTCTAAAAGAATTTCAAACGTTACCTGCGTTGATTAGTCCTGGGAGAATTAATGTTTACCAGTATGCTTCGACACAGCTTAACATACGTTTTGGAAAAAAAAAAAATGTAGTGATGGAAAGATTTATCTTCTACTCCCGTAAACAACGCAGCGACGAATCTATTGAAGACTATGTCTCAGCACTCAGATCGTTGGCAGTTTCTTGCAAATTTGAGAATATATCATATGAACAAGTACTGAGAGATCAAATTTTAATGCGTACAAACAGCAAGAAAGTTCAGGAGAAATTATGGTCAACATCTGACTTGTCATTAAATGCAGCTATTGATATTGCAAAATCCATTGAACACTCTGAAGAGTTCGTGAAAGAAATTAGAGGAAATGAGAAAACAGATGTATTCAGTGTCAACAAAGAGTTAAAAGATAGTGATAAACAAAAAAGAATTGTTGCCCAAAGATCTGAAAACTTTGCGAAAAATGGGAACAGAATTAAGTATTCAAATGCTAGGGGTGAGAAACATAATTCATTATTATTGTGTTTCAGGTGTGGAAGCAACAGCCATCTAGCAAATTTCAAAGGGTGTCCTGCTATTGACAAAGTTTGTTCTAAATGTAATAGGAAAGGTCATTTCAGTAGGTTTTGCAAAACACCCACAAAGAAAGTAAATTACATACAGTTTTCAGATGATTATGAGCCGTCCTATGACAATGATGAAAATGAAATTAACACTGTAATTAATGTATGTAGTGATGACAAGGTTTCGAAATTTCCTTCCTGTCTCATCAGTGTTGATGGTGTGTTGTTGAGATTTTTGGTTGATTCTTGCGCATGGTATTCTATTATTTCTTTGAAAGTTTTCAACGAAAATTGGCCTAAAAGGGAACTTAGTGATCCTGATGTTTCTCCAGGTGGTTACACAGGGCACAAGATTGATTTGATTGGATATTTTTACGCGAACATAAAATTCGCAGGACGGCAAACTCACAGTAAAATTTATGTGGCAAAGTCAGGAAAATCACTTTTAGGGTGGCCACATCAACACGAATTAAGCATCAAACTTGACCCAAGAGCCAATCCCCCAGTTTTTGTTGTTGACCATGATGTTCACCATGGTCCGGTTATTGTGGATGAGCTCATTAAGGAATTCCCTAGTGTTTTCAGTGGCAAGCTTGGGAAATACGAAGGGTTTGAACATGAAATTAAACTCCATGAGAATGCCATTCCTGTACGTCAGAAAGTAAGAAATGTTCCATTGTCATATAGAGATAAATTGAAGAGTATGTTGAAAAATCTCTGTAATGATGGCATCATTGAGCCAATAGAATCTTCCCCGTGGGTTTCTCCCATTGTGATTTCAGTCAAATCTTCAGGAGAGCTCAGATTATGTGTGGACTTGCGCAGTTTGAACCGAGTCATTTGGGTAGATGCACATCCTCTTCCTAATTTGCATGAGATGGTTTCTACCCTATCCGATGCGCAAGTATTCTCCTGCATTGATTTGGCAAGCGCGTACCACCAGGTAGTCCTGTCTGATGACTCAAAAAATTATACGGCGTTTATCACACCTGAAGGTCTATTCAGGTATCGTCGTATGCCATTTGGGTTGGCTAGTGCTGCTTCTGTTTTCCAGAGGTTGATGAAAGAAACTCTAGAGGGGCTATCAGGGGCCATCGCTTTCCAAGATGATATTTTAGTTTTTGGGAGGAATGATGAGGAGCATGATGAAAATTTACATAACGTCATTGCAGCCTTAGCAAAGAAAGGCCTTACTCTTCGGTTAGATAAATGTAAAATAAAGGCTAAGGAAGTGGATTATTTAGGACACACTATCAGTGGAAAGGGGATCAAACCAAAACATAAGCACATTGAGAGCATTACCAATGCTCCTCTACCGACCTCGAAAGAACAGTTGGTTGCTTTTCTTGGATTGATTGAATTTTATGCTAAATTCATTCCTAATTATTCCATGAAGACTGAACCATTCAGGTGCCTATTGAAAAAAAATGCAAAGTTTGTGTGGACAAGTGACATGACTGAGGCGTTTGAGAAATTGAAGGCATTCATTGTTAATGCACCTTGTTTAAGACCGTTTGTCCCTGGGAAAAAATGCATAGTTATGGTAGATGCAAGCAATTTAGGTCTAGGTAGTGTTTTATTGCAGAAAGATAATTCTAGTGAATGGATTGTAGCATATGCGTCCAGGGTTTTGAGAGATGCAGAGAAGAACTACTCTGTCATTGAAAGAGAGTTACTTGCTTGCGTATGGGGAGCAGAACACTTTAGAAGTTTCTTGTGGGGGACTGATTTCATAATAAAAACTGATCACAAACCGTTAGTTTTTCTAATGTCTCCTGGCGGCGGTAGATCCATGTCTGCACGGTTAGCTAGGTTGTCATCAAGGTTACAATCCTTTCGTTTTCACATTGAATATGTCCAGGGGAAAGCGAATATGCATGCGGATTGCATGTCCAGGTTACCTTTGGATAGTAATAAAGATCATCAGGAGGATGATTGTGAAGTTGCTTTCACAACGCATGATATCAATCTCTTACATGGTGATAAGGCGAGTCTAGATGAAAAGGTTTGGATGGAAGCAATGAGAAATGATAGTGAATTGAGTAATGTTAAGAATTACATTGTGCAGGGATGGCCGGAGGAAAGGAAATTATCTGGTGATATGATGAGTTATTCCAAGGTCCATGATGAATTAGCCATTGAGAATGGGTTGGTTATGAGGATGGACAGAATAATTCCTCCCTTTTCTCTTAGAGAAACCATTATGGGAATTGGCCATGAGGGACACTTGGGAGTTTCATTCACTAGGAGGCGAATAAGGGAAGCATATTGGTGGCCTGGCATTGATTCCGCTGTGGAACATTTTGTACGCAAATGTAACAAATGTTCGAATAGTGACAAATCTGCGGTGCCTTTAAGAGTTGAGTCGTGTCCTGTGGAGTATCCTGTTGGGCCATGGAGGAAACTAGGGCTCGACATTATTGGTCCATTTCATGTTTTGCCCAAGGATAAGTGCTTTGGGATCGTTCTAATTGATTATTTTTCAAAGTGGCCTGAAATCAAGATGGTTAAGGAAGTTACGTCACAAAGTGTCATTGAATTTCTTGATGGTATATTTTGTAGGGAAGGTATTCCTCAGGAGATTGTCACAGACAATGGTCCCCAGTTCATTAGCAGAGAAATGGAGTCATTTTTTGAAAAATGTGGCATAACTCATAGGAGAATTTCAGTTTTCCATCCGGAGTCAAATGGTCAGGTGGAACGCTTTAATCGCGTGGTGAAGGAAGCGATCCAACTTGCCATTAAGGGTGGACTCAATTGGAGCAATGCTCTACAGTCCATGCTACTAGCATATAGGACATCTCCTAATTCAGTAACCTTAATCAGTCCATTCGAGCTTTTGAGGGGACGGAAGCCCAGTACTTGTTTGGTTCCATGGTGGTTAAAGAAGGGTATGGATGATAAGAAGTTGGTTGCTGTTGATTACAATGTAGTTAGACAAAGGGTCAGTGAGTATAAAAAAAAAATAAAAGAAACTATGGACCAGAAGCGAGGTCCAGTGAGCATACAAAAAATTGGAGTGGGTGATCTGGTTCGCATAAAGAGGAAAGAGAATGTCCTTAAGGGTTCCCAAATCTGGTCAGATCCAAAAAGGGTTGTACAAGTTTTCAACAATGCGGTGAGAATAGAGGGTGGAAGTGTTTGGAATCTGAGCAGAGTTTCTGTATTTAAGGGTTCTACACAACCATCTGGGAATGCATCCAATGACATGTGTTTAGATAATGTAAGCAATGACATTCCATTTAGAAATGTTAAAAATGACACACGATTGGAGAATGTGCACAATGAAATGAGGTATGATCAACAACCAGGGTGTTCTCATTGGGGAAGAGATTTTTCTGGAAGAAAACGTGAACACCATTGCCCGGGAAGGTTTAAAGATTATATTATGGTTTAGTTTAACGAATAACAATGAAAAAAAAAATGAATGAATAATAAAGGGGGGGAGATGTGTTGTATACATACTTGTTCATGGCGCGTGGTGTCCACGAGCAAACTTGCATCTTGCTCGTGGAAACCACGCGGAGTGTTGTGTTTCGAACAGGGAGACTCGGGTGGTGGTGAGCGTTGGGGGAAACGTTGGGATTCATGTTTTGTACTGGAACTGGGAAGGTGAATAAACTTATGCTCCGGCTGAACTTCGTTGTTACTCGTTATTTGTGATAAACGAGTCTTTTTAACAAAGATCACTTATGTCGTTACGGCTGCTTTTGCACGGAGCAGACTGATGCCATGGTTTATTTGTCCGTGCTCCTGAAGGGCATCAGAGCAGGCAAAGCCCACATCATGTACTGAGGACTACCTAAAGGTGAGAGTTAGTCTGCACTGCTGCAGTACAGAGGCAGCACCTGTGAAAACAGCCACGCACAGTCACAGACAGAGGAGAAGACACCACCCTAGAGAAATAAGCAGGCACAGATAAGTTAAAGAACGGGACCAAGAGTAGAGGGTCAGAGAGTTCTCGGCTGGATTTTAATTCTACAGTGCCTTGACAGATAAATGTTTTCTCCCCTAATGAACTCAAGCTCTATTTTCCAAAGGGCCACCTTTCCTAAATTCCTCCTCGTTAAGTTTGGCACTCTGAAATTCAGCAGACAGTTTTGTCATGAGTTGCACAAATCTTTACAGAACTGAGCTCCGAGTGCACCGGCACACTCTACTCCGCCGGCGGTAGGCGGAGCTTTTGAGGAACTCTGTGCTCCTAGCGGAGTGCGGAGAAACAAAACTCCAGGAACTCTGTCAGCAGAGCGGAGTGTACCTCCCACCCCTTCTGGGCACCCATAAATAGTTAGGTGTCCATACCTTCCATAGGGATGGCCACTTACTGCATCACAATCTAGACAGTGAGCCCTGTTAACAAAGGTAAATTTACATGTATAGATTTAGTACAAGAAAATGTACTCATACTCTTTTGAGTAACTTTACTACTTTTAGTTGTTCAGAATTTCCAAGTGTAAGGCTACTCAAAGTGTAGACTTACATGTCTCCATCCTCTGAAAGCAAGGGATGGAGCTAAATTAATGATTGTAAAGTTACTATATGTAACGTAGGCTGAGATGTATATGGTGGCCTCAAGGGACATTACACCTGCCCACTAAGAGGAGAGGTCTATGCGTGTTGGACCTAAAATGATATCATCTTGTTTCACGCTACACTATAGGGAAGAATGACTAGCAGAGGACATACATCATGACATGAAGTACACAAGCCAATTGTGTAAGTTCAGCTAATTACAGATGCCTTTGTTTCATTATGAGCGTGACCTTACCCTTTCACAGATTGATAAAGATGGCACAGTGCTGGCAGGAGAGGTCTCAGTGCACAACAACTAATGCACCACCATACTCCCCTTGAGCCTCCCATCATTTTCAAAGATCGCACTTACAGCCACTGTTGCCACTTAGGGAGATATGGAAGTTATGAAAAACATTCTTTGGGTCATCTGGTACCATTTACAGAGGTGAACAAGTCATTTCAGATCCTGATGGCCCCATATTTGGTTTATAGCTTTATGATAAGTTCTCAGTTCTGAACCTTGAGGGCTGGCTATCAGGAACTCTTCAGTCTAAGCAGTCTTCCAAATTAATAGTTATTTCTTAAAAGTCCTCTTCGTTTTTCATACTTCTTTATCTCTGAGAAGAGCTACTTCCATTTTCCATATTTTATTTAAGTTTATAAGATTACCATCTAACATAATGTGGAAATATAATGGAACATAATTCAAAACCACTTGTCCTCAATATTAAAGCCATTAGTTTTATTAATCAAAATGTTTGTGGTGAGGAGGATATCAATCCAAGAGAAGGAATGTCTAAAACCTTTCCTTGAGATACAACCAATCAAATGCAACCTCCTTGGGTATTTACAATCATAAATATAATATTTAATATTTGGGATAATGAAATTAGTAGTAGGAGACTTGAATATCAAATACTGAATAGAAGAGAAAGTAAACGCCACATAGTAGAAAACAGTTTAGAAAGCACCTTGTTGATAACGTCGACAAGATTTGCACCACCAGCTAACAGCAGAAAGCAAACCAATTGTTGAATATCACCTATTTGAGGCTCATATGGTTTGTAAGACAAAAAGTTTGCTAATTTTTCCATTTTCATATCTTTGACTTCTTAATTGGATAGTTGTTGTTCCATTGTAGTCAATGTCAGAGGTTATAGCTCAACATCTCTTTTTATACCCTCTCATTTGTGATATTGTATTGATTAATCAGTCATCAATTGATGTATTTGCATTTAAGTCTGCACTTCCATCCAGTTTCTGTCTTTTTTTTGAGGCACCATTTTGTGGAGTAGCACATGGAGTTTCTTCTAAAATAACTACACTTGAAATCTTCAAATAGATTCACTCTTCAAAATACCCAAAAAGATCTTCTGTTCAAAAATATTGGGGTAGAGTAGGTTTCATAGTCTATAGAGCGCGTCTTTCCACTGTAAACCCATGCTCTAGACCGGGATCGGTAGCATACCCCTCAATGCTGTTGTGAAAAAACACGAATGATCAAATCAAACCCTTCAACAACGTTGTTAAAAAGCAATTTCGCCTTGATCTTAGGAAAACATGCGGTGTAGTATGTTTTAAATATGAGCGAAACCAATAGTTTGCAGTTACAAAATGAGGCAGGTGCTACCAACAATATAGGAAACAAAACAATATTTAATAGCAGAATAAAAGTATGCTGCTAATAAGAAAAGCATCTTTTATGGTAGTAGCTGATAGGCAATCTTTTCATTTATCACCATTTGTTCGTAACATGCGCCATAAAATGAATAACATTCGCTAGACTTCTATAAAGCACTATAGAAAGTGAATCATCTCTAGTGAACCCAATAGGCGATGTTATTATTTGCCCATCTCTATAATACTCATTTTTGATCCTCAGAAATTCAAGGGTGTGTATGGATTCAAGCCTGTAACCTTCTAGTGAACACTGATCTCTGAGGGGTTGACACAGTGTAAAGATCTAATTCACCATCTAAAGAACACAAAACCTACCATGAATATCTCATGTCTGTTTTTTTCCCAGGAAAACTGAATTTGGTGGACTTGGCTGGCTCGGAGCGTGTGTGGAAGTCCGGGGCAGAGGGTGAGCGGCTGAAGGAAGCCCAAAATATTAACAAGTCGTTACTCGCTCTGGGGGAAGTTATCCAGGCACTAAGGGCAAAGCAGGGCCATATCCCCTTCCGTAACTCAAAGCTGACATACCTCCTGCAGGACTCCCTGGGCAAAGGCAACAAGACTGTCATGATGGTACAGGTAAGCGCTACACAGTTATGTCCTGGAAGGCAGGACAGGTGCTTGGATAGACGGTTGAACTGGCAATGCAAGTGTTTTTATTTAGCACAGACCGATCCAGAGTGGGGCAATGAATGACTAGGGCTTTACAATGTGCTAAGAAATTGTCAACATTTAATAGGAGCTATATTGATCAGACTGCAAAGTGGTGCATTCTTTTGGTTGTATGTCAGAATATCATATACAGAAATACTGTCTGATATACATATTATGTCCTAAATATCTATTCCAAACACCAATTAGAAAATATTTTTGTAAACATTATTTGGGGCACAGTATTTATCTCAGATGATATTCTGGGGTTGATAATCTGTATGGGTTGTATGTCGAAATATCATATACAGAAATATTGTCGCAGATAAATATTGTGTCCTTAATATTATTTGCAAAAATATCTTCCCACTAGATGTAGATTTTCTATTATTAACTCCAACGCGAAAATATTTTTTTAATGTATCGTTACATCCTTCCTTAAGATAAAAACTCTTTGGGTTATGTTTCTATTTCCTGCAGATCTCTCCACTGGAAGGGAACGTGGGCGAGACGGTCTGCTCCCTCAAGTTTGCCCAGCGTGTCTGTAAGGTGGAGCTAGGTCCCGCTTCCAGGAAGATCGACTCACACACAGCCTATTCTGACCTCTGACCTAAAGTCTCTCCTCTACTTAATCAACATGTCCTGAAGCTTCTTGGTGGTGGTGGCAGTCCTTTCTGCTTCTGGGAACATTGTTTATCCTTGGCTTCGATTCATGACCTGGGAAAGGCGTTGGCTTGTGGAAAAAGGCACATGGCTTCCAATTTAATAATGGTGGTGCTACTCAATTTCCTTCAAGTCAATGGTAGCATTTGCCCCAGTGGAATGCTTAGTTGTCCTTCTTGTTCTTTTCCAATAACATAGCTCATGACAGGCCAGGGCATGTGATATGTTCTATACAGTCCTCTTCTGGCACCTTCATATTTGGATCATAATTGCATAAATACCAAGAGAAAGCTGTGTGCATGTTGGACTTTCCTTCATGCTTGGGGAAAAGGATTTTCTGATGATCCAGCCATCATTTGCTGATGCTATTTCATCTCCACAGGTCACATGACCATTCCAATCGTTTTTCAAAGCGATGTAACATACAGAATGGGAAGATCAGAAGATCAGCAAGGCCCCCTTGTTGTCATGGTAACATCGGGCAAGAGTCATCTCAGGAAGGATGCATGGCTCTCGATAACATATTAACTTGGAAGCCCAAAAACACCTTCAATAATAATGACAAAATATGGCTGATCAGACGAACGCTGCATGGCTTCTGCATCCTTCCTCAAATACACGGTAGCCAACCAAGGGCCATCAATCCCTTCCAAACATAACCAGAAGGTAGGATATCCCTACACGACCTGCTCAAATACCACACAGGGTCATACTGTTAACCCGTACACGTCTTATAGCCAACATGTAGCCTATTTTACTTCTTCCCTACACAGGATTACATCCTCATAGACTAGAGTGGAGACGCATTCGACCGAGTTTTATAGTGGCATATAGCTCCAAATAGGTTTCATGATTCACATAAGCCCCTACACATCGATACAGTTGTGGTACAAGGTTTAACCCTATAGTCTTTTCAGTTCACTGATGCCTGGTTTGTGAAGGCTGGCTGTGCTAGGAACCTAGTCTAGTGGCCCGGTGCACTAACCTTCCTTTCAACGGAACATTTTTCCAGGGACTGGTGTCATTGCTGAGGGGTGCAGAGTTGAGCTCCTGGTATATTTGTAGACAGATCTGCTCATTAAGCGGGACACAGTGCAACAGTTTAGTGGTCCTATACTTCTGCATTTAATGGAACAATTGGGGGGGCTATGCTACCCCCTTCCATCAGGGTTATCATCCCTTTTAAGTAGGCCTGTGTTTAAGATACATTATAAACAAGCATTGTCAGCACCCCTCTCCTCATGCTTATCCCTATTTCTACTCCCCGGTAACAACTGCTCTGCACCAGTGCGAGGTAAGTGCGGTTGTGCAGGAATAATGAGTGATGCGGCCTGATAAGAGGACCAGTTTCTTGTTCTTCCTCATCCTCTCCATTTGCATTGTGCTGCGATGTGTGGACAAGGATAACAATATTGCTATACGCGTTGGCAAAACCACGTAGTAATGTCATGGTTACCCCACCATCACCTGAACTGCAACGCAATGCGATGACCAAAAACAAGTCCACAGTGACCAAGTACCCTCAAAGTTCATCAACTGACCCCAGTCAAGCTGATCATTTTACAAATACTACAAGCAGAAAATAAACATGCTTACATATGCCCAAAATGTCATGGACTCCACAACTAGTGTTTCCGACTTCTGAACACAAACGATGCCCTGGTAAAGGTAACCCGATCTTCTAGAATGGCTTGTGGCCCGATGGTCTCGCACATGCGAGCATCCAAACCCATGCTTGGAAGGACTGGAACATATGGAACTGATATGTTTGGTCGCATTTCTGAAGAATTTCATCTTGAGGCTAAAAATATGCTTTGCAAGACATAATCAGCTGCACCCTCCTTGGACATGCACAAGGACAATAAATGCTATGTCTAATTTCTGGGACAGTGAGTTAGTAAAGCTCGAATAAAAGAGAAGGCAGCTGCTGTGCAGGAGATAACTGGCTTGACGTAGCTCATTACTCTACAGTAAAAGCTGATGTTCGCTCATGCCATTCATACATAATTTGCATTGAGGTAGATAGGTTTGCGCTTATCTGGCTGGTCTCTTTTTACTCTGCAATAAGCCACATTTCTCCAAGCCTAGAAGTAACTCAATTTCCTGTAAGTAAACATAGCAGCTTCTTGTGAGTAGAGACACATGAAGTGTTGTTTTCACAAAAACCGCAGCATAAAACAATGTTCAGGGTTCTACTAAATTACAGGAAATGAATCATAATTGAAAATGTTATTTATTGCATGCATTTTTTTACCTGTCCTACATATAGCTAACCCTGGGCGTAGTTCGCGAAGTAGCACTACGCGAAGCTACGCAAAGTGCACTTCGCACTACGCGAGCTACGCGTAGCACTTCGCGAACTGCGTAGTACCCTGTTCGCACTGTGCAAGATGTTGTTTTCAATGATTGCACAGTGCGGACAGGCAACCAGCACTGTGCAATCATTGAAAACGGCATCTTGCACAGTGCGAGCTGTAGTTTTCTGCCGCTCGAGTAGATTTTTACTCCAGCAGCAGCTTTCTCAACGCGGACTGGTAGTTTCTCATCGTGAGCAGTCGCGAGCATACGCGACCACTCGCAATGAGAAACCTGACCTCCTCGCGTTGAGAATCTCGCCAGGAGGTTTATTTTCCACGCTCGCGATCGCCAACTTGATGTTGCTGATCGCGAACGAGGAAAAAGTCTCGCCGGGATGTCATTTTGGTTGCTCGCGGTCGCCAACTTGACGTTGAGGACCGCGAGCAAGCAAAAAATGACCGCTGCACTACGCAACACTATGCTACGCATGTTCGCACTGTGCTACGTGCAATTCGCGTAGTGCGAAGTGGCGCAAACTTCGCAAACTACGTGAGCGTAGCGTAGTGCTTTGCCCAGGCTTACATATAGCACCTTTTTGGGTAGAAGATGGTGGAGAAAGATAGAACGTCGGCCTCTCAAGAAGAAGCCGAATATAGAACAAACATATGGGCTGCGCGTGTGAGCTTCTCTCACTTATGTATTACCATAATGAGCTTAGAAAAATAAAGGACAGGCGTTTTCTAGGCTGCCCACACTCACGGTGCACAGGGTATGAACCTAGATCTGAAAAAAGGCTACTGAATGTACCTTCAATCACCAAAAGCACTGGGATATTATTAGCAATAGACAAAGTGGATACTACCTAAGTTTTTCTCCACATTGGTGCATCACGTGCAAAAGACAAAATGGCTGCCACGTCTTTTCCGTTGAGTGCAATGAGAGCCATAACCAAGATGGCTGCCAAGTCTCCTTTTTTCCAGCGCACTGATTTTAATAGGCAAAAAGGCAGCTGTCTGATTTGCTTACTCTGCACTGCTGCCAAGTTAGAGCCACCGCAAGCAAACAATCTAAAGTTCTTTGACACAGATTGTGAGCTCACTTCTGTAAATAGGGCTAGAGAATTTTTACAAACGCTGCACTCTGTGAAAAGGGTAGCAAAAGAGGATTCAGAATGTGGGCCTGATTTCGACATGCATTGGTTTTCTGTTTGTAATTGGCATCTTGCTGTTATTGTTCAGATGCTTGACAGTGGTTGTGTTTTGATGTTGTTGAGATTTCATTTGGTGGTTTGTTGTTCACCATTTTCAATTTTCCTGCTGGCCAGGGCTTGATTTTCGCTCACTGCTTTTGACTCTTGGCAGATGCTGAAGACAGTGGCTGGCAAATAGATTGTACTTTCTGAGTCTTGCCACATACTCTAATGCTGATGTTTATAAGATTGGGGAGTAAGGGATTATGTTCAATAATCTGTAATGTGTATTTAAGTAATAGGCAGATTAGCGAGCATGCTTACTTATTTAATAATGAGGCTACAGTGAATGTATTCAGTGCTACAGAAATAAAAACACAACCAACGTTAGCAGTTTCAGTATGCAGGGGATGTAACCAGACCCGTTTCCAAGGATGGGAGATTGTGAGGTATATAAAGGTATAGGCGCATCGTGGGAGCACCTGCTGAGTTTCTGCTTCTCAGAATCAAGTAATATCTTTAGCCTTCCCATAGGGGGCAGTGCTTGTTGTAAGAAATGCGGGCTAGACACGCAGGGCCCGATTCACAAAGGAAAACGTATATTTTGTGTAAGTTTACTACTTTTCGGTATTCACAAACTACGGCCATGATTCACAAAGGCATGCCTACACATTTCTGTAAATTTACTTCATTTCCTATGCTCATGTGTGCGGCGTTCTCCACCTCGATTGCGAAGTCTCCGGATGTGGAGATCTCTACATACATAAGTAAACTGCATGTACTAGAGGTGGGTGCGCCCTTGGATGCTTGAGCCTGGCTCAAGCCGGGCGCCCTTGCTCTGGCTCAGCTTAGGGTGTTCATGGTTCCTCGAGCCCAATACGATCCAAGCCTGGCCCCTTCCTCTGACGCATTGTCTATAGGCATCTCTGACTAATAGACAATGCACCCATGTTGGTGTTTCTTAAATGTTTAACACAACATCGTATTTTTATAGGCTGTGAAAACCGCCATTGAGTTAAAACTGTAAACACACCAACACAAACGCATTGCCTTTTGGCACGTCTGCCTAATAAACTATGCATTCGTTTTGGTGTTTCTTAGAGGTGGGACACAATGTCATTTGGGGTCCTGAAGTGGCACTTTGTTTTTATGCAGGTGCTGCTAGATTGGAGGTGAGAGCCTATGAGGGGGCGAGGGTGAGAGGTTGAAGAAAGGGAGGGAGAGGGATGAAGAAGCCGATTGGGGTAAGGGATGAAACAGCAAAGAGTGGTCAGCTCGGCCGGCCTCTTCTGGCATGGCCGGTATTTTTAGCACAGCGCACTGCGAGTTACAAAAAAATATATTCATAGATCTCATGCTGATTTCATAGAACTCATGCTGATTTCATAGATCTCATGCTGATTTCATAGATCTCATGCTGATTTCATAGATCTCATGCTGATTTCATAGAACTCATGCTGATTTCATAGATCTCATGCTGATTTCATAGATCTCATGCTGATTTCTTTTGATGGGTTCGCCTCGTATTTGGGCCCTGAGAGCCAAGCCGGACCCCGGGCTTGAGTCTGGCTTGGCTTTTCCCATGAATCGTCTGGCTCGCCCACCTCCAGAGTGCCAAATTGTAAAACTGCACACGTCGTTTGTGAATACTGAAAAGTAGTAAACTTACACAAAGGTGTAAGTTCACTTTGGTGAATCAAGTCCTCTATAATTAACAACCTCTTTAGGTGAGTGAAGACTATGTTCCCTGTGGAAGAAAAACACCTAAAGGCCAGAAAAGGCAGTCTGCATAAATCTGTTGTCCACGCGTTGAGATGGATTACAATTTTACCATCCGTTGGATCCTGGTATTCCAGGCTTTCTCTAAGGAAGTATCTTTGCATGATTGATTACCACACAATTGTTCCTTTTTGTTTGTGGAAGGATGATCATTGACCGTATGTATGGACACTTCCACTGTTGAAAGCCAGGACAGGCTTGTTCAGCTCATCTTCCTCTTGTTTTTTTTTTATATGAAGGCGATTTAAGTTTTTAGAATTATATTCAAAGGAGGCGAGCCACATTTTCCAACAATGTGACTTCACTTCTAGTAAATCATAAAAATATGATGATATTGTGTGTGTATATATATATATATATATATATATATATATATATATATATATGTATATATATGATGTATATGTAAATATATATACACATATATGTATATATATAGTTATATGTATATATGATATAAGGTATGGTATTATATAACCACATGACAAGCCTGCCCGACACTTCTCATTCAATAAAATCGCCTTGCTTTTCTCCTTCCTACTGGCGTCCCCTGCCCTTGTTAACTTTACAGCCATGAACAAAAACAATGTGACAGAGTTTATGTCATATACGTTGCCATGACCGGAGTATCGATTTTGAAATCGGCTCTGTCCATTGATAACCGACTGTTCCTCCATCTTGTTGCTGCCTTCTCCCTTCTAAACTTTTTTACCTACAGACTGAAAGCCTCAAAAATGTTTTAATGTGCAATGATTCCTGTCTGAAATGTGTCCTATGGAATAAGTCTGTTCCGTGTTAATAATATGTCTATTTCCTGTTGGGGGATTGTTTACAATGTTCAGTGATTGGGCAAAACATATGGCGGAGGGTGGTGGGACGGGATTGGCTTCCATGGAGGAGGGCCGTGGGAGGGGATTGTCTCCCGCGAAGGAGGGAGGGAATTGGCAACTATGGGCGGGACATTCTTTTCATATAGTTGGGTGTGGATGGTGGGTTGGAGACCCATCTCACAGTTTTCATTGTGTGGGATGTAAATTTGGGGTCTAAAAATGTCATTCTTCAAGTGTTGCTCGTCAATAGTGTTTGCCGCTTAGCAGGAATTTAAAACAAAAAGTTCATTTTAGCCCAAATTGTCAATCGTAGGGTATCAGCCCATTGTCAGCACATTGTTTAGGGATTCATTGCAAACAGCCAGGGGAAGCCAAGGAGCAGTTCTGAAAGGTGACCTTGAACCAAATGCATGAGTAGTTTACAGCAAGGGCCAGTGGTTTAAATGGAAGTACAAAATTGCAGATGCTCACTATTTAGAGTACCTGTTCCCTCTTGTGGCACTGCGGAGAACTGCAGGTACTCTGCCTTTCAAAATAAAGAAGTACAGGTACTGAGTACCTGGTAGTACCTGCCCATTTAAAGCACTGGTAAAGGCCACAATCAAAACCACTTCTTCTTCGCATAGCATGTTATAGCAATAACCGCACAATGTCTCCCATCACCCAAGTCATCGTATCGCTATTGATTGTGACCTCAGAACCATACACTAACATGGAATTCCGTCACCCCACAACTCTGTGAGGCCCTACAAATGGCCTGCTTGAGTGTGGGTTGCTGGATTATGTTAGCAGCCAAAGAGTGGAGAATTCCAGCTGAGGTGTAGACTGGGCTCTCCTCTGGAGGTGTTTTGCATCTTTTTCGCAGACGTCTACGTAGACGGTGGAGAGAATCTTGAATTTATTTCTAGTTTTGGCCAGAAGCCAGTGGAGTGCTTCAAGAGGGTGTTTTATGTGGTCCCGTTTTCAAAGGTCATAACACATTCTGGTCACATGGTTTTGCAGTCATTGCAACCGGTTGATGAGTGTTTGGGGAGGTGGTGTAGATTAAATTACTATAGTCCAGGCTAGACCGGACAAGGGTTGTCTTCAGTTCCACCTCTTAGTCACTTTGGAGTAATGACCAATATTGAAGTGCTTGGGGAACAGGAGATGGATTCCACTGACCGCTGCCTCGACATGCGTAACGAGCAACAATTCCGCTTCATAGGTTATCCCCAGTGTCCAAGCTTGTGGACCGGTGGAAAGGGAGGCCCCAAGCCCTAAAGGCCATTAGAGGGTAGTGAGAGGGGCTCACTTTCCCCAATGATTCCGTGTGTGCAGAGGCGGCTCTCCTTCATCCAATGGCGGATGAGAACGAGGCACAATGCAACGTTAGTGCTGTTATTTCAGTCTTAATCTAGTCAGATGTGGATTTGGGTGTTATCTGTGTACACTTGGAAGTTTAAAAGCTAATACTCATGGAGCAGAGTCAGGGGGCACACATTACTGTCGAACGAGAGAAAGAGTGGGATGGCCCTTGGAGTACGCTCCGTGAGACCAGCCTTGTGGGAGATTCAGCTGTTCCGACCCTGACTTTTTGAATAGGGTTGTGGATACAAGGCATTATTTTATTAGCATTGTAACTCCCAGCTCCCTATAGCCCTTGGTTTCATTGGCATGTCTTCTGCTTTAACTCTGGATGTTGGTGCATATTTGGGGCTGAGCTCTCCACCATCAAATCCAGTACTGACAGAAAAGGTAGGAGTATGGTGTAAAGTCAGAGTGCAAGAGGCCTGGGTGGCATTGCCGTGAGCTCTCTTTCATTCCTTCTCAGAACTCCCAAAGACAAATAACCTTCTTCAGCCGCATGCAATCCAATCACGAACCATTGCTAGACTCTCACGAGCCAATGACACTGGACTCAATATCTGTGCCACTTCATTACGGTACAGATCTGGTACTGGGGACGTAGTGAGTTGTGAGCACTAGCCCATCAGGGCACCGCACCGTTGAGTGGCCCTCTGGGCATGGAAAACGTCACTGAACACTATAGATGACCTGCTGTAAGCATAGATCAGGAAGAGAGAAGCTCAGCATTACCAGTGAGTACAGCTCAAGTAACCTATATACCTACTGGTGCCTCTTGCTGGGATGTTCCTGTGCTCTGACATCATTGAGGGTCCACAAAATGGCTGTTGTTGCTAGGTGATCTGGAAGCACCTTCTTCTCCATGGCAGAAGAGCTTCCACGTGGTTACGTGGAGATGATCCACTGGGGTAACTCTATATTTAGAAAAGATGCAAAGACAACTAGGCGCTGGGCTTCCAGTGCATTCCATGGAACTGATCAAGTTAAACGAGGCCAAAGTTGGAGCTTCTCTGTGCATCACCGCATATGAGATGTGATTTAAGGATATAAAGGGTGGGCTGAACTCTAGCGTGGTCTGCACTCCAGCACTATTCTATAGATTTGTGCCAACAAAGAGGCGAGGAGCAGTAACCCCAGACACAGGCAACAAACAGGTATCACACCATGAACAGCTCCTGTGACAAAGGTGTGAGGTTAGTGTTACCACACTCCAGCGTCCAAGGGAATCCTCCGCACTGACCCGTGAGAAGATATTGACACCAGTTTAGTATCTCCTTTTATAAAACTGCATTGTTGCTCATATCTGTTTCAGGCATTGGCTGTTGGTCAGCAAGGTCATCACTGGAGGATCTTTGAGGACCCTCAAAAGCACCAAAGCATTAGGTCTCTGCTCCTGGAAGGGTGTGCATCATGATGGATAGCACAGCTCAGCATCTTCTCATGCTGTGACGTCTATTGCCCCATCTCCTCCATCTTTCTCTCCTTCTGCCTCTTTGAGATCCTGCTGTCGGCCCGCATCACAATCCACCTGTATCCGTTCTTGTATCCTTTTTCTCTGTGTCTGCTTTGATATGGAAAACAAATACAGTGCCATAGGACAAGGTTGTGGCTTTACAGAGGTCTTTTTACTAGGTGGGTCTTAAAGGTCCTTTACTAGTCAGAGCTTCTTCACCAGCCACAAAATGGCCTCTGCTGGAACATCTGGGTGGGTCTGTTGCAGGTAGTTGCAGATGTGTGATCCCACTAAAGCCTGGATCCAGAAAGTATTAACTGGAAGAGATGTAAGGTGCCACATGGACAGTTCTCACAATCATCTTATGGAATCACGTCTACTGATAATGCCTCTTACTAGAGAGACAGCGAGACTAGGGGATCCCAAACTGTTCCATCACTGTGTGAAGTTTTGGGCCAAAATCAATAAATGCCTTAACACCCTAAATTAATCAACTTGCTCTTTGAGGTTTTATCCATTAACTTTAGGTTTTTTGTAAAGCTGAACACTGCTTTTGGCCAGCTCCAAGTGCTTTGATTGGGTAATTGGGACAGGGTAATCTAATGACACATAGCCCATCATAGCTTGGCCAAACAGCAGGTGAAGTTAGGGAGCAACCGGACTGTTCTTGATACAATCACAAAGGGTGTCATTGGAAGACGGAGGACATAGTGGCTCCCATACCGTACTTGAGCCTGGCGTAGACTTGAAGATGCAACCCTGGGTGAAAGAAGAGTTCTTCAAAGGCATACTATAGTTGCCCAGGTCACCTGCATGCAATCTAACTCTAGTCTGCTGCTCCACCACCATTTCTCATGCATCCCACCCCTTCTCATGGCATCCTTTGGGACTTTATAACTCTTTGCAATGTGAGATGGTTGAGAGATTTCAAGATCATCAAGTCTAAGTAGCTTAGATGCTATTGACAGGTGTGTAAAGTTGGTTTCCAACTAATGTTTGATAACTTGTGATGTTATGATCATGTTAACTTGTATTGCCCCTTCACTGTACAAGGGTGCTATTTTTCAGTATGATTTTCTATTGTCTTAAGCCTTTATACGTGGCAATGAAATTTACATTTATAACCTGATTTGCGTTTGTTTCTTTATTGGTCGGGCACCAGGGGTTACAGCTACCTTCTGACTACCTATTGACGAATGAGAGGCTATAGTGACATACTCGCTTCTTACCTCGCTGTTTGAAGCTATGAGGATGGACGCATATACTGGCGTAAACTGGAATTACATTTCATACCTGTATCCGCGTAGACTAGCATACTTGTTATCAATGCAGATGGCCACGTAACCTTATAATGACTAGCCGATGTTGTTGGTGACATTGCCAACAGAGAGTCACAAGAATCTGCAAGTTGTACATATACACCTAAACAAAGACTGCTTGTTCTGACTGATGATGCACATGTTCAACATATATGCCTATAGGTAAGAAATTAATGAATGATGGTTGGCAAAGAGCAATGCATGAAGTCCTTGAGTTTCCCGTATGTGAGATAATACCATTGACCCATGTGACATAGGTCAAAACTCTAGAACAAACAGACGAGCAAGACACGTAAACCTAAATAACCAACATTTAACAAAGAATGGAAAATATGGTTTAGAGACCAACAATTCACCTGTATGAATACTATAAAGCATGGATCTTTCACCTTTACCTTTGAAGCTGTTGTTTATTTGTGGTTTGTTTTTTGTGTTGGTTTGTAAATTTAACCAGGTCATACCCGGACCCTGCCTTTAACTCATGCAACCATTTATTTGAAGCTTATATCTTGTAGCCCTCATTCCACTGTAGATGCAAATCTTGTAAGTGTCAAATGGGTATTACAACCTGGGCACAAATTATGTATGCTAATGGATTGGTAAAACAGATGGATTGTTAAAACCTTTCAAAAATCATCAAGCAAATAGCGCACAATTGGAGTTTGCAAAACTCAGAGGGGCATATTATCAAGAACGGCGTTAAAATTATTGCCGCTTTAGCGGCAGGAAACTGCTGCTAAAGCAGCGATAATGGTCTTGATAATATGCCCTGGAGAATTCCAATAGAGGCCCAGGTTCACACCAGAACATGGGCTTCTATTGGAATTCTCAAGGGCATATTATCAAGACCATTATCGCCGCTTTAGCGTCTGTTTCCTGCTGCTAAAGCAGTGATAATTTTAATGCCGTTCTTGATAATATGCCCCTGAATGGGTAAAAACACCTGCTACCACCATGTTATCCCCCAATTTCAAGGGAAGCAGGTGCTCTCCCTGTACATACTGTGCACTGAAGTATTGATAATTACAAGGTGTGCATTTTTATACCACTAATAACACAAGTAAAATTTATGGTGCTAGAAAGCTTCCTGTTTTTTTTATGTTAACCAGAGAAAGGTCCACTTCTAATTCTCCTTTTGAAACCTGTTGACGTTTCGACCTTTGTGCCTGCACGTCCATTGACCATCATCAGGACAAATTATATATATTTTTACAGCATTCTGATCGATTCACCAAATAAGATTAAAAAAAATTGTCTCTCTAAAGTCAATCAGGGTTGCAATGGAAATGGTATTTACTATGAATGTAAATCTTGCCAGTTCAATTTGTGGGGTATAGATCAATTAAATGGCTCTGAAGCACATACGTCAGTAGCAACACCCAGTGAGTTTCACAAAGGTTTGGTTTATTTATTTATTCCTCCGGTTCCGGAGATCCATTGACAGATCTGCCTCTGATCCATTTATTGAGGAATTCTTCATGAAACAATTTATTCTGTTTTATTCTGCTAGTTAAATTCAGCTATTGATCCCTTCCTTCCGTACAGGCAGATCAGATATCAAATATATTTCATGATTGAAGACTAGCCTGACATGTATATTTTTTTTCTGATCGCATATTCCAATCTACACCTTACATTACAATATTCTCTAGTCACCTAATGGAGCATGGGAGCAGTGCTTTTAGCAGCAGGGCTCCCGCGCACCACTAGGGGGTGCTGTGTGACTGCATAATGCCCAGAAGTGATGGAGCTGAGCCACATATAGGTCCCATCCCTGTGCACTGATGTCGGTTCCTTTCTTTCGGTGCCTTCTGACAAGAATCCGGAGCTCCGTCTCTAATATAGACGTTCACCCCGGCTCCATGGCTTGCATCAGTCCTTCCTCTTAGACTGCGGTGCCAACAGCGTATCTAGTGCTGGTTCCAATATCTGACACCGAAGCAACTTCAGCGTGATCTCCACTGATGTTGTGCAATGAAAATACTAAAGTAAAACAGGTCACGACAAAGCCTTAATCCGATCCTACGGCTCCAGTAGGGCGGATGCAGCATCAAGCGTTACATTGTCTTTTTGGCTCCAATTCTGACCAAAGATTGCCGTCACCCAGAGCTGGCGATGATGAGGATCGGTAGGATTTACTACTCCCTCCGTATGATGATGACAATTTTCCCATGGACTTTCAAGAGGCCAATGTGCTTGATGCTTCCCTCGGTAAAGAGTTGAACTCACCATTTGGACCTACATTGGAAGCGAGGGCATCATTTGCAGTGGTAGTTCGACAAGCAATTGAGGTCTTGGACCTATCACTACCCTTTATGGAGATATTACAACATGGGCCAGCTACATCTCAGGCATTACTCCCTTTCAATGAGACCCTGTCTGATACTTTCATTGGCACTTGGTCAAAGCCCTGTTCTTCCCAGCGGTGAATAGGCAGGTGGCCAAAAGTAACAGACTGCCACCTGGCGACCCTGATTTGCTCATTGCACACCCTACTCCAGAGAACCTGGTTGTTCAGGCTTCAACCAGCAAGGTAAGCCTAATTCATTCCCCAAGACTTCCCCAGACAGGGAGACTAAGAAGATTGAGGCATTCAGAAAATGAATGTTCTCTTCGGCTAGCTGAGATTGGTCAATGCAGTCTGTTTATTGGGCCGATAAATGCATGTCCTCTGGGCTCTTGACCTCAAGATCTTGTGAGTGTTCCCAGAAGACCTTAGGGCCTCGCTGGCTCAAACCCTTCATGATGGTCAGGATGCAGCTAAATATGTGGTTTGTTCTGGCCTTGATACTACCAGTGTGATGCTCTCCAGCCATGCCTGGATAAGCTCCACATGAATTCTCTAGATTCTCTGGATTCTCCAGACAGGCCTCTCTCACAGATGTACCTTTTGATGGCTCGCACCTGTTCAGGCAAAAAGCAGATTCTACCTTGGAATGTTTCAAAGGCAAAAGAGCCACAGCACACTCCCCAGGAGTTTGATCAAAATTCTTTTATTCAACATAATATGCAAGTATAACAAGAATACAGCGGAGTGCATAGGACCCTGGGTCAAGACATGCAGCTAATTGTAGTTCGGATTCACATGTCACTAGGTCTATTGCAACCCCCCTGTAACCAAAGGAGAAGATATCTGTTTTTTGTTTTTTTGTGTTATAAAACATTCAACTTTAAGAGTGGCCCCTTAAACCAAGAGAAAAAGAAATACGAAACAGAAATCTCCCCCCCAAACCCACCCTCCTCCCCTTCCCTGGTGGTGGTGGAGCTGCATGAAAGTGAAGCGGGTATCACGGGCGCGACCAAGAAGTGTGGTTGTAAAGGTAGGACCACAGCCTCGAGGGGAGGGATGAGTGTATCAGCCAACCCTCGTTGGAGTGATTAGAATTGAAAAAGATGCATGACCCTTAAAGAGGGAGGGCATACCGCCGAAGGTAAGCCAGGGGACAAGTACGTTACCAGTGGGCCCCAATTATATTCAAAATTATTGTATTCATCCCGTAAGATATCTGCGAGGCGATCCATAGAGAGAATTCTCCACAGACGGGCATGCCATAAGGATATCGCTGGCGCGTCTCTCTTTTTCCAAGCGGCTGCTATCGTAAGTTTTGCCGCTCCCAGACAGGCCCACATTATGGCCTTGTTGGCTTTCGTTTGGTGTTCTAAGTCAGGATCCCTCAGGCCTAGTAGTGCCCCTTCTAGAGTGTTCGGGATGGGATACTCCAGCAGGTCTTTGATATGGGACTGAATTTCCTCCCAAAATGGGCGAATACTGGGGCAGTCCCACCATATGTGACGGAAGAGATCTGAGGTGGCAGGGAAGATCCACTTGAGTTTAGTGGGGTAAAGGTACCAGTCCAGGAATGTCTTGTAATGTGCTTCCCTCAGAGCAACTGAATGGTTGTTTTAAGTAATATCGCCCCAGATGTGTTTCCATTCCTCATCAGAGACCTCCCTTCCCAGCACCTGCTACCAAAAAGACATGTAGCGTGCCCGGGGTGCACGTAATGTGTTTAATAGCATGGCATAGAATGAGGAGATTACCCCTTTCATGGTACCCGCTTTTTGCACCAGTCCTTTCATAGCCGTATGTTCCCTGGTTGCGGCCTCACGTATGTTTGGAAAAGTGTCCCAGTGCTTAAGCTGGAGGTAGTGATAGTGCTCGCTGTGTGGAACCTGAAAGTCTCTTTTGCAGCTCTCAAACGTCAACATGTCAAAGTTGTGGAATAAGTCTGATAATTTTAAGCAACCCCCCTGCCTCCAACAGTCGAAGGGCCCCTCATGTAGAGCCGGCGGGAAGTTGGGGTTGAAGTGGATTGGAGTGTATGCGGAGGGGAAAGAGGTCCACCCCTCCCTCTTCGTGATTTGGTCCCAAACTGTGAGTGTGGTGTGTATGGGCGTGTGGAGGTATGAATTTGCCAGCCTGTCTGCCTTAGGCTTCCACAGGACATCCCAGATTGTTCTCCCCACAATCGCCCTGTCCATGTGGAGCCAGTGTTTGTCAGATTCTCTAACGGACCCTTCTGTCACCACCTGGAGTTGTGCCGCCTGATAGCACAGTTGGAAATCCGGTACAGCCACCCCTCCCCAAGAGTTTTGACCCCTGCCATGCAGTTATCCTCACCAGCTTAGGACATTCTGAGGCTACACTACGGGGCTGGCGTATAGGCAGTATCACTTTCCCCAGCCACTAAAAATACCCTAGTCCTTTCAACGCCAGGGATGTGGATCTGTCAGGCAACTTGCAGGCATACAATAACTTCAGACCTCCCAGTCCCCTTCCTCTTTGGGAACAGCCACCAAGCCACAGTAGTTTGCCATTAATGGTACAAAACCAACCTGTGGGAGGCTGGATCCAGCATTTTCTCCTGTGGTGGCGATCCATCACGTCTGATAGATGAGTTCTTCAAATCGTTCAGCATGGCAATGCCCTACTATTTCTTTCTGTTCTGCCAGCCCTTCCCCCCACATCAAAGTGAACCTCAGGGGAAAACCTGTCCATTCGGCTGCAAAAGGTTCAAGTCTTACTTTCCAAATTAGCCATAGAGAGGGTTATGGACCTAAAAATGGTGGCTATTGCCTTGTGCCAAGTATGGGGGCCTTCGACCCACCATAGATCTTCAGCCTCTGAAAGCCTTTCTTCAGAATGACAAAGCTGAAGAAAGGCTTCCTACCCAATCCAGACACTGCTCTCATGCTATGAGAGCAGTGCCACTATTGGTCTGAGCGGCCGGGTCTGCCGCTCAAACAGTGCCTGGGAGCCTACGGCTTTTCTCCAACTATGAACACAGCTGGCTTGGAGAAAGAGAAGTGCACATGTCTGTTTGGCCAGCCTACGACGGCCAGCCAAGCTGACATGCACACTTCTAAGTGCCCACCACTCCTCCCTGTGATGGCCCGGCCCAGCCTTGCACACACACATCACACCTCAGCCAGAGCCAGACACAGAAAAATAAAATGATGTTATTGTTTTAATATAATTGTATTTTTCTGTGACTGACTCTGACCAGTGGGACAATGCTCCGCCACTATTAAGGAGGCGCCACCCCTGAGTATGGGATGGCCCTTTGTTACCCCTGAGTATGGGACGGCCCTTTGTTGCCCCTGAGTATGGGACGGCCCTTTGTCACCCCTGAGTATGGGATGGCCCTTTGTCGCCCCTGAGTATGGGATGTTCCTTTGTTACCCCTGGGTATGGGACGGCCCTTTGTCACCCCTGAGTATGGGACGGCCCTTTGTTGCCCCTGAGTATGGGACGGCCCTTTGTCACCCCTGAGTATGGGACGGCCCTTTGTTGCCCCTGAGTATGGGATGGCCCTTTGTTACCCCTGAGTATGGGATGGCCCTTTGTTGCCCCTGAGTATGGGATGGCCCTTTGTTACCCCTGAGTATGGGATGGCCCTTTGTCGCCCCTGAGTATGGGATGGCCCTTTGTTGCCCCTGAGTATGGGACGGCCCTTTGTCACCCCTGAGTATGGGACGGCCCTTTGTTGCCCCTGAGTATGGGATGGCCCTTTTTTACCCCTGAGTATGGTATGGCCCTTTGTTGAGTTCTTTCTAGCTAAGATGAGTGGAAGTGTTATACCACCATGATATCTCTTAGGGGATGAGTGATGCGCTTTACAAATACCCTAAATAATAATTCATAATAATAGCAGGCAAGGAGCATTTTCAGTTTGCTGTGCTCTCCTTTGTCTTCACAAGTAACCCTTGGGTTTTCACAAAAGTAATAGTGGGGGTCGCTGCCCATCTTCGGATGGCAAGGATGCCAATTTTTCCCAATCTCGAAGACTTTCTGTTGAAGGCAAGCTTGCCACAGTCAGTTTTAGATCACCTCTAGAAGACGGCGAAACTCCTGACATTGTTGTGGTTCACGATCAATGACCCAAAGTTGCACCCCCCCCTCTTCACAGTGGTTTCCTTTCCTTTCATTGCAGCTGTCCTGGAATCAGTACAGATCAGGGCCATCCGTCTTTTGCAACAAGTCCTGGAAATTCGGGCTATGATCCTGATATTTTAGCGTCGGCTCTTGATCTTAGTGAGGGAGCTCTGAGACTTCTTGACCTTTTAGAGCCTGCATACTCCTTATTGACAAGCACAGGAGGCATATGGGGGGCTTGCAATGGAAGTTCCATTGGATCCAGCACCCAGGAAATATATTGGATGCAACTGAAATTTCGGTAGAGACTGCACACGATCTGCAGTGGTGACTACTCGACCGCAGTTGAACCATCGGCCGGCCCCTCTCCTTTTCCCACTCACTGCTGACGGAGATGATGGATGCATCACTGCTGGTTTGGGGAGGTCCTCTGGGGGAGGTGGAGATCTGAGGTCTCTGGCTACTGTCAGAAATGCGGCTCGACATCAATCTGCTGGAGTGGTGGGCCATTTGTCTGGTGTTGAAGGGCTTCCTATCTTCAATCAAGGGGGAGTCACCACTTCTTCTGTGCCAGCAGCAGGGCCCTTCACCTGAACCTGTGCAATCTACACGCCTGTGCGTGGAGATTGATCAGCAGCAGTTAATGCATGTGATCTTCCAACCTAAGTGGTGGATGTCAACCTCGCCAGGAGCCCTTCCACAAAGCCCATTTACGCTGAGCGCTGGGACAAATTTGTTGTAGAGTCCACTCCACCAGACAGACCCTTTACAAGCCAAACTGTCAGAAGTTCTACTGTTTGTTTGGTCTTTGGTCCAGCAAGGCCTTGCAGTGAGCTCTATAAAGGGGTATTTGGCAGCCCATTCTTGTGTTTTCCAGATTAACCCTCCTTGTTTAAATCACCTGTTCCCTCCCAAACTGTGATGCTACACAGGACCTCAACCTTTTGATGTTTCTCATGACTATGCACCGCGAGCCTATGCACAGCTGTTCCTTGCTTCTTCTGACTCTAAAGTCTGTCCACCCATTGCAATCATTTCAGCTCATCATGTGTGTGAACTTCAGGCACTGTTGGTGCAACCAATGCTTCAGAAATTTGCAAAACGTACTCTAACAGGACGCCCAATGGGTCACCCCTGCGTGCTGAACAGCGCGTCTTCTTGTTGCGGCACCACTAGAAAAAATCAGCGTGTACGTGTCCTGTTGGTGCAATTTTTGCACATTTTTGAAGCATTGATGGAAATGTCGACCTTTGACATTGCCACAGCAGGGAACACACTTATGCTGCTTGGAGGTTGTCCTGAAGAAACCCTTACAAATTAATTAGAGGGTTGAAACGTTAACTGTTTGATTGGAATTGTCTGTTGGCTCAAAGTATATAATATAATGCACATCAATAAAAGATTACATCTTTGACTGTTCTATTCCGCTAAACATTTTAGACATCCTCTGTATATATGGATCACTGTAAATAATGTACTTTACTGCACTTTTTGATCACTTCGCCGTCTGCACTTCACTCGAGTTTTGATGCTATACATATGAATGCTTAATAATAAACTTAGCAATATCATTTGATATCATAGAGATTGGATTTGGAGTATTTTGTATACATAGAAATAGTACCCCGAAACCATTGTTTCATTATTGGCTCCTGGAGTAGTGCTTGAGGAAGGCTGTACGATGTTGTTTTTTTCTAGCACACAACAACATGTAAATATCTGTAAATGACCTCTGCAGATATTTCAGAATATACCAGAATTTGAAAAGCACAAATGAAGCAAATATTTTGGTAACTCTGAAGTGAGGTGGAAGCAAATATTTAAATACGATCAAAACAAATTAATACACTAGGAGATCACAGTTACAAACATTATTGTTTATGCGCAGTATACTTTTATTAATAAAACCGTATGTCTGTGCAAATGTAATGGTCATTTCAATTTAAGATGTGTTGTCTTTAATGGCAGTATGCTACCACACCATGCATATTACACTCTACGTCACTCCACTCTACTCTCCACCACTCCATGCCACTGCACTCCACACTGTGTCACTGCACTCTACTCTGCACCACTCCACTCTACGCCACTTAAATCTATGCCTCTCTACTCTACATCACTCTACCCTATGCCAGTGCACTCTATCCCACACTACTCTACTATGTACCACTTCGCTCTTTGCCACTGCACTATACACCACTCCCCTCTGCTCTACTCAACTCTATGCCACTCTATTCTGAAACACTGCTCTCTATGCCACTGCACTCTATGCCAATGCACTCTACTCTATACCATTCCATGCTGTCAGTGCACTCTATACCAATCCACTCTACGCCACTCTAATGTACTCTACACTCTACGCCACACTACGCTATGCCACTATACTTTATAACGCACCACTCTACTTTACTCTGAAACAATCTATTCTACGTCACTACACTCAGTGCCACTGCACTCTACGCCAATGCACGATACACCACTGTACGCTAAGCTGCTCAATTCTACTCTGCACCACTGTACTTTACGCCACTGCTCTCTGCACCACTCTGACCTGTGCCACTGCACTCTGTGCTACACTACTCTACATCAATGCACTCCATGCTGCTCTATTCCACTCTGCACCACTGTACTCTACACCACTCTGCTCTGCACCACTCTGCACCTCTGCACTCCGTGCTAATGCACTAAAACCACTTTACTCAAAACCAATGCACTCTACCCCACTGCACTCTATGCCAACTACTCTGCACCACTGCACTCTACGCCAAAATACTCTACTCTGCAACACTCTATGCTACTGCATTCTATGCAACTGCATGCTACGCCACTGCTAGCCAAGACACTTTGTTCTACTCTGCACCCACTATACTCTACGCCACTACTCTCTGCACCACTCTACTCTGCACCACTTTAATTTGCATCACTCTCCCCACTGCACTCTATGTCACTGCACTCGGAGTCACTCTAGTCTATGCCACTGCACCCTACGCCACTCTACTCCACTCTACCCAACACCCTCTACACCACTCCACTCTGCTCTACACCACTCCACAACACTCTATGCCATGCTACTCTACGACACTCTTTCAGGCCTGGGCGTAGTTTGTTGAGTTTTGCTATGCGGAACTCCGTGAAGTGACAAAAAACTCTGCGGGGTTCCACAAGTGGCGGAGTAAAGTGCGGACTGCCGTTCGCGCTGATGTACAACATGTCTAAAAAATATCGGCAAAGCCAATTGCTTCCGACATAGGCAAGACCTGGTAACTTAGACAGTGCTTGTTTTAAGTCTTACTATGGCTTTCGTCAAGCATGCGTGGGACCGTTGTTTCTCTCCAGGTAAACAGAAGGTTGCATATTGCAATGAGCTGGTTACAACGCCAATACGCACGTTCTACCTCTTTGCACGTTTGTGTCTGGCATGGTAATTAACGCATGCTCTGCTGAGAGAAACTGTCATAGATACAACCTAACTATTGAAGAAGACCATGGGCCTGATTTAGAATTGGGCCCAACCAGCCTAGCATGAACATTTTAGCAGAAAGCGTTTTTTTCAGGCTTTAAGTTAATGAAACACTGCCCTCGTGTGGGCACTTCAAGACCTACGTTTATAAAATAGATCACCGTATTTTTAGGTCAAGCATGGGCAGTGAATGCGCTGCTGCGAGTTATGCAGTACTGGAGTATGGACTTGACGCTCCGCCCACTTTCCGCCCATATTTTTAATTGGCTTGTGTCATTGTCTTAACTAAACACTGTCTTGAGATTCATTATTAGGCTTGTTAGTCCCTCCTTGGTACCGCCTTGTCTGCATTTGTTACCTCCCTTTACGACTACCTTTTACTTGTCTTGTCTTGTTACATGGTCTGCTTTGTCTTTGTAAGCACGATTTTATTAAATGATTTGGCCCTATTCCACCCACTAACTTGCAGCACGCCGCATGCTTTTATTTGATGTACTATTGGTGGTGGTGCACAAGATTTTTTATTTATTTATTTGAGTAGCGCTGTCCGCTTTAAGTATAGCGGCTGCGGTTACTTATTTATTTATTTACCTACCTATTTTGTTTTGGTTACTAGTGCCCATGCGGCACTTTCACATTCATGAAGGCCACGCGCCTTTCTTTAGACAGGCCGCGTCTGAAGACAGGTGGGCAGCCAACATTAAAGTGAAAGAGCGGCATAGGCGCTTTTGCCAACAAAAAGCCACCTGTTTGTCAACTTGACAAACAGATACCTTTCTTTAGAAGAGGCTTGTCTAAAGAAAGGGGCGTGGCCTTTATGACTGTGAAAGCCTGCATGGGCGCTAGTGATGCAATAGGTCTCGCATTTGTGAGAGTTTAAGCTATTGCCAATAGCTTAAACTCTTGTCAATGCGAGCCCTATTGCATTGCAAATGCTCGTTGGTTATTTTGTTATGAGAACGGACCTGGGAGTAATTTACACGTGTAATTTACTTTAACAGTCTTGACTAACTTTTGGCTATTCACAAAGTTTGAGTGAAAAGTTTCTCAAAGGTGTAGATTTTATCATCTTCACCCTCTGAAAAATGTACGAGTGCAATGTATTATTCAAGACCCTCTCATAGAAAATAATGGCAGAAAGGATTTAAAATGAAATCAGATAGGAAATAATTAAATTACATTATTTGAAATACTGAAAAATATAAATAATGTAATGTTAATCAAACTATTTGAAATAGCATCTTTATTATTTAATTATACAATATTATAACAACCTTTTTAATTTAAAAAGAAATATAACAATTATTTTTTAATAAAGTTTAATTAAATTACTTTTAATGAATTCTATTCATCAATGTGATAATTAATGCACAGCAAACAGATCTTTTTTACTTTAGGTGGGAATTTATTTATAACTTAAACTTCAGAAAAAGAATTGTATTTAATTTATTTAAAGATTTTTTGGGGTAGTAGTTTTTAACTTTTAATATTTTCCATATTGGCAAATGCAGTATTACATTGTAAGCAGGTTTTTGATCCAGTAAGAACACTATCAAATCTCGCAGCATAATCTCTCAGACATCCAGTTGGGCCTCCTGCAGCCCCCTCCCCCTTTGCCAGATTGCTGGGTTTTATGCCCACACACCCAGAGCTCTGTAGTCCTTCTCATGGGGTCCAATCAGGAAACGGATCCAGGACCCCTCAAGCATTCCTTCCCAGGTGTCCAAGAATGTAATGAAAGATTTTATTCAAAATTAAGTTAACAGTGCTGTGCCATTCTATTACATTTAAAATAAATATAGAACATGAATTTGCATTAATGTACATTTACATTACAATTAATTCATATTAATATTTAACATACAAATATCTTGACTAACTTTTAAAACGTTTAAAAAAAATCTTTGACCTCATACTTTACCGTACCGAGATCTCCACCCGACTGCCTCTTCTTCTGTATCATCATCACTGCTGCATAACTTGCAAAGCAGCCATCAATGGTGAAATGCCATGGTTGGCTCAAGAGATCTCAAGACCCCCTGAAGACTGTGCATGACCTGCAGCTGCAGCCAACAGACTCGAAACCAGACAGCGCATAAAGCAAAGGATATGTCAGTCCTTCCACTACGGTCAAGGGTGTTTGAACTCACTCCAACCACTCCTAGCCCTCGGCTGTAGAAAAGGACCCACAACTTCTCCCTTCGAGAAGCACCTCACTGTGACCAAACCTCCTCAGCAGATGCTCTCCTGAAGAACCTTCTCCAACCGGCCCTACCTCTACTGTTGAACTAGCCTCTACTCTACTACCTTGCCCACTCTCGCTTCTTCCTCTCCTACGTCTCCCCACCACACCTCAGTGGAGTAACAAAGGCTCTTGCAGCCCCAGCAGTATAGGGTGCCCGAGCTCCAGGGGGACCACTCAGGGCAGTACCCTGGCCTGGGAACTCCTGAGTAGGTCCAGAAGGGGGCCAATCCATGCACTTTGCAGGGGGGCCCCCTCTAGTTTTGTTACCCCACTGCTACACCTCTCTCCCCTACCACTCCCTTTCCCCCCAGTTTCCTACCCATGCACTCCACACCCATCTCTACTACAAAGTCACATAACCTGCCCTGTCTCCCCCTGCATCTCTACAGCATCTCCCCTGGTCACTTTACAATGTGACACCATGGCCCCTCCCTCCACCATCCTTACCCTGCACTGCGCAATTCTGCTTACATTGCACCTCCTGTTTCCTTGCACATCACTCCACTTCATTGTAGCTAGGATACAGATCCCACATACATGCATGCTTACATACATATCCACAAAGACTGGGCACTGGGAGCTGACCATGCTATCTACCAGAAACCACGTTCCAGTGGGTGTCACAAATGGTGGAAAGCTGGGTGTAAACTTTAGCATCTCTGCAACTATGGATAGAAAATGAATTACTGTCGGGAGATGAGAATACTTACGTTATTTAACAGGTGTTAGCTAAGACAGTATTATAACAAAGTGCTGACATATGGGTTTTGCCAATGCTTGTTTGCTTTATGTATAGTACATTTTTAAAAACACGAATATGGCCACTGGGGTGGAAGCTTACTTTGGCGCCAGCTTGGAATAGTTTATCAAACATTACCGCCCCAGGATAGTTTTGAAATTGTAAAATTAAGAAATGAAGGTTGTGTAGATTGGCGCAAAAACTGGAATTGGTAACTGGCCAAGTAACTCTGTGCAGCTCCCTGGCTGGAACAAAATAGAATTATAAAATATGCAGGAAGTAAGTGTGGTAAATATTCTTTTTACCTTAACTGAATTTCATACTGACTCTGAAATAAAGTAGAATAGCTCAAAATAACAAGAGGCAGAATCCGTGGTATAAGAGATTTTCTGGATGGGCTTTATTCCAAAATGGCCGACTCGAGTGGCGGCCTTCAGGTTCCGTCACCACGAGGGTTCAGGAAGTGAAGTACAATACTTTATTGACAAGAAGTAACTTTTATAGGTCTTACATTACAATGAAATGAATGCAAAAGGCGTAACAATTGATAAGAAAAGTGACATATTGGTACGTAATCGAAACTAGGCGTAATAAGGAGCAGAAAGAAACATGATTGGCTCTGATTATCATGCATAGGTGGATCTATAAGATAATACTTAACATAGATGCGCGCGCAGCAGCATGACATGTGATTGACGTGCAACTAGGGGGTGACGGGGACTTGACATTTAGCTCTACATGTGGAGACGAGAAGTCTGGGGGGTCAAGTCAACCTAATCCCAAATCATATCTAACATCCTATGTTTAGAGAACTATGTTATCCACAAGAAAAGACTCTCGGACAGAATCTATTCTATACTGACTGTGTGTGCGTGTACAAGCGTCTAAGTGTCTCTATGAGATGCGAGGGGCAGAAAACTTTCCATGGCAACAGGGCTATGAATTACTTGCAGGAGGACGGAAAGGCTGAGTCCTTTGCTTGTGAGCTAAAGGAAATGTTTACCTAAATCACTAGACAGGAATGCATCGGCTGAAGAGCAAAATAGATAATTCGAAGGTGAAATACAGCTTCTTGGCAGGCAGGCGAAAACTGGCCGAGGCAGGCACCGTTAGCTGCACAGGGAGTAGGACAAAGTTCATGGATACAGATGCGAGCTCAAGCTGAAGCTGTCAGAGACAGAGAGCAGGGAAGGCTTTAAGGACAGAATCGGGCCTACTTGCCTGAGCTGTAAAAATGGAGTAACTTAGCCATATAAAGTCGGTGGCCTTTTATACTTAGGAATCGAATATCAAGCCCATTGATGGCGGATCTGACAGAGAACATGTCGACGGTAGACACACATATGTTTGCGTCTTGGAAACTGGAACTGGAGGGAACATACATGTACTTGTGACATGCAATTAGAACCGTTGGGGTCCAAGATAGGGGACATAACTGATCAGGAAAATCCACATTTCCACATTCCCTCCTTGTCCCCTGCTTGCCCTTCAAGAGATATCAATCTTCATCATTCCATCGATTTGCTCATGGAGCATCATTTCTTCTTCCTTCTTCTTCCGGCATTTTGAACGAGAACCTTGATATGGAATGCATGATGTGGCACACAGACCACAAATCGCTGGTCCACATTGCAGGCATAAACAACAACTGAAGAGCATAAGAAGGCCAATACCTAGGAAGGATAGAACTCTCCATCCCCAGGCTGATATCACACTCCAAAACCACCCGGACCACGTCCAAGTGCCTGGATTCTCGTGTATCTGGCTCACAATCTTATGAAGGCGTGTTATAGCTTTATATACAGATGGCGAATTTTCTGGTATGAATATGCAGCAGCTGGATCCGATGACCCTGCAAGCTCCGCCCCTATCGGCCAGGATGACGTCAAGGACAAGACGATTCTGGAGAACAACAATTCTCATCACTGATTGTTCCTCTGTCAGATTGCCTAGGGCGGCTATAGTCTCGTTTACTACAGCTTCGAGAGTCTTGGTTAGTCTACGTATCAGCTTACTATTTGATATTGTACCTATATAGGGAAAGATACCTTTATTGAAATCTACATACTTGTCCCATGCCGTCTCAGTATAATCGACAACTGGGAGATCTCTTCGCTCTCTATTGTGTACTAAATGAGTATTTCTATGATAATCAGGTGGAGCTAGGAAAACAGGTGGCAGAAGGAATGCTATGTAACAGGTACCATCCCAATCTAGAGGCAGACGCATATATGCCGTCTGACCACATATAAAGTAAGAATGGCGAGAAGCTCTAAACGAAGATTTACCTTGATCACTATATTCTACTGTAGTAACGCATTGGCTATGGCCCATATGTATGGAACCAACTTTTCTTACACATAATTCACCCTTAACTGGAAATACTGACATAGTGGGCAGAATTAGTTCAACTTCGGATTTGACATTCAGAATCATAAGATTAGGTGTAAAATTACCTAATTTATACACTTCATTTTCTAGATCAGTTCCTGTTCTACTGGGGCGACCCTCCTTATTAGGATGACAGACTTTGAATAAAACTAGATTCAGATTTCCCCATATCCAATGTTGTTGATACACTGCTGTGTCTGGGTCTATGGAATTTAGTAAACTAAACCATGCTCCACAGGAGCCATTGTGTGTGAAGGGATGTGGAAAGAAAGGCAGAACTCCTTTGTTATTCTGATAGGGAGGGAGTCGGCCACACACCCAACAATTGGTGGCATTACTAGTCTGATGGGAATGATGTAACATACTAATGAAAGTGTTATTGCGCAGCGCAAGTCTATAAGATAATTCATGTGGCGGTAGGTCACTAAAAGAATGTTCAGTAGCAACATTATAAACATGTCCAGAAATAGGATGATATATGTGCAAAATCACACTCGTAATAATTATTAAAACACTCAATAAAAACAAAATTAATAATGTCCTCATACAGTAGCTACGCAGTGATTTACAATACGCCTGTCGTTTCAACATTTCTCGGGTATTTTCTCTACTCAGGTCCAAGGGATACATGTCGGAGACAATTCAACCGCTTCACCTTGGAGAGGACTTAAACAATCAAATTGCTCGACTGTTTGGGCCTAAGCTTTAATTTATAGCACTGAGAGTCATTCTGTTCAACAAAAGGAAGTTTTGAATCAGTCTGTGAGGGAGTGCAGGGCACAGTGTCTATATCCGAGGATAGTCCATGAAATTTCTTAACGTGGCTGGAATGTATCCATCCTTTGCGGCCCTCCACTTTCACGGCTGTTCTTGTGGTCAGCAGGACTAGCTTCGGTGTTTTCCACCTGGGCTCCAATTGGGTTTTCCGATCGAAATTCCTCACGAACACCAGATCCCCCGGAGCAACGTCATGGGGTTTCACCTCAGTGTTGTCAGGAAAAGCTGCAGCTACCTGTGAACGACAAGATTGTAGTGCAGACATCAAGGAAGCCAAGTAATCTGTCAGCATATTACAATTAACATCAGTTATTTTACGTGGTATAGGCGTCCCCCACATATTTGGTGGTCTTCCGAAGATCACCTCATACGGGGATAGCCCTGTTCGAGAGTGTGCTACCATTCTTATGTAAAATAGTGCAACTGGTAATGCTACTATCCAGTCAACACCTTTCTCCTTACATATTTTAGACAATCTGATTTTCAAAATTTGATTATGTCGTTCCACGAGACCTGCTGCCTCGGGGTGTCGGACACAGTGGAATTTCCACTGGTATCCCAACAAAAGTGAGACATGTTTCATTAATTCGGATGAGAAAGGCTGGCCGTTATCTGAATATACAACACGTGGTAAACCGTACCGTGGGAAGAATTCTCGAACTAACTGTTTGGCAGTAGTCGGGGCCGTGTAATCTGATACTGGGTATGCCTCAGTCCATCGGGAGAGAGCGCAGACAACTACCAGAACATATTTGAATCCTCGACATCGTTCCATCTGGATATAATCCATTTGGAGTACTTCAAAAGGATGGTCAGGAGTCTGGAATCCACCCTGTTCTACGGGAACACTTTTTCCTGGGTTGAACTGACAACATATCATACAGGTACGGACTTTTTGTTTAGCTGCTGCTCGTAAATGTTTGTTGAACCAAATGTGTTGAATGCTGTCTAGCATAGCTTTTTCTCCTAAATGCGCCGGGCTGTGAATTGTAGCTATAATGGCTTGGACCATAGAGTCAGGAAGAAACCATACAGATTTCTCCTTCGTCATCCATCCCTGATCTGTCTGGATCCCTCCTAGTTCAGTCCATTTCTTTAATTCTTCTGCAGTAGCATGTGTCTGTATGTCAATTACGTCAAGTGCGGGATCCTTAATTGTCATACACTGTGTTGGTGTCTGAACTATTGGCTTTGTCATGTCTAATGTGCGATTCTGAGCAGTCTGTTTAGCTGTTCTGTCAGCTAAATCATTGCCTTGAGAAATGATATCAGTAACCTTCGTGTGTGCTTTACATTTCATAATCGATATGGCAGTTGGTAGATGTATTGCGTCTAACAAGGCATGAATGAGGGTTCCGTGCTGAATGTGGGCACCATGGGAGGTTAAATAACCTCTCTCTCGCCACAGCACGCCGAAGTCGTGTACGACTCCGAATGCATAACGTGAGTCAGTGTATACATTAACTTTCTTATTTGTGGCTTGAATACAGGCTTGTGTTAGAGCAATAAGTTCTGCTGCTTGGGCTGACAAGGTATCTATACAATTTGTCTCAATAACTTCAGTGTCTGTTGTGACTGCATACGCGGCCACTAAGTCTCCTGTACTTGCTCTCATGCACGATCCATCTACATACAACGTCAGGTCTGGATCTAACAATGGAACGTCTGTCAAGTCTTGTCTAGGTTTCCTCTTTATTTCAATAATTTCAACACAATCATGAGCTAGTGGGTCTGTTCCAATTACAGGTAATAGTGTAGCAGGATTCAATGTATTACACCGTCGGATCTCTATGTGTGGCTGAAACAATGTCAGTTCATAACCGGTAAGTCTTGCTATGGTCAAGTGTTGTGTTTGTGTTCGGTTCACAAGAACTTCTACTGCATGTGGTACTTGTACTGTCAATGGATGTCCTAACACTATGGCATCGCTTTGTCTGATTGCTAAAGCTGTTGCTGCCACTGATTTCAGGCATGCGGGCAAAGCCTGAGCTACGGGATCTAATGTACTGGAAAAATAAGCACATGGCTTGCGTGATCCTGCTTGTTCCTGTGTGAGTACTGATAAAGCAGTACCTTCGCGTTCTGTGACAAAGAGTGTGAAATGTTTGCTATAACATGGTGTTGCTAAAACAGGTGCTTGACATAAAGCTTCCTTTAAGCTTTCAAAAGCTTGTGTATGTTCCTGAGTCCAAGGGAGAACAGTCGATGTGGCTGCCTCCTGTGTGGTTAACTGAATGAGTGGTTTTGCTAGAAATGCGTACTGAGGGATCCACTGCCTACAATATGAAGTGAGGCCTATGAAAGCCCGCACCTCCTTTTGTGTCTGGGGTATTGACATGTTAGCAATTAACTGGATGCGATCTGGTGTAAGCTGCCTTCCCTCCTTGGACAGCGAGTGACCAAGATAAATAACTCGCTGGACACAGAATTGCAGCTTAGAAGGGGACACCTTGTGCCCCTTGTCGGCTAGAAAATGTAAAACTGTCAGAGAAGCCTTTTCACATTCACGTTCGCTTCTCGCGGTGATCAGCAGATCATCGACATATTGAAGCAGTGCAGTATTGACTGGCATGTGGATACTGTCAAGTTCTCGTTTCAGTGCTTGGCTGTAGATGCTGGGGCTTTCTGTGAATCCTTGGGGAGCGCGTGAGAATTTAAAGCTGCGCCCATTTAAACTGAATCCGAACAAATATTGGCTTTCCGGATCTATTGGGACGCTAAAAAAGGCATTCTTGAGATCAATTACAGTAAAGAATGTTGCTTCGGAATCAATTGCTGTCAATAATGATGATATATCGGGGACCACAGGAAATTGTGGCACAATGCACTTGTTTAGTTCCCGCAAATCAATAACCAATCGGTATACTGGCGGAGCAGTGGGGTCAGTTCGTTTAAGAATCGGAATTATCGGTGAATTACATACATTGGAGTCTGTTTCTATAACTACTCCTTGGGCAATTAACTCATCAATGATTTTCAGCAAAGCCACTACAGCATCTTGCGGTAACTTGTATTGTCGCATTCGTGGTAATACCACTCCTGCCTTGAGTGTAACTCGGTATGGTGTAATGTTCATGCAACCAACATCAGTAGGGCCTTGTGCCCATAGATGTGCTGGTAAAGTCTGTAGTCGGGGATCCATGTCTCTAGACACATAGTGACCTTTAAAATCACGTAAAAACAACCTTATTCCTCCCGGAGAACAACATATTATGGCTCCTAGGGCTTTCAGAGTTTTAATTCCTAACAAATTTTCTGGGCATGATTTAGTAAGCAATAAATCTGTAGTTCGTGTCAAAGGTCCTATCGTAAGTGGAAGAGGCTGTGATACTTCGTTAACAATAGGTTTTCCTGAAAAACCAAGGGAAACATTTTGAGAGCCTGAGAGGGGTGCCCCTGGAACTTCACTACGTTTTATAGTTGTACGACTTGCCCCTGTATCGAGTAAGAATTTTCTATCTTGACCTAATAATTCACTATGTACATAAGGTCCTTCTTGATCTACAGGAATCTCGATAAGCGGTAAGTCAACTTCCCTCTCTAGGCTGGTTCATGCGTAACGCTGATACTCAGGATATTCATACTGTGCAGTCTGATACATTTGTCGTGTGGTGGTTTGTGTGGCAGTAACAGGCAACGGTGGTGCAGCTGGCACAAACTGTATTGGCTGTTGTGCGGCTGGCATGGCCTGGGAATGTGCCGAATGTGGCATAGCTCCTTGTTCATTCTGATCTTGTCTGAGTGGCCGTGATCTTTCTTGTGTTTTACCTATGGCGATATTGTGTTTTAAAACTGGACAATCGTGTACGTAATGACCTGGCTTTTTGCAATAATTGCATGTCCCTTTTACCGGTCCTGCTGAATCGGACTGTGTCATACCCTTTTTATGTCCTTCAGCCGATACTGTCTGAGACACTAGCATTTTCATTTTTGTATCTTTCATACGTCTTTGTTCGTGTTCTTGTTCATCTCTAATTCTATTGTGATGATACTGTAACATTTGTAGCATTTGGGACGGAGTGTTACTTTGCCAGGTACTCTCGAATTTCAATATTCTATTCTTTACTGGAGGTAATGCATTTTCTACTAATTTTGTTACAAATAAATGTGGATACGACTCACTACTTGTTTTTATACCACTATTTATTCCAAAACATTTTTCAAAACGGGCATAATAGTCACTTGTGTCTTCATCATGCTTTTGTTTACAGGCCGTGATTGCACCCCAATCTTCCTTTTTCGTAGTTAACAAACGTGGCAGTACTTGTACTAGTAAACCTGGTAATGCTTTGACTTTATCCCCGAGCCCTGAACCTGCAGCTCGGGCCTTTTCTTCCGTTTCTAATGCTGTCCAATCTATCTTTTGGTCTCCCACTTCCCACTCTTTTTCTTTCAGTTTTTCATAAATACCAGCAGGTAAGAGCACCTTTAATATCGTCATAATATCAGGATAGGTATACTCTCCCATCAGCAACATGTCCTTAATTTCTCGGTGGAAACCCGCTGGGTCTTTGTCATGACTTGGTACTACTTTCTTCATTTCTAACAATTCAATTTTTGATATGGGTGTGTATACAAATACACGGTGAAACTCATTGTCTTCGCCTTTTATTGGGTGCACTTCTCGTAAGGGATTTTGTCTATCCATATAATACGGCGTTCTTTCTCTGCGGGGCAGCGGGAAAGAATCCGGATTTACAAAAAGGACATACTGTTTACGTGACACTAATATTTCTTTAATTAACTTGTTACTAGAACCTCTCCATCTGTTCGTGAGTAGTTCAGTTAATATATCAGGTAAAGGACCAGGGTCAGCATGTTGGCTCTTATATAGTATAAGGAGTTGCTGAATCATATAGATTCCAGCTAAACGTTGTTCATCTGCACTAAGGTTAAAAAACGTGTGTGCTACGGTCTCATCACCGTATTTTTCAGGACTGTCAATCCAGTGAACGGCTGATCTGGCCAATTCTTGCTCATCCATGGAATCGAGGAGGTGGTAACCCCTTCGTTCTCGTAGTAGTTTATCTGCGGCTTGGAACAGATGTTCAGGAGACTTTAAATTTATTACAGGCGTCGGATACGTTCTGCTATTATTTGGACATACAGAGTGTATGGGATCAGAAAAGCATCTAGTATTATTACAGGATCTTCCTCTGCCTACGTATGCTATGGTTTCTGACTGTCTTGCGGAATTCCCTGATTCGGAGACTTCATCTTGCTCGAACTCGTCTGTTTCCAATCTTTCTTCGTGAATACGTTCTATTTCTCTACGGATTTTTCGGCACATGGCTATTATACAGTTTTTCTTATCGTGTCTCCCTTCTGATATATTCTGGCTCCATCTTGTAAGAATAAGCATTGTATTCGGGTCTACCCCCGGACGGTCTTGATTTCTGATCACGCAGTTTATGAGGAAACGTAACAGTTCCCCCTGTATCTCTACTTTCTGGAATTCCATAGCTCTGTTAATACATTCTGGGTCTCGCCCTGTTTGGACAAAATGATATATGTTATCTAGATGCGTAGTCATTCCTGGTAACCTCGCTAAATACTCTGCGGCTCGTCTGATACGTAATGATGCCAGGACCATTTCGTCCTCTTTACCGACCACCGGGTCATACCTACAATCTATAAGGAGTTCCTTAAGCGTGCGTTCACTTACGAATTTGGGTGTACGTGAATGCGCTGATTCTTGAAAAACAAGTTTATTTCTTCTAGGTGGCGTAAAAGTATTGCTTGCACCTCCCGTGGCCCCTTCAGGGGCGTCGGGTGTGAATGGATTCGTCGAACGTGACACAGCAACTATAGGTGTCGATACTACTGTAGAATCGATTGCGGGGACAGATGCGGAAACAGATGTGCTTGCCGGAGCTCGTGTCGGGACTTGCTGTTGCACGGGAACAGATACCTGATCCTGACGTTGAACCCCTCTGCCAGACGGTCTATGTGGTGTGGGGTTAGCATACTCGGGAGCTGCGTCATCTAGATATGAGGAAAGAAAAACATCTTCTGCGGTTCTGGGATGCCCTTTTGGATGTACCTTAATTGGAAATAATGGGGGTGGCAAGTCTTTTGGCATCTCTGGAACAGCCTTAGGTAGTCCTTCGGCTAGGAGAGGATACATACCACTCATAAGAGCGTTTCTTTGTCTATCTACTTGTTCTGATTTCACTCGGATACCTTCCTCAATTAATACATTTTCTTGAACTTCCTTTGAACTCTCTTTACTCCTCTCTTCTTGTCTACGTGCTTTTTCTGTACGTCTATGAGATTCTTTACGCCATAACTCAACAGCGTCTTTCTGTGACTGTCTGACTTTTCTTTTCCATAACTCTTCCTCCACTTTCATGATGCACTCTGCATCCCAGGTTCCCGCTGCGGGCCACCTTTGTCTTTCCGGCAATCCCTTGGTATAATCTACCCATAGATCAAGAAACAATATGGCATCTAAGCCATGCTTGTGATACATAAAATGTCCTGGAGTGTCCCTAGGAGGAATAGGAACTGCTTCTTCAAGCACCCCTTTTCTAGTAGTAATCTGTCTTAACTTCGAAAAGAGCGGCATCTTGACAACTGATCTGATACTTACTCTTGAATTCACTTAATACGAAAAACACAATAATGAACGGTGAACAATGAACAATCATTCATACCACAATATGCAAGACATTTGAACACTTTAAACCTTTAAACATTAAACATTTTTTTTTTTTTTTTTTTTTTTTTTTTTAAATGACCGACGATGATGACAGTCTGCATAACTAATCACCAAGCTGAATTCTTGACAATAACTGAATACTTCGGAATACTTGATATACTGCTAAACAGTACATATACACTGCTAAACAGTGCAGACCGGATTTGTGTACCCAAATCCGTCTTGACCGGCACAACCTATGTGCTGTCAACACGCCTCCCCGGCGATGGTACTCACCGAGTAGCTCCTTGAAACGGAAGGCCTCAGAGAATGAACGGGACTCGATGACTGCGGACAGCGGACCCTCTGGACATTGGGATTTCGAAAACCTGGTGGGCCTCTGTATACCTCGGATCTTGCTCTCTCAGCTAGGCTCTGGTCGGGATACTTCGCACTTCTCACCGCCTCGTCTGGGTTGATCGCAGCCTCAGTCGCCCCCGCTTGACCGGAGGGAGCTTACAGGAAATCCTGCTGGTACGCGTTTATGGTCCGTCCAGCTGTGGCAGGAGACCGGGCCTGCAACGCACCACCGGCGCGTGAGATGAGAAAGTGTCCCTGTTCGGGCGCCATTATGTGGTAAATATTCTTTTTACCTTAACTGAATTTCATACTGACTCTGAAATAAAGTAGAATAGCTCAAAATAACAAGAGGCAGAATCCGTGGTATAAGAGATTTTCTGGATGGGCTTTATTCCAAAATGGCCGACTCGAGTGGCGGCCTTCAGGTTCCGTCACCACGAGGGTTCAGGAAGTGAAGTACAATACTTTATTGACAAGAAGTAACTTTTATAGGTCTTACATTACAATGAAATGAATGCAAAAGGCGTAACAATTGATAAGAAAAGTGACATATTGGTACGTAATCGAAACTAGGCGTAATAAGGAGCAGAAAGAAACATGATTGGCTCTGATTATCATGCATAGGTGGATCTATAAGATAATACTTAACATAGATGCGCGCGCAGCAGCATGACATGTGATTGACGTGCAACTAGGGGGTGACGGGGACTTGACATTTAGCTCTACATGTGGAGACGAGAAGTCTGGGGGGTCAAGTCAACCTAATCCCAAATCATATCTAACATCCTATGTTTAGAGAACTATGTTATCCACAAGAAAAGACTCTCGGACAGAATCTATTCTATACTGACTGTGTGTGCGTGTACAAGCGTCTAAGTGTCTCTATGAGATGCGAGGGGCAGAAAACTTTCCATGGCAACAGGGCTATGAATTACTTGCAGGAGGACGGAAAGGCTGAGTCCTTTGCTTGTGAGCTAAAGGAAATGTTTACCTAAATCACTAGACAGGAATGCATCGGCTGAAGAGCAAAATAGATAATTCGAAGGTGAAATACAGCTTCTTGGCAGGCAGGCGAAAACTGGCCGAGGCAGGCACCGTTAGCTGCACAGGGAGTAGGACAAAGTTCATGGATACAGATGCGAGCTCAAGCTGAAGCTGTCAGAGACAGAGAGCAGGGAAGGCTTTAAGGACAGAATCGGGCCTACTTGCCTGAGCTGTAAAAATGGAGTAACTTAGCCATATAAAGTCGGTGGCCTTTTATACTTAGGAATCGAATATCCAGCCCATTGATGGCGGATCTGACAGAGAACATGTCGACGGTAGACACACATATGTTTGCGTCTTGGAAACTGGAACTGGAGGGAACATACATGTACTTGTGACATGCAATTAGAACCGTTGGGGTCCAAGATAGGGGACATAACTGATCAGGAAAATCCACATTTCCACATAAGAGATGTAGGAATCTGGGTCTGTATATAGTATACCAAAGTGAGGTATAGTGTGCACAGAGTCCAGTGGAACCGCAAAGGGAGGCAGAGGTAAAGTTAGATAGCACTTCACTCTCTATTTGTGGTAGTGATGGCGAGCAGTGAGGCTTTATCAGAGGACAGTGTTAAGCATTTGTTGTACACACCCAGTCAGCAAATGATTTCACACACTCAAAGACTGAACTTCAGACCAATTGTTTTTGTATAAAAAATATTCTTTTAGTTATTTTATTTTCTGGAACCAAGCATTCCTGACACAGGTAAGCAATAAGTACTTAACAGTAGTAATGCAGTTGTAACACAGTTTGGATTGCAATTGTATATGCACTTTGTTTTGATTACAGTATTGTTACTGAAAATGCAGTGCTTTGGAAATACAGTACAAATACTTTGTATAGGCTTTTTAGTAAAATGACCAGTAGATTACTTTGCAGATTACTTTTCTTACACAGAGCAGTATACCTGGACACTGCACTGGGACATTTCCTGTAAACAGGTGAGTAAAAGCAATTTTGTTATTTAGTACAATTTTAAAAGGATATCTTAGGTTTTTCAACTCCACACCTGGGGGCATATCAACAAGGGCTGTATCTCTGCTTTTTTGGCTTTAAAAGCCAAAAAAGCAGAGATAAAACTAGCACCCTATCAACAACAGGGTGCTAACATGCAAATTCGCATGTTAGCACCCTTTTACTCTACGCTTCCCCTTGCATCTCTAATGAGATGCAAAGGGGGCGTACCAGAGTAAAATAATAGGAGAAATGTCGCTAAGCGACATTTCTCCTATTATCAAGAATGTCGCTAACCCTGTTAGAGACAAAAAAAGCAGCGCTAACCGCGGTTAACGCTGCTTTTTTACGTCTGGTATTTTTCTGACTTAGCCATGATATCCTATGGAAGGAGGATATCATGGCTAAGTTTGTCTGTCCCTATCAACAAGCTAACGTGAGATTATCGCTGGGTTTCCAGCGATAATCTCATGTTAGCCACTTAGCGTGAGGATTTTTATCGCTATTGAGATAAGCGTTGCTAATAGCACGCTATCTCAGCGATAAAAATCAACGGTAGCCGCCGATAATTATCCTAGCGCTAAGTGCGCTTTGCGATAATTATCGCCGGTTGTTGTTGATATGCCCCTAAGACAGTCAATGTTATCCTGTGGAGGAAAATAGGGTTATCGGTTAACAGGTGAGTACTTTGTTGTGGGAGTTGGTATTTTGGGCTTAGACTCAGGGGTCCCCCAGGGTCAAGGTTGCACACTTGTTACACCCTCAGTGGCACTAGGGCGGCCAGAGCAAGAGTGCTGAGGCCTAATGTTATCCAATGGAGGATAGGAGGCCTCCGGTTGGTGGCTGCTGGCAAGCAGGCCACTGGGTTGTGGGAGCAAAGTTCCTGGACTTAAGCTCAGAGCAAAGGGGGGTTTGAGCCAGTACAAAAGGTGCACCCTCAGCAGCACTGGGGCAGCCGGATGCAGAGTGCTGTTTTGGCCTCGGGAGCCCTGTAGCTTTCAATGGGGAGTCTCCGGTTTGCAAACACACTGCAGGCTCAGGGACGAAGGTCTTCCGGGTGTGACCACCACTTGGAGAAGTAAGTTGGGATGCTGGGGTTGATAAGGCACCGTCGGTTGGGCCACTCAAGACCATGAGGCGTCGGGTGCAGGGGTGCCTTTTAGGGTTGGTGCAATGTAAGATGTAGTTAGTCTCGAATTGGCCCACGTAGATACATGCTAGACTGGGGGCAAATGTAGCCCCCATCGAAGTACCGGACACTTGCAGGTATAGCTGGTCCTTGTAAGCAAAAAAGTTTTTTGCTGGATGCTATCAAGTTTGATCCTCAACACCAATTTCTAGTCACGATTGACATAGAATCGTTATATACTAGCATCCCCCAGGAAGCAACGCTGGTGGCAGCAGCATGCGCCCTGGGGGATTGTGAATGGTTCTATGATGTCCCCCAAACCTTTGTTCTTCAATGTATTGAATTAGCCTTTACAAAAAACTTTTTTGCTTACAAGGACCAGCTATACCTGCAAGTGTCCGGTACTTCAATGGGGGCTACATTTGCCCCCAGTCTAGCATGTATCTACGTGGGCCAGTTCGAGACTAACTACATCTTACAGTGCACCAATCCCTTCCAGAGGAACATCGCCCTCTGGAAGAGATATATTGACGATGTGCTTTGTATTTGGACAGGCCCTGCATCAGACCTAGATAGATTTCTCCAGTGGCTCAACGGCCTTGATGAGTGTCTCAAATTCACCTAGTCCATTAGTAACATTACAGCTACCTATTTGGATCTAGACATTAGAGCAGCAAATCAGAAACTTGTCACTAATGTCCATCAGAAACCTACTGACAAGAATTCCCTCCTGCACTACAGATCTTACCACCCTAGGGCCTTGAGGGATAACCTGCCTGTAGGGCAATTCCTGCGATATCGCAGGAATTGCTCATCAACTGAGGATTTTGTAGAACAAGCAGGTCTCTTGTCTTGTAAACTGGAGGCACGAGCATACCCTACCAAGGTCATCAAGCAGGCTAAAAAACGAGCCCTTAACACTCCTCGAGCTGCCCTCCTGTAGAAAACACCGAAGACCACAGGGGATTGCATCCCCGTAGTCACCACCTTTGGCCCCTTGTCGACCCAAATCAGACAGGTGATCAGGAAACACTGGCCACTGCTCAATACCTCAACTATGACCATACCCCAACCCCGCTTTGCTTTTAAGCGCTCAACCAATCTACGTGATCGCCTTGTACACTCACGACCCAAGTGTGAGATCAAGACCACAGGGATTCCGCCAGGACACTATCAATGCGGCGGGTGCACTGTGTGTGAACTTACCACCCCTACAAAAAGTGTCACATTGGCAGGTGGCAAAATATGGTATCTGAATGCATTTAGTAACTGCAACACGAACAACGTCATATACAGACTGACATGCCCATGTGGCCTTTATTACATCGGCCTTACCACACGTAAAGTGAAGGTTAGAGTACAAGAACACCTGAGTACCATCCGTGTGGGGAAATTAACTACAAAGTTGGTCCAACATTTCGTGACGGCCAGACACAGTCCCCATGAACTTCGCTGGGTGGTACTGGAGCGGGTGCTTGGTGACATTTACAACATGGAAGCCAGATTAATAACTAAGGAGGCGCGCTGGATTTTCCAGGAGAAAGCAGACCAAGATGGCTTAAATGACTACATTGAGTGGAATAAGGTAGTGAATCAATAATTCATACTTGATTACACCTACTGCAATATAACATAACTCAGGGATCCTCAGTGCAGCAAATGGTCATATTTTTATAGTAGCTGGGGTAGCCCCTGTAGTCTCTTTACACCATCTGAGCGATCGATCTGAGATACCCAGGGGGTTATTCAATAGTCATGGGTAACCTATGGCATCTGTTGGTATAATAACTGATGATGTTTGCATTGCAAATAAATAAATAACATGTCAGTTTTTAATATCTAAATCTAACCCGCACCAACTAGGTGGTTACTAATTTGCGTAATGTTGCTGTTAGTGTTCAGCAACATGCGAATCGAGTCCAATGGGTCTTTGATATTATACATACAAGATCCAGTGCAGGCAGTAATGCCGGTTTACACAATATGGCCGCCGCCACCTTCAGTAAACATTCACGCATGCGCGCAGTCATTGCGCGAGATGCATTTAAACAGGAAGCGGGCTTTCAGTCCTTGATGGAGGTTGAGAAGTACCCGGAGCGCCAGGCCGACGAGGTGAGACCGTTAGTAGGCTGTAGGTTGCAGTTCGAAGACAGAATCTTGCATTCACTTCCTAGTGGGGCAGATGTAGATTTAGCCGTCCCGGTTATGGTGTGAGGGAGCCATTGAAGGATCGACATTGAGATGATTCTGGTACTATGCTAACGAGGCGCATGTAGGCACGAGCGAACATTGCAATGAGGAGGCTGTGTGAATGTGACCGTGAGTGCAATGGGGTCTTGAAGCGTATTAGAACATACCCGCTAGTAACCCAGGTGGTCATCGAGGCAATGGGGGCTTGGTCTGCATTAGATAACACATGCAAGTAATCCACATGGGGGACATAACAAAATTTCGGCAACATTATCAGCAGCCGGCAACAATGAGACAACGAGCTCGAGTGTAGTTGACAATAAGTACATGAGCCAAGGTCGACTTAAAATCCTTGTCCTTGTTTGTAATACTATGCTTTGTCCTCATGCATTTTAGAAATGCGAATCCGCGGCCAGGGGGCAAGCAGTCCTGGACTATCCGAGGTAGTACACACCAACCTATACCGAGGGTTGAGGTATGCTGTAAGTGAGCAACCCTTATGGTAAATATGAATGACATAGGTGTTGTAGGCACCGTTTTATTTGAAGCAAGTCAGCGAAGTTACAAATCGCTTTCACGAGTGTGTGTATCACCTATATGAGTAATGGGGGTGTCATACTGAATGTGTGTGTTTTTTAATTATGTTTCCCTCAGGTGCTGACAGACATAATACTGGTCAGAACTAGCAAAGCTGAGAGGCCAGTCGACCCTAACCCTGAAGAAGTTGCCGCCAATTTAAACAGGCAACAAAACATGTTGGTTTTATTGGACAGACACACAGCACAGAATAAAGTTTCATATAGCTATTGTGGTCTTGCCCGGTTTTAATTGGGAGCGACGTGGGTCCTGATCAGACTCAGTCTCCCTTGTTTTTGGGGTCGACACTCACTTTATAATTTTTAGGAACATAGACACAGTTTAGATTATTAGTTCCACTAGACATTAGTTATTAGGGTTGACATGAGAACTCTTGATTTATTCCTTTTCTTTATTTTGGACGGCAGTTGCCTATGATGAGAACGTGAGGTAGCAGGCGAGTACCTGTCTGCCCATCCTCGTTGGGGTTACTTCCGTGAGGCACTGCCAGCCCCCTCACTTTTTTGCACTTCTCTCTTTGTGGTATTTGAACAGGTACCATATTACAGGGTCCTGTTGAGTTTTCCTTTTCACATATATCATTGGGGAAATAGATTACCAGGGAAACACTTTTGTAAATACACCTAGACACTCAGGAGTTTCAAGAGCTAGTGACACTAGACCCATTTGGTGATTGGCAAATAGTGCCACACAGATGGTGCAAATCGAAATAGGTTTTGTAAGTGCCAGGGCCTTTGAGTAGGATGTGTTCACTGTGCTTATAAAAACAAAAAATATTGTTCAAGGCAGGTCTTGTTGTGTATATGGCTGGGTCCCCCACCTGCAAGTTGGCGGGAACTGGGAGTTGTGCTTCACCTCGCCTTCTCCACCTGAGGGGTGGAGTTGGCAGAGGTGGGCACACCTCTTTTGATCACTTATTTTTCCCGCCGGTTCTCCCGCCCAAAGTGGGGGTCAGAACCAGTGGGGACCAGATGCTGAAAGCAGCAAGTGGCCCGGGGAAGCTCACAAAGGCAGCAAGCCTTTGCAGCTTCACCTTCGTTGACCTTGTCCATCCTGGGGGAGTAGGCTTGGCACCTCGTCACAGGATGTGCATTGTTTCAGGCCCCCGAGAGCAGCAGGCTCTCGACCCAGGGGTCAAGAAACATGTCTGGTGGTGGCAGCTGAAAGCAGCCACTCAGCCTGGACCCTAGTGGTAGGTCATTTTTCAGGGGCATCTCTAAGATTCCCTCTGTGTGCATTTTTCATTAAATCCCACACTGGCATTAGTGTGGGTTTAATCTGATGAGAAGTTTGATACCAAACTTCCCAGCTTTCAGTGTAGCCATTATGGTGCTATGGAGTTCGTAATGACAGACTCCCAGCGCCATATACTCTTAATGGCAGCACTGCACTTATAATGTCTAGGAATGGACTTAGATACTGTAGGGGTACAGGGCTCATGCATCTGTATCCACACCACTGGTATATAGCACCCAGCTAGAGGGGTGACTGATCTATGCCAGGGCAGTGGTTTATAGGCATGGCACACAGTGTTGTGTGCCATGTTGATTCTTTACTTTGTTCTGCACCAAAATAGTCAGCCTGCAAAGGCAGTGTGTGAGTGTAATGGTACAGGGCCTCTAAGGGTGGCACAATAAGTGCTGCAGCCCTTACAGGCCTTCACTGGTCACAGTGCCCTGGGTACCTGTGGTACCATTTACCAGGGGCTGGCCTGTGGCCGTGGCCAGAGATGCCAATTGGGGGTAAAAGGTACAGTTTTGGGGAAAGAACACAGGCCCTGGGAACCTGATTTGAAGGGACACCGGGCACATCCAGTCAAAGTGCATCAGTAGTCTGGCAAAACAGTGGGGGGGAGGGGGTTACTGCAACATAAACCCAGCTTCCTACAAGGGGCTAAACGGTAGTCCGGGGAATAATTGAATGAGCGAGTGGGAGATGTTGGAGTGGGAATGAGTAGATGATGGCCTTGAGTGAGTAGCCTGCTAGCAATGTGCAGCTGCTGGGCCCTGGCAAGAAGTAATTTAAAAGAAAGAAGAAGAAAAAGAAACAGAAGGTAGAAAATGGTCCAGGAGAGGTTCGTAAAAAAATGACTGGGCTGTAGAGATGGAAGGAGAGAGGGAAGAAAACTCTACATTCTCATGGAGTGCTGAAGGAAACTCACAGAAGTGGAAGTATACAGCCATGCAATCAGAAAGGGTATTTGGACATAATATTGGATCATTAATATCGAGCTACACATCTATCAAGTTTTTATATCGCGCCACATTAATATTGTGACACATTAATATCATGATGCAGAAATATCCTGGACAAAAATATCGATTTTTAGGTTAGTAATAGTGTTTACAAGAATATCTGTGTTTTTAATATTATTTGCAAGAATATCTGTGTTTTAATATTGTGTTCAATAATATAGTTGTAAAAAATATTATTTTTTAATTATCTTTATATGTTTTTGTTTATATTTTAATTGCATATGTTATATATTGTTTGTATAGTTGTTACTATTTTTAAAAATATTTATATTTTTTAATGCAATTGTTAATAGTAATTTATAGTTTTGTAGAGGGTTGTGAGGTTTGCAGGGGTAGAGGGTGGGAAGTTAATTAAGTATAATTAATAAATATTAACTTTTGTATTAATATTTATTAATTGATAATTAATGATGTAGATTGTGTAATTACTATGTTTTTTAAGTTATATTTTGGGTGCAAGTAGTTTTGTTTGTAGGGGTATAGGGTAAGAAGTTCATTAAGTAATAATCAATTATCAATTAGTTATGAATTTTTATTAAAGTATTTAATTTATTTGTAATTTTGTAAATGTCACTGTTGCACAGACTGGAGTGGGAATAGTAAATGTTACCCCTTCAGTATCACCATTTTCCCTTCTGTTGCAGAGACTGTAGTGGGAATAGTACATGTTACCCATCTGCCATCCAGTGCATTCCCTACTGTAGGGCATACACTGGAGTGGGATTAGTAAATTCTAACCCCCCCCCCCCCCACAGAGTATAACTCTTTCCCTACTGTTGCACAGACTGGAGTGGGAATAGTAAATGTTACTTCTTCGTAGTCCAACACTTTACCTATTGCTGCACATATTGGAGTGGGAATAGTAAATGTAACCCCTCGGAAGTCCAGTTCTTTCCCTTCCCTACTGTTGTACAGACTGGAGTGGAAATAGTAAATTTTACCCCTCCTGCATCCAAGGCTTTCCCTATTGTTGCACAGACGTGGTGTGCGACTTGTTTTTGGTAATCCTGGATCTGTGGATTCCTACGTTTGTTGATATAAATATATATTATATATATGCTTTTTATAGAAGTACATCTAAAAACCCCACACAAATAATAATATATTCTAAAAAATTGATATTTAATAATAGTGATTTGTTATATATACATGTATATATTACAACCATATGTATTTATGTGTGTATGTTCATATAAGTATATATTTAGTTATTATATTAAACATTACGTAAATTGATTTAATATAGACTTATAGCCCGCGGTAGCAGACTATACCGGCTATTAAAGGCCCGCTGCAGCGTTAAAGGCCCGAGCCAAAGGCGAGGGACTTTAACAAAAGCAGCGGGACTTTAATAGCGGTATAGCCCTGCTACGAAGGGCTATAAGACTATTAGAACATTCTGCCACTAGAGGGCAGAATGTTCTAATAAATTAAACAAAGGCTTCTTGAAGCTCGAGGGGATTTAAATCCCCTCGAGCTTCTAGAGGCTTTTGTAAAACATTGGAATGTTGCTCTGCGGGCCTTTACCGGCCCGTAGAAGCAGGGAGCACTCCATTGTCTACAATGGAGCGCTCCACATTCCAATGTTCTAATTTACATTATACTAATGTTATGTATTAAAATGTTTAAAATTTGCAATCTTAAACCGTGTATTTATTGAAAAACGATATTTTTCTCCTATTTTTTACAATATTATTGTAAACGATATTTTTCTCAATATTTTTGTACTTACCTTGATAAGTATAAGTAAACGATATTTGTGCCAACGATATTTTTTACATGATATTTGTGTATTGCGATATTTTTGTAGTCGATATTTTGTCAGTGATCCATCAGAAAGGAGGTAAAACAGAAAAGATGCAGGGGCGGGACAAACACAAGAATAGTGAGGGAAAGAATTAAGAATTGGGCAGGAAACTGAGATAGAGAAGGAAGACATCCAATCATATGCAATGGGCTGATCCAAAGCCAACTTCAAGTGATCACACTGTTGACTTGAGGTCTTTGACAAAAAAACAGATAAAGCTATCTGCATGCAACACCTGAAGTTTCCAGTACATATTATACTGCCATGCTTCTAAGACTGCATGCATACACATTGATTCTAATACTTTAAAGCTGGCAGACTGTCCGAGCATCCCCCAATGCATTGCACTGGCAGATATTCTCAGTTCATTCTTCAGACAACAAAGAAGAAAGACTTCAATAGCATCTTCTGTGCTTGCATTTACACACATGGTTGCCATTGGAAGGTGGTGGGTTGGTTATGAATGTGTTGAAGATACCTGTGGTAGAGGACTAGGATTACAAGTGAGTAACATTTCTGTGATGTCGCTATGTCCCACATCGCACTATTACACGGGCATAGAATGTATTATTCAAGATGTGTCGGCAGTTGACAAAGAGAGCTGTAAGGGTGAGATGGAATAAATGACGGCTGGCACTTGGAAATCTTACCATTGTCTGAGGTCTTCTTGACAATGTTGCATTTGGTGACGATTACGGAATCGTGTGACCCCCTCCACCTCAACATCAGTTTCTGTTTCTTGGTTCTTCCTGTGAGTTTGACAGGAGATTGTCTCTGTGCCTGTGTCAGTGTGTCACCGGACGACATTTTGGGTGTTTGTCGAAGTAGGGTTGTGAAACCTGGCCTGCGCTGAAGAGAATTCCTGATCGCTGCACGGCGGAAGGTACTTTTAGGGCCTTTCGTTGGGTGTGTTGGAGTGCATATCTTTGTGGGTGTCACAGATGTTGCAATTTCCTTCTCCAACATGGGAACTTCATTAATATCCGTCAGTACTGAGCCAACCAGCAAGCTCACGCGATAATCCATAGGAAGAAATCATCCCTACCATAAAACAATGGTGCGCTTTGTGTTTAATCGCACATAGATGTGTTCTCCATTACCTCATGGACTTATAAGGAGTCCTGCTACCTACACCGCAGACAAGGGGTAGCAAGATGAATATTCAAAGCATGTCGGCGCAGGGTAGAGAACTCTTGTTCTGCTGCATGAAAATAACAGACCAGAAGAACGTGTGGCGAAGTGAGTCCCTGGGGGTGATGGCCAGGGCTTTCTATCGAGACCCGTAAGATGTCGGCACGCAGAGTTCTTAGATACATTGGTGCAGATAGTCCACCATAATCCAGAGAGTGGTCCACGGTGTTGGGGTACAGACTGAAAAGCCTGGCTCTTTCACTTTTCAATTGCAGTTTCTCTCTCCCAGTCTACAGTGTGAATGACTCCTGTGGCTGCAGCAGAGACCAGAGGTGCAAATCATGTATGCAGTAGGACTTAACAATGCCTGTGTCTATCAAGAAAAATCAGTTGAGTGTGATCTATGTAAGGGTGGTTTGATAGAGCCAGCATTATCCCTTTATTAGATGTGCCGCAGCATTAAAAATGGATGTGATGGTGGTCAGCATGAATGCCAGATACCTGGCCATTGGGCGTAAGCATGCATGAACATCCATTGGTGACCATCTTGGAATGGTTTATAAAGAAAAAGCAGCCTTCCACGACAGCTGACTGCGGGTGCGCTTGAGAGTGCATTCGTAAAAATGCACCAGCAGCCATTTTAGATCATTTTCTTTTTAATACACCATTCTAAGATGTCTGACAGCCCTTTTGGAACTCTAAATTAAAATATAAATTTTGCGCTGGATACCAGTTCCTGAATAAAGAACCAAGATTGATAAACAACCGGAGGAGGGAAGAAGACATGATGGCAAGGCAGTGCAAAATAAAATAGATTCGTATGACTAATAATTTAACATATGTAACAGGCAAACGAAAAAAATCCTTGCCACAAACTCAAAAAATTGGAAATCTCATAACTGTCGCTGGCTCTGGGTGCAGACTTCCTGTCACCCTCCTCTGGTCAGACGGTTGAAGGCAGCAGAATGATTTCAGCAGTTGCTTGGGGAAATGAGGTTTGAAGCATTATCTTTTTGAAACAGAAATTTGTGATGAGTGACTAGGTTTTAATGTATGTATGATATAAGCGGTGGCAGGATCCCTGTGCATTTATTTCTCTGCAGTGATAAAGAAAGCAAAACAGGTCCTCTTGGTCATCAGCACATGGACAACCGGTTCTCCTGATGGCCAAACTCACCTGTTTTTATCTCCTCCTTCTTAGGCGCGCCCTCTTCTCTTTCTACACATTCTGCAAGGGCCTCACCTCGCCCACCTGCCTCATGTTCACTCTTCATCATTGAACCCCCACACAGCCCTCTCCAGAGCCAACTCCAGCCCACTGGTTGTCTAGCAGAGCTTTGTATACAAGGCTCTTCTTGTCTTCAGATCCATGCATGATCAGGCTCACTGTTCCCTCAAGGTCACTTGCAAGGTGAAGCCCTTCACTGGGCCAGATCCCCTGGTGCCGCCGGCATGCCATTGGCTTTCATGCACTCGAAGTGATGTAAGTTCACCCGCTTCCCGGAGAGAGGCCTGGGGGCGGAGCACATGATGTGAGAACGGTCTCCTCTTTTTTGGTTAATCTGTTTATTGACTTTCCTACATATAATGCATGATCGCACAGTACATTCAGTGATACACGCAACGGATGGGTTTACTTCTATGCATCAACTGTAATGAATGTTGTTCAAGGCTCAGTGATACGTGGAGAAATGCACATGATCCGGCTGTGTCTGTGTGGTCCTGGACGTCAGAGTTCCCAGACAGGTGGTGAATGCAGATGTGGCATTGCAGTCCAGAGTGTGATAACAGATGTTACAAGCAACAAACAGATGTTTCTGATTTTTTGGGGGTTTTGCAGAATCACAAAACAGGGGGGAGTGGCAAGGAGGGAAAACAAGGAAGTGAATCAACAAATACAAACACTACCAGTCCCACACTACACAACATTGTAAGATTCCTCTGGCATAAAGACACACGACCCAGGCTTTAAGTGATGTGAGGACTCCCCCACTCTGCCCCCCCCACTTCTGCATCAAGTGCAGTGGCCTAGCTGTGTTCAGTATCACTGTGTTGAAGGGAGGGGGGCAATCGATGAAGATAGTGTCCCACGTTGCGGAGACGGGGGCCTCATTTAAGAAAAGTGTTGCATCATTGCGTGAAAACCGCGATGAGACACTTTTCAGGGAGACCTCCTTGCAACACCATGGATGCGCCGTATTTACTGTATGGTGCTCCATGCCGCAAGGATTTACAGATGCGTCAGTATTCCTGAAGTATCTGTAGGGGCAAAAGTGGCGCATTGCTGGGGTGTATCTGAAAACAGATGCAACTCCAGCAAGGTGTCCTTTCAAATGGGGCAAGCCCCGTTGAGGTTCTGTAGCGATCCGAACCCGTGAATTCGGTATCGTAGTACTGACACGATTTCGGTACCAATGAACCGTAAATGATCCATTGTATACATGACAGTGTTTTCGCTGCGCAACTAGCATGAATTCACTGGGAAATAGGGCATTCTGTCGTAAAAGTCATGGCATCCATTTTAGTTACGGCATCCATCTTGTTTCTTGCACTCACATAGTCAATGAACGGACGATGACCCCGGCAGAGTCACCTTGTTAAGGACACGTAAGCTCGAGCCCGAGAAAGGCTGACGCTGCATGACTAGGCAGAATCAAGCTGCCTCCCTTGCCTGAGGCCAGTCCTGCTATACTGGTTCTTGTGTCCGTTGTCCTGACTGAAAGGCCGAAGACGGTAGCCATGCCCGTTTATGATCCATAAACACCTCTTATCCTACATTTCAATCCTTTGCACCTGGCTCTGCTCCTTTCCTTCTGGGCTTTTACAATGGGGAGGTTACGATTTTTATGATGGGGAGGATCGGGCGAAGAATGGAGAACTGTCGAGGGGATCTGATCGAATACTGAAAACCTACGACTAATTATTGTTTGATGTCAAATTTACTGTTTGTTTGGGATACCGGGCTGGGCATGAGAAATATTCGTGTAATGTTGCCTAAAGACAATTTGCGTGTATTTAAGGAGTGACCCACTTAATGCAATTTGAACAGTCTCGTAGATTCTGCCTCTGTGTGGTTCCTATGATTTCTGTGTCCCTGCAGTAAATAAACCTTGGTCTTTGACGCCGCCATCGAGAAGCCTGTGTCTCTGTTTATTTGTGCACCGAGACAGGAGGAACTCAGGGGTCTTCGGGTGTTGTTTCCCTGACACCTCTGGACTCTTAAAAGTCCAGAACCTCAAATTGGCGCCCAACGTAGGGCGACGTCATCCGGTACCGGTCCAAAGCCTGAAAAGTTCGAAAAGTTTCGTGTGAAGATTCCGGAGGGAGGTACCCCGCTTCATCGATCCCTGCATGTCGTAAAAGTGGCCCGACGATCTCTTCCACGAGGGTTCCCGTTCCCAGACGGCTACAGAGGACCGCTGCCTTGACTGTCGCCCTGTCTTGGACCCGAGGTGCAGACCTTAGTACGGCGAGACGTAGACGGGTTCTCCTTGGTGACGTCTTCCATATTTCAGTTAAGTATTTAGTTACGCTCGATTTGGTTGTTCCTTGTTGCTCTGGTTTGATTCGTAGATTATCATTGGTTGCTCTTGTTTAGATAATCTTTGTTTTGGTATTGGTTCATTTTGGTAGGCCTAAGTTCTTTGCGCATATTTGTTGGAATTTGTTTTTGTTGTCATGACTACCGGTAGTAATTGTTTCTTGTCCTGGTTACGTTGCAACGGGGATTCCCGGTTGGAGGATTCATGTTCGGTTCCTCCGATTGGAACTCCTACGTATGAGCTCTATTGTAAACATGGTGTGGGTCCTATTACGTATAATGAAGTATGGGTCCGTTATACCAAAAAAGATTGTGTCCTTAGTTGGCCACCGCATGGTAGTTTTGAAACGGAAATACTAGATAATTTAGAAATAAAGTTGTTCAAGAGAAAAGCCCGGCCGGCAATGTTTGATTCTTTTCGCGTATGGCGCAAAGAAGCCAAACAGAGAGAAATTAGGAAAACGAAGAAAGAACAGAAAGAGAAAGGGTTGACTTTAATGGAGTCTGCTAGGCAGCTGCATATCAACGAGACTGAGAAAGCAATGGAGATGGCGAATAGAAAATATAATTTGGCAATTGATAAATGTTACCCTGTATTGCCATCATGTCCTGCTAAGCCGATGGAGGATCAAGAAAAGGATCCTCTGTTGTCTTACCTGTTGAATTCACCTCCACCGTATGCACAGGGTATTACAGCACCACAGTTAGTACCTGTTGTACAGCCAGCTGCTGGTCAGCCTGGAATAGTTGCTCCACTTCCTTTGATTGCAGCTCCTATCCTTCCCGTGGTTAATGTTCCTTCGGCACCCCCTCTTCCTGGGTTGCCTGTTCCGCCTTTGCCTGTCGTTTCGCAAACTGCTTTACCTGCTACTCCCACCCTTACTATTTCATCTGCTCCAACTACCTTGTCCCCGAACCCTGTGAACATTCTAACTCCGCTTTCTGTTCGTCGGAAAATAACCGACTCTGTAACTAAAATCTTAACTCCTCTCTACGGGTCTTTAATTGGGACCCCCATTTCTGACTCTATACAGAGACGTAGCCAGCTTCCTGGTTCCCAAGAACGAGACAATTTAGATTCGACAGCTCTTAGGTGGATGTCGAAAGCTGCGAAGTATGATGCACGAAGAGTGTTAGATATCTTTATGCAATGGAATGAACCGACTCAACGTTATGTTTTTGACGTGATGTGTTCTCTTGTGCGTGAGGAATGGGAAGATGATGATTTAGACTCCGTCCCCACTGACCTGATAAATATTCAGCAGAAATTTGCCGCAGGAATGGTGATAGGTCCCGAAGTAAGGGGAGCGATAGAACTGATTTTAGCTTATAGGGATGAGTCCCCTCTTCGAGCGACAAGAGACTCTGATGGTTCACCGAGTACTACTAGGAAACAACGAGGACAATATCCAATGAGGGAAGTTCCACCGATATGGCGTGATGCAGTTCAAGCTGATGGGAACTTGGGTATTGCAGCTGCTCCGCCACATTTCCAGAGAGTGTGGATACACATCCCTTGGAAACGGGCTGAAGTATTAGCAGTAAAACAAGCATTACCAGACCCACGTAAAAATCCTGCTGGTTATTACAAAGAGTTAACGCAGACAGTTCAAGCGTGTATCATGAATTTGGCAGACATTGAAATGTTATTTGGTAATGTGGTGCCACAGCCTATATGGGCCAAAATTCGGCAAGAGAACCACCCAGTCGCCTTAGGAGGTGATTGGCCAGCTATTATAGCGGCAGATGCGCAACAAATTGGCGGTGCTAAACCTGAACCTCTGATTGCTGACTTACCTGGCAGAATAATTACTCTGATGAAAACGCTGATGCCAGCATTACGAGTCAATTGAGATAAATTATCGGCATGCAAGCAAAAGAAGGACGAAAGCGTCTCTGACTTCTTCACTAGATTTGAAGAGACCTTCGTAGATCACAGTGGGCAAGATATGAGTACTGAGGGAGGCCAGGGATTGTTTGTCGACAAGTTCGTGTTTAATTTACTACCTGAGCTTAGTAACAAGTTAAAAGATTCTGAAAGTGCATGGGCAGTGTCAACGACAGCACAGATACTTGCAACTGCTCAGTATTACGAGAATAGAGAGAAAGAAGAGAAGGAAAAATCAGAAAAGAAAACGAAAGATTTAAAAACCAAAGTTCTTCTGCAACAGGCGTATCCGCCTCGTTCAAATCAGTCAGATTCACAGCAACGACCCCAGTTTCAGCAGCAGCCACAATTCCAGCAAGGGATAGCCCAAAGGTTTAATTATAGTTTTCCCCGACAGCAGTTAGCATGGAACCAGTGCGCTTATTGTAAAAAGGAGGGTCATTATAAGAATGAGTGTCCAGTTCTGCACCCACAAACTAGTGGTGTCCCAGCTCAGAGAGGTAATGTTGGGTTTATGCAAGCTCCTAGAGGTAGAGGGCGTGGTATGATGACACCACAGACTGATCGCCAATCGAATTATTTCGATCAGCGAAATATACAACCTACGCAACCAGGTAGATCTCCACAGTATCATGTTGAAGATTACTATGATCATAATGAAGAGATTCAAAGAAACGAGCAATAGGACAGCCGCAGACAGAGAGAGGGAGTAGTATCAGTTCCAGTTGATCAGAGTGGACCTTATGTCGCAGTAGTTACCTCAGGCGTGGTCGAACCGTTTCTGTTGGATACTGGTGCGGCAAAAAGTTCAATTATGCATGCGAAACTCCCTGGCGCACCTTTGTCTGGCTTAACGAACACTTCAGTAGGTTTCTCAGGCGCCCCTGTTCACAATCCTGTTTCTAGTCCTTTGTCGATTTCTGTTGGACCATGCGAACTAGAAGCACCCCTTATTCTAACAACCGGTTGTAATGAGAATCTGCTTGGTTTAGATCTATTGAAACGCCTGCATGCGACACTGTACTGTTCTCCTTCGGGAGTACAGCTCACATTAGGCAAAAGAGTCATCTCTCCAATGTATATGTCGATGGATAAGCTCCCACCGGAGCTGCGTTCTCTCCCTGATACTCTTTGGGCAACTGGTCCTAACGATGTAGGCCTCTTGGAAATTCCCCCTTATGTGGTAAGTCTGAAAGCTAATGTTAAATTTCCACGAATCCCACAGTATCGGATATCGAATGATGGTGAACGAGCACTCTTACTGATTGTGAAAGACCTAATACAGAAAGATGTGATTGAGGAAACTAGAGGAAACGTCTGCAATAGTCCTGTTCTGCCGATTTTGAAACGTACTGACCCTTCCAAACATCCAATTTACAGATTTGTGATTGACCTCAGAGAAGTTAACAAAATAGTGATTCCACAGTTTCCTGTGGTACCAGATATCACTGCATTATTGACGTTGATTCCTGCCTCAGCTTCATGGTTTACAGTGATTGATTTGAAAAATGCCTTTTTCAGCATTCCGATAGCCGAAGAATGTAGAGACATTTTTGGTTTCTCCTTAGGAGGTCGCAGTTTCAGATTCAAACGCGCTCCACAAGGTTATTGTGAGAGCCCTTCGTTTTAAAGTCAAGCATTAAAGAGTCAATTAGATACCCTTGTACTTCCTCATGGTGTTGCTCTGATCCAATACGTAGACGATCTTTTACTAGCCGCTGATGACAAGGAAACTTGCAAAGCAGCTACAATTTCTTTGTTACGTCATTTGTCAGACTTACATCACAAGGTGTCACCTTCTAAACTGCAATATTGTTGCCAAGAAGTGACCTACTTAGGTCATCTTTTGTCAAAGGAGGGAAGAAGGTTGACCCCAGAGAGAATCAAAGCAATTTCGCAGATGACTGTACCAAGCACACAAAGAGAAGTGCGTGCGTTTTTGGGTATTACGTCATACTGTAGGCAATGGATCCCAAATTTTTCTCTCATGGCAAAACCGTTGGTAGCCCTGACTGGAAAAGGTGTTCCGAGCCCTTTGCCATGGTCTGATGAATGTCAACAGAGCTTCTCTGACTTACGTGATGCACTGTGTTCAGCTCCTGTGTTGGGTACTCCTGACTACAGTAAGCCGTTTACTCTATATGTCCATGAAAGAGAAGGTTGTGCATTGAGTGTATTAACGCAACAATTTGGTGACAAGCAGCGGCCTTGTGCATATTTCTCATCCACATTAGATCCGGTAGCCAGAGCATTGCCAAGTTGTTTGAGAGCTACAGCAGCAGCTGCAGTGTCTATTCGACAGTCTGCTGGACTAGTCATGAACAACATGTTAGTAGTCATGGTTCCACATGCTGTGGATACACTCATGAATCGAACGAAAACTCAGCACCTCACCAGTGCCAGACTATCAGGCTATGAGCTGACGCTTTTGGCGAGTCACATTCAGATCAAGCGATGCAACATATTGAATCCAGCAACACTGTTGCCGACTACTCAGGAGTCGAGTGATTCAGAGCCCCATGATTGTTGTTTCAGAACTGAGGAAGAGACAAAAGGTAGGATTGATTTAAAAGACACTCCGTTACTAGACCCAGACGGCACCTTATATGTCGATGGGTCATGCTTTAAGTTACAGAATGGTGGTGTGACGGCCGCGTATGCAGTTACGACTTTGAGTACGATTGTTGAGACTGTAAGAGTGAGTCAGAATTCTGCTCAAGCTGCAGAATTAATTGCATTAACAAGAGCGTGTGTTTTAGCTGAGGGAAAGAGAGTGAATGTGTTTACTGATAGCCAGTACGCCTTCGGCGTTGCACACAATTTTGGGCGTCTCTGGAGAGAAAGAGGTTTTCTCACGTCACATGGGACTAAGATCCAACATGGACAGTTAGTCAGCGATCTATTGGAATCCCTGACTCTACCGAATGAAGTTGCAATTGTGAAGTGCAGTGCACATCGGAAGATTACGGATGATGTTGGCCGTGGAAATGCGTTTGCTGATGAGGTCGCTAAAGAAACGGCCAAGAACATGACGAGCCGAATGTACGTTGCAACATCTGCAAGATGGATTGCTGAATCAGGAATGTGTGAGAATACGATTGACAGTGTGAAAGCAATCCAGAATGAAGCAACTGAAAATGAGAAGAATGAATGGAAGGAGAAAACGGGTAAAATGGATTCAAGTGGATGTTGGGTCGATTTGTCTGAACAGCAGCGTTGGATGTTACCTGATGCGTATGTACTTGCAGTAGTCACGATGGCGCATGGAGCGGCGCACATAAGTTCGAAAGGGATCTGTAAAATGTTAGCTCCAGTATGGAAGAACGATGGAATTACTAAGTGTGCAGAAAGAGTGGTGAAAAATTGCATGGTATGCCTGATGCATAATCCTGGTAAGGGAACTCCAACCCCATCTGGCCATTTTGCTCCCCCTTCTTGTCCCTTTGAAGTGATTCAGTTGGATTTTATCCACATGGACAGGTGTAACAATCTCAAATACGTTCTAGTGGTAGTCTGTGCCTTCTCAAGATGGATTGAGGCATATCCGTTAAAGGATAACACTGCTATGTCCACTGCCAAAATCCTCCTCAAAGAATACTTCCCTAGGTATGGTATGCCACGGATTGTTTGGTCGGACAATGGAAGTGAATTTGTAGGGAAAGTTATGAAGAGTGTGTGTGCGGGCCTGGGTATTTCTCAGAAATTCCACAGTGCGAATCACCCACAGTCAGCGGGTTTGGTTGAAGGGTACAATGGCACCCTGAAGCTGAAACTTGCGAAAATTCAAGCTTCCACTGGTCTCTCTTGGCCAGACGCACTGCCTTTAGCTTTACTGTCCACCAGAGCGACTGTACACTCTCGAGTAGGGCTTAGCCCATATGAGATTGTGTTCGGCCGCCCTGCTAATGTTTGGGGAGTCCCTAGGCCAAAGGAATTTAAACAGATTGAATACCCAATGTTGATTGATTACCTTTATGATCTGACTGCTAAATTGAGCCTTATTCATCAACAGGTATTCGAATCCTTGCCTAAACTGCCGGAGAGTCCAGGCCACACGTTGAAACCCGGCGACCAGGTTGTAGTTCGGAACTTTGAACGTACTCGGAACCTTCAGCCAAGATTCGTGGGCCCGTTCCAGGTCCTCCTCGCAACCAGAACTGCAGTACGCCTAGCTGGAAGGAAGAATTGGGTGCACGCCAGCCATACGAAGCGTGTCCCTCTTCCACTCCCCTATGACAACTGGGTTAGACAGGGAATTGGTGTATCCGAGACAGAACCTGTTCCTAGGCACATCCCTTTCAGTGATGCAGAGTACCTAACGGACCACCCACGAACAGAAACACAGAACTTTGACACTTCAACAGGAACTGCTCCTTTGAACCCTGAACCGAGTATCGTACAAAGTGAACACTTGTCACCTGTGGAGTTGAACATTTCCACACCTGTAGACCAACTATTCCAAGACCAGACAAGACCCGGAAAGTACAGATATAATCTACGTTCTCATGTTATGAACTAATGACATTGCATTATTACCCTTCTGTTTGAAGACTGTAAAACTGTTTTGATCGTACTGCATTCCATTCAATCAGGAAGTTTGCTAGAATTTTTATCTTATTATTTTTTCTGTTTCTCTCACCTTGCCATCTGGGTTACCGTAGGGTCGTAACGTGTGCCTTGTTTTAATTTGCAGGGAATCAGACACTAGGTCGTTTTCTTCTGTTTGTCTTGGGAACTCCCAGGATAAACAGAGGCAAGTTTTTAACAGGTACAAACCATCCGTTGCGAACGGTTGTAGAAGATGGAGCTTCCTGAATTACGACGGGTTAATGTCATAAATGTGCACAAGACAAAATTACATGACATATTGTACAGTAAATGTTTCCTAATGCAATGCACTCTGACACTTCTGATTGTCTTAATAACCTTGGTAGACGGAATTATTTTTTGTATTCAGTTGATCTTTACACCTGTTGCATCTACAGTATCTCCCCATGCTCCTGTTTCTCCGACTGTTGTTTCTCTTCATTCTTTCCATCCTTTTTCTGCCCACGAGCAAGCTCGACGCTCTGAGTTTATAAATAACACTTTCATTCAGCTCTTGCACCAACATCAACTAGTGGTCAACACAACAAACTGCTGGGTATGTGGCTTGATACCACATACCATGGACAAGGGCATCCCTTATTTGGTTCTGCCTTTTAGTTATAATGGATCATTCTGGGCATTTCAGACCATGTTCGCTTATGCCCTAGAGACCTATCCCCCACGACCTCCGCGTTCCACCCGGTATAGCTCTGCTAATAGAGCCTTGGTAAAAGGAATCACTGACATGGTGAGAGATGTCAATAATACTCCGTACATTCCCAAGGATGAATTGCGAGTTTACATGGGTTGGAATGTTACGGAATACGGCATTACTCTGTGTGAGAACAAACGTAAGAGCTCAACTCCGATTTGGGTCGTACCCCACCAAGGTCAAGTCTGTTTGCAAGGAAATGGGAGGAATCCGAAAGCTCGACTAGGGAAAAGTGACTGTATCGAAACATATGTTTTCCCGTCACAGTCTTCCCCTGCATTCTTAGCTGCTAAGAGTACCTATTTTGTTTGCCAAGACAGAGCATATACATGGCTGCCTGCTGGCTTGTCAGGCTCATGTTATATCGCTCAACTGTTACCTCCGACATATACTGTTGCACCAGATTATCACAAAACTAGAGTTGTGAGAGGTGTTTTCAGTAAAGAAGATACTGCTGGCCAAGAGGCAGGAGACTTTTTCAAGGGTTTCCTCCCATTCTGGGGGCCTATGGCCAACAGTAGAAACTTACGCCAACTAACACGGGTAGTTGAATCCACCATCACTGAAACTGCGGGTGCCCTTAGTAACTTGACAGCTGAGCTTCAAGCGGATCGCCTCATGACATTACAGAACCGTATGGTTCTTGATGTGTTACTTGCAGATCGAGGTGGAGTATGTAAGATGATCCAATCAAGTTGCTGCGTTTTTATTCCAGATAATGCGCCAACAGTATACAAGGCCATCTCTAAGTTATATAAGATTTCTGACTCTATTCATGTAGAGGAAGGTAACTGGTCATTAATGGGATGGTTCTGGAGTCTGTTGTCCGCTTGGGGATGGAAGGTTCTGATAGTCACTGGTGTTGCGTTAGTATTTTTATTTTCGTGCTGTCTCATTGTTCAGTGTGGTCCTGCCTTATGTAATCTCTGCGTTTCAACATGCGTAAGAAGACCACCTGTTTTTAGAGATACGCCACGAGATAGAGTAATGCTGCAACAACACATCAGTGACCTGATGAACATAGAAATGGACTCTGACATAGAGTGAGTTATTGCCTATGTAAGGGCAAAAGGACGGTCTGAGGTTCTGTAGCGATCCGAACCCGTGAATTCGGTATCGTAGTACTGACACGATTTCGGTACCAATGAACCGCAAATGATCCATTGTATACATGACAGTGTTTTTGCTGCGCAACTAGCATGAATTCACTGGGAGATAGGGCATTCTGTCGTAAAAGTCATGGCATCCATTTTAGTTACGGCATCCATCTTGTTTCTTGCCCTCACATAGTCAATGAACGGACGATGACCCCGGCAGAGTCACCTTGTTAAGGACACGTAAGCTCGAGCCCGAGAAAGGCTGACGCTGCATGACTAGGCAGAATCAAGCTGCCTCCCTTGCCTGAGGCCAGTCCTGCTATACTGGTTCTTGTGTCCGTTGTCCTGACTGAAAGGCCGAAGACGGTAGCCATGCCCGTTTATGATCCATAAACACCTCTTATCCTACATTTCAATCCTTTGAACCTGGCTCTGCTCCTTTCCTTCTGGGCTTTTACAATGGGGAGGTTACGATTTTTATGATGGGGAGGATCGGGCGAAGAATGGAGAACTGTCGAGGGGATCTGATCGAATACTGAAAACCTACGACTAATTATTGTTTGATGTCAAATTTACTGTTTGTTTGGGATACCGGGCTGGGCATGAGAAATATTCGTGTAATGTTGCCTAAAGACAATTTGCGTGTATTTAAGGAGTGACCCACTTAATGCAATTTGAACAGTCTCGTAGATTCTGCCTCTGTGTGGTTCCTATGATTTCTGTGTCCCTGCAGTAAATAAACCTTGGTCTTTGACGCCGCCATCGAGAAGCCCGTGTCTCTGTTTATTTGTGCACCGAGACAGGAGGAACTCAGGGGTCTTCGGGTGTTGTTTCCCTGACACCTCTGGACTCTTAAAAGTCCAGAACCTCACCGTGAGAAAGGGCCTGCCGGCACTGCTGTGAGACAGATGTAAGGAGTTAATGCAGGGGCCTCCTTAAAGTGTTGCAACACTTCTACGAGCCTTTTCTACACTGGAACGCCCTCCCTGCATACATTATACCTGTTGCAGGTATACTGTATCACTGGGGTTTACAAAGTGACGCATCTGCCTAGGTGCGTCACCTTGTAAATATGGTGCAATGTGGTGCATGTTTTACGCTGTTGCAGCATCACAAAAGAATTACGCAGCAGCAGCGTAAAGGGCTCATAAATAACGCCCGGGTTATTTACGGATTCCTAGATTATCTTCTCTGTGTAGTGCTACATTCTCAACCAGGAACCATGTTATGATAGAATGTGACCAGGCCTCTAATGTTGGCAGGGCCGTACTGATTTAATTTAATTTTAGTTTTAATTTTTTTTATTTTTTCTATTTAATTTAACTTTATTGTATGATTACTTAAAATCCTTTACAAAAGCGGAACAAGTAGATACAAATTAGAAAAGGTAAAGATAAAATAGATAAAATCTAAAAGCGGGGTTAAAATGCAGAGATGCTATCATGTACCAGTAAATAAGTAACTTTGTGCAAGAAAAGGTACATTTAGAATTAAAACACATGAAGGATTTGACATGCAGAGGGTAAACAAAGCTACGTCACCACGGAGGGCTCTGTCTATTGAATATCCTGTTACTAGTAAAAGTTAGTGTAGACAGTAATAGTATTAAAAGTTCGATGCTGAGCAAATGCGAGTGCTGGTGATCCGTGAATCATAATTTATTTAACTGTCAATTCTCGGGCTGATCGTAAACTCATTCCAGCAGCCGCATAAAACTTCCCAATTCGAGCAAGCTCCATCGGGACTATAGGGGTGTAAATGTGCCTTAAGGCCTCCTTGCATGTTCTTACGCCGTATTGAATGAACATGGTTCTTAAGTACAAATGCCTTGGGGACAGCAAAGCTGGGCATCAGCAAATGACATGTTCCGCGGATTCTGTGTGCTATCGGCACAAACAACATCCAGTCCCACTTTGTGAGAAGTTGGCCTGATATGTAGTGCTCACTATTCTAGTGATCACTGTGTATCATTCCAAACGACCCTTATTGATGATTGGTTGTAAGTCAACCTTATAGACCAGCTATCCTAGTAGCATGGACAAGAGCAGTCTTTAGGCTAAACTCTAGAGGGCGTGTTAAGCCAGCTGTTTTACCACCACATTTACCCTTTGAACACCACGTGAAAGGACACCACACAAGTTGTTATGAAAATAAAGGATATTTATTTATAACAAGACTACCCTAACTCTTTATGAGTCAGGGAGCTAAGCACACTACAAAACTCTTATGAAAATACTTCAAGTTGCACAATTTACACAAATGCCCGAGGGGCACGGGAAACCATATACACTAACAGTGGAATGCGAATGGTTAGAGTCTAAAGTCACTGATTCCGGAAAGATCCGATCAGTGGGACTAAACGAAAAAGGAGCTGGACACTTGTAGGGCGAACCTGCGATGGAGCACCGAAATGCTCGAGTTACCTAGCCCAGAGGCTGCGGCTGCGTGAGGTTCAGCAAGATGTCGGGAGTCCTTGTTGTAGTCTCAGGAGCCTGAAAGAAGAAGTTGCTGGCAGGCGACCAGTGTCGATATTAGGAGGGATCGAAGCCTGGATCGGTGATGGTGATAACCTGAAAGCAGAGGGGACTTAGTTCTTAATCACTAGCCAGTGATTGAGGTTGGCACCAGGATGGCACCGGAGGTAGTCACCGCGATCAGGTGAGTGGGTGACGCTGGACTCTGCTGTCCCTCGGTGCAGGAGGCGTTGTCGGCGACCGGGCAGAAGGGGCGAGCTGTCCCACGACGGTGGCTGCTGTCGGCGATGCTGGACCCAGGATGGGGGCAACAACCCTTGGCAAAGGCAAGCCCACGCGGTGGAGTCAAGATGGCGTCTGGAGTGGACCAGGGGGGTCTGGGGTGCTCCTCTATTGGAGGGGAGCCAAGGCCAGTCTGGAGCAACCAGACCGGCGACGGAAATGTCGTGGTGCGTCGTTAGGAGGGCCACTAGCCAACGGCAAGTGACCGAACAACGCGGTGAGAGGCAAAGGCAGAAGGGCCCCCACGCAGATCTCGGGGATGCTGGGAGGCTGGTCTTCGGTGCTGGAGCTGCTCAGGGTTGGGGCTTCTCAAACCCCAGGAGCACTCACTCGAGGGTCCCTCGGTGGTCGTGCTAGGCAAGCGTCGTGCAGGTTTTGATGATGGCCGGTCCCGCAGGTCTCGTCACACCCACGAATCTCAGCTGAGCTGATGATGCAGGTAGAGGTCAGAGATGGCAGGGAATCCGGGTCTCGTCGAGCTGGTCAGTCTGGATCCGGAGGATGGACGTGCAGCAAACCGCAAGCGCTTAGGTGGTGCCTGCTGGTGCAGGGTGGCTACTCCTTAGCCACAAGGGAGAGTCTTCAGAAATAGTCAAGAGTTCCTTTCGTGGAAAGTAGTTCAAGATTCAGAATTATCCAATTTGGGAAGGGGGCCGCTTAGGTGGTGCCTGCTGGTGCAGGGTGGCTACTCCTTAGCCACAAGGGAGAGTCTTCAGAAATAGTCAAGAGTTCCTTTCGTGGAAAGTAGTTCAAGATTCAGAATTATCCAATTTGGGAAGGGGGCCCGCTCCTACCTTTATTCTAAGAAAAGGGGCTGGCCCGTGACTAGGTCCTGCCTATGGGTGGGACCAGGGGGGGGTGGTTACACCCCTCTCCTTTGCCCGGTCTCTCCCCGGCTCAGAGGCTGGGGTGCCCCTGGAACTGGTTCAAGCCGGCCTATGCACAGTGAGCACCGGGGTGCCACTTGCAGTCACCTTCCTCTCAGCCTTGCCTACCTGGAATACACAAAACCCTGTCTGGGATGGCGCGGGCACCGCCCCCGACAGGAAACCCTTTGTCCAAGCTCTCCCCGCTGAAAGGACTCCCAGCAGCAGGAGGTCAGACTTGTGTCTGTGGTGGCAGCATCCATTTTGTGATGCTGAGGCTCGAGTCAACTTTAACCGGGGTTCACAGTTACATGCATGTCGTGTCCCTCTAGAAGGGTGGAATGCTAACCCCGTCGCCAGAATTGGCGAGGGGCTAGTATCCCAATTCGTATGACACCTTACTCGACATGCTTTGATAATGCGATACCAAAGTTAGCAAATAACCGCGAGGATTATAATGCACTTTAAGAGTATATGGTACGCGTTATCCTGGAACAGCTATTAGGACTTGGTTCCGCAAGCTGCAGACGGGCTCAGCTCACGCTCGATCACCATCTCCCATGATTCCAAGCACTCTGCCTTCAGGATTGATAAGGCCTGCCATAGGAGTAACTGATAGGAATACATGTGTCCAGTTTAGGGTTAGATATAGGAATACTATACCTAAAGCAAAGGGTGATTACACCACCTTGCCCCAGCCGTCGTGCAGCCAGTTGTGTCAGATTTGGGTGGCCAGCCAGGGGTGGCATAATGCATGCTGCAGCCCCTGGTAGGCCCTGGGTACACCTAGGCCCTGGATACCTAAGGTAAGCTGATACAGGGACTGATAAGGTGGCCCAGTTCCAATTAGTAAATGCACCTAAGGTACATGTATCACTTTAGAGAGAGAACAGCTAGGCTGTGGGTCTGATTAGCAGGCCCACAGCCAGGAAAAGTCGTAAACCAATGAAGCAAAAAGCAAAAATCTGGGGTGATCATAGGATTGCAGACCCTACTCTCCTACACACTTAACGACCAATTTTTCCAGTGAGCTCTATAGTCTTATATTGGCAAAGTTAAGAGCCTCACCATTATGACATTTTGTAGAGCTTTCCTTCCCAGTCCTGCTTTTAGGTAGGGCTGGCATGCAGTAGTTTCATATGACTTAATAAGTCCTTCTGCTCCCTGAACAGGTCTGATCCGTTCATGGTCTTGTTGCCTCGAGTTGTTCTTGCCACACTTTTTTAGCAGGTTCTTTAGACTAAACTTTGTTAATGGTATGTCTGTTAAAAGATCAACTGGTAGTCCCAAGGTTTTTTGGGCCATCAAGAAATACCTTGCCCAGTGACTGTTATTGTCTGCAAAGACCACCTGTAGCGCTGCCCTGAAAATGTTGGCAGGGCCGGACTGGTTACCGGGCATTTTGGTGAGCGGCTAAGCTGGGGGCCGATTTCACTGTGGTTGGGGCTGATTTTGTTGATGGGGACCTGCATGTGCTTCTAAATCAAGAAAGCAATACAAATGGTTTTAAAGCATACTTTAAAACAATTTGTTTTTCCGGTGTTTACTTAGAAAGGCCCAGTAGCCAGTCCAGCCCTGAATGTCGGAGGTTCATGAGATTTACACTGGCGGGTAATGGTAGTAAAGGTCTCCTCTTGATGAAGACTTAAAGAGGTTCTCAAGTCACCAGAGCCAGTGTGAGGCACCTGCCCTGAAAATAGGTAGGACAATTCAGCAAGATGGTGGTCAGAAGTGGAGAGGGGGTTGGAGGACAAAGTCATGGATGGATTTGAGGCGGGGGAGGGCAGAGGCAAAGGCAGAGGAGAACGAATGGAAGAAAGAAGTAAATCTGGGTCCCAGATGGCTCCTCCTTCAGGTATTGTTGGAAAAGGAAAGTTGTCAACTTTTTTCCAATTTCCAGTAGATTATTTTAGCATCTCTTTCGGCTGGGAGTGAGATTCAGAGATATTGAATCAAAACTGATGTTTGCACCGTAGTCAATCCAGTGGAACAATCTGAAGGATTACATCGGACTCCAAAGGGATTAAGGGGTTGATGCATTATTAATGTTTTGGTCATTTTATTGTATTGTGAAGATTTGCAGCACATGGGGGCTCCTGTGTGTCAGAATACCATTAGTAAAACGATCACCTGCTGAAATGCTGTGTCCTACATGTTGCTTACAAACATATCACTCCATTTGGTGCTGATTTTCGGTGTTACTCCAATATCGGATTGCAATGTTTATGTCAGCTGATATTTTGGGTACAGGGTTCTACTAACATACCAGGGGGTTACGTCCACAAACCGAAAACAAATGTAGCAGGGCTGTGGGGAGACCAGCGACTTACATAAACATTTGATAAAAAAGGCTGCGGCCCACTTCCTGTACGATAATTCCAGCATTGGGGTGTTTATGGAAGCACGGCGAGCTCCTGTAAAAAATTAAATATAAAAAATGGCACACTCGGGGAGGGAGATGGGGCGGCAGGGCCATCGCACGACAGACACCTGTCACAGCACGCGTTGCTGAAAGTCCAGCTGTGACAAGTCCCAGATCTTGACATCAAACCTCTGTCAGATGGATCGTTTGGCTCCATAACAGACTGAAAATAATATCAGCATCGTGGTGAAATACCTTTTAAAATTGTGCTGTAAAATGCACCGTTTGACTCCTATGTCCCATTTAACAGAATAAATCTATAATGAAGAGGGTTGTAGTCATACGCCGTTTTACTCGGTGCACCAAAGTTGTAGAAAAAAAACCAGAATTATTTTAATGGCTCCTTCGGACTCCCAGTGCTGGTTTACTGCTCCAAGTCCTCAGAAGAGCCAGGAGTTTCTCCGCCTCCATTCCACCCGCACAGTCCTTCTCCACATAGCGCGCACTTCCAGCACCACGGTCAGCTCCACGCCGCGCGCACTTTCAGTACCACGGTCAGCTCCACGCCGCGCGCACTTTCAGCACCACTGTCAGCTCCACGCCCGGTGCAGGCTTCACGTGCCCACGTCACGTGCCATTGACTCACTGAGCCGGTCCCACGCAATAACAAAACATGTCACCAACACTCAATGCAGGCGGAAGAAGTCTCATTTCTAAAGTTAAAGACGGCTTAAATATGGCTTTTATCCACTTAAAAATTCGTCCATTTAAATACAAAGCAATGGAAAAATTACATTTCCCTATTTTTTTTTTTAATCTCCCTCTCCACGGCTTCCTAATGTTGGCATGTATTGCACACTGCTAAAGGGCCACGTGTGACGTCGGGGCGACTGTGTTGGCAGCGTCATCTTCCAGAGTTGACCCCTTTTGTCAATGTTTCCACAGAAGACAGTCCATATTGGCGCCTTTTCTGCCTCAGGCGGCTACCATTTTATAATCACTTCGGATTAGTTCAGACAGCTCGGAAATATTATTGAAGGGGGTTATACCTGTATATGGGAGCAGGGAGAGGTAACGGGTACTCCCAAGGACACACAGATCCCAGTAATAAAAACATGTATGACTTAGGGTAGTTGGCAGCAACATCCAATCCTGCTATGTTATGGTGGGAGCTCTATTGAAAGCAATAAAGCGGCTATGACCTGTAATAGGAGGTACGGACCTCTTCTCCAACATTCCAATGCTTGTTTTTGTTACCCTAACCAAGTGGAATGTTTCAATATTTTTATAGTCTTTTTGTGTCAGGTCATACTGGTTTTTAACGGCCCTCTTCTTATTCTCGGCCCTCACCTGCAGCTTAGGGCTGTAACTTGGGTTTCGGACCTTTAACCCTTTCACTGCCAGGGTGTTTGTGCTCCTCTGGACAGCAGCTTTCGTAAAAAAAAAAAAAAAAATCAGCATTAAATGGTTCCAAGTACACGTACCTTATTGTTCCCTTTGTGGCCCCGTTCAAAATATATGTTTCTTTCAGAGTATGCAAGGATGTGCATTGGTGGAACGCCCAAACTAAAAACTCTCTGCAGCCTGAAGATGTAATGAAAAATATGGAGATATTTTCATATTTCAAACAAATTTGCCCTTCATGGTTTACAGTGATTGATTTGAAAAATGCCTTTTTCAGCATTCCGATAGCCGAAGAATGTAGAGACATTTTTGGTTTCTCCTTAGGAGGTCGCAGTTTCAGATTCAAACGCGCTCCACAAGGTTATTGTGAGAGCCCTTCGTTTTAAAGTCAAGCATTAAAGAGTCAATTAGATACCCTTGTACTTCCTCATGGTGTTGCTCTGATCCAATACGTAGACGATCTTTTACTAGCCGCTGATGACAAGGAAACTTGCAAAGCAGCTACAATTTCTTTGTTACGTCATTTGTCAGACTTACATCACAAGGTGTCACCTTCTAAACTGCAATATTGTTGCCAAGAAGTGACCTACTTAGGTCATCTTTTGTCAAAGGAGGGAAGAAGGTTGACCCCAGAGAGAATCAAAGCAATTTCGCAGATGACTGTACCAAGCACACAAAGAGAAGTGCGTGCGTTTTTGGGTATTACGTCATACTGTAGGCAATGGATCCCAAATTTTTCTCTCATGGCAAAACCGTTGGTAGCCCTGACTGGAAAAGGTGTTCCGAGCCCTTTGCCATGGTCTGATGAATGTCAACAGAGCTTCTCTGACTTACGTGATGCACTGTGTTCAGCTCCTGTGTTGGGTACTCCTGACTACAGTAAGCCGTTTACTCTATATGTCCATGAAAGAGAAGGTTGTGCATTGAGTGTATTAACGCAACAATTTGGTGACAAGCAGCGGCCTTGTGCATATTTCTCATCCACATTAGATCCGGTAGCCAGAGCATTGCCAAGTTGTTTGAGAGCTACAGCAGCAGCTGCAGTGTCTATTCGACAGTCTGCTGGACTAGTCATGAACAACATGTTAGTAGTCATGGTTCCACATGCTGTGGATACACTCATGAATCGAACGAAAACTCAGCACCTCACCAGTGCCAGACTATCAGGCTATGAGCTGACGCTTTTGGCGAGTCACATTCAGATCAAGCGATGCAACATATTGAATCCAGCAACACTGTTGCCGACTACTCAGGAGTCGAGTGATTCAGAGCCCCATGATTGTTGTTTCAGAACTGAGGAAGAGACAAAAGGTAGGATTGATTTAAAAGACACTCCGTTACTAGACCCAGACGGCACCTTATATGTCGATGGGTCATGCTTTAAGTTACAGAATGGTGGTGTGACGGCCGCGTATGCAGTTACGACTTTGAGTACGATTGTTGAGACTGTAAGAGTGAGTCAGAATTCTGCTCAAGCTGCAGAATTAATTGCATTAACAAGAGCGTGTGTTTTAGCTGAGGGAAAGAGAGTGAATGGGTTTACTGATAGCCAGTACGCCTTCGGCGTTGCACACAATTTTGGGCGTCTCTGGAGAGAAAGAGGTTTTCTCACGTCACATGGGACTAAGATCCAACATGGACAGTTAGTCAGCGATCTATTGGAATCCCTGACTCTACCGAATGAAGTTGCAATTGTGAAGTGCAGTGCACATCGGAAGATTACGGATGATGTTGGCCGTGGAAATGCGTTTGCTGATGAGGTCGCTAAAGAAACGGCCAAGAACATGACGAGCCGAATGTACGTTGCAACATCTGCAAGATGGATTGCTGAATCAGGAATGTGTGAGAATACGATTGACAGTGTGAAAGCAATCCAGAATGAAGCAACTGAAAATGAGAAGAATGAATGGAAGGAGAAAACGGGTAAAATGGATTCAAGTGGATGTTGGGTCGATTTGTCTGAACAGCAGCGTTGGATGTTACCTGATGCGTATGTACTTGCAGTAGTCACGATGGCGCATGGAGCGGCGCACATAAGTTCGAAAGGGATCTGTAAAATGTTAGCTCCAGTATGGAAGAACGATGGAATTACTAAGTGTGCAGAAAGAGTGGTGAAAAATTGCATGGTATGCCTGATGCATAATCCTGGTAAGGGAACTCCAACCCCATCTGGCCATTTTGCTCCCCCTTCTTGTCCCTTTGAAGTGATTCAGTTGGATTTTATCCACATGGACAGGTGTAACAATCTCAAATACGTTCTAGTGGTAGTCTGTGCCTTCTCAAGATGGATTGAGGCATATCCGTTAAAGGATAACACTGCTATGTCCACTGCCAAAATCCTCCTCAAAGAATACTTCCCTAGGTATGGTATGCCACGGATTGTTTGGTCGGACAATGGAAGTGAATTTGTAGGGAAAGTTATGAAGAGTGTGTGTGCGGGCCTGGGTATTTATCAGAAATTCCACAGTGCGAATCACCCACAGTCAGCGGGTTTGGTTGAAGGGTACAATGGCACCCTGAAGCTGAAACTTGCGAAAATTCAAGCTTCCACTGGTCTCTCTTGGCCAGACGCACTGCCTTTAGCTTTACTGTCCACCAGAGCGACTGTACACTCTCGAGTAGGGCTTAGCCCATATGAGATTGTGTTCGGCCGCCCTGCTAATGTTTGGGGAGTCCCTAGGCCAAAGGAATTTAAACAGATTGAATACCCAATGTTGATTGATTACCTTTATGATCTGACTGCTAAATTGAGCCTTATTCATCAACAGGTATTCGAATCCTTGCCTAAACTGCCGGAGAGTCCAGGCCACACGTTGAAACCCGGCGACCAGGTTGTAGTTCGGAACTTTGAACGTACTCGGAACCTTCAGCCAAGATTCGTGGGCCCGTTCCAGGTCCTCCTCGCAACCAGAACTGCAGTACGCCTAGCTGGAAGGAAGAATTGGGTGCACGCCAGCCATACGAAGCGTGTCCCTCTTCCACTCCCCTATGACAACTGGGTTAGACAGGGAATTGGTGTATCCGAGACAGAACCTGTTCCTAGGCACATCCCTTTCAGTGATGCAGAGTACCTAACGGACCACCCACGAACAGAAACACAGAACTTTGACACTTCAACAGGAACTGCTCCTTTGAACCCTGAACCGAGTATCGTACAAAGTGAACACTTGTCACCTGTGGAGTTGAACATTTCCACACCTGTAGACCAACTATTCCAAGACCAGACAAGACCCGGAAAGTACAGATATAATCTACGTTCTCATGTTATGAACTAATGACATTGCATTATTACCCTTCTGTTTGAAGACTGTAAAACTGTTTTGATCGTACTGCATTCCATTCAATCAGGAAGTTTGCTAGAATTTTTATCTTATTATTTTTTCTGTTTCTCTCACCTTGCCATCTGGGTTACCGTAGGGTCGTAACGTGTGCCTTGTTTTAATTTGCAGGGAATCAGACACTAGGTCGTTTTCTTCTGTTTGTCTTGGGAACTCCCAGGATAAACAGAGGCAAGTTTTTAACAGGTACAAACCATCCGTTGCGAACGGTTGTAGAAGATGGAGCTTCCTGAATTACGACGGGTTAATGTCATAAATGTGCACAAGACAAAATTACATGACATATTGTACAGTAAATGTTTCCTAATGCAATGCACTCTGACACTTCTGATTGTCTTAATAACCTTGGTAGACGGAATTATTTTTTGTATTCAGTTGATCTTTACACCTGTTGCATCTACAGTATCTCCCCATGCTCCTGTTTCTCCGACTGTTGTTTCTCTTCATTCTTTCCATCCTTTTTCTGCCCACGAGCAAGCTCGACGCTCTGAGTTTATAAATAACACTTTCATTCAGCACTTGCACCAACATCAACTAGTGGTCAACACAACAAACTGCTGGGTATGTGGCTTGATACCACATACCATGGACAAGGGCATCCCTTATTTGGTTCTGCCTTTTAGTTATAATGGATCATTCTGGGCATTTCAGACCATGTTCGCTTATGCCCTAGAGACCTATCCCCCACGACCTCCGCGTTCCACCCGGTATAGCTCTGCTAATAGAGCCTTGGTAAAAGGAATCACTGACATGGTGAGAGATGTCAATAATACTCCGTACATTCCCAAGGATGAATTGCGAGTTTACATGGGTTGGAATGTTACGGAATACGGCATTACTCTGTGTGAGAACAAACGTAAGAGCTCAACTCCGTTTGGGTCGTACCCCACCAAGGTCAAGTCTGTTTGCAAGGAAATGGGAGGAATCCGAAAGCTCGACTAGGGAAAAGTGACTGTATCGAAACATATGTTTTCCCGTCACAGTCTTCCCCTGCATTCTTAGCTGCTAAGAGTACCTATTTTGTTTGCCAAGACAGAGCATATACATGGCTGCCTGCTGGCTTCTCAGGCTCATGTTATATCGCTCAACTGTTACCTCCGACATATACTGTTGCACCGGATTATCACAAAACTAGAGTTGTGAGAGGTGTTTTCAGTAAAGAAGATACTGCTGGCCAAGAGGCAGGAGACTTTTTCAAGGGTTTCCTCCCATTCTGGGGGCCTATGGCCAACAGTAGAAACTTACGCCAACTAACACGGGTAGTTGAATCCACCATCACTGAAACTGCGGGTGCCCTTAGTAACTTGACAGCTGAGCTTCAAGCGGATCGCCTCATGACATTACAGAACCGTATGGTTCTTGATGTGTTACTTGCAGATCGAGGTGGAGTATGTAGGATGATCCAATCGAGTTGCTGCGTTTTTATTCCAGATAATGCGCCAACAGTATACAAGGCCATCTCTAAGTTACATAAGATTTCTGACTCTATTCATGTAGAGGAAGGTAACTGGTCATTAATGGGATGGTTCTGGAGTCTGTTGTCCGCTTGGGGATGGAAGGTTCTGATAGTCACTGGTGTTGCGTTAGTATTTTTATTTTCGTGCTGTCTCATTGTTCAGTGTGGTCCTGCCTTATGTAATCTCTGCGTTTCAACATGCGTAAGAAGACCACCTGTTTTTAGAGATACGCCACGAGATAGAGTAATGCTGCAACAACACATCAGTGACCTGATGAACATAGAAATGGACTCTGACATAGAGTGAGTTATTGCCTATGTAAGGGCAAAAGGACGGTCTGAGGTTCTGTAGCGATCCGAACCCGTGAATTCGGTATCGTAGTACTGACACGATTTCGGTACCAATGAACCGCAAATGATCCATTGTATACATGACAGTGTTTTTGCTGCGCAACTAGCATGAATTCACTGGGAGATAGGGCATTCTGTCGTAAAAGTCATGGCATCCATTTTAGTTACGGCATCCATCTTGTTTCTTGCCCTCACATAGTCAATGAACGGACGATGACCCCGGCAGAGTCACCTTGTTAAGGACACGTAAGCTCGAGCCCGAGAAAGGCTGACGCTGCATGACTAGGCAGAATCAAGCTGCCTCCCTTGCCTGAGGCCAGTCCTGCTATACTGGTTCTTGTGTCCGTTGTCCTGACTGAAAGGCCGAAGACGGTAGCCATGCCCGTTTATGATCCATAAACACCTCTTATCCTACATTTCAATCCTTTGAACCTGGCTCTGCTCCTTTCCTTCTGGGCTTTTACAATGGGGAGGTTACGATTTTTATGATGGGGAGGATCGGGCGAAGAATGGAGAACTGTCGAGGGGATCTGATCGAATACTGAAAACCTACGACTAATTATTGTTTGATGTCAAATTTACTGTTTGTTTGGGATACCGGGCTGGGCATGAGAAATATTCGTGTAATGTTGCCTAAAGACAATTTGCGTGTATTTAAGGAGTGACCCACTTAATGCAATTTGAACAGTCTCGTAGATTCTGCCTCTGTGTGGTTCCTATGATTTCTGTGTCCCTGCAGTAAATAAACCTTGGTCTTTGACGCCGCCATCGAGAAGCCCGTGTCTCTGTTTATTTGTGCACCGAGACAGGAGGAACTCAGGGGTCTTCGGGTGTTGTTTCCCTGACACCTCTGGACTCTTAAAAGTCCAGAACCTCACCGTGAGAAAGGGCCTGCCGGCACTGCTGTGAGACAGATGTAAGGAGTTAATGCAGGGGCCTCCTTAAAGTGTTGCAACACTTCTACGAGCCTTTTCTACACTGGAACGCCCTCCCTGCATACATTATACCTGTTGCAGGTATACTGTATCACTGGGGTTTACAAAGTGACGCATCTGCCTAGGTGCGTCACCTTGTAAATATGGTGCAATGTGGTGCATGTTTTACGCTGTTGCAGCATCACAAAAGAATTACGCAGCAGCAGCGTAAAGGGCTCATAAATAACGCCCGGGTTATTTACGGATTCCTAGATTATCTTCTCTGTGTAGTGCTACGTTCTCAACCAGGAACCATGTTATGATAGAATGTGACCAGGCCTCTAATGTTGGCAGGGCCGTACTGATTTAATTTAATTTTAGTTTTAATTTTTTTTATTTTTTCTATTTAATTTAACTTTATTGTATGATTACTTAAAATCCTTTACAAAAGCGGAACAAGTAGATACAAATTAGAAAAGGTAAAGATAAAATAGATAAAATCTAAAAGCGGGGTTAAAATGCAGAGATGCTATCATGTACCAGTAAATAAGTAACTTTGTGCAAGAAAAGGTACATTTAGAATTAAAACACATGAAGGATTTGACATGCAGAGGGTAAACAAAGCTACGTCACCACGGAGGGCTCTGTCTATTGAATATCCTGTTACTAGTAAAAGTTAGTGTAGACAGTAATAGTATTAAAAGTTCGATGCTGAGCAAATGCGAGTGCTGGTGATCCGTGAATCATAATTTATTTAACTGTCAATTCTCGGGCTGATCGTAAACTCATTCCAGCAGCCGCATAAAACTTCCCAATTCGAGCAAGCTCCATCGGGACTATAGGGGTGTAAATGTGCCTTAAGGCCTCCTTGCATGTTCTTACGCCGTATTGAATGAACATGGTTCTTAAGTACAAATGCCTTGGGGACAGCAAAGCTGGGCATCAGCAAATGACATGTTCCGCGGATTCTGTGTGCTATCGGCACAAACAACATCCAGTCCCACTTTGTGAGAAGTTGGCCTGATATGTAGTGCTCACTATTCTAGTGATCACTGTGTATCATTCCAAACGACCCTTATTGATGATTGGTTGTAAGTCAACCTTATAGACCAGCTATCCTAGTAGCATGGACAAGAGCAGTCTTTAGGCTAAACTCTAGAGGGCGTGTTAAGCCAGCTGTTTTACCACCACATTTACCCTTTGAACACCACGTGAAAGGACACCACACAAGTTGTTATGAAAATAAAGGATATTTATTTATAACAAGACTACCCTAACTCTTTATGAGTCAGGGAGCTAAGCACACTACAAAACTCTTATGAAAATACTTCAAGTTGCACAATTTACACAAATGCCCGAGGGGCACGGGAAACCATATACACTAACAGTGGAATGCGAATGGTTAGAGTCTAAAGTCACTGATTCCGGAAAGATCCGATCAGTGGGACTAAACGAAAAAGGAGCTGGACACTTGTAGGGCGAACCTGCGATGGAGCACCGAAATGCTCGAGTTACCTAGCCCAGAGGCTGCGGCTGCGTGAGGTTCAGCAAGATGTCGGGAGTCCTTGTTGTAGTCTCAGGAGCCTGAAAGAAGAAGTTGCTGGCAGGCGACCAGTGTCGATATTAGGAGGGATCGAAGCCTGGATCGGTGATGGTGATAACCTGAAAGCAGAGGGGACTTAGTTCTTAATCACTAGCCAGTGATTGAGGTTGGCACCAGGATGGCACCGGAGGTAGTCACCGCGATCAGGTGAGTGGGTGACGCTGGACTCTGCTGTCCCTCGGTGCAGGAGGCGTTGTCGGCGACCGGGCAGAAGGGGCGAGCTGTCCCACGACGGTGGCTGCTGTCGGCGATGCTGGACCCAGGATGGGGGCAACAACCCTTGGCAAAGGCAAGCCCACGCGGTGGAGTCAAGATGGCGTCTGGAGTGGACCAGGGGGGTCTGGGGTGCTCCTCTATTGGAGGGGAGCCAAGGCCAGTCTGGAGCAACCAGACCGGCGACGGAAATGTCGTGGTGCGTCGTTAGGAGGGCCACTAGCCAACGGCAAGTGACCGAACAACGCGGTGAGCGGCAAAGGCAGAAGGGCCCCCACGCAGATCTCGGGGATGCTGGGAGGCTGGTCTTCGGTGCTGGAGCTGCTCAGGGTTGGGGCTTCTCAAACCCCAGGAGCACTCACTCGAGGGTCCCTCGGTGGTCGTGCTAGGCAAGCGTCGTGCAGGTTTTGATGATGGCCGGTCCCGCAGGTCTCGTCACACCCACGAATCTCAGCTGAGCTGATGATGCAGGTAGAGGTCAGAGATGGCAGGGAATCCGGGTCTCGTCGAGCTGGTCAGTCTGGATCCGGAGGATGGACGTGCAGCAAACCGCAAGCGCTTAGGTGGTGCCTGCTGGTGCAGGGTGGCTACTCCTTAGCCACAAGGGAGAGTCTTCAGAAATAGTCAAGAGTTCATTTCGTGGAAAGTAGTTCAAGATTCAGAATTATCCAATTTGGGAAGGGGGCCGCTTAGGTGGTGCCTGCTGGTGCAGGGTGGCTACTCCTTAGCCACAAGGGAGAGTCTTCAGAAATAGTCAAGAGTTCCTTTCGTGGAAAGTAGTTCAAGATTCAGAATTATCCAATTTGGGAAGGGGGCCCGCTCCTACCTTTATTCTAAGAAAAGGGGCTGGCCCGTGACTAGGTCCTGCCTATGGGTGGGACCAGGGGGGGGTGGTTACACCCCTCTCCTTTGCTCGGTCTCTCCCCGGCTCAGAGGCTGGGGTGCCCCTGGAACTGGTTCAAGCCGGCCTATGCACAGTGAGCACCGGGGTGCCACTTGCAGTCACCTTCCTCTCAGCCTTGCCTACCCGGAATACACAAAACCCTGTCTGGGATGGCGCGGGCACCGCCCCCGACAGGAAACCCTTTGTCCAAGCTCTCCCCGCTGAAAGGACTCCCAGCAGCAGGAGGTCAGACTTGTGTCTGTGGTGGCAGCATCCATTTTGTGATGCTGAGGCTCGAGTCAACTTTAACCGGGGTTCACAGTTACATGCATGTCGTGTCCCTCTAGAAGGGTGGAATGCTAACCCCGTCGCCAGAATTGGCGAGGGGCTAGTATCCCAATTCGTATGACACCTTACTCGACATGCTTTGATAATGCGATACCAAAGTTAGCAAATAACCGCGAGGATTATAATGCACTTTAAGAGTATATGGTACGCGTTATCCTGGAACAGCTATTAGGACTTGGTTCCGCAAGCTGCAGACGGGCTCAGCTCACGCTCGATCACCATCTCCCATGATTCCAAGCACTCTGCCTTCAGGATTGATAAGGCCTGCCATAGGAGTAACTGATAGGAATACATGTGTCCAGTTTAGGGTTAGATATAGGAATACTATACCTAAAGCAAAGGGTGATTACACCACCTTGCCCCAGCCGTCGTGCAGCCAGTTGTGTCAGATTTGGGTGGCCAGCCAGGGGTGGCATAATGCATGCTGCAGCCCCTGGTAGGCCCTGGGTACACCTAGGCCCTGGATACCTAAGGTAAGCTGATACAGGGACTGATAAGGTGGCCCAGTTCCAATTAGTAAATGCACCTAAGGTACATGTATCACTTTAGAGAGAGAACAGCTAGGCTGTGGGTCTGATTAGCAGGCCCACAGCCAGGAAAAGTCGTAAACCAATGAAGCAAAAAGCAAAAATCTGGGGTGATCATAGGATTGCAGACCCTACTCTCCTACACACTTAACGACCAATTTTTCCAGTGAGCTCTATAGTCTTATATTGGCAAAGTTAAGAGCCTCACCATTATGACATTTTGTAGAGCTTTCCTTCCCAGTCCTGCTTTTAGGTAGGGCTGGCATGCAGTAGTTTCATATGACTTAATAAGTCCTTCTGCTCCCTGAACAGGTCTGATCCGTTCATGGTCTTGTTGCCTCGAGTTGTTCTTGCCACACTTTTTTAGCAGGTTCTTTAGACTAAACTTTGTTAATGGTATGTCTGTTAAAAGATCAACTGGTAGTCCCAAGGTTTTTTGGGCCATCAAGAAATACCTTGCCCAGTGACTGTTATTGTCTGCAAAGACCACCTGTAGCGCTGCCCTGAAAATGTTGGCAGGGCCGGACTGGTTACCGGGCATTTTGGTGAGCGGCTAAGCTGGGGGCCGATTTCACTGTGGTTGGGGCTGATTTTGTTGATGGGGACCTGCATGTGCTTCTAAATCAAGAAAGCAATACAAATGGTTTTAAAGCATACTTTAAAACAATTTGTTTTTCCGGTGTTTACTTAGAAAGGCCCAGTAGCCAGTCCAGCCCTGAATGTCGGAGGTTCATGAGATTTACACTGGCGGGTAATGGTAGTAAAGGTCTCCTCTTGATGAAGACTTAAAGAGGTTCTCAAGTCACCAGAGCCAGTGTGAGGCACCTGCCCTGAAAATAGGTAGGAAAATTCAGCAAGATGGTGGTCAGAAGTGGAGAGGGGGTTGGAGGACAAAGTCATGGATGGATTTGAGGCGGGGGAGGGCAGAGGCAAAGGCAGAGGAGAACGAATGGAAGAAAGAAGTAAATCTGGGTCCCAGATGGCTCCTCCTTCAGGTATTGTTGGAAAAGGAAAGTTGTCAACTTTTTTCCAATTTCCAGTAGATTATTTTAGCATCTCTTTCGGCTGGGAGTGAGATTCAGAGATATTGAATCAAAACTGATGTTTGCACCGTAGTCAATCCAGTGGAACAATCTGAAGGATTACATCGGACTCCAAAGGGATTAAGGGGTTGATGCATTATTAATGTTTTGGTCATTTTATTGTATTGTGAAGATTTGCAGCACATGGGGGCTCCTGTGTGTCAGAATACCATTAGTAAAACGATCACCTGCTGAAATGCTGTGTCCTACATGTTGCTTACAAACATATCACTCCATTTGGTGATGATTTTCGGTGTTACTCCAATCTCGGATTGCAATGTTTATGTCAGCTGATATTTTGGGTACAGGGTTCTACTAACATACCAGGGGGTTCCGTCCACAAACCGAAAACAAATGTAGCAGGGCTGTGGGGAGACCAGCGACTTACATAAACATTTGATAAAAAAGGCTGCGGCCCACTTCCTGTACGATAATTCCGGCATTGGGGTGTTTATGGAAGCACGGCGAGCTCCTGTAAAAAATTAAATATAAAAAATGGCACACTCGGGGAGGGAGATGGGGCGGCAGGGCCATCGCACGACAGACACCTGTCACAGCACGCGTTGCTGAAAGTCCAGCTGTGACAAGTCCCAGATCTTGACATCAAACCTCTGTCAGATGGATCGTTTGGCTCCATAACAGACTGAAAATAATATCAGCATCGTGGTGAAATACCTTTTAAAATTGTGCTGTAAAATGCATCGTTTGACTCCTATGTCCCATTTAACAGAATAAATCTATCATGGAGAGGGTTGTAGTCATACGCCGTTTTACTCGGTGCACCAAAGTTGTAGGAAAAAAAACAGAATTATTTTAATGGCTCCTTCGGACTCCCAGTGCTGGTTTACTGCTCCAAGTCCTCCGAAGAGCCAGGAGTTTCTCCGCCTCCATTCCACCCGCACAGTCCCTCTCCACATAGCGCGCACTTTCAGCACCACGGTCAGCTCCACGCCGCGCGCACTTTCAGCACCACGGTCAGCTCCACGCCCGGTGCAGGCTTCACGTGCCCACGTCACGTGCCATTGACTCACTGAGCCGGTCCCACGCAATAACAAAACATGTCACCAACACTCAATGCAGGCGGAAGAAGTCTCATTTCTAAAGTTAAAGACGGCTTAATTATGGCTTTTATCCACTTAAAAATTCGTCCATTTAAATACAAAGCAATGGAAAAATTACATTTCCCTATTTTTTTTTTATCTCCCTCTCCACGGCTTCCTAATGTTGGCATCTATTGCACACTGCTAAAGGGCCACGTGTGACGTCGGGGCGTCTGTGTTGGCAGCGTCATCTTCCAGAGTTGACCTCTTTTGTCTATCTTTCCACAGAAGACAGTCCATATTGGCGCCTTTTCCCCCTCAGGCGGCTACCAACTGACTCCATTTTATAATCACTTCGGATTAGTTCAGACAGCTCGGAAATATTATTGAAGGGAGTTATACCTGTATATGGGAGCAGGGAGAGGTAACGGGTACTCCCAAGGACACACAGATCCCAGTAATAAAAACATGTATGACTTAGGGTAGTTGGCAGCAACATCCAATCCTGCTATGTTATGGCGGGAGCTCTATTGAAAGCAATAAAGCGGCTATGACCTGTAATAGGAGGTACGGATCTCTTCTCCAACGTTCCAATGCTTGTTTTTTTTCTCTCTGTTTATCACAAAACATTCTACCCTAACCAAGTGGAATGTTTCAATATTTTTATAGTCTTTTTATGTCAGGTTATTATACTGGTTTTTAACGGCCCTCTTCTTATTCTAGGCCCTCACCTGCAGTTTAGGGCTGTAACTTGGGCTTCGGACCTTTAACCCTTTCACTGCCAGGGTGTTTGTGCTCCTCTGGACAGCAACTTTTGTAAAAAAAAAAAAAAAAAAATCAGCATTAAATGGTTCCAAATACACGTACCTTATTGTTCCCTTTGTGGCCCCGTTCAAAATATATGTTTCTTTCAGAGTATGCAAGGATGTGCATTGGTGGAACGCCCAAACTAAAAACTCTGCAGCCTGAAGATGTAATGAAAAATATGGAGATATTTTCATATTTCAAACAAATTTGCCCTTTTTTGATGCTTTCCTCAAATTGACAAACCTAAACCCTGGAAAGGTAACCAGCCTGTGAACAATACACAGATCTGATGCATGTCAATTAATAAATTGTGATTCAGAAATTATACAGAATACAGCCACCAATCGATATGGTAAAAAAAAGCTTAAATTGCAGAGACTAGATTAATAACTTGGGGGCATATTATCAAGGGATTTATCTCCGCTTTTTTGGCTTTAAAAGCCAAAAAAGCGGAGATAATGTTTTCGCCCTATTAACAAGGCAGTGCTAACATGCATTAGCGCATGATAGCAGCCTTGTTATCGACGTCTCGCTTTGTATCTCTAATGAGATGCACAGTGGGCGTCGCTGGGCAGTACAACCTTGCAAATATCGCTGATGTGCACATCGCGATATTTACAAGGCTGCCCCAGCATTTAAGCAGACGTTAGTTTTTAGAGAAAACCGCTGTTTTCGCCAAAAACTAACGTCTGCTAAAATGCAGACTTACCTATCCCTAACATTGGGGTGCATTATGCTAATACGACCACAGGGTCATATCAGCAAGGTTATCGCCATTTTGCAGGGAATATCGCTGGAAAACCAGCGATGTTCCCTGCAAAAAGGCGATTTCCCCGCTATTGCTGGAATTTTTATCGCCCTGGAGAAACGTGTTGTTAATAACGCGCTACCAGGGTGATAAATTACAGCGATGGACGGCGATAAATAAAAAAAAGCGCTACGCGTGCTTTGCGTTATTTATTGCTGTCCCTAGATAATATGCCCCTAAGAGTGGGGGTCAAGCAAGGCCTCTAAGCTGAGGATGGGCTCATTGAGTGTAAGAAGTCTGTGTCAAGTGTCCCAAAGTTCTCCTTATTAATTCATAGCATTAAATATTCTCACCTTTGCGGTTTTGTCTGGAAACCTTAGCAGTCTGTTAAAGTGTGTCCGGAGAGTGCTTGTGTTTGTCAAGGTGTATGCATGTGTGTGTGTTTTAAGTACATGAGGGTGCATGTGTCTCTTCCTGTCTTTGCACACCCGAAAGCATGCATGCATGCATGTTTGCGGTTGTATGTACGCACCTATGTGCTTGCCCTGGTTCCTATGTATATGCGACGTTGAATGGCTGTGGGTACCTGTATGTATGCTGGTGAGTCTGCACCCCTTGTGTATGTCCCTGTATTTCTGTGTGCATGTTGTGGTTCTGTACGCAGACACGTGTGTTTGTATTAGTAAGGTAGGTACTGTATGCTCAGCCCCTAACCTGTCCAATCGATCTGTTTTCATTTCTTTTTAAAGTGATGGTGGTGGGTGCAGAGGGGGCAGTTTTATTGGGTCCGTTAAATTCCTGTGGCTGTCAGTTCCTTGTCAAGGTGTTGCAGATTCCAAAGTGCTGAGTGCACACCTTGAAGTGCTCAGTGCACACCTTGAAGTGCACAGTCAGTGATAGAATAAAGCCTAGTAAAAGCAGATCTCAGACAGTCGAAGGGCCAGCGGGGGCAGTTTCTCCTCTAGCTTTGCATTACTGGAAAAGAAACAGAATCTGAGTAATGAGATTTTGCTATTCAGACGCAACAAGCAGATATTTGGGTGGCTGTTTTTTTGGTGGGAGAGGAGGTCCTAAGTGGTTGCAGGTGTAGCGGGGTGAAGAAGCGTCCAAGAGCGCAGGAGAGAGGAGGAGCGCAACACAAAGTTTGAGCTGGCGAGCTACTGTGGAGGGGTGGAAGAGGGAGTGAAGGACCGAGGATGATATAGGGTTGAAGCAGGGCTTTAAGTAAGATGAAAGAAGTGGAGATCCCTATAAGGGGCATGGCCTCTGTAATTAAGGGCATGGCTTAAACAGATACATTACATTTCTCAGATTCCCATAGTTTGTCACCCATGTGTTTTGGTCCCTGTGTGAGCTTTCTGTTGTATCCAGACATTTAACGCAGCAACTAACATACACCTACATCCAACCAGGACCAGTGGCTTTGCCAAGGTTTGATGGGTGTTTAAGATAAGGGAGTTACAACATTGATTTTCCTGTAAATAATTAATATTGAAGATGTTGAATTGTGAGGCTGTGAATTAAATTTTAATGAGGCACGTGGAACGGGCAGAGGTTTTTAGTGTCCCAATAATTCCCATTATGTTATCTTTTTTCATGTGTTTAAATATTGCTTCATAAACCTTCTGCCTTTTTCATGAAGTTTTCCATTCAAATTTGCTTTAAAATGCAACATTTTCACCACTTTTTTCAAAATGTCCCCAGTGTGAGCAAACCCCTGAACCCTCCTGATGTTAGTTGGGATTGCTCATTTCGTTTTCTCACTACATAAATCTCAACTTTTACGCCTGACCACTTTGAAATGTCACCAGCCACCACTGTCTCTGAATTCCTTCAGTCTGATTGGCATGCTGCAAGATCGTGTTGAGCATGACCGCTGTCAGCTTTTTAGCATTTTTCCCCCAAAAACTGGTAATTTTACTCACTCTCTGGATTCCCTCCTGCAGGATCATATTCCTACATAGGCCTGACCCCCAACTATGCTTTTCTGGGTCGCTTGATCATGGGGTATCAGACATGTATTTTTTTTTGTTGATTTGGCGTGCCCACAGGCAATATGTTTAGTGCATTTTGGAAATTTGTAAAGCAGCTGAGGGAGATCCCAGTTTTAGCCAAAGATATTCCCACTAGGCAGTATGGAAATATACTTCAAACATATATTTTTAACATCTACAGATTGTATGGTTCCTAAACACCATAATTGGCTGGCCACAAGGTTGAGCCGAATATAACATTTGTTGGATCTTTATATATATATATATGTTTTTCTTTAAATTATGTTCATTGTTCTCTCAGTGCAGAGTACACTCAATATTGAGTATTTTGACAGGAGTGGTATCAGGAAGTGTTCCTTGGTCATGAAGAAAAGCCTAGGGGTAAGGCTCGAAACATGTGGATGGTAGAAATTCAGGAACATAAGCCCATGAGTTTCATACTTTCTCCAAATTTGAATCATACTGGATAGAGGTATGAATAAACATTGTTTTCCCACTATCCAGGTAATTTTAGATTTCCACTAACCCCCCTGTCCTATTTTGTCTCTTCATCGTCTGTCCATCATAGTACACATATCTAAAGGGCTCCTGCATAACCTGTAGGTCGTAGCACGCCCTGCTCCACAGCGGAACGGGAAGAACCGAAAGATGAGGCATGCCACCAAGGGGAAACCCTGGTGGGTGAGGCTTATTTAAAGAAAACGGTCTGTTTTCTATACATCCTGGAAGGGAAAGATAGTCCTACATGATGGATACACTCTTTTTGCTTAAGAACCTCCCTGCACATAAGCAATCATTATATAATGACGAGTTGCAACTTCTATGTGCTGCACAAAGCAACACACATAGAAGTTACAAATCACCATTAGTGATTGTTCGTGTGCAGGTAGTTAAGCCTTCCTGCACATGAACACTAATTCCCTGCAATGCAGACACCCTTGCATTATGGTACAATGGTGGGCGTCCCTGTGTTGGCGCTAGGCTGCTAGATTTAGCGCCAGTGGAAATGCAGTGTTAATACAGCGCATCTCTGCGTTGTTAAACTGACAGAGCGCTGTGTTAGCAATTTTGGAGCTACATCGCTCTCCGCCAGTTCATTGTAAAAAGGCCTCTGTGTTCCTTAAACAATGCTTTCGGGCTCCTCACTGGGATGCAGGCGTGTGCATGTCTATGACTGGGTGAGAAGATGGGCCCTGTTTGGAATTTTTCTTATCCTCAGAAAATTCCTATCAGTGTTCGGGCTCTCTGCTGATGCACTAACATGTGTGTATTTGCACCCAGTGGATTTTTCATAGGATAAGAAAAATCCCAACAGTGTCCAGGCTTCTTGCTATGGTGCATGTGTGCGTGTGGGTCTGCCCCGGGTGAGGGGTTGGTTGGTGCTAGGATTCTTTCTCAGGATACAAAAAAATCAAAACAGCATCAGGACCCCTGGCTGAGTGTGCAGCCTTGCATGTGTGAGTGAGTGCCCAGTAAGGGGTCCGGATTGCTACCATTTTGTCAGAGGATAAGAAATAACAAGCATTGGCATAGCCAATAGGTCTCGCCTTTGGGACCTTATAAGTGTTTAGCCATGCAACAGTTGCATAACTAAACACTTATAAGGTCCCAAAAGCGAGACCTATTGGCTATGCCAAGCGGCCATGTGGCCGCGAAAGTGAAAGTGATCGCGATCAAACATGACAGCGGCCCTGCGGCCGCGAAAGTGAAAGTAATCGCGGTAAAAGTGGCGCGCGCGCCTGCGCACATGCACTGTAGCTCTAGGCTGGCCTGGTAGCACTTTTTGGAGCCCTCTCAATAAGTCTCGCCAGACCAGCGCATGCGCTGGGTCAGGCGAGACCTAAAAACACCCAGCCTCCTTGTTAACGAGCAGACATGTATATGTGGGCATCTGTGCCCCTGCCAGAAGCCAGGGGCTGCATGGATGTTTGGATTTTTATGAGGATAAGAACAAATCCAAACAACCTCTGGACTCATTGCCAGGATGCACATCTGTATGTGTCTGCACAGCTGTGTGGAGACAGGGACCATTTTTTTCTGAGGATAAGAAAAAGATCAAACAAATACGTCCTAGAAAGGAGTCAGACACTGTTTGCATTTTTTCTTATGCTAAAGGAAATCTCTACAGTGCCTGGCTTCTTACTGTGACCCAGATACACAGGTTCTTCCTCTTGCTGTACTTCTGTTGGACAGAGAAGCATTAACGGGAAAGGGAGCTGTGTGAAACTGAATCAGGTAGTTGGGATCGTTGCGGGATCCCAACGGCAACTTGAAGGAGCTGCTCTGGTTCTAGCACACATTAGCACTTCTGCACATGTGGGCTGAATTTAGCATTTTTGTCAGGATTGTTTTAAAATCCCAATCCGGCCCTGCATTCTCAGGTACTCTGGGGCTCCTTTTACTAAACTTGTCGCTCGTTTATTGAAGCACGGGAGGATTCTGAGCACCCACAAATCAGTGGGTTGTAGGTAAAGGGAGTTTTAAACATGGAACAAAAAAGCACAATGCACACGTGTTAGTGAACTTTTGGTCAGTTCATATCAAACCTGTCCCTGCTGTTAGCACTTGGGGCCTTATTTACAAGAAAGTGGCGCAGCACAGAACCGCAAGCCCTTTGGCTGCGCCACGCTGCGGCACTTTCAAAGCACTGGGATGCGTCATATTTACAACAATATGATGCATCCCTGTGCATTCCCCTGCGCTGGTGCACAATCAACTGCCATGCACCACGCAGGCACCCTTGTGCCATTGTGCAAGGGTGTCCGCATTGCGGGGATTTTCTATCTGTGCAAGAAGGGGTACCTTTCTGCACAAAAATAAGAGGCGTTTTCCTTTTCCTATGTGTGCTGCAGAATGTAGCACCCCTAGAAAGCGGAAAAAGCGTGGAGAAATGTAAACATTGCTTCTCGGTGCGCCTCGCTACGCCACCCCGCTTAGCATTCTGATGCATTTCTAGGTTTACGAATTCTAGTAAATCTGGAAATGCAGCAAAATACATGGGTGTTGCGTGGAAATACCCACATCAAAAACAATGTCACACCCCTTTCACGCAAAGTGTTGCGTGAGAAGGGGCTATATTTACAAGGACAGGAAAAGCCACGCAGGGTGGCTTTACGTGTCTTTGTAAATATGGGCCAGGAGGTGGCGCCAGTGGTGCGTCACAAAAAGTGATGCACCGGTGACACAAGGGGCTTGTAAATAAGCCCCTTTGTTTTTAGAAGTGCTCTTTTTATGTAGCATTTTCTATTGATTGGACATTACTCACACTCCATCAGCACAACACATACAGTGGCGTATTTGCAAGCCCAGTGTGCCGCCAGTGTTTCACAGCACACATAGAAAGAGGAAAACACCTCTAGTGATTGTTTTTGTGCAGGTCAGTGACCCTTCCTGCACAAAAACAATCACCCCTACAATGCAGACATCCTGTGCCAAGGTACACGGGTGCCTGCCTGGGTGCATGGCAGCCCATTGTGCACCAGTGCAGGGGAAAAGGACAGGAATGTGCCAAATCTTGTCGAAACAGTGCATTCCTGCTTGTTTCTTCAGACGCACAGCAGTGCAGCAGGAAGGCTTGCTGCACTGCCGTGCGTCAAAATATTGTAAATGAGGCCGCAGTTTTTACTCAGAAGATACTGGGGGGGGGGATAAAGGTGCGTGCCTGGGAATCTCAGGCACTAGTAGATTTCCACACATAGCCCCCAGAAATGCGTACAGCCTTGCAAACTGAAGGTGCGGGTCTGAAAGCACAGATTTACTCACGTAGGGTGAATCGAGCTCACAGTGAGGGATTACCCTGAAACTCGAGAGTTACTTACTATAAAGCACTGGTATCTGCCCACGGTGTGTTCAGTTTCCCGTCATTTCTTTCAAAATGTAGGTTTGAGCCCACTTTCACATGACTAGCGCCATTTAACAAATTCCCAGCTATTGGCCTTCACATAGCTCATAATTCCCAAAGTAAACTTTTTCCTCAGCATTTGCCGGCATATTTCTTGCGGTTGTTACCGGCATGCATGTTGTACATAAGCACATGCACTGCACAGCCTTTTCTTTTCAGTCTCTGCAAGGGAAAGGTACGCAAAATTACACTTCTCTAAACAACTAATAATAATAATAATAATGTGAATGCTGGTGCCCCAAAAAACATTTCGGGGACGTTTGTCAGATTTCTGAACCTTTTTTGTGAAAATGAGGAATGCATGTATTGAATTGAAAGAGAAGTGAAAGTCCACATTTTCAAGCAACAGCCAAAACGTATCAAACTTTGCGGACTATGGGGCATATTATCAAGAAACGGCGTTAAAATTATCGCTGCTTTAGCGGCAGAAAAATGCCCTTGAGAATTCCCATAGTTCTGGTGTGATCATGGGCTTCTTTTGGAATTCTCTGCGGCATATTATCAAGCCCATTATCGCCGCTTTAGCGGCAGTTTTCTGCTGCTAAAGCAGCGATAATTTTAACGCCGTGCTTGATAATATGCCCCTACATTTGGCTCTGATAGTTTTTGTTGGGAATATCCAGAGATCGAGGGAAAACCTTCACATTAAAAACCAAAAATAAGGTTAGAGAAATATTTGCGTCAAAAACAATTGTTAGATCGATTGCTTCATCCATATGTAAATCATTGATGACTGTAGGCATCTAGGCAGACAGATCACACTCACCACCCTGCACTGCAAATACATTGTGAATGGAGTGAGCGTCAATTAATATTTATTGTTTACAAAATAATTTCATATGTACACGTATTATCTTCTCAGCAAATGAATGGGCCTCAAACACGACTCAAATCTTTTTTCCCAGTAGAAACTGCACCTTCCCCAGGGCCACAGCCAAGACCCTGGGCTTCACCATTCAGGCGCTCTGGTCTCTTCAACTGCACGGTGAAAAAAAAGCATTTAAACGGGATTCACCAACTTTACTTCTCAATGAAATGAAACCATTTACCATTTATTTGGCTCCTGTTATGGTAGGGGATCACTATACTCTATTACATGCACTTTCTCATGTCATTACCTAATGCATTCTGGGTATTGTAGTCTTAGTTGCATCCATTTACCTAATTCGACTAACACATTTGATAGCAATTCCTGGCAGATGAAAGCCCTAGCCTGGAACGAGAGTCCGCAATGGCCTGGAGTGAGGTGGTCACCCTACGTTAAGTCCATGAAACGCTCCCTGGCATGGGCTGTGGCGGGTATAATCCAGCAGGACCAGACTGGTCTTTTATCTCATTGTGCATTTCCCATGAAGGCTGGAGTTTAAGCCCCAGGGCCGCTGCTGGTACCTCTGTTATGTTGTTGCGTCAGGCACAGACGGAGGCAAAAAGAGAGAGAGATCTGAGGGAAAGAAGTGGGTGGAGAGAGAACAGACAGAGAGAACGAGAGAAGGGGGATAGAACAAGGTGGGGGGAGAGAGAGATCCGGTAGAAGAAGATTAGAGAGAGGGGAGAGACAAAATGGTTGGATGGAGAGAGAGTCGGGGATAAAGTGAAAGGGATGGTGTCAACATTTTGACCAGATCTGCTTTGGGTGTCCAGTCCTGGACCACACAACCTCCCCCAGGCCCCCACCACTCCAGTCTTCCGAAGCGACATTGGCTCTCACGGGTATTACCCCATGTGGCATTCTTGACATTGCAGGTCGTACGTGGGAGCCAACTTCCCATTGTGAAGAACACATTTACTATTGCTTCAAGACATGCCATAAATCCATTCTGCCTTGTTCTGAATTCCTCCATTAAATAAAGCAAGATCTGCGAAATAAGAAGCTCTGAATCAAGAATATCTGACTCTTGATTCGAAGCTTTTCTTTATTCCTTCCTGTGTTTCCCTAAACAAGTTATTCCTGGCTTATCCCCCTGCCAGAAACCATGGAAGCCATGTCTTTTGTCTACCCAGCTGATCTAAAGTTCTGTGTAGTCAATTACCAGTTGCCTTTCCATCTAACTATGTGTCCACTGTTTCTCGTCGCTGTCATTTACATATACAATTCTGTTTGACATGAAGACATCTTGGGGCAGATTTACAAGCCCCCTGCGCCACCAGTGCGTCACTTTTCGTGACGTACTGGTGGCGCAGGGGGCTCCTCCATATTTACAAGGAGAGGCAAAGCCACCCTGCGTGACTTTTCCTCTCCTTGTAAATATGGCCCCTTCACATGCAGAACTTTGCGTTGAAGGGGCGTTCCATGGGTGTTGCTGTGGGTGTTCCCACGCAACACCCATGGAACAAGACACTCTCCAGATTTACGAGAAATCGTAAATCTGGAAATGTGTGTGGATGCTACACCTCCCCAGGGGAGGCGTAGGGAGGTGCAACGAAGAGAAATGTATTAATTTCTCCTCGTTTTTTCCTCTTTCAATGCGTGCTGCATTCTACAGCACGCACTGAAAGAGGAAAATGCCTGTAGTGATTGTTTTTGTGTAGGAAGGTGTCCCTTCCTGCACAAAAACAATCTCCCACGACACAGGCATTCTTGCACCATGGTGCAAGGATGCCTGCACCAGCACATGGCTGCAGTTTGTGCGCCAGCGTAGGGGGAAGCACAGAGATGCAACATATTCTTGTAAATATGTTACATCCCTGTGCTTCGGAAGTGCAGCAGCGTGGCGCAGCCAAAGGGTTTGCGGTGCCACGCTGTGGCACTTCGTCATAGATCTGCCCCTAAGTTTCTAACTATACACTATAGTTAATAAATAAATAAATAATTAGAAATTGTTCATAGGAAGCAGAAGGCACCTTCACTGCCTGAGTTTGGACCTCCTGTCCTGCAGGAGCCCCAGACAAGAGAAAGGCGATGGTCCAAACCGCAACAGAGTCTTTGTGACATGTCAAGGCAAGATCCTGGGAAGCCACCAATCATCTGCCAGGACCCAGCATCCTTCATGTTTTATCAATGTGACTACAAGAGTCATTGGACAGATCCCTCTCTTCACCAAACATGCCTCTGCCTCTGCTCCCATTGTTCACTCTTGCACGCGGGTCCTCTGTATTTGCAAGATTCCCACTTTCCAATGGGTTGGCCAGTTAGATTTAGGAGGGAGTGGATCCCTTCGGTGATATTCAGAAAGGCCTGTAGAACACAGGTATGCTCGCCTGGGCCCCAGGGTGACTGAAGTAAACAGGCCGAAGGATGTCCCCTGGGTGACTGGTCATGACATCGAAAACACTTTTGTTAGGAGGGACGGACGTCAGCATGATCTCCAAGTCTGCTGGAGCCAGAGGCCGATGGATGGGTTGCCCATGGCTGGCTGCTGGGGGCATCCGGCCTAAATATGTTGGTGCAATGCACGCCATTGGCATGTAGCTGTAGAAGGGCATCATGGGGAATGCCAATATGGGGTGCTCACTTGGTGGGGCCACAGCGTTGGGGGGCACACACTTGGTGTAAGACGTTGGCAATTCCCACGACATCAGAGGTCTCGAAGGCTCCAGATCTCCTGTGGGCTCAGACTCTGAGCAGGAGCTCACACTGCCCCTGGCTCTCTCCTTTCTTACATACTTGGCTGCTCGGACATGGATTTCAGCTTTCTTCTCCTGGTTCATCAGCTCTCTTTCTTCATCGGAGAAGGCGCTAATCGTAGAGAGGTTAGATGTGCTGGAGGAAGAAGATAAAGTCCTTGGGTGAGTTGGGGTGCTGGATGGAAACCGTGGCGTGCAGGATGGACTTAGGGTATAGGAAGTCCTCGCATCATAGCAAGGGGCCGGGGGTTTGTGAGATAGTGTGCTGGCAGCTGCACTTTGCTGTGAATGGACATGGGAGATCTGGTTGCTGCTGAAGTACTCTACCTCTTGATGAAACTTCTCAAGCCATGTAGCGTTCCTATGTGTATCTTTCTTCTCTTCAACTTTCAGTAGGGAATCTATCATGAAGGAACTGTCAAGTTTGTGTCCTGGAGCCCCTTGTAAAATACCCCTTTTATCTTGCACTGCACCGGACACTTCCTTCTTGTGATGTGGACAGGGGGGCCTGATGTCACCTCGCTCTGGAGAGGGCTTGTCGGATGCTAGTGGCACACTATGGCTCTGGCCCTGGAGGATGTAGGGGGTGAGGTCTTGTGCGAGGATATTCCTGTCTCGCCGAGCGATGGCTGTGTTCTGCAGCTTGAGCGCATCCATGGGGATTCGGGATACATCCACTGTCCAGTAGTTCCCTTTAGATTGTGGCTTCCTTGGGTCCTTCAGCACCTATAAGAAACCAAAAAGGATACAGTCAGTTAAACATTTCCACAACAGGGATCATGCCATCAGTCCTAACTTGAACAATATCAGTCGGAACCATGTGAATGTCTAATCCTCCGTGATGGAGGAAATAGGATCTGTGCCAGAAGGGCATGCGTATCGAGCCCTGTTCTTTGCTTTTACAAATCACTGTTCCCAAGTGACAGCGCAATTGATTTGGCTGAAGCAAGCAACAATACGCAAGATGGTCAGAGAGAGAGATGCATAGTGTTCCTTACATGGAGTGATTTGGGCATCTGAATCATTGCATCAATCAATCAAAAATTCATATAGCGTGGCAAATCACCCGCGAGGGTCTCAAGGCACTGGGAAAGTAAGCTGCTACATGGTAGTATGATCATTCAAACATCTAGGTCTTGAGTTGCTTCCGGAAGTGCTGGAGTGATTATGCAGTCCTGAGGTGCTCGGGGAAGTAGTTCCAAGCCTTGGCTAGCAGGTGCGAGAATGAGTGTCCTCCTCTGTTGGTTTGGCGGATGCGTGGGGTGTCTGCAAGGGAGAGGGAGGTGGATCGAAGGTGTCTGGTTGATTGGTGGACGGTCAGGCATTTGTTGATGTATGTAGGACCTTTGTTGTGCAGGGTCTTGTAGGCGTGGGTCAACATCTTGAACTGGCGTCACTTCTGAATCGGGAGCCAGTGTAGTTCCTTGATCTTCAGTGAGAAAGTAAACCAGAACTAATGAGGGCAGAGTTACTGCTGACCAGAACAGCTGCTCCAGTCCTGAGGGGCCACTATACAAAACACAGACCTCCTTCTCTTCAGTTCATTTGATTTTAGAGAAGTAAACCAAGTCTGAGGACCTTAAATATTCACAAGGGTGTTAAATCAAAGCCCAGGGTAATCTCATCCCAGCCATACTTGGGGTCATCTGGTAACCCCAGCAGCAAGGGCACAGCCTTCAACCAAACCCCAGCATGCAAGGTGCTGTTGGCTATGGTGCCAAGAGTAGTCGAGGATGTCACATACGACACAGGAGCACCTGGCATCTATGGGCGCCACAAGATGAGGTCAAATTGCAGGCAAGGTAGACGTTTTCACAGAGGGATGCCTCACGGGTATTTTTGCCTAAGGATGGACAGGAGGGGGTGGTCATTGTTGGCCCTTTTGAACTGATCCAGTTCCTACTTCTCTCACATGCTCTTCTTTAGCCCTGTCCCATGATAGTAGCCACACAGGGATTCAGTCAAAGGCAACTAGACTTGATTAAGGCTTCCATGGTTTTATCCGATTTGTTGCCTTCATTCGTTTCACTTTGAGTACCTTTGCCCAGTACAGGCCTTTTAGCATTTGCATCTTCTATGCAGAGACCTTTAGGCCAAAGAGAACCTGCCAGTTCCAGCATGCAAAGTGATGCTAGCTATAAAGGTTGGTCAAATGTGTTCCTGGTGACAAAAGGCAGACAAACAACTCAGCTCCTAGCTGGTGTGACCGTATGATTCTGTGACCATATGGCCTTATTTAAGAGCCACTTGTAAAGTGGAGCTGGACACGAGTGATGGAAATATCAGCTTCATTCTGAATTGAAACACTGGTACAGCAGAGAAGGAAAAACCCTCCATCCATCGTCCAGCTCCATTGTCCACTGCCAGCAATCTAGAATCTCTCAGCTGACGTGGACCAGGAGCTGGGCGCGAGGCGTGGAGCGAGGAATGGAACACATCGCGTGTAACAAGGAAATAATATGATGGAACACATTGCGTGTTACAAGGAAATACTAAAGGGAGGCAAATATCTTCTCCTTAAAATCTAAACAAAAACAAAAAACATATATCCTAGGCAAGTAGAACATGCTTCATCCTAAATAGAGAAAACAATAAGAAACGTTATTTACATACTTCTTCACAAACTAAATCAGACATCCATTTGGGTTTAGTGCGGACACGTTTATCACGGCACCCAGAACAACTGTCTTCATTACTAACCCCATCGTCAGTAACAACCTCCTTGCTACTCTCCATGGGGCATATTATCAAGAAACGGCGTTAACATTATCGCCACTTTAGCTGCAGAAAACTGCCGCTAAAGCGGCAATAATGGGCTTGATAATATTCCCATAGAAGCCCATGTTCTGTTGTTAACACCAGTATTCAACACCAGAATGGACTCAGAGCTTGTGACCATTTCCTTAGAGTTAGACGTATACAATTCTATAATCACAATATAATGATTTTAGCTGTGATCAATTGGTGTTTGAACAATAATTTCTTAAGGTTTTTAAGCAACTCGGGGGGGTGGCCAAGAGTGCTTGCTTCTCCTCCAGTTACGCGTGCTTGCACGCGGGCTGGTGAGAGGAGCAGGTACTCAAGGCAGTACATCAAACAGAGTGGAAAGAGCCCATGATAACTTGGTTGAATTTTAGAGATGATGTTTTTGTTGTTTGGAGGGGGACCAAGGAAAGTGCAGGAAAATGTGTGGCTGTTTCTTTGACTCAAGAATGGAACTTGTGATTTAACAAAGTCCTCCGTGAACATCTACGAAATTTGAGAAATAAAGATCTTGAATGGATATTGGACACTTCTACTCTCTTTGGAACTTCTATTTCTAACACTGTTGTGAAACTGATTTTGTTTCAATATTGCTCAGGGAATGTACTTTTGTCTTGATTTCTAGCAATCGCTTGCAATTGCAACCAACAGCGTGGGGTGGTGGCTGTTCACATTCCCTTTTGATGCAAACCTAGGACTTGTTTGTTTTAGGACTGATACCACTAAATTTCCCACACCATTTCGATCTAAACCTGTGGAAATAGAAGGACTAAATACTTGTAGAAAAGAATATGCTGATTATGTGTTGGAATGCACCTGCAGGCTTAGGTATGTGGGAAGTACCAAGCTACGGGTGCGTCTAAAGAATATTACAACATCTAAGGGCCATTGTCAACTCTGATCCTGCATACCCGGTGGCCAGACATCTCAAACAATATCACAATAATAGTTTGTCATTTGAAGTATTTTGTTATTGATGACGTTGAGTCAGAGAAGAGGTGGTAATCGGGAGTAGCTTCAACGACAGCTAGAAACCCAAAACATATTTGAACTTGATTCCAAAACTCCACGAGGTGTTAACGTCAGCAAGGATTTGCACAATTTTTTATAATACCAATTTTTTATAATAATAAATATTTATAAATATTTTTTTATAATTATATTCTATAATTATTGCAATCCGGATGGGTAGTTGTATAAGTTATACACTTGATTTCATTCTACGCCAAGTCAACATTGGCAATTACTATGAACTGCGGAGAGCAGTTAGGTAACTATGGTAAATGAATTTAGATTGTACAGGCATAGCTGCTTTTCTATTATATTTTATTTGGCACTAGCACTTCACATTGAAGCACTTTATATATTCAGCACTTTAGTTAAGTATTTATAGTGTGGACATTTGTTTATCAATATAGTGACTTGCATTTGATTGTGGAAAATACACTCATGAATTTGATTTGATTTGTTCAATATATATTAATGATATATGATTTTATACCTTCGACTCAAGAGAATATTAGTGCAAGAGTTAGTGAGCCCCCTAGGGGGTTCAACTTTGATGACTGACATATGTCAATGAAACAATATGTTAAATAGCTTCCTTGCACACCAGTTGAAATTATGATGCCATCAAGCCAATGGTTTGATCATTATGATGACATTCGTTTTCAAATCAATGAGCGATAGTTTTCATCAATTTGACAATGCACACAAGCAAACTGTAAACTGAATTTTACATATGGTGATAATAGCTAAACTACACGTTTGGATATTGCACTGTGCAACAAGATATATATGAAACAGTGTTTCTAGCATATTTATATTGTAGAATTCATGATGAGCTTCAAGTTAGTAAAGACGCATGTATTTTCTTTATGCCCACAGCCTTTGTCATTGAGTAGCAATCACGTGGTAAACAAGATGTATAAAAAAAGCGAAATGATGACGCAGCATGTATGTGAGGAAGGCCGCTTTTAGCAGCCGAAATTCCTCATGGACATGGCAAAAATACAGAAATCAAGAGAATATATAAAATTGGAGTCCGTGCCCAACTGTTCGTCCCTCGGGGCAGCGACAATCAGCACGTGTGGGCTTGTTCATCTATGCTGTATCCGCATTTGATCCACATCCCGGTGAAAAAGTGTTATATGGACATTGTCGTATCTATACGTAGTCTGATCCTACATTGGGAGCGTGACTGTTACGAGCATTTATTCGCTCAAGTTTACATACAACATATTGACTATCATAACAGTTGGCTCCGGATACTGTCCAGAAACTAACATCACTTTTAGCAAACAGCAAGAGGAACTCCCCATTGTACGGGGGGGGTAAAACAGGGAATAACCAGCGGGGAGTAGTCCCAGTGACATTTGAACATGGAAGAAGAGGCGGAAAGACGAGCAGCAGCAGTGACCCTATTCAGTAGAAAAACAGGGGCGCATAACAAAGGGGACAGTACCCATAAAGGGGACTCTTCCATACAACCATTGGAGGATACAATAAGGAAATTGGAGAAACTCAAAAGAAACGAAGTGTCCAAATGGTGGGAGGCGATCTCTCTACAGAATTATGTAGATCATAACATGGCGCCGAGAGGACTAAGAATTTTTATTACTCCCACCTATGAAGCCCCCAACCCCAAAATGCTGGAGGAATGGTCGGAACACTCAGCTGCAAGCTCTAAGGGTATGATGGGCATATTGATCAAATATGCTTGGCAGGACAGGGAAGAGCTCCTGAAACAGATTAAAGCCCTCAGTGCAGACTTGCGGCAGATGGTGGACAATGATGCCCTTAAGAAAATCCTGGACCCCATGAAGGATCGTCTCACCAAGTATGAAGAAGAGATTAAGGCTAGAAAACAAAGAAAGATGAACAGAGATTACTCAGATTATGAGAAGGGAAGAATCCTGACGTTCAGTAAGAAATACGATCATCTATACACCACGCAGGAAACTTCCATGAAAACCACTCCCACCACAAGTAACACCATAGTGGTTGACACCCCTACTGTAAGTGACATTGAATCAGATGTGTCTGAAGGTAACACATCGGGCGAAGATTGCAACATCAGACAGGTCAATTTTTTAGAGGAGTTTCGGGTCCTGCAGAGGGACCGACAAACAACGCGGGACAATCCACAACCGAGAACCCGGGGACGAGGAAGAGGACGAGGCAGGGGAAGCGCCGCAACAGAAAAAAGAGATTACAGCAACGCTGGGAACTAAGACAAAGGAAGGGGAGCCATGGGAAACAGAAAAACACGCTCCAACAGAAATTACTAATGGATATGAACATGGTAAATCTAACTGTAGTCAATCTATCCAAAAGACCCATGTCTGACATAGAAAAGAGAACCCTATGCCTGGGTCTTTCCTTCTGTCCGTCTTCCCCTTTTAACTACACTGAAACACGTATTGATTTGTTTAAGTATGTGAGGAAACTGAAACTCAAAAAGTGGTTTACATTGAAAGGACAAGAACATGTACCTGGCAGGGACATTGCCAACAATGATGTTATGGAGAATCTTATGATCAATGATGTTGACAATCTTCTTGTTTTGGCTGAGTTAGCACAAGACAATATATCCAATGGTAGTGAAATCCACACCACTCAGATTTTGAGTGATATGGATCTCACTCAAGGGGCAGCAGCGTGTACTGATTTTAGAGTTAAATCTACTTTTGTGCCTCCTCTTCCCCACGATAGCATTGATACTTTCCATGACTGTATTACTAAATCTTTGGTAGATCTTAGATTCAGCAAAAAACACTCAGGCGGTTTCACCAACAACTTATCTTACACTCAAAGACAGGCACTCAAAACTTTAGCCAATGACACCACTTTAGTCATACGCCCGGCGGACAAGGGGGGCAATGTGGTTATTTTAGACAAAGACTACTACATTAGTGAAGCCTTACGACAACTCCAAGACACTAACTTCTACATAACCATATCTTGGGACATCTATAATCTGAGTATCACGGACATCTGGGATAAACTCACAAATTGGAAGGACAAGGGCCTTTTAGTGTGGGAAGAATTTTGTTATCTCAAAAGGGACCACCCCAAACTTCCCATATTGCACTTACTGCCCAAACTACACAAGGATAAAATCAGACCTCCGGGTCGCCCTATTGTTTCTTCTATAGGGAGTGTTAGTGAACACATCTCTAAATATGTGGACCATTTTTTGAGGGAATTTGTCATATCCCTTCCCAGCTACTTGAGAGATACCAAGGATTTTCTTTGTAAAATTGACGAATTGACCTGGGAACCTACCTACCTCTTTATTGTGCTGGATGTCCAGTCCCTGTACACAATAATCAATCATCAACAGGGGTTGGAAGCCTGTGAGTACTTTATGATGCAAGGACCGATCAGGTATAGGGAACATAGCCAAATGATAATGGAAATGATTGATTTCTGTCTCAAAAATAATATTTTTTCCTTCAATGGCGCCCTCTACAGGCAAGTGAACGGTACTGCCATGGGTTCCTGCTTTGCTCCCAGTTTCGCCAATCTATTCATGGGCTACTGGGAGCAAGAAATAACAGCCAGCAGTACCCTGGAAACCGATCTCCGCAAAGTTGTCATGTGGCGTCGCTACATTGACGATTTGTTCATCGTCTGGAATGGTTCCAGAGGTGACGCAGAGGAGTTTATCATGAAACTGAATACCAATAGCTATAACATTGTTCTATCTGGGAGTATCAATGCCACCAAAACTGACTTTTTAGATGTAGGACTGGAAGTAATACAGAACAAGTTATGCACCACTCTTTTTCGGAAAGCGACAGCGGGCAACAGCATCCTGCATGCCCTCAGCAGCCACCCTGATACGCTCAAATGGAGCATACCATACGGGGAGCTGCTGAGGGCAAAGAGAAACTGTAACAATTCCGATGCCTACTTAGCTGAGAGGGACAACAATGTCAGTCGATTCCAAACTAGAGGCTACCCTAACTGGGTTCTCAAGAAAGCGAAAGAACGCGCGGAAGGGATCAGTAGGGCTGATACCCTCAAAGACAAAGTAGAGAGAAAGACTGATGATAACACCAACGAGGTCCGTGTGATTCTCACGTACAACTCTGATGCGCATAGAATCCAACGCATCTTTGCCAAACATTGGGATATTTTGAAATCTGATGGGGTGGTTGGCAACTTGGTTCCAGACAGGCCCAGTATAACCTATAGGAGAGATAGAAATATACGGGACATAGTAGTAAGAAATGACATCACTGATCGTACTACTAACACTGGACATGGCCTCATGGGATTTTTCCCATGTGGCCACTGTAAAGCTTGCAGAAACAGCACATTTAAAGACAGTCTGACGTATGGAGGGGTGTCTAAGAAAATTACACAATTCCTTACGTGTAGCACCTGTTTTGTGATCTATGCCATTGAGTGTACGTGCAGACTCTGGTATATTGGGAGCACTACATGTCCTGCCAAAAAGAGAGTGATGGAGCATCTGAGAGCTATTACTAACAATGACCAAAAATACCCTGTTGCACGTCATTTTTATGAAAAACATGGTTCCAATACTATTGATATGAGCTATTTCATTCTTGAACATATACCTAGGAATCCCAGAGGTGGGGACAGAACTCTTAACCTCAGACAGCGGGAATCTAGGTACATTATAGATTTTCAAACAAAAAGCCCAGGTGGGTTGAACATGGACGAAGAAATGTCAATCCACCTTAAATAAGGGATTGCAGCAGGCTTGTGTTGTTATTTTCTTAGTTGCTGCTATCATTTTCCTTTCATTTTCCTTGCATATTATGTATTCATACTTACCTGCCCTAAGTATTTTTAACAATTTTGCTTTTCTGTATTTTAGCTATTCCGTCTCTTGTTCCATGAGTTTGTATTGCATTTCACTTCTTTGCTAATTTTCATGAGCTATATTATTCGTTTGTACTGACATATATGTCTTTCTTGTATTTTTTACAGGAGAGAAGGAAGGAGCCCTTCACTTAGACTCACCAGCACGGGCATCCTACCCTTTTCCTCCATGGTATCACTCTTCACTAGCTCATCACTTCATCTTCTCCACTGGCGATTCCTTGTTAAAGCATACGAGCACGTTTTTGGGTTTAAGATAAGTCCTTTTGACCTTTGGTCATTACATGTACTTTACGATTAAGGTCTGTGAGTAGTTCTACTCTAGTATTATCTTGACCGCTTTCATTACAGTAGCCCAGCCTGAGACTTAAGCATACTAGTAGGTTGCCTGGGCACTTGCCCGTAGATTTTAAATACCATGACCTATTTGTAAGTTCACGCATTTTTCGTGATATTTACCGTGTGGCATTTTCACTTTTGTACAATATGCTTTGGCGACTACCCCGTAATTTCACTATGGATGCTAGCCCTATATGTCTCAGTTGTAATCTCAGGGGTACTACTCACTAGCCTAGTATTGCACGTACTGTATTCTAAGGGATCTCACCCTTGCCTTTGTGTACCCCCTTTTGGCAATTTGGGTTGGTGGTTGACATTGCCTTATTTCGCTATAACATGTATCCTTGTTTATCTGCTTTAAATTTGAGCATGCAATGTTTACGTTTTAATTGATGCTTTTTCTTTACTTTTTGCGATTTGACCATTCCAAGATGGCTGCTACCAGTTGATGCATGTAGTCCCTTCTTGATTGTGATGACCTCGAACTTTCAATGCTTTATTAATGACTGCTTGGAGCGCACACTTTCACACGTGATCAAGGCTTGTCGCCGAAACGCGTAGTGTGAATTAAACACTTAGATTACTCACCTCGCTGTTTACCTGTTTCTTACTGAGAGCGCATCTATATATATATATATATATATATATATATATATATATATATATATATATATATATATATATATCAAACAATCAAACAGCATCACAAGTTCCAGAATGCAAACCCAAAATCTACTAGATGAACTACTTAACCATGTACTTGGAAAAGATGAGTCTGTCAACAATCTCGAACGGCTGTTCCTTTGCTCTCCACCTATAATTTAGGTGTTATAATTATGTAAAATTCGTTTTTATTGTGTTCTGTATTTCATTGTGTTTTTTGTATTTGTGGTTTTTCAGAAATTTGTATAAAACCTTGAGAATGATAAACGTGCCGAAGACCCTCCGAGCGCCCCGCCGACATCTTACCATCTTGAAACAGCGGTTGGAGGAGAGGTTGTGCCGGATCGAGTCCTGCCATCCTTGGTACCCTCCTTGGAAGGAAGGGAAGAGGCTGCTGATCTCTTTGAGGATCTGGAAGAGAAACACGTCATCCGCACATGAATAAGACGAGAGATACTTCCAGTGGTCTACAGAGCCTTCACGGGCCTCCGGGAAGAGAGCATAGAAGAGGGCCACCCAGAGAGGGTGTCACCTTCATGGGACCAAGACAAAAGACTCCTCCATTGTTCCACAAAGGCAAAGAGGCCCCTTCAGATGCTAGCGTTGGGCTCCAAACATATCCTTCACACATTCACAGACAGCACACAGCAGGCCCTTCCAGTGCTTCACTCACACAGAGGAGCCCCAGGAAACAGAACACACAACTCACAAACTGATGTGCTGAAACACATTTTGGTTGTACTCCCCTCTGTAACCTGCCAGCATTCAATTGATTGTGTCTCTGAATAGCATATGCACAAAATATGTCTCACTTAAATATTGTGTCCTAAATATCTTCTACAACAAAAATATCGCCCCATTTTTATGTCAGACGATATTCTAACAATGATATTGTTGTTCCACAATCTTCAATGCATATTAAGAAGATGTGAAAAGCAATATGAATAGGAATTAATCTTTTTTTTTACTTTTCCACACAATCCAATGCATGTTTGTGGTTCCCAGAAGGTCGGAAATGGATTCAGACCTTAGGAAGAAACATAAGATTTGTGAATCATGACTCTCTTGATGACCTTCAAACTGAAGCTGGGAAGAGTCTGCCATTTTCAACATGCAGGTGGTGTTATTGAATTGAGCAGGGCACAAGTCTGGGGGTCACACGGGTAGATGACGTCCAGTCACTATTTTCACAGCGTGGACACTGTCAGCACTGCCTAGATGTTGGGCCACACTCAAATATGCTCAACTTGTCCAGTGTCATTTTCAGACACCAGGACAGATTCAGCAGCGCCTGCGTGTTGTCTTCTTTAGTTAGCAACAGCAACATGCAGGCTGTGAGGGGGTATTGTTTTCTTTGAATCCAGCGGGGCACAAAACAAAAGCTGAATCTAAGGTACCATAAGGTCTCCTTTAGTTGGAGGAGCTTGGCTGGGAGCTATCTGGAGCCTCGCCCCTAGATGCAGATGCAATGGAGGGGAAGCGAAGGCACGCAGCTTGTTATGAATTCACACGTACTTAAGAGAGGCATGCTTTTTACTTTGTTCTGTCCCTTGTCCACTTGTACATAGGAGAAATCTATACATTGTGAGAATGTCACGTGTGTTGGTCTGTCCCAGTATTTACACAAATAATTTAAATAGCACTATTGTGTTTTATTTCTTTTACAGTTTTACTCATCCTAGTACCGGCTGTCATAGTGCTTTACATTACATGTACACATTATGCATTGACAACAAATCATATACGTTTATAAATCAATGTACAGGATATGTTACATAAGACAGTGAGGTACAAGGCATAAAAGTCACATGTCCTTCATAGCTCACTGTGCTGTATTAGAAGGATTACAATGAATGAACTGCAAGTAACAAAAGGATCCCTGTGTTAAAACACCAATAACCCACTTACCTATCTACATAAAATAAAAATCTGCCATCTACGTTAGACGATGTGCTCAGCAGGAGTCACATTAACCCTCAATGCTACTTTGATTCAAAACTGGAACTAGACAAAAGACACATCTCTCCGGCAAATGTATTAAACTCTAGGGTTATCTCACCAGTATGATTATTCCCTGAGATTTGCTGGGCACACAAACATCTCTGCAGCAGGTGCCTTAACCCCATAATATATTTTAAAATACAGACATTGCAATCAATGAAGCAGAACAGGTTTACTGCCATGTTTCTCCTTCCTGCCAATTTCTTTGTGACAGAGTTTTAAAAAAATAAACGTATAAGTTGAGGCCCAGATTTTGCGTAGGAGTTGCATCACTTTTTGCACAAGGCAGACGTAAAATCTAATTCGTCAGAGCTCATAATGTGTTCGAACGTAATCATGATAGACTTGCCGAACATATGTGTGTGGTATTAAGATCTGATGTCACATCTTGTGATGTCACTTCCGGTGAGACCATTGCTTGCGATACTACTTCTTGTGATGTCTTATGCTGTGGCGCTACGTGCTATGTCACGTGTCATGATATCGCTTGCATAGTATCTAACTTGGTTAATCCCCCTATTTTGTTTTTTTAGGACTCGTGCCCTGGAGTCGAGTGTTTTCCGCACTTTAATCTAAACCATAGATTTGTCCGCTGACATGACTTCCCTAGGGGCATATCAGCAAGGCGAGGCGATAGAATTATCGCCGCTTTTGCGGCCGAAAAGCAGCGATAATTTTATTGCCTAATTAGCAAGCTCACGCTAACGCCTGAAAACTTGCGTTAGCGTAGGAATTCCTAACGCCCAGCTTTGCATCTCTAATGAGATGCAAAGTGGCCGTTCTTGACCTGACATGACAGGAGAAATGTCACTAAGCGACATTTCTCCTATCATCAAGCCCCACGCTATGAAGCATAGCGGCAAGAAAAGTAGCGATAACCCCTGTTATCGCTACTTTCCTTACGCCTGCTTCAGGACTGACTTAGCCATGATATCCTATGGAGGGTGGATATCATGGCTAAATTTGTGAGTCCCTATCATCAAGCTAACGCCACATTGTGTGAGATTATCGCTGGGTTTCCAGCGATAATCTCACGTTAGGCAGTTAGCGTGAGGATTTTTATCGCTTTTGAGATAAGCGTTGCTAATAGCACGCTATCTCAGCGATAAAAATCCACGCTAGCCGGCGATAATTATCCTAGCGCTAAGTGCGCTTAGCGATAATTATCGCCGGTTGTTGCTGATATGCCCCCTAGTTTGCAAAGACACACAAGGAGGAATTGAACAATGCAAGCTGTGCCAGTCCTTTTGCATTCTGTCAGTCTTTGTCTAGTGACCTATTCTGATTGGTTGAAATCTTGCCAATCAAATAAGCTGATAGACCAGGATTTTTCGTGAATCCTCATTGACTGCTTTTCATCCAATCAGAATTGGTCTCTGAACGTTCTAGTAAAACTGTTTCACTCAACGGATTTACCCACAATTTAAAGTGTTTCGAAACAGTAAATGTGTGTTAATCGGGTCCCCACACAGATTTATCATTGGAGCACTGCTTAGAATGATCCTTGGTGGAATCATTCTTCAACTCAAATGTTCTCATTAACAACTTCTGAACAAAGATGTGGCGTAAGTGTCAGAGCTGCCGGCGGCGGAGCCAGGTTTCAGTCTCGGTGTTAGTTAACATCCTGTAATTCTGGGCAAATGATCTCCCCGCACTCCAGTGAAAGAGCGTAATCCGAGAGTCGTGGGCCTCAGACTCGGACGACCCATGGGGCTTATTTACAAGGCACTTGCGCCACTATTGCGTCATTGGCGCTTGTAAATCTGCCCCCATGTCTCCAAGAAACATATTTGCCGCGGAATCGAAAACTCACGTGTTCCACCACCTCCTTCGCGGTTTTGAGAAAGGCAATAGCAGCACAGATCCACCAGAGGGCGCTGCCCTCCCATAATAGAAGTTTACTAGTTCCTATGTAATAGTACACGGTTTACCGACCATTGAAGGATGAAAGGATTAGTGAGCCTTGACAGGATTATAAATTGTGATTTACAAATCCCCTCGGGCGTTAAACTCACTCTGCCACCCCCCTGGTGTTTATACGGCCCTCACCAAGCAGGAGGCAGCTGATACATTTCAATAACCGCACTTGTGCAGCACGAGAACACACTGCAGGCAGGAGGGAACAAGTGTAACAAGTGTGCACGCACCTTTCAACACACACACACACACACATATATATATATGTATATATATATAATTATGCACACTCATGAATAGATTCCGATTGTGAGTAGACATAATTACATACATTCACCCTAAAATCCATAAAGTTAATTTCTTATTTGTGTTTTATAAACATTTTCCAAACACATATTATTATCCATCTATTGGTTGTTGGTGTGCTAATAATTAGGTAAATTACCTAATTATTAGCGCACCAACAACCAATAGTTGGTGTAATAGCATGATTTTATGCCAAGAATAAGGTAAACATGATATGTCGGTTCATATAGAACCTTTCTAAAGATGGCGTGTCTAGTAGCACAAGCACGCTGGTCCCTTTTCTGTTTCGCTGATTTTATAAACATGGCCCTCTCCGGTGTGTCATCAACACAGAAGAAAGCAGTCCGCCGAAACGCGTTTGTTGCTGGCCATTTGAAAAATAAAGTTAAAGTTTTTTCTTCTACGTCCCCAAGAGTGCGATAATTCCTTTTGTATGGAGGTGAATTGGAGCTGATATATATATATATATATATATAGGGGTACTGTGTGTCCGCTTTGAGGAGTGGGGGGAGGGAGGGGGAAGCGGGCCACGAGCAATGTTGTCCTTTTATTCGAGAAGGCACTAAGGAGCCGTGGAAATCTGTGTGCTGTTGCCTCACTGTGGGGCATATGTACAAGCCCCTATTGCCACCACAAGATCACTTTTATCGACGTTGTGGTGGCTATAGGGGATGCGCCTTACGTACAAGGCAGCTTTAAGCCACTTAACATGGCTTAACCCTGCCTTGGACATAAGGCACCCTTTCACGCTATGGTTAGTGTGAAAGGGGCGTGCAGTGGGTGTTGTGGTGGGCATTCCACCGCAACACCGATTGTATTTGACGCTGACTCTATGTTCAAGGTCAGCGTTCAAAGGAGGCAGTGCCAAAATTAAGACCAGGAAAACCCTGGTCTTGAGTTGGCGAAATGAGGAGAAATTTATTATTTCTTCTTGTTTTTGGTTTTTCAATGCGTGCTGCCTTGAGCAGCACACATGGAAAAAGCAAAATGCCATGGTTTGTTTATGTGTCCCTTCCTGCACATAAACATAAACTACACATGAACAATCCTCCCCTGCACGCTCACACCCTTGCACAGTGGTGCATGGGTGCCTGTGTCAGCGCTAAATTGCTCGACTTAGCGCCATCGCAAGGGGAAAAGCAAGGCTGCACCACATTCTTGTAAATATGGTGCAGCCTTGCGTTTTAGAAGCAGCGGAGCGTGTTGTTAAGCCAAGGAGGCTAACGACACACTCTGACACTTCCTTGTACATATCCCCCTGTGTGTGCACCAGGCAGGTTGGAGCTCTGCGAGAACATGGCTGCTTCTAAAACTGCTTTTTAACGACGTTCCTGTGATGATAGGGGCTTCTCCTTATTTACAAGGTGGCGTTGAGCCACTTAATGTGGCTTTACGCCGCCTTGTAAATAAGGCCCCCTTTCACCCTACTTAGGCGTGAAAGTGGTACACTTAGGAGTATATGTACAAGCCTCTATTGCCACGGGAACGTCACTTTTTATGACGTTCCTGTGGGAATACGGGGTTGGTCTTATTTACAAGGCAGCGTTAAGCCACTTAGTGTGGCTAAACGCTGCCTTGTAAATAAGACACCTTTCCTGCTATACTTAGCGTGAAAGGGGAGGGTAAGGGGTGTTGCTGTGGGATTTACACCGCAACACCCATTGTGTCTGACGCTGCCTCCTATTTACAAGGGAGGCGTAAATAGGAGGCAGCGCCACAATTAAGCCCTGGCGCTCTGAGGAGAAATCTTACATTTCGCCTTGTTTTTGCTGTTTTCATGTGTGCTGCGTTGTGCAGCACACATGAAAACAGCAAAAGGCCAATGATTGTTTATGTACAGCAAGATTCCCCTTCCTGCACATAGACAATATTTTTTATTAAAATGCTGTTTTGCAACTTCTGTGTGTGCTGCATTAAGCAGCGCACATAGAAGTTACGAACCGGCATTTAACCTTCTTCCCCTGAATGCAGACCCCCTGGTGCAAGGCTGCTAATCTTAGCGCCGGCACGGGGAAACAGAGGGCTGCACCATTTTCTTGTAAATATGGTGCGTCCTGTGTTTCAGAAGTGGCGCCGCGTGCCGGTGAGCCAAGGAGGCGAACGACACGCTCTGCCACTTTCCTTGTACTCATGGCGCTTAGCGTGAAAGGGGTGGCCAATGGGTGTTGTGGTGGGCGCTCTGCCGCAACACCTATTGATTTTGACGCTGCCCCCTATTTACAAGGGTTTTGAGAAGGATGAGAGATGCTCTATTTCTCCTCGGTCTTGCTGTTTCTGTGTGCGCCACATTGTGCAACACACATAGAACCAGCAAATTGTCATGCATGATTGTTTATGTGCCGCAAGGTGTCCTTTCCTGGGCATAAACAATCTTTTTAAAAATGATGAGTTGCAACAGCAGCACACATAGAAGTTACAAATCCCCATTTGTGATTGTTTATGTGTAGGACGGCCGACCTTTCTGCACATAAACAGTCATTCCCACACGCAGGTGCCTGCATGGGCACTAGGCAGTGGACTTTAGCGCCAGCGCAGGGAGTAACACAGGGGTGAGATGTATTATTGTAAATACGGCGCATCTCTGGCGTTTCTAAAGTGTCGGAGCCCTGCATCAGCTATTTTGGGGCTCACCCGCGCTCCGACACTTGCTTGTAAGTAGCCTCCCCTGTGTTTTATGCAGGACGCAACGTCTTCACTTTGCGCCAGACACGAATACGCTCATGTGCTAAATATTGTATAGTGAAAGTGTCTTTCTCTGGTGCCAGAGACATGTAAGGGCTTATTTACAAACCCCTGGCACCGCCGGTACCTCACATTTTCCCATATTAAAAGTAACGCACCGACGGCGCAAGGGGCTTGTAAATAAGCCCCCTAGTTTTGAAGTTCGAGAAACAGCGGGTGCCATTGTTACCCCCCCCCCCCCCCCCCCCCCATTCTGAATGGTTCAATTCATCATCCTCTGGAAGGGTGAAAGGCGGAGCGGGCCGATATGATTTTATGCCCTGACCTGCAAATTGATTTGAGCTTCAGTCGTAACATTGCTGCTAACCCGCCCCCTCCCTAGCGCCCCCCAGTCTCAAGAGGGGCCTTTTATCGGGCAGACGCCCTCCTTGTTAAAAGGAGAAACCCGGCGGCGAGAAATGTTGCAGAAGACACCCTGAACATAACTTACTCTACCATTGGCACACATTAGGGGGGTCTGTTGTTCAGGGAGAAAACTGAAAATTGGCTTTTTTTTTTATTTCAGGAGGAAAACGAAATAGCAATAACCCTTCGCCCCAAAAAAATGAGTGTTTGCAAGTAATGGTTGTGACACTGGAAGGATACTTAACTATATAACGTTACTCGAGATTTTGGCAGGTCGGTGATTCTACTGCTCCTGGGGCAGGGACAGTCTTACATTAAGTCGCCTGAGGAGTGACTGACCCCTCTCCAACCCTACCGGCCTGTCTCTGATCCCGCCACAGCTCTATCTACGTGCCAGGGGCACTCTGAGTCCCTACTAAAGGCTTGTTGGGTGAGGGGTTTTTGTGTGAGGGGTGGGAGCCATCTTACCTGGGACAGCGTCAGCCTCTTCTCCTGGGAGTTCTGGATCACCAGCGCGATCAGGGCCAGGTAGGAGTAGGGGGGCTTGGCGTGGCGCCGGTAGTTCTTCTTCCTCTTGGCGCCCCCCTTATCGACGCCTTCTCTTGGGCGCACGTCTCCCTGGAGTACCGCCCAGCTCCTCGCAGACGTCCCTTCTTCAGGGCCCAGAACCTCCAGCTTCACCGAGGCTGATTTAGTTTCCATCCTGGTGGGAGTCGAGGCCAGCGGTGGGGCCGCACCTCGGGGTGAGGAGGACTGGCCTGGGGAAGAGGCCGACACTGGCCTCCGCGAGGGTCTTGGGGCTTCGGTGGGCGGGCTTCAAGGATGAAGTGCTTTGGACAGGTGGTAGGTGGACTCCAGGGGGGTTCTGGTGTGCGGGCCTTCGCGGATGGACCGGCCCGGGCTCCTAGGGTGCTGCTGATCCTAGATAGGCCTGTCCATGGAGGTGGACTCGGGGGGGCCTTCAGGAATGGACCGGTCTGAGCTCCTATGGGGCTGAGGATCCTAGATAGGCCAGTCCATGGAGGGGGAGGTGGACTCCAGGGGGGAGTTGCTGGTGTCTGGGCCTTCAGGAATGGACCGGTCCTGGCTCCTAGGCGGCTGCTGATCCTAGGTAGGCCTGTCCATGGAGGGGTAGGTGGACCCCAGGGCCGGTTCTTGTGGGCAGGCCTTGGACTGTCTGGGCTCCTAGGGCGCTGAGGCCTAGATAGGTGGTCTCCAGGAGCTGCTCTGGAAGACGGGCTCTCAGAACTGGACCCCAGGCCAGGCCGCTCCAGGTGGCTCCGGGTCACTGAGCCCCTGGTAGCCCTGCCTCTGAAGTTGAACTCGGCGCTTGTGGCTCCGGGAGGGCCGGGGACGTGTCTTGTTGTTGTTGACCTCCGAGGGGCTTTGTCATGCTGATCTGACGAGGGCAGCACAAATGGAAGGGCAGACTCCTGGCACCAGGGCAGGGGGGTCCAGGAGAGGAGGGGCGGGCAGGGAAAACAAATTAGCCGTTTTATGTTAATGCCACTCATTTGCTGGGAGAGGGGAGGAGAGCTGACTGCCGGGAGAGGCGCTGATCTGATGAGGTGAGAATGGGGTGGTGGGGGTGGGTGGGGCACCATCTCATGGCTGGGCTAACCCAGCGGAGCGGAGGTAAGAGCCGAACAAAGGGGGTACAGCCGGCACCCCCCACCAGGTGAAAACATAACTGCCCAGATGAGTGACAATGGGGTCTTGAATTGATAGCACCAGACCTGCGTAAATCCTGCCCTTTCGTTGGAGCAGAGAGCAGGTAAGGGCCGCCCCCCAAGGACCCCTAATGTAAGGACAAATGGGCCTTCCAGTCAGCAAACTCATTACCCCCCCTCACTTACACGTTGCAGCAGCGACCCCACTGCTGGCCCTGAGCGAATTACGCCCTTCATTCCCTCTCTTTCATTTTTTTAGGTCTCGCCTGACCCAGCGCATGCGCTGGTCTGGCGAGACTTATTGAGAGGGCTCCAAAAAGTGCTACCAGGCCAGCCTAGAGCTACAGTGCATGTGTGCGGGCGCGCGCGCCGCTTTTACCGCGAATACTTTCACTTTCGTGGCCCCACGGCCGCTTGGCATAGCCAACAGGTCTCGCTTTTGGGACCTTTATAAGTATTTAGTTACGCAACTGTTGCATGGCTAAACACTTATAAGGTCCGAAAGGCGAGACCTATTGGCTATGCCAATGCTTGTTCCCGTTTGTTTCTCCATTGATTGAAATCGTGGATTCGTTCACACACCTCCTCGTCATTTTCATTCTATCATTCTCATGTGTTCGTTTCCACATTTTTGTTAATTCTCTCAAACCCGTTACACTCTTCGTTTGTTCGTTTGCTTTATACTTTCTTTTCGTGCTTTTGTTTGTGGGCCCATTTGTTCGTTTGCTGATTCATCCATTGTGTATAACATGTAATTTTTTTTTTTTGTTCATTCACCCATTTGCCAGTCAATGTATTGTATTGTAATTGTCTTCAGTTGTTCGCTCACGCGCTCTTTAGTTAGTCATGTTACCAAATTCTCTTTATTTTTCTTGTTCACTCAATCATTCACAAACTATTATTCACACCAGCCCATCACGCAGCTAGGCAGATATTCAGTCAATCAGTACATTTATTCTGTATTAGAGACTGTTCCATCAAATCCCTGCTTCATTCACTCATCCATCTATCCATCCATGCACTCATTCGTTTACGTTCTCCATACACATCACAATTCATGAGTTGTTATCCTGATCCTTCCACCCACTTTTTCTCTGTCCCTTAATTCATCGATTCATCCACCAGACACTTGTCCATACAGCGCCCCTGCCTTTCAACACCAGTACAGACTTTACGTAGGTATCGCTGTTTGTAAACATTTACACCCCGCCCCCTCACCCTCACGCGCCGGAGTGAAGGGCGGGAGGTGCATGAAGTCTGCGGAGAGTAAGGTCACCCCTTATGGCCCACGGCGGAAGGGTTACAGACCTCTGCACGCTAGCCAGGAGGCTCAGACGGGTTCACATACACGAGGGCTCGTCAAAGCTCTCCCCAGACGGGGCTGGGGTGCAGACAGCGGCACCCCAGGGAGGGTGAACGCAACAACATGTGTAAAAGATGAAAGAGCGCCCTGAGGCCTGGCAACAGAAGCGCTGCTGGGGGGAGGGGCAGGGTGGGGTGAGGGCTGAGCAGGTTAAATGCCGGGGCAGGTTTGTCATACTGAGATAACAGTCCCTGTAGCACACTCCGCAGACCGCCGTGTCCCATCACACTCGAACAAACAGCCAAAGGGAACTTACTTTAGCAGCCTCGCAAAGATGAAATGTCGAACCAGCCCCGCCATCATCTGTATTGCCCACTCACTTGCCTAACGTGATACGTTTAAGTTTGTAGATGAAAGGCAGAGTCAGCGCTGTAATTATCTGTATTGCCTACTATTCTACCTTACGTAATGCCTTACATTTGGTAGATGAAAGGACGAGTCAGTCCTGTCATACTTTGGATCTGTATTGCCTATTCACCTGCCTTAAAGTTGGTTGATGAAAGGACGAGCCAGCCACGACATACCTATGATCTGTATTGCCCATTCACCTGCCTTCAAGTTAGTGGATGAAAGGCATAGTCAGCCCTGCGTTACTTTGTATCTGTATTGCCCACTCACCTGCCTTACGCTACCTTAAAGTTGGTAGATGAAAGGCCGAATCAGCCCTGCCATACTTCGGACTTGTATTGCCCACTCACCTATCTTACGCAATACCATAAAGTTGGAAGATAAAATGCTGAGTCAACCCTGCCATGATCTGTATTGCCTACTCACCTGCGCTACGTGATGCCTTCAGGTTGGTAGAAGAAAGGTCCAGTCTGCCCTACCATACTTTGCATCTGTATTGTCCACTGAGCTGCCTTACTTGATGCCATAAAGTTTGCAGATGAATGGCTGAGTCAGCTCTGACATACTCTGAATCTGTGTTGCCCACTCACCTGCCTTTCGTGATGCCTTAAAGTTGGTAGATGAAAGGCTGAGCCAGCCCTGCCATGATCTGCATTACCTTCTCACCTGCGTTACGTGATGCCTCAAAGTTGGTAGATGAAAGTCCAAGTCAGCCCTGTCATACTTTGGATGTGCATTGCCCACTCACCTGCCTTACGCGATACCTTAAAGTTTGAAGATAAAAGGCTGAGTCAACCCTGCCATGATCTGTATTGCCTTCGCACATGCGCTACGTGATGCCTTCACATTAGTAGATGAAAGGCCGAGTCAGCCCTACCATACTTTGCATCTGTATTGTGCACTCAGCTGCCTTACACAATACGTTAAAGTTGGTTGATGAAAGGCTGAGTTAGCCCGGCCATACTTTGAATATGTGTTGCCCACTGACCTGCCTTACATGATGCCTTAAAGTTGGTAGATAAAAGGCCAAGTCAGCCCTGTCATGCTTTGCATCAGCACTGGCCACTCACCTGCTTCAAGCAATATGTTAGCGTTAGTAGATAAAAGGCTGAGTCAGTCCTGCCATGCTTTGGATGGTATAGCCCATTCACCTGCCTTACCTGATTCCTTGAAGTTGGCAAACTTCATGATGTCGCCTCCAGGAAGACAGGCAAATATCGCCCTGCACCAGTGGCTGAAGAGGGCGGGATCGGCAGGGCACGGCGCGCCCCTACTTCTTTAATTTCAAAGAGTCCGTTCCCCTACTTTCTTATTTGAAACGTGCCTCCCAGACGGCTGAAATTGCCAAGGCCGATAGTTACGGCTTGCTTTTGGGGACGGGCGGAAGGGGCAGAGAAGGAAAAGGACTCTGTCTTTTCCTTCGTGCCCAGAGAAGACAAGGACAGTGTCCAGTTCTTCTGCCGCTGGCAGCTGCCCCCCCCCGCTATTTGTTCCCCCTCTTCCCTCTCTTTTGGTCTTGCTCCTCCTCATTTAGTAACAAGCACTTACAATGCAATAGTCTCGGCAATATTATAGGTAGAGCTATTGGTATTGCTCATTATTTTTTTATCATTTTTGTATCCTTAAATAAATGGCATTGTCATTTCTATTGGCATTAGCTTTTGTTTTTGCATATGTGATACCTATTGCATTAGCAGAGAGAGAGAGTGAGGTAGTGAGAGAGAGAGAGAGAGGTAGTGAGAGAGAGTGAGGTAGATAGAGAGTGAGGTAGTGAGATAGAGAGTGAGGTAGATAGAGAGTGAGGTAGTGAGATAGAGAGTGAGGTAGATAGAGAGTGAGATAGTGAGATAGAGAGTGAGGTAGATAGAGAGTGAGGTAGTGAGATAGAGAGTGAGGTAGATAGAGAGTGAGATAGAGAGTGAGGTAGTGAGTGATGTTGTGATGTAGTGAGATAGAGAGAGAGTTAGTGAAAGAGAGAGTGAAAGTGAGTTAGTGAGATAGAAAGAGTGAGGTAGTGAGATAGAGAGTGATTGAGGTAGTGAGTGAGAGAGAGTGAAGTTGTGAGGTTGTGAGCTAGAGAGTGAGGTAGTGATGTTTTGAGAGAGAGAAGTTGTGAGATAGTGAGGTAGTGAGATAGAGTGGAGTAGTGAGGTAGAGAGTTATGTAGTGAGAGAGAGTGAGGTAGTGAAAGAGACAGTGAAAGTGAGTTAGTGAGATATAAAGGCGCAGTAGCGACCCCCAGCTCCCCAGGCGAAGACGAGGAGGTTCTTGGCGCCGAGAGCAGTGGCAGGGTAAGGGCTTAAGCAGCGGGGGAGCGGATGCGGTCCGGCGGCTAGATTGCCGACCTTGGTGCGGGAAACCAGAATTCGACACTCGGGGTCGCGTCCACATCTCGTGATCCTGGCTAAATCCCTTAACCCCCCCTCGTGCCTGAATGCGCAACGTACCGGCGCGCATGTAAAGCGCTCCAATACCTTCGGGCGAGTTCGCGCTATATAAATAAAAAAGTTAGGACAAGTACTTTACTAAAGCTGGCTCCTATTACTCCTTAATGTGCACTGGCATCCCCTCATTCCGAATGCACCGATCGTAAAGGAGTCTCCCCCGAGTGGAATGCTAAGTGGGTGCCATTGGTGCGGAGGGCGCAGGAGTCGGTGGAACAGATGCAAGCTGTGGCCTTAACTCTCGTGATCCTGGGTAAATCACTTAACCCCCCCTCGTGCCTCAATGCGCAATGTAACCGGCGCGCATGTAAAGCGCTCCAATACCTTCGGGCGATTTCGCGCTATATAAATAAAAATAAAAAAAAAAGTTAGGACAAGTACTTTACTAAAGCTGGCTCCTATTACTCCTTAATGTGCACCGGCATCCCCTCATTCCGAATGCAACGATCGTAAAGGAGTCTCCCCCGAGTGGAATGCTAAGTGGGCGCCATTGGTGCGGAGGGCGCAGGAGTCGGTGGAACAGATAGTAACAGGCACACCACTGCCTTTCTCCGAGGCGAAGCAGAAATGCCTCGGAGAAACGCAGCGGCGGTTTTCAGATTCGGGGGCGTGGCTAAAAAGTGGAAAGAAGTGCAGGGAACACGCCCCCGAATCTGAAAAAGACGGAGCCTATTTGGAGGGACGGCTCTCTCCTCCAATGGCTGGCCTCCGTTTAGGAAGCCAGCCAATGGAGGAGAAGCAAAAAGAGAGGCGGGCTAAATAGCCACTCTAAAAATCATTAAATCTCCGGACTTCCGGTTCTGCCTTTGGCAGACCGGACGGTCCCTCGACCTAAAAACGGAGACTTCAAGAAACAGGTATTACCTTCTCTTTCCACCTTTCGTTTAATTGCTCCGCTGTGAAATGGATCCAAAAAAGAAAAACACTTTTGCTGGAAACGCCCTCTGTTTCTGACATTTTTCAATTTCTAAGTGCAGACTCGAGGTGGAGAGAAATAAAACATTAAAAATATGAAAAATAACTAACTAAAGCACGACAGAGTGGTTGTAAGGTGGCCAAATTGATTTATTCACACCTAAACACATTAGCGCCACTTTACAGTGCTTGCCAGTGAAGCGCTACTTTTGTTTTCTCCTCTCTTTGAACAACATTGCTTTCCCTGGGTGGGAAAGTGCACTATTCCTGGAGGTACTGAAATACTTGCTTGATGGGTGAATTGGAAAACAAAATGTTTACATCGGCTGTGTGTTCACAAATGTGGTCTTTTTAAACCATACTGCTTATGTTTTGTAAGGATATAAGCCACGGGTACTCATTGTACGGCCCGCGGGCCGCCAGCGGCCCGGCAAGCCTTTCTTGAGGGCCCGCGGACCTTGCAGACATCGAACGGGCATTTTTATTTTTTTTTACAGTGTCAGCAAACAGACTCTGTTCTGTAGGGGCCGGGCGATTCAAGCGATAGTGAGTGGAGCTGCAAGGGTGCTAAGAAGAGGTGAAATACAACAAAGCCTCGTTATCATGCAAATAGTCTCTTAAAGACCTGTGAAGTACTCAGGTGGGGCTGTGTGTGCTTGGGAAGGGAAGCTGCCTCAGCTGCCACACAAGGGGGAGGGGGAAAAGGGGGGAGGTGACAAAGAATGACAGAGGACAGCAGGGTGTGAGAGTCGGGTGAGGTGACAGAGGGTGACAGAGGGCAGTAGGGAGATAGAGATAGAGACAGAAACAGACAGAGACAGGGACAGAAACAGATAGAGACAGAAACAGATAGAGGCAGAGACAGATAGAGGCGGAGACAGGGGCAGACAGAGCTAGATAGAGGCAGAGACAGGGACAGACTGACAGAGACAGATAGAGGCAGAGACGGATAGAGGTAGAGACAGATAGAGGTAGACACAGACAGAGACAGACAGCGATAGAGACAGAGAGAGAGACAGAGAGAGAGACAAAGATAGAGGCAGGGACATATAGAGGCAGAGACAGACAGAGACAGACGCAGAGACAGACAGAGATCGAGACAGACAGAGACAGAGACAGATAGAGGCAGAGACAGGGACGGGGCAGACAGAGGCAGAGACAGAGACAGACAGAGACGGAAAGGGAGACAGATGGAGGGAGACAGATAAAGACAGGGGCAGACAGAGCTAGATAGAGGCAGAGACAGGGACAGACAGAGACAGATAGAGGCAGAAACAGACAGAGACAGACAGAGACAGGTACAGACAGAGACAGGTAAAGGCAGAGACAGGGATGGGGCAGACAGATAGAGACAGAGACAGACAGAGATGAAAAGGCAAACAGACGGAGGGAGACAGAGACAGGGACAAATAGAGACAGGGACAAACAGAGACAGACAGAGACAGGGACAGACAGAGACAGATAGAGGCAGAGACAGACAGAGACAGGGACAAAGAGACAGGGACAGACAGAGACAGATAGAGGCAGAGACAGACAGAGACTGAGAGGCAGAGAGACAGAGATGGAGAGAGATACGGAGAGGGAGACTGGGAGTGGGAGGAGGACAGAGGGAGGGGGACAGAGGGAGGGTGACAGAGGGAGGGTGACAGAGGGAGGGAGACAGAGGGAGGGAGGCAGCGGGAGGGGGGAGACAGAGGGAGGGAGAGGGAGACAGACAGAGGGAGGGAGGCAGAGAGAGGGAGACAGAGAGAGACAGACAGAGGGAGACAGAGGGAGACAGACAGAGGGAGACAGAGGGAGGGAGGCAGCAGGAGGGAGAGGGAGGGAGGGAGAGGGAGAGATAGGGAGAGGGATTGAGAGGGAGAGAGAGATGGAGAGAGAGACAGAGGGAAGGAGACAGACAGAGGGAGGGAGACAGAGAGAGGGAGGGAGACAGAGAGAGATAGAGAGAGAGAGAGATGTGTATGCGGTGTCCAGTAGCTCAGTGAACGAAGGCGTCTGCTGCAGGGGCCTGTGTTCCACCTCATGGTCACAGTTTTTTTTGTTGCTCGGCTATACGGCTCGCCACGGCAAGTCCTGAAGGAGTTCCACACCTGACGCACTGAACAGACGCTGTCTTCCCTGCACGCAGAGATTCCAGCTTCCTGTGTTCCAACTCCCCTTGTGGGGTGTTAGAGTACGAGATCTGGAAAGAGATTCCCACCTCTCTCATTCTAAGGTATAGAGCTGACTAGAACCTAAGGAAATTCTTGGCATCTCATATAAAATGCTAACTTAAGCTCATACCAACTATAGCTTAAATCAGCACCTACTTCCTACCTCGCACTACATTCAAGTAAGGTACACTGGGGTAGAATTATTTAGAAGCACCAGATGAGTATCCTCTTCTAGCCTGTGTATTTATGTGTATGTATATAGATATAGGTCCTAGCTAAAAGACATGCTGTTGCAGTTTTACTTCTTCTTACTGCTGACGCTGTGCATATTATATCTTGCTTACTGTCTAATGATCGTGACAGCTCATATCTCTTACACGAGAACTAAGACTGTTCAATTAATCCTTTTTTATTGAAAACGCCCGTCTTCTTATTTTCTGTGTAATTCTGTAGAAACGAAGCATGCACGATTGACTGAGTGAAACTGTTATCTATTGTTTCCACGATTCTGAGACACGTTCCGATTATGAATGGAAACAAAGTTGTCATGTTTATGCGGTTGTCAGAAACTAATCCCTTCTTGTTCATTTGAGAAGTTTCTAGTGACCTCTGAGTTAGCTGGCACACAAGTAATTAGGTTTAATATACTCGATAGGAGCATACTGACCTCCGTCCTATGCACAGAACTATAGTGTATATTATTCCAATTCGCAGAGCCTATCAGGGAAATAGGAACTACACTACAACTGAGGTCGCAGGACCCTTGAGCAGGGTGGCTCTAGGGCAGTGCGACCACACAGGCACTGACAAGCCACGGTCCGTGCAGGTAACAGCGGTGGGGCAGAGGGGCCGGGTAAGGGAGATTTCGAAGGACGATGCAGAGGGAAAATTAAGTAAATAATGAATTTTCCCTCTGCATCGTCTCTCGAAATCCCTCCTTACCTGCATGGACCGTGGCTGGCGCTGACTTCAGGTGGGGGCGTTGTGTTTGCAAGTATAATATGGTTTTAAAAGCACTTGCTGCCTCCTTCCTGGACTCCAACAATTGTCGTCATCGATAAAAATGTCATGATAACTGCAGTAATTAATGTACTTAGTAGAGAGAGATGGTGTTTTGTCTAGTGGACGTTTTGACTCATGGAAAGGAAGCGCAGAGGGTTAATGTGCCTGCTGCTAAGAGCATGTACCATGCAGATCACAAAATGCACATAATGTAAATAGGTCAGTGGGTTACTGCTTTTGTCAGAGAGACCCTATGGTTACTTGCAGCTAATAAGTTAAAATCCTACCATAGAACAGTGAGCTATTAACTGTCATGTAATAGCTGCATGCAACCTGCAAGGTATAAATGTATGTTTTTTCCCCAGTCTTTGATTATCCTAATGTTGCAAAAAAGGGTTCATTTGGGTAGAAATTAATTTTGAATATTAAAGAGAACCCCCAACCATGGTATTACGTTTTAAATTCTGAGTATGTGTTTCTCCAGACTAATCACAATTAAACTATGCTATCTACTAGTATGGTTGTCATGTGACTCCTACACATTGTAGTCCTTTATCTTATGTAACATTTTCTATACAGTGATTTACACACACATGATTGATTGTCTATGTGTGATATGTGTGATGTAAAGTGCTCTGACACCCTACTCTGGTGTGAGAGGTGCCGTAAATTTTCTGATACTTTATTATTTTGACAATTTTACGCATGCTAACAGTCTCTGCCAAGATTTTTTCTTGTTAATACCAGTGGAACATACAACTGCAGCAGTGATAACGGTGACCACTCAACCTATGCAAAGGGCCCTCCACTTCACAGCAGCACAAGTTACATTTTTTTTTTTTTTTTTCAAAACTTTTTATTAAAACAATAAAGCAGTTACAAGCATGGGCCTACAACCACCAGGGCCGGCCGCTAGACTCAGAAAGGATCGTACATTAGTTAAAGCAGTAGGCGACACCTGGGGCCCAGCCCCGTAAATGGCTCAGGATAGCTCGAGAGAAGCAGGAGACATACATTTAACATAAATAACAACAAAAAACAAAAGGCGAGGCATACGGGCAAAAAGCGTGTGTCAGGCTACATCCGGGGGACTTTTACTCCAAACCTTCAATTAGCTATCAACAGGAGGGAGTACTGAAAGATCGGGGGGGGGGGTAACGGGAAAGGAACATCCATATTCGATTATTACAATCAGTCGCAAGGAACCATCAAGGGTCAGGGGGACAAGGCAATATCGGTGTCCACTAGGGGGGGCGTACAGATACCCCCACGATACACGTTCCATTGCCCCCAACTTCTACCCCATGCCCCGGGTTTACCGCGGGCCACATATACCGTCTTCTCCCTGAACATACACCAGTCCATGTTTTCCTTCCATACTGACACGGTGGGTGGCCGCTGGGAGCCCCAAAGCTGCGCTATATCCCTCTTAGCAATCATGTAACCCAGGGCCGCCCACCGAGTCTGCGCCGCATTATAATCATTGGGCTCCCACACATTCAAGACACAGCGACGCACCTCCGGCAGCAGCGCCACCCCGGTGACTTGTCCCATGACCCCATGAACCCGACGCCAGTATTCCGCCACCTCCCGGCACTCCCAAAGGATATGGAGAAAGGTGGCACTGAGCCCACACCCCCGCTTGCAGAGCCCATCCTCCGAGAATCCCATCGAGACCAGACGGGGGCCCGTCACATACACCCGGTGGAGAATCTTTAACTGGACCAGGCGGAGACGGGCTGGAATGACGACTTCCTTGGGGGACGATAGTGCGGACTGCCAGTCCTCGTCGTCTAATTCCACCCCGTCCCCCGTCCACGCCTCCCGAAGGCGCACCAATAGGTCAGCCCGATTATTAATGAGTTTTTTATAGATTAAGGAGATAGTACTGTCGGGAACATGACCATCAAGTATGCGGTCCTCGAGGGGCGAAGAGGCCGGGATCTTGGTCCCCTCCCCAAAGACAGAGAGCAGGGCATGCCGAACCTGGGCGTATCGGAAGAACTCCTTTTCCGTGAGTTCGTATTCACTCTGGAGCGCCGCGAAGGTCTTAACCGCGCCCTTCATCCATAAGTCTCCCACTCTACTGATGCCAATCGTGTCCCAACGGTCAAACCCCTTCGTTGTCCAGAGGCTTCCCAGTCGGTCGGAGGCAAATAAAGGAGTAGCGCATGTCAGTCGCTCACTCCAGCCCATGGCTACATTGGCCGCCTTCCAAATCCGTACCGCGATCTTAGTGGGGCCCATCAGGGTCCGTCCAGCCGAGCGGGAGTAAAGCGCCCTGTTATAGTTACCGCCGGGAAGCAGGGATTTATCCATCTCATACGCCGGGTTCAAGCCAGGCGCATACGTGGCATGGTTAATGGCTGATAGCTGTGAGGCCCAATAATACCTGCGAATGTCGGGAAGCGCGATGCCCCCGTCGTACCAGGGGAGAGTGAGTTTGGCCAGGGCGATACGCGCCCGTCCGTCCCACAACAGTCTCCTCTGCAGGCTCTCTACTTCCCGAAAGTAGGCCACTGGAATGATATCGAAGGAGTTCTGAAGTGCATAGAGGAACCTGGGAAGGGACATCATTTTAAACAATGCGGCCCGACCCAGTGGGGACAGGGGCAGCCTACACCACCGAGCCGTGTCTTCCCTCAAACGCCGAAGTGGAAGCAGGAGATTGTGCTCATAGCGAGCTACCGGGTCCAGCGAGATGTGTATCCCCAGGTATTTAAAGCCGGACAGAGATATTTGGATCGGAAGCCGAGGCGGCAGGAGAGGGGGGCCACCGGAGATAGGATAGACACAGGATTTAGACCAGTTAATCGTGAGACCCGAATTTCTCCCGTAGGAAGTCAGAACATCGAAGAGAACGTTAAGCGACTGCCGCGGCGAGGTAAGATACAGGAGGATATCGTCAGCATATAACGAGATCCGATCCTCAAAGCCCGGGGCCCACCGGATCCCCCTGATCGAGGGCTCCCAGCGGAGCCAAGCGGCGAGTGGCTCCAGGGCGAGAGCAAAGAGCAGAGGGGACAACGGGCACCCCTGCCTCGTACCCCTACCGAGAGCGAAGGGCCGAGAGACCCGCCCATTAACCACCACCTGAGCCATGGGTCCCGTGTAGAGAAGCTTCACCCAGCCAAGAAATCCCTCCCCAAAGCCGAATCTGGTCAAGACAGCCCAGAGGAATGGCCACTCGATGGTGTCAAAGGCCATCGTGGCATCTAAAGAAACCAGCACGGCCGGTTCGGAGAGGTACTCTGCCCTGGCGAGGGCGCCATGGAGTCGCCGCAAGTTGAGGGCGGTGTTGCGATGTGGGATGAAGCCGCATTGATCAGGATGAATCAGATCGCAGATAACGCTCAACAAACGATTGGCAAGGACTTTAGCCAGGATTTTAGGCTCTGCATTTAGCAGTGAGATAGGCCTGTAAGAGGCACAGCGGTCCCGTGGCTTACCTTCCTTGGGGATCACGACTATCGTGGCCAGTCGCTGGTCGACCGGAAGGGAACCGGCCTCAAGGGACTCCTGAAACATACGACTGAGGAAGGGAGCTAGTTTATCCGGGCGCAACTTATATAATTCGATAGGTAGACCGTTGGGACCCATGGCCTTGCCCGAGCGAAGGGACCGAATCGCAGTCGCGATTTCATCCACCGACAAGGGAGCGTCCAGCTGCTCACGGTCCTCGGCAGAAAGGCCAGGCAAAGCAATGTCCCTCAGGAGAAGGCGAGAATCTTCCTCATCCCTATCAGTCACTGGGGAGTACACAGTCCGGAGGTGGTCGGCAAAACATTCCACAATCTCACCAGGCTCAGTCACACACACTCCATCCGAGACACGCAACTCCGGGACCACACGATTCACTCTCTCCTTCTTGTCCAGCCACGCAATCAGCTTTCCCGCCTTGTCCCCGGCATCATACAACCGACCCTGCTGCTCCCTATACATAGTTTTGGCAGCGTCGGTGACAAGAGATCTGTATTCAAACTGCTTCAGGCTGAGGGCATGGAGCCCGTCCGGAGTGACACCCGCCTCCAAGGCCGACTCCAGCCCCGAGATGTCAGTCTCCAGCTTCACCACCGCCTCACTCCTGAGCTTCTTGGCCACTACTATCTGGGAGAGGGCGTGTCCGCGGATTACGGTTTTAAAGGCTTCCCACAGGGACATTGCAGACAACACAGACCCCTCGTTTTCAAGAAAGTATTGGTCCATAGCCTTAACCAGACTCTCGCGGGTCGTGGGGTCTCGCAGGTACCACGGGTTAATGGGAGCGATCCGCCCTGCAGACCGCGACTCGGTGTCAAAGAGAAGCCACAGCGGGGAATGATCGGAGATACCCCTCGCCAGGTGCCTGACCTCTCGAATTCGACCCGTCTGCGCCGCGGGCATAAGGAGATAGTCTAACCTAGGAAGACTCCCATGTGCCCCAGAGTGAAAGGTGTATTGACATTGGGTCGGATGCATTAATCGCCAACTATCCACCAGGCCGAAGGTCTCCAACAGACCGCCTAGCCAAGCCTGGGCAGCGGGGAGGGCCCTGGGTGGGTGACGATCCAGGTCCCCCGAAACCACCGAGTTAAAATCCCCGCCCATAAGCAAAAGGCCATCCGGAAGTTCAAGCAGCATTCGACCCAAGTCCGCGAAGGTGGAGTTCTGGAGGCCCGGTGGGACGTAAATTGAGACCAGGGCAAGGGGATGCCCCTCCCACCTCCCAGTCAGACAAACATAACGCCCTCTGTCATCTGAGACCACCCTCGTGATCTCCAACGGAAGTGAGGATCGCAGGAGAATGCCCACCCCCCTGGAGCCAGTTGTGAAACCAGAGTGAGCCACGAGGCGGTATCCCCCCCTGTTCATTGCATGGCAGACATTGCCAACCAAATGCGTCTCCTGGATAAACACCACATCAGGAGTCAGACGACGCAAATACTGCAGGACTACACCCCGTTTGATACGGTCCCCCAACCCATTGACGTTCCATGACATCAGCTTCAACCCGTCCCCCCCCATCCCCTCCAATAGATCAGAGGTCCCCCCGTAAGCAGCACAAGTCCCAAAGGTGGCAGAAAATCAATACCTCGCCCTGCAAACAAAAACCACACTACAAAACAACCCCTCCTTCCCCCCCACCCCCCCCAACACCCAACTCCCCCCACCCTGCACCCCTGCGGGCCAAAAAACCCCCCCAAATTGCAGTGTGCCTGTCGCCCAACTAACCCCAGTCTACAAAAAGACCCCGGAGGAGGAGAGGGACCCGTCCCCGCCCGCCCCCCATACAGGTACTAACAAAACACACTGAACCAAAGAAGTACAACCCAGCTGAGCAGTGCAAATTGGCAAAATCAAGGACCAAGAGTCACTCCAAAGGGGACCCGTCACCGTTGGCACCCGCAGAGGGCCCGGGACGGCCACCTCTGTCCGGCAGCGAGTCCAACCAGCCACTCACGGCCACAGGAGAGTCAAAGAAGGCAGTCCGATCCTCATGTTCCACTCGGAGTTTGGCAGGGTAGAGCATAGAGTACTTTAGGCCCAGCTCACGAAGACGACGTTTCACCCCCTGGAATCCCATCCGCTGTTTCTGGACAAGTTGAGTAAAGTCCGGATAAAAGTTAATGGATGAGTTCTCATATCGAACCGGGCCATGGACCCGCGAGGCCTGCAGAATCGCATCCCGGTCTCTGTAGTAAAACAGTTTGGCCACGATAGGCCGCGGGGGGGCCCCCGGCCGTGGCCGCCCGCCCGGAACTCGATGAGCCCGTTCAACGGCAAAAAATTTACTCAAGCCCGCAGGGGTCAGCTGTTGGAGGATGAGTTCCTCGACCAGGAGGTCAACCGGGCGGTCGTCGGAGGACTCCGGTACGCCGATGACACGGATGTTGTTGCGTCGGGCCCGTCCCTCGAAGTCCTCCAGCCGCCGGGCCATCTGCTCATTGACCACCTTGATGTCGCCGAGCGCGGCCTGCAGGTCCGCCACATCCGCACCCAGGGTGGAGGTCCGCGCATCGAGAGTTTGAACCCTCTCGTTTGTTTTGGAGAGGTCCGCCCGTATTAAGGTGACATCAATCGCCACCGTATCGATCTTGCGGGCCAGGGCCTCGTATTGCGTGGCGATGGTCTCCCTGATGCCATCAATGGCGCCCATGATGTCCTGTAGGGAAAGTTCCGAAGAGACGGATGTGCCACCACCGGCGACGTCTGAGGGGGGACCGGCCGTTCCAGGAGAGCCTCTGCCCTGAGTATAGCGGTCCATGTTGTTGGTCTGGACCGATCCTCCACGGAGGGAGGATTTAGTCTCGCGCCCCTCGGGGCCCCCCTTGCCCCCCATGAGGCCACGGACTCCGAGGGGGACCGCCGGACAAAAGTAGTTGGGATACCGGCCCTGGAAACCAGCGCCTCACCCGAGGCCACAGTATGACGGTGCGGGGGGACCCGAGGCGATAGGCACTCTAGTGGCAGGTGGTGACAAAGCTTTGTGCAGAGGTCAGGGAAACACCCCGCCACCTCAATCGCTCCACCGGCCAGCCCCCTGAGGTCTGAAAGTGAAACCGAAAGTGGCCGAGCGGCCCCTGGCACCGCGCCGCAGCCGTTGTTGTTCAACTGCGACACGGCCCCACGGCTCACCTTCGCCCCGGGCACCTCCGTCGGGTGGGTCCCAAAAGTTCAAACAACGATAACTCAGGATTCCCGGGTCCGATTAAATTTCTGAAAGGAGATACGTGCTCAGCCGGTCGTCATCTCCCAGATTCCATAAACCAAATCAGGATATTGTCAGGATAAATTCCGAGGAGCAGCGAGGGTCCGGGGAGCCCTGTGCTCACGCGACCATCTTGGATGCGCGCTAGGCTCCTCCTCACAAGTTACATTTTTTAGTAACTTTTGATCCCTTTGAGCTATAAACAATTTATTAGTTAAAATCGTGAGATTATGCAGCAAATGATGTATTATGTAGCAAATATGGCAGAGCCATAATTATGTGGGAAACATTTGCAAACTAGGATATTTTGCCATTAATGTTTGAACTGCTCTTGTGGAAATGGGAGAAGTGCTGATGACAGAAACTCCCTGGCTAGGAGACAAATGGCTTGCGATTCCACTTTTAAGGATAATTTGGACATTCTGTGATTGGAAACATATCCCACTTTGTAAATGTATTTTAATGTCAATAACTCATATTGAACCTTAAATAAACATGTGTATCCATTGGTTAAATCGAATAACGTAATAAGCTGTAACCGATTAGTGAAATGGGCAACAAATACTAAAAATTGGGATAATTTGCTCTTTCTGCCCACCTCTGACTGCCCCCTGACCCAATCCAGGGGTTATTCCCACCCTCTGATTCTCCGCCCACAGTTCCCCTACTTTTTCCCCCCTACTTCGACCACTGCCCTGTACGATAAATCACCGGCAGCAACTGTGCTGTCACTGGGGAGTCATCATTTGGGGTATAATGTGCCAATAACAAGAGTTCCCACCTCCCCACCCCTCCTCCCTTGCAGTAAAGGGGGCCCATCTGAAGCGATGTCTCATATTCCGGCGGCCTCACCTTTGAACATCGCCCCCTGGTACTAGAGCACACCCCTAGGGCTGCGTTCAGTTCTGGCTGCCTCGATCCGGAGTACAGTCTCTAGTCCAGGGGCACTGGAATTATGCGGCAGGGGAGGACGAAATTATGCGGCAAGTCCAAGGTCAGAATGGGAGTGAAAACACGCTGGGGCACCACAACAGAAAAGGCCCCCATTAGTGAATTAGAAAGCTAAAACAGTGGCCCCCGTTCTGCACCTCGGGCAGTTTAAAATTGTAAGTACTCATGGTACAGGTGTTTTGCATAGTTTAGGAGAATGGATGCAGGTGTGCTTGCTGCATGCGGTGTTCGTGGTAATATCAGAGAAATCAACAGTAAAAGTCGTTCCACCAGATTATCAAAGAGGTCCAGAAACTGCCAAAAACACACACATGCACTGACCTGTGGCCAGATTGCCTAATGTGCCAGTCCGACCATGAGAAGTTTTGACTCAATTATGCAGCAAGAAAAGGTAAATTATGCGGTGTAATGCACCACATTTTGTGAGCGTATTACTTTGCTATTTTGTGGTTTTTACCCGTGTTAATACTGTTTTAGCAAATGTTTCACCTTATTAGTACAACCTTAACACTCAAATACAGTACAGCAATAAGCTACTGAAAGTGATGCGATAACCTTCCTGAAGGGCCTTCCACTGCCCAGCAGCATACACTGCTTTGTTTATGGTAACGTTTCATCTGTTTGGGCTAAATACACAACATTCTTTTCTAAAAATCTGCAAATTATGCAGCAGATGAAGGATGATGTGGCACATATGGCAAATTCACAATTATGTGAAAACTAGCATGAAGGAACAATCACACAGGACCAGTGGCCTGGCCTAGTCATAGAGGCCTTTTTGAAGTATTGTGCTCAGCACTGTGCACCACATCCAGAGTATTGTGTCCAATTCTGACAATTTAATTCTTGAGTATTGTGTCTAGTCCTACAGGCCTTAGCTGAAGTATTGCGCTCTGCACTGTGCACCGCATCCAGAGTATTGTGTCCAATTCTGACAATTTCATTCTGGGGTATTGTGTCTAGACCTACAGGCCTTGACTGAAGTATTGTGCTTTTCACTGTGTGCCGCATCCAGAGTATTGTGCCCAATTCTGGCAGCATCAGTCTGGAGCATTGTGTCTAGTCCTTGTCTGAAGTGTTGTGCTTAGCACTGCGCACCGCATGCAGAGTATTGTGCCCCATTCTGACAATCATATTCTTGAGTATTGTGTCTAGTCCTACAGGCCTTGTGTGCCAATTCTGGCAAGATGAATCTGGAGTATTGTGTCTAGTCCTACAGGCCTCATCTGAATTATTGTGCTTAGCACTGTGCACCGTATCCAGAGTATTGTGCCCCAATCTGACAATTACATTCTTGAGTATTGTGTCTAGTCCTACAGGCCTTGTCTGAAGTATTGTGCTCCACACTGTGTACCGCATCCAGAGTATTGTGCCCCATTCTGAGAATTTAATTATTGAGTATTTTGTCTAGTCCTACAGGCCTTTTCTGAAGTATTGTGCTCAGCACTGTGCACCGCATCCCAAGTATTCTGTCCAGTTCTGACAGTTTCATTCTTGAGTATTGTGTCTAGTCCCACATGCCTTGTCTGAAGTATTGTGCTCTGCACTGTGCACGGCATCCAGAGTATTGTGCCCAATTGTGGCAGCATCAGTCTGGAGTATTGTGTCTAGTCCTACAGGCCTTGTCTGAAGTATTGTGCTCTGCACTGTGTGGCACATCCGGAGTATTGTGCCTAATTCTGACAGTTGCATTCTGGAATATTGTGTCTAGTCCTACAGGCCTTGTCTGAAGTATTGTGCTCTGCACTGTGCACCACATCCAGGGTATTGTGCCCAATTGTGGCAGCATCATTCTGGAGTATTGTGTCTAGTCCTACAGTCCTTGTCTGAAGTATTGCGCTCTGCATATGCACCACATCCAGAGTATTGTGCCCAATTCTAGCAGCATCAATCTGGAGTATTGTGTCTAGTCCTAGAGGCCTCATCTGAAGTATTGTGCTCTGCACTGTGCACCACATCTGAAGTATTGTGCCCAATTCTGACAGTTTCATTCTGTAGTATTGTGTCTAGTCCTACAGGCCTTGTCTGAAGTATTGTGCTCTGCACTGTGCACCACATCCAGAGTATTGTGCCCAATTCCAACAGCATCAATCTGGAGTATTGTGTCTAGTCCTACAGGCCTCATCTGAAGTATTGTGCTCCCGCACTGCGCACCACATCCGGAGTATTGTGCCCAATTCTGACTGTTTCATTCTGGGGTATTGTGTCTAGTCCTACAGGCCATGTCTGAAGTATTGTGATCCACACTGTGCAACGCATCCAGAGTTTTGTGCCCAATTCTGGCAGCATCAATCTGTAGTATTGTGTCTAGTCCTACAGGCCTCACCTGAAGTATTGTGCTCAGCACTGTGCGCTGCATCCTGAGTATTCTGTCCAGTTCTGACAGTTTCATTCTTGAGTATTGTGTCTAGTCCCACATCCCTTGTCTGAAGTATTGTGCTCAGCACTGTGCACCGCATCCATTGTATTTTGCCCAATTCTGGCAAGATGAATCTGGAGTATTATGTCTAGTCCTACAGGCCTTGTCTAAAGTATTGTCTCAGCACTGTGCACCGCATCCAAAGTATTGTGCCCAATTCTGGCAGCATCAATCTGGAGTATTGTGTCTAGTCCTACAGGTCTCATCTGAAGTGTTGTGCTCAGCACTGTGCACCACATCCGGAGTATTGTGTCCAATCCTGACTGTTTGATTCTTGAGTATTGTGTCTAGTCCTACAGGCCTTGTCTGAGGTATTGTGCTAAGCACTGTGCACTGCATCCAGAGTATTGTGCCCAATTCTGGCAGCATCAATCTGGAGTATTGTGTCTAATCCTCATCTGAAGTATTGCCCCCACCACTTGAGGCCTCATAAGAAGTACCGCGCCTAGTATTGAAAGCCTCAGCTGGAGTATTGTGCCCTATTCTGGTGCACCAATCTGGACTATTGAGTCTAGTCCCAGAGGCCTCGTCTCAAGTAATGTGCCCAGCCCTGGAAGCCTCATATGAAGTATTGTACCAGGCTCTGATCTATTGTGTTCAGCACTGGAGGCCTCATGTGGAATGTTTTGGTCCAGTACTGCAGGGTGCACCTGGAGTTTTGTGTCTGTCCTAAACACCTTGTCTCATATTGTGCATCAGGGACCAGAACCCTCAAATGGAGTATTGTGTGCCTGGCACTGGGGGGCCCATCTGGAGCACTCTATCCCAACTCTGACAGCATGTTCTAGGGCTTTGTGTCTAGTACTGGGGCCTTGTCTGGAGGATAGTGGCTAGTACACGAGGCCTCACCTGGAGTACTGCGCCAGGAGTATTGGAGTCGTGTGGCTTGTCTGGTGCATTGGGCCCAGTATTGAATGCCGCATCTGGAGTATTGTGCCCGGCACTGGAGCCTCCGGTGCAGTTTTTGGTTGGAACCCAGCTCATCTCGAGTACTGTGTGAATCACTGAAGTCCCCATCTGGAGTATTGTCTCCTCATCTGGAGTATTGTGTCCGGCACAGGAGGCCTCACATGATTTATTCTGTCCACTATTGAAGGCCTCACCCAGAGTATTGTGTCCAGTACTGAAGGCCTCACCAGATTATTGTGTCCAACACTGAAGGCCTCACCCAGAGTATTGTTTCCAGCACTGAAGGCCTCACCCAGAGTATTGTGTCCGGCACTGAAGGCCTCACCCAGAGTATTGTGTCTTACACTGAAGGCCTCACCCAGAGTATTGTGTCCAGCACTGAAGGCCTCACCCAAAGTATTGTGTCTAGCGCTGGAGGCCTCGTCCAGAGTATTGTGTCCAGCACTGAATGCCTCACCTAGAGAACTGTTCCCAGCACTGGAAGCCTGGTAAGAAGTGCTGTATCCAACTCTGGAACCCTCACCTGGAGTATTGTGTCCAGCATTGGAGGCCGTGTTTGAAGTACTGTGTCCATCACTGGAGGCTCCATCCTGCGTAACATGTCCAGTACTGGAGGCCTCGTCCAGAGTATTGTGTCCAACACTGAAGGCCTAACCCAGAGTATTGTGTCCAGCACTGAAGGCCTCACCCAGAGTATTGTGTCCAACACTGAAGGCCTCACCCGGAGTATTGTGTCCAGCACTGAAGGCCTCACCCAGAGTATTGTGTCCAGCACTGAAGGCCTCACCCAAAGTATTGTGTCTAGCGCTGGAGGCCTCGTCCAGAGTATTGTGTCCAGCACTGAATGCCTCACCCAGAGAACTGTACCCAGCACTGTAAGCCTGGTGAGAAGTGCTGTATCCAACTCTGGAACCCTCACCTGGAGTATTGTGTCCAGCATTGGAGGCCGTGTTTGAAGTACTGTGTCCATCACTGGAGGCTCCATCCTGCGTAACATGTCCAGTACTGGAGGCCTCGTCCAGAGTATTGTGTCCAACACTGAAGGCCTCACCCAGAGTATTGTGTCCAGCACTGAAGGCCTCACCCAGAGTATTGTGTCCAACACTGAAGGCCTCACTCGGAGTATTGTGTCCAGCACTGGGGGCAAGATGGCCGCCGAGACGCCGTAGTGGATGGTCGCACCCTGTAACCCTCCTGACTGGGAAGATGAGGTGTACTACGTGCTCATATGCCTAGATTGCAGACTTACAGATTTGCAGATTCACTGATCTACTACCAAGCTAAGTTGATTTAATCTAATCTGCTGTGGAAAATTTGCCTTTCTTACTGGGAGAAAAGAGCACTCGATACTGATAAAAAGCGATGCTGAGAGAACTCACTGGCTTGCTTTTTTTGATATGTGACTTTCCACAAGAGAAAAAGTGGGCTCTGCAGAAATATCTGCACAAACACTGTTCAGCTTTGATTTCCCATTCGCCCCTACCTGGAAGTCGCTATTGGAAAGTTGCTTCAAAATCTATGGCTACAAAACCTGCACTTTACTCAAGGAAGAATCGTGACCGAGACGATTGGAGCCGTGACTCTGAGGTGGAGGAGGATATGGATAACCTCGGGGCCCCAGCGCTTAATTTAAGAGGGAAAGCACGATCTAAAGCGCAGCAAAGGCGAGAAGCGGCAAAGGAAAATAAATTAAAGAAAATACGTGAAAAAGAGGAAGGAGGGAAAAAAAAGAATGTGACTGTCCCAGTGTCAGCTATTGTAAGGGGAAGAGAGGAAGTAAAACTCACCGCTGGGGAGGTACTTGGAAAGGAAACTGCACTCCGCCAGATGACCATAGTTGAGACTTTTTTGCCCGCAGCAACACCAGTAACGACTGACCAAACAACTTTGCAGTCGAATCTGCCACAGGGAGTGAGAGTCCCCACGTTGGTGAGCCTGTGCAGGATGTTGCAGCCTGCTGTGGAGAGGGAACCGTTTGAACAGGTAGGAGCAGATGGGGATGGTACCTGCATGCTCGAGGTACAGCCTCTAACTGAAGTTACAGAGGCAGCAGAAGGCGGAGACTTTTCTACTGCTGTGGAAGTGGGCGGACCCAAGCTCTTAAAGGAGAAAGCCACAATTCATTTGGCACCAGTGGTATCTGGAGTTAAAGGGCCAGGCGCAGAACAAAGCCTGGTGGAGGATACTGTTGTGGAAAAAAGTAATTCTGAGGCTGCAACTAACTTAATTGAAACAGAGCTAAGGGTTGATAAAGATATTAACTTGGATTCAATTAATAAGACGGATGCAAGCACACGCAAATTACCTGATGCACTTCCTGCCTCTCCCAGTGATGAGGTTTTTTTCACTGGTAATGACGAGGCGGATGATGAGGAAAGTATGAATGGAAGTCTGGGATCAACGACAGACACGGAGTCAGAGACGGAGAGTTCAGATGATGAAACAGTGAATACTGACACGGGAAGTAATGAGACTGTATCAGGGACTGATTCTGAAAATTCCTCAACTCCTATCAGTAGTGAGATAGAGCCTATTGATAAAGAATATAAGGATTCAGTTCAGAAAACATTGCAAAAAGACGTCTCTTCTAGATCAAAGACAAATCCTGAGGGCAGTATCAGATCTGTGGAAAAAATTAAAACTAAGAGCAAAAAAAGGAAGTCAAGCAAACGAAAAGGGAAATCTAGACAACAGAGATTGTCAAAGGAACACAGAGGCAATATGAAAACAGTAGTAAAAAAACTAAATTTGGATAAGAAGGCAGAGAATTCTGGAATACCGGCAGATGAGTTTGTAAATGGTGAAACTCTGGACTCTGCGGACCGTGGAGCGGATGGTGGTATGTCTAATTTTGAAGTCTTATTTACAACATTAAAACAAATGCAGAGTGAGGCTCGCATTGAGAGCCAAAAAGCAAAGCGCAGGGCTAAACAGGCGAATAGGAAAATACAATCCTCCTTGCGTAAGGTCAGCAGGTTGTATGAGGAGATGGCTGAGAGAGTCTCTGAAGTAGAGACTAGAACCGGGAAATTAGAAGATGATATGGTCAAAGTGAAGGATGACAGAAAAGAACAAGATAAGACTACGGCCGACATGCTATGGAAACTCGAGGAATTTGAGAACAGACAAAGACGCAACAATGTTCGCCTGATTGGAATACAGGAAGGGAAAGAAGGAAGTGATGTTCGGGGGTATGTTGTTGACTTATTAAAGGGTGCCCTCCCAGAGTTGTCTACATGGGATCTTGACCATGAAATACAAAGGGCGCATCGTTTTCCTCTGATCCAGAAAGCAGCGCAGAGTAAGCCTCGCGCAATACTTCTATACGTGGGGAATTTTCTTCTGAGAGAAGAGATAATTAACAAAGCAAAGCCCCAAGCTAAATGCAAATACAACGGCGTAGAGTTCTTTGCACGTCCTGACTTTTGCCACACCACTGTGGAAAGAAGGTGGAGGATGAGGCAGCTCATTACCCCATTTCAAAACATAGGTTGTGAGGCTTACCTTCTGTATCCCGCTCGTTTGAAGATTGGAGTAAATGGGAACTTTAAAATTTTCTACTCTGAGATACTTGCACAAGAATATCTTAACTTTCTGCAAGACCAACGGAAAACAAGGCACAAGGAGAATGTTGAGAATAATGATCATGCAGTAGCTCTTAGGGATATTCCCCAAAAGAAACGAAGATAAATATAATATGGAAAATAGAGACTGTGTAAAGTAATTTTTGGGGACGAAAGCTACATATGAGGACTTATTTAAAATAATGGAGGAAACTGTTTGCTCAAGGTCTATGAAAAATTTATTTGATGTTTTACTCCTCTTTATCGGATGGTTTTCTTGAGTTGTAGCTTTTTCTGCTTCAATAAGTAAAGATTGGTATTAATATAAGAAGAATTGGGGTAGAGGTTGAGCACGAATAGGGGTGGTATTTGTTGGACATACACTGAGCACAGTAAGATGAAGGGAAAGTTAGGGGGGTTTACGGGTTTGACATCCAGGAGGCAAAAGTCGGCCAGACATAGGTCCGTTGGACCTATTTGCCTGTAGGGGGGGTGGGACTCTGAGGGTGGGCAGTCTGGGGTGGGGTTGGGGATGGGCAGGGAAATGGACAGGGCACAAAGGCACAAAACACTTAAGAGGATTTGACAAAAGTAATTTGTATCAACTGTATGATATGGGTAGTGACACTGAAGATGTGGAAGACAATATTGAAATTAACAGGGAAGTCTATTTATGCAGTGTGCTAGGCCTAGTATTGTATATCGTTTCTAGAACATTAAATAAAAGCAATCAGATAGGGTCTGAAGAGAACTGGCTGGGGAAAAAAAAAAAAAATGAAAAATGAAAAATGTCTATTAGATTAGTGACATGGAATGTATGCGGCCTAAATGATGTAACGAAAAGGCAGAAGATAGGAATACGGCTACGGCAAATGAACGTAGATTTTGTGTTTCTTCAGGAGACACATGTAATGAGTACCCATGAGATATATCTTAATCAGCTGGGGTTTCAATTAATAGTTGCTTCTAAACAAGGAGTTAAACAGAGAGGGGTAGCGATTCTATCGAGGGATAAAAATGTAGTAACAAGGAGAAAGTTAAGAGATAATTGGGGGAGATGGGCGATGGCTGAGGTACTATTAGGGGGGGTGTGGACAACATTAGTTGCAGCATATGGTTCTACACAGGACGATCCAGAAATTCTGCAATTTTTGGATTCTGAGTTGGCAGACTGGGCCCCTCGAGTTATTATAGGTGGAGACTTAAATATTGACGGAGCGGAGGGTCTAGGATCAGGCTCAATAAGACAGTATAAGGGGAGGAAAAAAAAGGTCTACAAGGCCCTTACTGATCTTTTAGAAAATAATACATTGCGAGATGTCTGGGGGTCAATCAGATCGAAACAACTCGGTTATACATATTATTCAGCACCGCATCAGATATGCGTTAGGCTGGATTACTTCCTGGTTTCCAATGATTTAATTAGTATAGTGGAAATTGATAGACTTCCTCGGATACTTAGTGACCACAATCCCCTAATCCTAACGATAAAGCAGAGTGGGGGAACAACAATAAGAAGGGAGTGGACATTCGAAAGGGGATTGCTTTTAGATGATGACTATATAAAACATATGTCTAAATGGATTACTGAATTCTTTGAATATAATAGAGGAACTGCTGTAGTTGGCATAGTATGGGATGCCTTTAAGGCAGGAGCACGCGGTGAAACGTGCAGTTATAGCGCCTTCAAGAGGAAAACAGAAAGACTGCGATATAAGGAGAAAGAGGGAAAAGTACTGGAGGCAGAAGAACAACTTAATAACTGTGTAATAAGGGGAGAGCCGACTGAACAATTCGTAATAGAATTACTGAAGGTGAAAAGTGAGGCAGAGGAAGAACTTGCTAATAGAGCCGCAAAGCAATATACAATCAGAAGGGAGAGATGTTACGAGTTCAGTGAGAAAATAGGGCGAGTCCTTGCTATACGAACCAGACAGATAGCGGCGGCAGGGACGATTAAGGAAATAAAGGATGAAAAGGGACAACTACATTCAGATCCAGAAGAAATTCGGGAGGTCTTTAGGAAGTTTTACCAATCTTTATATGATGAGAAAGATCCCAGTAGTATCGATAGAATAAATGAATATCTCCAGAACATTGAGGTAAAAACTATATCCCCTGAAGATGCAGAGGAATTAGAGACCGTATTGGATGAAACTGAGATTAAAGAAGCAATGACTGCTCTACCCTCGGGGAAGGCTGCTGGACCTGATCAGCTACCGATCGAGTTTTATAAAACTTTCTGGGGATGTTTAGGTAATAATTTAACTCAAATGTTTCAAGCTGCACAAAGTGGGGTATCCATTCCCAAATCCTGGAGCGGGGCAGATATAGTATTAATTTTAAAAAAAGAAAAGCCCCCGAATGAACCAGGGTCGTACCGCCCAATAACATTGATGAATAATGACACCAAAATTTATTCAAAGGCACTGGCTGCAAGATTTGCAAGAATTATAAGTAACCTGGTTAGTGATAACCAACATGGGTTTATTCCTGGTAGAGGGACAACTCACCATATTAGAAAAGTTATAACTTTATTTGATGTGGCGGAAGTAGCAGGAGACCCGATGGCAGTTATGCTTTTGGATGCGGAAAAAGCATTTGATCGGGTCTCCTGGCAGTATTTGTGGCAGACCCTAGCTAGAGTTGGGATTAGAGGAGGCTATTTGAAAGCAATTCAGACTCTATATATGGATCCAGGTGCAGCATTAAGGATAAACGGGGGTATAACTGGTCAATTTAAAATCAAGAGAGGAACTCGCCAGGGATGTCCTTTCTCTCCCTTGCTATTTGCCATCTATATGGATCCCTTAATACGGAAGATAGAATTAGCACCAGAGATCACCCCAGTCAATACAGTTCTTGGGCCATGCAAGATATTAGCCTATGCTGACGACGTTGCGGTGATAACACCTTGCCCAACGGAAGCAACCACATTTGTAGAGGCCGAGGCCTTAAGATTTGGACAAGTCTCAGGGTACTCATTGAACGCGTCTAAAACCCAGATTATTAAAAACTCTTTTACACCTTGTGAAGATAGAAGAGTAGTGCCGGCAGGGAAATACCTCGGAATTAATATTATGTCTAATTTAGATAGTTTGGTGGATAATAATATTGCCCCAGTAATCGAAAAGGCAAGAAAAGATTTGGATCGTTATGAGAACTTACATTTATCATTAGTTGGGCGAGTTAATATTATTAAAATGCTGATCTTACCCAAACTGTTGTATCTTTTTAGGGCAATCCCTCTTCTAATTGAAAATAAGTGGTTTAAAATTTGCGAAAGTATGGTAAATCGTTTTATTTGGGCTAGAGGTAAAACCCGGAGGGCATTGAGGTATATGTCCCTTCCCAGGGAGAGAGGGGGGTGGTCACTGCCGGATCTAAAGGTATATTATTGGGCTGCAGCAATACAAGGAATGGCTGGATTAATTGGGGGGGCTGAGATGGATGGATGGGATAAGACAGGCTCGCTGGCTATATATGGTTTAGCTCTGGGTACAAATGCTGAAAATATTTTTTTAAGATTTACTGATGGAAGTTACTTTAAAAGAACACGTTTCAAGATAATTATGGCGGCCTACAGCATATGGAAAGGATTTTCCAAAAAAGTTGGAATAGGGAAATATAGTGTATATACTAGACTCAAAAATAATCCCTCATTACATAGGGCTGTGTTCTCAGGAATGGTATATGAGGAATGGGAGAGTCAAGGTATAAGAATGATTGGTGATATGTGGGATGATAATGGCAGCTTACAATTTATAGATTTGAAAAACAAGTATATGTTAAACACAAATCATTTCTTTAAATACCTTCAAATAAGGAGTTGTATATTAAATAAAAAAGGGGGAGCTCTAGGCTTTGGGAGGAGTATAATGATGGATCTCATACAAAAAGGTAATGACTGTACTATAAAAAGATTTTATTTAGAAATGACAAAGTTAAAAAAGGATGATCTTGACAAATGGATAATTAAATGGTCCTCAGATTTAGATATAGCTAGAGAAAGAGATATTTTCTCTGAATCACTTGAGATGGGATGTAAATTACTATGCTCAGCGTCTCTTCAGGCCCAGCACTACAAGAGTCTGTATCACCTGTATTATACGCCATGGAAAATTGCTCAATTGGGGGCTGTGTCGGGCATCTCGTGTTTTAGATGTGGCAGTATGGAGGCCAATTTGTTACATATTTTCTCTACTTGTCCACACTTAGATAAGATAAAACAAGATATCGGGAATTTTTTCCGGAATGCCTTAGACACAACAATAGAGTTGGACTCAGCAACTATTTTGTTGGGAATATCCCCCAACGGACAAATTAATTGTAAATATTTTCTGTTTGTAGCAATGTCGATTTTTAGACTGCTTGTGGCCTCAACTTGGTTAGATCCAAATCCTCCTACGTATCATCAATGGCTAGGAAAAACTTTGTCAATACAAAAATTGGAAACAGCTATTTACTCTAGGAAAGGGAGAAAGGGTAAAAAGCTGGGTATACAAATCTGGGGTCCTTTGATTCAATGGAAGGCTGGAACTGAATAAGGTATTTTGAGGAATGTATGTATTATGGAATGTTAACATATATTATTTGTATCCGTATATATTATGATAGGATCTGTATGTAGTATGTATATTGTAATATTTCACTTTCCATTTTTCTTTTGAATATGTAGTTGAGTATGTGGCTGCCTTATGAAACTTATTGTGCCTTGTCCATGTAATGGGGGAGGGGGGGGGAAATAAAATGTGGGGAAAAAATTTATCAATAAAAATATTTAAAAAAAAAAAAAAGTGTCCAGCACTGAAGGCCTCACCCAGAGTATTGTGTCCAGCACTGAAGGCCTCACCCAGAGTATTGTGTCTAGCGCTAGAGGCCTCATCCAGAGTATTGTGTCCAGCACTGAATGCCTCACCCAGAGAACTGTACCCAGCACTGGAAGCCTGGTGAGAAGTGCTGTATCCAACTCTGGAACCCTCACCTGGAGTATTGTGTCCAGCATTGGAGGCCGTGTTTGAAGTACTGTGTCCATCACTGGAGGCTCCATCCTGTGTAATATGTCCAGTAATGGAGGCCTCGTCCAGAGTATTGTGTCCAGTGCTGGAGGCCTCATATTTAGTACTGCGTCCAGAGCTGGAGGCCTCATCTGAAGTATTGTGTCCTTCACTGAAGGCCTCAAATGAAGTGCTGTGTCCAGCACTGGAGGCCTCATCCAGAGAACTATACCCAGCACTAGAAGCCTGGTCCGAAGTACTGTGTCCAACTCTGCAATCCTCGTCTGGAGTATTGTGTCCAGCATTAAAGGCTGTGTTTGGAGTATTGTTTCCAGCACTGGGGGCCTAGTGCAGAGTAATGTATCCAGTACTGGTGGCCCCATATGCAGTATTATGTCCAGCACTGGAGGACTCATCCACAGTAATCTGTCCAGTATTGGAGGCCTCATCCAGACTATTGTGTCCAGCACTGGAAGCCTCATATGTAGTATTGTGTCCAGTGCTGAAGGCCTCATGCAGAGCAATATATCCAGTACTGGAGGCCCCATCCACAGTAATATGTTCAGTATTGGTAGCCTCGTCCAGAGTATTGTTTCCAGCGTTGGTGGCCTCAAATGAGGCCACATCTGACGAACAGCTCAGGATCCCAGCTCTGAAGTATTGTGTCCTTTTCTGCAGGTCACATCTCAAGCCCAGCTCTGAAAGTCAACTCTGAAGTACCATGTCCTTTTCTGGAGGCCATATCTGATGCCCAGCTCAGGATCCCAGCTCTGAAGTATTGTGTCCTTTTCTGGAGGCCACATCTGACGCAGCCGCGGTCCATGCAGGTAACAGCAATGGGGCGGTGGGGCTGTGTAAGGGGGGATTTTGAGGGAGGATGCAGAGGGAAATTTGAATAAATAATTAATTTTCCCTCGGCATTGTCCCTCGAAATCCCCCCTTAACCTGCCCCACCCCCCACCGCAGTTACCTGCACAGACCGCAGCTGATCTGATGCCCAACTCAGGATCCCAGCTCTGAAGTACTGTGTCCTTTTCTGGAGGCCAAATCTGATGCCCAGCTCAAAATGCCAGCTCTGAAGTACTGTGTCCTTTTCTGGAGGTTACATCTGACGCCCAACTCAGGATCCCACCTCTGAAGTATTGCGTTCTTTTATGGCAGCCACATCTGACCCCCAGCTCAGGAGGCCAGCTCTTAAGTAATGGGACCTTTTCTGGAGGCCACATCTGACACCCTGCCAAGATGCCAGGTCTGAAGTACGGTGTCCTTTTCTGGAGGACTGACAACTGACGCCCAGCTCAGGTTCCCAACTCTGAAGTATTGTGACTTTTTCTCAAAGCCGCATCTGATGCTCAGCTCAGGATGCCAGCTTTGAAGTACTGTTTCCTTTTCCTGGAGGACTGACATCTGGTGCCCAGATCTGGATGCCAGCTCTGAAGTATTGCATCCTTTTCTGGAGGCCACATCTGACGCCCAGCTCAGGGGGCCAGCTCTTAAGTAATGTGGCCTTTTCTGGAGGCCACATCTGACACCCTGCCAGGATCTCAGCTCTGAAGTGCTGTATCCTTTTCTGGAAGACTGACATCTGACACCCAGCTCAGGAAGACAGATTGGAAGTATTGTGACTTTTTCTCGAGGCCGCATCTGATGCCCAGCTCGGGATGCCAACTCTGAAGTATTGTGTCCTTTTCTGGAGACTGACGCTCAACTCTTGATGCCAGCTCTGAAGTACTGTGCCCTTTTCTGGAGGCCACATATGACGCCCAGCTCAGGATCTCAGCTCTGAAGTATTGCATCCTTTTCTGGAGGCCACATCTGACACCCTGCTATGATGCCAGCTCTGAAGTACTGTGTCCTTTTCTGGAGGACTGACATCTGACGCCCAGCTCAGGATGACAGCTCGGAAGTATTGTGACTTTTTCTCGAAGCCGCATCCGATGCCCAGCTCAGGATGCCAGCTCTGAAGTACCGTGTCCTTTTCCTGGAAGACTGACATCTGACGCCCAGCTCTGGATGCCAGCTCTGAAGTATTGTGTCCTTTTCAGGCAGCCACATCTGACACCCAGATCAGGAGGCCAGCTCTCAGGTAATGTGTCCTTTTCTGGCAGCCACATCTGATACCCTTCCAGGATGCCAGCTCTTAAGAACTGTGTCCTTTTCTGGAGGACTGACAACTGACGCCCAGCTCAGGTTCCCAGCTCTGAAGTATGCATCCTTTTCTGGAGGCCACATCTGACGCCCAGCTCAGGATGCCAGCTCTGAAGTACTATGTCCTTTTCTGGATGCCACATCTGACACCCAGTTCAGGATCCCATCTCTGAAGTATTGTGTCCTTTTCTGTAGGCCACATCTGACGCCCAGCTCAGGAGGTCAGCTCTTAAGTAATGCGTCTTTTTCTGGTGGCCACATCTGACATCCTGCCAGGATGCCAGCTCTGAAGTACTGTGTCCTTTTATGGAGGACTGACATCTGATGCCCAGCTCAGGAGGCCAGCTCTTAAGTAATGTGTGCTTTTCTGAAGGCCACATCTGACACCCTGCCAGGATGTCAGCTCTGAAGAACTGTGTCTTTTTCTGTGGGCCACATCTGACGCCCACCTCAGGATGCCAGCTCTGAAGTACAGTGTCCTTTTCTGGAGGACTGACATCTGATGCCCAGCTCAGGATGACAGCTCGGAAGTATTGTTACTTTTTCTCGAGGCTGCATCTGATGCCCACCTCAGGATGCCAGCTCTGAAGTACTGTATCCTTTTCTGGAGGACTGACATCTGACGCCCAGCTCTGGATGCAAGCTCTGAAGTACAGTGTCCGTTTCTGGAGGTCACATCTGATGCCCAGCTCAGAATCCTAGCTCTGATGTATTGCATCCTTTTCTGGAGTCCACATCTGATGCCCAGCTCAGGAGGCCAGCTCTTAAGTAATGTGTCCTTTTCTGGAGGCCACATCTGACACCCTGCTAGGATGCCAGCTCTGAAGTACTGTATCCTTTTCTGGAGTACTGACATCTGACTCCCAGCTCAGGATGGCAGCTCGGAAGTATTGTGACTTTTTCTCGAGGCTGCATCCTATGCCCAGCTCAGGATGCCAGCTCTGAAGTACTGTGTCCTTTTCCTGGAAGACTGACATCTGACACCCAGCTCTGGATGCCAGCTCTGAAGTATTGCGTCCTTTTCTGGAGGCCACATCTGACACCCAGCTCTGGAGGCCAGCTCTTAAGAAATGTGTCCTTTTCTGGAGGCCACATCTGACACCCTGCCAGCATCTCAGATCTGAAGTACTGTATCCTTTTCTGGAAGACTGACATCTGACATCCAGCTCAGGAAGACAGATTGGAAGTATTGTGACTTTTTCTCGAGGCCGCATCTGATGCCCAGCTCGGGATGCCAGCTCTGAAGTACTGTGTCCTTTTCTGGAGACTGACGTCTGATGCCCAACTCTTGATGCCAGCACTGAAGTACTGTGTCATTTTCTGGAGGTCACATCTGATTCCCAGCTCAGGATCCCAGCTCTGAAGTATCATGTCCTTTTCTGGCGGCCACATCTGACGCCCAGATCAGGAGGCCAGCTCTCAGGTAATGTGTGCTTTTCTGGCAGCCACATCTGACACCCAGCTCAGGAGGCCAGCTCTTAAGTAATGCGTGCTTTTCTGGAGGCTACATCTGACACCCTTCCAGGATGCCAGCTCTAAAGAACTGTGTCCTTTTCTGGAGAACTGACAACTGACGCCCAGCTCAGGTTCCCAGCTCTCAAGTATGCGTCCTTTTCTGGAGGCCACACCTGACACCCAGCTCAGGATCCCATCTCTGAAGTATTGTGTCCTTTTCTGGAGGCCACATTTGACGCCCAGCTCAGGAGGTCAGCTCTTAAGTAATGCGTCTTTTTCTGGTGGCCACATATGACATCCTGCCAGGATGCCAGCTCTGAAGTACTGTGTCCTTTTATGGAGTACTGACATCTGACGCCCAGCTCAGGAGGCCAGCTCTTAAGTAATGTGTGCTTTTCTGAAGGCCACATCTGACACCCTGCCAGGGTGTCAGCTCTGAAGAACTGTGTCTTTTTCTGTAGGCCACATCTGACGCGCAGCTCAGGAGGCCAGCTCTTAAGTAATGTGTCCTTTTCTGGTGGCCACATCTAACACCCTGCCAGGATGCCAGCTCTGAAGTACAGTGTCCTTTTCTGGAGGACTGACATCTGACGCCCAGCTCAGGATACCAGCTCGGAAGTATCGTTACTTTTTGTCGAGGCCGCATCTGATGCCCACCTCAGGATGCCAGCTCTGAAGTACTTTATCCTTTTCTGGAGGACTGACATCTGACGCCCAGCTCTGGATGCAAGCTCTGAAGTACAGTGTCCGTTTCTGGAGGTCACATCTGATGCCCATCTCAGGATCCTAGCTCTGAAGTATTGCATCATTTTCTGGCGGCCACAGCTGACGCCCAGCTCAGGAGGCCAACTCTTAAGTAATGTGTCCTTTTCTGGAGGCCATATCTGATACCCTGCCAGGATGCCAGCTCTGAAGAACTGTGTCCTTTTCTGGAGGACTGACAACTGACGCCCAGCTCAGGTTCCCAGCTCTGAAGTATGCATCCTTTTCTGGAGGCCACATCTGACGCCCAGCTCAGGATGCCAGCTCTGAAGTACTATGTCCTTTTCTGGATGCCACATCTGACACCCAGTTCAGGATCCCATCTCTGAAGTATTGTGTCCTTTTCTGTAGGCCACATCTGACGCCCAGCTCAGGAGGTCAGCTCTTAAGTAATGCGTCTTTTTCTGGTGGCCACATCTGACATCCTGCCAGGATGCCAGCTCTGAAGTACTGTGTCCTTTTATGGAGGACTGACATCCGATGCCCAGCTCAGGAGGCCAGCTCTTAAGTAATGTGTGCTTTTCTGAAGGCCACATCTGACACCCTGCCAGGATGTCAGCTCTGAAGAACTGTGTCTTTTTCTGTAGGCCACATCTGACGCCCAGCTCAGGATGCCAGCTCTGAAGTACAGTGTCCTTTTCTGGAGGACAGACATCTAATGCCCAGCTCAGGATGACAGCTCTGAAGTATTGTTACTTTTTCTCGAGGCTGCATCTGATGCCCACCTCAGGATGCCAGCTCTGAAGTACTGTATCCTTTTCTGGAGGACTGACATCTGACGCCCAGCTCTGGATGCAAGCTCTGAAGTACAGTGTCCGTTTCTGGAGGTCACATCTGATGCCCAGCTCAGAATCCTAGCTCTGAAGTATTGCATCCTTTTCTGGCGGCCACAGCTGACGCCCAGCTCAGGAGGCCAACTCTTAAGTAATGTGTCCTTTTCTGGAGGCCTTATCTGACACCCTGCCAGGATGCTAGCTCTGAAGAACTGTGTCCTTTTCTGGAGAACTGACATGTGACGCCCAGCTCAGGATCCCAGCTTTGAAGTTCTGTGTCCTTTTTTGAAGGCCACATCTGACGCCCAACTCAGGAGGCCAGCTCTTAAGTAATGTGTCCTTTTCTGGAGGCCACATCTGATGCCCACCTCAGGAGGCCAGCTCTTAAGTAATGTGTCCTTTTCTGGAGGACACATCTGTAGCCCAGCTCAGGATGACAGCTCGGAAGTATTGTGACTTTTTCTCAAAGCCGCATCTGATGCCCAGCTCAGGATGCCAGCTCTGAAGTACTGTGTCCCTTTCCTGGAAGACTGACATCTGACGCCCAGCTCTGGATGCCAGCTCTGAAGTATTGCGTCCTTTTATGGAGGCCACATATGACACCCAGCTCAGGATCTCAGCTCTGATGTATTGCATCCTTTTCTGGAGTCCACATCTGATGCCCAGCTCAGGAGGCCAGCTCTTAAGTAATGTGTCCTTTTCTGGAGGCCACATCTGACACCCTGCTAGGATGCCAGCTCTGAAGTACTGTATCCTTTTCTGGAGTACTGACATCTGACGCCCAGCTCAGGATGGCAGCTCGGAAGTATTGTGACTTTTTCTCGAGGCTGCATCCTATGCCCAGCTCAGGATGCCAGCTCTGAAGTACTGTGTCCTTTTCCTGGAAGACTGACATCTGACACCCAGCTCTGGATGCCAGCTCTGAAGTATTGCGTCCTTTTCTGGAGGCCACATCTGAAACCCAGCTCTGGAGGCCAGCTCTTAAGAAATGTGTCCTTTTCTGGAGGCCACATCTGACACCCTGCCAGCATCTCAGATCTGAAGTACTGTATCCTTTTCTGGAAGACTGACATCTGACATCTAGCTCAGGAAGACAGATTGGAAGTATTGTGACTTTTTCTCGAGGCCGCATCTGATGCCCAGCTCGGAATGCCAACTCTGAAGTACTGTGTCCTTTTCTGGAGACTGACGTCTGACGCTCAGCTTTTGATGCCAGCTCTGAAGTACTGTGTCATTTTCTGGAGGTCACATCTGATTCCCATCTCAGGATCCCAGCTCTGAAGTATTATGTCCTTTTCTGGCGGCCACATCTGACGCCCAGATCAGGAGGCCAGCTCTCAGGTAATGTGTCCTTTTCTGGCGGCCACATCTGACACCCAGCTCAGGAGGCCAGCTCTTAAGTAATGCGTGCTTTTCTGGAGGCTACATCTGACACCCTTCCAGGATGCCAGCTCTTAAGAACTGTGTCCTTTTCTGGAGGACTGACAACTGACGCCCAGCTCAGGTTCCCAGCTCTCAAGTATGCATCCTTTTCTGGAGGCCACACCTGACACCCAGCTCAGGATCCCATCTCTGAAGTATTGTGTCCTTTTCTGTAGGCCACATCTGACGCCCAGCTCAGGAGGTCAGCTCTTAAGTAATGCGTCTTTTTCTGGTGGCCACATCTGACATCCTGCCAGGATGCCAGCTCTGAAGTACTGTGTCCTTTTATGGAGTACTGACATCTGACGCCCAGCTCAGGAGGCCAGCTCTTAAGTAATGTGTGCTTTTCTGAAGGCCACATCTGACACCCTGCCAGGGTGTCAGCTCTAAAGAACTGTGTCTTTGTCTGTAGGCCACATCTGACGCGCAGCTCAGGAGGCCAGCTCTTAAGTAATGTGTCCTTTTCTGGTGGCCACATCTAACACCCTGCCAGGATGCCAGCTCTGAAGTACAGTGTCATTTTCTGGAGGACTGACATCTGATGCCCAGCTCAGGATACCAGCTCGGAAGTATCGTTACTTTTTCTCGAGGCCGCATCTGATGCCCACCTCAGGATGCCAGCTCTGAAGTACTCTATCCTTTTCTGGAGGACTGACATCTGACGCCCAGCTCTGGATGCAAGCTCTGAAGTACAGTGTCCGTTTCTGGAGGTCACATCTGATGCCCAGCTCAGGATCCTAGCTCTGAAGTATTGCATCATTTTCTGGCAGCCACAGCTGACGCCCAACTCAGGAGGCCAACTCTTAAGTAATGTGTCCTTTTCTGGAGGCCATATCTGATACCCTGCCAGGATGCCAGCTCTGTAGAACTGTGTCCTTTTCTGGAGAACTGACATCTGACGCCCAGCTCTGGATGCAAGCTCTAAAGTACTGTGTCCTTTTCTGGAGGCCACATCCGACGCCCAGCTCAGGAAGCCAGCTCTTAAGTAATGTGTCCTTTTCTGGAGGCCACAGCTGATGCCCAGCTCAGGAGGCCAGCTCTTAAGTAATGTGTCCTTTTCTGGAGGACACATCTGATGCCCAGCTCAGGATGACAGCTCAGAAGTATTGTGACTTTTTCTCAAAGCCGCATCTGATGCCCAGCTCAGGATGCCAGCTCTGAAGTACTGTTTCCTTTTCCTGGAGGCCACATCTGACGCCCAGCTCAGGAGGCCAGCTCTTAAGCAATGTGTCCTTTTCTGGAGGCCACATCTGACACCCTGCCAGGATGCCAGCTCTGAAGTACTGTGTTATTTTCTGGAGGACTGACCTCTGACCCCCACCTCAGGAGACAGCTTGGAAGTATTGTGACTTTTTCTTGAGGCCTCATCTGATGCCCAGCTCAGGATGCCAGCTCTGAAGTACTGTGTCCTTTTTTGGAGGACTTATATCTGACGCCCAGCTCTGGATCAATCAACAAAAAAGGGGACTGTGGGTCTTTTTTTTTAGGTCCAGCATAAGTGCCCAGTCAGATCCTACTATGTAAAGGTATGCAGTTCCTCTTGTTGTAGTGCCTAGAAGATCAAGTCAGTAGACCAAGCCACCATTGTTCGTAGTAACAAACTTGGTGGTGTCTGATGCGAGAAAGAGAGTGGGGTAATTCCTTCTTTGGGTACTAGGGTCCTCACACACCCAGCGGGCTAGGTGTCATGCTTCATCATATGAACCTGCTCCTCATTGGGTCGGACCTGCAATACCCAATGGACACCCGTAAAGAGGCTCTTTAGCGGAGATCTTTTGTTCCTCGCAGTGGGGATGTGTGGCCTATAGTGTGTAGATATAGTGGAAGGGTAATTTAAAAGAAGTAGGATAGTCCAAATAAGACTTTTATTCTGGCTGGCTATCCACCTCATTAAAACAAACAGATTGGTAGCCTATCTGACACAAAGGTTCATTTTAAGCTATGATCATCTCTCCAGGTCAACATGTTTCATACCTATTGGTCAGTTTGATCCGTTGCAATTCTTCAGGACCTACTCAGAGAATCTATCTACACCTCATGGTGGGTTTAATTACTACCTACCACGCGTATACACTACAGGTCAAGTTCTCTGCAGTGTTGTGCAGTAACCTAAAAAAGACAAAGAAGGGGATACAGAAATGGAAACAGAACTGTAACACCAGTGTTCGGGTCACACAGTATCCATCACTCTCTTTCCAATCACCTCCTTTATTTTAATGACATCATAAAGTGAGTTAAAAACCTAGGCACATGATGTTAAAGAAAGCGGGGGGAGAGAGGGCAATGCTTAGATACCCAGTCTAGCGGTAGGTTAAAACAATATACAAAAAACAGAAAATAGAGGACTGACTAGAGGGCTTCATTCAAGGGAAATAGTGAGTCACTCATAAATCTAAATCATGTTACTAGTGAGGGTAAAACACCACATTCGTAGTGACTCAATGGTGACGTTGGAACAGCTTGTTGCACAACTCACCCCTCTAGATTGAAAGTGTCACCTCAGTCGGTGCACGGCGGAGCAAGTGGACACCTGGAGTCTGGTGTCCTGTAAAACATGTGAGGTAAAGAAGGTGAAGATTCACGAGTCGCTGGGGCAATGGTTCAAATCCCATTCCCACTCAAATCGCCTGCCCTTGTGTGTGTTAAAACAGAGAGCACGTTCATCAATCAATGGCTCCCAATATTATCCAGCAGTCACCCTGTGGGAGGACCTCGATCGAGTATGGCTGAGGTATTAACCAAGTCAGCGTCAGGCACCCACTGGCAGGAGGTACGCCAAACAACTGTCCGGGATCCCCATCTCAGCCCAACGCCTCCTAGTCCACCCGCCTGCGCCCTGTCAGGTCAATCAGTTGTGCGGTACCTTAAATCTCATGTTCACCTGCTCAACCACCCACATAGCGAGCCCGGTCAGGTAAGATCTCAAGCCCGGCCCAGTGGTCCGTTTGTACTCACCCTTCCATTGGGGAACAGAGGCCGAATCACCTACCCCTCCTCGCCGGCACCGGATCAGTGTGTGTCAGTCCCTCGAAGGCACTGAAATACTCTTCCGGGTCACGTGCAATGAGGGGCGGAACCTGGATCACGTCATACTGTGTTAGGCTTTAGAAATTTAACAGTAATGTTATTGGTGGCAGCGGCGGACATCTTGTGGTGGGGTTTCGTGTATGGTGTTACGACCGTAGTAAACCCGTGTGTATGGGCACCGAACCCACATATCAATGGTGTAATCTGGCACATCCTTCATTATTGAATGTTGGGACCCAGTGTGATGTTCTTAGGGTAAGTTCTCATACGTAATGTATGTACTGTCGTGCCATAGACGTACACTATAATGGACATATGGTCATGTCATTCAATTGTCCATTCCACATCCACATAGTCTCCTCATATTCCACATCATCTGCTCATCTCTTTGCACGGTGCAGTGATGTACAAAAAGGTGTTGTTCATATGCTGACTTAAAGGGGCATGTGTATGGGGACCCTAGAATTGATACAGGTGAACCTGACCAGTATGAAATCATCTGTCGTTGAAAGAAGCCCAAGGTATGTCATCATTCAGGCCATGATGAGCCGTGCACAGACGGTGTACCTATCGTTGCTCTATTCTCAATAGTTCGTGTTGGGTTATTTTGGGATGGGTTTCTAGGACAAGCCACTGTAAAGATTCTGGGCTATGTCTCTGTTCTTTGTAGTGGGTGTACATCTTGGTCGTAACTCTCTGGCATCTTATGTTGCTCTTGTGTTCTGTAATGCGCGTCCTGATTGCTCTCATGGTCATCCCTATATATCTCTTTCCGCAGGGGCATATCACCTGGTATATTCATTTAGATGTATACAGTTCGCATGACTTCTTAACGTCCAGGTGAATGTGTCTGATAGTGTTATTGTCTTGGTGGATCTCGTCTGTTCACAGACCGTACAGGTGCCACAAGGGTAATGACCTGTGACAGGTGGAAGGTCCCAAAGTGTTCTCTGTGCGTTGTTGTTCACAGTTTTGGGTCTTATGTGTACAATGATATCTTTCAAGTTTCTAGTTCTCTTAAAGGCAAATCTGGGCATAGGAATCTCCATGTCTCCTGTATTCAAAATCCCCCAATGTTTCTTAATGATCCCCTTAATGAGTGTGGAGTCTGGTGTGTATGATGTGACACATGTCAAGGTATCAGTGGGTTCTTTTGGTGTGGTATGTGAAAGCGCATCCCTGGGGTTATTTATTCAGGGCTCCTTTGAAGGAGTTCCTGACAAGACGCTCTGGATAGCCTCTTTGTTTTAGGTGATTTTCCAGACCCTTTGCTTCAGTCCTGTAGTCTGTGATGGTACTGCAGTTCCTCCTGATGCGAAGGAACTGTCCAAAGGGGAGATTGTCTTTAAGGGCCCTAGGGTGGTGACTCTTGTTCCGCAGTAGGCAGTTCCTATCCGTAGGTTTTTTATGTAGGGTGGTGCTCAGCCCTGTGTGGTCGAGTCTAAGGTTTAGATCCCGGAATGGTATACTCGTCTCTGAGATAGTGTGTGTGAATCTCAAAATTTCATACTGTGTGTTAACCCATTCGCAGAACTCCCCACAGGTCGAACGGTCGCCTCTCCAGAAGATTAAAATGTCATCAATAAACCTTTTCCACAAGGTTAGGTTATTGATGTAGGGATTGTTCGTATTCATGATGACATTCTCTTTGAAGGTGGCCAAGTATAGACAAGCTACACTGGGAGCGAAGGTACGTCCCATGGAAGTACCTTGTGTCTGATGGAACAGTTGTTTCTGATATTAAAAGTAATTTTCAGTCAGTGCCAGTGTGGCACACCCCATGATGAAGGGAATCGGGGTAGGTGAGGTTCAGTTTTCCTTCATGAGTAATGACTCAATGGTCGTCAGAGTAGCACACTGGGGGATGTTTGTGTATAATGCTTCTACATCTAGAGTGACCAGAAGCTTAATCTCATCTGTCTCATGTATTTCATCTATGATGCGTAGGATGTCAGTTGTGTCACGTACATATGAGGGGATTTTTTTCACTATAGGCTGTAGGAAGTGATCACAAAATCTAGACAGGGGCTCCAAGAGTGACCCTATTCCTGAGACTATATGCCTCCCTGGCATTGGTGTTGTGCCCTTGTGGATTTTTGGAAGTGTGTAGAAATAGGGCACTCTTGGATCCTTTGTTGTAAGGAAAACAGCTTCTTTTTTGGAGATCCACCCGTTGGCCTCAGCCTCAAAGACCATGCTACAGACTTCTGTTTTGAGTCTGGTAGTGGAATCTTCAGAGATCGGTGTGTAATACCTAGTGTTGCTTAGTTGACGTCTGCACTCGCGATCGTAGTCAGAAGTGGATTGGATCACAGTGGCCCCTCCCTTTTCGGCTTGCTTTATGGTTATACTGGTGTCTTCTGCCAATGACCGTGCAGCTGTTTCTTCAGCTTTGGATAAATTATGGAATGGGTTCCCAGCTCTGGATGCCAGCTCTGAAGTACTGTGTCCTTTTCTGGAGGTCACATCTGATGCCCATCTCAGGATCCCAGCTCTGAAGTATTGTGTCATTTTCTGCTGGCCACATCTGACGCCCATATAAGGAGGCCAGGTCTTAGGTAATGTGTCCTGTTCTGGAGGCTACATCTGATACCCTGCCAGGATGCCAGCTCTGAAGAACTGTGTCCTTTTCTGGAGGATTGACATCTGACTCCCAGCTCAGGATCCCAGCTCTGAAGTATTGTTCCCTTTCTGGAGGCCACATTGGATGCCCGGCGCAGGATGCCAGTTCTGAAGTACTGTGTCATTTTCTGGCAGCCACATTCGATGCCCAGTTCAGGAGGCCAGCTCTGAAGAACTGTGTCCTTTTCTGGAGGACTGACATCTGACGCCCAGATCAGTATCGCAGCTCTGAAGTATTTTGTCCTTTTCTGGAGGCCACATCTGAGGTCCAGCTCAGGATGCCAGCTCTGAAGTACTGTGTCCTTTTCTGGAGGCCACAACTGACGCCAAGCCCAGGATCACAGCTCTGAAGTATTGCATCCATTTCTGGAGGCCATATCTGATGACCAGCTCAGGAGGCCAGCTCTTAAGTAATTCTCGGAAGTATTGTGATTGTGACTTTTTCTCAAGGCCGCATATGATGCCCAGTTCAGGATGCCAGCTCTGAAGTACTGTGTCCTTTTCCTGGAGGACTGACATCTGACGCCCAGCTCAGGATCCCAGCTCTGAAGTATTGCGTCCTTTTCTGGAGGCCACATCTGACTCCCAGCTCAGGAGGCCAGCTCTTAAGTAATGTGTGCTTTTCTGGAGGCCACTTCTGACACCCTGCCAGGATGCCAGCTCTGAAGTACTGTGTCCTTTTCTGGAGGACTGACATCTGACGCCCAGCTCAGGATCCCAGCTCTGAAGTATTGTGTCCTTTTCTGGAGGCCACATCTGCCTCCCAGCTCAGGAGGCCAGCTCTTAAGTAATGTGTCCTTGTCTGGAGGCCACATCTGACACCCTTCCAGGATGCCAGCTCTGAAGTACTGTGTCCTTTTCTGGCGGACTGACATCTGACGCCCAGCTCAGGTTGACAGCTTGGAAGTATTGTGACTTTTTCTCGAGGCCGCATCAGATGCCCAGCTCAGGATGCCAGCTCTGAAGTAGTGTGTCCTTTTCTGGAGGACTGACATCTGACGCCCAGCTCTGGATGCCAGTTCTGAAGTACTGTGTCCTTTTCCTGGAGGACTGACATCTGACGCCCAGCTGTGGATTCCAGCTCTGAAGTATTGCGTCCTTTTCTGGAGGCCACATCTGACACCCTGCCAGGATACCAGCTCTGAAGAACTGTGTTTTTTTTCTGGAGGACTGACATATGTTGTCCAGCTCAGGATCCCAGCTCTGAAGTCTTGTGTCCTTTTCTGGAGGCCACATCTCACACCCAGCAAAGGTTGCCAGAAGTACTGTGTCCTTTTCTGGAGGCCACATCTGACGCCCAGCTCAGGATCTCCGCTCTGAAGTATTGCGTCCTTTTCTGGAAGCCACATCGGACGCCCAGCTCAGGGGGCCAGCTCTTAAGTATTGTTTCTTTTTCTGGAGGCCGAATCTGATGCCCAGCTCAGGATGCCAGCTCTGAAGTACTGTGTCCTTTTCTGGAGGCCACATCTGACGCCCAGCTCAGGATCTCAGCTCTTAAGTATTGTGTCCTTTTCTGGAGGCCACATCTGACGCCCAGCTCAGGAGGCCAGCTCAGGAGGCCAGCTCTTAAGTATTGTTTCTTTTTCTGCATCTGGAATCGGATGCCCAGCTCAGGATGCCAGCTCTGAAGTACTGTGTCCTTTTCTGGAGGACTGACATCTGACGCCCAGCTCTTGATGCCATGCTCGGAAGCATTGTGTCTTTTTCTGGAGGTCACATCTAACACCCTGCCAGGATGCCAGCTCTGAAGTATTGTAACCTTTCCTGGAGGCCACATATGATGCCCAGCTCAGGAAGCCAGATCTAGAGTATTGTGTCCTTTTCTGGAGGCCACATCTAACACTCTGCCAGGATGCCAGCTCTGAAGTATTGTGTCCTTTTATGGAGGAGTGACATCTGACACCCAGCTCAGGAGGCCAGCTCTGAAGTATTCCATCCTTTTCTGGAGGCCACATCTGAAACCCAGCTCAGAAGGCTGGCTCTGAAGTATTGTGTCCTTTTCTAGAGGTCACATATGATGACCAGCTCAGGAAGCCAGCTCTGAAGTATTGTATCCTTTTCTGGAGGCAACATCTGACGCCCAGCTCAGGAGGCCAGCTTTCAATTATTGTGCCCTTTTCCGAAGCAGTGACATCTGATGCCCAGCTCAGGATCCCAGCTCTGAAGTACTGTGTCCTTTTCTGGAGGCCAAATCTGACGCCCAGCTCAGGAGGCCAGCTCGGAAGTACTGTGCCCTTTTCTGGAGGGCGCATCTGACACCCAGCTCAGGATGCCAGGTCAGAAGTAGTGTGTCCTTTTCTGGAGACCACATCTGACACCCAGCTCAGGAACCCAGCTCTAGAGTACTGTGTCCTTTTCTAGAGGCAACATCTGACACGCAGCTCAGGATGCCAGCTCCAAAGTACTGTGTCATTTTCTTGAGGCCACATCTGACACCCAGCACAGGAAGTCAACTGTGAAATATTGTGTCCTTTTCTGGAGGTTCTTGAGTTCTGATCTGAAGGCTGTGCAGTCTGGAGTATCTTGGTCTGTCAAGGATGTTGCGTCTATGTATATCTTAACAATGCCAATGGTCTCTTGTCTTGGAGCATCCTTAATGCTACAGAAGCTACAACAAATAAAAAATATAGACAGCGGCTCAACCTACTGGCCTGCTCCCACCTCACACCTAGTCTCCTTTCCCTAAACTGGCTCACCGTTGACCAGAGTGATCATCTTTGAAGAAATGCGTGTAGCTCACTGAGCTATCCATAGGAGTACACTGCTCTACCGTCAACAAAAGCACCAAACCTATCACCAAATAGGGTCTATGCACTCAAAGCTTGCTCGCTTATTGTCTGTCTCTCTCTCCCAATGGATCATTTTTCTCTGTCCAGACAGCGAAACTATGGAACTTGATGCCAGCACCAATAAGGAGCTTTGACACTCCCCTCCACGTCCGAAGGGTTGTAGAGACATCCGATCAGAGACTTGGCTATTCCTGTCTCTGTAAACACAAGATGCAGACTATCATGGTTTTGTCAGAATATTGTTGACAAAACTACTGTCTGACGTAAATATTATGTCATAACCTGCTCATTGGGTGCAGGTTTTATATTCTTAGCTCTAATGGAGCGATATTTTTGTAAACAATAGTTAGGACAAAATATTTTTAGTAGATGAATTTCAGTTCACAGCAGTATCATACCAGTATAATGTAAAAAAAGTAGTAAGTAGGTAAGTGAGGCTGCACCTCTTCTCTCACACCCTCTCCACGCCGTACTATGAATATAAAATGTCTTCGAACCACTTGCACCTCAAGCGATGTCTCCCACGTAATGGTTAGCACATGTCACCCTGTCAGGAATCACAGGAGGTTTCCTCCTCCCATTTCCTCTGTAGCTACTATTCTCTCTTTACAAACTCAAGGAGTAGCTAATCCCTTTAGTTGGAGCGCTAGTTGGCATCGTAGAAACTCCAACATGGCCGCCAACATTCTGACATTGTAACAGCATATCGCTGTTTAGCAGTCTAGTCTTTCTGCAAATGACAGTTGGTGAGGTGTGCTCTAACATTCTACTGCGCACTTCACTGAAGATTCTTCTGGAGCAGTACCTGTTACTTTGGTGTCGCGAAAGTTAGTCAGGGTAGTGGCGGAATATGCGGGTTTAGCTTCGTCGGTTACTACCATTATCAAAGATAAAAGGTTATTGTCAATATCTAAGTATTTACTCAGTTCACATCAAAGTTCTTGGGCTATGAGCTGTTGAAACATAATTCTGACCAGTGTGTTTCTAGCACTACAATTGAAATTAAATCTGTGAAGAAGATTATTATCAACATAACCCATTGGTAATATTCAGTATCGTATTTCCTAAGAGAGAGTGACTATGAAGAGAACGATGGCAAGTTCTCTTAACTCACAGCGTCATAGAAATGACTCGTAAAAGAAGTTCAATTTAGTTTAAGGAAGAACGCGAGCATTGCTTCTCTGTGCTGCGTTATCCTTAAGGTTAAATTCCTCATTTTGGATTTGAAGTACACATGCGGGCACCGTTCTTTCGTGCCGCGCGGTACTAAAAGACTATGGAATAAGGCTCGCGCGCACGTTTCTGTTCGTGCGCGCGATAAGCAAACAACAGAAATCTACCGGCAATACTTAAACGCGCCTCTCATTAGAGCCACGTAACTCTTGGAACGAGCTAGTGCGAACACAGAGAGAATACTGTTCGCATTTCATTACATATTTCCGTGGGAAGGAAATTAATTAAGAATTGCAGATATCTTCGGCAGCAGCCTTTAAAACTATAATAAATAGTAAATCTAAAGCGATTAAAAGCACCTTCTCAAATTGGCTGGAAACATAAATCAGCAGTTCTTTACCATTAAGTAAAACCTGAGGCAATTGCCTTTAGTTCTTAATGGTACTATTTAATTGCAGTTCTTAATCTCCAGACACCATATAACAAACATCTCAATCACTTGTCCAGTGAGTATAAAATTTGGAAGACAAAAGGGAACTAACATAAAACACATACAGAACAGAAAAATAACTTACCTTGTTTTCTCCTTCTATCAAGACAGAGCGCCTTAGAGTAGAACGACCTGCAAGAAAAGAACAAGTGATTAGAGTGAAGGCTTCTCTGGGTAAACGCACACAGCACTCGAGAGAAGTAAGAAGAGTGGCAAGCCCAAAACTACTCACTGGTGAGATCAGTTATTATATATAATAAGGATAGCAGTCTGTTAAGGTAACCAATACATATCTGACTATGCAATGTTTCTAGTTTTAACCATCTGAAGAAGAAGAAGACCAAGCAGGACTAGCAGTGTTTTGGAGCTGTCTCTTCTCTGTCCCATCCCCTTTCCCCCCTCAGAACTTACCTGCGATGGATTAAAACAAACCTAGCAGGGGGGGTCCTGAGAAGGGCATTGGGAATTAGCATCACTCTGCTCCTGTGTGATACAATTAGTTCAACAAGTTCTCCTGACACACACTTCGAACCACACACCTCCACAAAGGCATCCAGGAACCTCTGACGATCAAAGTGCTTTGCGGCCTCTTCAGGGGTATGAAACACTATAGAAATGCTCCAGTACCATACCGTTTTTTGTCTAGCCCTGGAAGCCTTGTGTTGAGGCTGTATTGAGAATACTCTGCCAGATACTGGAGGCATTAACTGGAATTATGTATTTGGTTTAATCAGCCATCCAGTGTAGAGAAAAACAGCCTAAAAAACATTGGCGAAACAGCAAAACACTGGAAAACCAGACCACATACAAGAATGCCATGACTCAATACCACCAGCTCATTGGGCCAACCAAACGAATCTTCATCCAGAAAAAGATCTCTACCAACGCCGACATCTCGAAGGAACCCTTGAGCATCATCCAAAAATTGACCAAACCCCCAAGCGAGGCCTCAAACATCACCCCTTTCCAGGACCACTGCAATAAGCTCAGCTCCTACTTCCACCTGAAAATCAAGGCCCTCTACGACAAGTTCAACGAGCGAACTCAGGACACCGAAACCACTCCCCCCTCTAACACCACCAACTGACCCCCCATCTGCACCTGGACCCCAGCCACTACTGAAGACACCGAATCGACCTTGAAGGGCATCTACTCAGGAGCACCCACGGACCCCTGCCCTTCGCACATGTTCCACAAAGCCGCCGCCACCATCGCACCAGAACTACGACGCACCATCAACACCACCTTCATAACCGCAACCTTCCCCGACAACGGGAAACGTGTGGAAGTTAAGCCCCTGCTCAAGAAACCCTCGGCAAACTCCTCGGACCTCAAGAACTACTGACCCATTCCCCTCCTTCCCTTTGTGGCCAAAGTCACTGAGAAGACCGTCAATGCACAACTAACAAAATTCATTAAAGAGAACTCCATCCTCGACCCCTCCCAATCCGGATTCGGAAGCAACCACAGCACAGAGACCATCCTACTTGCAGCCACAGACGACATCTGCACCCTCCTCGACCAAGGCCACACAGCCGCCTTGATCCTACTCGACCTCTCTGCTGCCTTCGACACCGTCTCCCACCGCACACTCTCCGCCAGACTCTTCAACGCCGGCATACGGGGAACCGTCCTCAAGTGGCTCCACTCCTTCCTCACTGACAGGACCCAAAGAATCAGACTGCCACCCTTCCTCTTCAAACTCACAGAGATCAACTGCGGGGTGCCTCAGGGATCGTCACTCAGCCCTATGCTCTTCAACATCTACATGGCCCCCCTTGCCGCCATCGTCAGATGGCACGGACTCAACATAGTCTGCTACGCCGATGACACCCAACTCATCCTCTCCCTCACCAAGTACCCCGTCACCACCAGACTCAGCTTTCAGGAAGGAAAGAAGGACGTCACAACCTGGATGAGCAACAGCTGCCTGAAGCTCAACTCGGAGAAGACAGAGGTTCTGGTCCTCGGACCGTCCCCCACCACCTGGGACACAACCTGGTGGCTCAATGCCGTCGGCAGCCCACCCACCCCCACCGACCATGCCCGGAACATCGGCATCATACTCGACTCCTCCCTCTCCATGAAAAGTCAACGCCGTCGCCTCTACCTGCTTCAACACCCTCCACATCCTTCACAAGACCTTCAAATGGATCCACCCAGAATCAGGAAAAACTGTCACCAACGCACTCATAACCAGCAGACTAGACTACAGAAACGCCTTCTATGCCGGAATCAACAAGTTGCTGCTCCGCAAACTTCAGACCATTCAGAACACTGCAGCCAGACTTGTCCTTGGCATCCCTCGAGATGAACACATCACCCAATACCTGTGAGACCTCCACTGGCTCCCCGTCGAGAAGAGAGTAACCTTCAAGCTACTCACCTACGCCCTCAAATGCTTCCACAACACTGGACCCCAATACCACAAGAAAATCTCCTTCCACGCACCCAAGAGAAACCTCCGGCCTGCCAACCTCACCCTTGCCGAAACCCTGCGCATCTGCAGAGCCAGAACGGGCAGTAGGGCTTTCTCCTACATCGCGGCCAAGACCTGGCTCTTTGACTGAATGGAGCTGCACCCCCCATGCCTTGAGACTCTTACGAATGAGTAGCGTGCTTACAATTCCCTGATTGGTTTGCCCAGTCCTGCATCTCAATCAATCGCCAACAATAGGTGTTCTAGAATGTTCCTTTGTTTGATGATGTCAGCTGGGGTTTTGAGACGCATTGTGAGAGCATTCACTGCTTTAAGAACCCACAGGTTGAATATTGTAAGCATATCTTGAAGCTTCATCTGTGGTATTTTACCCGGGTCTGGAATCATCGTGTGCTTCGTGGTTTCTTTTTGAGAGGACGCATCTATTGTGCTGAATTGTCCCCAAGATACCTGATTTCATCTTTCCATGTGCCAAGTTTTAGGGCCACATCTCCAAAACAATAAAGACAGACTAGACTCAGTCCAGATATTAATTAACATAATGGTTGAAGGTTCAAACCACAAGTCCTACTTGCACAGGCTCAAGAGGATAACCTTTTCTACAGGGTGTTTGGGGGACACAGAGAGGAGAGGGGGTAAATCACAGAGGCAAGCTGTCTACAGGGCTGAGTACCTGTGAACTACAGCCTGCCACCTACGAGTCTTGAGTTGGTGGAAACCAGTTCCCATATCAGAGTTTGTGAAAACATATCCCCGCATGGGCACTCATTGGTATCACACAGGGACTTCATAATACCTCAGACAGATGAAACTTCTGTGAGCTTGTTTTTATTCCCTGTATTATTGTAATTGTTTTAGATAAAGGAAGTAGGGGGTATAAGGGACTGAGGTGACGTAATGAGGATCACACAAACTGTCAAACACAGTTGAACCCTGGCATTTGTTTCACAGCCACTACCTCTACTGTGGATAACATGTTACCTTCTCAATTTGCCAGTAAGCCAAGATAAAGTCACAACTAATCACCTGGAAGCCAATATATATATATATATATATATACATATATATATATATATATATATATATATATATTCCATCGAAAAAAGCAAAGGCGAACACTTTGTAGTTTAAGAATGCACTCATTCGTGTATTGAAGTTTAAAGGCGCTTTATTTACAAAAAAACGCTGCTTCACCCAACGCTTTTCACCTCTCCTGAGGCTTGATCACGTGATCCCGTGATCAAGCCTCAGGAGAGGTGAAACGCGTTGGGTGAAGCAGCGTTTTTGTAAATAAAGCGCCTTTAAACTTCAATACACGAGTGAGTGCATTCTTAAACTACAAAGTGTGCTGTCGCAAAGCAGCGCCTTTGCTTTTTTTGATGGAATATTAAACCGACTGGTCCCCGTCGGAAAGAATGCACCGCCCTAGAGGGGAGCGCCGGCGTCAACATTGGAACACTATCGAATGAATATATATATATATATATATATATATTATCCACTGGCGGTCGCCAGTAGATAGTTATAGTTAGGACCGAGTTCCCATAGGAAATCTGAAAACTCTATTTTGAATAACTTTGGCGCCGGTTGGCTTATCTTCGTGAATTTTTCAAAACTAATGGGGCGCTCCGCTCAGCTCCTACCCTGAAAGTCTCGGGGTGATTCGTCAAGCGGGGGCTGAGAAAAAAGGGGGGTCCCAAAACGTGTTTTCCCCATGCATTTTCCCATAGGACCTTTAGTCGAAGGTACAGCCTGAACGGCTGAACAGAATTACTTGAAATTTGGCAAAGAGGTAGTCCTCAGGTCAGGCATGTGCCTTTTGCATATATGGTGTCAATCTGTTCAGTAGTTCCTGAGAAAATTGCAGTTAAAAGTACATAAATATCTATATGCGCGCACCGTGCACGCACGGTGCTCGCACGGGGCGCGCACCAAATGTCCGCGAGCGTAATTCTGATTGGTGGTTAGATGTCAGTCAACATTCCAATCGGTCGAAATCAGGAAGTGTCGGACGCCATTTTGTGTGTGACAGTGAAAAAGAAAGGTGGAGAACGTGAAAAGAGGGTAGAGAGTTCCTGACCCCCTAGCCTTTGTCAGGGGGTCCCTGAAGGACCCCGAAGGGTGAAAAAAACATTTGAATTTTTTTCAAAAAATCGCGGGGTGCAGGCACGGTACGCGCACCCCCCAGCCGCCATTTTGAGTTTTAGAGGCAGAAGAGAGCTAAAAACACAAGTGGAGAACGTGAAAAGGGGGCAGGGTAGAGAGTCCCTGACCCCCTAGGCCTTCTCAGGGGGACCATGAAAGACCCCTAAAGTCCCCCCCCCAAAAAAAATTATAAATATTGCGTGGTGCGCGCACGGCGGCAAAAATTCATTAAAACAATAGAATTAAAAATCAAGTTTAAGTGTTTAGATGTTGGTTGGCTCTAAAAAGAGCCGTTGTGTTCATTGAGTGTTTTTTTGTACCTACAAGTAAGTACCGATGCAGAGTCTAAAGTTCAAGAGGAAGACTCTGTTCCCTTCATCTGTGAAATGTACACCGTCTCCTCTATAAATGCCTTGCATGTTGTAACGCAAGTTGTTGTGGTATATAGAACCCATACCATAGTCTCTGAGGAAAGCAGAAAAAGACTTATTGACATGCTTTTTTGCTTTCTCAATCTGCGGACAATATTGGTTGGACCAGTTCCACTTTTGCCTTTGGCATATATTAGAATATACAAAGGTAGTTTGTGGAAAAAGTGACATCAATTGCACAAAGGTGTCCTTAACAAGCATTTCCAGACCTACCCCAGTTAAAGTGCCTAGGTCATTTCCACCACAGTGCACAATAATACGGTCAGGCTTTGGGAGATGTAGAAAGGATTTCACCAAAGGCATTAATTGGTGCCACTTTAACCCTCTCTGACCAATCCATTTAATGTCTACATTTGGCAAAGCAAGGTCTTTCACAATACCTCTTTTTTCCTCATACTTTTCACTCCAGTAGACATAGCTATGACCTACAATCCACACTGTGAACATCTTTCAAGGAGATCTGGATGCACTCAGAAGGTGTCTTTCAGTAGAATGGCAATATGAAAAGAAAGATAGTTGTAAAATGGAGGCTTACATACTTTTTTTTTTAATAAAAAGAACTCATTGGCTGTTTCAGACCATTCAACACTAAAAACTAGGCTGTATGTTTAAATTTTTAAAAGCATGTTTTGTATTGGTTCAGAAAAATGTGTTCCCACAGAAGATTACTTTGGATATGCTGTTAGGTTTGAAAAGTCAAGCACTCTTGCTCTTTGGATTAGAAACATTGTGTGCTGAACTTCTGACCTCTCTGCTCACACCAGTGTTCCATGATCTATTGCTATGGTAGCAGGCAGAAGTCATGTTGGGGGTAGGAATTATTTGGAAAGGGTTGAAATTTGCAACCAATAGAAATGTGTGTTTCCATAAAAAAAAATGTGGGAAGCAATGTGATTTGAAGTTAACATGTATATGTGTGAAAAAAGAGAGGGAAATTCTGCCATTTAGTGGTTCTGGTGAGAGGAGTACAGCTCAGAGATTCCGGCTCTGATAATCTGCTGTGTGAGTGGCACATTTCTTTCTCAACTAACTACTTTTAAAGGTGAGTTATGAATTTGAGAGGGGATGTATGTGGTGTATTTTGATATAAATAATAGAAATTTGTTTCTTCTTTTAAAGTTGTGTTTTACATTTTATGTTTTGGAAGATATTTAACTGCCTTGAACTTGTAAGATATTATGGAGTATGTCTTCACCATAAGTTAAGGTGTACTGGTATCACCCAGGAATACTGTTTTGTGCCTAGAATCACATCATGAGTCTGTATGCACACAGGAATTGTTGTCAGAGATTTAATTCGTGTTGCTCTTGTTCTGTAAGACTTGCACTCGTAGGAAAGGGGCAGCTTGTTTTCTTGAACTGTGATGGTTAGCATTCAGCAGAAATCACTATCTCACAGATGAGAGGCAAATGCTAACACATTTGAAAACAACAGGGTAGATTTTCCTTCCACTCCTGCAATGGGTGAGGTAGTTCCTACATGTTCAAAACTCCAATTAACCCTTACCACAGGTGATCTTATATACATCTCTGCAGTCTTCATGCAGTTGTGCAAGCGTCCACGCAGATCTCTCTTGCACCTGACAATACACAGTCTCCAGAAACACACTCTTAACACACAGGCAGCTGTTTCTCCTGCACTCCCATGCTTACTATTCAGCACTGTGTGGTATTTCAGATAGCAGTGTGTAACGCTATCACATTCAACATCACCAAGGCTCATTTCCTTTGCTCTAGTCTAATCACTCACCCAGGTTCCACATGCTCATGGTCTCAAGTAGCTGTTAGGACATGTGCTCTTTTCTGCCTCTCTAAACTATAAGGAAAATGTGTCAGGCTGTTACAGTAATTATCACTTGCTCTACCACAGTAGTAAATGTGCTTTGAAATTGCCAATCAAATATCGTTTTCTGCCTAGAATCACACCATGAGTCTGTCTGCACACAGGAATTGTTGTCAGAGATTTAATTCGTGTTGCTCTTGTTCTGTAAGACTTGCACTCGTAGGAAAGGGGCAGCTTGTTTTCTTGAACTGTGATGGTTAGCATGCAGCACACATCACCATCTCACAGATGAGAGGCAAATGGTAACACATTTGAAAACAACAGGGTAGATTTTCCTTGCAGTACTGTAATGACTGAGGTAGTTCCTACATGTTCATAAGCCAAATAAACCCTTACCACATGTGCTCTTTCATACATCTCTGCAGTCTTCATGCAGTTGTGCAAGCGTCCATGCAGATCTCTCTTGCACCTGACAATACACAGTCTCCAGAAACACATTCTTAGCACACAGGCAGCTGCTTCTGCTGCATTCCCATGCTTACTATTCAGCACTGTGTGGTATATCAGATAGCAGTGTGTAACGCTAACACATTCAACATCACCAAGGCTCATTTCCTTTGCTCTAGTCTAATCACTCACCGAGGTTCGACATGCTCATGGTCTCAAGTAGCTGTTAGGACATGTGCTCTTTTCTGCCTCTCAAAACTATAAGGAAAATGTGTCAGGCTGTTACAGTAATTATCACTTGCTCTACCACAGTAGTAAATGTGCTTTGAAATTGCCAATCAAATATCGTTTTCTGCCTAGAATCACACCATGAGTCTGTCTGCACACAGGAATTGTTGTCTGAGATTTAATTTGTGTTGCTCTTGTTCTTTAAGACTTGCACTCGTAGGAAAGGGGCAGCTCATATGATAGGATTTGAAAAGCTAAAAAAAAATATAGTAATATATTTAAATTACATAAAGTTATTTTTTTTTAGTTTCTGTTAGGTATTGCTGAACAACACTGAAATAAATTAAACATGCCTATAAAATCAAGAAAGAGAAAAGAACAGCAAAAACATCTATATCTGAAGACAACCGGACAACAAAAATTAGTTGAAGAACCTCATGTTGGAAAAAAGAAAAAGTCTTCTGGTAAGCAGACTAAGGATTTTTTTTTAAATATCCTCAAACATAGAAAAAATGTACAAAGTATATCCACTGCAAATAGTGTTTCAAGAAGAAAACAACAAGACAATAGAAATAAAATACTAAATGCTAATGTACAATCAGAAGCAAGAAAGAATGACTTAAAAAGAAAAACAGAATTTCAAAACATTCGTAAAAAAAATGTTTCAGAGAAGAGTGGTGTTCAATTTGCTAAAGGATGTGAAAAAATATAGGAAGAAAGCAATATTTTATAAGAAAAAGAAACATATTGAATCAATTGTTGCAAAGGCTTTGGAATTAAAAAGAAAACTATTCATTTTAATTTTGAACAGGATCCGTACATTAGATAAAATAGTCAATGTAATGAAGTCAAACAGCAAAAGGAAAAGAATAGTGAAAAAAAATAACTTTTGTAATGTGTTCTTAGGAGAATGGAAGCATAGTTCAAGTACTGAACCATTTTTTAATGAAGAGAGTTATCTTCAAAGTAATAGTTTGCTGCATGCAGTTGACACCAGTGGTCGAACTTATGAAGTTAAAGATGTTTGTGTAATGGAAAAGGAGAAAATGGTTCCAAGAAATGAGGAAGAAGTGTTAGCTGATGAGGTTATGGGGAAACGTCCTAAAGCCCCAGTGTACACTTGGAATTGTAGTAGTATTTGAACTGTACGACAAGAATCTATTGATAAATTACGTGACTTTCTAAGAGAATATAGTAAAAAAAGTTTTAAACAGAAGTTTAAGGTGCTTCAAAGACTAGATCCATGCAGAGTGAGAAAGAATAATGGTTTGCAAGGACATTCTCTGGCATGTCTTTCTAGGAAAGTTTGCCAAAGTGTTTTTCACCATTTTAGGATGCTGGCAGTATATCATACTGAAATGAGAAAGTTTGTGAGAAGATTGTATTTTGCTAAAAGTCCAGCACTAAAGTTAAATGAGTTGAATAGTGCTCTGTTGCGTGGATCTGTATCAGATGTAGAGAAGGTTACTGATGATATTTAGTTTTGTTACTTTGGTCCAGAACAAGAAAGTGCAGGAAATGACACAGTTATTGAAGAAAATGTGGAAGAGAATGTAGAACCCACTGTTAGTAAAAATTTTGAAGATCAAATGACAAAATTTACTATCATCTCTAATGAAAGACCAAATATTACTTGTATTTGTTGCCGGAGAAGCCATTATAAAACTCAAACAAGGAATGTTGATCTCTATAAAAAAAGTTAAAAAGAAAATAATTATGAGTGGAAGGATTTTGCTACATATTTGTTTCTGGAAAATTGTTTTGATTTGGGTGAAGATCAGCGTATTTGTAAATACTGTTATAACAAGTTAGAACAAAATAAAATGCCAGCTAGAGCTGTATATAATAATTTAGAATTGGTTGATATTCCTGCAGAACTTAGTGATTTAAATACGTATGAGTCTATACTCATCCAATGTGTCCATCCGTTTCAGACTATAGTTCGTATGGAGCCCAAAACAGGTAAATTACCTCCTTCAGATTTACAAAGAGGTTTAAAAGGAAGAGTTGTCTATTTGCCATTAGATTTGAAAAAAAATATTGAAACAATTGATGCAGATAGTTTGGAAACTGAACCATTAGTTATTCTGGTTAATGGTGTACCTACAAAGAATAAGAAAATTTGGCAGGAGCTAGTAGATGTACGAAAAGTACAAAGAGCAAATTTATATTTGAAAAGAAATAATAAGTACTATGAATCAATTTATATGGATGAAGATGAAGAAGGTTTACTAGCAGATACAGGAATACCAACTGGGTAAGTTGAAAAAGTGGATAAGTCAAAAGAAGAAGAAATTTATGAACATTTCAGCATACATCCTCTTCATTCTAAAGAAGTTATGGGAAACACTATTGATCTGTTTCAGATGAAAAAAGCAAAAGGAACTCCCGTGAGTGTATGGGAGGAGAGCTTGGAAGCTCATTGTTTTCCCCAGCTGTTTCCTACAGGAAAAGGTGGACGATATGATGAACGTCCAGTACAGATTCCTGCTTCTGAGTATCGGACTACAAGATTATATGCAGAAGATCCAAGATTTCGTCAAAGTATTCCTTATTTGTTCCATCTTTTATTTGAAAGTGACTTGTCTGCACTATCTTATGCAGCACATCACATTTTAAAAAATAATGTGTCTGCAAAGGATTTTATGAACAAAGTGCAACAGCGAGATGATCATTTGGAATCTCAATTGATTAATCTGATGGCTTGTCAGCGTGGAACTAATGAATATTGGTACCGACGCCATGGAGAATTGAAATGTATGTTACGGAATTTAGGAACTCCTACATGGTTCCTTACCCTAAGCTGTGCTGAGTACGCTTGGTATGATTTACTGGATTTTCCTCGAGAGGCAAATTCAAATATTGAAAACATCCAATACAAGACAGCAGGAGAATTGTGCTCATTGGATCCGGTTAATGTTTGCAGATATTTCAATCATAGATTTGAGGCTATGATGTCCTTCATCTGCAATAAAAAAAATCCACCTCTTGGAGAAGTTGTGGATTTCTTTTGGAGAAAAGAGTACCAAGCAAGAGGTGCTCCTCATATTCATATGCTGTTGTGGATCAAGGATGCCCCAAAATTTGGAACAGATTCTGATGATGCAGTTTTATCTTTCATTGAAGAATATGCAACATGTGCAATACCTAAAAGCACAGAAGAAAAAAACTTAAAAGAGCAAGTTTTACGTTTCCAAAGTCATCGGTGTGGAAAATACTGTCGACGAAAGTACAAGAGTAAAGATAAATTCTACACAATTTGGATTTCCACGACCTGTTCTTTCAAAAGGAAGAGTAAACAGTTTTATGTCAGCTGTGCGACATACCATTACAAGAAAATCTCTGAAAAATACCTACAACCTAAGAAGAAAAGAAGAGTCAAAATATATAAATGACTACAACCCAGTCATTTTATCCATGTGGAATGCTAACATGGATATTCAGTATGTAGCTGACAATTCTATTGCTGTTGCTCGGTATGTTACATCTTACATCACTAAATCTGAGAAAACGGAATTGAAAGAAATGTGGGAAGAAATTTCTCACGAGAAGACTGTCAGTAAAAAGCTATACAGTTTCAGTTTAAAGATGTTATCGCATCGAGAAATTGGGTCATACGAATGCTCAGATAGGTTATCATCTGCAAGTCTGTACTCCAAATCCAGAAGAATAATTTGGGTAAGTTTAGGCCTTGCAGGAATGCGAAATCTGGTACTGAAATCTATTCGAGAAATTGAATATTTAGCAGAGAACGAACCAGAAAGTACAGACATTTTGAAAACAAATATGTTGGACACATATTACCCAAACAGAAGTCATCATCTTGAGAACATGTGTCTCTATGAAGTGCTGCAGAACTACATTTTTACACGGAATGCCACAGAAGACATCAACAATGGAAAATATGAAGTCATTGGTGAGGAAGGATGTTTGGTGAAACAAACAAAAGGAAGTTTGATTAATCACAGGAAGCTGAGTTGCAACACTACTGACAAAAAGGAATTTTACTACTTAGCACTTTTACAGCTGTTTAAACCATGGCGTTCAGAGGATGAATTACTTAGAGATTTTCAGAGCTATGAAGATTCCTTAAATGCATGTAAAGATAGCATAGAATGCAGTACTTTCACAAATTATGTACAAATGTTAATTAAAGAAATTGAAGAAGAAGCTACAATTGCAGCTGAAGTAGCTAGAGACAGTCCTCAAGACAGTCAAAGTTCTGGTACGCTCAGTCAAGATCCCCTAGGACAACCAATCGTAGAAAATGAAGCTGCAATAGCCATGACTGAAGTGGAAACAGCTATGAATCAAGCTCAGGAAGATTTAATAGACTTACCAAATTTGGAACAACAACTGAATGATGAACAACAACAAATTTATGAAGAAGTCACAAAACAAATTGATCATGGATTACTACATGAAAATAAAGAGTGCTCATGCACATCATTTGAACCAATCAAAATATATGTGAGTGGACAAGCTGGAACTGGAACAAGTTTCTTAATTAAAGTAATTAGAAGCTACCTACAGAAAAAAACGGATTCAACTTTGTCTTGTGTTGTTACTGCTCCAACTGGGTTAGCAGCATATAACATAAAAGGAATTACCTTACATCGTTTGCTAATGTTACCAGTAGAGCATGAGAACAAAATAGAATACCACAAGCTAACAGGAGAAGCATGTTTTGAAGCTTCAAGAGTGTTGAAGAAAATGAAAGTTCTCATTAATGATGAGGTAAACATGGTATCAAACTTAATGCTTGCCTTTGTGCATTTAAGAATGCAGCAAATTCTAAAGACAGACTATGACGTGTTATTTGGAGGAAAACATGTTATAGTTTTTGGGGATCCACTGCAGCTCACTCCAGTTAAAGGACAACCAGTATTTAATACTCTTGCACATGAAGACACGAAAAAGTCATTAGGAAGTATAGGTAATGTGAATATTTGGTCATACTTTGAGTACAAAGAACTCATTACCAATATGCGGCAAGCAAATGATGATGATTATGCAAGTATTCTCAAAGATATCAGAAGTGGACTACTCACAGAACATGGCAGAAAAGCTTTACAGAGTCGATTGCTATGTAATTTGTTTCCAACAGAACAAATAGTTCCAGACAAAATATACAAGAAAATTGCAGAAAAAAATACTGTAATCTGCTTAATGCCAACACTACATGAATGCTCTATATTCAATGAAGAACTTTTGAAATTGGAAAATGAAGAGATTATGAAAATGGAAGCCGTGGATAAAATACAGCATGAAGGAATAACTATTATATTGACAGGCAAATTGAAAACTAAATTGGATTCTCTAGAGAAAAACATATCGAAAACAGCTGGTTAAGAAAAGAATCTTTATGTATGTATGAACTGCCGAGTAATTTTAAGACGTAATTTGAATGTAGAAAAAGGTTTAGTGAATGGAGCTATGGGTAAAGTTGTGGGTTTTGTTAATTACCAGAAAAAAAATGGAATTGAATTTTTAAAAATAAAATTTGATCAGATTGAAGAGGTTAAAGACATTAGTCGTTGTTCAGTTCGTTTTTTGCTTGTGAAAGACTTATATGTACGTAGGAAGCAGTTTCCGTTTTCTCTAGCATATGCTGTAACTATTCACAAATCTCAAGGATTAACTGTAGATAGTGCTTTAGTGTGTTTAAAGAAGGTATGGCATATGTTGTTTTGTCACGAGTGAAAAAGTTATCTGGTTTATTCATGATAGACTTTGATGACTCAAAAGTTAGTGCTGATGCAAATTGTGTAAAGGAGTATAATAGATTAAGAAGAAGCTATGCTCCTCATTTAGGTCAGTATCCTGTGTTTGAAAAACGTGTTGTTTGTCGGAAAAGGAGAATTGAGAATATCTGTAATGAGGATGTACAGAAGAGAAAACACAAAGAGAGTGATGTGATTGCAAGCAAAAAGAAAAAGGACAATGTTGAATAGGTTGTTGGTTGTCATTTTGAAAATAGCTCTGGTGTCAAGTGCTACGCTAATGTAGTGCTGAATGTTGTATTTTATCTTGAAAGTTTGCAAGAGCAGATAATACTAAATCATGAAAAAAGATTTTGTTCTCTGCTGAGTTTCCTTTATGAGAAGTTGAGTAATGATAAAACTAAAATAGAAAGTGCTTCTGATGTTAGAAATCTTTTAGATGTATGTTCTGGATGTACACAGTTTACACAAAATGTCCAGCAAGATGCACAGGAATTCTTAATGTATATGCTTATGGTACTGGAAGATGAAGGGGTAGAAATAGAAAATATGTTTGGTCTCTCTTATAAATGGGAACATTGTTGTGAAAACTGTATGAACACATGCAGCACTAATGTTGATTCTGAAAGGTTCATACATTTAACATTACCAGAGAGTAAATCAGTGACTTTTAGTAAATTAGTTAAAGATGCAAATCACAACATGGAATGTTCTCAATGTAAATCAGAAATGTTATCAAAGTTATTTTTAAAGAAATATGGACAGTATATAATTTTAATGATGCAACGTTGTAGAGCGGATGGAACAAAATTGGACACTTTAATAAAGAAGTTTGTAGGAAATCAATTATCAATATCAGGAAAGACTTTTGTTGCAGTTGCAATAATTTTCCATGATGGACCTTCTATATCTTCTGGTCATTACACAGTTTATCTAAAATGTGAAAAAGGCTGGACACTGTGTAATGATTCTCAATTGATTTTCAAGCAACGTTTGCCTGCAGAATTACCAAATTCCTACTTACTTTTTCTAAAACCAAAATTTTAGATACAAATTGCAGCATCTGAAGAAACCATTATTTCGATTTTATAGGATTACCATTGGATATTTCACCTAAAAAGGATTTAATAATTACCATTTGGCCTCATGGAAAGGTAAATGTTTCTATTGTGGACTTCTTTGACAGATATTATTTTGGTGTATGTGCTTAAGCAACAAGGTTTACAGACGTTATTTATTGCAAATAGTTATTGTTCTTAGAAGATATTTTTAATATATATGTTACATTTCTATCAAGGTATGTTTTACTGAGGCTAGATTCAGGACTTTTTTAAACAATCTTTCAGATTGTTTATTTTTTTGCCCGCTGTTAAGTGATGAATACAAGTGATATCACTATTTTCAGTGAAATTCAATATATTCTGAAAAGAGCAAAAAAAGGGCAAAAAATGATGTTGTTAAATATGAAAATATGTGTACTGTATTCTAAAATGTTTTGTTAAATATTACCACTTTTTTTCCTTTTTTTTCAGATCTAGAAAGAAAATTTAGGAAATTGAATCCATTTTTTTGTAATTAAAAAAACCCATTTATTTCTAATTAAGTTATTTTGTTGGTCAGGTAAGTTTCAAATATCTGTATTTCTCACCCCTTCACTTTCATGCTCCCTTTTCTTCACTTCTCCTCACTCTGCTTTTCTCATTCCCCTTCCCTCTCTCTTCTTCCTTTACTGCTCTTTCGTAACTCCCTCACCCCTTCTCTACTACTCCCCTAGGTTTACTGCCTCCATCACTATTTTTTCAACCATGTTTCTCTCCCTGTCTCCATATGTCTCAGTCATTCTAACTGCCTTACTCCTTCTCAGTTCCTTGCTCTCTGTCTCTGTTTCTGTCTCTCTCCCTTTGTCTGTCTTACCCTTAATTTCCTTAACATCTCTGTTTCTACCACTCCTCCTCTCTCCATCACTCATTTTCCATCTATGTTAATTTTTTAACCTTCTCCGTCATTCTCCTTCCCTCACCTTCCCTAACTGTCACTATCCTTTACTCATAGTCACTCCTATTCTCCTACTTCACTTCCTCCTGTCTGTATCTCACACCCCTTCACCTTTTCGCATTCTTTCCTTCACTCTCCCTCACTCTCTTTTGCTCATTGAAATCCTGACTCCTTTTCTCTCACTCCAGTTTCCTAAATCCCTCCATCCCCTCACTCCCCATCTTTCACTTTCCCTTACCCCCTTTTCTAATCCTCATACCCCTTATCTCACCATCACTCTACTTCTCTTACTTTCAATCCCTTTACTCTGCTGTACTTCATCCACTTCATCTGTTACTCCCTTCTCCTATCTCCGTCCCTTACTCCCCTTTTCTCACACCCCCTCCATCACTCTCCATTATTCACTGCCATTCCCTTACTCATTCACTCTTCTTACCTGTATCCTCTACCCTTAGTCCCTTAGTCCTTTTGTTGCAGTCAGTCTTTCACTTCCCTTTCATGACTGATCATACTTTCCTTTTCTCACTCATTCTGTCTGTCCTTTCCTCCTCTTTACTCAGTCATTTCAATCATTCATGTATACACTACACATTCATTGAATAAAATTACAACACAGCATATTAGGAATATAGCTCTTCTTGGAGAAGTGAAGTGAGTTCTGAAAAGAACAGTTTTTTTTGTCTTTTTTGTTTTGTATTTTTTTTAAATTCTTTTAACAATTTTGTATTTTTTTAAATTTTTTTAGAGCACCAAAAAAAAGCTGGTAATGAAAAACTGTTCAACAGGAACAAAAACAATAAATGAAAAAAATTATGGGCTGGATCATGTGTGCTGCTGTATTTTGCTTTAGATCAAGTTAATACTGCTCTCAGCGTAGCAAAGAACAGCATTGCACACATTACAATGTATGTGCACCTTCTGGAAAAGTGGGCGGATGTCCAGTGACCTGGTACACGGAGAATCTGCGGCCGCAGATGATGTGCTCGGCTGAGCAGGTGGAGGGTTATCTCTTAGGGCTCTAGTTGACTCTCGAGCATAAGGTACAGGATGCACTGTCTTGAAGTGTCTCAACATTGAATAAATACTAAACGAGTATTTCTTGGTGGGATCTCCTCTGGATAACACACTTCCACAAATAGTGCATGTCACCTTCGGGGCATTGACCTTCTTTTGGCCCTCTGGAAAGGTGAAGAATTTCCAGATAAAAGATTCTTTTTGTTTGGTCTGCCTTGGTGGTACCACAAAGGTCTCCTCCTCACTCCCTGAAGTAGACTGCTGTTCTGCCATTTTCAAGTAAAATTGTACTAGAATAGCTGTTCAGCTCCTTGTCCCAGGAAATAAGAAGAAATAGTGAGGGGAGTGGGTGTGGTGTTTGAAGATTCTGGAACAGAAACTACTATGAACCAATGAAAAGTGTTGTTTCGTAATCACATGACTTGCCGTGCGAGCACGGTGCGCGCACGTATGCCCGCACGGTGCACGCACGCATCAGAAATGAATTACTTTTAACCCGATTTCTAAAACATGAAAAGGAGGCAGGGAAGACACTCCCTGACCCCCTAGACCTTCTCAGGGGACCCTAAAGGACCTCGTAAATAAAAAAAACCATTTTGTTTAATAAAAAAAATTGCTTTATAAGTTTATAGAAGATATAAACTATGCTGTTCAACTTTATCCAAATTAAAAAAAAAAGAGCTGAGCCATTCCATATTACAGGATACAGTCAATCTATAACTATATACATAGGTAGTTTATTGTAAGATAAATATATAAAAAATATAATAATACATACCTAAATTAGCATTTAAAAAGCCTTACAAATTCACACAAAATAACATAGGTTTCACACACGTTATAGTTAGAAATTAGCATTTAAAAAACCTTGCAAATTCACTTTAAAAACCATAGGTTTCACACACGTTATAGTTAGGAATTGGCATTTAAAAAACCTTGCAAATTCACTGAAAAAACCATAGGTTTCACACACGTTATAGTTAGGAATTAGCATTTAAAAAACCTTGCAAATTCACTGAAAAAACCATAGGTTTCACATATGTTATAGTTAGCTGGACATTTCACTCGTACAAAACCATTGAAATTCCCCCGTTAAAGTTAGTTCAGCTAACTATAACTCGCGCGACCGCAATCCACTGCTGATGACGTCACATATTACATCACTCATGACATGGTCAGTGACATCACTCATGACATCACTGATGACATCTCAAATGACATCACTGATGACATCACTGATGACATCATCCTTGGGTAAGAGTGGCAGACCTCCTCTTATCCTAATATAAACTTTGATACACACATTGAAAAATACAAACTAAAGTTTGAAAACTTTAGAGATACCAATACCAGTTAGAACAACCTATTCAGTAATTCCAAAATCTACATACGCATCCACTCATTCCTCAACACTTCTATATAGTCACTCATACATGTACTCAGTCATCATATGTACTCACACACCTATACATCCTGTTACACACGTACACTCATACATAGAATTACTCATACACATACTCACACATGCAAATAAACATCCATTTACTTGCATATACAGCTATACACACACCACTACACTTACTTCTATAGAAACGTACATATACTTACTCTCTTAAACAATCACTTATAGAAACACATACTTATTTATACGGGAACTCTTCCAATATCTCACTCTCATATATCCTCACTTATATACATCAATACTCACATATACTAGTTTAAAACATATGGACTTACTCATAAAGACACTATTGAGACAGTCATTCACTCTCTTACTCACCCATACACACACTCATCCACCCATACTGTCCTGCTCACATACTGTCTTCAAAACACATACAAACAGTGAGTCACTCATTCATGCTTCTATATGCTAAGTAACATCCCCCACTGAACCATACAGACACTCATACTGATACTCTAAAAACGAACTAATAACCCATATACACACTCATGTAGCTACTCACCAACCCATGCAGCCACTTATACACAAAGTGAGACACTGATACAGATATTTAAATATTTAAACATTACTCACTAATACTTGTATTCACTAAGATACTGTTAATAAGTCAGTTATACAATTAATTTAAAAAAAAAAAAACATCCATTTAGACACTTATTTACCCATTTATTCTTCCATTAACCTTTAGATATACATATATAAAAAATATTTATTTTTCAGAAAGACACATATTCACTGGATGATGTCATCAAAGATGTCATCAGTGATGTCATTTGAGATGTCATCAGTGATGTCATGAGTGATGTCACTGACCATGTCATGAGTGATGTAATATGTGACGTCGTCAGCAGTGCATTGCGTGGGCGCGAGTTTTAGTTAGCTGAACTAACTATAACGGGGGAATTTCAATGGTTTTGTACGAGTGAAATGTCCAACTAACTATAACTTTCCCTAAAACCTATGTTTTTTTCAGTGAATTTCAAAGGTTTTCTAAATGCTAGTTTCTAACTATGCCTACATAGGTAAGACATGTGATGAAAGAAGAAACAACGCACAGAAAGAAAAACAAGAAATGCAGAAAGAAGCAACAGAAGTCCACAAAGACGAAGAAAAGTGCAGGAAGAAGAGATGTGCAGAAAAAACCAACAGAGGAGTAGAAAGTCCTCCTGTGCCCACAACTTTTTCAGACGGGTACTGGAGGTAACTGACTCTGACTAACTAGGCCTAGAAGCAGTGCTATGCTAAAAGGCACTTAGAATACAGTGAAAACATCTACATACACTAGGGAACACTATGCGTTGGGGTACCCCTATGATTAGCATGACCTCCTCTGTAAGACCCTAGTACATAATAGGGCAGGGGGATTACAACTACCTCTTAAAACGCGCCACGCGGTGGCGTTTGCACACTGGTGAAGGGAGGGGGGCCTGAGGTGACATGTGTGCAAACACGCCCTGTGGCCGTTTTAAGTTGGGGGATAAAGTCCCCTTAAATCTTGAGGGTCCCTGGGGTCCAACTAGCCCACCAGGTACCTCCAGTAAGCGCCACAGAGCTGCCTTGCAGAGAGGTGTAAAAAGGGGCATGGCCTAGACCACCTCTCTGCAACGCAGCTCAGTGGTGCTTACTGGAAGCACCTAGTGGGCTAGTTGGCCCCCAGGGGACCTCAGGATTGAAGGGGAATTAATTTCCCAACTTGAAACGCACCACAGGGCGTGTTTGCACACGTTAACTCAGGCCCTGTCCCCTCCCTTCACCACTGTGTAAACACGCCCTGTGGCCGTTTTAAGTTGGGAGATTAAGTCCCCGTGAATCCTGAGGGCCTCTGGGGTCCAACTAGCCCACTATGTACCTCCAGTAAGCGCCACAGAGCTGCATTGCACAGAGGTGTAAAAAGGGTCATGGCCAGGACCACTCTTTGCAACGCAGGCCTGTGGCGCTTACTGGAGGTACCTGGTGGCCTAGTTGGCCCCCAGGGGCCCTCAGGATTAAAGTGGACTTTATCCCCCAACTTTAAACGGCCACAGGGCGTGTTTTTTTTATTCACTTTTTTAAGATGTGGGGCTGTGTGCCCCCCCTTCCTTTCCTATTTTTTTGGCCCTGGGGACCCCATCCCCAGGGCCTGGCCCCTATTTTTAATTTTATTTAAAAAAATGGGAAGGGGGCCGCATGGCCGCCCTCCCGTGGCCATATTCGGCCCCGGGGACCCCATCCCCGGGGCATGGCCATCTTTTAAAAAAAAAAAACATTATTGGAGGGGAGCTGCGTGGCCCCCTCCTCAGGCCATTTATGGCCCCGGGGACCCCATCCCCCGGGGCCGGCCTTTCCGTGTTTAAAAAAAAAAAATTTATTTTATAATGGGGGAGGGGCATCGCGGGGCCCCCCTACCCGGCCACTTATTGCCCCGGGCCCCCGTCCCCCAGGGCTTGGCCTCTCGTTGGGGACCGTGGGGGGTCCTCAATGCCCCCACGGTCCCGCCGGCTCACCGCCTCCTGCGGGAGCCGGCATTGCTTTTCCACACGGGGAGCTGCTAAGATGCAGCTCCCCGTGAGGAAAAGCAATGTGGTTTGGATTTTGAAAGCGAGAGCAGGTTTCCCGCCCTGTCATTGCAAACAGCAGTGTCCTGGGGTGGGCACCCCGGGACACTGCATGAGCCGGCCCTGGGAGGTGGTGATCCCCAGGGCCATCACTGGCTCCAGGAGGGGGGCCGCGCGGCCCCCCTCCCAACATTAGCAAAGCCCCGGGGAGGTGGCGGTCCCTGGGGCATGTGGGGGGGGGCTAAAGCCCCCCCACACAGGTAGTTTTTTTTTTTTTAAACAAGCCCCGGGGGGTGGCAGTCCCTGGGGCTGCAGGGGGCCATGTGCCCCCCAGCAAATATGTAAAGAAAGCCCTGGGGTGTGGCGGTCCCTGGGGCATTGGGGGCCTTGGAGGCCCCCCACCCCTTTAAAATCCAAGCCCCGGGGGTGGCGGTCCCCGGGGCTGCGGGGGGGGGCCGTGAGCACCCCGCAAATATTTTAGAAAAGCCCCGGGGGTGGCAGTCCCCGGGGCTTGGTGGCCACCCACCCATTTAAAATAAAGCCATGGGGGGTGGCGGGCCCCGGGGCTGCGGAGGGGGGCTGTGTGCCCCCCTGCAAATATTTATCAAAAGCCCCGGGGGGTGGCGCTCCCCAGGGCTACGGGGGTCCCCCTGGGCCCCTGCAAATATATATTCCACATGCCCCCGGGATTTGGCCCACCCGGGGGCTAATTAACAACAAAGCACGGGAGCCCGCGCTTTGTTTTTTTTATTTTCGCAGCCGGATCCACGGATCCGCCGCGCATCTTGCGATTTAAAAAAATAAAACGCTTTTTTTCGCCCTGGGGGTCCTTGTGGGACCACCTAAGCAGGCCTAGGGGGCCAGGGTGTTTCTACCCTGCCCCCTTTTCTTGTTTTTCGCGTTTGTTTTACTGATTTCTTGTGCCTCGGTTCAACCGAGGCACAAGATGGCTGCCAACACTTCCTTGTTTGAAGTGTTGACAGCCAATTAGAATGCAGCTCGTGATCGGGAGGGTGCGCGGATCCTCTGCGCCTCTAAATATCGAAACTTTTATTTTTTATTTTCTCAGCAACTACTGAATGGATTTACACCATTTTTAAAAAGGTTGCTTTCTGAGCCAAGCAGTACCTTTTTGCCAAATTTGGGGAAAATCCGTTCAGTAGTTTCTACTGTAGCCTTGCATAAAGTTTCCTATGGGAAATTGATTTTTTGACTCTTATTTTTCGAAAATCTCAGCAACTACTGAACGTATTCACACCATTTAAAAAGAAAGGTCTCTTTCTGAACCAAGGGCTACCTTTTTGCCAAATTTGGTGTAATTCCGTTCAGCAGTTCGGGCTGTAGTCGTGTCTAAAGATTCCTATGGAAAATAACATGGAGAAAACGCGTTTTGAGACCCCCTTTGTTCTCAGCCCCCACTTGGCGAATCACCCCGAAACTTTCAGGATAGGAGCGATCCATAGGTTTTGAAAGTTTCGCGAAGATTCGTCAACCGGCGCCAAAGTTATTGGGAAAAGAAAAAACGCTTTTTGAATAGAAACAAGGTCCTGACTAAAACTACCTACTGGCGACCACCAGTAGGTAATATATATATATATCCAAGGTATCCGCTTCTGCACTACACCTCCTTTTGAAAAATGTACACAGACCACAGAATCAGTGCTTTGCTTAGTTTATTCGACGAGAGCTGTCCGCCATTACGCGTTTCGGCTCTCTTCGGCCTTGATCATACGACAAGCTGCTCATGCGGATCCTCTGATTTAAAGTGACATGTACAGAAAATCAATTTATGGATATGGAAAACAGACTTTGAGATCGGTTTTTACATCCTGAGAATTGATATCAGAAATACATATAAATATATGTGTCTGACTTTTGCTGCATCTATATTTTCAAAACACAGTTTTTAGTGCAAACAGTATGCAACAAATATATAAATATATAATTGTTTCTTGTCATCATTGCATTGAGTCTATTATTGCACACTTAAAATGGGAATACCAATGAAAGTCAAAATATGATTACAGTAAAATACATATATTCAACTGTTATCCATTGAAATCCATTATATTCATAAATGTAAAAAATGTCTCACCTCCTAATTCTAAAACCAACCATAAAGTGCCTAGTGCTTTGTGTAAGTTATAATTATCTAAAAAATGTGTTGTGCACGCGGCAGCGTAATCTGTCTTATTTGAAAAATGTCATCATAATCATCATCAATTGTCATCATGGGGTGTACTGATCTTGTCCTCAAACATAGTTTAAATGGTGTGGTGAGAGAAAAGATATCTTATATCAATTTACATCTTCAGTTTTTCTCTATGATGTTTTCATGATAGTAGTACCTATTGTTTTAAATATTCTGTATATAATAATATAATTGTAAAATCACATTATTATAAAAGTTTAAGAACACATTACTGAACTCTCATGTCTTTACATATCTATTTACAAGCAGGTATATAGGTCTTCTGTGGTATTCAGACCTTTAGGGCTTTTTGTGTCCAGATCCAAAATGTAACGAGTCTCCAGTCTTTTAAATTTTAATTCTCTGTTTCCTCCTCTTCTTAGAGTGGGGACTGAATCAATTAAGAAATATTTCAAATCACTTACATTGTTTTTGTGGGTTTATAAATATATATATATATTTTTTTAAAGAAGCAGAGATCTCTGGGTAGTTCTCAAGTTTAGATGAAAAGCAGCTCCAGTATAGCGCACTCTCAACACTATCAAAGTCTTTAAGCGTAGGATTGTAAATGTAAATTGATACTTGTATAGCACACCACTCACCCGCAAGGGTCTCAAGGCGCTTGTACAAATACCACTGTGGAACCCATCCTGTCTTTCCCTGTGAGGCATCCACTCCTGGGCACCCCCAAGGTGGAGGCCAGGCATCCTTAGCGTTGTGGGGGGCGTTGTGGAGATTAAGCAAGCTATTGCCCAGAGTTGCACTCCATGATTGGAATAGGCACCGAGGCGAGAATTATCATGTCCATGGAATTTTTGAGCCCAAGACCCGCCGAGCGGGGAATTGAACCCTGGTCCCAGGTTAGACCTCTGCATCAGGGTCTGCCACTCTAATCATTGAGCCACACTTCTCCACAATTAGCACAGTGCAATCCACACCAGCAGTTTTATTCATTTCAGGTTGGCTTGGTTGGTATTTTACCAATTTAAAGCTGTAATACTGTGCCTGGAGTGGTAAAAAGGCTTTGGCCATTTTACAGCTCGGCATGGATAGCACTGTGCTAATCTGTGCTAATCCTATGCTGAAAGACTTTGCTGTAGAAATGGCAAAAGACTATGTCCCTTTCTATCTCTGTATGGATGCACTGTGCTAATCCTATGTTTATGGCTGACATAGGGAGGCAAGCGTGACGGGCGAGCGATCTATGAGAAATTGTGTTGCGGACCGTACTTTACACGGTATGAACATTGAAAACAAAACCGCCATTACAATTTACCGCAAGCACTTAGAACGATATGGATGCCGTCAGGCCAGTGATAGAGCAAACCAAGCTAGACAAGTATTGACAAAATACAAAGGTCATCGGAGAGAGAATTCCTCCATTATACTGATTGAGCTATTTTTTAAGAAGCAAGGCCTAGTACTGACATCGAGCTCATAAGTATCTTTACAGAACACGATATGAATATTAGTGACAGAATTCTCTTTCCCCTCCTTCCACCTGTTATAAAGCAATAAATAACAGGTCCTGAAGAAGATGGTTTAGAAAATAGTATACCATTGAAACGTACGTCGACCGGGGAGAGAGTGTGACACCCTAGCTACCAGCACAGCAATCGAGTGTTGAATTGATCACCCGGTTTTGTTCCATCTGTGCATGCAGTGTTGCTCTGGGGTGGTGAGTGTGAATGTATTGAGTGCAAGAGATATGTTTGTAGAAGTTGTGAGTGGTGTTCATGTGTGTGGGGAATTGCTTGAATTAAATTGTAATAATTTCACCATTTGTGACCCTAAAAGAGTTGAAATATGATGCAGTTAATGTACAGCATTAATGGACAAATGATGATAGTCACTGTGTTGTAATTGATAAATATAAATATATATATATAGGGGTTTTATCAAGCTTACAGTGTTTGGTGAAGACGTTTGTGAACAGCGCTGTCTTCCCCCTCGCACCACAACGATTTCAACTTTTAGCCATGTCGGATGACACGGTACGGAGCAGAGAAGCGGCGGCAATAGACATCTTCAGTGATTCAACACCAGCCGCCGAATGTCAAGACACGACAGTCAGATCAAAGACCAACTTTGCAAATACTTTGAAGGATAAATTCAAAATTTTAGAAAAAAAGAGCAAGGCTGAACAAAGCAAATGGTGGGAATCCCGATCACTTCAACGTTACATCGATGTAGGGAGAGTCCCGCGTGGATTAAGGATTTTCTTGGCACCAAGTTATGAAAACCCCAATGTAGAAATGATGCGAGAATGGGCAGAATGCAACCTTGAATCCTCAAAACGTCTTATTTTGATACTTATCAAGTATGCAGATATTGACAGAGCCACTTTACTCGAGGAAATTAACAAATTGAATGAGGAAATAGAGGAAATGGGCACTATTGAAGAACGTAACAAATTACGTAAAGAAATGACAACAAGGCTCATCAAAGAGGAGGAGCTGATAAAGGAACGTAAAAAATACAAGTTCAACCGTGACAAAAATGACTATGAGCGAGGTCAAATTTTTACGTTCGCCAAAAGATATGAGGCACTGCGCACATCAAAAGACAAAACTACAATACCACCTAAAATTGGAATAACTGCAAGTGGCACTACAGGCTCCAATTCTACAAACTCAGACCTTAGTTCCCCTGCTGAAAGTGGCTCAGATAATGAAATTTCAGGTATCACAGGAAGCAACTCTACCAAACCCAACACCCTAGTACAAGAGCTGTCTTTTTTATACCAAGATCGGAGGCAAACCCTACGCCCCAGGAAACAGCGGAGCAACGAAGAAGAATCAAGAACTACAGGAGGAGACAAAGAAGACAAGCGAGCAGGCAAAGGGCCAAGAACCAGGCAACAAAGAGGACGCCGCTGGTAAACAATGTCACTGACACTGTTGACAAGACCATCATTAATCTGTCCAACATTAACCTTAATGAAGAAGAAAAAAAGATCTTGGGTTTGGGCTTATCATATTGCCCTAATAACAACTTTAATTATGCAAGAACTCGCACAGACATCTACAAAACAGTGAGGAAGCTGAAATTAAGAAAATTTCACAAGACAGCTACTAAAACCAAAATACCACCCCATGGAGAAACACTGAAGGAGATAACACAGAGTGACGGTCCCCTCGAGGAGATTCTGGAGGAACTTTGGATTCAACCACAGCACATGTCTGAAACAGTGGCAACACAAATATCCACTATAAGTCAAGAGACAGCTATGCCTTCCAATAGACCAACAAAACACAGAACGAATTTCAGACCAAAATCGACTTTTAATCCTGTTATGCTTAGAGATTCCATCGATGTCTTCCATGAACTAGTAACTGAACAAATTAAAAAACTTAACTACAGAACTCAAGGTCAACAAAGGAAATATCTGTGGCAAGATCAAAAATACAATGAGCTCATGACTAAACTAAAAGAGAACAAAACCATAATCATACGCAATTCTGACAAAGGAGGCAACATCTCCAGCATGTTAGTATATATGGCGATTGCCACTACTAATACATGATTACCATGCCGATAGCACCCTCATAAAAACTCACAGGGCCAGTGTTTCCACTACCAATTGGAATAATGGTAATGGACTAGATAAATTCTAGGGAATATACCAAACGTATATTGATAAGTCTCCGCACGTAAGTACGTGCCCAGACTTTCCAGTTATAGTGGAAATGAATAAATAAACGTGCTGCCCCAGTGGGCTTTAAACAAGAGATATATCCACAGCTAAACCTGACCAGCCATAATACGCTGTAATAATACATATCTTCATTATCGGCAGAGTGATATTATCAAATTAAATCGTTAGGTGTCTGCACACACATATCACTGTAAAGAGATTAGTATTCAAATACCACACATATGATAAGTAGACTGTTCTGAGGACTGCTGACTGAAAATACAAACAGTGGAAACGTATGAAAAAGTGCATAATAAATCAGAGAAAAAGGGTAGGATGCCCGTGTAGGTGCTGTCATGTGGAGGGGCCCCTTCCTTCTCTCCTGTAAAAAGATACAAATAATAAAAACCAAGATTAAAAGCGTGAAATATAAAGTCAACAATTCACATTGTAAACTGGAGGCTAGAAAGGAGTACAAACATATCTGCAGCTTAGATTCAATTACATTAAATTAAATTTAATCACTCTTACAACTATGTCATCATAGACAATCTAGGTCCTGGACTAAGATCCTGTTTTGAGGTGAATTGACATTTCCTCATCCATGTTTAGCCCTCCTGGGCTCTTGGTTTGGAAATCTATGATGTACCTAGATTCCCTTTGTCTTAGAGCCAGTACCCTATCTCCTCCTCGCGGATTCTTTGGGATGTGTTCCAAAATCAGATAGCTCAACTCTGATACATTGGAGTAATGTCGGTCGTAAAAATGACGAGCAACTGGATATTTGGGATCTATCATATGTGTGGTATTTGAATACTAATCTCTTTACAGTGATATGTGTATGCAGACACCTAACGATTTAATTTGATAATATCACTCTGCCGATAATGAAGATATGTATTATTACAGCGTATTATGGCTGGTCAGGTTTAGCTGTTGATATATCTCTTGTTTAAAGCCCACTGGGGCAGCACGTTTATTTATTAATTTCCACTATAACTGGAAAGTCTGGGCACGTACTTACGTGCGGAGACTTATCAATATACGTTTGGTATATTCCCTAGAATTTATCTAGTCCATTACCATTATTCCAATTGGTAGTGGGAACACTGGCCCCGTGAGTTTTTATGAGGGTGCTATCGGCATGGTAATCATGTATTAGTAGTGGCAATCGCCATATATACTAACATGTTGTATCATTTGATAGCTTTAGAATTACAGTATTTTACTTTTTACTTTCCACACAGTTGACTTGTACGGTGTTAAAATTGGCCAGCTCATATAATTTGTATGCACTTTGCAGTATATTTGTTACATTTCTGGTGGCTAGGAAACCGATCCAAAATGGAGCTTACATTAGACGGAGCAACCATATAACCTTGTGCTTTACCTATTTTGGTCAAGTCTACAAAAAAATCTTGATTTTCTTGACAAATAGTGTTGGAAACCGGGCAACCGGGTTAGCAGTCACCAGGTTCCCAGCACAGTGGTAGCTTGGCTCGAGCGGTTGGGGGTCAGGCACCGTGTTAAGCGTACGTCACACCCTCACAATAACCATGCGTTCATCCGTTCCAAAAACGACACTACACCGTAAAAATAATGGAAGTCAAGTTGAAAATATATATGTCTTTATCTTATTTTCTCTTAGTTGCAGGTTTCATTACATAAATACAAGACAATAAGATTTTTCTTGAAAGAGCAGGTCAAATAAATAATACTACATTGGAATTTCAATAAATAGGTGCAGGTCATAAATAAGCAAGGAATAAATAGGGTGCAATAAATACAGATAGCAAATAAATACAGTCAGACAATAAATATAGTGCAGGAATAAATTAGTGGATGCCCATAAATAAAGCGCTTCCAATAAATAAGGTACAACAATCAATGACAGTGACAATTCAAATCATTTACATGAGGTCACTTGGTCTTACTTTGCCCATACACACTTAAGGACACTTGGATGGCATGGGGGTGTCCCATCTAGATTGGTCAAGGCTGGGGCCTACCCTGAGGCAGAACAAGAGCAAACTACAGATCTGGCCCTCCAAACTACACAGCTCTTTATGTAGGTCACTGTACCAGTCTCAGTTCACCCCTGGCACTCCCAGGCTGGTTCTAACACCCCTTTAGCCCCTAGAATGGTCTTTTAGGGCTCCACAGGGCCTTAAATGCCCCCTCTACAACTTACTGCCCTTTTCACGATGACCGGCTCCGCTCGGCGCCGTGTCGACGCCGTGAGGCGGCTCCGGTTCGATGTCGCTGGGCGGCCTCGACTCGATGTCGCTGGGCGGTCTCGACTCGATGTCGCTGGGCGGTCTCGACTCGATGTCGCTGGGCGGTCTCGACTCGATGTCGCTGGACAGCCTCATCTCGATGTCGCCTTTCGGCGTCGCAGGGTCTCAGACTCCCCACTTCCTGGTGTCTCCGGAGTGCGATCTCCACTCCCGACCTCCGGCGCGCTTCACCTCAGTTTCCGGCGACTCCGGTGGGTGGACTTCACTCCCCCGTCCACGCCTCACCTCGACCTCAGGTGACTCCCGACTCGACCTCCGGCGCCTCTCCACGACCTCCGTCGGCGCCCTCACTCGACCTCGGGCGACTCCTTACTCGACCTCCGGTGACTCTCCACGACCTCCGTCGGCGCCCTCACTCGACCTCTGGCGGCTCCGGGTACGACGTCTGCTTTCTGTCAGCGCCGCTTCTCCACCTCAGGCCCCAGGTCTCTAGGCTTCTCGATGTCAGGACTCCAGGAGGACACCACTGAACAGGTCAGGAACTTGCTGTTCTTCTTCTTTAGGCCTGTTTCAAATGCTCAGTCCTTTAAGATGGTTCTTCTGGTCTTGGTCCCCCACAGGGCTTTAGGCTGGGCTTGGTCAGTAGAGACTAGCATCAAGGGTGGGTTTCTGGACCCCACTCCAAGCACTGGTTTCCACCTCTGCTGCCTTACTCCGACCTCCTTCTATCTCTGTCCTCTCTCTTCTCCAGTCAGTTGCCAACTGCCACTCTGAGATGGCCTCCCAACATTCTAAACTGCCTCTCACTGTCACAGGGTTCTAGAATGTTACGGAAGGTTCTAGAAATATCCAGTGGGTTCTGATGATGTCACAGGTGACAATGGGTGGCCACCATTTTGTGTCTCAGGCCCTCAGACAGAAGTTCCAGGGGTAGGGAAAATGGCTCCCTGACCCTGCATCAACACTAAAAAGTCTGGTGGTTCCCAAAAAGGAAAAATTATAACAGGGTTTGAGGCAAAAGTGGGACAAAATAAATAATGATGAGGAGGGACCACCCAAAGGGCTGACAGGTCTAACACGCGTCCCCCCCAGCTGAAAGTGGGGAGAGCTACCCAACCCCTTGGGAGTTCTCATCACTAAGGCGGAAATACCTTGAGAGACCGTCTGCATTGGCGTGGTCCACTCCAGGCCGATGTTCCACCTGAAAGTCCATTCCCTGTAGGGAGATAGACCACCTTAGCAACTTGGGATTCTCCCCCTTCATCTGCATCAGCCACCGAAGGGGTCTGTGGTCGGTCTGAACTAGGAAGTGCGAGCCAAACAGGTATGGCCGCAACTTCTTCAGAGCCCATACCACTGCAAAGGCTTCACGCTCTATTGCACTCCACTACTGTTCCCTGGGAAGTAGTCTCCGGGATAGGAAGACCATGGGTTGATCCAGACCCTCTTCATTGAGTTGCGATAACACTGCCCCAATGCCATGTTCCGATGCGTCTGTCTGGACAATGAACTCCTTGGAAAAGTCTGGGGCCCTTAAGACCGGGGCCTTGCACATGGCTTGCTTCAGTTTCACAAAGGCCTGCTGACAAGCCTCCGTCCAGACTACCCGTCGAGGTTGCTTCTTGGACGTGAGCTCCGTGAGGGGGGCCACAATGGTCCCATACCCCTTCACGAAGCGGCGGTAATATCCTGTGAGGCCCAGAAAAGCTCGGACCTCAGTCTGAGTCTTGGGGGGTTCCCAGGCCATGATAGCCTCGATTTTCGCCTGGAGGGGTTGCACCGCTCCCCTACCCACCAAGTGTCCAAGATACACTACCGACCCCTGCCCGATCTGGCATTTACTGGCCTTGATCGTTAACCCAGCTTGTTTCAGGGCCTGGAGAACAGTTTGCAGTTGACGCAAGTGATCCTCCCAGCTGTTACTGAAGACGGCAATGTCGTCCAGATAAGCAGCAGAGAAACTCTCCATTCCGGTGAGGATCTGGTTCACCAGACGCTGAAACGTGGCAGGTGCGTTCTTGAGCCCAAAGGGCATCACGCAGAACTGGTAGTGGCCCTTGGGCGTGGAGAAGGCTGACCTTTCCTTAGCTCCATCAGTCAGAGAGATCTGCCAGTACCCGGAAGTAAGGTCAAAGGTACTCAGATATTGGGCAGCTCCCAGCCGGTCAATCAGTTCATCCGCCCTCGGGATCGGATGAGCATCAGTCTTGGTTACTGAGTTCAGTCCCCGGTAGTCCACACAGAACCTCAGTTCCGGTTGGGCACCCGGTGGTGCAGCTTTTGGTACTAGTACCACCGGACTGGACCAGGGGCTGCTGGAAGGTTCAATCACTCCTAGCTCAAGCATCTTAGTGACTTCACTGTGAATGCTGGCCTTCACCTTGTCTGTCATCCGGTAGATCTTTGACTTCACAGGTGGGCTGTCTCCTGTGTCCACATCATGGACGCACAGGTGAGTCCTACCCGGAACAAGGGAGAACAACGAAGAGTACTGCCCCAGGACCTGGCGGCAGTCCTCCTGCTGTTCAGGAGTTAGGGACGGGGAGAGAATCACTCCCTCCACCAACCCATCCTTCTCTTGAGACGCAAATAAGTCGGGGAGAGGCTCGCTTTCCACGTCCTCTTCTCCGTCAGTCACCATCAGCAATATGACTTCGGGCCTCTCATGGTGGGGTTTGAGGCGGTTGGCATGCAGCACTCGTAGGGGCTGGCGAGGGGTCTTCAGATCCACCAAGTAGGTAGCCTTACCCTTCTTCTCCAACACCTCAAAGGGTCCTGACCAGCGATCCTGGAGGGCGCTAAGCTCTCCTGGTTCGATCACCCACACCTTCTGGCCAGGCTCCAACTCCACCGGGTGAGCATTGTGGTCATACCACGCCTTCATCACCGCTTGGCTGGCTTCCAAGTTGTCAGAAGCTTGCTTCCACAACTTAGCCATTTGGCTCCGGAAGGCCAGCATGTAGCTCACCACGTCCTGGGGAAGCTTTCTGGGAGTTCTTTCCCATCTGTCTCTCACCAGGCTGAGAGGTCCACGCACAGGGTGCCCATACAAAAGCTCGAAGGGGCTGAAGCCCACTCCCTTCTGTGGCACTTCCCTGTAAGAAAACAATAGACAGGGTAGGAGGACGTCCCATTTCCTCCGCAGGCTTTCAGGCAGACTTCTGATCATGCCTTTCAAGGTTTTATTGAACCTCTCCACCAGACCATTGGTCTGGGGGTGGTAAGGAGTGGTGAACCGGTAGGTCACTCCACACTCCTTCCACATCGCCCGCATGTATGCTGACATGAAGTTGGTCCCCCTGTCGGACACAACTTCCTTGGGAAAACCCACTAGGGTAAAGATTCCCATCAGGGCCCTAGCCACAACAGGTGCAGTAATGGTCCTCAGAGGTATGGCCTCTGGGTACCGTGTGGCATGATCCACCAGAACCAGGATAAACCTGTGACCAGCTGTAGTAGGCGGATCTAACGGACCCACAATGTCGATGCCCACCCTTTCAAAGGGGGTGCTAACAACAGGAAGTGGTTCCAGGGGAGCTTTCAGCTTCACCCCTGTTTTCCCACTGGCTTGACAAGACACACACGTCCGGCAGTAGGTGTCGGACGACACTTTCATCTGAGGCCAATAAAAGTGTGGGACAAGCCGGGCAAAGGTCTTGTCTTGCCCCAGGTGTCCTGCCAAGGGGATCTCATGAGCCAATTCCAGAAGGAAGGCTCGGTAACGTTGAGGGACAACCAAGGCCCGTGACGATCCGTGCATGGGGGCCTTGGGTTCACTGTAGAGGAGGCCATCCTCCCAGTAAATATTGTAGTTCCCCTCAACGTTCCCTGCTGCCTGGGCTTCGGCCTGTCGCCTCAGTCCCTCAAGGGTAGGACACTCCTTCTGGCCCTTGCAGAATTCCTCCCTGGTCGGCCCTCCCTCCACGTGCCACTCGGCCGGGATGGGTAGGTTCTCCAGTTCGGTAACATCCCCCTCCGCGGACTCCTGGTCCACCACCTCCGGTGGCCTATCCGTCACACGGGGCGCGGATGCCGAGGCAGGCTTCCCCTGTCCTCGGTTCTTCCCTTGGTCGGCAGCCGGCGGTGCCTTTGTTCCAGGCTCCCGCCTAAACGAACTCCCCCTCCGGGTAGTCGCAGACCTGGTGCTGACACAGGCCCAGTCAGGTGTACCCAGCATCTCAGCATGAGTCCGGTATTCCACCTCCTTCCAAGCATTATGCTCCATGTCATTCCCCAGCAGACAATCGACTGGCATGGCAGGGCTTACGGCAACTCGAAGTGACCCTGCAACCCCTTCCCATTCAAATGGAACCTCGGCCACCGGATAGTGGCCCATTCTGCCATCAGCCATCGCGGCAGGGTGGAGTACATGGGGAATCACCTGCTCTGGAGACACCAGTTGGCTACGTACCATAGTCATACTGGCTCCTGTGTCTCTCAGAGCCTCCCCTCTTTGGCCGTTGATGGTGACCCACTGCCCATACTTTGTGGTACTTGCGGGCACCTGGATCTTAGGAACCATCTCCCTTTCTCCCAGGGACACTAAAGTGACACCCGCCCACTCCCTTCCCTTATCTAAAGGCATCTCCTCCCCGAGCACTACACTAGCTACTCCGGGGGCCTTTCCTCCGATGGGAGGGGGTGGTCTTTTCGGGCACTTCACATCTCCCTTATAGTGTCCGACACCACCGCACTCGAAGCAATGGACAACCCTTGGCTGCTGACTCTGGCCAGGATTAGGGTTTCTGGGTGGGTTAGCCCTAGGGGTGAATCCTGTTCCCTTCCCTTGGAAACTATTTTGGGGGCCTTTAGAGAACTCCGTTTTCTTTTCCCCTCCCTCTTTCTTCTGGGGGGCGCCCTGTCCGGTCTTTTGAGAGTCCCCTCCAGTCCCCCTTGTGGACACCCGGGTACTAGCCCAAATGTTCGCCTCCTCAGCAAGCTTCCGGGGATTGGTCAGCTTGCTATCCACCAGGTGTTGACGCAGGTCAGGGAAACATTTTTCGAGCAGGTGTTCCTTCAACATCAAATAAAACAACCCCTCGTAGTCCCTCACCTCGCTGCCCTGTATCCAACCCTCTAATGCCTTCTTTGCATAGTCCAGGAAATCCACCCAATTCTGTGTGCCCAGTTTGTGGCTACCCCGGAACTTCTGTCTATACTTCTCGGGTGTTAGTCCAAACTTCCTCACGAGCGCCACTTTCATGGTGGGGTAGTGGGTCTGCTCATCCTGCTCTAGGGCCAATAATGTATCCCTGCCAGCTGGAGGCATGTATTTATACAATCCCCCTCCCCAATATTTCTCTGGAACCCCATGAGCTCTTAAAGAGACCTCATAGGCCGCTAGCCACTTGGCGATATCATCACCCGCACTATAGCTAGCTACTATGTCTTTCGGCAAATAGGGTTTGGGTTCCCTGGTGATTTCTCTTTCTTCGCTGCCACCATTAGGAACAGTGTGTGCCTTGACCCGTAGGATCTGGAGATCTATCTCCTTGAGCCTCAACTCGTGAGCCATCCTCCGTTCCTCCTTTTCTTTCTCCAGCTTCGCCAAATCCCATGTGAGCTGTATTTTCTCCCTCCGGTCAGTGAATTCTGCTTCTAATAAGCCGTTGCTAGAGACACTGCTGCCCTTCCTTGAAAGTGTTCTGGGCCCTGCTACTAGGTTCCCCACCTCAGGTTGGTACAAACCAGCCTCCTCGCTGTCAGGCTCTCCATCCCTGTCCTCCTTCTCAACCTTACTTTCTCGTCGTGCCTCCCCCCAAGCCCTTAAGCTGGTCTGGAGCTCACCCTTCTTTGCACCTTGGGGACAAAACACCCCCTCTCGCTCACAAAACTCTGAGTTGGGCCACAGTGTAAGTTTCCACATCTTCCAATACAAACTCCATTTTGCCCACTCAGGATAGAAGACAGTTGCTTACAGAAGCTATGCAGGGGGGTACCTTTTGTAATACCTCCTCCCACCACCAGAAGTAAATTTGGAAAAAACAAAACTCAAAATCAGGAAGTCCGCTTGGAGAAAACTCCCGGTGTAGGCCTATGGACTACCCAAAGTTATTGTCGAGTGGACGCAAGCACAGCTAGATCCCACCACTGAACACCAATTTTATGTTGGAAACCGGGCAACCGGGTTAGCAGTCACCAGGTTCCCAGCACAGTGGTAGCTTGGCTCGAGCGGTTGGGGGTCAGGCACCGTGTTAAGCGTACGTCACACCCTCACAATAACCATGCGTTCATCCGTTCCAAAAACGACACTACACCGTAAAAATAATGGAAGTCAAGTTGAAAATATATATGTCTTTATCTTATTTTCTCTTAGTTGCAGGTTTCATTACATAAATACAAGACAATAAGATTTTTCTTGAAAGAGCAGGTCAAATAAATAATACTACATTGGAATTTCAATAAATAGGTGCAGGTCATAAATAAGCAAGGAATAAATAGGGTGCAATAAATACAGATAGCAAATAAATACAGTCAGACGATAAATATAGTGCAGGAATAAATTAGTGGATGACCATAAATAAAGCGCTTCCAATAAATAAGGTAAAACAATCAATGACAGTGACAATTCAAATCATTTACATGAGGTCACTTGGTCTTACTTTGCCCATACACACTTAAGGACACTTGGATGGCATGGGGGTGTCCCATCTAGATTGGTCAAGGCTGGGGCCTACCCTGAGGCAGAACAAGAGCAAACTACAGATCTGGCCCTCCAAACTACACAGCTCTTTATGTAGGTCACTGTACCAGTCTCAGTTCACCCCTGGCACTCCCAGGCTGGTTCTAACACCCCTTTAGCCCCTAGAATGGTCTTTTAGGGCTCCACAGGGCCTTAAATGCCCCCTCTACCACTTACTGCCCTTTTCACGATGATCGGCTCCGCTCGGCGCCGTGTCGACGCCATGAGGCGGCTCCGGTTCGATGTCGCTGGGCGGCCTCGACTCGATGTCGCTGGGCGGTCTCGACTCGATGTCGCTGGGCGGTCTCGACTCGATGTCGCTGGGCGGTCTCGACTCGATGTCGCTGGCCGGTCTCGACTCGATGTCGCTGGGCGGCCTCGGCTCGATGTCGCTGGGCGGTCTCGACTCGATGTCGCTGGACAGCCTCGTCTCGATGTCGCCTTCCGGCATCGCAGGGTCTCGGACTCCCCACTTCCTGGTGTCTCCGGAGTGCGATCTCCACTCCCGACCTCCGGCGCGCTTCACCTCAGTTTCCGGCGACTCTGGTGGGCGGACTTCACTCCCCCGTCGACGCCTCACCTCGACCTCAGGTGACTCCCGACTCGACCTCCGGCGCCTCTCCACGACCTCCGTCGGCGCCCTCACTCGACCTCGGGCGACTCCTTACTCGACCTCCGGTGACTCTCCACGACCTCCGTCGGCGCCCTCACTCGACCTCTGGCGGCTCCGGGTACGACGTCTGCTTTCTGTCAGCGCCGCTTCTCCACCTCAGGCCCCAGGTCTCTAGGCTTCTCGACGTCAGGACTCCAGGAGGACACCACTGAACAGGTCAGGAACTTGCTGTTCTTCTTCTTTAGGCCTGTTTCAAATGTTCAGTCCTTTAAGATGGTTCTTCTGGTCTTGGTCCCCCACAGGGCTTTAGGCTGGGCTTGGTCAGTAGAGACTAGCATCAAGGGTGGGTTTCTGGACCCCACTCCAAGCACTGGTTTCCACCTCTGCTGCCTTACTCCGACCTCCTTCTATCTCTGTCCTCTCTCTTCTCCAGTCAGTTGCCAACTGCCACTCTGAGATGGCCTCCCAACATTCTAAACTGCCTCTCACTGTCACAGGGTTCTAGAATGTTACGGAAGGTTCTAGAAATCTCCAGTGGGTTCTGATGATGTCACAGGTGACAATGGGTGGCCACCATTTTGTGTCTCAGGCCCTCAGACAGAAGTTCCAGGGGTAGGGAAAATGGCTCCCTGACCCTGCATCAACACTAAAAAGTCTGGTGGTTCCCAAAAAGGAAAAATTATAACAGGGTTTGAGGCAAAAGTGGGACAAAATAAATAATGATGAGGAGGGACCACCCAAAGGGCTGACAGGTCTAACAAATAGTAATTTTGTATTATACATGTATGTTGAATCAGGTACGTACATTTTTTGTACATTCAGTTTTACTTAATACAAGATGTAACCCTTTTGGTTTTGCACAGTGTAAGATGGCCGCCTATTTTCGGCAGTCTGTTTGCACAACAGAGTAAGTCCTTTGTTGATTTTAATTATGTGAGTGACCGCAAGCATATGTAAGACTGCTGTTTTTGAATTTCTTTTACACGTGAACAAGGCTGCTCGCCGAAACGCGTTGTGTGAAATAAACACTTGACCATCCACTATTCTGGAATCTGTCTTACTCTACTGAGAGCATACTTCATTTTCGACTTTAATTGGATATTGTTAGCCGGCTGGCTCCGCCGGCGTGTATGTCAACTTTCAAGGGTCCCAGTAATCCGGAAGGAGCAACTGTGTTGTTTGGAATTGAAACGAGGATTACAACTTAGACCGGCTGCACGCGATGAAATAGTACCCAAGTGCAAGGTTCCATCATTGGATGGATTGATCTGCAGCTGACTCAGAGGTAAGCCTGCACGTTGTGTGTTCGTCCTGTTGGGTGGGGGACTGAAGTTTGAACGTCGGAGGGCGTGTAACTACAGCGTACCACCTCGGGTTAACGACTAGCAGGGCGGCATTGCCGGATGGGTTTAGTTTGTATGATATTACCGTAGCACATGGCACTTTGAGAAGTATTGAATACACTGTGACCTGGCCATTCTTAACAGAGGACTTCCGCAACCATTGTTGGCAATGAAATGATTAGCCCGGTTGTTTACAGTTTCATTTCTTGCCGGAGGTGTGGCAGTCAATACTCTGTGTCTTCTCTTCATATAGACTTGTGTCAGCAAAGGTAACTTCCTTATTTGTGGGAAGGGTAGAGTAAGACGATTCCTAACTCGAGATATCTTTGGTCAAGTGGTGGTATAGTATGGAGGAGGAGGCTGAAAGGAGAGTGGCAGCACTCACTCTATTTTGCAGAAAAAATACATCAAGCAACAGACATGATACGAATAACAAAACTGATCCACCTACCCAAGCTTTGGAAGAAAAAATAAAAAAATTGGAAAAACTTAAAAGAGCAGAAATATCCAAATGGTGGGAAGCCATATCCCTTCAGAATTATGTAGACCAAAATATGGCACCAAGAGGATTACGGATATTTGTTACTCCCACCTATGAAGCTCCAAACCCCAAAAATGTTGGAGGAATGGTCACAACATTCAGCGTTAAGTTCGAAGGGGATGATGGAAATATTGATTAAATATGCATGGCAAGACAGGGATGATCTACTTAAACAGATTAAATTACTCATGGCAGAATTACAACAATCCATGGAGAGCAACGCTTTCAATAAAATCCTTGAGCCCATGAAAAAAAGTCTTGGGAGACATGAAGAAGAAATAAAAGCAAGAAAGATGAATCGAGACTATGCCGACTACGAAAGCGGAAGAATCCTAACTTTCAGCAAGAAATATGATCATCTCTACAAAGCACAAGAAACTACCATGACATCCATCTCATCTACTACCAACAACGCCACTAATCTAACTAATGATAACATCATGATAAGTGACACTGAATCTGACATTTCTGGAGGAAACACATCGGGAGAAGAACGCAATCAGAAACAAGTCAATTTTTTAGACGTATTTCGGGTCCTGCAGATGGATCGGCAAACAACACGAGAGAACCCACCACCAAGAGCACGGGGACGTGGACGAGGAAGAGGCAGGGGAAACGCCAGAATAGAAAAAAGAAACTCGCACAACGCTGGTTCAACAGACAGAGGAAGGGGTACCATGGGAAACCGCAGAACCCGCTCAAACAGGAACTATTAATGGACATGAAAATTGTAAATTTGACAGTAGTTAATCTTTCTAAAAGACCCATGAGTGACACTGAAAAAAGAACTCTCTGCTTGGGTTTGTCCTTTTGCCCCTCTTCTTCCTTTAAATATACTGAAACCAGGATAGACTTATTTAAATATGTGAGAAAACTAAAACTCAAAAAATGGCACACATTAAAAAGACAAGGCTTTAATCACAACAATAGAGTGAGTAAAGTTCACAATAATGAAAACTTGGCTATTGGTGATATAGACACTCTTATTACCATGGCTGAATTAGCCCGCAATGATGAAGGTGAGCAAGCAGAGATCAATGTGACACAGGTGCTAGATGATATGGAAATTAACACAGGAGCAGTAGCTAAAACATCTTTCAAAATCAAATCCACTTTTGTACCAGCCTTGCCACATGATAACATAGACACTTTTCAAGATTGCATTATCAAATCATTAACTGAGCTTAGATTCAGTAAAAAGAAAAAACATTCAACCAATGCTGGCAGTAATCTGTCCTGGGCGCAGCGACAGGCACTCAAATCTTTATCCTCTGACACTGAAATAATTATTCGCCCTACAGACAAGGGGGGGAATGTAGTCATTCTTGATAGAGAGGATTATATCAATGAGGCTTTACGCCAACTTGAAGACACCAATTTCTATGTACATGTAACTTGGGACATTTACCATCAGAGTATTACTCTAATTTGGGACAAACTGATTACCTGGAAAGACAAGGGCCTTTTAGAGTGGGAGGAGTTTTGCTACTTGAAAAAAGACCATCCTAGGGTACCCATTTTATATCTCTTACCCAAATTGCACAAAAATAACACCAAACCTCCGGGACGTCCTATTGTGTCTTCCATTGGGTGTATAAGTGAAAACATCTCCAAATATGTTGACCATTTTCTGAGAGAGTACGTGGTATTACTGCCGAGTTATCTAAGAGATACCAAGGATTTTCTCGGTAAAATCGATAACCTAACTTGGCAATCGAGTTATCTTTTTATTGTTTTAGATGTACAATCACTCTATACGATAATTGACCATGTCCAAGGTTTGAAAGCATGTGAATTTTTTCTCAAACAGAGACCTCTGAAATATCGCGATCACAGTCTCATGATTTTGGAGATTATTAAATATTGTCTACAAAATAATATTTTTTCATTCAATGGCGCCCTCTACAGGCAAGTGAACGGTACTGCAATGGGTTCTTGCTTTGCTCCCAGTTTTGCTAATCTCTTCATGGGATACTGGGAGCATGAGATCTTGAGCAAGAGCACATTGCAGGTACACCTTCCGAAAATCATCGTGTGGCTACGCTACATAGATGACTTTTTCATCGTCTGGAATGGCAGTAGAGAAGAAGCAGATACCTTTATTGGCAAACTCAATGCCAATGAATATAACATCGTTCTGTCTGGAAGCATCGATGCCAACAAGGCAGAATTTCTTGATGTAAGTCTGAAAATAGAACATGGTAAGGTGGGAACTACCCTGTTCCGCAAGGCCACTGCTGGTAACAGTGTTTTGCATGCCCTCAGTAGCCACCCAGAGGCACTCAAATGGAGTATACCTTATGGGGGGCTGCTGAGGGCAAAACGAAACTGCAATAGCCCTGAGTCTTATTGGGAAGAAAGAGATAACATCACTGCTAGGTTTCTCAATCGGGGTTACCCACGTTGGGTCCTCAATAAAGCTAGAGACTGGGCACAAAGAGTTGAACGTGATGAGACTCTACGGGACAAAATTGAAGGGGATGATGAACAAGGAGAGGCGGGTACACGTCTCATCCTTACGTTCAACAATGACTCACAGAAAATAAAACGCATAGTGTCGAGACATTGGAACATCTTGAAGGCAGATAATACACTAGGGGATCTCATCACCGATAGGCCCACCATCACCTACAGGAGAGATAAGAACATACGGGACTGGGTTGTGAGAAATGATATTATGAACTATCCCACCTCCACTGACCATGGCCTCGTAGGATTTTTTCCATGCGGCCATTGCAAAGCATGTAAGTACAGCAAATACAAAGCATCGCTAGATTACAGAGGGGTGACCAAAAAGATATATCAATTTCTGACATGTAGCACCAACTTTGTAATTTATGCTATAGAATGCACATGCAAACTCTTGTACATTGGTAGCACTACATGCGCAGCAAAAAAGAGGATATTAGAACATCAGAGAGCGATAACTAACAACGATCCCAAATATCCAGTTTCTCGTCTTTTTTACGACCAACATTACTCCAATGTATCAGAGTTGGGGAAATAATTCCCCTTCAATCCTGAGGGAGCCTGGGGGCTAGCTAGCCCACCAGGTGCTTCCAGTAAGCGCCACTGCGCTGCGCAGCGTTGCAGAGAGGTGGTCTAGGCCGTGCCCCTTTTTACATCTCTCTGCAACGCAGCTCTGTGGCGCTTACTGGAGGTACCTAGTGGGCTAGTTGGACCCTAGGGACCCTCAGGATTCAAGGGGACTTAATCTCCCAACTTAAAACGGCCACAGGGCGTGTTTACACAGTGGGGAAGTGAGGGGACGGGGCCTCAGGTGACGTGTGCAAACACGCCCTGTGGCGCGTTTTAAGAGGTAGTTTTAATCCCCTGCCCTATTATATACTAGGGGCTTACAGAGGAGGTCATGCTGATCACAGGGGGACCCCAACGCATAGTGTTCTCTAGTGTATGTAGGCGTTTTTGCTGTATTCTGAGTGTCTTTTAACATAGCACTGGCTCTAGGACTGGTTAGTCAGACTCAGTTACCACCAGTATCCGTCTGAAAAAGTTGAGGGTACAGGATGATTTTGCAACAAGGCTTCTTTCTGCTCTTCTGTTTGTTCTTCCTGCACGTTATCCTTCTTCCTGCACTTTTCTTCGTCTTTGAGGACTTCTGTTGCTTCTTTCTGCATTTCTTTTTTTTCTTTCTGTGCGTTTTTTCTTCTTTCTTCACATGTCCTATCTCTGTAGGCATAGTTAGAAATTAGCATTTAAAAAACCTTAGAAATCCACTGAAAAAACCATAGGTTTCAGGGTCGTTATAGTTAGCTGGACTTTTCACTCATACAAAACCATTGAAATTCCCCCGTTATAGTTAGTTCAGCTAACTATAACTCGCGCGCCCGCAATGCACTGCTGATGACGTCACATATTACATCACTCATGACATGGTCAGTGACATCACTCATGACATCACTGATGACATCTCAAATGGCATCACTGATGACATCATCCTTGTGATAGAGTGGCAGGACTCCTCTCCCCCTAATTTAACTTTGATACACACATTCAAAAATAGAAACTAAAATTTTCAAAACAATGGACATACCAATACCAGTTACAACAACCTATTCAGTAATTCTAAGATTCACATACACATCCACTCATTCACCAACAGTCCTATACAGTCTCTCATACATGTACTCACTCATCATATGACTCATACACCTATACATCCTGTTACACAACACCACTCATCCAGAGTTACTCACACACATAGTCACTCATGCTAATAAAGAATCAAACATCCATTTACTTGCATATACAGTTATACACACACCATCACACTTACTTCTACAGAAACGTACACATACTTAGTCTTTTAAACAATCACTTATAGAAACACATACTTATTCATACAGGAACTCTTTCAATCTCTCACTCTCACATATACTCACTTATATACACCAATAGTCACATATACTAGTTTAAAACATATGTAGTTACTCATAAAGACACTATTGAGACAGTCATTCACTCACTAACACACCCATGCACACACTCATCCACCCATACAGTCCTGCACACATGCTGTCTTCAACACATACAAACAGTGAGTCACACATTCATGCACCTATGCACTACGTAATACCCCCCACCAAACCATACAGACACTCAGACACTCATACTGATACTCAAAAAAACAACTAATAACCTATATAGACACTCATGTAACTACTCACCAACCCATGCAGCCACTTATACACAAAGTGAGAGACTGATACAGATATTTACATATTTAAACATTACTCACTAAGCCATGTATTCACTAAGATACACGTAATCAGTCAGTTATACAATCAATTTTTCCAAAAAAAATCATCCATTTAGACACTTATATACCCATTTATTCTTCCATCGACCTTGAGATATACACATATAAAACATATGTAATTTTCAGAAAAGCACACATTCACTGGATGATGTCATCAGTGATGTCATTTGAGATGTCATCAGTGATGTCATGAGTGATGTCACTGACCATGTCATGAGTGATGTAATATGTGACGTCATCAGCAGTGCATTGCGGGTGCACGAGTTATAGTTAGCTGAACTAACTATAACGGGGGAATTTCAATGGTTTTGTACGAGTGAAAAGTCCAACTAACTATAACGCCCCTGAAACCTATGGTTTTTCAGTGAATATATATATATATATATATATATACTGACAACAGCAGCACTGCAAAACCGGCCCCCAGTAACCAAACCTAAGCCTCACAGGGATACACCAGATGCCTGCTACTGCCTGTCTGGCCCTGAGTACAATCATATTGTATTACTGTATTACTGTAAATAGGAAAATCTAGTGCTTTGGCAAACCACTTACTGCACATTTAGTGAGATGTTTACGTCACAGCCTACCAGACAGCGCAGCTGCCTGATTTGCTAAAGACATCTTGAGGACATTCAGAAAGTTGACCAAAGAATGCATTCCGGACGTTGCTTACCATTGGCTTTGTAACTCACATTTTCTGGCTTTCTATTTGCTGTATTTATTTACTTTAGGCTGTCCAGCTTGAGTTCATCCCTCCCATTGCCCAAACCTTGTTTACTGTATTCTTCCACAAACTCGTTTTCTGTAAACAGGCCTTTAAATCTTGTTCTTGTCTTGTCACATTTGCTGTGCATTCAGAGACAGAGAACAGATGTCAGGCTGTGTCTTCTAGGGAGTTTGGTATTTATTTTTCTTTCTCTGGCTGGGAGGCTGTACAGATGTTTTTTTTTCTATCACACAACAAAATCTAACTGTCTGTAAATTAACTGTGATGACGATCAAATCAATCCATTGGGTGATGACATTTCGACACATTATCGTTTGTGCGCTGTATACTTTCATCAGTAAAACTGTATGTGAGTGCAAATGTAATGGCCATTTCAATTGAACATGAGTCGTCTGTAATGGCCGTACGCTACCATATCATGCATATTCCACGTTACACCACTCCACTCTACTCGGCACCCCTCTACACCACTGCACTCTACTTTGCACCACCCCACTCCACATTGTGTCACTGCACTCTTCTCTGCATCACTCCACCTTTTGCCTCTCTACTCTACACCACTCCACTCTAATCTACACCACTCCACTCTACTCTATGCCAATGCCCTCTAGCCCACACTACTGTACTGTGCACCACTGCATACTTTGCCACTGTACTCTGCACCACTCCACTGTATGCCACCCTACTCTACAACACTGCACTCTGTGCCACTGCATTCTACACTAATGCACTCTACACCACTTTACTCAAACCCAATGCATTCTACACCAATCTACTCTGCACCAAATCACTCTACACCAGAGGTCTTCAAACTTTCTGATGCAGAGACCCCCCTGTCAAAAACTTTTAGGCGTAAGGACCCCCTCCTGATGAAAATCTCTAGAACTTGAGCCTCCTCATTATTGCTAACTATCGACAACCAAAAACGCCTCTAATTACCACAGCAAATCATTTATACATTGGGGAAATAAATTAAACCATATTTAGCAAACCAAAGGTCAGTGGTTGGGGGTGTGGTCAAAGGTGTGGCTAAAAACAAAGGGCCTCATTTATGAGGCACTGACGTAGGGCAGAGCTGCAAGTCTTCTTGCAACGCTGCCCTACGCCAATGTGAAAGGGCAGGAATGCACCTTATTTATGAAATTTCCCCCTATGTTGGCACACAAATTGATGCCTAGCGCCAACATGGGCTGGATGGTTTTTGTGCAGGAAGGGGCACCTTCCTGCACAAAAACAATCCTGAGAGGGGTTTTCCTCTTTCCATGTGTGCTGCAGAATGCAGCACACATGGAAAGAGGAAAAAACGAGGAGAAATTAAAACATTTCCCCTTGTTACCCCTACTGTGGGGAGGCGCAAGGTTTGGTATTGCCCCAGGTTTACATGGTTTTGTGAATCTGGGGCAGCGTCAAAATCCATGGGCTTTGTGTGGGAACACCCACCGCAACTCCTATGGAACGCCTACTTCACATAGAGTAAGGAAACGCAGCGACTTGAGATGTTTTGTCTTATGAGGCCATGCAAAGCCGCGCAGGGTGACTTTGCCTCACCTCATAGATATGATTTAGATGCTTGTGCTGCTGAAGCTAAAAAAATTGACGCTTCAGTGGCGCAAGCCTCTCATAAATCAGCCCTAAAATATTTTGTTCCTTTTTAGGTCTTTCACCATCAAGTAGCTACATATAAAATAATGGGTAGCTTAAAAGAAAAATATATTTAAAAAGTTGCTACTCAGTGGGAAATGCACTATACAGTACATTATATAACCTCTATTATTTAATGCACTGCATAGGTCTGTGTGTAACCAGAGAGCCACAGAATTAAAATTGGTTGGTGCAGTGGAGAATAGTGACTTGGGTATTTTTTGTGCTTTGAGGTCACAGCCTGTGACAGAAAGCACTGTGAATAATGTGTAAGTCATTATTTGATACTTGCTTCCAAAATGTAGATTAGTATATTATCAGACTGTAAGTAATGCATTTATTTTTGCATAACAGTCCCTTCAGCACCTTTTCAGGGGTACTAGGCGCTGTGTAAATTGAAGCACACACTTCACAGCCCAGTTGCTAACCACCACACAAAAAAACACATCTTTGCCATCACAATGCTTGATGTGATTCGAGCAATTAAAGCCAGAACCACTCTCAAGCATCCTTTACATTCGCAGATTAATTCCTAGGGTACATTTGCACTTCATTCAGGCAAGCAGGCACCCTGGCATGAAGGCTGAAGGATTGTTTTACCTGTCTGCTGGGCCTCTTAGTTTTACAGCACATGAGACTCAATTCACGTCAGCTGAAGCATTTTAAAACGAGCGTGGTTGTGTTTGTCCAAAGCACGTTTTGCATTCCAGGCAGAAGTTAGGCCTGGAAATGTGCGACCCTCTTCCCAGGACTCCAGGCCCCCCCTGGGGGTTGCGCCCCACAGATTGAAGACCTCTGCTCTACACCATTGCACTTTATGCCATTCTATTTTTTTCTGCACAACTCTACTCTACGCCACTGCTCTCTACGCCACTGATCTCTATGCCACTCTACTCTGCGTCACCACACTAAACACCACTCTACGATGTGCTACTGCATTCTACGCCAATGCACTCCACAATACTCTACTATACACCACTGCACTCTACGACAGTATACTCGGCATCACTGCGTTCTCTGCCACTCCACGCCACTAAACTCTAAACCACTGATCTCTATGGCAATCCACTCTAGTCTACTCTGCACCACTGCACTCTGACGCCGTAGTCTATACCACTGCATTCTTTGCCACTTCACCCTAGTCTGAAACAATCTACTCAGCCACTGCAGTCTATGCCTCTCCATTGCACTCTGCGCCACACAACCCCACTCACTAGACGCCACGCCACTCCACATCACACCACACCCCTGAAGCCCAAGACACTGCACTCTATGCCAATGCACTATACACCACTTTACTCAAAACCAATGCACTCTACGCAACTGCTCTCAATGCCAATCTACTCTGCACCACCGCATTGTATGCCACTGTACTCTACTCTGTGCCACTTCTCTCTATGCAACTATATTCTACTGCATTGCACTCTACATCACTGTGCCCTGCACCACCGTATGCTACTGCACTTTACACCAATGCACTCTTTTTCACTCTACACTGCACTACTACACTCTATGACACTCTACTCTGCATCACTGCACTCTCTGCCACTGAACTATAAGCCACTGTACTTCACACCACTCTACTCTGTGCCACTGTACTCTGCACCACTCTACCCCATGCCATTGCACTCTGCCCTGCACCGCTCTACGCAACTCTTCTGCACCACTGCACTCTTAGCCACTGCACTTTTACACCACTCAACGTAATTCCAATCTGCAACACTGCACTCTACACCAATGCACTCTACATCTCTACTCTATACCACTCTACACTACCATGAACCACTCCACTCTACGCTGCTTCAATTTACTCTAAAACAATTTTAGTCTATGCCACTGCACTCTACGCCACTACTTTATGTCACTGTACTCTCCCCTGCACCACTATACTCTTCCCTGCATCTCTCCACTCCACTACACTCCGCTCTACTCTGCTCTGAAACAATCTACTCTGCATCACCAGTGCTTTATATGGAAAAATAGAAGTGCAGGTACTCTGCTGGAGTACCTGCTTGTTTTTGAGAAGTGCCGGTACTCTCCACTTAAAGGTATTACATCTCTCTTGAGAAGTGCCAGTACTCTCCCTCTAAAAATAAAAAAGTGGCAGTAATCAGTACCAGACAGTACCGGCCCATTTAAATCACTGTGCGTCACTGCACTCTATACCACTGCACTCTAAGCCTCTCTGTGTCACTCCACTGTATGCCATTGCACTATACCCTGCGCCACTCTACACCACTGCACTTTGCGTTATGCCACTCTACTTTCTACACTGCCAATTCACTCTACATGACTTTACTCAAAACCAGTACACCCTATGCCACTGTACCTATGCCAACTACTTTGCACCACTGCACTTTACCCCACTATACTCTACAACACTCTATGCTATGCCACTGCACGCTACGCCACTCTAGGCCATTGCGCTCTATGTCACTGCACTCTATGCCACTCTATTCTACTCTGTACCACTGTACTCTACATCACTGCTCACTGCACCACTTTACTCTGCAACACTCTACGACCCTGCTCTCTACGACCCTGCACTCTAACATTCTACTCTGCATGACTCTACTCCATGCCACTGCACTCTACTCTGTGGCACTCAACACTGCGGCACTCTACTGCACTCTATACCCCTACACTCTACGCATCTGCCTTCTACGACACTACACTCTATGTCACTGCACTCTACACCTCTGCACGCCACCCTGCAACTCTAAACTCTATGCCACTTCACTCTACGCACTCTGCCCCACTCTACTCTGCAACACTCTACGACCCTGCACTCTAACATTCTACTCTGCATGACTGTACTCCATGCCACTGCACTCTACTCTGTGGAACTCAACTCTGCGGCACTCTACTGCACTCTATACCCCTACACTCTACGCATCTGCCTTCTACGACACTACACTCTATGTCACTGCACTCTACACCTCTGCACGCCACCCTGTAACACTAAACTCTGTGCCACTTCACTCTACGCACTCTGCCCCACTCTACTCTACTCTTCGCCACTCTACTCTGTGCCCCTGCAATCTACTGTACTGTATGCCACTGCACTCAATGCTACTCTACGTCACTGCACTCTTCGCCAATGCACTATTCACCACTTTTCTCAAAACCAATGCACTCTACGCTACTGCACTCTAAACCAATCTACTTTGTACTACTCTGCTTTATGCTACTTCACTCTAGGCCACTCTACTTCACTCTACTACACTACACTCTATGGCACTCTACTCCACAATCCTCCACTCTGTATGCTCTACTTCAATAAACCCTGCTCCACTGACACTCTACTCCACTCTATGCCCCTCTGCAACACTACTCCACTCTACGACGCTCTACGCAACTCCCTCTGTGCTACTCTATGTCAACTTACTGCACTTAGTTCAATGGCACGCTCCTCCTCGCTACTCCACTCTACGACAAGCTGCTCTACTGTATGCCACTCTACTTTCAACACTCTACTACACTCTGTGCAACACCCTCTACACCACTCCACAACACTATGCCCTTCCACTCTACTCAGCTCTGACACTGTGCTCTACTCTACGTAACTCAACTCTACCACCTTCCACTCTATGGCACTCTACTCCCTCCTCAACACTGCAGACAACACTGTATGCTACTCCATGACACTCCACTTGACTCCTCTCCACGCTACTCATTTCTACTGTACCCCACTCCACTCTACGACACTATACTCCATGCCACGCGCCTTTGCCCTACTACGGTTTAGCCATGCTGACCAGCAGCCACTGTAGTATGCAACATTGCTAAAACATATTGACAAAGCTAATGACTCCTGCATAGGCGTGACCAATTGGCTTTGCCAATGCTTGTTATAGTACTTCCCCCCCCCCCCCCCCCCCCCCCCACTCTAAACACAAAATACAGTCTGACTAATAAAATGCTCTATTTAGCACCGAATAGACATGGCGTGTTATAACTGGACACTTATATAGAGCCTACAAGAGACATCATTGTTTCCAGGCACCTGCCATCACCATTGTTTCTAGAGGTGAGGGGTTACAAATAAGCGGGATTTTAATTTCTTCTTAAATCTAGGGAAGTTTGCCTCCCCCAGCATCCCTCCCCCAGATATCTGATTCCACCCTTCCACCCGCTGATGGTGATAGGAGGAAGGCCGGTCCCAGGGGTCCCCTCAGCTCTGCCTGTCTGGTGCCGCTGAGGGGATTGCATGGCCGCCATTGTATGCAGACTGATGGAATCGCCAGCCCTGTTGGCACAAGCCAGGCCTGTGTCACTGGCGCGAGCCCTCTGGTAATCACTTGAACTTACACGAGGATCACACAGAGCTGCAGAGCAAACTTGGCAGAGACACGGCGAGTCCTGAGCTGTCTGGCTGATAAAGGTGTCTGCCTGCTGTTCCCCAGAGACGCCCCTCCCCTAAATCCCACCACAAAGAGGAGAGGTGATGAGCTATCTCTGGAGACTGCTGTCACGGGAAAAATCATGACAAGGCCATTGTATTTATTTTAGATTTTTTTTTGTATGACGCTTTCCATAATGCGCGGGAAAAAAATACCTATTACCCCCGTAGAACTCGCGGTAAGAAAAAACATGACACGACAAGTGTTGGTGCTCAGTGGAAGACCCTTCACAAAGGTTAACTGGTCATCTTTGAGTTGCTGTTTGCTGTATTTGGGTGTTAAACTGGCTGTAATGAGGGTGCCCAGAAAGTGTCAACATGTATAAAAACGTCAAAATAATGCAGTGATACTATCACAAAATGTGGCGCATTATACTGTATAATTTGCATTTTCTTGCTGCATAATTTTGTCAACTTTGCAGCATACTTTTTCTCCCATGCCTCATAATTCCAGTGTCCCTGCTTATTTGCAAGCCAGATCTCTGTTGCTCTCTCCCAGAAGCCCCCAATGCTATGAGTGTAATCTCCAGAGACATAATACACCGGCCTGCTCACCTGGACCTATCATAGGGCGATATAAGAACTAAGCCGAACCAAGGGGGTCACCTCAAACCTGGTCTTCTCTACCAACAGCAAAGCCAGAGCGGCAAGCTCTATTCTTTGAGAAGGTCTTGGCCATGGTGGGGACTCCACTTTGACAGCTTTGACGCTCTTGCAGATAATAGAAACATTGTCTGGGTCATCGGCCCCTGGCACAAAAACAGTACTGACTGCTAGAATCCAGAGTAAGGTACCACTCTTCTTCATCACTGGCTTTCACAGCGAGAGGAAGGCTTGCCACTGAGTTTATGTGTACTGGGGGAACCTGGACTCAGGTAGGATACTAAGGGGCATATTTACAAGTCCCTATTGGCACCACAACATCACTTTCACGACATTGTGGTGGCAATAGAGGCTTCACCTTATTTACAAGGCAGCGCTAAGCCACTTATGTGGCTTAACGAAGCCTTATAAATAAGGCCTCCTTTCACGCTATGCTTAGCGTGAAAGGGGAGGGCTATGGGTGCTGCGGTGGGCGTTTCACCGCAACACCCATTGATTTTGATGCTGCACCATATTTATAAGGGTGGCGTAAATATGAGGCAACGCCAAAATGAAGACCCTTACCCTGGGGCAATGAGGAGAAATGTTTAATTCCTCCTTGATTTTGCTGTTTCCATGTGTGCTGCGTTGTGCAGCACACAAGAATACAGCAAAACGCCATTGATTGTTTATGTGCAGGAAGGTGTCCCATCCTGCGCATAAACAATCATTAAAAAAATGACATTTTGCAATTTCTATATGTGCTGCATTAAGCAGCATACATAGAAGCTACAAAATGCCATTTAAATATTGTTTATGTGCAGGAAGGGGGCCTTCCTGCACATAAACAATCTTCCCCTGCAAAGCAGACACCCTTGCACTATGGTGCAAGGGTGCCTGGGTTGGTGCAAGGCAGCTTAATTTAGCACCGGCGCAGGGGGTTATGCAGGGCAGCACCATATTGTAAATGTGGTGCAGCCCTGCGTTTCAGAAGAGGCGGAGTGATGTGTTAAGCCATGGAGGCTAACGCAGCTCAACGCTCAGCCACTTCTATTGTACATGTGCTCCTGAGTATAGCTGGAGAATGGCCCCACCTGCATTAGGGCTCTTTGTGTGTGTTTCAAGGTGGTTTTTATGTGGGCACAGTTTTATCGATTTTCACAGTAGAACAAAAAGATGACAAGTTAAATGACTGAACAATACACACTGTTTGTGTCCGTGTCAAATAGAGAGTACAAATGAGCGGACCAGATAAATATAAGAAAGAAATGCAAAGGAAAAAGGAATATTTGACATGCAATAGAGAAGATGTTTCTGACATTTGTGGAAAGGTCTATACAAGCCAGAACTCTTTCTCTAAATTGACCGACGTTGTCTTGTTGCTCTACCGTGTACTCATGTCGACTTTCATCTGGTAAATTTTTATTAATACCATAATACTTTCGAAAATATTGATTTTTTTAACGGCTACTATAAACAGATTGTTTGTGGGTGATCTGGAGACATCATTGAGTAAGATCCTATCTTTGCCAGAAACTCTATCAGGAGCTCCTAGATAAAGGCCTGAGCCAGAGCGAAAGCCTTCAGCAACGGAAGGGGCCTTTAATGATAGATACAGTGCGAGGCAGAAGGGCTGTTATACTATTAGAACATTCCACCCCTGAGGGCAGTATGCACAAATGAAAGGAGGGGAAACAGAAATACAGGCATTGGGAGTTTAGAGCCGAAGGCCTGTCCTACAGCCATCTGCCACGTCATTGGCTGAATTGCAACGCATTCCAATGTTCTAATCAAGCATTATTGCAATAGCAGCTATTAATCGCCCACACCAGTGGGCAATAATGGCTGTTAATTGCCTGCTCCCACAATAATGGTCCTGCCCCACAGGCGCACATGGAGCTGGAGCTCTGACTCACTCATAGCGAGACCGGCATGCCATGAGCAGCTTCCAAAGACGGCTTCACTGGAGCTCAGTGCAGCTTCGGACTGTCTGTCGTGTACCTTGGTGGCTGGAGAGCTGCTCTCTCCAGACAGACATCGTGAGTCCACCCATCCTGTCATCTACGAGGAGGAAAGCAAGGCCAGCCGCCTCAAACAACCAGGAAAGAAAAAGAATTGTATTTTTTTCTGCTTTTCTATAGATTCTTTAGCTCCCATTCCTCTTTTCAATGAACCAGTGGAGCCGGTGCACATGAATATCAAGAGAGAGCGGCTTTCCAGGTACAAGTGCACAAGAGAGACATCCAGAGACGTCCAGAGCTGGGACAGGCTTCTGAGAAGCCGGGTTTGTTAGATGGACAAGGTGAGTTGGGTTCATCCCTACTGCTTACGGTAAGTTAAAACTCCATGGAAGTGTGAGTGTAAGAAAGGGGCTGAGGCCACACCAAAGCATACATGGAACAGGACAGAGCAGAGAGACAGAGAGATGGAGGCTGAAGAATGCCTCCCGAGAGGGCTTATAACGGCAGTTATAGCCTGCAAAGGAAGCACTGTGAATGACTGTCAGCTTCCAACCTGACACTCCAAGGGGCCTATTATATAGTGTGCCCTGGGGCGCAACAAGTGTTTGTGTCCGCCCTGGGCGTCGCCGGGGCACCATGGTATCAGAGAAGGGGCTGCAGATGCTGTGTGTCTCCATCGGTAACACTGATAACGCCTCCTAAAGGCCGTCCTCAGAGGGAGAGAAAAGGAGTCTCATGAACCCCGAAAGAACCCCCTTCAGATGGGCGCAGTCTCCTGCTGCACCTGCCTGCATGGGGATCTCGAATCACCCTTAAAAGCGCAGGCAGTGTGCAGCCTGCACTGTGAAAGACAGAGCAGCTTTGAAGCAGTTGCTCCGTATTTCACTTGAATGCACTGCATGAGTGAGTTCACAGCTGCCCTGGGGGCAGTGCATTCTTTGTAATATGGTGCACTGTCCCTGTTTGCGCCCGGCGCCCCTTTGAAAGGGTGCGTCAGGTGAAGCAGGGAAAGTGTGCTGTATACGCAATACTGCCACAGGTGCTTATACACGCCGTCGAGCTCTGGGACCTGCTCAACACACCCTCCCCGGACATCGCCTTCCTGACAGAGACCTGGTTGAACAACTCCTCTGCACCCGACATCACCATAGCCACCCCAGACGGCTACAAGATCACCCGCAGAGACCGCACCAACGGAGTCGGAGAAGGAATCGCCATCGTCCACAAGAACAGCATCAGGGTCTCGACCAGCACCGACGACGCGCTCAGCACCGCCGAACACATGCATTTCCAGATCCACACAGACCCCAACTCCACCCTCAGAGGCACCCTCGTCTACCGACCCCCCAGACACCACCCCCAGTTCAGCGACTCCATCGCCGACTTCATCAGCACGCACGCCCTGACCTCCACCGACTACGTCCTCCTCGGAGACCTGAACTTTCACCTTGAGAACAACAACGACAACAACCCCACAACCCTGATCGATAACCTCGCCAACCTCGAACTGAGACAACTCGTCACAACGCCCACCCACTCCGCCGGCCACACGCTCGACCCGTTTTTCTCCTCAAGCCCGCACGTCTCCGTCAGTCACACCACCAAACTCCTCTGGAGCGACCACAGCTGCATCCACTTCACCTTCCAGAAACCCACCACACACCACCGCACCCAACAGATCCCCCGCCGCCTCTGGAGCAAAATCACCGAAGACCAACTACATGCAAACCTCGCTCTCAGCCCACCCACCGAACCCTCCAACACCGACGACGCTGCCCACAACCACATACGCTGGATCGAGGACTGCACCAACACCCTCACTTCACTGAAGAAACCCCCCCACAGAGACACCAGCAAGAAGGCCAGCTGGTTCACCCCAGAACTAGCCTCCATGCAAGCCTGTCGGAAAATAGAGAAGAAATGGCACAGTGAACAAACTCCGGACAGCCACGCAGCACACAAGGACGCCGTTCGCAACCACTACCACCTCATCAGGGCTGCCAAGAAGACCTCCTTCAAAGACGCCTCAACAACAACACACACGACAGCAAGGAGCTCTTCAACATCGTGAAAGAACTCTCCAACCCCAGCTCCAACACTAATGACATCCCGCCATCGCAAGCCCTGTGCGACTCCCTCGCCACCTTCTTCCACCGCAAGATAGCAGACATCCATGACAGCTTCAACACCCAGACAGCCCCAACAGACAGCAACACAACAGACCCTCCGCACACCATCGACCACGTCCCCTTGCTAGCCTGGACCAGCGTGAGCATCGATGACACCATCAAGACCATGAGCACAATGCACTCTGGCTCTCCGTCAGACCCATTCCTGCACCACGTCTTCAACAAAGCAAGCAGCTCCATGGCACCCCACCTGCGCAACGTCATCAATCTCTCCCTCGAGACCGCGACCTTCCCAGAGAGGTGGAAACATGCCGAGATCAACGCCCTACTCAAAAAACCCAAGGCAGACCCAAGAGACCTCAAGAACTTCTGGCCCATTTCTCTGCTCCCCTTCCCGGCCAAGGTCATCGAGAAAATCGTCAACAGACAGCTAACCCGATACCTCGAAGAGAACAGAATCCTGGACCCTTCCCAGTCTGGGTTCCGCAGCAGCCACAGCACGAGACCGCCCTCATCGCCGCCACCGACAACATCAGGACCCTGCTAGACAACGGGGAGACCGCAGCACTCATCATCCTAGACCTCTCCGCCGCCTTCAACACGGCAGGGATCCGAGACAAGGCTCTGGAATGGACCACCTTCTTCCTTTCCGGCAGAACCCAGAGCGTCCGCCTCCACCTGTTCTGTTCCAAAGCCTCCGAGATCATCTGCGGCATACCCCAGGGATCCTCCCTCAGCCCGACACTGTTCAACATTTACATGGCCCCGCTCGCACACGTCACCCGACAGCACGTGGCCAACGGCACTGGGGGCAGCCCCGACCCTCACCGACCACGCACGCGAAACCAGGGAATCATCCTCAACTCAACGCTCTCAATAACCAAGCAAGTCAACGCCATCTCCTCCTCCTGCTTCAACACCCTCTGCATGCTCCGCAAGATCTACAGATGGATCCCGACAGATACAAGAAAGACAGTTACCCTGGCCCTCGTCAGCAGCAGACTCAACTACGGAAATGCCCTCTACGCGGGAGCCCCGACCAAGCTCATCAATCGACTACAACGCATCCAAAACGCATCGGCACGACTGATCCTCGATGTACCACGACATGGCTACATCACCCCCCACCTGGGAAACCTGCACTGGCTCCCCGTCTACAAGAGGATATCCTTCAAGCTCCTCATCCACGCACACAAGGCACTCCACAAGACCGGCCCAGCCTACCTCAACAGACGGCTCTCCTTCTACACCCCCAACCACCATCTACGCTCCGCCGACCTCTCACTCGCCACCGTCCCGGAACACCCTCCCACTGAGCCTACGACAGACCCAAACCTGCTGACCTTCAGAAGGATACTGAAGACCGGGCTGTTCGATCAGTAGTGGCCCCACCCCCAGCGCCTTGAGACCCTCGCAGGTATGTAGTGCGCTTAACAAATGACTGATTGATTGATTGATATATTCCATTTTAGGTCCTGATTACGAATTGGTTAGTGTTTTCTGCCCCCTGTGTAAGCTCATGTTTGTGCATGGGTTGCAATTATGAGTTTGGTGGTATTTAAACATCTGGTACTCACTGGGGCCATATTATACAAAGTGCCGTTGGGGGCGGAATAGACGTGTACACCAGCTTTATGCGTCCCAGATCTCTTTGGTAGCACAGAATTGGCTGTAGATGCTTGTGCAGCTCCTTCTGTAAAACTGACCGCTCCGCAGACACGTAATGCCAGCGCTATCTCGCGAGGGCATTCCCTCATTTGCATGGGGCCTTCCGGAGGCGCACTGAGAGAGCACAACAAAAAGGTGGCACACTGTTAGTGCACCCCTTGAGGGCAGCCCTTTGGAAGGGACAAAGGGAGTTCCATGGACCCTCCCACACATCCCCCAGTAGACAAGTGCCGTCACTCACTGCACCCACCTGCACGGAGATCTCTGTCCCCTCACTAAAGTGCAGGCGAGTGCCGCCTGCACTGTAAACCATGGAGCGGCTGATTAGAGCAGTGGCTCAATATTTCACTGAATGGGTTTCCCTCATGGCAGCCCTCAGTTTGGGGCCGCCAAAGCAACAGGTTCCTGCACCTGGAGCACCTGTTTAAAGTGCACTGGGGTGCAAACATGAACAGTGCGCCCGATACATAATACGGCCCAGCTGTGTTGAAATTCTCACTCTTGAATACATTTCGGGCGATTCACACCTAAGACACTTTAACAGAGGAACTGTGTATGTCATTTACTATCCCATGCGGATTTGTGTGTTATCCTTGGAAACTTGTAATAGTTGCTGTACATTGCACTCGGTAAATAACATACCCCATGGTATAGCTAATTATCTGGTGCCATAAAAGGCACCTGGGTTCTGACAAAGTTGGAATCAGGCCCATAGCCTGCTGCTGAGAGCTATAACTGATCTTTGAAGACGAGTTATAGAGTTGAGCTGCAGGAGATGACCCGTAACAGGGCTCTCCAACGAGTTGCTTTGCAGCTACTCTAACCCCCCAGCTACTTGTCAGTATCTCCCCTGTGTGTGCCGTACTTCGCAAATGAAAAGATTTTATTGCTGAATTAGGTATGTTTCTGAAATTAAAAAGGGTGAATTTAAAAGTAAAATGTGTGTATTTTCAGAACTGATAAGCTGATGATTGCAATAAATATATATTTACACCTGATAAGTACATGGCAATTCGAGTCTTATTGCTGATGTTCTTTCTTGGGTGCAAGAGGGCATTGAGTCCATGACTGCAGTTACAGGTAGAGTCATTCAAAACTAAGATTAATAAAGCCTCTGCCACATTCTCACTGATGGCCTCATCGGATGCACTGAGCTGGTCACCGCTACTAATCCTGCATGCAATGGGCACTAATGGAATCTTGTTTCAAATGGTCACTACTGTGGCACTGATCATTTGTCATTACAATTCGGGATGAGGGTTCTTGAATATATTGATCTTATTATAGAAAACTTTGGAGATCCTGATCTCTAACAAGCGAGAGGCAGGGCCGGACTGGCCGTAGCGGGCACCTGGCGTTTTTGCTACAGGCCAGTTTTTTAAGCATAGCTGCAAAATCGCCCCCTGTAACAAAAACGGCCGAAACCGGCCCTGGCAAAAAGCTTGGCTGCACCCCCAAATCCCCGGGGGGGGCTGGCCGAGCATTTTGCCAGGGCCGGTTTGGGTTCCCAGTCCGGCCCTGGCGAGAGGGCCTTTAACAACCAGTATAGCCTGAGACAGTGGTCACATTGATAGTAGAATGTTCTGTTGTGTTATGTTATGTTGTTTTATGCTGTGAACTCTTGGACACTCCATTGCTTAAGTGGACTTCCCAGCATTCCATTGTTCTACGAAATCTGCCCACTCGGATATCTCCATGGAGCGAAGTGTGCACTCGCTGCATTAGAGCCGCATCTCCACCGTAGAAGAGTCTAATCATTCTATCGCTGCCATCTGATGGACCACACTCCTGAGGTCTCAGTGTCAAGCTCTGTGCTTCGGGGTCCCCTTTCTGAGGATGGCAAGGGGCGAGGGAGCTCACCCGCCTTCATGGCTCACTTGATACCCATCACGGGCTCTCCCTCGCCAGAATGGGGTGATTCAGGCCCAGAAAGAATAAGATGTGCCTCTGTCCCAAATGTATGATGTTTCAATGCATACATTTACAACGCATGCCTATACAATGCCGTTTTTACATCGCAACATCGTTTACAATGCATACATTTACATTGCATGCCACTACAACGAATAAAAAAAAAAAATACATTTACAAGGCATTCCACTACATCGCATTATACATTTACAATGCATACCATTATAACGCATACTATTACATTGCATTTGAGGTAAGTTTTGGATAGTGTAGGGGTAAAAATTACTATTCTAACTCCAGGGGGTGCAACAGTAGGATAAGTGTTGGATAGTATAGGGGTAAAAATTTCTATTCTTACTCCAGGGGGTGCAACAGTAGGATAAGTGTTGGATAGTGTAGGGGTACTATGCGTTGTAATGGTATGCGTTGTAATGACATGCGATGTAATGCCTGCGTTGTAGTGACATGCGTTGTAGTGTCATGCATTGTAGTGACATGCAATGTAATGGCTGCTTTGTAGTGACATGCATTGTAAAGGATGTTGCGATGTAATGACTGCGTTGTAAATGTAGTGCGATGTAATGACTGTGTTGTAAAGGTTGTTTCCCCTCTGTCCCAGCAGCACAGATTACCTCTAGATTCCCACCCAGTGGATCCCCAACACCACAAACCCACAACATCACCAGCCCTGTGGTGCACTATGCCAGGGGCAGAAACAGATGCAGGGGTATGAAGGGCATGCTGCCTGACACCAGCACAAGAGTGCCAAGATAAACCCAAGCCTGGAAAAACGACGTACTCCTGACATGCAACCACTTCAGAGCTCCTCTACCGGCTTTGCCAACCCTTCAGCGCTTTCAGGTTTCTCAGGTCCATGTGCGAGTAGTCCTTCCAGCCCATGATGTGTCCTAAGCTTTCTGGGGTTTGTAGTTCTGTTGATGCAAAGACAAAACTGCTTTGGGAGAGCTAATCCTTAACAGGCCTGATAAACTTTAGAGACCCACATACAGAGTATAGTGCCTAGAAAGCTACACTGCCACACGTGCCGGCCCAAGTGCTTCATGCATGTCCCTATCACTTTAAGCTCCGTGTTGTGTTCACACTTGCACACGGGGTTGCACCCTTCCACACTGCTGCTGACACAGACCCAGTTCTAACAGGTGTGCTGCAGTTTACAGGAGAAGCTTACCTAATCCGCCCACCAGTTCAAAGTTCTATGGTATTTATTTATTTAGATATAAGAGATTTGTGCGAAACAATCTGCGCACTAAGGGCAATATTTATCAAGAGCGTGCGTCACTTTTGCACCTTGCAACTTGGTGCAAAAGTGACGCAACCCCTGAGATGCGATTTATCAAGTCACGCAAGACCCCATTGCGTAGCCCTGAGTGGCTTGATAAATCCAGAGTAACACAACGCAACGCAAACCAGCTGCTTTGCTTTACTCCGCCACAGGGAGGCGTTCCATGGGTGGAGCGTGGGTTTTCCCAGGCAAAACACCCATGGATTTTGACGCTACCCCAGATTTACGAAATGATGTAAACCTGGAGAAGCTCCAAATCTGTACGCCTCTCGAGATGAGGCGTAACGGAGAGAAATATGTTTATTTCCCCTCGTTTTTTTCCTCTATGTGTGCTGAATCCTCTATGGATTGATTTTGTGCAGAAAGGTGTTCCTTCCTGCACAAAAAAACAATACTGCAAGCATGCAACTGCATGCACTGGAGGCACCCTTGTACCATGGTGCAAGGGTGCCTACATTAGTGCTCGGCCACTGAAATAGCACCAGCGCAGGGGGCAAGGACAGGAAAGCACCGAACTGCATAAATACTGTGCATTCCTGCCCTTTCACTTTGGCGTAGCACTGTACAGCAAGGTTCCTTGCAGCGCTGCCTAAGCCAAAGTCTAATAAAGGAGGGCCTGGATGTTCCCGCGCATCCACCCATGGGATTGGACGCATTCCCAGATTTACCATTACCGGCAGACCTTTGAAAGCGCCAAAATGCTACGCCTTCCCAGAGGAGGTGTAACAAGGAGAAATATCTTTATTTCTCCTTGTTGCTTCCTCTTTCTATGTACGCATAGAAAGAGAAGTATGCCTCAGGGGGTTGTTTTGTGCAGGAAAGTGCCCCTTCCTGCACAAAAAGAACCCTGCATGAAACTGAGGCACCCTTGCACCAGGGTGCCTTCTTTGGGGCTGGGTAGTATATAGTGCGCCAGGACTGGTAAAAGGCAGGAATGCACCGTATTGTAATAAATGTGGCACATTTGTGCCCCTTCCTTGTCACGCAGATCAGCACAGCAAGGTGACTTCCTGCGCTGCGTTATATTCTGATAAATATGGCATTACATTTCTCCTGGGCCTGGAATGACCTAGTCTGCCCTCTGTCTGTGCTTGCTAAGTTAACATCCCTGGTGAAAGTTCCTGCTGCCCAGTTACAACTGGTGACCGCTGGATGCAGGTGCTGGCTGCCCTGCAACCTGTTGTAGATCCAGTGAACTGCTTCCCAGTGGACCCCAGGTGGATTCCAGAAGCAGGACTCTTTTAAAATGCTTTTTATTGGTTTCTGATGGAAGATTTAAGTGCTGTTCTCCGTGTGTGCTGCGTTCTTCACAGATACGTTACTGTCCTAGGACCCACATGAGTCAACTGGATCAGATAAAAGCCATTTGGAACTCGACAACTGGAATCCCCACCAGGCCCATCCACGATGGCGGGTGTCCTGGGAGAGGCCAGCTGTAGATACAGCACCGGACCACGGGTTCAAACCCTACCGGTGGAGAAGTGTGGCTCAATGGTTAGAGCGGCAGACCCTGATGCAGATTTCTGGCCCGGGACCAGACTTCAATCCCCTGCCTCGGCGGGTCTTGGATTCAATTTCCTCGGACCTGATCATTTTTTTTTTTTTAAACTTTATTTGTAGTTTTAAACAATTATTAACACAAAGCAATGTTACAGCGCCCGCAGGTTTAAAGGATCAATGACTATAAGAGGTACACAGTCCAAAATACAAATACACAAATAGCTTCCCCTGTGCAGTTGCGGATTCCGATCAATAACTCGGGCAGGAGCGAAAGAGAAAAAGGTAGAATAGTTAGATAAGTAATTAAACCCATCAAGACACAGATCCCATACGTGCAGTGCAGAGAAACCCTGTCCATATACCAATCCCCACCCTCTCCTGAACCTCTAGGGAGCCCATGCAGTCGCCGCCGGGCAAGTGAGCGCAGCCACACAACTAGAGGAGGCAGCAGCGCCAATCACTCCTCACCCGCATGTCCAGCTGCACTCAGCGCAGGGGTGCCCTCTGCGGGATCATGCGTCAGGAGGTATCCCACCAACGGTCCCCATATATCCCTGGGCCGTGAGGCCCACGGCAAGAGTTCAGCATAGGTGGTGTTCTGTTCTTGGCAAAATATCATGTCCGCCAGCCATTCCTTGAACTTCGGGGCCCGGCCCCTACCCCATCTGCAGGCCACTTTCCGTTTCGCTAGAAGCATAGCGATGGCAACATATTTTTTATGGGTCGGAGGTATGTGAGCCGTGTGCCCCAGGAGCGCAAGTAGCGGGTCTCCCTCCAGCTGAACCCCAATGTTGTTCCCTAGAGCCGTGAACACCTGCTCCCAATAGTCGCGCACCGCGACACAGCCCCAAGCAAGATGGAAGAACCCCGCTCCCGGCTGTCTGCATCTCTCACAGCGATCATTGTCAGCTAGCATGAAGCGCAGCTTCTTAACCGGTGTGTAGTATATCTGATGCAAAAACTTAAAGTGTATGACCCGGAACCTACTACTAGCCGATATCTGTTCAGTCTGGCGACAACAATATCACCATTGCTCATCAGTGAGTTCGCTACCCAACTCCTCCTCCCATCGGCTCCGAGACAAGCTGTCCCCCCCCCTCATCTCCCTCCCGAATGGAGGCATATAGTCTGGACACCAAGTGCCCCCCGTCCGTCGAGCCCAAAATCCGGTGCAACAGTTCAAAACACTCTGGTTCAAAGGGGAAGGAAGGGAGCAATGATCTCATCCCCTGCCGCAACCGCACGTATAGAAATACATCGAGCGGTGTGCTAACTGTTTCCTGCAGGAAGTGTTCAGTGGTGCGAAAGGTTCCCCCTTGGAAGAGGTCTCCCCAAGTGACGACCTTCGCTCGGGTGCAAAGATCCTGAAATCCCTTCTCCTGTAGCAGTGTCAAGCCCGGGTGGTATGTGAGTGGCAGTCTGGGGGAATAGAGGAACGGGGCTCCCAGAAGTACAGCCAAGCGTCGCCATGCCTCCACCGTGCTGGTGATTGTGGTGGGCGCCACAACCGGCACGTCTTTGTAGCCATGTATGAGGCCATTGAGGGGTATGGGGTCAGCCAACCAGGCCTCCACCGCTACCTGCGGCATGTATCGCGGTGGGCGCATCCAATAGTAGGCGTAGTGTGCCTGAGCACATAAATAGTACAATTCGAGGTCCAGAACATCAAACCCTCCCTGAGCACACGACCTGGTGAGGATAGACCATTTCAAACGCGACTGTTTGCCCCCCCCACACCAGTCGTATGAGCTCCGAGCGCAGCGCGGCGAAGAACACCCGCCCCGGATAATAGGGTATGTTTAGAAATAGGTACAAAAACTGCGGAAGTATCTTCATTTTAATGAGTGACACGCGGCCCGCCATTGATAGGGGCAGCGCAATCCACCGCGTTACATTGGCTCTGAGTCGTTCCACAGCAGTGCCATAGTTTGCCCTAATGGTCTCTTCCCTATTGCGGGCCACCCGAATCCCAAGGTATCTGAAGTCCTCCTGACACCACTCTAACGGGAAGTCAAGTGGAAAGGGAGTAACCGCCGAAGTGAGCGGGAACACCATGGACTTTCCCCAATTAATGCCCACTCCGGAGAGTTTCCCAAACGGATAAACTCCCGTAATATGGGGTTAATATTGTTTTGCGGGTCCCTTATATATAGCGTTATGTCATCCACATATAACGATATCAATATCTGCCTCAGGCTACCGCGGAATGCCTTGTCATTGTGTACCTGTCGGGGTTTGGCAGCTAGCGGCTCCACAGCAAGCACAAATAACAGGGGCGACAGTGGGCACCCCTGTCGGGTACCCCTCGAAACCGGTATCTGGGAGGACACATGCCCATTTATAAGTATGCGGGCCGTTGGTTGGGTATACAGCAATTGCAGCCAGGAGATATACAGCTGGGGGAAGCCCATCCGTCGAAGGACACCGAATAAATAGTCCCACTCCACTGAGTCAAATGCCTTTGTAGCATCCAGAAATACAGCAGCAAGTGGGAACTCCTGATCTACCATTTGCACCAGGGAAAATAGTGTCCGAAGGTTATGGGAGGTGGACCTTCCGGGTACAAACCCCGCCTGGTCCGGTAGGACTAGCTTGTCCATTAATAATGTAAGACGGTTCGCAAGCACCTTAGCCAGTATCTTGGCATCGCAATTAATTAGTGAGAGCAGCCTATAAGAGTCACAGGATTCAGGGGCTTTTCCGGGCTTTAGCAACGAGGTAACCATCGCTTCTCTCATCGATGGTGGCAATGTGCCCACCTCCAGGGATTCCTCATACACCTCCCTGAGGACTGGCGCCATAATGTCAATGTAGCTTTTATAGAATTCAGCCGGCAGCCCATCTGAGCCCGGCGCCTTCCCATTTTTTAACTGCATAATCGCCTCACGCACCTCTTCGAGCTCAAACGGGTGACATAAAAATTCCCGCTGCGTGTCCCCAAGCCATCCTAGTGCTATATCTCCCAGAAAGTCATCCATCTCGAGCGTCCCCGACCTGTGGGATGCGTAGAGTGTGCGATAGTGTTCGACAAAGGTATCGAGTATGGCGAGCGAGTCTCGTTGAACCGCATGATCAGGGCTACATATCTCTAATATGTGGGTGCCAAAACGAGGAGGGCGCGTCGCTTTCGCGAGAGCCCTCCCAGGACGCTCTCCCTCACCATATCTGCGGGCCACCCAGTATTTCCCCCGGAACTTCAGCTCGCGCTGCGCTTCAGCCTCATATTTGGTCAGTGTTTCCCGAAATGTACTATGTGCAGTCCCCATCTGTCCCTGGCCCATCTGACTTTACGACTCCTTCGATTCCTTCTCCAGGCGATGTAGAGTGCGCTGTATATCTTTAAGCACTCCACAGCTTTTAGAGAGGCAATATCCTCTTATTGTCACCTTAATGGCCTCCCATATCGCCTCTACGCTGCTGACCGAGCCTTTATTTCTCACAAAGAAGTCGCGGATTTCCTCCTCGAGTTTTACCTGAAACACGGCATCTAGCAGAGCCATGGGCTGTAATCTCCAGCGCGGCCGAGGAGCAGTATACCCCGGCAGGGCAAGCGACAGCCGCACCGGACAGTGGTCCGAGTACGTTCTGGCCAAGTGTGTCGCTGCTTGGATACCAGAAGCCAACCCTCGGGACACCAGACAATAGTCAATTCTCGCCCAACTGCCCATGTGAGACGTGAAATGCGAGCCCTCCCTCCCCATTGGGTGCGAATACCGCCAACTATCAATCAGCCCCTCCTCCTCAAGTATACCAGACAATGCCTCCCTGGATTTAGTGTAGTGGTGCGACATGGGGTGAGATCTATCCTGATCCGGCCTGAGGGCCACATTGAAGTCTCCCCCCATATTATATGTGTGGATCCAATTGTCATTATTTTACCCCAGATGTCATTGAAAAATTTCGGGCTATCAGTATTTGGGCCGTAGCAGTTAGCTACCGTTACGGAATCCCCCCCCAGCCGACCCCATGTAATCACATAGCGACCCTGCGGGTCTGAGATCGTACCTGCCATTTCATAGCGCAATTGTTTCTTAAAAAGGATTGCCGTACCACGGGCATAGGAGGAGTAGGAGGAAAAAAGACGATGATCCGCCCACCTGCAGGCAAAGGTGCTATCCACCCCAGTGTCGAGGTGGGTCTCCTGCAATAGTGCCACATGAATCTGCTGCCTTTCTAGGTACGCCAAGATCTTCCTGCGCTTCCTCGGGTCTCCCAAGCCCCGTACATTCCATGTCAGTATATTAATCACGCTATCACCCTCCCGTGCCATTGATGCCATGAAATCAAGCTAGTCCTGCATATTAATTCTCTGCACACCTCTGCCATTGCTCTGCGAAAGTCACCTGCATTCGGAATACCCTTGAGTTGACCTCCCCCCTCCCACTGAAGCAGCCCCAACTTGCCAGAATCCCGATTCCCTCCCCCTCCCCGCCAAAGAACGACAACTTCAGAAACGTAAGGTTTAACCATGCTGAAAGAAACCAAAGGGTGTTACCCGCTGGGTGAAATCTCTAGGCGGCGATCCGGGTCAACCCCTCCCCCAGAGCCCGCAAGTGATTAGATAGGCGAGCCCTGCGCGGGTTTAGGGGAGGTGCCCAGCGCAGCCCTGAATGTCATGCCCACTGGTGTGTTCCAGACCAAACCCAGCGCAGCAGTAGGATAACCAAAACAGACATTGCATAGTCCACCAGCAACCCGCCACACCCTCCCAGCAACTCAGCTTACTGTCTCTCAGTTAGGTCACAGCCGGCAGTGATGTATATCAGTCTTGTGAGGCGGGTCGACTCGAGGTGGACGGTGATCCTGTGCCACCACCTGAGCGCTTGAGGTGTTTTAGGAAGTCTTCTACTTGCTGCGGGTTGGTAAAGAAATTCTGCTTGCCCTGGTGGGTGACCCGGAGGCGTGCCGGGTATAGCAATGCATAATCCACCTGTGCCTGTCGCAGCTTATTTTTGACCGCCATGAATTTACGCCTGTCCTCCTGAACTGCGGCTGTGAAGTCCGGATAGATGGAGAAGGTGACCCCTTCATAGTGGAGCTGTTGATTGCTTCTGGCCACATGAAGTATTGTGTCACGGTCTCTATAATTGAGGAGTCTGGCGATAATGGGGCGAGGCGCGCTCCCCGGTGGCGGGCGGGGGCCCAGGGACCGATGAGCCCGCTCCACAATGAACTGGGAGGAGAGTTGTTCCTTTCCGATGGTTGTAGTCAGCAGTCTTTCCATATAGTCCTCTAGTCGGCCAGTGTTTGTGGTCTCCGGTACCCCAAGAACGCGGATGTTATTGCGGCGACTCCTCGCTTCTAAGTCTTCATTCTTGGCCGCAATCAGTTTTAGGAGCTTGTCCATTTGCGCAACCTGTGTGGAGACCTGAGTGGTAGTGTCCTCAGTATCCGAGATGCGGCGCTCTGCCTCCCGGAGTCGATCCTCATGATTGTCTAGCTTATGCACAATGGCATCCATTCGCGTAGACATGCCGTCCATTTTTTCCGCCATCGTGGCAAAGCCCTGCCTGACCTCACGAAGTAGCGATGCCAGCTCCCCCGTGCCCTCAATGGGGCCAGCTGCTGGGTCCGGTTCAGCCGACACCACTTTCTCATCCGGCGGGGTGCGGCCTGCCTTCTTTTCCTCAAAGGTGAGGTGGGACTGCTTGGCATCGGTCTTCGCCATCGTCGGCTGCAGTCGAGGGGGGCCACGCAGAGCGCGATGAGATCAATCTCCCAGGGGATGGCGACAGCGGAGGCGGCCGCCTCTCCCCACCGCGCTGGATCGTTCAAGCTGCAAATCAGCCCCTCCACACAACCCTATTCGTGGGCTCCCTGCGCCGGCAGATTTCCACCAGTGCACGTCCCCTCTTTTACGGCAGTCAGTTGAGGCTCAGGAGGGGCGCACCCAGGACCCCCTCGTACTTTGCACGTATGAGTTCAATATATCGCGCAAACTGTGGCAATTAGTGAGGTAACTAGCAGCACTCCACGCTTCCGCTGCCCAATTGCTTTGAATGCAGCCACTCTTAACCTGCTGTGCGTAGCTCCCTGCCGTTTGCGACTGTCCTCACAGAGAGTGTCACTCCAGGATCTGCTCCCGTGCACGTTGTGGGCGTTTAAGTACCCTGTCCCTCCGAGGTAAGAGCAGGAGAGGCATACGCGTGGGGAGAGTATGGTACTCCAGCTCGAGTTATAGCACGCAGCCCCCCACCGTGCGCCCTAGGGACTCCGTACAGCCCTCGCGCCAAGCCTGCAGTGATTGTCAGAGAGTAGTGGGATGGCCTCGCTGGTTCCGCTACGGGGTAAGCAGTGTCCTCTGCAGGGTCTCCCACCAACGCGGCAGCTGTCTCCCGAGCGTCCGGCAGCCTCCGACCACGGGCCCCCCTCAGCCCGGCAGCTGGGCCCGCACTCACCCGACTTCCTCAGACTGTCTCCGGTCGCAGTGTGCAGCGTGGGCACCGCGGCTTCCCTGCCTTCCGGCAGTACTCTCTGGCGTCCAGGGCCCCCCAGGGGTGTCCGATGGCCCTCTCCGAGCCGGAGCCGTTCGCGCCGTGCTCCACGGCTTAGAGGCCTATGCTCCTCGTGGTCAGCCGCGGGCTCCTGTAGGTCGTCTGCCGGATCTCCTTCCTGCCGCGGCCCCGTCGTCACAGCTGCTCCGCTGCCGCAGCTCCTCCGCGGCGATCCGAGCCTTCCAAGCCGCTGAAAGTGGACACCAGGGTAGTGGGCAGGTTTAGGGCAGGCAGGCCATCTCAATCAGGTCGCCGCAATTACCGTGGGCAGGATAAATATCGAATCTGTGCGCCGAGCGGCAGGAGCCTCACATACGTGCGGCCATCTTGCACGGCGCCACCTAGCGCCCCCTTCCTCGGACCTGATAATTCTCGCCTTGGTGCCTATTCTAATCATGGGTCCCACGCTGCAACTCTGGGCAATAGCTTGCTTAATCTCCACAACGGCCCCAGCAGCGCTGGGATGCCTGGCTTCACCATGGGGTTGCCCAGGAGTGGACATTTCACAGGGAAAGGCCAGGAAGGGTTCCACAGCGGTATGAGTAAAAGCGCCAGGATACCCCTGTTGGGGGTGGCAGTGCGCTATACAAGTACATGCACATGTACATTTACATTTAGTAGGGCTAACAGGTCGAGCCGGCTCGGCTCGACCTGTTATCCCTACTGAGTCGGTAAAATGGGTACTACTGAGTTTGTTATTGATGGCTCTTGCTATGTAAAGGACCACGAGAAGCAACTCGGTTTGTGGAGTGAGCTATGGCCACCTCTATTATTAATATAATAATAATTACCTATATAGTTGCGATCCTCTATATAGTAAATTATGGGGCATATCAGCAAGGCGAGGCGATAGAATTATCGCCGCTTTTGCGGCCATTTTTGGCCGAAAAGCGGTGATAATTTTTTCGCCTAATTAGCAAGCTCACGCTAACGCGTGAAAACTTGCGTTAGCATAGGAATTCCTAAAGCCCAGCTTTGCATCTCTAATGAGATGCAAAGTGGGCGTTCCTGACCTGACATGAGAAATGTCGCTAAGCGACATTTCTCCTATCATCAAGCCCCACGCTATGAAGCATAGCGGCAAGAAAAGTAGCGATAACCCCTGTTATCGCTACTTTCCTTACGCCTGCTTCAGGACTGACTTAGCCATGATATACTATGGAGGGTGGATATCATGGCTAAGTTTGTGAGTCCCTATCATCAAGCTAACGCCACATTGCATGAGATTATAGCTGGGTTTCCAGCGATAATCTCACGTTAGGCAGTTAGCGTGAGGATTTTTATCGCTTTTGAGATAAGCGTTGCTAATAGCACGCTATCTCAGCGATAGAAATCCACGCTAGCCGGCGATAATTATCCTAGGGCTAAGTGCGCTTAGCGATAATTATCGCCGGTTGTTGCTGATATGCCCCCATGTTTTTTGACATCAAGGTTGTTGCCATAGTTTTGCAACAGTGTAAACAATAGGCATTGTTTAATACCCAGCTCGACGGAAGTGGCTTTATCGACATAGGGAGGATGAAAGGCTGGGTAAACCCCTCCCAGACAAGAGCCGGTAGAACTGCAGGTTAACAACAGGCCTCTGTTGTTATTGCATCGACTTCTACAAGGGCTTTTGCGCCACAAGACACCCCGGCAGCAAGCTGTGATACTGTTGTTGCTTTGCATTATTCTGTGCCTCAAATTAGGGGGGGCGCTAGGATGCAATGTCATGTGACAGAACAAGGCAGTTAGACCCCCACCTCCTAAAACATCAACATACTTCACCAAAACAAGCTGTCTGCAGCTCTGGCGCCAGCCTCGCCCTCACATGCCACAGACATGTCTTCAGTGCCCATAGGACAGTGTCTGGAGCCAGCCCCAACATCACATGCCACAGACATGTCTTCAGTATCTGTAGGGCAGAGTGTGGAGCCAGCCTTCACATGCCACAGACGTGTATTCAGTATCCGTAGGGCGGTGTGTGGAGTCAGGCTCTGCCTCAGCCCTCACATGCCACAGACATGTCTTCAGTATCCGTAGGGCAGAGTGTGGAGCCAGCCTTCACATGCCACAGACGTGTATTCAGTATCCGTAGGGCGGTGTGTGGAGTCAGGCTCTGCCTCAGGCCTCACATGCCACAGACATGTCTTCAGTATCCGTAGGGCGATGTGTGGAGTCAGGCTTTGCCTCAGCCCTCACATGCCACAGACATTTCTTCAGTGCCCCTAGGTCGGTCCCTGGAGCGAGCCCCAGCCCCTCCATCACACGCCGCGGTCGTGTCTTCAGTGCCCGTGGGGCCCTGTGTGGGGCCAGGTCCTGCTCCAGCCCTCACGTGCCACAAACATGTCCACTGCCCATAGGGCGGTCTGTGGAGGCAGCCTCAGCTCGGCCCTCGCATGCCACAGACATGTCTTCAGTGTCCATAAGACGGTCTCTAGAACCATTCCCAGCCCCTCCATCACAAGCCACCGTCCAGTCTTCAGTGCCCATAGGACGGTGTGTGGAGCCAGCCCTTACATGCCATAGATATGTCCACAGTACCCATAGGGCGGTGTGGAGCCAGACTGCTTCAGCCCCCACATGCCACAGACATGTCTTCAGTGTTCATAGGACGGTGTCTGGAGCCAGCCCCGGCCCCTCCATCACATGCCACCGTCCTGACTCCAGTACCCAGTGGAGGATAGTGTCTGGAGCTAGCCCACCCGCCCATCTCATCCCAACGGCCCTGCCTTTGTCTCTGAAGTACAAGGTGAGCGGTCGCCCATTGTGGTGCAGAGTGTGAAAACAACCCCCTCCCTTCCTCGTGAGCGCCTATTAATGCCCCCCCCCCCGGGGGCTTGATGATTGCTGTGTGGAATCGGGGATGTCATCTGCTGTGAAAAGGGTGGGTGGGGGGTCGAGCGTGGGAGATTTGGAAGTGAACGCAGTGTTTGATGTTTGCTGTCGCCTCGCCTTTAGTTCAGAAGAGGGAATGTTTGTAGCGGTGATCTCTATGGCGCCGGGGCCTCTTGGCGCTGAAGGAAATAACTAGGAACGATCGCGTGTTTTTTTTTTTTTGTATTAGCACACGGGCACTGGCTGCAATAATTTGTGCAAATATAAACAAGCTCACAGTAACCCTTGTACGCTGAGTCCGCGCCGAGACTTCACGGTCCACAGGCATCACACAGTAAGCGCACAAACCCACTGCGCTATCTTATAAGCTTCCTCTTTAGTTTCTGGTAGGCAAGACCCACGTCTCCCCCTGTTGGGCTGGGAGAGGCTTGGTGGGGGGTTCAGTGTAGCTTCTGTTTAGGCTAAATTCTGAACGCGTGGCCGCTTCACACACTGCACATGTGCCCCCCCATCCCCACGCACCAGGCCAGCGCTGACACTGGTACTTTTCATGTGGTATGAGGGAAGCCATATGCCAGGAGTCCGCTCTACTACCCTCTCGGGGCCTGTGCGCCCCCCGCAGCCCCGGCCTTGTTCTGGTGCCCACCATGTTCTAAGGGGGAGGCTGAGGTGGGGTCTATTCTGAGGTGGCACCAGTGACCGGTGCTCTGTCAGGTGCGGGGTCCTATCCGGAGGCTGGAACAGCTGTCTGCGCCGAGGGAACTCCGCTGGCCTCTGCTCGGTGCCCTGGACTGGCCTCCGGTGCAGCTGGAGTGATTGTCTCCGCCGACATAGCATCACAGGCCGAGGGCTGAAGTGACTTTCTCCGCTGAGGAAACCACCCCAGCCTTGGAGCTGGGGTGGTTTTCTCCCGCGGGGTAACGCCACGCGCTTGGAGCTGGAGTTGTGTTTCATCTGAAGAAATACCATAGACTCGGAGCTGGGGCAGTGTTCTGCCTCCTCTGAGGTAGAGCCACAGGCGTGGGGCTGGAGTAACTGTCTCCCATGAGGCGACACCCCATACTTAGAGCTGGAGTAACTGTCCCCCATGAGGCGACCCCCGTACTCAGAGCTGGAGTAACTGTCTCCCCCGAGGCGACCCCCGAACTCAGAGCTGGAGTAACTGTCTCCCCCGAGGCGACCCCCGTACTCAGAGCTGGAGTAACTGTCTCCCCCGAGGCGACCCCGTACTCAGAGCTGGAGTAACTGTCCCCCATGAGGCGACCCCCGTACTCAGAGCTGGAGTAACTGTCCCCCATGAGGCGACCCCCGTACTCAGAGCTGGAGTAACTGTCTCCTCCGGGGTAACACCACAGGGTTGAGGGCAGAGTCATTTTCTCCTCTGTGGAAACCCCCCAGACTTGAATCTCGAGAAATGTGCACCACTGAGGCAACACCAGTGGCTTGGAGATGGGTTAATTGTCTCTAATTAGGTGACACAGCAGACGTGAAGCTAGAGTCATTGTCTCCTCCAAGGGAACAGCACGGGCATGGAGCTGGAGGCATTGCCTCCTCTGAGGTAACACCTCAGACGTGGAGCTGGAGGCACTGCCTCCTCTGAGGGAACACCTCAGACGTGGAGCTGGAGGCACTGCCTCCTCTGAGGGAACACCTCAGACGTGGAGCTGGAGGCACTGCCTCCTCTGAGGTGACACCTCAGACGTGGAGCTGGAGGCACTGCCTCCTCTGAGGTAACACCTCAGACGGAGCTGGAGGCACTGCCTCCTCTGGAGCTGGAGGCACTGCCTCCTCTGAGGTAACACCTCAGACGTGGAGCTGGAGGCACTGCCTCCTCTGAGGTAACACCTCAGACGTGGAGCTGGAGTCATATTCATTACTAAGGCAACGCCACAGGCTTGGAACCAGAGGAGTTGTCTCCTCCAAGGTAACACCGTGGACAGAGCGCTGGAGTAATTGTCTCCTCTGAGGTAACACCAGAGACTCTCACCCTCGACCGACCCCAGTGGAGGGCTGGGGCATAGAGTAAAGTGGTGTACAGTGCAGTGGTGTAGGGTGCAGTAGCATACAGTAGAGTGGTGCAAAGTAGAGTAGAGCAAGCAGAGTGCATTGGCGCAGAGTGCAGTGGCATAGAGTAGAGTGCAGTGGTACAGAGGAGAGTGGCGTATAGTGCAGTGGCGCAGAGTAGAGTGGCGTACAGTGCAGGGGTGCAGAGTAGAGTGGTGCAGAGTGCAGTGGCATAGAGTAGAGTGCAGTGGTACAGAGTAGAGTGGCGCAGAGTGCAGTGGCATAGAGTACAGTGCAGTGGCGCAGAAGAGAGTGGCGTAGAGTGCAGTGGTGCAGAGTAGAGTGGCGTAGAGTGCAATGGCGCAGAGTAGAGTGGCGCAGAGTGCAGGTGTGCAGGGTAGAGTGGCATAGAGTGCAGTGGCCAAGAGTGCAGTGGTGCAGAATAGAGTGGAGTAGAGTGCAGGGGTGCAGAGTAGAGTGGCATAGAGTGCAGTGGTGCAGAGTGCAGTGGCATAGAGTAGAGTGCAGTGGTACAGGGTAGAGTGGCACAGAGTGCAGTGGCATAGAGTAGAGTGCAGTGGTACAGAGGAGAGTGGCGTAGAGTGCAGTTGTGCAGAGTAGAGTGGCGTAGAGTGCAGTGGTGCAGAATAGCGTGGCGTAGAGTGCAGTTGTATGGGGTAGAGTGGCGTAGAGTGCAGTTGTGTGGAGTAAAGTGGCGTAGAGTGCAGGGTTGCAGAGTAGAGTGGCATAGAGTGCAGTGGTGTGGAGTAGTGGTTCAGAACAGAGGACAGTGGCATAGAATAGAGTGGTGCAGAGCAGCGTGCCATAGAGTGCAGAGTAGAGTACAATGGCGTAGAGTAGAATGGAGCAGAGTAGAGTGCAGTGGCCTAGAGTGCAGTGGCCTAGAGTGTAGTGGCATACAGTAGAGTAGTATGGTGTAAAGAGCTGTAGGGTAGATTGCAGTAGAGCAGAGTAGAGGGGTGCAGAGTGAAATGTCATAGAGTGTATTGGCATAAAGGGCAGTGGTGTAGAGTGAAGTGGTGTAGTGTGTTGCATAGTAGAGTGCAGTGGCATAAAGTGCAGTAGTGTATAGTGCAGTGGTATAGAGTGCAATAGCCTGGAGTAGAGTGGTGCAGAGTAGAGTGCCGCAGAGTGGCCTAAAGTGCAGTAGTGAGGAGTGGTGAAGAGTAGAGTGGTGTAGAGTGCAGTGGCATTTAGTGCAGTGGCTTATAGTAAAATGGTGCAGAGTAAAGTGCAGTGGCGTAGAATGTAGCAGCGTAGAGCGCAGTAGCATAGAGTGCAGAGAGTAAAGTGGTGCAGAGTAGACTGGCATAAAGTGGTGCAGAGTAGAGTACAGTGTTGCACAGGCAGTGATGTGAAGTAGAGTGGCGTAAAGTACCATGGCATAGCGTGCTGTGACCTAAAGTAGAGTGGTCAAACACACATTGTATAGGGTAGCAGCACTTTACAGCCGAAGAGATAAGGGCGGGGGACAAACCAGTATTGGATGAAAACCCCCACTCACCCGAGGGTGACGTGCTTCATCATTGGGTTCCTCCAACACATGGGGACCGCAAGGTACCCCATGTGGGCTGGAACTTAACCCCTAATGGGAAGGAGCTGGAGTGCAAAGCACATGTAGAGTCTACCAAATCAAAGGTAAGGAGGGGCAGAGTGCAAAAATTAGAAAAGTGGTGATTAAAAACTACCTACTCTGGGGCACCAATGTTTATTCTTCTTCCCAAAAGAGTGGTAGTGTTTAAAAAGCAAGTGAGGAAAGGGTTAAGTATATATACCCTTATTCTACTACGGTCAACATGTTTCAGCCATAAATGACAGCTAAGTTCTTGGCTTTCTTCAGGACCTATAGAACTAAGTCACTCTGCTAAAAAAGTGCAAAATAGTAAATATTAAATATTCGTTATCAGAACCACCATACTTGACCAATCCTGTCAATCCTCTTTTGGTTGGTAGTCAAGGGGCTCTGAAAAATAATAATAATACAAACAAAAAATAGAAATGAATAATCTCTCATTATTTTGGTGTTGTGCCATAAAAATTATTACAATCTGAATCTTTGATTGTATGAAAAAAGAAGAAAGAAGAAAAAAGAAAAAAGGCTCTTACCTATGTACTGTCAGTTTAATCCCACTCAACCGTCATCAGAGACACTCACCTCTGTCGGTTTCTGTTAAATGGGACAAAAACAGGAAGGCAGGAGCCAAATAAACTTGATTGTCAGTAATGACTGTATGGTCCAGCCTACAAAACCAGAGCACTCTATACATCTAGACATGAAAGGGACAGAAACCGGACAGTATTGCAAGAATCTATCAATATATCATAGTGACTGGTATTGGTGTGATAGATTCAAGTGCTCGTTAGACTGTCGGTCAAGGTAACCGTCCCAACCCCTGGCGTGTAATGTAAATCAGATACGACTTGCCCCAGGGCAGTTTATGGAAACCAAAAGTACTCGTAAACCGAGATATATGCGCTGGCTGTGAGTCTGGGGGCAGGTGAGCTGAACAGGTATTTAGTAATCGATCAGTTACACGTACACATGTAGAAAAAATATAAATAAATAAACTAAGTGCCCGCGCGAACGAAAAGAAAAAGAATGAAAGAGTCCGCTGCCAAACGCTCACCTACAAATCCGGCCAGGTTCTCCTATGTGTCTCGGACGGGAGCGTTTGAATCTGCATGATGAGAGTATTTGAATAAACCCGGAAGACGCCAAGGCTGCAGGCGTGATTACGTCCGTAGCAGACATGTGATCGACGTGGGGGCGGCAACGGTGAGACGTTTGTATATCGTCATGGCAACAGGACGTGTCTAACAGTTACGGGTCTCGATATAACATCCAGACTGGGTGTATAATGTACACACGTACTCAAGTATAAAAATAATGAAAACCATTTCTATTAGTTATTAAACACAAAAGAAAGTAATAAAGGGGAAACAGTCGAGTGCAAAACGTTCAACTTGGAACGCTGCCGGTATAGTCACGGCTGTATTTACATCAACCATGGTGGGGGCTGCTCAAACGCTACGCATGTTAGGATGTATAAAATGTAGGCCATATAAGGTAGTCGATACTGTAGAGAGCTGTAATTGGAGTATGACATTTAAGCACAACGAAGCCTATTTGGCATACTTTAAAAAGGATGCATAGTATATGCAATGAGTAAGTTGTAAGGAATACGTACACCAGGGCAACAAGAACCTGATCTCATGAAGAGTATATGCACCACAGGTATGGAAACTGACCAAGCACAAGGTACGGCATGGATATATAATGTAGGTGTAATATTATAAACCAAACCACAATAGGTCGTCACATAAATGGTCATGCAGGGGATAGGACAAATACAAGCTGCTGGGTCAAAATAAGCTACTCGAATATATAGTATTGTTCATAGTGAGCCCCATGGTATTTCGTCGTTCAAACCATGGCCACTACTCTGTAAACGAAAGACCCAACGTTGTTCTCTATGGAATAGAACAGATTCCAAAGCTCCCATCAAGTTGTGATAGTGGGGCTTATCAATTACCACCCACCTAGAGTCTAGTTCAGTTTGTCCTGCTTCTAGAAAATGTCGGGTCAACTTGGTGTTAAATTTCATACACTTGAAAGCACTTTTGTGTTCAATCATTCGGATTTTGACCTTACGTGTAGTCATCCCAACATATTTCAAGTAGAGTGGTACAGGGTAGAGTGCAGTGGCATAGAGTGCTGCAGAGTAGAGTGCAGTGGCTTAAAGTAAAGTGGCGTAGAGTACAGGGTAGGGAGGTGGGAGGGAAAAGAAGCAACATGTATGGGGATTTGGGAAGTGCAGAAAACCCAAGCACTCATATGGAGTGCTTTAACACAAAGAAAAACGTAGCTCCAAAAATGGGAGCAGTGGATGGACATACGTACTTGGTCCATGCTTCAGGGGAGAGCCAAGCACAAGAAGAGGACATGATGCCTGCATGTAATGACAAACCAGGACAAAGGAAATGAGAGCAACGCTGAAACTAACAAATGGTAAGCTATGGGCGGGCTGTAAGCCCACTGTATGTAAACACATTTTTACATACAGACTGTAGTTTAGTTAACCTGCAAATAAAGTATGTCCGTTTCACAGCTTCCTGAATGCTCTGCACTGCCAAGTGAACAACAGGCCAGTGCTGCTGTTCACCAGGGGGCCGCAATTAAAGCCCAGGAGGGCTGCATCACCCCTCCTACCCCCCACCCCCGCACGGGGCGTACTTTGAGTATCCCTGATCTAGGCGAAATCTAAAACAAGCATTGGCATAGCCAATAGGTCTCGCTTTTGGGACCTTCTAAGTATTTAGTAATGCAGCACAATATCCTTGGTGCAACCACATCAATTGTTGTGGTGCTAAACACTTATAAGGTCCCAAAGGCGAGAACTATTGGCTATGCCAATGCTTGGTGTGGTTGTGTGTGTGTGTGTAAGGTTGTGTGGTTGGGTGTGTGTGTGTTTGTGTGTGTGTGGTTGTGTATGTGGTTGTGTGTGGGTGTGTGTGGTTGTGGGTGCGGGTGTGGGTGAGGTGGTGGGTGTGCGTGTGTGGATGTGTGGTTGGGTGTGATTGTGTGTGCGGTTGTGTGTGTTGTGTGTGTGGTTGTGTGTGTGCGGTTGTGTGTGGCTGGGTGTGGTTGTGTGTGTGGTTGTATGTGGTTGTGTGTGGTTGTTGTTTGTGGGTGCGGTTGTGGGTGCGGGTGTGGTTGTGGGTGTGTGTGTGGATGTGTGGTTGTGTGTGGTTGTGTGTGTGGATGTGTGGTTGTGTGTGTGGTTGTGTGTGGTTGGGGTTGTGTGTGTGGTTGTGTGTGTGTGGTTGTGCGGTTCATGTGTGTGTGGTTGTGTGTGTGGTTGTGTGTGTGTGGCTGTATGTGTGTGGTTGTGTGTGTGTGGTTGTGTGTGGTTGTGTGTGTGTGTGGTTGTGTGGTTGTGTTTGTGTGTGTGTGTTAGTGTGTGTGTGTGTGTGGTTGTGTGTGTGTGGTTGTGGGTGTGGTGGGTGCGGTTGTGGGTGCGGTTGTGGGTGCAGTTGTGGGTGCGGGTGTGGGTGAGGTTGTGGGTGTGTGTGTGGATTTGTGGTTGTGTGTGTAGTTGTATGTGTTGTGGTTGTGTGTGTGGTTGTGTGTGTGCAGTTGGGTATGGTTGTGTGTGTGTGGTTGTGGTTGTGTGTGGTTGTGTGTGTGTGTGTTTGTGGTTGTGTGTGTGGTTGTGTGTGTTTGTGGTTGTGTGTGTGGTTATGTGTGTGTGTGGTTGTGTGTGTGTGGTTATATGTGTGTGGTTGGGTGTGGTTGTGTGTGTGTGTGGTTGTGTGTTTGTGTGGTTGTGTGTGGTTGTGGGTGTGGTTGTGTGTGGCTGTGTGTATGTGTGTGGCTGTGTGTGTGTGGTTGTGTGTGTGTGTGGTTGTGTGTGTGGTTGTGTGTTTGATAGTAATACTAAAAGCATCTCAAAATAAAGGAACACAAACATCGAAGTAAAGTGGCGTAGAGTACAGGGTAGGGAGGTGGGAGGGAAAAGAAGGAACATGGACGGGGATATGGGAAGTGCAGAAAACACAAGCACTCATATGGAGTGCTTTAACACAAAGAAAAACGTAGCTCCAAAAATGGGAGCAGTGGATGGACATACGTACTTGGTCCATGCTTCAGGGGTGTGAGACCGGCCTCGTGGCGTGGGCCCTCCTGACCAGCAAGTTACCCTGCAACCACGCCGAACCTCGTTGATACAGCCTTCTGGCTCCCGTGGGCCAACATCCCGAGGGCTGACCAGATCCCCAACACGCATGCCCGGCCGAGGGAGAGCGAAACCCCCCCAAACCAGACCGAGAGGCGCCGATCCTGTCACACCTCTGGTCTCTCCCCCGAGGGAGGTTTCGATCGACCACCAGGCCCCCGGGGAGCAGGCGCCTCGGCCGCTGGGTGTCTGGAGTCCCTCCCGGACCCACCTGAACAGATCAAAGGGCCGAGCGACAGGAAACCCCGACACACCGCCCCCCCAGGCACCAGACCCCTCTCCGCGAGGACTCCGGACTTCAAAGAGGAGGGGGAGTATAACAAGGGGTGCTGAAGGGACGAGAGCAGGGAAGACCTGGACTGACGAGAGCCTGCTGACCTGGTCGCGGCTCGATCGCTCCCCGAACCAAAGAACGCTACCCGAACTCTGAACCATCTGAGCCCTGCTGACGCTGTCGCGGCTCCCCGAACTCCGAACCATCTGAGCCCTGCTGACGCTGTCGCGGCTCCCCGAACTCTGAACCATTTGAGCCCTTCTGACGCTGTCGCGGCTCCCCGAACTCTGAACCATCTGAGCCCTGCTGACGCCGTCGCGGCTCCCCGAACTACGAACCTCCGGTGCCTGCTGAGTGACTCGCGGCCCGCTCGTCCAAGAGAAATGGCAGAAATTGCCGAGAGAAGCAACATTCCCTCAGCTCGAGGATTGAGAGCTGTGCGCCGGATACCTCGCAGAGACACTGATTCAAAGACTGTCCCGCTACCCCTTTTCCCTCATCACGAGATCGCTGCCGCTTGTGGCATTAATTCGGCACCTGCCTGCCAGATCATAAAGATCCCTGACAACTACCGATAAAAGCATGTTGTCTTACAACGAATTACTGTGTGGTGTCCCTCTATCCGAAGAGAGAGTAAGCGCAGCGTGTGCGATCCTAGTTACGAGACCCTTCCAGGAAGGGCCTCCCCGCTCTTGCTCGGCCTAACTCTGGGAAAGGTGGGCCTCCGGGTGGTCGGGAACGCATTCCGTAGCCTCCCCGGGGAACGCCTTCCAACAAGGGGCGAGCCAAGCACAAGAAGAGGACATGATGCCTGCATGTAATGACAAACCAGGACAAAGGAAATGAGAGCGACGCTGAAACTAACAAATGGTAAGCTATGGGCGGGCTGTAAGCCCACTGTATGTAAACACATTTTTACATACAGACTGTAGTTTAGTTAACCTGCAAATAAAGTATGTCCGTTTCACAGCTTCCTGAATGCTCTGCACTGCCAAGTGAACAACAGGCCAGTGCTGCTGTTCACCAGGGGGCCGCAATTAAAGCCCAGGAGGGCTGCATCACCCCCCCTACCCCCCACCCCCGCACGGGGCGTACTTTGAGTATCCCTGGTCTAGGCGAAATCTAAAACAAGCATTGGCATAGCCAATAGGTATCGCTTTTGGGACCTTCTAAGTATTTAGTAATGCAGCACAATATCCTTGGTGCAACCACATCAATTGTTGCAGTGCTAAACACTTATAAGGTCCCAAAGGCGAGAACTATTGGCTATGCCAATGCTTGGTGTGGTTGTGTGTGTGGTTGGGAGTGTGGTTGTGTGTGTGGTTGTGTGTGTGTGGTTGTGTGTGTGTGTGTGGTGTGTGTGTGGTTGTGTGGGTGGTTGTGTGTGTGTGAAAGGTTGTGTGGTTGTGTGTGTGTGTGTGGTTGTGTGTGGGTGTGTGTGGTTGTGGGTGCGTGTTTGGGTGAGGTGGTGGGTGTGCGGATGTGTGGTTGGGTGTGATTGTGTGTGTGGTTGTGTGTGGTTGTGTGTGTTGTGTGTGTGGTTGTGTGTGTGCGGTTGTGTGTGGTTATGTGTGGTTGTGTGTGTGGTTGTATGTGGTTGTGTGTGGTTGTTGTGTTTGGGTGCGGTTGTGGGTGCGGGTGTGGTTGTGGGTGTGTGTGTGGATGTGTTGTTGGGTGTGGTTGTGTGTGTGGATGTGTGGTTGTGTGTGGTTGGGGTTGTGTGTGTGGTTGTGTGTGTGTGGTTGTGTGGTTTGTGTGTGTGTGTGTGTGGTTGTGTGGTTTGTGTGTGTGTGTGTGTGATTGTGTGTGTGGTTGCGTGTGTGGTTGTATGTGTGTGGTTGTGTGTGTGTGGTTGTGTGTGGTTGTGTGTGTGTGTGTGGTTGTGTGGTTGTGTTTGTGTGTGTGTTAGTGTGTGTGTGGTTGTGTGTGTGTGTGGTTGTGGGTGTGGTGGGTGCGGTTGTGGATGCGGTTGTGGGTGCAGTTGTGGGTGCGGGTGTGGGTGAGGTTGTGGGTGTGTGTGTGGATTTGTGGTTGTATGTGTTGTGGTTGTGGTTGTGTGTGTGGTTGTGTGTGTGTGTGGTTGTGGTTGTGTGTGGTTGAGTGTGTGGTTGTGTGTGTGTGTGGTTGTATGTGTGGTTGTGTGTGTGTGTGTGTGTGTGTTTGTGTGTGTGGTTGTGTGTGTGTGTGGTTGGGTGTGGTTGTGTGTGTGTGTGGTTGTGTGGTTGTGGTTGTGTGTGGCTGTGTGTATGTGTGTGGCTGTGTGTGTGTGTGTGTGGTTGTGTGTGTGTGTGTGGTTGTGTGTGTGGTTGTGTGTGTGACAGTAATACTAAAAGCATCTCAAAATAAAGGAACACAAACATCGAGTTTGTGGAAAGAGAAAGCACGTTGTAAGTCAAACTGGCGCAGCAGAGCATTAACACAACAACAAAACAAACAAGATCATTTAGTGAAGACTGAGTGCAGATAATGGATACACACAGCCCATCATCTTAAGAGATCGATTGCAGCCAATGTGCACTCAAACCTGCCCCCTCCTTGTGAGTTGCACCCCATATTTCATGAGTTATAACTGCTGCACCCACCATAGCGCTTTGAGATCTAAAGCGCTACATAGGTCAAATCGATTAACCAGTCGCCAACGTGCTGTGCTTTTAAAGAGAATGTGCCAAAAGTTTCTAGCTTCCTCCTCATGTCCTCATGAAAGCGCCAACGAAAGGACTCCCTGAATGGTGCAACGGACATGAAGCAGCCGCTGCGATCAGAAATAAACACTGTGAACGTTGTCCAGTTTCACAGTAACATTTCCTTAATGTTCCTTAAGTCACAAAACAGTTATACTAAAAGCATCTCAAAATAAAGGAACTCAAACATCAAGTTTGTGGAAAGAGAAAGTACATTGTAAGTAAAACGGGCGCAGCAAAGCATTAACACAACAACATGTTCTTTGATGTTTGATTTTCTTTGAACGAGAACATCAAAGGGGCGCCGCGAAAGTGATCACAGGCGAAAGTGATCGCGGGCGCTTAATGAGCATGACAAGGTTTGCCAGCCTCTGCTCCTAAGCGCGCCCCCGCACACATGCACTGTAGCTCTAGGCTGGCCACAGTAGCATTTTTTGAGCCATCACAAAAAGTCTCGCCAGACCAGCGCACGCGCTGGGTCAGGTGAGACCTAAAAAAGTGACACCTATGGAAGGTATCCATTGAGACCTCCAGCACTCCATGTTGGCAAAGGAGCCTTGACATACGTTTCCATCTTCAATGCTTTACAAAAGCACTCCAGGAAACAAGTTGTGTCCTAGAATCAAAGACGCTCTAACTTGGCATGAGTTGCAGTACTCTTGGAGAGGTACCAAAGTGCAGCACACCCAAGGAGTTGTCAAATAAGAATAGGTAAGACAAACATTAATGGGAAGAAAAGGAAATCAGAGGAACGTAAGGTTGAGATGATGGGGCCAAGGAGCTTGTCCTATGCCTGGGCCTGGTGCGTGCAATATAAATGAATATCTACAACACACATCCTGTGCCACAAAGTAAAGCCAAATTACCTCCAGAGCCAGCCAGTTTACAACATCATGTTTTTACACCAAACTGTCAAATGTGCTAACGCTGCAAGATTTGCAGCTGAGTACACTGTGTACTTTCTACGGTGCCAGGAATTCCCTCATCTTCAGGCTCTTCCCACTGCTCTCCCGCAATTGCTAGAAAGCCAAAGGGGCCTTGAACCAATCCATAGATGAAAGCTAAGCAGCGTGCGCGTGCCCTTCTACTGAACACATACAACAGACTGATTGATACGAGGATACCCAAACTGGCAATGGGGCAAAAGCATTAACATTTCAGAACCGTATAACATTCTATTTTAAATAAATGCGGCATGCTACAGCTGTAACTCACTGACGAAAGCTACATGTATAATGCAACGCTTTTCTTCGTGTATTCACAAGTCATTTCATTTATGCACATGGGATTCATACAATCAACCCAGGTGGCAAGACAAATGGCGGCACCCGTGCTTTAGCTTAAACATCTTAAGCTAAAGTCGGGTGCCGAGATTGCTTCAAAAGTAAAGAATTGTCTATTCCTTTACTTTTGAAGCAATCTCGGCACCCGACTTTAGCCTAATATGTTTAAGCTAAAGCACGGGTGCCGCCATTACAGTAATAAACAGAATGCCTCACGGAGAACATCAAAGCGGCCTTGCGGCCGCGAAAGTCATTGCGATCGCGATCAAACATCAAAGCGGCAAGTGAAAGTAATAGCGATCAAGCATGGAGCGCGCGCCCGCGCACATAGACTGTAGCTCTAGGTTGGCCATGGTACCACTTTTGGAGCCCTCACAAAAAGTCTCGCCTGTACAGAGCATGCGCTGGGTCAGGCGAGGCCTAAACAGAGATGTTCAAACAGCACCAGTTTGCTGCATTTCAGTGCCACCTAGTGGTCAGTAGAAAAACTGCAGCAAAAATGTGGAAGAAATAATGTGCATCTTGACAGACTTTAACAAGAATTGGCATAGCTAATAGGTCTGGCCTTTGGGATCTTTTAGGTGTTTAGCCATGCAACGGTTGATATTGTTGCACCAAGGATATTGTGCTGCATAACTAAATACTTATACGGTCCCAAAAGCGAGACCTATTGGCTATGCCAATGCTTGATCTTTTTTGTGTTAGCCACAGTTGATCAGAATCGGCAACAAGCACTGCCCAAGTCAAAAGATCAGCTACCACTTTCAAAGGTGAGACCTCTTGGCTTTGCCAATTATTAATTTTGTCTGTGGGTGGGTTTCGGCAAAATTCTAGAGTGGAAAACATTTTTATGCTTTGCGAAAAACCTTTAGGCCACGCTTCATGCTGCTAACCACAGTTTCACCTTTTTACAGAGGAACTCTTTAATGGTAAAACACCTATCTGTCGGGCAATCTTTCACAGAAAGCTGTTTTGAATTGAAGGTCTGGGTATGCAGTATGCGGTGTCTCGCATGTTTGCTTTTCATTTGAAGACCCCGATGCTGAGGAGAAAGAGCTGGGCAGTGCATCTGTACACCAGCGCACACTGGGGATTGTTTACCCTCAGAGGGATCGTTTGGTTTTCAGCACTTTGGAATAATGAAGACAGATGATGGTTGTGTGTCATGAAAATGTCAAACCTTGGCAGCTATGCCCATTTTGTTAGTAAAGTTTGATTGGAATGTTATATTATTATTTTGTCTCGCCCTGGCGCCCCCACGTTCCACACTAGCATTGGACCCACCCACCCTGAGCGTCAGAAAAAGGTATGAGTAAAAAGGCCCGTTCTTCTGGAAGGAGGGCGGAACGTGATAATCATTCAGTGTGCGTCCGAGTCTATTGTATGGCTCAGCACTGGAGTCAGTTCAGTGCATCTGCACAACACAGCATATAACGTCTGCCAGAGGAGATGGACACTTCTGGGAAACCACTGGAATGAAGAAGAAAGGACTCCAAATAAGACATTTACCGTTAAGTAATTGAAACATTACAATGACAAGCGCGAAATATAATGAAGCGCGCACTTAGGACTCGGCCCCCCGGGCGCCCGGGCACGCCCTCCTTGGTGGTCCTCATCGAAGAAGAACACGGGACGGCAGCATCAACTACTTCCGGGTCAGCGTCATGACGTCACTTCCGGCGGAGGGGAGGGGGCGAAGGCCTATTTAGGGGCAACTGGCCCTGTCCTCGCCCTCTCTTTCTTTCTGCGCCAGCCTCGGAATGCAGGGGGCTCCGTCTAATCATTCCAGGTATAACACATTGATGGTGATCACCTATAACACAGCTGGGGCTCACGTGCTGCGCCCATATCCCTTGGGGCGAAGTTGCACTGTGCAAGAATTTGGACAAAGAGGGGCCTTTCAACTCACCTGCAATTAGAGGGCATCCCTAGTTCGCTGGGTCGCTCAGGCACATGCCAGGGGTCCCATCTGGGATGAGGATGAAGCCGGCTTAGGCAGTTGGTCTGAGGCGGTTGGCATGGACAGAGTCCACGGAGTGAGCCTGTAGCTGGCGCGAGGACGCAATAAGGGGTGGTCATTTTCATGTAAAAACTTAGGGTAAGGGTATTTCCTTCCTGAGGATTAAGTTGTTAGCAAGTGGGGGGTGAGGGGTTCCTTCCTTCTAGGGCAGTTTGCTGACATCCTTTCCTGATTTCTCGCAACACGGACAGGGGGGGCGGGGCGCCGATGGGCGCTCCCCCAGAGGGAAGTGACTGGTACGGGCAACGTTGCCCTGGGCGGTGGGAGGCCGGGGATGCCTCAAAAACTTGGTTAGTTAGGGTAGGCTGGCCCCTTACCGACGGTAGAATATAGCCTGAGCAGGTTAAGACCGATTCTGTAGCGGAGGGTGGATATGCAGAAGGGTATGCAGGGCCTTCAAGTATCATGTCGAACTCGTGCAGAGTGGATTCAGATCGCTTACAGGGTTATTTCCCGTGGCAGACGGATCACAATAGTCGGTCGCAAGAGTCAGACTTGGACCAGCGACATGCACAGCAGGATGGATAATTGCACTGGCCAGGGCCTAGGTAGTGTGGTTGATGAGAGTAACTGTGCCCTAATGGTTAGGGTCTGTGAGGCTTACTGTCAATGTTACAGGTCCAATTCCCATTGATTCCGTTCAGACAGATCCTACACAGTGGCAGCGGGCGCAAGACGCCGTGTGGGTTACCTGGCATGGCAGAGGTAACAGGCCGAATCCGGCCATTTGAATCAGGCATGCTCTTGGCCTGGTGTTGGTGAGAATTTAGGGGTCATATGTAGCTGTGGGGTGGGGAGGGCGAAGGGCGGTCTGCCCTGGTCCCCCTTGTGGCGGTAATCAGGCCACATAAATTGCATTTACATTGTTAAGGGGAGTCCTCCTGCATACTCCTTTAGGCCAGCACTGAGGCGGAGAGACGGTAAGCTCACTCCAGAGAGAACGGGACACCGGCTGGGGGCAAGGGCGCCAGTTTGAAAAATAGGGCATGGGGCTTCCGCCCCTGGTTATTCCCTACAAGCCCCGATGAGCAGCCTGGTGGTGGAGGGGTGGGCCCCTCAGGTGGCGGACTTAGACCAGATGACAGGGGCTCACCCTTCAAGGACGCAGGTGGGTTGCGCCTTGCGTGGTTCTCAGTTGGTCGAGGGCGACGCGAGCCAGAAAGCCCCTTAGTGCTGGAGCAATAGACAACGTTCATCGTGTAAGTAAATTGAGTTCTGCCCGATTTGCGGATGGAGCATGAAGCTAGGGGCAGCTTAAATAAAATGGTGTTTAACGTTTGAATTTGATGAATACATATCGTATCAAATTGTATGATTTATTTATTGTCATGTTTGTGTGATGATTTGTAATTAACATGGCCTTTTTTACCCACAGCTGGTTGTTGAGCATTGTTTCGTGGGTTTGGATGGGGGCTGGGCCGGGAGCCATACTGGGGGGTACGAGTCCTATGACAAGCGCGAAATATAATGAAGCGCGCACTTAGGACTCGGCCCCCCGGGCGCCCGGGCACGCCCTCCTTGGTGGTCCTCATCGAAGAAGAACACGGGACGGCAGCATCAACTACTTCCGGGTCAGCGTCATGACGTCACTTCCGGCGGAGGGGAGGGGGCGAAGGCCTATTTAGGGGCAACTGGCCCTGTCCTCGCCCTCTCTTTCTTTCTGCGCCGGCTTTGGAATGCAGGGGGCTCCGTCTAATCTCCCACCCACCCGTCCCTAAAGATAGAGTTTGGTGAGGTGTTGGATTTAGATTAGAGAGCGGCGGTAATCAGGCCACATAAATTGCATTTACATTGTTAAGGGGAGTCCTCCTGCATACTCCTTTAGGCCAGCACTGAGGCGGAGAGACGGTAAGCTCACTCCAGAGAGAATGGGACACCGGCTGGGGGCAAGGGCGCCAGTTTGAAAAATAGGGCATGGGGCTTCCGCCCCTGGTTGTTCCCTACAAGCGCCGATGAGCAGCCTGGTGGTGGAGGGGTGGGCCCCTCAGGTGGCGGACTTAGACCAGATGACAGGGGCTCTCCCTTCAAGGACGCAGGTGGGTTGCGCATTGCGTGGTTCTCAGTTGGTCGAGGGCGACGCGAGCCAGAAAGCCCCTTAGTGCTGGAGCAATAGACAACGTTCATCGTGTAAGTAAATTGAGTTCTGCCCGATTTGCGGATGGAGCATGAAGCTAGGGGCAGTTTAAATAAAATGGTGTTTAACGTTTGAATTTGATAAATACATATCGTATCAAATTGTATGATTTATTTATTGTCATGTTTGTGTGATGATTTGTAATAAACATGGCCTTTTTTACCCACAGCTGGTTGTTGAGCATTGTTTCGTGGGTTTGGATGGGGGCTGGGCCGGGAGCCATACTGGGGGGTACGAGTCCTCAGCGTTTCTAGTGCATAGCGTTAAAAGCATGGGCTTTATCAATTTTGGTTCCGGAATAGAAGTTATTATCTTGTTTTTACTCTATCCAATTAAAAAATAAAAGTATTCTAATTCGTTCATACACAATTATGGACACATTTTCACACCTGTACATACTACCTTTTTTTTGTTGCAGATTTATATAGCGCGAACTCGACCCGAAGGCATTGAAGCGCTAATTTACATGAGCACCAGTTATTTTACACACCAGTTACTTTTCCCTGCTTTCATCCAAAATTGTTGACATTTCTCAGGTTTTGTTTACTGCCTCCTAACGTAGCCACCAGTCATCACTTTATTGCAAGCCAGTGCTGTTGACTTGCACCTCTATGTCTGCAAAACGGTTAGCAGCCAATGTTTCACGCTTCCACTTTGTGTTAATAAATCTTATAATTACAGGTGAAACTGTCGGTTCTCAAAACCCAACAGTAAACAAGTAGCTGGAAATAGTATATCGCTGTGTGTACCGGCGCATGCTGGATAATCTGCACCCGGTCGTAGGCCTGGAAGGTCATAACGAAACGATGCCAAAGGGTGTGAGTGTGCACCAAAGCGAGTACATGCAATGAAAAAACCGCGGAGCCCGGCGCAAGTTACAAGTAAGAAAACGTGCAGGATTCAATGCAAGTTATCAGCATTTACTTACTTCTACCGGCGTGTGGAAGCGTCTGATGGCGCTGATGGTACGAGTGTCCAAACGCGGAGTGTGGCGTGTTAAACGCTCGTGTAAAGTAAACAGTGAGAAAGGGACTATCACTGGGTAGTGAAGTGCGGTAAAACAATGGGTGCTATTTTGTAAAAGATGATAAAGTGTAAAAAGAAGTTCTACAGTTAAAGCAAGTGAGTGTAAAGTGAGTTAAGAAAGGGACTGCAAGTGAAGCTTCCTGTGACAATAAACAGTAATAAAAATGAAGATCACAGTAGATAAATCGCGAAACAAGGGAATGTGCACAAATCTGAAAAAAAATTACGCAGTTGGCTGGTCATGAAGGAAATAAATAAATCGCGAAACAAGTGAATGTGCACAAATCTGAAAAAAGATTACACAGTTGGCTGGTCATGAATGAAATAAATAAATCGCGACGCAAGGGAATGTGCACAAATCTGAAAAAAGATTACACAGTTGGCTGGTCATAAATGAAATAAAGAAAACGGCAATCGCAAGTGGTGCGCGCACGCTTGGGAGAGCAGTCTTCACTTTTCAAGCACTGCACTCGTGCTTGTGGCGCGCCGATGCTCGCTTCGCAAGGAGGATGCCGCCACAAGCATGAGTGCAGTGCTTGAAAAGTGAAGACCGATGGCTAAAGGCCTTCCTAGAGCAGTGCATGCACTCTGCCTAGGCGAGACCTAAAAACTACTACGAACAAACACTGGCAATACCAATATGTCTCGCCTGTATGCATAGGTAAGCAAGATTGATTGGTATTGCCAAAGCTTGTTTACTGAGTTTTCTTTTTTTCAAAATTATTCAGGCCACCTTTAGAGAGTTGCATTTTTTACTTTTTTATCTGTACAGTTTTCATGGCTATTGAATGCTTGCAAAAATAAATAACCTAGCAGGCTTGTCAAGGCTGGTTCAGAGCCATTGGTTTTGCCAATGTTTTTTGTCTTTATGTTGCTGAGCCTGTGGAGAGCAGTGATGTGAAAGGAGTCAGGAACAGGATGCTTTGGGTTGAAAGGTGTAAGTGTATGGATGTGAGTGCGGGATGGGGTATGTGGAAAGTGTTTTGGGGTCATGCTTGTACGGCAGTCTCCTCATACAGAGAAGCTGCAAACGTGTAGCCGCACTCGTGCAGGGTGACGTAAAGTGAGCGGTAAGTGCACATGTGGTGGGGGCCTACAAGAATTCGGCGTGACTCTCTCCAGTTTTAGGGATTGCCCTCCTGAATTCCATGTGGTCCATGCCCTTCCAGTGGTCAGGAGGGTCTGTCTTAGATGGCCGGCGAGTTTGCGTGGGGAGCAGGGTCAGGGAGACAAAACTGTCTACTTAGATTGGGGCTAGCGGCTTAATGTGATGAGTCACCTTTGGGAAAAACTTTTTTTTTGTACCAGAACAATATGATGACGTTACCCATTGGCACCTCAGTGTTGGCAGGGGTGAGCTGACAGCTTAAGTCATGATGCGGTCTTCCTTAATGCTTCGTGTTGGTTTTCTGTGTGTAGCCACACTGCAGGGTGTTTAACTCATGCTTGTGTTACTTTCATAAAGCGTTATAATAGTCAGTACTGGTTCTCGAGTGCAGAACTGACATGATGTGTGCGTTGAGGCTGTTTTGTGCTAATCTCTGGTATGTCCCTTTGTTTCTTTCACTGGACGCTTTCTTTTTCTTCTGCATACAGGGATTTTAGTTTTACTTGCAGTTACATTGTTTTCGATATAATTCTTTTGTTTTTATTTAGTATGCATTTGCATGTGCTTGTTTTATGGCAACATTTCCCAACGTAAAACGACGTGTTTTGCGCTGGAGGTTTGGGGCTTGTTTAGTTGTCTCCTCTGATGTGACCCCACTGACCTCTGCCCTTCGCCTTCTTTTGTCTTCCAGGCATGGGCTGCGGCAGTTGTCTCCTCTGAGGCAACTCTACCGGCCTCTGGTCTGCGCCCTTCTTTTGTCTTGCAGGCGAGGGCTGCGGCAGTTGTCTCCTCTGAGGCAACTCTACCGGCCTCTGGTCTGCGCCCTTCTTTTGTCTTGCAGGCGAGGGCTGCGGCAGTTGTCTCCTCTGAGGCAACTCTACCGACCTCTGGTCTGCGCCCTTCTTTTGTCTTGCAGGCGAGGGCTGCAGCAGTTGTCTCCTCTGAGGCAACTCTACCGGCCTCTGGTCTGCGCCCTTCTTTTGTCTTGCAGGCGAGGGCTGCAGCAGTTGTCTCCTCTGAGGCAACTCTACCGGCCTCTGGTCTGCGCCCTACTTTTGTCTTGCAGGCGAGGGCTGCAGCAGTTGTCTCCTCTGAGGCAACTCTACCGGCCTCTGGTCTGCACCCTTCTTTTGTCTTGCAGGCGAGGGCTGCAGCAGTTGTCTCCTCTGAGGCAACTCTACCGGCCTCTGGTCTGCGCCCTTCTTTTGTCTTGCAGGCGAGGGCTGCAGCAGTTGTCTCCTCTGAGGCAACTCTACCGGCCTCTGGTCTGCGCCCTTCTTTTGTCTTGCAGGCGAGGGCTGCAGCAGTTGTCTCCTCTGAGGCAACTCTACCGGCCTCTGGTCTGCGCCCTTCTTTTGTCTTGCAGGCGAGGGCTGCAGCAGTTGTCTCCTCTGAGGCAACTCTACCGGCCTCTGGTCTGCGCCCTTCTTTTGTCTTGCAGGCGAGGGCTGCAGCAGTTGTCTCCTCTGAGGCAACTCTACCGGCCTCTGGTCTGCGCCCTTCTTTTGTCTTGCAGGCGAGGGCTGCAGCAGTTGTCTCCTCTGAGGCAACTCTACCGGCCTCTGGTCTGCACCCTTATTTTGTCTTGCAGGCGTGGGTGCAGCAGTTGTCTCCTCTGAGGCAACTCTACCGGCCTCTGGTCTGCGCCCTTCTTTTGTCTTGCAGGCGAGGGCTGCAGCAGTTGTCTCCTCTGAGGCAACTCTACCGGCCTCTGGTCTGCGCCCTTCTTTTGTCTTGCAGGCGAGGGCTGCAGCAGTTGTCTCCTCTGAGGCAACTCTACCGGCCTCTGGTCTGCACCCTTCTTTTGTCTTGCAGGCGTGGGCTGCAGCAGTTGTCTCCTCTGAGGCAACTCTACCGGCCTCTGGTCTGCGCCCTTCTTTTGTCTTGCAGGGAAGGGCTGCAGCAGTTGTCACCTCTGAGGCAACCCTACCGGCCTCTGGTCTGCGCCCTTCTTTTGTCTTGCAGGCGAGGGCTGCAGCAGTTGTCTCCTCTGAGGAAACTCTACCGGCCTCTGGTCTGCGCCCTTCTTTTGTCTTGCAGGCGAGGGCTGCAGCAGTTGTCTCCTCTGAGGCAACTCTACCGGCCTCTGGTCTGCGCCCTTCTTTTGTCTTGCAGGCGAGGGCTGCAGCAGTTGCCTCCTCTGAGGCAACTCTACTGGCCTCCCTTCGCCTTCTTTTGTCTTGCAGGCGTGGGCTGCAGCAGTTGTCTCCTCTGAGGCAACTCTACCGGCCTCTGGTCTGCACCCTTCTTTTGTCTTGCAGGCGAGGGCTGCAGCAGTTGTCTCCTCTGAGGCAACTCTACCGGCCTCTGGTCTGCACCCTTCTTTTGTCTTGCAGGCGAGGGCTGCAGCAGTTGTCTCCTCTGAGGCAACTCTACCGGCCTCTGGTCTGCGCCCTTCTTTTGTCTTGCAGGCGAGGGCTGCAGCAGTTGTCTCCTCTGAGGCAACTCTACCGGCCTCTGGTCTGCGCCCTTCTTTTGTCTTGCAGGCGAGGGCTGCAGCAGTTGTCTCCTCTGAGGCAACTCTACCGGCCTCTGGTCTGCGCCCTTCTTTTGTCTTGCAGGCGAGGGCTGCAGCAGTTGTCTCCTCTGAGGCAACTCTACCGGCCTCTGGTCTGCGCCCTTCTTTTGTCTTGCAGGCGAGGGCTGCAGCAGTTGTCTCCTCTGAGGCAACTCTACCGGCCTCTGGTCTGCGCCCTTCTTTTGTCTTGCAGGCGAGGGCTGCAGCAGTTGTCTCCTCTGAGGCAACTCTACCGGCCTCTGGTCTGCACCCTTATTTTGTCTTGCAGGCGTGGGTGCAGCAGTTGTCTCCTCTGAGGCAACTCTACCGGCCTCTGGTCTGCGCCCTTCTTTTGTCTTGCAGGCGAGGGCTGCAGCAGTTGTCTCCTCTGAGGCAACTCTACCGGCCTCTGGTCTGCGCCCTTCTTTTGTCTTGCAGGCGAGGGCTGCAGCAGTTGTCTCCTCTGAGGCAACTCTACCGGCCTCTGGTCTGCACCCTTCTTTTGTCTTGCAGGCGTGGGCTGCAGCAGTTGTCTCCTCTGAGGCAACTCTACCGGCCTCTGGTCTGCGCCCTTCTTTTGTCTTGCAGGGAAGGGCTGCAGCAGTTGTCACCTCTGAGGCAACCCTACCGGCCTCTGGTCTGCGCCCTTCTTTTGTCTTGCAGGCGAGGGCTGCAGCAGTTGTCTCCTCTGAGGAAACTCTACCGGCCTCTGGTCTGCGCCCTTCTTTTGTCTTGCAGGCGAGGGCTGCAGCAGTTGTCTCCTCTGAGGCAACTCTACCGGCCTCTGGT